>NC_040094.1:38385455-39700148 GCF_003369695.1 Bos indicus x Bos taurus
TCTCTCTCCAGTATTGCTCTCAGCTGAAGACAGCCACCTCCCCCAAAGTCACACCTCCTCCCTTCCCCAAGGGCAGCCTACTTCCAGTGACTGGTTGGTGCAGAGGTATAAAGACCCAGACTTACTGCCTCAGGGGGCAGGAGTTTTAAAGAGCTGCCCTCTCCTGACCTCCTGTGAGATCAGCTGAGGTCTTTGCAGTGAATGCATCACAGTTCAACTCTGCCCAACTTGACCTCTGTCCAGTCCTTCTTCCTTGAAGACTTTCCAAGTTTTATCGGGACCTGACCTAATACAGTTGGTACTAGGATTGGCTCAGGGAAGCAGAGTCAAAAATGGGATTTTGGCCCCTTGCTGGGCAGCTGGTAATGAAGACACGATCACTAGTGATAGGTGGGACAACTGTTCAAACTGTCACTAGTGATGACCCTGCAGAAGGGGATGCACTGGGCATGGCGGTTGAGGGATACGGTTGTTGATGGCACAGGCTTTTGAGAGGCGGAATAAGTACTGACTGTAAAGCCGGGAATCTGAAGGCTACTGGAGAATGCCATTGACGCACTGGAGTAAGATAATGAATGGCTGAGGGTGCTTAATGACCAACTGAAGACAAGTGTGAAAGCCGAGGGCCTTGTGTTGTTTCAAGCACCACCCCCCACCCCAGTTTGTGATATTCAGCAATAGAAGGTTAAAACATGTGGTACCTGGAAGCAGGGTACCAAAACAAATACCTAAAAAGGTAGAAATGGCTTTGGAACTGGGCAGCGGGTAGAGGCCAGGAGAATTTTGAGGGACATGACAGAAAAGACCTAGATTGCCTTGAACCCACTCTTAGTAGAAATATGTACATTCAAGATGCTGCAGGTCGAAAGAACATGAGGAAAATTTAGAGATCCTAAACTGCCTTAGAGAAAGCCTCAATCTCCATGAACAAATCATTAATAGAAACATAAACAAGATGCTGGCAGGGCACAGACAGAAGTGAGGAATATGTTATTGGAACTGGAGAGAGGATAATTCTTGTTACGTAGTGGCAGAAAACTTAGCAGAACTGTGTCCGGCAGTTATGTGGAAAACAGAACTTACAAGCAAGGAATGTAGATACATAGCCAAAATTCTCTAGGCAAAGCCTGGTTTCTTTTTGCTAATGATAGTAAAATACAAGAGGAGAGAAAGAAATTAAGGGAAGAATTGTTGAAAGAGAATGGAGACAATGATTTGGCAAATTCTCAGCCTATCGAGATTGCAAAAGATAGTAAAATACAGAAAGTGAAAGTGAAAGTTGCTCAGTCGTGTCCAACTCTTTGGGACCCCATGGACTGTACAGTCCATGGAATTCTCCAGGCCAGAATACTGGAGTCGGTAACTTTTCCCTTCTCCAGGGGGTCTTCCCAACCCAGGGATGGAACCCAGGTCTCCCACATTGCAGGCAGATTCTTTACCATCTGAGCCACCGAGGAAGCCAAATGGCTGCCAAAAACTGGCCTAAAGAAAAGCCCTGGTATGTGGCTGTAAAACTTTTTGCTGAAACTTCAGAAAGATTCACGAGCCAGTCACCAGAGATCAGGGGTTGTACTAGATTGCTGGGGTGCTGCAGTGAAGTACCACAAACTTGGTAGCTTAAATAACAATAATGTATTGTCTCACAGTTCCTGAGATTGAGGTATCAGCAGGGTTGGTTCCTTCTGAAGACTGACTGTCTGTTCTATGCCTCTCTCTAGCTTCTCGGAGGTTGCTAGCAATCTCTGGAGTTCATGGCTTGTAGAAGCATCATCCTGATCTCTGCTTCCATCTTCTCATTGCATCTCCGTGTGTGTGTGTGTGTGTGTGTGTGTGTGTGTGTGTATTTCCCCTTTTTATAAGGATACCAGTCATATTGGATTAAGGGTCCACCTATTCCAGGTTGACCTCATCTTAACTAATTACCTCGGCAGTAACCCTATTTCCAGATAAAATCACATTCTAAGGTACTGGGAGGTAGGATTTCAAGGATGAGTTTTGGGAGGACACAGTTCAGTCTCTGTCATTGTCATAGATCTCAAGCAAACCAGGGGTCCTGTAGGAAGCTTAGGGGTTATTGCTCCTTAGCCTTCTCAGCAGAAGCCAAATGTAGAGAAGGGATTATTCCAGAAAGATGTATGGGAGAGACTTTTGTCTCATTAGATGTTTGGTTAATCCCTGTGCAATCAATGCATAGCCCACAAGGTTCTCAAGAAATTTATACCCACAGGGAAAGAGAGTGGAAAATGAAAGAAGGTTTTTGGGTCCCCCAAATTTCACTGGCAAGAAGCAGGCTGATAAAACATCTCAGCTGAAAACATGTGCTATCTTTCATGAAAAATGAAGAATAGGGGATCCAAGAGCCCCAACGGCAGAGTCAAGAGCCAGTTGTTCCAAACCTTGAAATCTAAGAGCTTGCTTGATTAGATTTAATGACTGCTTTGGACTGATGACATTTCCTGCTTTTCGAACCAGAGCCTGTTATTTCTTTAGTTTCATGGGTCAATAGATGGAGAATTGTGCCCAGGAGCTGTACTTAGTGGGTTACACTCAGTAGATTCATCTGCACCTGATTTAGATGATAAAACTTTGTACTTTTGAGATGATGATATTTAGATGAGATTTTAGACTTTGAATTGATGCTGTAATAGGATGAGACCCTTGGGAACTTTGGAAGGAGTTGAGTATATTTTGTATTTAGGAGGAATGTGAATCTTTGGGGACCACAGGATAGACTATAGAAGGCAGAATTCTAAAAATGGCCTCCCAAGATTCTATGCCCTAATCCTTGGAACCTGTTAATATGATGAGATTCTACCCCCATATTTATGTTATATACTATGGCACAGCTGACCTGACACCCTGAGCAGAACCTAGTCCAGTCTGCCCAGACGCCTAAACCACATAACTGCATGACACTAAGTGGATGTTTTTTAAAGCAACTCTTTGCAGTCTTCTGTTACACAGCAATAGAAAACTAACTGCCTTGGCAGCATATAAGGACAGATCCTCATCTTCTGCAGTCAGAAAGGAGAAGAGCTGATGATCAGGTCCAGTTTGTAAATGTAAGAGTAGCAGAATTCCAGGTCAAGTTGAATTCTCATCCATTGCATTCTCATCCAATGAATTCTCATCCATTGTCTACTATGACAAGTCCAGGGGTCTGGTTGGGAAGAGATGTAATGGGGACATCTGGGCCGAGGAATCCCAGGTCTCCCTGAACCCTCTAGCACTGCAGAAACACCTCATCCCTTCCTGGAAGAAACTAATATCCCCCTCTTGCTTAAAAAGGATGCAGAGACCTCTGCCTTGCTATAATGCACACCTCTCTGGGTCTATTCCATCTCTCCTCCTGGCTACCAGACCAATAACTAGGATCAAGTCACAACATAACCTAACCAGGGAAATGCTGGCCTTGCCAAAGGAAGAGAAGAGTTGTGCCAGTTGTCAATTTTTGCCTCTTAGTTCCGGAAATACCCTTCACTGCCTGCTCTGTAGGAGTGGATCTGAGCCCTTTAAATGTTTCTTCTTTGGCAGCTGGCATGATGCTAAGCTTCAGCACTAGAGGGCTATGGAGAACCTTTGCAGGAGCAAGGGGCTTTCCTTCCTAGGTCTCGTGTGCCACTCCTGGCAGGTTCCTGCAGCTTCTCCAGCTCCCAGCTTCTGCAGCATGGGCAGCTTCCATGTCCAGTCTTGGTGCAGGACAGTCAGCAGCACCCAGCAGCCAGCAGCCTTTCCCACACTCCCATCAGACAGTTTCATAGTGGACTGAGCCAGGCAGCCTGGAGGATGGATTTGGTGAGTTTGCAGGGCCAATTTCCTGCTCCACTTGCTCAGCACCACAGTGACTTCTCTGCCATCCTGAGAGTCATGACTATATCCTCTAAACAAGATCTGGATCTCAGCCCTGGGCTGGCCTCTTCCTGACTGCTCCATCCCAACAGCAACATATAAAGTTTGCTGCTTTATACTCTTCTCAGTTCTCTTTGTTTTTTTTACTAGCCAATCATTTATCATTCCTGTTCCATATTATACTTCATTATTCTACATATTAAAGTTTCCATGTCCAAATTACAATGTGGTTTCTGACTCCTGATTGGACTCTGACTGATTTAGACTCTATATTCAGAAGTTGTAGGACCTAGCCAGCATGTACTGACAGAACCCAGGACAGTATTATGATCAAGATCAAGAGATATAGAGTGGTGTAAGGTTGAATAAATGACAGTTTATTGATATGGGAGCATTCTGCAAATGGACCCTAGCAAAGATTCCACAGGAGATGGTGCTAATATACTGCTGCTAGGATGGCTGTTGGAAATGCGGAGAGAAAACGGCCTACACCGAGAGAAGTAGATAAGCTGAAATTGCTGTGGGAGGCTCAAAGAAGTAGGCATGCTTGAGTGGAACATACAATGAAGAGCTAGAACATTCAACAGATAACTGTATTCCACAGGAGGACCTGGAGCTCATGCCTTTTACCAGAGGAATTAGAAATCTCTGGTGAGAGGGAGACCATGGCTGAGAAGCTCCATGTGTCTGTCCTCTGCTGACTAGAGCTGATGGTGCAGAACTAGACTTCCTAATAGCAATGGGGATGCTAGGATCCTTACATAATGGAAGCAGATGGTAGCACTTAAACATCAGAGGCAAGGTGGATTCAATTATAATGAGTGGCCATGTCAGATTTGGGGGGCAGGGTAGCTGATCTGCAAAGAGTTACAGAGATGATTAATAGAACATGGCAGGAATGACAATCTCCATTATATCCTCGCTAAATTCACCAGTCTGGCCTTTGCAAAAAAACAGACTGGGCTTCAGGGATTAAAACAGGCTTCACTGCAAACTCAACAAATGGTAGCTCCATTGAAACTGCTGTGCCAGACTTGGTATCTTTCCTAAAGGTAATTAATACAGCCTCAAGTGTTAATACATGGTTTATGGCCATTGACCTAGTGAATGGCTATGCCGGTCAAAGAGAAGCAGAAAAAAATTTACATCCACTTTAGATGGATAAAAGTATATTTTATAGCCTTATTCCTTCTACCCTCCATCTGTGTCCTCTCTCCTGCCTCTGATATAATATAGTCCAAAGGGACACAACTGGACATCCTGAAAAGCATCACATTGATACATTACATTGATGACATTATTAATCAGACTGCAGGGCCAAGAAGTGGCAAGTATTTTGTAGGCTTTGCTAAGACACGTGTGCTCTAGAGAGTAGAAAATTATCCTTAAAATTCCAGGGCCTGCCACATCAGTGAAATGTTTAGGGGTCCAGTGATCTAGGTCATTCATGCGTGCATGCTAAGTAGCTTCAGTCGTGTCTGACTCTTTGCGACCCCATGGACTATAGCCCATCAGGCTCCTCTGTCCATGGGATTCTCCAGGCAAAGATACTGGAGTGGGTTGCCATGCCCCCCCTCCAGGGGATCTTCCCTGACCCAAGGATCAAACCTGTGTCTCTTACGTCTCCTCCATTGGCAGGTGGGTTCTTTATCACTAGCACCACTTGGGAAGCCCCCTAGGGCATCCATAATAAAGGACAAATCGTTTCATCCTGCACCTTCCAACTTAAAGAAGTATAATGCCTGGTAGGCTTCAATGGGTTCTGAAGGCATCTTTCCATACTTGGCTTCAATTCATATAAATGGTGGCACAGAAGGATGCCAACTTGAGTGGGGTCCAGAGTTTAAAAGAGTTCTTCAGCAGGTCCAGGCCATGGTGCAAGCGGGCCTACCACTTCACACCTTAGGGCCATACAACTGTGGCGCTAGAGGTATCTGTGAAATTATGTGGCGTTTATAGCAAGCCCAAATAGGAGAATTACATAGACATGGGGTCTTCTTGCCTGGAAAAATCCCATGGACAGAGAAGCCTGGCGGGCTACAGTCCATGAGGTCGCAAAGAGTTGGACACAACTGAATGACTAACACTTTGCTTATGGGATCTGGAGCAGATCTATTTGCATCAGGTCATTAAACATTTTTTGCAAAACAGCTACCTGGAATGCCACTGAACCCTGGTATACACAGAACAGCTGGGCTCAGCTATCAATGTTCGTGCAGCCAGAACTTCCCATCATGAGCTCGAGTCTGTCAGGTTCACCAGCGCACAAGGTCAGCGGGCTGAGCAGCACTGTAAGATGTAAGGAATATATTCAGGGTTGAACTTGAGCAAAGACAGAGGGCACAAGTAAAACACACCAATAAGCCACACAAGCGCGGCCCAAACCCCCATGTCTCCCACCACATGGGCGCTTCTCCTCCGGTTATCTATGTGTGGTGGATACACGGAGTGGGGGGTGAGGGCCCTCTAGGATCATCTGAAGGAAAAGCTTGGTTCACAGGGGGTTTGGCTTGCTGGACACACTCTGGGATAGATTACTGTTACATTGCCACCCTCTCTGGGTCATCCTGAGGAAGAGCAATGAAGGAGAATCCTCCATGGGCAGAGCTTTGGCCACGCATGCCAACATCCATTGCATGTGGAAAAAGGAGCAGCCTGCGGTAAGAATATGCCAGAGACACGCATAGGCGCAAATGGTCTGACTAGTTGTTCAGGGGCTTGAGAAATAAAGTTTGGATGATCAGGAACAAAGAAGCATGGTAAAGAGATATGCAGATGGACCTAAGAGAATGGGTGGGAAGTGTGAAGATCTTCACAATACACATTAAGGACTATCCCAGACATCCACCATGTCTACACTCTACATGCCAAGTAGAACGAATGGTTGGGCCAGTTGACATTAACCATTAACACTGATCAATCCAGTGCTCACCCAGTGGGTATATGAATGGAGATCCATGAGAGCAGGGAATAGAAATTGTAACTGGTCCAACTAGCATGGACTCCCACTCACCAAGATTCTTCTGGTTACTGCCAACCAACCTACTTCTAAGAGGCCAGTGCCGTGGTACAGATCCAGCACTGCCATTCCTCAAAGAAATCAACTAGCCGTTTGATAACAGGTTGACCACCCTGGATCCCTTCTACTCTGGATGCAGCAGCAATTAATCTTGACTGGAATCAACACATATTCTGGTTATGTGTTTGCCTTTCCTGCCACAGGGAAGTTAACAGGGACTGCATCAACTAGACTAGGCTATTGCACCCTTATTCAGTGAAATACCAATTCAATCTAGGTTTTGCTGTTATGATAGTTAACATCTATTGACTCTAGGGAGAGTCTTTTCAATAATTTGAATGGGCCTCATCTAATCACGGAGAAGGCAATGGCACCCCACTCCAGTACTCTTGCCTGGAAAATCCCATGGACAGAGGAGCCTGGTGGGCTGCCATCTCTGGGGTCGCACAGAGTCAAACACGACTGAAGTGACTTAGCAGTAGCAGTAGCAGTAGCAGTAGCATCTAATCAAGGCTTCCTTGATGACTCAGTCAGTAAAGAATCTGCCTGCACTGCAGGAGACCCAGGTTCGATCCCTGGTTCAGAAAGGTCACCTGGAGAAAGGAAAGGCAACCCACTCCAGTATTCTTGCCTGGGAAATCCCATGGACAGAGGGCTACAGTCCATGGGGTCACAAGAGTCAGACACAGCTTAGCGACTAAACCACTACCATGCCTTAAGAGCAACAGTGAGGTTTCCCTAAGGAAGAAGATATTCCGTTGTGGACTGCAGCATCAGCCCCTGCCTAAGAGTTCTAGACTGCTGATCTGTCTAATAAATCATGGACATGTCTAGCTAGCCCCACAATTGTATAAGCCAGTTCCTTGCAATAAGTCTCTAAAGCCATAGGTAGACACAGATATATCTCCTACTGGTTCTGTCTCTCTGGTAGAGCCCTGGCTGATTTAAGGCCTGTACCAGCATCACTATCTGAGGGCTTACTTAAAAAAAAAAAAAAGCATGCGAGTGGACAGAAAGCATCTGGCTCCCAAATCACCAGTTTCCAGGGAACTCAAAAGTCCACAGCTCACCTGTCCCAAGCACCTGCTGTGGTATCCATTAATACAGATTTGATGTTAAAGACAAGACCAAGGAAGAAGAAAACTATTCAGGATCATAACTCTCCAGGCTAATAATCACAGATGGTGGCAAATCGCATTTGGCAATGTTATCAATGGATGATAGAAACGGTAACCAGAGAGTGTGGCCAGTCTGAGGGGGTGCAGGCACATTCATCCAAAGAAGACTTTCATTGAAAAGTCTCCCCCTTGAGGAAATGGGCAGGTGCTGAAGTTGGGGTGAAGACAGGTGACCCCGCAGGATGAATGCATGACCCCCCACAGCCCCTCATGTGTGAAGTGACCAGATCAAGCCCTGAAAGGGGTCAGAAGCAGAGGAATGAGAAGTTGACCAGTCAGAGTAATGAGAGATGCTCCTCTGGAGTCAGGAATATTGAACCAAAAAATGAGAACAGTCAGGATTCAGCATTTGAAAATTACTTTTCTTGCTTTCCGATTGTGACTTTGTAAAAATCAGTTTAGGAAGCCACTGATCTGCCTTGACTGATGCTCTGATTTCACAACTGGGTTTGTCTTCGTCTCATGCTGGGCCCATGAAAGGACATTCATTACCGTAGGCCAACCCAGTGGAGGGTTAAAATCAGGGAACTCACTGGGAAAACGCCAGCCCAATGCGGGCATGGAGCAGCAGAACTTTTAAAGAACAGGAATGCATGCAGGCTTAGGCAAATGACGGTGGCTTGGGTTAGCAAATAATGTTCCAGACAATCTCAGACCACAAAATAGTGCTCACCCTGGAAAGCTATAAAGTTAGAACTTCAGACATTAGCTAGTTACCAAATTAAGACCCTTTTATTTACCTTCCTCGCCCTCAGGGAGCCACATCTTTCTGTCCAGGTCTGCACCACAAGCAGAATGAATAGAATGATGTCCTTGGGGGTGATGTGACATGTTTGGGTTGGGCCTATGAAGACCATACTGGCTGTCTTCAGTGAAAGAACAGAGCCCTTGTCAAAGGATTTGTTTTTTTCCATCTCTTTATGATCCAAGTTACCAGACCCCACGGAAGGGTCAAGGAGAGAGCTGGGGACTTCAGCTCGGAGACCAACGGTGGAGCATCTGAAAACTCCACCATATTCGAGGACCCATTCTAGAGAATCCTGAGAGCTGCCCCATCAGTTGAATCACGTGTTGTGAGAATGACAGGAGAGCAGGATCCATCAAGGCCACCTAACAAGCAAGGGGCCGAACCATCTCCAGCCCCTCTGCCTCCACCTCTACCTCCCTTCAGACCAGCCCTCTTACGGTCACATGGGCCCCTCTGCCTGGCCCTGAGCTCCCCTGCTGTGTGCTCACCCAGGCCTGGGCCCCAGACTCAGACTCTCACCCTCCACTTTTACTCTTGTGTTCTAGACTGATGCGCAGGACAGTCACCAGGAGACATTTCCATGTGATGGGGGATAAAGTCAGACAGGTTTCAGTTTCAGGAGTCTGAGCTTTCTAGGACTAAACTCCATGTTTCATAGTCCCTGGAGTATCTGCCCCCATTCTATAGGTGAGGAAACTGACTTCTGGAGAGAAGTGACCAATCAAGGCCACATTGCAAGTTCATGGCAGAACTGATCCTTGGAAGGTCAGTTCCAGAACCACAATGGAGCACTCCTTTCTCATCCTTCCACTTGCATGTTGATGTTACCAAACAATGCAGGTGAGTGTGCCCAATGCACAGTAAGGCCAAATAATGCTAAAATGTTGGAGTTTGGATCACAGAAAGGTTTATTATAGGGCCATGCAAGGAGATGGGTGGCTCATGCCTTAACAACCCCAAAGTTATTGAAAGCTTTCATCATAGCCCTTTTAAAAGCAAAAAGTGAGGGAGGGGTGTAATTAATTGTTGCAAATTTCTTGGTATCAGATCCTTTGTTCCTGAAGTCAGGTCATGGTCAAATAACGATGTAAATCTCTACCAAATCAAGTACCTGTAAATCTCTACCAAATGAATATTATTCTCTGTGCTGACAAGAAAGGGCCAGGTCCCAAGGCATAACTTTTACCCTCCGAGGTCCCCATCCTGGTTAAGAGGAGGCAGCTCTCAGCTGGCAGCTTCCTCGGGGCCAGATCCCCAGACCCTACCCAGTTGTCATTGCTGAAGGAGGCAGGCACCCAACCCAACTGGCCCTCAGGCTCCTCATGCCGCCCAAAGGCGGGGAGACAAGGTCCCACAGACTGCAACCCAGGCAGACTGCCACTGCTATTAGGTTGCAGAGACAAGGATGGGGGAGAGGTTCACTGCTGCCTCAAGGCCTGGGCCAAGGCTAGTGGGTGGCCTTGGTGAGGGCTCTGGACACAGAGCCCTGTGTCCCTGTAGGACACAGTCCCAAGCTTGTTCTCTGGGCCCCCCAGCTCAGCCACTGGCCCAGGTGAGCAGGAGGGCCTTGGGAGAAGGCCGGGATCTGCCTCTTACTTTACTTTCTACCTCACAACCACCACTCTACTGTTATCTGAATCTCCTGTCATTTCTTGACTGTTGATTGCCAGTGGGTGGGGCCTATTTGAGGCACTGACCAATGACTGAGCAGGACCAGTTGCCTAGTAACAGGGTGAGTGATGATGCTCAGGAATGGCTGTGAGCTATGGCCTGCATGCACCGTGCTCTGTTACCTTGGTATTTCTCTCATTTCAGTTTTTCAAAATAATATGAAAATTCTAATTCATTCATATTTTAAAGGAGAGGAAGGAATATAGAGACTAATCCAAAACAGCAACAGGTTCCAACTTCATTTTTACTAGATATTCATTCTATAAGCATGTGTTTAATGAGGCATGTTGCCATTCTGAGTTGGGTTTGTCTTATGCTAAGATATTTGCATCCTTTGAACACCCATGCCAGAAGGCAGGGACCCAGGGGTCTAGGAAATAGCTTCTTTACTAGTGGATAAGCCACAGTCAGATAATCAAGAATCAAATGCTCAGATTCAGCAGGTTATCCTTGTGGTGCCTATGAGTGGAAAGAGAAATGGAAACTACCTCTCCTTTCTTTGCCTAGGAAAAATGGAACAACCTGACCATGGTTTCCCTCTAGGAGATGCCAAGGTTTTGAAGGCTTCAAATCTCCACTGCTGCTGCCTAGCACAGTGAATCTGTGAGGCTGTCTCTTATTTCCTCCCTCTACTGCCCAGACACCTCTGGTCTTCTGATGGATACTGGATCAAGGCTGAACATAAGAAGGGCCTTTCCCAGACTGCTGCATCGGTGTCCCTTTTCAGGCTGCTAGGAATTGAGGTCTCCAGCTTCCCTAGCAAGTCATCTCAAGATGATAGAAACAAAGACTTCCCTGATGGCCCAATAGCTAAGACTCCACACTCTCATTGCAGGAGGCCTTCTGGGAACTAGATCCCACAGGCCACAACTAAGAGTTCGAATACTGCAACTAAAGATTCCACATGCTGCAACTAAAAGAAAAGAAGAACCTTCATGGTGGTCCAGTGGTTCAGATTCTACCTGCCAGTGCAGGGCACACTGGCTTAGTTCCTGGTCTGGGAAGATTCCACAGCCACGGGACAATTAAGCCCATGCACCACAACTAGAGCCCACGAGCCGCAGCTAGTGAGCCTGCACACTACAACCACTGAAGCCTGTAGGCCTAGCGCCTCTGAGCCACAACAAGAGAAGCCAGGGCAACGAGAAGCCCACGCACCGCAATGAAGAGTAGCCCCCCTCGCTGCAACTAGAGAAAGCCCGTGTGCAGCAACGAAGACCCAGTGCCGCCCAAACTAATAACTAAATGAATAAATAAAAATTATGAATAAAAGAAGATCCCATATGCTGCAACAAAGATAGAAAATCCTGCATGCCTCAGCTAAGACTCAGTGCAGCCAAATAAATAATGAAATAAATCAATTAAAATATTTTTAAATAATTTGTTTAAATGATGACAGAAGCAGTGACCATATATATAAAGAGCGCCAGCCTAGAAAACAGGTCCTAACTCCAGCCTCTATCACAACCTGCCTTTCTGGGCCAACTGTCCATCCTTCAAAACCCAGCTCAAGCACCACTTCCTCTGTGCATGGGCCTACTGTGAGCTTTTGAAGGAAGAGAATTGTCTTGATCATCTCATCTTTCTAGGTACTCGATAACAAATAAATAATTATGGAATTGCCCCAATGTAATCTTGAAGATAGCTTCCTTATTGTCAGAGTCTATGATGACCCCAACCTCACTTCAGAGGTTGGGCCCCAATGCCTGAGAGGCACAGAGAGGTGGAAGACCCAGGATCCTTAAACCCTCAGAGCAAGCACGCTCGATCCAAGTGCTCCAACCCAGCTGGTCTCCGACAAGTTACCTCTCTGAGAGGTAACCCCAGAAGTCACCTCTGGGACACCGATGCAGCAGTCTGGGAAAATACATGTATATATCATGTACACCGGCATGACAGAGATCTGGAGATTAGACATGCCTCTTCCCACTCCCCTCACCCCCGCTGTGGGCATAGGTTAGTCATCTGAAAGCATTTTGAGGTCTGTCATCACAGTGTGAGATGAGATGGTGTTTCTTTAATAGGTGAGAAGATGGAGCATTTCCCCAGGGGGATGGAAGGAGGAGAATCTAGAGGAGTTGAGTGATGTGCTGAGCCACACACATGTTGAGGGGTGATCCAGATGCTCAGCTGACACTCTCAATTTCTACTCTGGGTTTTCCTGACCAAAGAAAATCTTGACCAGGTTAAGGTTTCAATCTACTGCAGCAGACACAGCTGGCCATTTCCTCTCTGAACTCTTTGGGGGCAGGGCAGGGACCTAGGGAGAGCTACTCAATACTTTTGATGTGGGACTCACATACAAAAGGTCCTCCTTGATGCGGTTTGAAACGCTGCCATGGTGTGCTTGGATAATAGCTAAATTAGCCCTTCATAAAGACTGGGAATGAAGGGACATCTAAATATAACTCTGGGACACAGTTTGAGAACTGCCCGTGGGTAGAATGCAAAAACCCCATCAAGAGGTACAAGATAGGAGAAAAATCAAACCCACCCCCCCACTCCCACTTTCCCAGTTCTAGGATTTTTTAAAGTTAGAGAAAAAACAGGCAGTAAGAGGTCAAATCAGGTCTCTGGACATCTCCACTCCTTCCAAGTGCCAGAGAAGAAAATGCTATTGTGTCTGTGAGTCCGGAGCAGGGGAGGGGGTTGGGAGGGAGGTGTTGGACTGTCTGCTGTTGCCAGGTGGCAAACATCCAGCAAGGCTGTGCAGGTGATTTGTGGAGTCAGTGGGTGAGACCTTCTAACACTCTGGGCCCCTGGAGACAGCTTTTATTAGAAACCTTCCATTTTTCTAGCATTTCACTAATTTACCCAAGCCACTCTTGGCAAAAAGTCTGACTGTCCTTAGCCCCAGGGTGGGTGTGATTTAATTTAATGTAGGGAGGAGAGTGTTGGAGAAAGAGCCCTGGGCTAGGCATAGAAAACAGAGGTCCCAATTCCGGCTGGGTAGTAACTTACCTTGGGACCTTGACCTTGAACAAATCAACCCCCTTCTCTGGGTGGGCCTCTGTTTCCCCAGCAGTAAAACACACAGGTGTGCCCTTAGGCTCTCTCCACCGTGCTCCACCAGGCAATGCTATCCTGCAGTCAGTTCTACGATTGGTCCATCTGAGCAGGCAAAGTGTTACCCTTGGGGCAGACGGAGTGTCACACAAGCGCGAAGCAACTGCTTCTGCTCGGGAACCCCACCCGGGGCAGCAGAGGCGGGGGGCCCAGCGGAAGTCCTTTGAGCCCCTTCCCCTTTGGTTTCGGCCCCCAAGAGGCCAACTCAAGTTGAGCAAGTGTCCGGCGCTGACAAAGCGGCCAGTGACGGACGTGCGCCCTGCAACCGCGAGCTGCCGCCCGGTGCCCCAGGAGCGCCACGTGTGGCTGGGAGGCGCGCGGGCACCCCGGCCCGAGAAGCGACTCCCCTGGCGGCCGCACCCGACCCAGAATGTGGCGCCGCCGGAGGCGTGGCCGGAGCCAAAGGGCCGCTGCCAGCCGGAGCCTGATGCCGGCCCCGTCGCGGGCCAACTCGTCCTTCCTGGACGTGACACACTGCGCTCTCCAGCGACCGCGAACCGGGAAAAGCCGGGGACGCCCGGCGAGGTGGGGTGGGGTCGGCCATGGCAACGGGTGGGGCCGGGAGGGGACGCGTGTGCAACACTGCTCCCTCCACGTGTCACTGCGCGGCCCCCGCTCACCGCCCCCGCCGTCTGAATAGCAGTTCTGTCTCTGCAGATCCCCGCGTCGGCTGCCGATTGTTTAACTCCCAGACTGGCTGGCTCTGTTGAATTTCCAGACGCCTCTTTGGGACAGGTCCTGGGGGAGGGGGGCGGAATCTGTTTTCAGGAAAAGCCGGGTACAAATAACCTTGCCTCTGGTCTCTTTTGATTCTCTTGCCATCTGCGTCTGCGACTTGGTGGGGACCATAACTCCCTTTAACAGATGGCAAAACTGAGGAGCGAAGCCACTTGGCCAAAAACGCATTGCGAGATACAACTAACAGAAAAGAAAGAATTCCTATCCCTCCATTGTCAGTCTCTGGAGTGAAGTTCTGGAAAACCCTCCTTAGCAGGGCTCAGAATCGAACAGGCCAATCTCCCTCGTTTCCTGCCTGCATCCCCTGTTGAGGTGATGGCAGGCTTCAAGGATCTAAGCTGGGAGGGAGGGAGGACCTAGGTCCTGGACCTTGCTTTATGTTCCCTGGCTTCCTTTTACAGGATGACTCCACTTTCCCCCTCTTGTCTCCACCTTTCCTGGCTTCACTCCATCAGGGTGGGAGGCTAAGGACCACTCCTATTTTCTCATTAATAAATCTGATTAAAGACCACATAAGCATTCTAACTCGTGGTACTTAGGGTAAGCTCCTTCTCCATCATGAACCTCAGTTTTCCCACCCATATAAGAAGGATTATATAAACCCCTAAGAAATTTTGCAGGACTAATATTCCAAGATTCTAATTCACATACTTTCTCTGATGTAAAGAGTTAAATTTTCTGCCTTTTCTCCACATCATAATTATACTTATCTCCCTAGCACCCGTGCACATAGTAGCACTCAATAAAAGCCTATAAATAAGTATAAAGGGAGGCTTCCTTGGGGGCTCATTGGTAAAAGAATCTGCCTGTCAATGCAGGATACGGGGGTTTGATCCCTGATGGAGGTCCCACGTGCCCTGGAGCAACTAAGGCCATACACCAGGCTCTAGAGCCTGGGAGCTAACTCCTGAGCCCATGTGCCACAACCACTGAAGCCCACACACCCTAAAGCCCATACTTCACAAGAAGAGAAGCCACCACAATGAGAAGCCCATGCACCGCCACTGGAGAATAGCCCCCACTCACCACAACTAGAGAAAAGCCCACACGGAAATGAAAAACTACATACATCTTTTTTTACGTATAAAGGTACATCTTTAAAATTTGTATTTATTTATGTATTTTGGTTGTGCTGGGTCTTCATTGCTGCACAGGCTTTTTTCTAGTTTCGGGGAATGGGTCCTACTCTCTAGCTGTACACAGACTTCTCATTGTGGTGACTTCTTTTGCTGCAGAGCACAGGCTCTAGGACTCCAGGGCTGCAGTAGTTCGTGGGTCCTGGGCTCGAGAGCGCAGGTTCCATAATCTTGGCCCACAAGCTTAGTTGCTCTGTGGGATGTGAGATCTTCCTAGATCAGGGATCGAACCCATGTCTCCTGCATTCCAGGCAGATTCTTCACCACTGAGCCAACAGGGAAGCCCCATTTTTCATATAGTAGTATGTGTATATATATATATATATATATATATACACACACACACACACACACAGACTTAATTAATACAGACTTAATAAATTCAGATTTAAATTGAAGAAAGTAGGGAAAACCACTAGACCATTCAGGTATGACCTAAATCAAATCCCTTATGATTATACAGTGGAAGTGAGAAATAGTTTAAGGGACTAGATCTGATAGAGTGCCTAATGATCTATGGACGGAGGTTCGTGACACTGTACAGGAGACAGGGATCAAGACCATCCTCATGGAAAAGAAATGCAAGAAAGCAAAATGGCTGTCTGGAGAGGCCTTACAAATAGCTGTGAAAAGAAGAGACGTGAAAAGCAAAGGAGAAAAGGAAAGATATAAGCATCTGAATGCAGAGTTTCAAAGAATATCAGGGAGAGATAAGAAAGCCTTCCCCAGTGATCAATGCAAAGATATAGAGGAAAACAACAGAATGGGAAAGACTAGAGATCTCTTCAAGAAAATTAGAGATACCAAGGGAACATTTCATGCAAAGATGGGCTCGATAAAGGACAGAAATGGTATGGACCTAACTGAAGCAAAAGATATTAAGAAGAGGTGACAAGAATACACAGAAGAACTGTACAAAAAAGATCTTCATGATCAAGATAATCACGATGGTGTGATCACTCACCTAGAGCCAGACATCCTGGAATGTGAAGTCAAGTGAGCCTTAGAAAGCATCACTATGAACAAAGCTAGTGGAGGTGATGGAATTCCAGTTGAGCTATTTCAAATCCTGGAAGATGATGCTGTGAAAGTGCTGCACTCAATATGCCAGCAAATTTGGAAAACTCAGCAGTGGCCACAGGACTGGAAAAGGTCAGTTTTCATTCCAATCCCAAAGAAAGGCAATGCCAAAGAATGCTCAAACTACCACACAATTGCACTCGTCTCACATACTAGTAAAGTAATGCTCAAAATTCTCCAAGCCAGGCTTCAGCAATACGTGTACCGTGAACTTCCTGATGTTCAAGCTGGTTTTAGAAAAGGCAGAGGAACCTTAGATTAAATTGCCAACATCCACTGGATCATGGAGAAAGCAAGAAAGTTCCAGAAAAACATCTATTTCTGCTTTATTGACTATGCCAAAGCCTTTGACTGTGTGGATCACAATAAACTGTGGAAAATTATGAAAGAGATGAGAATACCAGGCCACCTGACCTGCCTCTTGAGAAACCTATATGCAGGTCAGGAAGCAACAATTAGAACTGGACATGGAACAACAGACTGGTTCCAAATAGGAAAAGGAGTACATCAAGGCTGTCTATTGTCACCCTGCTTATTTAACTTCTATGCAGAGTACATCATGAGAAACGCTGGACTGGAAGAAGCACAGGCTGGAATCAAGATTGCCGGGAGAAATATCAATAACTTCAGATATGCAGATGACACCACCCTTATGGCAGAAAGTGAAGAGGAACTAAAAAGCCTCTTGATGAAAGTGAAAGAGGAGAGTGAAAAAGCTGGCTTAAAGCTCAACATTCAGAAAACTAAGATCGTGGCATCTGGTGCCATCACTTCCCGGGAAATAGATGGGGAAACAGTGGAAACAGTGTCAGACTTTATTTTTTGGGCTCCAAAATCACTGCAGATGGTGACTGCAGCCATGAAATTAAAAGACGCTTACTCCTTGGAAGGAAAGTTATGACCAACCTAGATAGCACATTCAAAAGCAGAGACATTACTTTGCCAACAAAGGTCCGTCTAGTCAAGGGCTATGGTTTTTCCTGTGGTCATGTATGGATGTGAGAGTTGGACTGTGAAGAAAGCTGAGTGCGGTAGAATTGATGCTTTTGAACTGTGGTGTTGGAGAAGACTCTTGAGAGTCCCTTGGACTGCAAGGAGATCCAACCAGTCCATCCTAAAGGAGATCAGTCCTGGGTGTTCTTTGGAAGGACTGATGCTAAAGCTGAAACTCCAATACTTTGGCCACCTCATGCGAAGAGTTGACTCATTGGAAAAGACTCTGATGCTGGAAGGGATTGGGGGCAGGAGGAGAAGGGGACGACAGAGGATGAGATGGCTGGATGGCATCACCGACTCGATGGATGTGAGTGTGAGTGAACTCCGGGATATGGTGATGGACAGGAGGCCTGGTGTGCTGTGATTCATGGAGTCGCAAAGAGTCAGACACGACTGAGTGACTGAACTGAACTGAACTGAGTATGTATATGTTAATCCTAATTATCTCTCCTACCCATTTAGGAATTTTTCAAAGCCGTGTTTGTCAAGACATGCTCTATAGATCACCTGAGTCAGAATCTCAGAGTGTCTGCTCCTTGGGCCACAATCATTAGAGCTGGAGAACATTGATTTGAAGAATTTGACATTTATCATCCTGTGGTTGGAAAGGTATTTCCATATGTTAGTATTTCTAAATGAGGAGACTGTGGCCAAACCTGGTCAGCTTCATATAAGATCTAGAACCAGAGTTTCCAACACTTTCAGCTACACCAGTGTTTTACAGACTCTGAGTGTGTGTGTGTGATTAGAAGCAAATCTTTTTTCAAAAAGAAATCATACCTGGAAGCATATATGTAAAGAAAAGCAGAGCTCCTCCTCCTGGCGAAGTGGGGTGGGTAGGGGGTGTTTAGCGAGCTTCCTCTGCCTTATTGCAACCCCTACAGCACCTTCTTGGAGCCCAAGGATTGAGAGACCACAGTCTCATCTTAGGTGACATCCTAGAGGTGACAAGAACTTGGTGTTTAGATGTTTAGATCCAAGGTGGGAGAACCCTGGAAACCCCTGGTGTCTGGTAAACCCCACCAGGCTTCCTCACATCCCTCAAACCCATGAAGGCAGTTTAGAGAGAAGGCTGCTTGGAGCCCCATTGTCCCCAAGATGAGAGATAGCCTCCTTTGAGCATCTACATCTTGATCAATTCAAGTATATTTATAGAGACATCTCTGTTAAGTCCAGCGCAATAAATTCTAAGCTGTTTAAAACTAGTTCTTGCCCTCCCATTGTTTTCAATGTAGCTGGAGAGAAAAGACATAAATAGAAGTGATGACATTAAGCAGGTATGTGCCAGGTCGGGACTTAAGGAAGGTGAGCAGGCAGGTAAGTCATCTCCTCTGTGGATCTGGGGGAGCTGGAGGAGGCATGGGGTGGAGGTGGGAGAGACAGCAGGATACTCTGCCAGACAGGGGAGCTAGATCACTTTCCCTGCAGACACGGTCAGAGTCGAGGAAGCGGCAATCAGGACGTGAACCCTTAACCCCAGCTGATTTAAACTAATTGGCTTGAGGGACTTGGGTTAGAGTTTAGGGCTTTACAGCCAAAATGTCCATCTTTCAAACCTGCTTCTCCTTAAACAACAACTCTATTCTTCCAGTGCCCCGCCCCCCCGCCGGCCCCCACCACGCCGCAATGACTCTCTGGACTCTCTCACAAGCTCTGGCCTCCTGCTGCTTGTTCCCTCTGCCTGAAGGCTTGTCCCCAAACATCTGCACAGCTGGCTCCCTCATCCTGCCCCACACCTTACCAGCTGGGTTTCTTCCAGCTGGTAAGCTGTCTTTGAATAAATATCACCCTTCCCCCCACTCTCAATACCCTTCCCTGCTTTGTGTTCTCCATGGCGTATCTAGCTGGCTAGCATTCTGTATACTTAGGTATCAGTTGCCTCTTGCATTAGATGTGAGCTCCATGAGGGCAAAATGTTTTGTGTCCCTGGTGACCAGAATAGCACCATAGACACAGTAAGTAGGCAATAAGCATTCGTTGAATGGATGAGCTGGTGAATGATGGTGAATGGTTTCCCCTTAAGGATTCTCCATAGAATCCTCCCTAGGATGGAGAGAGCTGCTCACATTAATAGGTCCTGGGGCAGTTTTGGAGAAGGCAATGGCACCCCACTCCAGTACTCTTGCCTGGAAAATCCCATGGACGGAGGAGCCTGGTGGGCTGCTGTCTATAGGGTCGCACAGAGTCAGACACGACTGAGCGACTTCACTTTCACTATTCACTTCCATGCATTGGAGAAGGAAATGGAAACCCACTCCAGTGTTGTTGCCTGGAGAACCCCAGGGACAGGGGAGCCTGGTGGGCTGCCAGCAGCAGCAGCAGGGGCAGTTTCACCAGGAGTAGTCATTGAGCTAAGCTAAGTCACTTCAGTCGTTTCCAACTCTGTGCGACCCCATAGACGGCAGCCCTAACAGGCTCCTCCGTCCATGGGATTTTCCAAGCAAGAGTACTGGAGTGGGGTGCCATTGCCTTCTCCGAAACTAAACGTTGCCCCCTCTGAGGTCATTGAGAGTGCGACATAAATCTCAGCAGAAGGTGTAGGAGCCCAGTTGAACCAGTTCCTCACAGTGAATGACAAGGATCCTGGGGGGAGGAGGAAGACCTGGCCTTGGGAAAGACTACCACTGGGCTTGGGAGAAACAGGGGTAAAGCTAGGTCACCAAAGACCCTGAGCCAGAGACCAAGGGAGAGGAGGCAGTCATGTGTGCAGGGAGCTCGGTGAGGCTGGTGGCCAGGTGTCCCTGCTTATTCCTCCTTCACCTGCCCTTGACTCCTGGATGAGTCAGCAAGTTCCAGCTTCTGGGGCTTGTTGCCCCACTTCCCCCTGGGGCTGGACTGGAGGATCTTGCACAACATTAAGTAACACACCTGGGAGGGCAGGGTAGAAGGCTCAGGAAGCCGACAGGAGCCTGGGGACAAGGGTCACCCGGGGCCAAGTCTGGGTCTCCGTATGGAGAGCCCAGCCCCAAACACAGCTGGTGCTGAGAACTCAGGGGTGGGGAGGGACCCCCATCTCAGCTGAAAATCAGCACTGGAGGAGAAGCAGTTGAAGAAATGCAGTTTCAGAGCAGCAAATCCTCATGGAAAATGGATGTGAGTGTGCCTTGCTTTAAGCCACCGCTTACAGGAAAACTAAATCGCTACCAAGGATAAACCCAGGGGCAAGTCCATATTGAAGGACTCTTGGACTTCCCTGGTGGTCCAGTGATTAAGAATCTACCCTTGAGCAGCAGCTACTGAAGCCCAGTGCTCTGGAGCCCATGCTCTAATAAGGGAAGCTAGAGTAATAAGAAGCCCACATACTGCAACTAGAGAATAGGCCCTGCTAGTTGCAACTAGAGAAAGCCTGTGTGCAGCCATTAGTAAATAATTTTTTAAAGAAAAAAGAAGGATGCTCCTTGGGGATGGTGAGCTCCCCTAGTGAACTGGAATTGTCACCTTTATGACAATTCAACTTCCCAACAATAATCATTTGAAATGTGGCATTCTCTTTATAACCTGCCTTCAAAGCTCTGAATACTTTCCCACATATATATTCTCATCTGATTATCAGAGGGCCCTAGGAAATCCCCATTTTACAGATGAGAACAGAGAGGCCTACAGTGGGTAAGCCATACAGTTTGGCCAGGTTTTCAGAGTTGAAGATCTTCCCAGCCCAGCATGCTGTCTGCATGTGATTCCTACAATAGTTCTGGGAGGCTGATACAAAGCAGGAAGCTGTGATCCACATAAAAGAAGAAAAAACCCAAACCCAGTGGGTAAAGGCTCCAACCAGACTCCTGACTGAGCCCAGGCTTTAGTGTCAAATAAGGTTTCCCACTCACTGGCTTTACTTAGCACCTACTCGACCTCTGTGGGCCTCGGCTTTCTCGGCTGTAAAATGGGGGTGATAATACCCACATCACTTAAGCTATGAGGGTGAACTAAAGTGATGTATGTCATTGCTTAGAGCCATGCCTGACACGTAGCTGCTATTTTTATGCCTGTCATTCTTGTTATTTTCACAGTATCTCACACTTCTTATGTGAAATATCCAGAGAGACGTGTGATGGAGTCTCCTCCAGGGGCGAGCAAGATGTCAGTGCCCCCCACCCCCATTCCCGGGTTTTCCCTCGTCTCGTGCTCTCACCCCTTGAGAAGGTCACACCGGGCTGATTCTCTCCCAAGCCCCAGAAGCCTCCCTGCCACTGCCCAGCCCACCCCAGAGCTGCCCGCTGCCTTGGCTAGGGATGAATGGCATCCCCCAGGGCCTGGCTGGCGTGTGGTCACCCCGCCTCTGCCTGCAGCAGGGCCCGGAGCCCAGACGTGCCTGGCAGGCAGCCAGTGCTTTCTTGGTAGGATGCCCCACCACTCCCTCCGGGTCCCTCTATTCTGGGAGCTGTAATTTAGACAACCTTCCCCGCCCCAGTTGCTATCTGTGGCAGCAGTCACCATTCCCTCAGGCCCTGCCCACTGCCACTAGACTGCCTTTTCATAAACAGCGCCTGGGCTGCCCTGTTATCTCAGGCGCCCGTGGCTCTGGGGAGGAGGCCCTGCCACCCTGGAAATATAAATGACCCCTCAATCCCGGGGGGGAACCCGGCCTATGCGGGCAGAGGAGGGACGGAACCCTCACCCACCAGAGCCCAATATAGCGGCCCTCAGAACTGACCCCGTGGTCTGCTGGGTGGGTGGGGTGCAGAGAAGAGGAGAGCCTGTCATTACACCCCCAACACCGTGGGGAGACTGGGTCAGCCTGGGCTGAAGTCTCCCCAGAGGCTCCTGCCTCAGCTCATGCCCAGCCACAGGGCCAGGAAGGGGCGGGCAGTGGGTGGGGAGCAGTCAATACAGTAGCAGAAGTGATGTTTCTAAAATGCAAATGTAAACAAACAAACAAAAAAATAAAATGCCCGGTGGGTCTTAGAGATGAAACTCTCAAGACTGTCTGCCCTTTCTACCACCTCTCTCACCTCAGGAGTTCTGCACTAGCTCTTCCCCTGCCTAGTTCTTCTCTTCATCTAGTTCCTACTCATACTGCTGATCTCGGCTTAGAGGTCACTTCCCAAGGCACTTTCCCCTGATATCACCACACGTACGCGCTCCTCCTAGGTCCTCCCCTTGGACTCAGATGAGAGTCCCTCCCTGGTCTGTTTCTCTCCCTTGCTGGCCGTAACGCTCCCAGGGCAGGAAGTCTGACTTGCTCAGATTGTTCTAGCACCTGGGCCAGTTCTGCTGTATAGTAGGGGTTCAAGAAAAGTTTGTTGAAAGAACTCACTGATGAGTAAAGGGATGGCACATCTGCCCTCCAAGATGAGTGGGTCTCTTGGGGGCAGGGGTATTTGCTACTTTGGGCCCTTCATTTTCCCAGAAAGTCCCTTCTTCAGTGGTCTGTCCCTTTGTCCTCTAAGTATACCTTCAGGCTTGCTGCACTGTCTGTCTGTTCTGATCTGGAAAATACAATTGCTATGGCCTTGGGCCTGCCAGAGGGGAGCCCCGAGGGACCATGAAGATGCACTGCGGGATAAGAGAGACATCCTTCAGGTGAGAGGGAGGAAGGGACAAAAGGAAGGAGTCCACAGGCCATGGGTCACTTACAAGCAACAGTTCTGTTACTAAGAGGCAGGGAGGCTGTGCTGGCCAAATGGGCAGAGTGGGTTCTTATTTTGGCACTTTGTGCTGTGATTCCTCCAATCACGGGCTTCCCTGGTGGCCCAGCTGGTAAAGAATCTGCCTGCAGTGCAGGGGACCTGGGTTGGATCCCTGGGTTGGGAAGATTCCCCTGGAGAAGCGAACAGCTACCCACTCCAATATTCTGACCTAGAGAATTCCATGGACTGGAATTCCATGGGATTGCAGAGTCAGACACTGAGCAACTTTCACTTTCACTCTTCCAATCGCACACTTTGCACTTTGCTTGCTCCAAAGACAGACACTGCAAAGAATAGCCTACCACTATAGCAGTGAGGCCAGAGTCAGATTATTCTACACGTTAACCCCCATTAATTATTGCAGGATCTTTGAAATTGGAGTCTTTCTGCATCCAAATTGTATCTCTTCCATCATTTCTCTCACCCTGAAGTTTCACTCAAACTTGTCCCAGACCACCAGCCTAGGAGGCTGGGGAAATATGGGCCTTGCAGCTGCTTCTACCTCCTGAGAGCCTGAGACCCGTTTCCAGGTGTACAGCCATAAAGCCAAGGTCTAGGGCCCAGGCCTTTTAGAAAGACAATGGTGGCAGCTATGCACACCGCCTCCCTGCTCCTGGAGGCTGCATGATGAGTGGCCAAAGCCAGGCCTGGTAAGGATAATCAATCTAGTGGTGAAAAATAGAGCATGAACTCTGGTAGGTCCATATCCAGACATGAGCCCACCTCAGGGCCTCTGCACTTGCCGTTTCCTCTGCCTGATGCTCTTCCCCTCACATTTTTCTGGGTCTTTGTTTAGCTGACCCCTTCGCACTTAGACCTTCTCTGGTCACCCTATTTAAAAGGAATGTCCTTGGAGTTCCCTGGTGGTGCAGTGGTTAAGAATCTACCTGCCAATGCAGGGGATACCAGTTCAATCCCTGGTCCAGGAAGATTCCATATGCAACTTAGTTCCAAGGTCAGCTAATCCCATGTGCTACAACTACTGAGCCTGAGTTCTAGAGCCTACTCACCACAACAAGAGAAAGCCCACATGCAGCCGAAAATAAATTTTTAAAAATAATTAAGTAATAAATAAATAAACTAAATGGAAAGTCCTGGACTTTCCTGGCAGTACAACGGTTAAGATTCCACTCTTCCATTACAGGGGGCACAGGTTTGACCCCTGGTACCTCTGGTTGGGGAAGTTTCACATGCCACACAATGGGGCAAAAAAAATAAAATAAAAATTAAAAAAATGAACCTCCCTCACTCCCACCCCATTTCCCCTTTATTTTGCTCCATAGCACTGTGCTGCGTTGCGCTTAGTCGCTCAGTTGTGTCTGACTCTTTGCAAGCCCATGGACTGTAGCCTGCCAGGATCCGCTGTCCGTGGGGTTCTCCAGGCAACGATACTGGATTGGGCTGTCATTTCCTTCTCCACTCCATAGCACTGCTACTTATCTAACATACAGCTTCCTTTCCTCCCTCCCTCCCTCCCTCCCTCCCTCCTTTTCTTCCTTCCACTGTCTGTCTCCTTTCTACAGAATGTAAGAAACACATGTACAGATACATCTCTATCTATTGAGTTCTCTATGGCCATGTAACAGATGACCCTAAATTTTTAGCAGCTTTAAACTAGTGTTTATTATCTCCCACAGTTTCTGGGAACCAGGAACCCTCACAAAATTGCAGTCACCTCAAGGCTTCCCAGGCAGCACTAGTGGTAAAGAACCTGCCTGCCAATGCCAATGCAGGAGGCCTAAGAGACACAGGTTCTATCCCTGGGTTGGGAAGATCCCCTGGAGAAGGAAATGGCAACCCACTCCAGTATTCTTGCCTGGAAAATCCTGTGGACAGAGGAGCCTGGCGGGCCACAGTTCATAGAATCGCAAAGAGTCGAACACGACTGAAGCGACTTAGCACAAGGCCTGACCAAGGCGGAGGGTTTGCATTCAGACTGACTTGTGTGATTGCTGACAGGCCCCGTGTGCACTGGCTGCTGGCCAGAGACTTCAGTTCCTTGCCCTGTGGGCCTCCCTATAGGACTGCCCGTGACTTGGCGCCTTGCTACCACAAGAGCAAGTGATACAAAAAGAGGAAGAGCAAGAGAGTGAGAGAGCTCCCAGGAGGGAAGCCACAGTCTTATAGCCTATATTGGAAGAGACGTCCCTTTGGTTCTGCCCAATGCCGTAGGTCACTCAAGCCATCCCTGGGTGTGGCCACCAGGAAGCCAGCATCACTGAGGCCATCTTGGAAGCTGGCTGCCAATCTCCAACACATCCTCAACACAGAGAAGATGCTCAAAAGCATTGTAGAGTGAAAGAATGAAGGTAGGAATGATTTCAGCAGATATCCGTTCTCATGAGGGGCTAAGAGCTGTGACCACTGCCCCATTGCTGAAGGATCTGGACCACATTCAGCTTCCCTCAGCCCCGGACTCTGTCCCCAGGATGCCCTCTTACAATCCAATTCCACCTCTTCCCAGCCACGTGACCCTGGGCAGGCTCCTAAACTCACAGGCCTATTGGGAGATGAAAAGAGAGGCGTGTTTAAGCATAGTAGCGTCTGACTCACACAGTCCTCAAGAAATGTAGCCATCGTGGGCAGCACTGTGTGTTACTAATACCAGCGGTGGGGTTGAGGGGGGAACCAAAGTATCTCCCTGATGTCAGGAGCAGTTTAAGAACTGGATGTGTATGTGTGTTTCTATATGTTTACTCTTCCAGGAGAAGTGGCTGAACGGAGCTGTCCAGGGTCTCAGTGCCGAGGATGTCATGTGGTCCAGATACCGGGTTTATCTCTTGGGCCAGAGATGGTCACGTGATGGAGCCTTAGTCACCCAAACAAGCAGGACAGACTGCTGAGTACATGGGCTGCTGTCCATTTACATGAAGTGAAAGTTGCTCAGTCGTGTCCAACTCTTTGTGACCCCACAGACTACACAGTCCATGGAATGCTCCAGGCCAGAATACTGGAGGGGGTGGCTGTACCCTTCTCCCAGGGATCTTCCCAACACTGAACCCAGGTCTCCCGAATTGCCAAGGGATTCTTTAACACCTGAACCATGAGGGAAGCCCTTACACTAAGTAGCGTGTGTTAATACCAGAGGTGTTAACCCCTTTGCAGGAAGGGGAAAGCAGGGCAGATGGTGTCAGGAAACTTTTGAGAAATTTACATTAAAAATGCGCTGTGGTACATAAACACACAGAAAGTGTAGGTAATATACTCAGGCCAATCACCGATGGACCACAGATTCAAAATGCTAGCACTGGACTGTGGTCTTCTTGAAGGCAGTGCGAACCTTGTGTCTCCTGATCAAAGGAATGAATGCATGAATGAACAACAACAAAAAAAATGTGTGAACTGCCCCAAGGTGGGAATCTTGGAATCTTTGCTGGTTAGCAGCACATCATCCCCCTTGGTATAATCGCCTCAGGACAACTGGTTGGCTTCAAAAGATCTGGGTTCAAGTTTTGCCTTATCCACCCCACTGACTGTATGACCTTGGACTTGCCACCTAACCTCTCTCAGCCACATTTTCCTCATCAGGAAAATAATGTGAATTACAGAGAGTCGTTTTTATTTTAAATTAAAAAAATTATTTATATTTTGGTCACACTGTGTGGCTTGTGGGATCTTAGTTCCCCAACCAGGGATCAAACCCATGCCCCCTGCAGTGGAAACGCAAGTCATCATCACTGGACCACCAAGAAATTTCCCAGAGAGTGTTTTAAAGCTCCAAAGCCCACTGAAAATATGAGGAATTCTTATTTTGGGTGCACCTGGATTTAGGCAGTTCAGTTCAGTTCAGTTGCTCAGTCATGTCCGATTCTTTGCGACCCTATGGATTTGCAGCATGCCAGGCTTCCCTGTCCATCAACAACTCCCGGAGCTTACTCAGACTCATGTTCATTAAGTCAGTGATGCCATCCAACCATCTCATCCTCTGTCGTTCCCTTCTCCTCCTGCCTTCAATCTTTCCCAGCATCAGGGTCTTTTCCAGTGAGTCAGTTCTTCACATCAGGTGGCCAAAGTTTTGCAGTTTCAGCTTCAGCATCAGTCCTCCAGTAAATATTCTGGACTGATTTCCTTTAGGATGGACTGGTTGTATCTCCTGGTTGGATTTAGGCAAAAGGAACCAAAAAAAAGTTCCTATCAATCTGCCCTCAAGGCCTCCGACTCCCATCAGCACAGGCTTGCCTTGGGGACCGGGAGATTTCAGGGTGGGGCAGTTTGCTCAGAGGAAGGTGTAAAAACAGGCTGAGCTGCCAACCCTGTGCTTTGTTAGCAAATTCACAGTCAGCTGGCCAGGTTGCAACACAACTGAGGCAGCTTGCTTTGGTCTATTCCAGGCCTCAGGTCACACAAGTAGATTAGAGGGAGACTCGGCAGCCCTTCAGGTAACAAGTATTTATTGCGCAGCTGCTGTAGACCTAGGCCTGTTCCAGGTTCTGGGGATACTGCGGGAGCAAACACATCATGGCCCTATCCTTGTGGAGCTGACAGTCTGGTGGGAGGCAGATATTAATCACCCAGGACAAGCTCAGGGTGCTGTAGAGATGTAGAATGGGAGGTCCTGACATCAAGGGACCGTGGGCATAACAAATTTTGTTTTAGAAGTGACGTGTGAGCTGAGCTCTGAACTCACTGAAAGACCATGGCTGGGGTGGAAAGGGGCTCTGAACTAAGGCTCAGTGTGAGGAGGTGTGTCTGTTAGTTGCTCAGTTGTGTCTGACTCTTTATGACCCCATGGACTGTGCAGTTCACCAGGCTCCTCTGTCCATGGAATTCTCCAGGCATGAATACTGAAGTGAGTTGCCATTTCCTTGTCCAGGGGATCTTCCCAACCCAGACATTGATCCCGTGACTCCTGCATTGCAGGCAGAGTCTTTACCATCTGAATCACCAGGGAAGCCCAGTGTGAGGAGGAGAGGGGTACAAGAACCAACCACGGACATGAGGCAGCAGAGACTAAATCACTTTGTTCTCTTTAATGTGACATTGTGCAAAAACGAAGAGACGGGAGTGACACATTTCAAGTTTCTGAAGCTGTTTCACAGGAGAGTCTGAGAAGTGAAATGAGAGGAAATACCCAGCAAGTGGGATCTGAGTCAGACAGCACGGACTTTGTGGCCCAGAGGAGGCCCTGCGGGATTACTTTGTCCCCACTACAGGGGTCTGCCACATAGGAGAGTGTTTGCTCATGTTCTGCTCTGCCCTGTTGCCCCTGCCACCTTACTCCCCATCCTTCCTGCTAAGTGAAAGAGGACAGCTCAGTCAGGGTGAGCCTGTTGTATGGAGAAGGGACAGGGGCTGGGGAAGGAAGTAGGGTAAATGTTACCTGAAAAGCTGATTTCGCCTCTTGGCTGGTGAGAAGCCAAAGACGTAACCAAGCCAAAGAGCAGGAGAAAGAAGGGTTAATTATTTACAACCAGTAAGGAGAACACTAGGGACCTTTCCCAAAGCGGTGAATTTTTAAGCTAATGGTAAATGCATATTCTTGAAGGGGCTTGGGCAGTATATGCACATTCTGGAAGGGGCTTGAGCAGAGGAGATTCAGCATAGAATTCAGCAAAGGTGGACACAGTTCAAGCTTTAGTTGATAGAGGTCAGAAAAGATCAACACCATCACTCCTTTTGAACTCAGCATGTAGTTATCATTCTTCACCTGGGTGGAGGCCTTAGTTACTGCAGAACTCAAAGACATGGATCAGATTGTTATGTATACTCCTTAAGAAGGAATTGGGTCTCTTTTATCTCTGAGCTATTATTTCTTGTTATCCTTGTTCCTTTGTTTCTGCCCTTAATCTCAATGACTGAGACCTGTTTAAGAGCATGCATTGTGACCAGGCTTAGATCACAAAATGGTCTAAGGTCAAAAATGGCCTCTCTGATGTCAAGAAAGACAGGTTTGATTCTCTTTCTCCAAGGACTCCCTACCTATCTGCTCACAGAACGATGCAGGGGTAGAGAGATGTTCTAGGGTATCTCCAGGCTGTTCAGGGAAGGCAGAAAAGAGAGGGAAGGGGACAGCCAGCAGTAGCCAAGAATAGGAATTGGGGTGGGCCAGGGAAGGAGAGTGGCCAGGATGGGGCATCTCTGGGGGATCCTAGCCCTGGATTCTGAGTCTCTTCTTTTTCCTGGAGGCACCTCAAGTTCCAGTTGCCTTACCTGCTGAAGGACAAGACAGAATGCCTTGACAGTCACAAATAGAACAGATCTGCTGGTTGTTCTCTGACACTCTTTCTGACGTTCCTTTTTTTTTTTTCTTTATTTTTGGCCAGGCCACATAATACACATGGCCTGCGGGATCTTGGTTCCCTGACCAGGAATGAAACTCATGCCCCCTGCAGTGGAAGGACGGTGTCCTAACCACTAGACTGCCAGGGAATTCCCTCTCACACCCTTTTGGAAAGAACTATTTGCTTGTCTGGGTCTTCTCTGTAACTTATAACTCCTGGATGGCAGGGTCTCTGTCTTATTCAATGTCATATCTCCCAGTACCGGATGCAGATATTTGTTGAATGAATGAAAGCACAAACACAGGAATCCTTTATTGTAGTGGTGATTTGGAGAGCAGGAGTCAGCCGGCAGCTACTGACCTTACTGAAGATCTCAGCCTTGATCTATGTTATGACCAGATTCTTCCAAGGATGGGGGAAGAATCTATAAAAGGGCAACTCAAAACCCAAGAGACTTTTAATGCAAGTCATGTAATGTTCTGATTAAGAATAGAGACCGGCAGCTGACTGCCTGGGTTCAAGTCCTGTTTCTGCCTCTTCCTAGCTCTATTGACATAGGACGAATTACATACCACTCTGTGCCTCATTTTTCTCATCTGTAAAAACTAATAGATCATAGGGAGAACTAATAGATCATAGGCTTGATGTGAGAATGAAGAAAGCTGAGGCTTTTGAAACACTTGCTTGGCACACAGTGCGCTCCATCAATGTCAGCAATTGTTCTCTAGGAAGGAAATGAGACACCTGGAAAGGAATCTATCCAGCCCTGATCCCTAAGCCCCAGCACAATGCCTTAGACACTGAGCACCTGCAATGCCTGAATGGGGTTACTCCCAATGGCTTCTTCCACTGAGCCCACTTGCATCAGTTGCCAGATCCCCAAGGGCCCTGTGCCTTTTGCAGACAGAGAAATGCTGACCTGAACATTGGGGTTGACCACGATTGGGGTTGCTACACAGTGTCCTTGGGCAAGGTGCTTTCTTAATGTGCTTCTGCTTTCTTATTTGTAAGATGGAAATGCTAAAACCCATCTGCCAGGATTGATGTGGGGATTATGTGCCTGGCACCAGTTGGTGCCTGGTGTCTGAAACTGCAAGTCTCCCGGCGGTGATCCGCTCTTCTCTCTGGTCTGTGGCCCTCCTGCCCACCAAGCTGACCAGAGAGTCAGAGGCCACATTCCTGGCCTTCTGACCACCCCAGCTCACCACGGAAGCCTGCAGCAAGAATCACACCCTCTTTGTGAGGACGAGCTGGAAAGCTCCCTCCCTGGCTGCCTGAGTCAGAGTTCATCAGGGACTCCTGTCACTGTCACCTCAGATGACTCCTGTCCCCACAAATTCTCTGCCAGATGGACTAGCCTGAATTCTAAGGTGAACCCCATAGTGGGGGAGGAAGTTCAGCAGCCCAAACGCTGGGCAGAGGCCTCAACCTGCTGGGAGCAGGGATAGGGTGGGGCAGCAAGTAGGAATTCCCATTCCTTCTGTCCCCATCTTTAGACACATGACTGATCATCCAACTTGCTGTCTCATTGGCATGATGAGAGGAGAAAGTTTAAAGAGAAATAGATTTGTGTCCTGAAATTTTTAGTGTAGGGAGAACTAGCAATTTCCACATTTATTCCACAAAGGCACTTTGCAGGAAGCCCTCAAGAGCTTTGGTATTCCCAGCTACTCACTACAGAGAGTACTGAGTTCTCTCTACTTTCTTGACAGAGTAAGTTCTCTGCCCATCCCTCCCCCAGCCCCAGGGGTGAATCTGGAAACAAGATTAAAAGGGCTAATTGCATTAAGAGCCTCCTGGGAGCATGTGACCCTGGACAAGTCATTTGATCTCAATTTCCTGTTGTAAAGTGGAAATAAATCTGAAGGGACCCTGGTGTGAAGAGTTAAGGAAGGAACACAAATGGAGCACTAACATTGAGACAAACACAGCAGGGGATTTGTTTCATCCAATAACAAATATCCAAGGCCTATGGTGCCAGGGTCTATATTCTAGGGACTGCTAAGCCGCTTCAGTCGTGTCTGACTCTGTGCAACCCCATAGATGGCAGCCCACAAGGCTCCCCAGCCCCTGGGATTCTCCAGGCAAGAGCACTGGAGTGGGTTGCCATTTCCTTCTCCAATGCATGAAAGTGAAAAGTGAAAGTGAACTCGCTCAGTCATGTCCGAGTCTTAGCAACCCCGTGGACTGCAGCCTACCAGGCTCCTCCAGAGGTCCACGGGATTTTCCAGGCAAGAGTACAGGAGTGGGGTACCATTGCCTTCTCCGATATTCTAGAGACTAGGGGACATTAATAAATAAGCTGAACTTGGTCTCCTCATGTCTCCTGTAGGAGAAGTAGGGTGGCAGACTCTAAATGAGAAGGGATAGTGTGGGGTGATGATTAAGGCAACTAGGTTGGAGGCCCAGCGCCACCATTCACTAGCTGGGTGGCCCTGGACTAGCTAAACTCTTTGTGCCTTGACTTCCCAACAGTAAAGTAAGCCATGCACCCACTTCATAGGGTGGTAACGATTCCATTAATTGACACATGGAAAAATACTTACGTTACCTGAAATCTCTTGGTGGGTGTGGAGCCACTAGACACAACCAAGCCAAAGAGAGGAAGAAGGAAAGATTTATTAATTAGAGCAAGCAAGGAGATCTTTCCCAAAGCAGTGTCTCTCTGATCAGCAAAACTGGAGAAGTTTTAAGCTAAGGGTACATGTGTTCTTGAAGGGGTTTGTCTGGTATATGAATATTCATGAAGGGGCTTGAGCAGAGGAGATTCAGCATAGAGTTGGGGCAAAGGTCAGCAGAGTTCAAGCTTTACTTGATTGAAGTCGGAAGGGTCAACACCATCATTCCATCCTCCACCTGGGTTGCGGCCAGAGTTCCTGCAGAACTCAAAGATATGTATCAGATTGCTATGTATCCCTTGAGGAGGAACTTGGACTCTGTTTTATCACTGAACTATTTTTTCTTGACTGCTTTTCCTGTGTTCTTTCCTTAAGCTCGTTAATTACTGAGACCTATTAATGATAATCATTGTGGCCAGGCTAAGATCACAAAATGGCTTAGGAAAAAATAGCCTCTCAAAAAAAAAAAAAAAAGGCCTCTCAGGTCAAGAAGGCCATGCCTGATCTCCTTCTCTGGGGCCCTTCTACCCTGTGTGCTTACACTTCTGGCATCTACTATGTGCTCTGTTAGTACACGTGGCCAGTATAATAAAAGGGGCTGCAGGATGCACAACAGGGCAAGAGATGATGTCCAGGCTGAGCTCCTTCAGCAAATGGGGTGGACGTGGTCTTGAGGGGGAGAGGGCCCCAACAGGAGAGCTAGAGAAAAAGGTGAGGTGTGAAGACAGGGGTGTGAGATAAGTGAAGCAGCCAATCAGTTGAAGGAGCTGGGACACTGGGAGTTACTGGTAAGAGTATCAAGGGTCAGGTTTGCAGCTTTAAGGCGTCTGTTTCCTTTTGTATATATGGAAGCATGGCACACATTTGTCCTTTTCATCGATGAACCCATAACCCCTGGCACGGAGATTAGGGTACTCCCTGACTGACCCTGCTACCTTTGGTTTCCAGCCCTACCAGCTCCCAGATGACTCAGGCCCTTTGCATTTGCTCCTTCTCTTCTTCTAGGAATGGAGCCAGGGAGACTAGGGAGGACTGCAGTTAGACCCAGGCACGGGGTGCCCACCTTCTTCCTAGCTAACTCAGTCCCTTTGTGACCCCGTTTGAGTTAGCTGTGCGGGGGTTTGAACTCAGTTTCTCCTGCCGTCAACATTCAAACGTTAAGTGCTGCGACCTAGTACTATACCGGGTTCATAGTGTGTTCTCAGTAAATTTCTTTCCTCTCTAAACATGATCTCTACTCCTCACCACCAGGGTGGGAGGGGATGAGGGTGGAGCGGGTGTGGCTGGGAAAGGACTCAGGAAGCGAGGAGAAAGTCGGGGTTTTTATTTACAACACTACTTGCAAAGGGGCAGAGAGTCTGGTCCCCAACTCAGTGTATACAGGATAGGAGAGCGGGAAAGTCTGTAACCTGTAACCGGGGCAAGGGTCCCAAGTAGCGGGGCGAAGCGACTGCGACTGGAGGGCTGAGGGCACCCAGCCAGCCCAGCTTTGCGCACACGGGAGAGGAACTGCTTTTCCTTGGGCGGGGTCAACCGAAGCCTGCCCTCGGGCTTAGGAGCGCAGAACAGAATGAGGGCTGGAGGTGGTGGTGCATTTTTGCAAGTCCCAGGGATCTGAGCTCTGGAGGCGGGGGTGAAGAAAGTCCATTGCCCTGGCACCTTCAGGTGTGTCGGCGGGACTTACGTAGAGCCCAGCAGCAGCTCTAATGAGGGTGCCCCCCACCCACGCTCCTCTGAAGGGATGCGCTACATCTTCACCCTCCTACCCTTCCCGGCGGCACCCAATCCCACCTTCGCTCGCGCTCCGGGAGCCTGTGGAGCAGCCGGGAGGCGTGGCCTACCGGCGGCCCGCCCCTTTGATGTGCTCCGACGCCGCTGTGATTGGACAACCGCTTGTGACGTGCGGAGACTGCGGTGGGCTCCGGTGCTGCGGCAGCCGCAGCGCCAGCCGCGGCTCCGGCTCCGGCTCCCCGGTATTTAAAGGGGACGCGGCGGCGGCCTGGGGGGATGGGGGGCAAGTGGAGGGGACGGCCCAGACGCATATCATCCACGGCCCCTCCGGACTGGAGGGACTCGTGAGAGCCGAAGCCCAGAAATCCGGGGGTGGATAAGACACCGCATCCCCTCCAATTCCCGTAAGCACCCCTTGCTCCATCCTGAGCCCAAATACCTCAGCTAGCCCGTGTCCCCCTACTCTTCACACTCCAAACTCAGCCGGGACAGACCTCTGCTGCCGCCGCTCCCCACGTGAGTCCTGGACTCGCCGAGGTAGGGGAAGGGTCCCAGCGTGGGGTGGGGGCTGCGCTGGGTCTGAGAGCGCTCCTTCACACGCGTGTCCGTGGGGGAGTCGCTGGAGCAGAGGAATGAGTTCCCCTCCTACCAAGGGACTAGGTGTCTGGCTATCGCTCCATTCCCGACACAGACAAGGCGAAGGAATCCGTGCTTCCTTGCTCCCTGCCACCCACGAGTCCCCTGGTCTACCGAACTGTCCCCCTCCACCACCCCCCGCCACCCCGCACTGGAGCGAAGCACCGGCCAGCTGGGGGTGTGCCAGAGTGCCTGCTTTCCAGCCACCTCTAAAAATATCTCTCCCCAGACTCCACCGGCAGCTGCCACCTCCTTGCCCACTGAAGATCCCCTCCTAGCTTGTCTATCCAGGCAGGGAAACACAGAGGTGACTCCTGGTCCTATCTTTCTCACTGGCACCAGAGCTCCAGGACGTCAACCCAGCTATCAGGACAACAAGCTTACAACCCACGGGGAGTCTCCAGGGCAATAGAGGAAGTTCTGGCTGCAGTTTTCCCAAGAGGCAGCAGAGACCCTTGAATTCTAGTTCTAATCCTGATTCTGATGCTGTGTGACCCAGGATGTTAGCTTGACCTCTCTGGGCTTTTGTTTTTCTTATGCATTGCTAGTGGTGAAGGAAGGGACCAAGGAAGAAACCATGGTGAAGTTGGGAGTGCTGTCTGGGGGAGGTTGAGAATTCCAGCTTAGTGGTGGAAAGTGATTTCTAGTGATAGATACTAGGAGACCTAGTCTTGAGCAGAGGACTTGTTACTGTAGTATTTCTGGGATCCTTGCCCTTGCCACATCCTTATCCTGCAGTTTCTTGTGGAACACTGCCCTGTGGCCTCCAACCATCCATTCATGGGAATTTTCAAACTTTGTTTCCCCACCCCAAAGGTGTCCTCCCATCCTATTCCCATGGATATAATGTAACAGCACTTGCGTAAAAAGGTGCAGGGGTGCGAGGGGCTGGTGTAGGGGTGGGGGAAACACTGGTTTTAGGTAGAACCAGAATATGGACTCCCTGCCAGCCCAATGAAACCCTTCTGTCCTCTGCTCTAGCCTGCTGGAAAAGCTCAGAGGTCCTGTCCCCCTTTCCTCTGAGGGACTCTATTTGGTGACCACAAGAGGATTCAATCACTCAGGAGAAAGTTTCCAGAGGTGAGTGACCTCTCTGAATGTCCCAAGAGCCAGATTTCAGCGGGGCCTGGGGTGAATCTGACTACTGTGGGGTAGGGGTGGGTGTTGCAGCATGGCCTTCTCAATTTCGACGGGAAGACCTCTAGGGACTAAAACAAGGGCAACTCACCAACAATAAACGTTTATCTAATTTCCCTGAATCTAGTATTAGATGAAAAGAACCTAACTTTTGCTGAGAAGTTTTGAACATGATTAAAAACAAGTAGACTATTCCACCAAATTAAAAAAAAAAAGAATCAAGGGCAAAGAAATGAAATCTGGTCTCTGGGTGATTCCTGGAGACCCTTTTATCTTCATATCTGCCTGGCATGTGTCTGTCCATGTTTGCTTTTACAAGGGGTGTGGCATCCTTTGACCTTTCCTCTTTGGACTCACCTGTCCCCTGGGGGACATGTGATATCAGCCGGGATTCTGGAAGGCTAAAAGTCCATCTAGATGGGACCTGGGACAGCCCTCCCACCTCTAACCCCCCAAACATGCCCTTCCTTTACCTCACATGCCTCCCTCCCCTTCTCTCCCATATTTTTGACCTGTGTCTCCTCTCTCAATCCCTTCCCTCTTTTTGCCCACTGGCCCATTCAGCTTTGTCCACAACTAGATTCCTAGACTACAAATTCTTAGGGAAAAGGCTGAAATCCACATTGCATGTGTAGCCAGGGAGTGGGGACAGATGGGATACCTCAAGATGGAGGGAGCCCTTCCTCTGACTGGACCCCTGCTCCTGCGAAGTCCCTGTCTCTTTCTTGAGAAACTGTTGCTTCTCCTTGCTGTCCTGGGATGGTCTGGGGAGAGTCACCTTGACAAAGTCAGAGGGGTACCCAGTGTCACCCACTCTCACCACCAGAGGGCAGCAGCCAGCCAGCCCTTTGCTCCTTCCCCTGTCTAGTCTCCTGGCTCGCAGTAGCGGTCCAGATGTGTCCCAGCTGCATATAGTCTCTCATTTAAACCCAGGGTGGAGGGGAGCAGCTGGGACTTGTAGGTTTGAAGCAGCATTGGTGTAGGCCCATTAAGCCAAATCCTGTCCCCAAAGTCACATAGCAAAATCTGGCAGAAATTTCAACCTGACTTCTGGCGGACTGCCAGTCTCTAGAAACACCAGGGAGTGAGACAGTCCTAGATCACCTGTGGTACCCAGGGGTCCTAGCCCTCCAGCTTCAGTGGATGCCCAGCCCTGGGCATCTGCCTCTTCCCTTTTGAGGACAGAGGGCAGGCAAGGGTGTGGCCAGGACTTCACAAACCAGGCTTTGCCCCAAGGAAACATCGTAGCCTTGGGCAAGTTATTTAATCTCTGAGTCCTTTTCATCTGCTGAATCCATGGAATTGTGATGAGCGAGGACAGAATATGAATGAAGCTGATTTGTAAAACATGATGTACCATACACAAGAAAGGGGCAATGAACATATAGAGAAAAAAACACTGGTCTCAGACTCTGAGATCTGGTTTTGAGATCTGTCTCTGCCATATATAGTGGGTGATGTTTGCACAAGTTGGTTATCCTTTCTAGGTCTTCAATAATATCTGTAACCTCTCCAGGATCATGAGGGATTGTTAAGAGGATGCCTAGCAAGGGCCCTGTGGTCCTTAGCTTATTTGATGGGCTGTTTTTACTGAGTGGTTCCTGAGGCTCAGGAGAGGGGATAGGATCAGGTGGATGTTGGTGGTAGAAACACTACCACCTGACCAGGCACCCTCACACGGACCTTGTATGGTTGTCAGGAGCCCTGGACCGACGGCTGGAGGCCAACAATCCCTACAGGTGGTGCTCGGGGTGATGTACTGACAATGAGCGGGTGTTTTCCAGTTGCTGGCCTCCGATGCCTGTCTAGGGTAAGTGGGTCCCTCCAGGGGTCTCTTAGGATGAGGCCTCAGCTCCATGTTCCCATCATGGGGTGGGAGGAGCCCTCTCCAGCCTCTTTTAAGCCTGCTGTCACCTCTATTAAGCCTCCACTAATCCCTGAAAGCTTCCATCCCAAGCGTGGGTCCCTGATGCTTTATATCCTCAACTCCAGGAATCCTGGGCCACTGAAACTCAGATAGATGTTGGTGAGACCAGAGAGTGACTGTAGGCATGAAGTTGAAGGGACAATTCTGTTAGGGAGGCAGATAGCCAGGTTCAAATCCCAACTCAGAAGTTAGGAGCCTTGGACTTCCCTTTTACAGGATGTGCCAGGCCATGAACATCACAGGAATATTGGAAAGGGAGTTAGAAAGAAACCAGAAAGAGGAGTGGTTTTGTCTTAACTAATTGGGGTGGAAGGTTGAGAGGGAGAAAGACAGCACAGTGATACTCTGAAGCTGTGCAGTCTGCTTGCTGTCCCTCTGGGGCAGGGCAAGCTGCAGAGGGCTTCTGCTCTCCACATGCTTGCCTTCATGCCCTCACCCTTGCCATGTTACCCCGCATCCTCTCCCTTATCCCCCATTAACATGACCATCCCAAGATCTTGACTTCCTGGAGCTCCCCACCCCCACTCTTCCTGTCCTTTCTGCCCTGTGCTCCCCTAGCATGACATCCGCCTCGCCCTCTTCTTCCCCACCCCTTCCTCATCCCCTCCACCCCAGCCATGCCCCACCACCTCACCTTCTGCCTTCTCAGCCACTGCCGCTCTCTTTCCTCTTCCTTGCCCATCTCCCAGGTATGTCGTGGCCTGGTGCGGGAGGCTCCTACTTCCCCAAGTCCCACAGCTTCTCCTGCTGCCCGCTTGCTTCGGACTCTGGCAGAAACCCCATCCGCTGACAAGTTCCTCCCAGGGAATTGGCAAGTGATTAGTGATGAGCTGTCAGCACAGGGCCCTGAAACCCCCCAGAGAAGTTGTGTCCCATCCTTGGACCCCTGCCCAGTGCCACCTGGCTGGAAGCAGCTCACAGAGCCTGCCTGGATTTTGGGTGGTCAGTCCACCTACCCGGTTCCTCCAAGACCTAAAATCCAGTTCTCTGGCCAATGCAGAAGCCCAGGCACATCACTCTCCAGGTCTGGCACTGATTGCCCACATGCCTTGGGTAGTGCCATCAAGTCTTCCCTGGCTTCTACTATCCATCACAGTCCTACAAGCCATCGGCTCTACGTGGCTGAAAAGGGGAGTGACAAATCTGCTCCAGTTGAATGAATGAATGAATGGTTTCCCTTGACTATGTTAGGGAAGAGGAGTGGAGAGTCCCTCCCACCTTCCCTGTGTCCACCACCAACAAGGGGTCATTGGAAGTCTCTAGAATGATCTAGTCCAGAAACCTTCCCAACGGAGTGACTCCTTGGAAGCTGCTCTTCCATTCTTCCACTCAAGCCCCCATGGCCCCAGATGAGAGTAGAAGAAAGGTGTCAAAGAAGCCCTTCAGGGCTCAGGAGGATGGTCCCCTGAGGATAAACCCCAGAGCAGTTAACACAGAAGTACAAGAGGGTGGACAGGGAAGGCAGGGGTGGGGACGCCGGCGTTGCTTAACCAGCTTAACCAGCCTTGGGTCCTCCTCAGGTCTTCGATGTGCCAGCATCTCTGGCCGTGGCCCGCTAACCTGCCTCTCCTGGGCCGGCTCCTGCCGCGCCCCCTCTCGCTTGCTCCCTCCTCCTCCTGCTCCTCTCTCCCCTGCTCCCAGGACGGCGGGATGGCTGCGCAGGGCTCGCCGCGCTTCCTCCTGACCTTCGACTTTGATGAGACTATCGTGGACGAAAACAGCGACGACTCGATCGTGCGCGCAGCGCCGGGCCAGCGGCTCCCGGAAAGCCTGCGTGCCACCTACCGCGAGGGCTTCTACAACGAGTACATGCAGCGCGTCTTCCAGTACCTGGGCGACCAGGGCGTGCGGCCGCGAGACTTGCGCGCCGTCTACGAGTCCATCCCGCTGTCGCCCGGCATGGGCGAGCTGCTGCAGTTTGTGGCCAAGCAGGGTTCCTGCTTTGAGGTTATTCTCATTTCAGACGCCAACACCTTTGGCGTGGAGAGCGCGCTGCGCGCCGCCGGCCACCAAGGCCTGTTCCGCCGCATCTTCAGCAACCCTTCCGGGCCCGACGCTCGGGGGCTGCTGGCGCTGCGGCCCTTCCACTCACACAGCTGCGCGCGCTGCCCCGCCAACATGTGCAAGCACAAGGTGCTCAGCGACTACCTGCGCGAGCGGGCCCACGACGGCGTGCACTTCGAGCGCCTTTTCTACGTGGGCGACGGCGCCAACGACTTCTGTCCCGTGGGGCTGCTGGCCGGCGGCGATGTGGCCTTCCCTCGCCGCGGCTACCCCATGCACCGCCTTATCCAGGAGGCACAGAAGGCTGAGCCCAGCTCCTTCCGCGCCAGCGTGGTACCCTGGGAAAATGCCATCGAAGTGCGCCTCCATCTGCAACAGGTGCTGAAGACGTGCTGAGGACGCGGCCTGCAGGGGGCGCCTGGCGGGAAGGGGGCCAGGGGGCTGGGGACAGGGAAAGACAAACCTAGTTTTATTATTCCCTTTCCCTTTCGTTTTGATGGGTCCCTCCGGGAATTTCCGGAATCCGGAGCTCGTCCATTTGGGGGCTGGAGGAGAGAGTTCGGAGCTGTCCCCATCTATGCAGTTAACCCAGCTTGGCTGTCTCCCCCAGTTCCGCTGCAAGCGAATTCTGGAGTTTGGCCCCGCCAGGGTGGTGCGCAGACCCACGCAGGCAGCAGTGTTTTCCAAAAACCTTGCCCCCTCCCAACTGGGAGGAAAGGGTTGCCTGGCAGGGTAGAGAAGGAACATCTCCCACTGTGTTTCATTAACTGTTGCCTTGGGCCGCATGACTTCCTTCCCCTAGACTTCTGTCAGGGGTACACAGGTCCTGAAATTCCTCCCCCCGTCCCTTCAGCCCTGGACTCCCCGCGGAGAGATGGTGCTCTCCACGGACGCCATTCTCAGGCCTAGGTCTTGCTTTATCTTCTGTGACCCTACACTACACTCCTGCCTCCCCCCACGCACGCTGTCAGCGTTCCCACAGGAAGAAATGCCAGAGGGAACAATCGCCTCCTGGTGGTGGGATGAGGTAGCACACTGTCCAGGGCTCGGGTCCGGCCAGCCAGGGACCTCAGAGAACGCGACGACGTCTCCTCCTCGCACCCCAGCCTCTTCTATGCAGCAAGAAACCAGGGACTTAACCAAAGTCGCCCCGCCGACTGGACTCTCTGAACCCCTCCCCTCCCGTATGGAACAGAAAGCCATGATGTTTTAAAGCAGGGCCACTGAAACCCAACCCCCTCCTCTTTTGGTGTTTCAGAGCTATAAAGGAGGTAAAGGGGCAGAGGTGACTGAGATCTCTCGCGCCGCAGTCTGAGGGATGAGGATGAGATGATCTCTCAGAAAGCCCCACTTAAGTGAGGGAGCTGGACCCCACTCTTGGAGGAATGTCCAGTTTGGGGAACCAAGTGAATTCATAAAGCAAGGAACAGGCAAAAGAGCAGGGTGCAGCCTGTCTTCACAGAGAGGCACAAGGGTCTCATGGAGAGGGCTCAAGCAGGGATGGGAGATATTCCTGCTTAGGGCAGGCAAAGGGACTCAGTCAGCAGGAGCCTAAAAACCGGGTTACCTTTCAATCTTTCAGCACACCCCGCACCCCACCCTGCAGGGCAATCATCAAGAGGTCACCAGTTTTATTCCAAGTTGGCACTTGCAGCTGGAGACCCTGTCTTGCATGGTCCAAGGGTCTCCTGTGGATAAGATCACCAAACACCTTGGCTTCCAGTTCTTTCCTGTCTCTAGCAGGCTTCTGGGTACCTCTCCCAGGACCCCCTCCCACTGCAATGGGGGGAAGGGACAGACAACAGTTAACAGCCCAGAGGTGTGCAAGCCTGGTCCAGTCTTGAGTGAAGCTGGCTTTGGTGTGGGACTCAGGCTCACTCAAGGCAGTGCTTGAATAGCATGGCAGAGACCAGGCTGTCAGCTGATGGGCTCCACATAGTTCCCAGGGAAGAATCCAGACCCCTCGGAGCAGACACCCTCACACCATCCATCAGAGTAGCGGCGGGTGATGCAGATAACTGTGCCCTCAGAGAAGGAGAGCTCGTTGTCCTTCTGGCGGGTGTATGGGTACAGTGTCACCACTGGAGGGAGAGAGGGGAGGGTGCCGTGAGATGTGCCTCCTGCTGCACCCTGGGATGCTGGGGCCCACACCCTGAACTCTAGAGAGCACCATGGGGACTTGGGCAGGAGATGCCTTCTACCAAGCCCTGGGCTCCTCCTCAGCTGAGCTAATACTCAATATCAGGCCAGCTGCTTTTCTGTGTGGGTGTGTGGGGAATAACGGTCACACCTTTGCAAATGGAAGGGAGAATGGCTCTGGGCTAGAAGATTGGGGGGAAACCTGACCCCACAATCTGTTGCCCTTCAGTCCCAGGACTCAAGTACCTTTCTCCAAGTACGCATCAGGGACCCAGCTGGGCTCTTCGGACCCAAAGCCTGGTGGGGGTGGAGGTGGCAGCTCCAGATCATCTACATCCAGGGGTGGAGGAGGGGGCAGGTCAAGGGGCATGGGCAGCTCTGGGGCTGGGAGAGAAGCAGAAAGGCTGCAAGTGTGACACAGGCAACCCCATCCACTCCAAGAAACTTCACTGTTGGAGAGCAGGGCCCCAGGATCTACCCATTCGATGTACTCTGCCTGCAGCCCTTGTTCATCCTGCTCCTCCCACAGTGCCTCTAGCGGGTGGTAGGTGCTCAGTAAACAGCAATGTTGAACAGTGTAGGGTGATCAGACTCTGCCACTTGGCTGGGCAAGCCTTGAGCAAGTCACTTAATTTAACTTCACAGGCTCAGTTTCTTCATCTGTTGAATGGGAGTGTGAAGATCCTAAGCAGTCAAATTTAAGCAAGAAAATGGATGAGAAGCTTTGACTTGGTAAAAAGCAGGGGCTAAATTATGTTAGCCTGCTTCCTCTGCTTTCTTCCTGTCACTCCTACCTTGGACAAAGTTCACTGACATAGGCCCAGTTGGATCCAACTGGGGTGAGGTGAGGTGAGGTTTTCTCACTCGAGAGGTGAGAAGACAACCCCAAACGTTGAGATAGGAGGAGGAGGCAGGGCTCCTTACCCGGTGGGGGCAAAGACAGTTTCTCCAACGAAGTGGGTAGCAGGAAGAAGTCAGGGGCAGCAGGTGGTGGGGGTGGGGGGTGGGGGGCTGCCTGCCCCTTGGTCATGGAGACCCCACCGACACCTTCGGCGCTGCTGAAGACCAGAGAGAAAGGGGCTTTGCTAGGGTGGGGGACAACTTCCTAACTCAGTACCCAAGCTGACCCCGCCCCTTCAATCACAAGCTCCGCCCTTGTGGTCCGCAGTCTTAATCCACCTTCATGACCACCCCAACCTAAAACCTGTGGGGCTCACCCGGCTGAGGCCAGTGAGGAGGCAGAGGAGGCGGCGGAGAGTCTGCCGTCGGGCACCACGGGGGCCTGCACGGGTTCGGGGATCCGGGGTGCTCTCCTGGGGTGGGAAGATAGGAGGGGTGAAGTGACGTCGAGGGGGAAGCCATCAGGCGAGCAGGGGTTCGGGGTGAGAAGAGGCAGTTGTCGGAGGAGGAAGTTTGGCGCCTGGCTTGAAGGGACGGGAGGTGGGGAGTAGTTTCTGGTTGAGGAGAGGGAGAGAAGGGGGTGCAGGTTACGATTGTGGGAGACCTCACCCTAGGGTGGCGGAGGCGGGAGTAGCAGGCGCCTTGATGCTCTTACGAGACAAGGTCCCAGTCCGCGACAGCTGCGTGCTCAGATCCTGCAGGGGGGAGCAGGGGGCGGGGGCTGACACCCACAGGGGCCTGCAACAGCGCCCCTCCATCCCAGAGAGGAAACGGGGGAGGGGCAGATGAGAACTGGGAGAGTGGGGAGGAGGGAGAGCAAGTTCCGACTTCCACTTCCCAGCCTGCTCTCCCACCCCACCCCTCTCAGTCTTGCTCTTGGCAGACCGGGCCTTAAATCTGCCATAGGCTCAGGCAGACAGGATCTGAAGGCCACTTCCTCTTGCAGGGCCTCAGCAGCTGAGCCCCATTCTCACCCAAAGCCTCTGAGCGCATAGCTTTGTGGGCCTTAACTCTGAGAAACCCCAACTCCAGCCCACAGCTGAGGAGGTAGAGGCTGAGGTAGAAACCTCCCACCTGTCATTTTCACGGGCCTGAGGAACTGGCTTTGGGGAGTTCAGGGCAGAGAGGAGCAGAATGTACAGAGTACAAGTGACAAGCTGTGAACTCATGTGCAAGAGAGCACTAAAGTTGGTGATGGAGTTTCCCCAAGAATAGGTACATGAGGAATGATGTCCTCTGCTATCCTCCCCTGGAGACAAGATAAAAGGGACTTGAACTCAGGCATAAAGAATTTAGGTTGGATAAAAGGAAGAACTTACTGGTAAGAGGGCCTAGCGACTGAAAGAGGGAGTGTGATTTCTGTTTTGGAGGGAGATGTTGTGTTAAGGAAATCAAGGGGCTGTTTAGATACAGGAGAGCAGCCAATCTAATCTGGAATGTTGACGTGTGGGGACAAGGAATGGATAAAATGGGATTAAGGGTGTGTCCTCTTTCACCTCGCAGAAGGAGGTAGGCTGTGAAGAAAATGCCAGTCTTCAGCATGTCCTCATTTGAGTGCCTACATCCCCCGCCCTCCCCACCCAACAGCAACTCTGGGTGACTGTTCAGCACAGTGACCTCAAACCTCCAGACAGAGGAAGTTGCTGTTCTCATGTGGCTGGGGAACCATTCTCATGCACCCTGACGTCTTCCCTCTCCGCTCTTCCCCTTCACACACACACACACCCATCCTGTACCCACAAGTTTGTATGTGTGAGCCCAGGTGGCATTGTCAGCAGGTCTTGTGATAAGGGTAAAGGTCAGTTATTAAGAGAAAGGTCATGATGAATTTTAAAGGAAGAAGATGGGCCCCCTCTCCTATAAGGGGGCCCCATGGGGAGCAGCAGAGCCACTTAGGGCGATGGCTTCAGGGAATGAGGAAGGAAAGGGGCTGCAGGGTGGGACAAGAACATGGTCCTGGAAGAGAAGTGAGGCTCTAGAGCGAAGGGAGCCATGAGGCAGAAGAGGCTGGGGGCACTTCCCTGGTGGTCCAGTGGTTAGGGCTCTGTGCTTCCGCTGCATGGGGCATGGACTGGGGAAACAAAATCCCCATGAGGTATGGCCTTAAAAAAACAGAGGCTGTGCTGTGGAGAAAGAGGAGGGGCCCCTCTCTCTACCTTGATCCCATGGCCAATGTCATCCAGGCAACTGAAGTTGAGGGGTCTCCTGTAGTAGGGCGTGAGGTGAGGCAGGCTCTCAGGGGCGATGATCTTCTGGCCGGGAGGCAGCCGCTGGACAGTGGCTAAGGTGCCGATCTCCCTTCGGGCCACTTTCTCCATATGCATGTTCACCATCTGTGTGACAGAGTTGGAGGTGACAATGCTCTTTCCCTTAAAACTTTGGGGAGGGGGAGAGGCCATGGGAGGCAGCGAGGTGCCGGGAAAGAGAGAGTTTTGTCCCTGAGGTCACACAGCATTTGGGTAAAGAGTTGCCAGGAGAGGATGGAGCCACTTTGGAGCAACTTCCAGTGGAAGAGAACAAGAGTTATTATTAGCTGAGCAGGAACCAGAGGAAAAGAGAAAACACAGCATCCTTAAGGGGTGCTGGGAGGAGGCTGGGCCAGCTTGGGAGCAGAGGGAGACAATGTGGAGGTGGCTGAGAATCATGGCTGAATCAGCTCTCCCTCTTGCTGCTAAGTCACATCAGTCGCGTCCGGCTCTGTGCGACCCCATAGACGGCAGCCCACCAGGCTCCCCCGTCCCTGGGATTCTCCAGGCAAGAATACTGGAGTGGGTTGCCTTGGGGGACAATATAAGCGAATCAACTTCCTCTTGGAATGTTCTTTGGAGAAACCTACATCTCTGAGAGGGTGTGAACTTCAATCTGCTGGGGTGAGAGAAAAAGACACACTCACACTGAACATGTGAGTGATGCACAGGCCAGGCTGATGCATGTGGTTTATGGGGTAATTCCTCGGCCAAGGATTCAGGAAGGAAGGAGGAGGGTGTATATGCGAGATGGGGTGGGACGCTGTGTGGTGGTGGCAGCGCTTCCAGGGCTGAGAATGACCTTGCCAAGCAAGCAGTCTGACTTTGGGATATTTATAAAGTCACCGCCTGTGTTTAGATGAAAACAGGGTACATTTGCCTCTTTTCTGTGCTATGTAGCCACTGTGGAGGGGAGAGCCTGCTTTCTATCGTGTAGGAAGGAATTCAGAAAGAGTTCTGCCATCAGGGAGTTCCTGGTCAGAAGGGGACAGCAAGGCCCACCCCTGAGACACATGGAAGCTCAAAAAGCTTGGCAAGTGCCAACTTTCTGGGACAGAGGTGGGTGTTTGGATGTAGAGGAAGGCAGGAAAGAACTTTTGCTGCAGAAGATGTCCGGGTGGGGCTGAAGAGTTAGGGGCTGAGGCGAGCAGCTTTCCCCCAGCTTTTACCTGGCCCAGTGTGCTCACGCGGGCTTCCACCTGCCTCAGGGCAGCCGCCTGAAGATCCAGCATCCGCAGGGTGTGTCCAGCCAGATTGCCCACCTGGTAGGCCACGCTGGCCAGGGCCTGGGTGGTGAAAGCCATGGTCTCCTCCAGTGCTTTTCGCTTGTCCGTGGCCTGAAATACACACAGCCCTGGCATGTTCCACTGGGTCCTTGGCTGTGGGCTGGGATGGGATAGGGTATGAAGAAGATGGGGGCTGAGTTGGGAGAAAGCGGTTACCGTCAGATGTTTGAGGAGGTTTCTGTAAGAACGATGCGGTAAGAAGGACTCAAGGGGTATTAGGAAAGTGACTCTGCAGCCCTGGGAACTGGGTCCAAGGGGAGGTAAAGATACCCTTCTCAGATAGTCACACTGAGGATTAGCCCTACTACCCTCCTGAAGATATTTTTTTAGGGGGGATCGTAAATGGTGAACAGTAGAAAGGAAAGAGGAAGTCAACACTGGCTGGAAAAGATATTATTGGACTTGAAAACCAAACAACCAACCTCAGGCCCTCATCCCAGACCTTCTAACCAGAATCCCCTGGGCATGTGGCCAATGAATCTGTACCTTTAAAAGCTCCTTAGGTGACTCCTGAGCTCCTGGCTTAGCTCTGGTCTGCAAGGCGGTGTTTGGGAACCAATAATTTGGTCCATTTTATTGATAAGAAACTGAAGCCCAGAAGGGGTAGAATAAAGCAACTTCTAACTGTAGCCTATATTGTGAAAGTGTTAGTTGCTCAGTTGTGTCTAACTCTTTGTGACCCCATGGACTGTAGCCCACCAGGCTTCTCTGTGGAATTTTCCAGGCAAGAATACTGGAGTGGGTTGCCATTCCCTTCTCCAGGGAATCTTCCTGACCCAGGGATCAAACCCAGGCCTCCCACATTGCAGGCAGATTCTTTACTGTCTGAGCCACCAGAGAAGTGTAGCCTGTATAACCGGGGCCTGTATAGGGTCCCACAAGGCTGGCTCCTGTTTTTCTCCTCACCCTCATCCCCTTCCTCTCTCCTGCTCACTCATGGTCCTCCAGCCACATTGGCTATTGGGTCTCAGTTCCTGATCAAGCTGAGATTGCTTGTACCTCAGGACTTTTGCACTTGTTGTACTTCAGGTCTTCAGAGATACTTGCCCGATCACCCCAAGATCTCCCCTAGCCCACCTCTGTATTGACTCTGTATTAGATTTACTGTTTTCTTCATAGAACTTAGTACCATCTGAAATTTTTTATCTATGTACTTCATTATCTATCCCCCCATACACACACACACACACACACACACACACACACATCCACATACACTAGAATGTAAGCCCTAAGAGGGAAGGGAGCTCATCTGTTTTATTCTGTATCCTATCCTGGAATAGTTAGTGCCCAACATACAGATGAAACTTGATGAATATGCATTTGTGAATTAATCAGTGGGTTGAATGCAAACCCAAACACTTGCTGGCCATGTTCCTACTGCCTGCCAGGCACTGTGCCCGGTGCTGGCTAGGGCCACACTTCCAGGCAGTGGTGGTGGGGTGGGCAGGGAGTGTCTGAAGACTGAAGAGGGTTTACTTCTCTAGTCATTTGGTTCCCCAGGCAGCTTCCTCATCTCAGGTTGGGACACGAGGGTAGGGGCCAATCCAGGGCAAGTCTGGGGAGAGGCCAGCAGACTAATCAGTAAGGCTGCACCCTGAGATCTCCTTGTTAAGGGCCTTCAGTTGATCCTCGAGGCCCATAGTGGAGAACAGACCTAGAACCTATCTAAGCAGGGTGCTCAAAGAGACCTGGGAGCATCTAGTGTAGCCCCAATGAAACTTGAACCAAAGGGTGGGCCCAGAACCTTCTCCCCTCAGGTGCTTCTCCATGCCTTTCTGTTCCAAAGAGGCTAAGAACTGCTTATTTGCATCCAATTTACATATCATCAACATACATAACTGAGTGCCTTGAAAAGGCAAAGAGATCAACCCAGAAAGAACAACAGGTCTAATTGTAGTTCAAGACTGTCCTTGAGTAGATGAGGAAATGAAGGCCCAGAATGGAGCAGTGACTACTCTGTATTAGCTGGCCTCTCTTGTACTCACCCCTCCCTGGACTGGCATGTGGAATTCATCACTGGATTTTTCCTGTCAGTCCAAACAGGAAACATGTCTGCTTGGGCCCAGCTCTGGGGAGGACAGAGCCTGGATGCCTACCGACTCCTGGCTTTGGTCTTAACCCAAAGTCAGGTCTAGAGAAACAAAGGTCTGGGATCCATCTTCATGGCTGACTGCTTATTCATCATGCAAATTACCCTGTCTACAAACTCAATGGACCCTGACAGAGAACTCTGCAGTTGACCCTAGCTTGTCCTCCCCCATTCCCCAAGGGCTTCCTGACACCTGCTTGAGATGGAGGGGGCGGTGTGAGGAAGGAGGGGAGATCGTGGGAACCAGGTCTTATTTAAGACCAGTTTTGAGAAGTCATCCAAATCCTTCCTAGGCATTTGCTCCTCAGAAAATCCTCAGAGGAGCCAGGGAAGGTAACTAGTTCTGTGGTCTAGTAGTGTTCTGCATGAAGGAAGCTGAAATCCAAGGATTCTGACCTGGGTCAGGGCTTCTGAGGCCCTGAGGGTTTTTGCAAGGGCTGCTTCACCTCAGTAGAATTAACTTTGAATATCTATATTTGTCTTTCATCCATCTGATGAAAGGTGATGATGATAGTAACAGCTGCCATTTATCCTGCCCTTCTTGAGGGAGAAACACTGGGCTAAATGTGCTAATACATTATTACGTTTAACCCATGTGACCACTGTGATAAAAGGTATAAGAATCACAAGGGAAACTTGCCCCATGTCCGGGAGCTGGACACTGGACTCAGGTCTTTCTGACCTCAAATTCTGTGTGCACCCCATATGTGCAAATGAGAACCCATCCAGAAATGCTTTGAGATGTGCAGAAGTTATTAAACAAGAATGGGAAAGAGGGCCTCCATCCTAGTCCATAGGAGGAGCTTGCCTTCCAGTGCTAGGGGAATGCAGCTAGTTCACAAGCCACATTCCAGCTCAGTTTCAGTACCCACAGTCACTCAGGATCTACAGTGGGAGTAGCATTTTCAACTAGAGATCTGGGGGGGAATGCTCTGGAGTCAAAGTTGCTTGTTCAAATCCAGGTTCTACTATTAGCTTGGAGACCCTGGGAACGTAAGTTAACTTTTCAGAAGCTCAGCCTCCTGGTTGTGAAGTGGGAGTGGTCCTCACCTCACAGACTGGGGTGAGGACTGAAGAGGGCAATGAAGGCAGTTCAGATGCAAAGCACTTTAACTGCTGTTGCCATGACCTTTCTTTAATCTGCCATTTTCTCATAAGCATTTTCTCCTTTTATTTTTATTTTTTTTTAAACACTCACTCCTACGGAGCTGGGAGGTCCCAGTGCAAATAAACTGTCTTAAAATCATACAGCATGTCAGGGAGGGAAAGGCAGAGAGGAGAGGGTTCAGCTTCAGAAGTCAAGGCTAGGCTGATGCCCAGGTCTGCCATTGCCAAGCGATGTGACCTTGGACAAGTCACCTTGCCTCCCTGAACTGCTGTCCCTTCATCTATGAAACGGGAATAATGATATTGTCTCACAAGGCTGTTATGAAGGCTGTCCTTTTCTGTTCATCCAAGCACCTACTCTCCGTCCGAGGACAACACCCCAATTTAGAAAACTGTTTTAAAATGCCACTCTCCTTGCATTTTGCTGGTAGTCTGCTGCATGCAGTCATATTGTCCATCCCCCTGCCTCTGAGTCAAACTCCATCTCTTTAACCCAACATAGGGTGACATCTCTCAACTCTCCCTCAGCTATCAGGGACAGAGTTTTCTCTCGTCCATCTCAAGTTCAAGACAATGTTTGGGAAGTTCTTCTGAAGTCTCACCTAGAGCCAGCGTGAACATGGAATGATGGCACCAACAGCTGTGTGAGGACAAGTCTTTAGACCTCTGGATCTGAGTGGGACGTTCGGAAGGAGAGGAGCCTGCGGGGAGGCCTATAGCAGGACGGGGTAGCACTGCCTTCCCTGGGCATCTCTGAGGCTCTGGGAAAGAGGAGTACAGGAGGGCCTGGGAGCACACGTCAGCATGAGAATTTAAGGGTCTGGGATGAAACCAGCCTGGAGTGGGAGGATAGCTCAGCCAACGCCCAGGCCAAGCACCTGTCAGGATGGGCTCTGGGCCCCTGGAGGGGCTGGGGTGCCAGGCCTGCACCCGCTCTGCTTACCTGCACGTAGTTGTCCTCGCAGTAGTCTGCGACTCGCAGCAGGGAGCTGTGGTTGCCCCTCAGGGCCTCCCGGCCCGTGGGGATCTCAAACTCCTGCAGTTGCTGTAGCTCCGCCATGGCCCCTGGCCTCTGCCCGGCTCCCCGGGGAGCCTGCCGGTTTTGCACCTCACTCTGCCCTTGATTGGTCGCTCTGCCTTCCCTCCCTCTCACTGCTTTTGGTTTCCTCTGCGTGAGACCCAAACCTGCTAGCAAGGGGCAGGCATGCTATGCGGGGACAAGAGGAAGTTAGTCCCCACTCCCTGGGCCTGTGCCACTTTGTCCCCTGCCCAGAGGAAGGGAGAAAAGGGGGGGCTCCTTTGGGGGCCCAGCCCCCCAATCCCTCCTAGCAGAGGAAGCCAAGGTCGGGGCGGCTGTGATTGCTCCCTGGGCCTGGAGAGGAAGCTGCGGCGGGGGCTGGGATGGGAGACAGGAGGAAGGGGGCTGGCCTGCTCTGGGAGGTGGAGATGGATTTTCCACTCATGGAAGGGGAGGAAAGGGCAGAGGGTGGGGGCTTCCTTGGGAAGCTCGGGATGAGTCACCAAGAGACAGGGGACTGGAGGGTGGAGAGGATATGGAGACGGGTCATGCTGGGGGCCCATAGGGCGGTGGTGCCACAACAATGGAAAACAGCCGATGCAGCAGCCAGAGGGACCAGGCAGGACACTGAGAAGATACAACCAGAGGTCCCCTGAGAAGTGTTATCAAGTCTCCGAAGGGTTACCTGCAATGAAGATCTGGTGTATGTACATGCTCTGGGCCTGGTGGAGGCAGGACAAGATGAAATTGACCAAGTGGAGCATAAGGGACTCAGATTAGACAACAGGAAGGACTTGGCTTTGAGAAGCACCAGGTTTAAATTCCAGATTAACACGTCAGTCGTAGGAAGCAGCAGTGGCCAGAGCATCAAGCCTGCTTCAGGAGGTATGTGCTGCATTTCCTGAATTCACTAGAGACTCAGACTGGATGATGTCCGGGGTCCTGTCCTGATCTCAAACTCTTAGAGCTCAGAGCTGTCAATGGGAATTGATTTCTGGAGTAAGGGAATTTAGGAGGGACTCTGGGCCTCCTCCCTGCCCCTATTACTGGGGAGTCTGTCATTCTAAAGTCAGGAAAAAAAAAAAAGAATCCCTCACTGACCACACTGGTCCCTTAATATCTGCTCCTTGAGAGGGTCCCTTGTCACTCACTGGACAGGCGTCAGGCTGAGCAGAAGCTCTACTGCTGCTGCTGCTAAGTCGCTTGAGTCGTGTCCGACTCTGTGCGACCCCATAGACGGCAGCCCACCAGGCTCCCCCGTCCCTGGGATTCTCCAGGCAAGAACACTGGAGTGGGTTGCCATTTCCTTCTCCAATGCATCAAAATGAAAAGTGAAAGTTAAGTCGCTCAGTCGTGTCTGACTCTTCGTGACCCCATGGACAGCAGCCTACCAGGCTCCTCCTCCGTCCATGGGATTTTCTAGGCAAAAGTACTGGAGTGGGGTGCCATTGCCTTCTCCGGAGCAGAAGCTCAGTGACTGTTAAATGACATAGCCCTTGGGTGGTCCTGGAGGAGACCAAGAGAGAGATCAGGATGTGAGCCCTGTGCTCAGGGACTGCTGAGGGAGACACGTGTGCCGGGCTTAGAGGGAGGCATGGAGACAAAGAAGCATGGACGTGGGTGCTGGCAGTGGCCATGGCCCCTAGCTGATGGGCATAGCATCCTGAGTACATTTTCATGGAACGAGTGAATGAAATTTGAGCTCGGAGAACCTTGTAAGGTGAGATGGTGGGGCTTGAGTGAGGGACACAGAGGCTTCTTGGATGAGGGAAGTTGGGAGGTGGTGTAGGACTTGCCTCATTGGAAATAGCCTCAGAGCAGGCTCAGACGTAGGGGAGGAGGGGGCTTGGGAGAGAAGACTGGGGAAGGGGAGCAGGCAGGGCTGGAGGGTAAGAATGGGGAAAGGGGCTCTAAGCCAGAGGGGTCACTATAGGAGAGGGGCTGATTGCGGGGGGCGAGACAGGTTGCCTGCAGTGGTGGTAGTCTGGAAGGCTCAAGCTGCTGGATGAGTTTAGAACCTTGAGCCTATGATCAGCTTAGGCATCAGAGATTTGGGCTTCCAGACCATCTGCTTTGTCTAAAGACTTTCAGCTGATAAGGAGCTAGGAGGCTCAAACGCCTTCATCTGGGTCTTGAAGTGCACGCTCTTGCTTGGCAGGTGAGAGGGGCTGAGGTTGCACTGGACTGGGATCTAGTCTTAGAATTATTGAGGTTAGAAACCAGGCGGGCCTTCCTGATAACCCTGTGGTAGTGATAATGATGATGAACACATTGTGTTTATTATATGCCAGGCAGTGTGTTAAAATATTTTACAGATATTATTTTCTTAATCCTCACAATAATCATATAAGGTAGGTACCATTATTATGCCGTTTTGCAGATGGGGAAACAAAGGTTGAAGGAGGATGCGCACCAGCTTGGAAGCTGCCAAGTCACAATCGGAACTGGAGTCTGGAAGACTCCAGAGCCTTTCTCTTAATCACTAGGGTAGTCTTTCTTCTGGCAGGACCTGAATTTTCCTGAAAACTGCCTAATGAGCTACCTGTGTTGGTGCAACAATAACTTTGCTTCCCAAATCTGTCTCACTGAAAGAAACTGCTCTTCTCTCCCTTCTCCATGCTCTGATCCCCATTTTCTCCATAGACAGATCTTATCTAAGGGCAAAGACTGTGTGTGCCTGCCCCATCCTCTCCTCCTGAGCCTAGCTCACAGTAGGGTAGGGGCAGGGGCTGCAGTGAATCCTTGGTGAGCGATGAGAATGTATGGTGAGCAGGGACGAGGTTAGAAGCTGAGGTATGGAGAGTACAGAGGAGGAGCTGGGGGTGACCAGGGGATTTAAAGTCCTGGCTGTGGATGCTTTCCAGGGCCTGGTCTCTCCAGGACAGGATGGCCCAAGAGCTCAGCGAGAAGGAACTCTTAAAGATGGAGGTAGAGCAGCTGAAGAAGGAAGTGAAGAACCCAAGAGCTCTGGTGAGCCTCCTCTTTCACTCCCTGCTGCCTCTTCTCTATCCCTTTCTGGTCCTCATGGAGACAGGACAGTGTGATGGAAGGTGTGATGAACAGCAGGGTGGTGGGACCTTTCCAGGGCAGTAGAAAGAGCAAGAGGTGCCTCTGGAATGGGCTGGGAGGTGGGAGGAGGCAAAGTTTGTTCCTACAAAGGTGCACAAGAGATAACCCCAGAGCCTGGAGGGCTTGGTGTGTCCAATTCAGTCCCTGGACTGGGCCTGGCCAAATATCCCTCACAAGTAAGAATCAGGCTTTCTGGTTCTGGTCAAGGAACTCATACTCCTCTCACACCTGGCTGTGCCTCTCATCTTTCTTCTCTCCTGTCTCTACTCCCACCCTGCCCAGAAACCTGTTTTTGGGGGACTGAGCAAATCATGAATCCTGAGCAAGAGAAAAGGGCTAGAACCACACTCTGCTTTCTCCCAGATTTCCAAAACAGGAAAGGAAATCAAGGATTATGTGGAGGCTGAAGCAGGAAACGACCCTCTTCTTAAAGGCATCCCTGAGGACAAGAATCCCTTCAAGGAAAAAGGCGGTTGTATAATAAGCTGATGGTGCTGGAGCCCCTCACCCTGAATGCCTGCCCCTCCTCAGCCCTCTCCCCACCAGAACCAAGTACCCTGGGATGTGCAGGGAAGCAGTGGATGTTCACTCTCTCTTAGTCACAGGATGAGTAAAGAGGCCCAGCTGCACTCATCGTGAATCCATTCCCCAGTTCCACTGTGAACTCTTCTCTTCCATTACCTCCATCACCTGCTGGGTCACTGCTGACCCCACCTGGAACCGCTCCCAGGAGAGCCGCCCTGGCTCAGGACGCAATTCCCTGAGAGCCCGGACAGTCCTTGGGAAACAGTTACTCCTCCTTAAAATGCCTCCTATTTCCCCCTCCACTGTCTGCCTAGGAACCAGCATTTCCATCCAGAGCTTCTGGGTTGAGGATTGGAGTTGGGGGGGCCCTTTTCCCCCACCTCATGTCTGGTCCTGTGGAACTCCTCCCGGTCATTTAGATAACCTGAGATTGGCCTGGTGACAAAAAGAGCTTGTAAAGTCATGATGTCATGATTTATTGAATATTACTGAGTGTCTGTTCCATGTTGGGCTAGGATAAAAGAGCAAGCAAAATTCAAGTGGCTCTTATTGTCATGGAATCTAGCAGAGAAGACACAAAACAGAGTTACAATTAAATCAGTAAGTGCTACAGTGGCAAAGGGGGAGTCGAGGCTGGTGTAGGAACACACAGCAGAGGACATTCAGGGCACTGGACAAGGTCAAAGTGAACTGTTGCAGACAGTTGGGAGGGGAGGGTGAGGACAAATCCAGCAGGGGTAAAACATGGGGCTGGAGAGGAAGATGAAGTCAGGTCTAAAGGATTTTGCTGTGAGCTCAGGTAAGAACTTTCTTTTTTATTCTCATTGCAACAGAGAGCTGATGAAGGTATTTAAGCAGCAGAAGGCCAGGCTTTGATTAGCATAAGGGAGGTTGGATCCTGCTTAGAGCTGAAAGACTAATTCCTAGGCCTTGTTAGCAAGAAGATTACTGTCTAAAGAAGCCACAGACAGACATTCATGATACAATGTGTTCAGTGCAATGACAGAGAAGTCTGTGCGGAGTATGAGGGGGACATAGGAAGACTACAGAATCCAGCTGAGTGGCTGCATTGCATGCTGGGAGAGAGTGAGATAGATGGGCCCCAGGCTGAACAGTTTCTCCCCTGTGGACAGGAATTCCATAATAGCAGAAACTCCATAAATGCAGGATGATAGAGGAGGCTGGGCCCTGCCCAGATAGGAGATAAAAGACCACATATTCCTCATTCTTGAAATTAAGGAGACCTCCCAGCCTACACATGCATAGAAAGGCTCCTTGGAGGTCGAAAGAGAGGGGGCATCACCTCATAGTAAAAGATGCAACTACCCATAGCCCTCTTCACTAAAATCTACCTTGGCTAAAAGATGTCTACACACACATGGGAGGATGCTGAGATGTCCCAAATACAGACTCAGAACAGGGCAAAGCCATATGACCGACCAAAGGAAACCGGAAGAAATGCCTCATAAGTGATTGAAGCCCCCACAGTGGTGTGACTCTCTCGGAGCCCATCATGTGTCTGTCCACATGTACTGTACTCTTTTTCCCTCCTAATAAACACTGACTGTTTCACTACTTTCCATCTCTATGTGGAAATTCATTTCTACACAGCTGGTGGGCCAGGGCCTTGTCACTGGCCACTGGTTTCCGGTGGTCTAGTGGCCAGGATTTAGCGCTCTCACGGCCACTTCCTGACCTCATTCTCTGGCTGGGAGCTGAAACCCTGCTTCAGGCCACTGTGGGCCAAGGCCACCTGAGATCCAGAGGACAGGAAAGGCCTCAAAAGGGAGGTGGTGTTCGAAGCTGAGTCCTACAAGATTAAGTTGTAAAAGGGTGATATAAATCTGGCTGAAGGGACAGTATTAACAGAAGAAAAGATGAAGAAGAAAAGAACAAAGGTTTGAATGCAAACACTTATGAGGTCAGAGTTGTTGGAATGTCAAGGGAAAGGCCTAGACATTTAGGATCTGCTGCTAGAGAGGTGGAGTTGCAGGTGATCAGAGGGTCTTGTTTGTGATACTAAACCACCATATCCGCTGGGAGTGAATTGGTAATGTTTGCATTTAGAAGGGTTTTGACAAGGCTTTTGACAAGATTGAGTGGGCAAAGAGTAGAATCAGAGAGAGAATTAAGGAGATGATTGTGAGCTGCAGGGAGAAGTGGGTTGGGGCAGAGGCTGTAAGTCTAGAGGGGAAGGTGGGGTGAAGGGTTCTTTGGAAAATGAAGTTTTCAGATCTTGACATCTCATTAATTGATGGGCGAGGGACAGGAAGTGGTCAAGGATACCTACAAGTTTCTAGCTTCCGGGGTGAGAGAGAAGGATTGAAACCAAGTATTTGCAAAGAAACCTAACATAATACATTCATCTGATTCAGAGCTGCAAACTCCCTCAGCCCCTCCCCAGTGGGCCACAGTCCTGGGGCTTGTCCTGCTCCTACCGGTAAGCTCGTGGGCCACTGTTCAGAATTCAGGGTCTCCCAGGGACTGTCCACTCCTTTCCCAATTCCACAGTAACCCTGCTTCACCGTTCTGCAACCTCAATAATAAATGCAGCCACTCCAATACACTGCCCAAGAGCAGGAAAAGAAGAGAGGCGAGAAAGAGAAAATATCTAAATACAATACATCTTCTAATTTTTTTAAATGAAGAAGTGTTAATATTCCAGTAAGAAGGGGAAAACAGATGGGGCTACAGTCACATGGGTATAGAGCATCGACTATAGCCTCCTTCTTGGTTGGAGTTCTTGGTTCGGGGGGCTGGCTCCAACCTTCATTCCTCAGGACTCTGAACCCTTATTGAGGATCCAGGTAGAGCAGTGGTTTCTTCTGCTGGCCTGTGTTACCCAAAAAACCCAGTCCACCTCTTGGTCAAACTAAAAGACACAACTAAGCCAGAGAGCAGGAGAAGGATTTATTGCTTACAGCACAGTAAAAGAGAACACCAGGGATCTTTCCCAAAACAGAAATTGGAGAATTTTTAAACTAAGGATACATGCACATTCACGAAGTATCCACAAAAATCCAAGCCTGAGTTAACTGAAGTCACAAGGGTCAGAAAATGTCAACATCATCACCGCTTAGGTTCCAGTTGATCTGGTGGTTTGAGCGCTTCAGGCTAATTTTTACCAGTGAAACAGACCGGGAAATCTTTACAACTGATATATTATCTTTACTATGGTAACTTCTCTAGCCTGATAATAGCCATTTGTTGTTGCATTCTTCTGTTCCCTTAAAATATTTAATTCATGAGACCTGTCCAAAGGCAAGCATTGTGACAAGGTTTCGATCACAAAATAGCTCAGGCCAAAAACGACTTCTCTTATGTCAAGACAGCCATCCCTGGTTCTCTTTCTCTGGAGACTCCCTACCTATCTTCTTATACGTTTACTCAGGGCTCAGTGCCCCAGGGGTTCTCTTGATTCCACCTATACCCTTCTGACCCCCTAAGATATGGTGACAATCATAGGACCTCAAGATCAGTGATGGGCCCAACACCCTGACTCCCTTTTCTGTCTGTTTTCCTAGTGCCAGAGGAGCCTTCAGTGGCTGAGGGCAATCCCAGCTTTCACTTGAAAGGAATTAGTATTTTGTGCCCTGGTGGCAGCATTCCTTCCTTCATATTAGGAAGTTCAGCAGAGGAGAATTTGGTGTTCTGAGGGTGGGTCATAGAAGTAATCTGAGCCACCCCTCTCCAGTTCCATCCCACAGATTCCTGAGCCTTTTGGCTGAAAGGAAGCCCCTGATGGATGTTGTTACCGGTTCAGGTCAGAGCACATCCAGGAGCCCTCTTCACAGCCCGTCTTTGGAACATGATGACACCAAACCGGGCCTTCACCAGAACAGTCCTCACTCTGTGAGCCCACCAGCATCCCGATGATGGACACGTGATGAGACCAGCAAAACCCTAGGGACCTTTGCTTCACTGAAATAGAGGAAGAGGGCAGTGAAAAAGCCAAGCAGGGTGGGTCAGAGGTGTAAGGACTCCAAGCAGAGATGAAATCACTGAAATTCTGATGACCCTGAGGAGTAAAACCATGCCAAGCCAGGAAAAGGGGCAGGAGGGATGCCCTTGAACTCCTGGTTTCCGGGTCAGCTAACATCAAGCTGAATGATTCCCAAGTTTCAAATTCTCTATCATCTTTCTTCCACATGGCACATTCACCAGGGGCTCCCAGAATGGGATTCCCAGGCATCAGAAGGAGGAGAGGGGAAGAGGGGACAGATGACTAGTTCATTCCGGACTCAGCTCCTAGGATTGCCTGCAGCTTGAAATCCTACCTAGTGGATCAGGCAGCTTCACCTCGACCCGCACCCCGCCCACCGCCCCCGCTGCCCGAAATGCTCTCTTCTGCACCTCACTCCTGCACCCCTAGGGAGTGGAGTGGGGGTGGTGTCTTATCTGCTTGGCATGTTGGGGCCTCAGGCAGAGGGCAATTACCCAATCTGGATCTCAGGTCCTCTGGGAAAGTTAGTCAAAGCCCCTGCTGCCTCCTACCACTTCCCCACCTGAACCTAAGACCTGGAAACTAGACCAGCTTTGTGGGTGTATTATTCCACCTGAGCCCTCACACAGGGCCTCCTGCTTAGGAAGGCCCTTGCTTGGTTTAACACTCTGCTGCCTCTATCTCGAAATTCTTAATCTTTGACTGCAGGTCCTATACTTTCATTCTGTATTGGACCCACAGATTATGTGTCCGGTTCTGTGTGGGGAGACAGAGGCCTCCGCCTAGTGGAGAAGGCAGGACGGGTATCCAGGAGCAAGGTTTAAAGTGGGGTTTAAAATAGCGTCGAAATGCTAGTGTTCCTGGCCCTCCTCCACCAGTTCTGAGGGTTAGAAGCCGGGGGCGGGCCGGTAGTGGAGGCGACTCTGCGGTAGCTTCTCAGCGTCCCCTTGGCCCCTCTGAATTTTCTCTATCAGACCACGGAAATGGGTGAAGTGGATGACGTCACCTGCAGCATCAGAGCTGAGGACACAAACCAGAGAGGCCAAGAGAGGACAGAAAGGCCTAGAAGAGCTGCAGACTCTGCCCACTCCCCCATGCTGTCTAATCAGATGCAAATTATTAAAGAGTCTACCTTCTACCTCCTTCACACATTCCTGTGTTTATCTCTTTGCTCCAACAGCCTTGCACAGAGCTCCCCTCACCCTGTGCCCCCCGCCCCCACCCCTTGGCTGCTGTGTTTCTCTGTGGCTGCCTTGCTTACCTCCTGTAAAACCAAGCCAAGACTTGTGGGTTTAGCGCCAAGGCCCGTCGTCCCACACCACAGGGTTGGGGAGGAGGGCCCTGCTTACCCTTGAGGCCTCAGCTCTCCCCACTGCTCCCCCGACCTGTCCCCAGGGCTCCATCAGTGGAGCTTTTCTTAATTCCTCCACCAGCTCATGCTGTGCTTGAGATACTGTCTGTATCCAGCTAATTCAGATAGTCTGCTTTCCCATAATCTCTCCTTTATGACTGAATGAATAAGTCATTCAAAATTAGGTGGTTCATGGAATCCCCTCCAGCAGTTATGAAACAGGAGGGGAGGGGCCAGGGTACAACCTTTGAAAGAATGACATAGCCCAGGGGCACAACATAAATTAATTAGAACCAAATGGGTCCAAGATGGCAGACAAGTCAACTTGACTAGACCTTGATCCTCAGTATATGCTCATTGTAACACAGCAGCAAGCTAAAAGACACACCCAGAGGCACCATGACAGTTCCAAGGTCGACTATCAAAGACCAAAAAGCGGGCAGTGGCCCAACCCCTGGAAATCCCCGCCCCTTCCCCAAAGTAACTGGAATAATTCTTCCACTCATTAGCCTATGAAACGGAGAAGGCAATGGCACCCCACTCCAGTACTCTTGCCTGGAAAATCCCATGGACAGAGGAGCCTGGTGGGCCACAGTCCATGGGGTTGCTAAGAGTCAGACACGACTGAGCGACTTCACTTTCACTTCTCACTTTTCTGCACTGGAGAAAGAAATGGCAACCCACTCCTGTGTTCTTGCCTGGAGAATCCCAGGGACGGGGGAGCCTGGTGGGCTGCCGTTTATGGGGTCGCACAGAGTCGGACACGACTGAAGCGACTTAGCAGCAGCAGCAGCAGCAGCCTATGAAATTACCCAGCTCATAAAAGCTAATCACACCACATTTCAGGGCTACCGCACTCACCCTCTGTGATGGCCCACACTCTGTCTGTGGCGTGTGTTTCTCTCTGAATAAAATCCACTTCTTACCTATCAGTTTGTCTCTCACTGAATTCTTTCTGCAATAATATACAAAGAACCTGAACCTCAGTAAGTCCAGACACCAAGTGAGTGATTCTAATGAAAAAAATCACAGGTTCAAGTCCCAAGCAGGGTTTCGAGTGGATTTGAGTCCTGGCCTCCTCAGTTTGAGTGTCAGACTAGGTTTTGGCTAGGTTCCAGTACTGGCACATGGGTTGAAGTCCCCATCTGAGGTGAATGGTTTCAGTTAGGACTTTGTGCTCCCACTGCAGGGGCACGCGTTCCCTCCCTGGTAGGGGAACTAACATCCCACGTGCCATGCGGCACAAGCAAAGAAGACAAGAAAATCAGGTAGTGCAGGATTTGAGAGGTGTAAAAGGCATGCTATGAACAATCCCTCCCTCTTTTTCTCTTAGACTCCTTCCTGGAGAAACCAATGTTACCCACTTATCAAGTGTGCTCTTAGAGATCTTTTATGCATATACAAGCAACACATATAAACCTTCTCCCCCTTTCTACACAAACGGTAGCACTTATATACTGTTCTGAGCTTTGGTCTGGATTTCTCTGTTTTTAACCTTACCTAGATGGGTTTCATTTACTTTTGTGTCCACATGTACCCCCGAGCCTATAATCTTTCATTTTACTCTCATTTATTTTATATTTTTATTTTTTAAATTTTATTTATTTCGCTGTGCCAGGTCTTAGTTGTGGCATGCAGGATCTTTGATCTTTAGTTGTGGCATGGGATCTAGTTCCCTGACCAGGGATCGAACCCAGGCCCCATGCACTGGGAGCAGGGAGTCTTAGCCAATGGACGACCAGCAAAGTCCCTCATTTTATGCTTTTAATCTTCCATTTATTAGTCAAGTTTCAAGCTCCTTGAGGGCAGGTGTCAAGTCTTTGACTTTTTTGTTTTCCAGCACCTAGAACATAGTAGGTGCTGGAAGGCACCTACTATGGGCCAGGCATTGTGTGTTAAATACACACTATGTCGTGTACAAATGAATAAACAAGATAATGGACAGCCCTTGGCATCTAGCATAAGGAATAGGCCGGCCTAGGCACAGACCTGCTTTCCCTGGAGGTCCTGAAGTTCCGCTGGTCCCTCTGCTGGTCACTCCAGGAAAGGACATCCTGTAGGCAATACGTTCCAGACAATGCGAACCTTAGGGGCCCTTCACAGGAATAAAACCAGGGGGAAGGGCTCCTTAGACTGTTGGAGAGGCGGAGAGAGAAGTTCTCCCCTCAGATATTGGGACTGGAAAGGGAAGGAAATGTGGGGCAGGGGGTGGGGCTGTCCCAGCAAAGCTGAGCTAGTAGGGAAAGGAAGAGGGGATGGTGGTGGGTTCAGAACCATTAGTGAGTAGTTGTGATATCAATTTAGTAGATTGTGATCAGCTTAAAAAAATAAATAAAAACCATAGAAAATATCAGAGTGTACTTTTACATGGAATAAAGGTAAATATTGTTTCTCAAACTTCTATTTCAGCTTTGTGTATGTGTGAACTGGTTGGCAATATAAAACACCTTACTGAGGATCTTGGTAGAAACAAAAAATGGTGAAGGTCACCAAAGAAATGATGAGATGGGTCCTGGTGAGTAAGTCCTGAGCAGGCGCAAGGATTCACAGCAGAATCAAACCTTAGGGTGGAAGGCAGGGCACCTCTATTTCAGTGCAGCATCTTCCTACACCCCTGAGACAAAGACCTTGCGCTCCCTGACTCCGGCTTCCAGGCACCAAAAGCTCAAAAGTTCTCAAGCCTGTTCCACTGATGGACAGCTCAGATTGTTAGAAAGTTCTTCCCATTTGCCCCTTTAACTTCCACCTGTGAGTGCTCATTCTCTCTGCCTCTGTTACAACCAAGACTAGGAATAACTAGGCAAATAAACTGACAACCAACAAGTGTCCTCTAAGTTTTATTTTCCTTCCCATATGAGCATTTTTTCTTTTCTCAAGAGTCTGAGTTTTTATTATTCTGGTTATCTTTCTAGCAGTTATCGTTACTGAATCTATCATGGATGGGACACAGAGAAAAGGACTTTTTGCTTACAATTTTACTAACTCTCACAGCACTGCTAGGTAAAAGGCACTGTTATTATCCTTTTACCGATGAGGCACAGAATATTGTTTCCAGCTTTATTAAGATATAATTGAAATATAACAATGTATAAGTTTTAGGTGTACAACAGTAATGATTTTATATATTATATACTGCCAGATGATTATCACAATAATTTTAGTTAACACATTTATCACCTCACATAGTTACAATTTCAGAGCATTTCAACTTCTTACCCAAATGCAGTCACCCAGTTAGTGGCAGGATGAAATTTATCAGTGCTTTTGTGTGATCCCTAGAATCGAACCTGATCCTCTGAATATGGTTCAGATGGCTCAGAACAGAGAGAGGAGGTTTATCCTGACTCCCTCTCTGTGGACAAACTTTGATCTCAGATTCCTCATCTATGACCAGGGTAGAAACATGTCTCCAGGCAGGGACTTTTTGACTTTTTGGTTTATGGTCTTGTTTTTTATTTTATTGAAGTATAGTTGATTTACAGTGTTAATTTCTGCTGTATAGCAAAGTGATTTAGTTACACACATATATACTAATGCATTCTTTTTCATATTCTTTTCCACTACGGTTTATCACAGGATACATTTTTTAAAATGATTTTATTTCTCTTTGGCTGTGCTTCCTTGCTGCCCAGGCTTTTCTCTAGGTGCTGCAAGAGGGAGCTACTCTCTAGCTGCACTGTGTGGGCTTCTCATTGTGGTGGCTTCTCTTGTTGAGGTGGCGTGTGGTTTTGACAGTTGCTGTTCTGGAGCTCTAGGGTTAAAGGCTCAACAGCTGTGCCACACGGGCTTAGTTGCTCCACTCAGGCATGTGGGATCTTCCCAGACCAGGGATCAAACCCATATCTCCTGCATTGGCAGGATTCTTTACCACTGAGCCACCAGGGAAGCCCCCATCAAAGGATATTGAATATAGGTCCCTGTGCTATACAGTAGGACCTTGTTGTTTATCACTTTTTGGCTTTTTAAATTGAGCAATATAACACAGGTTCAGAATAGTGCAACATCATGTGCATTTTAACAAAAATCTGTAGAACAATTTATGTAACTTCCACTCAAGGACAAAGAATACAATAGTATCAGTATCCCTGGAAGACTGCTGGTGGCCCCCTTCCAACCACAGCCCTCTCTCTTCCCCGAAATATTCCATACCCTCACTTACATGTGAATTACTTCTTTGCTTTGCTGGATAATTTTACTATTTAAGTTTGCAGCTCTAGACAATAAAAAAGTTTTTCCTGTTTAGAAATTTTAAACAAATGGAATAATTTATTATTTATCCTTTCCTACCTATCTTCTTTTGTTCAACATGTTTTGAAAAAATTATTCATCCATTTTGTTGCATGGAGTTGTCCATTTGTTTTGTTGGTGTGTGATATCCCATTGTGTGGCCTTACTGCAAATTATTCATCCATTCTACTGTAGGTGGACATTTGAGCTCCAATTTTGGCTGTTAGGTTGACAAAAACACTCTTACACATGTCTCTGAGTGCACAGAAGCAAACATTTCTGTGGCTATATGTTGTTGTTGTTCAGTCACTAAGTGGTGTATGACTCTTTGTTACCCCATGGACTGCACGCTAGACTTCCATGTCCTTCACTATCTCCTGGAGTTTGCTCAAACTCATGTCCACTGAGTTGATGATGCCATCCAACCATCTTATCCTCTGTTGTCCTGACCCCTTCTCCTCCTGCCCTCAATCTTTCCTGGCATCAGGGTCTTTTCCAATAATTTGGCTCTTTGCATCAGGTGGCCAAAGTATTGGAGCTTCAGCTTCAGCATCAATCTTTCCAATGAACCCCTGAAGGGTTGATTTCCTTTAGGATTGACTGGTTTGATCCCTCTGCTATCCAAGGGACTCTCAAGAGTCTTCTCCAGCACCACGATTTGAAAGCATCAATTCTTCCATGTTCAGCCTTCTTTATAATCCAACTCTCACATCCATACATGACTACAGGAAAAACCATAGCTTTGACTATACAGACCTTTGGAGGCAAAGTGATGTCTGCATTTTATTACGCTGTCTTGGAGTAAATACACTGTCTAGGGCTTCCCTGATGGCACAGATGGTAAAGAATCCACCTGCAGTTTTGGAGACCTGAGTTCAAAGCACGGGTTGGGAAGATCCCCTGGAGAAGGGAACGGCTCCCCATTCTAGTATTCTTGCCTGGAGAATTCCATGAACAGAAGACCCTGCAAGGCTAGAGTCCATGGGGTCACAAAGAGTTGGACACGACTGAGAGACCTTCACTTCTTTCAGGAGTAGAATCGGGCTTCCCGGGTGGCACTAATGATAAAGAACTTGCCTGCCAATGCAGGAGACGTAAGAGACTCAGGTTTGATTCCTGGGTTGGGAAGATCCCCTGGGGTAACATATGCCAGTATCCTTACCTGAAGAATCTCACAGACTGAGGAGCCCCCTGAGGTGGCTACAGTCCATAGGGTCACAAAGAATCAGACACGACTGACGCGACCGAACACACACACACAAGAGTAAAATTGCCAGATTATAGGGTATGATACCTTCAACTTCTCACCAACTTACACTCCTCTGAGAATTCACCGTATTCCATAATCTTGGTAACATTCAGCATGTGCTGTATGCTTAGTCACTCAGTCATGTCCGACTTCAGGCAAGAACACTGGAGTGGGTTGCCACAGCCCTCCTCCAGGGCATCTTCCCAACCCAGTGATCGAACTCTGGTCTCCCGCATTGCACGCAGCGGATTCTTTGCCATCTGAGCCACCAGGGAAACCCAACATTCAGCACTGTCAATCTGGTAAGTGTGTAATACTATCTCACTGGGCTTTTAATTTGCATTTTCTTGATTGATGCGTTGCATCTTCTCCTGTGTATCGGTTAATTTGTATTTCCCTTTTTTTTTTTTTTAAATGAAGTGCCAGTTCAAGTCTTTTGTAATTTTCCATTAGGTTTCTTTTTTCTTATTGAATTTTAAGAGTTTTTAATATACTGTACATACAAATTGTCAGTTATGCATTACAAATATATTTTCCTTTTCTATGGCTTAATTTTTCACTTCCTTATTGGGATCTTTTGATAACATAGAATATCATATTAATATGGTGATATATATCAAGCTTTTAGAATCTTTTGTGTCTTAAGACTTTCTCTACCCTGAGGTCATGAAGATATGCCCCTGCGTTGTATTCCAAAACTTTATTGCTTTTTTTTTCACATTAAAGTCTATAATTCATCTAGAATGTATTGCTGTGTTATTGTAAACTGGGAGGAATTTGATTTCATATTTTTCTATATGGACACTCAATGATCCCAGAATAATTTACTGAAAAAAAGGCCCTTTTCCCACTGCTCTGTTGTACTATATTTATCATAAATCACCAAGTATGTGTGCATCTGTATCTGGGCTCTCTATTCTGTTCTACTCGTCTGTCTTTCTCTGCTCTAGTACCACACTGTCTTAATTCCTACAGTTTAAGAGTTGATAATAAACTTTGATAGTGCAGGTCCTCCCACATGTCATGCCTAGGTATTTTTGAAGCTGGGATCGCCCATACACACAAATCCATTCAAATGTTTAAGCAGTGTGTGGGGTGGGTTGGGGAGGAGGGGTGCTCAGGATGAGAGAAGGGAAGAGCAGAGCGAGTATTCTGTTTCCATGGCATTCTCCCAAGGCGCGGGACCACATAATCACAGTGCCAGTCACCCTGTAGGGAGATCACAGGTGCGTCAGCGGGCTCCCTCGTCACTTATTTCCGAGAGACAGACAGCTCTTAAAACCCAGATACCAACCCAGAAGACAACACTCCATTCCCTTCTTTTCGCGGCTATCCCAGAGGTACAACCTTTCCTGCAAATCACGTGCGCGTGCTCAGCACCCAAATACCGACCCTGGGCAAATTCGCCAAAAGAGATTCGCTCAGCCTTGTGGGTGAATCCCACGGAGATCCCTATCGTCTGCTTGCGAGAGAAAGCCCATCGATACGACGAGAAAGCGCTAGCAGATAGCCCGACCGGCCGAAACGGACTGAAGAACGGATTCCTTGACTTAGGGATTTTTTTTTTTTTTTTTTTTCCGACTAAAAGACACAAACAACCTCGAAGTCCACTCCCTCTGTGGCGGACAATCCAGACACATTTCAGTATCTGACCGACTTCCGGGCGGAGCGATCCCCAAACGCACGCCGGTTATTCCCTCACCTCGGCTCGCTTGGCCATTTAGTTCCCAGCTATCAGAGCAGACTGTTGGGCACGTTAGCCAATGGGAAGAAGGATTCCAGGCAGCTTGCGCGGGCAGGGGGCGTCTCCCAGACCCGAAGCCTGCTGCTGTTCCCCGCCGGAAGCAGGATGCTGGAAACCCTCCGGGCGCCTTTGGCAGCCCCTGCGAGGTAAAGTCCCACTCCGAGTCCCACAGACACGCTTACTTTTCCGCCCGGGCTCTTGCGCATGCGTGCGGCAACCTTCGGGCCGACCCTGAAATGGAAGCATCCTGAGAAAGACCGAGGGAGCCTAAACCGCGGTCCGATAGGTCACTGGGGAGAAGCCTCAGCACGAGATATCCACTACCGCCGGAGGCCTCCAAAATAGGAATTATAGAACCAAAAGGTTTGGAGAGGTCCCACCGAGATTTGAACTCGGATCGCTGGATTCAAAGTCCAGAGTGCTAACCATTACACCATGGGACCTGCTGGCTGCTTTAGGCGGCCGGCAGTCTTCTCAAGCCACATAGCGGGCGCGGGAAGCTGCCTTTGGAAAGCAGTAGTAGATGCCCAGTGTCCGCCGGCGCTGAAGTGTGGGCTCTGGGCCCCGAGCCGCAGGAGCGGGCCAAAGCGGAGCGGCGAGGACTTCTGCATCCCCGGCGTCCCATACATTCCCGGTCCCGGGGTGTCATTTCTTGTCGCCTGTCTCTCTGCTCTCCCCCATGGGTCCTCACCGAGTTTGGGGAAGCACGGAGTGCGGCAGGCTGGCGGGATCGGTCTTAGCAATGCTGGACCGGAGAGGGCCGGCTCTGACCTCCAGCTCACGAGCAGGAGGCTCGGCCCTCCCATCCTGGGCTTCTTATTGTTTATTTATTTACACAAAGGGTGCTCTGGATAGGTTATCTTGGCGGAGCCCGGAGGGAAGCCTACTGGCACGTGGGGCGAATGCGGTTCAAGGCCCTGGTGTCCCGAGCGCGAATCGCTGCCAGGAAGTGCGCCCCACCTGATTCCTTGGCGTTCCACGTGGCTAGAGCGCCAAGAAATTAGCACAGAAAGTCTCACTTCCATTTCCCTCTCCTGCTACTTGGTGGATGGTTCCGTCTAACAAAATTAGAAGCAGATCAGTGAAAGACAGTCGATTTTGGACTTTCTCATAAGTTTTAGTTAAGGTGTAAATGGATAATGTCTCTTAAGGTCGATCTGGCGACAGATAATTTTATAGGCCATTTGCTCAGCAGTTTCACTTTTGGAACTTTATCCTTAGAGACTACTAGGATGAGTGCCAGTTGGTCAAGACTTTTCTCAGCTGTGTGGTTTATAATAGTAAAGAATAAAAATAAATGTCCATCGTGTGAAAATTGATTTAAATAAATATTGACAATATCTATACAATACATACTGTGCAAGAATTTAGGGGGAAATTATTGTATTGGCATGAAAAGATACACTGTCCTAAACAAAACAAAACAAAAATCTACTTACCAATTAGTGTGTATAATAAAATCTCTCTTACACACAAACAGAAAAGCTGAATGCATACAGATACAATGAATATTTGCCCTGGGCCATATGATTTCTTGAGGGATTCAACACTGTATGGGACTGGGTGACAGCAGAGCTGTGTGACATTCTCACTCTCCAGGCTCCTGGCTGCCAGAGTGAAAGTGTGTGTCCTTACCTGTCCCGCGAGTGTGTGTTCCTCGGTTCTTTGTCTTGTCACAGCGAAGATTTGGAGTGACAGACATTAACGTGTCACCGCTCTCAGGTCTTGGATAGACCGTGTTATAGCTCTCAGGTCTCAAATGGACCTTGTTATAGCTCTTAGACAAATCAGTGTTACAGCTCAGTGTTACAGCTCTATTTTATTTAGAAGATAGCAGGAAAATCCATCTTCGAGGCGTGAGGGCACGTCAATCCAAAGACACGAGGAGAAGAGCGCCCCAGTATTCGGGGTGGGAAAGAGAGAGAGCGCGCGCGAGCTAGCTAGCTTTGGCTCTTTTTTTTTTTTTATGCATATAGACTATATAACTTTATTATGAAGCTATTTTCAAAGTTCATCTTAAGAATTGAATTTGTTAGGTCCAGAAGACTAGTTAATGGCAAGTAACTGACTATCCCCCCCACCTGCCCACCCATCTGTGCATTTGTTAATGGACTTTTACAGAGTTCTGTGAGTATTGTGCTGAACCCCATGGCGACTAAGTTACAGCCCTGCTCTCGTGGTGGCTCCATATCCGTTCTCTCAGATTTTTTTTTCCTTATTTTATTTTTTAACTTTACAATATTGTATTGGTTTTGCCATATATCAACATGAATCCACCACAGGTATACACGTGTTCCCCATCCTGAACCCTCCTCCCTCCTCCCTCCCCGTACCATCCCTCTGGGTCATCCCTGCACCAGCCCCAAGCATCCAGTATCATGCATCGAACCTGGACTGGCGACTCCTTTCATATATGATATTATACATGTTTCAATGCCATTCTCCCAAATCATCCCACCCTTTCCCTCTCCCACAGAGTCCAAAAGACTGTTCTATACATCAGTGTCTCTTTTGCTGTCTCGTATACAGGGTTATTGTTACCATCTTTCTAAATTCCATATATATGCGTTAGTATACTGTATTGGTGTTTTTCTTTCTGGCTTACTTCACTCTGTATAATAGACTCCAGTTTCATCCACCTCATTAGAACTGATTCAAATGTATTCTTTTTAATTGCTGAGTAATATTCCATTGTGTATAAGTGGCACAGCTTTCTTATCCATTCATCTGCTGATGGGTATCTAGGTTACTTCCATGTCCTGTCTATTGTAAACAGTACTGCAGTGAACATTGGGGTACACGTGTCTCTTTCAATTCTGGTTTCCTCAGTGTGTATGCCCAGCAGTGGGATTGCTGGGTCATAAGGCAGTTCTATTTCCAGTTTTTTAAGGAATCTCCACACTGTTCTCCATAGTGGCTGTACTAGTTTGCATTCCCACCAACAGTGTAAGAGGGTTCCCTTTTCTCCACATCCTCTCCAGCATTTATTGCTTGTAGACTTTTGGATCGCAGCCATTCTGACTGGCATGAAATGGTACCTCATAGTGGTTTTGATTTGCATTTCTCTGATAATGAGTGATGTTGAGCATCTTTTCATGTGTTTGTTAGCCATCTGTATGTCTCCTTTGGAGAAATGTCTATTTAGTTCTTTGGCCCATTTTTTGATTGGGTCATTTATTTTTCTGGAATTGAGCTGTAGGAGTTGCTTATATATTTTTGAGATTGGTTGTTTGTCAGTTGCTTCATTTGCTATTATTTTCTCCCATTCTGAAGGCTGTCTTTTCACCTTGCTTATAGTTTCCTTTGTTGTGCAGAAGCTTTTAAGTTTAATTAGGTCCCATTTGTTTATTTTTGCTCCTCTTTTTATATGTTTATCTCTCCCTCGGTCTGTCCTATGTAAAATGGGCCAGCCAGGAGTGTTGTTTGTTTTACCTGAGGTCCTCACTCCGGTCCTCAGACCTTCTTTTGTTCTATTTTCGCGGGCTTTTCCCTTCCTTGTCTTTTAGCCACCGCCATTTTGGACTCCTTTTCCCTATTCTATCTACCTAACATACCCTAGCCAATTGGACTTAGAATCCAGAAGCAGGAACATTTTAGAACTTAGCTGGCTGCTGGTGGTGGCTGTGACGCCGAGTCTCAGAGGCAGTGATGGCAGCCATGCCATGTCCACCGGCAGCAGATGCGGCACCCCTAGTAGGTTGTCCAGGATCCTGACCTTGGCAGGTTCCTGGCTGCCTAGATTCCCTTCATTCTTGCCCATCTTTCTGAGTTTGCTTTCCCTCTGTTGTTATGAACTATGTAAGATCCTCCTAATAAGCCACTTTTCTATGTAAGGTACCTAGAGTCCTTTTCTGTTACATATAGTGAAGAACCTGCTTAGTCCAAATCCAAAAAGGTCTGTTGATGACAGTTATCTCTTGGGAATAAATTTATGAAGGCCTTTTCTTTTCTTTTTCTTGTATATTGTTAGAAGAAACATTAACGATTTTCCTTTTTGAAGAAATAACCAAATTTCCCTTGAGTTTCTATGGTGAGATAAGGGTTATCCCTTTCTCGAGGCTGGAGTGACGTAATATCAACTTGACTTAACATCAAATGACTTGGGCAGCTCTGGACCTCAGCCTTCCCATTCTAGTTTTTTCTTGCAAGGGTTCAGTACAGGCTAAAGTGCATTGCAATTAATTTTTCAAAAGCTACTGCAGAAACTATTAAAGGGTGATGATTATATCCTTTGAAAGTATACGTGTAGTTCCTCTCTCCAGTGTGAAGGAGGAGGATTGACTGCCTTCCTATTCCCACTTCTCCCTACTCTACTCCCTAGTTCTTCCTTTGCAATTCCCCCCACTTTCTTTCTCAGCTTGAACAAAACCTTAACAGCCCTACTTTCTCATTTCCCAAGGGATGTGAAAGAATCATCTCGCTTACAACTTTTCTCATGACTCATTGGAATTATAAGAAATTGTGTTCTGTGGCTCAGTCTCTCCCATCTTCCCTCCCTATCCTCCTTGGTCGGGCTATGAATTCCTTGGGACTTGGCTTATCTTTGAGCATGGCTAATGCCTTAACAGACATGTTCCCTGAACCCCATTAGAGGGCACAGGGGAACTTAGGAGGAAGAAACAACAATCTAGTTTTGTGTTCAGAGACCCTTTAGCATCATACATACAAACACACTATATATATATTTTTATATATATTTTTAATATATATATTATACACTTTAAAATATATATAATATATATATATATATGATAACAGAGACAACATATAATCTCCCTGCCCCAGTATAACTAGTTTCTTTTAACCCACGGTGTGTGACATCCTAAAGATGGCATCTCATGACATCTTTGAGGATAGACTTTCAAGCCTCCACAAGGTGGCTCCTGAGCTAGGGGAGTTCAGGGGTCTGCCAGAGGTGGGGTTAGCGTAGCTTCAGCTGTGGCACCTGTGACTGAGGGCAGACTGTACCCCAGAAAGTACAATGAGGCCAGGGTTTAAGAAAACAGGGGTGAAGTCCAGGATTAGGAACTTTAAAGATATTCTCCCATTTCTTATGAGCCTGTAAACGAACAGACCATGGAGTAGGGACGATAATGCTTTGAGTAGTCAAGGTGGAAAGTATTCATATTCACTCTCAAGGCTACGTTCAGTCCGTTTCCCGTAACCATGTTAGGATGCTCACAGTTAACTGGGATAGAATGAGCCTTTCTCTTTTTCCTGGCCGCCCAGGATAAGTGAGATCTGCCACAAGTCACTATCTTGCCTTGTGAACCCTGATTATGCTAGAGAAGCCACCAGTGTCAACTTGTGCAGGGTGACCTGCCCTGAGCCTCCACTGGCCACATCCCAACCCCTGCTGTCCAGCCTCCTGCTCTGAGCCTGGCATTCCCCAGGCTCTGATGAGGAAATCTGAGCTACATCATTTTTTTGGCTGCCCTGGGTCTTCACTGATGCATGTTGGCTTTCTCTAGTTGCAGCAAGTGGGGGATACTCTCTGGGTGTGGTGTGCGGACTTCTTTTTGTGGTGGCATTTGTTGCTCTAGGGCACGCGGGCTTCCGTAGTTGTGGTTCCCTGGCTCCAGAGTACAAGCGCAATAGTTGTGGTATGTGGGCTTAGTCACTCTGTGGCTTGTGGGATCTTCCCAGATCAGGGATCAAATACATGTGTCCTGCTTTGGAAGGTGGATTCTTCACCACTGAGCCACCAGGGAAGTCCTCCATCTCACTTTTTAAAAATCATTGTATTGAGATATTATTTATGTTAAGAAAAATGCACATACCTTAACTGAAGAAATCAATTATTTTTTTACAAATGTATACATTTATATGATCACCGACTGGATCAAGATATAGGGCATTTCCATCACTCCAGAAAGTTCTCTGATCCTTTTTTCCAGTCTTTACTGAAATCACTACTGTGGTTTCTATTACCAGAAATTAGTTTTGCCTATTATTATAGTATACATACACTGTTTTGAGTATCTTTTGTGCCTGGCTTCCCTGGTGGCTCAGATAGTAAAGAATCTGCCTGCAACGCAAGAGACCAGGGTTCAATCCCTGGGTTGGGAAGACCCTGGAGAAGGAAATGGCAACCCACTCCAGTATTCTTGCCTGGAGAATCCCATGGACAGGGGAACCTGGCAGGCTATAGTCCATGGGGTCACAGAGTCAGACATGACTGTGCAGCTGCCACTTCGCTTCACTTTTGCTAAAGATTTTTTCAAGATTCATGCATGTCATTTTATTTACTAGCAGTATGTTTTTCATTGCTGAGTAGTCCATTCTATGAATGGACCACAGTTTGTTCATTCATTTTTCAGTTGATGGACAGTTGGGTTGTTACCAGTTTGAACCTAATGTATCTGGATCCTTTGTCAAATATTTATACTGAAGATATTTTCTTCCAGTCTATGGCTTGTCTTTCTACATTCTTAATAGTGTCTTTTTGGGAATTCCCTGGTGGTCCGGTGGTTAAGACTCCACCTTTTCACTGATGAATGCCTGGGTTTGATCCCTGGTCGAGGAACTAAGTATCCCACAAGCCACACAACCAAGGAAAAATAGTGTCTTTTGTTTAGCAGAAGGTTTTAATTTCAATCAAGTCGAAATGATTCTTTTTATTAGTACCTGTGTTCTTGCATGCAGAGATCAGGGATATTTCCAAGCACATGTGATAGAGGGGCTTGTGCAGTTATACACTCTACTCAATTACATAATGAAAACTTTGATATCTTGGTAAAACTTAAAGAGGTTTGAGGGATATAGGTTTTATATAGTAGACTTGTCTGAAGCTGGAACAGGGAGGCTGAAGGACAGAAAGGTGGCTGAAGCATCCAGGCAAAGGATTAAGAAAAAGAGCTGTATATAGACAAGAACACTGTGAAGGTCATTAGGTGTAGGTTTGAGCAGAAAAACTGGGGTAGACAGCAGCGACTTCCTTGGAAGCTGATCCTGAAATTGTTGCTGGGGTCTGGAACACAGACTATGGGCCTAGCAAGACTGTAGGATATCAATAATGGCAAATGGTAGGAAAAAACCAGGATGTTGGCATGTGTTTCATGCCGTCTTCATGATGGTCCTATGAGACAGAGGAGTTTTAGGCTGATGCAGCCTGTTTTAAAGCAGGTGTCCTATGGCTTTGCTAAGAGTGGCTTGCAATCCAAGTTTACTGGATGTCCTATAATGTGGAGCCTTCAGGACTAGAAAAGCTGAAATCTCCCACCCAAGAGAAAGCACCAGCAGAGACAGAAGACTTAGCAGGAGACCAACTGGAGCAAAAGCCTAGCCTATTACACTGCAATGCTTTAAACATTTTCTACCCACGAAGAAGAAAAACCTGGGGGCAAAGAGATTATAGACGGTCTCTCTGTACCTTAGATGACAACATCATGGCAAAGGCCACGTGTGGAGACCTGTGGTTACCAGAATGGATTTCCTAGTCTCCAAGACTATGTCTAGACAAGATGTCTGGACTGAAATAAAAGAAAGAATTGCCAATGAAATCTCACTGGCAATCAAGTTTCCTTAAACATCTGACTGATAACAGCTAGTGTGTTTTAGCTCCTGCGGCCAATCCTGGGCTTGTGAAGAGCACTAGCAGGAAGTAGGCAGTTATGGCTGTGGAGGCCCCAGAAAGGTCACCCTGCCCAATGCCCACTCAGATGGGGAACAGGAAGGTAATGGCCAAGGTGGCTCCTCTTAGAAGAACCTAGATTGTCCTGGGTGGTGCTAGATGGGCTAAGCAAGGCGCCCCCTCCACTGCCAGGGCTTGGAATCCCTAACACCTATTCCTGTCAGTGACAGGAAACCTGTGGTCTGCTCCACCTCTGGGCTTCAAACTATATATGAGACAGTTTAAGACAGTTTGGGTCAAGTTTCTGGTACATGCAGACAAATGCATTCTCATAGATACCCTTTATAGTGGCTTGTATATATTGTTGGTCAGTCGATAATCAAAAAAACAGTTGGGGAGATACCTTCCTGAGTCAGGGAGAGTATCCAAAAGGAGGCAAACCCCAGTCCCATTTCTACTTCAGTCACATGAAATGGACAGACCTCATATATGCAAGAAAAAGGCCACTAACCCAGTAGCCAACAGGATTCCTTTCTGAAACTCAACAGAAATTTTCCTTTCCAGAGCTGGGGAGTGGGACTAAGCAGAGGGGAAACGGACTGGACCTGCGCTGCCCCTAGAAAGTGAAAGTGAAGTCGCTCAGTCGTGTCCGACTCTTTGCGACTCCAGAGCTCCCCCTGGAGGCCCACACAATTATTTGCACCAATTTGTCCCTGGGCTTGGCAGGTGGCGCTAGTGGTAAAGAACCCACCTGCCACTGAATGAGACCTAAGAGACACAGGTTCAGTCCCTGGGTCAGGAAGATCCCCTGGAGGAGGACATGGCAACCCACTCTAGTATTCTTGACTGGAGAATCCCATGGATAGAGGAGCTACAGTCCACAGGGTCGCAAAGCATCAGATACGACTGAAACAACTTAGCACGTGAGCATCTCCATCAGTCCAGGAATTTGTAGTTTAGCAGGAAGTAGCAGAGGCCCTTCACTGTCCTGAAAGGATACCTTTGTTATTGGTTTGATCCAGGCTGCTCTTGGATCAAATTGTGTCTGAAATTTAAGACTGGAGGGAGGCCCACACAGGGGTTATTCTCTATGACCTGATTTTTGCTTCCAAACTTCCCAAAAGAGAAAACATTTTATTTATGCCTGTTTTGAAAACACACATACACAGAATACTTGTATTATTTAGAACACTTTGCTTGTAAGTCACAGGAATCAACTCAAATTAAGAAAAAAAGGAGAATTATAAGGATATAGTGTTTCACAAAACCCCAGGGCAGGACCATAGCCAGACCTCAGGAAAGAACCAGAAGGCTGCCAGAAGTCTCTCATTTCAGCTTCTCTTTGTGCTTATGTTGAATTCCTTTTCTCATTGCAGACTAGTCTTTTCTGCTCCCCAGTCCGAATAGCATATGGGAGCACTCCGCTGTCCAGCCACCCACTTGATGGTTTCAGATCCAATTCACATTCCAAGAGAGACAATTGGCTTGGGTAGTGGTTCAGCTCCTCTTGGTCCAATATAGTAAGACCGTGATGTGGAGTCACACACTCTCTGGGAATTTGATCTATTCCTAGAGAAATTTTCTTGGAGAACCGGCTCATGGTTTAAGCAAACATCCTCCATTTGAAGAACTCCTCTTGGAGTCTTGGCTGGAGTAGACAGTTCCAGATCTTGGGAGCAGGGAAGATTTTCCTGGAACCTACTGATGGTAACTGCCACACATCACAACAGTCCCTGCTGGAGGATGTTGAAAGATGCTACAGTTGCCATGACCTCCATCTCCCTGTATCAAGAATGCAAGAGACCTACCTGGTGGTCCATTGGTTAAGACTCCATGCTTCCACTACAGGGGACAAAGTTTTGATCCCTGATCAGGGAACTAAGACCCCACATGCCATGCTGCAAGCAATTCATGAGGAAGACAGACTTTTTTTGGGTGGGGGTGGGGAATCAGGCCTGGGACAAATTAAATATGTCTCAATATTTAAATATTTAATGTATATTTTAATTATTTTTATACATATAAAAGCTGTAATAACTGAAGCTAGCAAACTGTTAAAGTAAATGTTTCCCAGATAGCTCAGTTGGTAAAGAATCTGCCTGCAATGCAGGAGACCCTGGCTCAATTCCTGGGTCAAGAAGATCTGCTGGAGAAGGGATAGGATACCCACTCCAGTATTCTTGTCTTCCCTTGTGGCTCAGCTGGTAAAGAATCTGCCTGCATTGTGGGAGACCTGGGTTTGATCCCTGGGTTGGGAAGATCTCATGGAGAAGGGAAAAGCATAACTCCAGTATTCTGGCCTGGAGAATTTCATGGACTGTATAGTCCATGGGGTTGCAAAGAGTCAGACGTGACTGAGTGACTTTCACTATCCTCTTACCTTGACAAATTTATCTTTAAAAGGCAAAATCCTAAATATTGTAAAGCTGTGGTTTTTATAGTTAGATTTAAGTTTTGAAAACTTAGGTATGATACAGCTAGAACCACATGTATAAAAATAAAAGATTAATAAAAATTGCTTACTATTTTTAAATGTTCTTAAGCCACACATGCAATTGTGAACAGCACACTAATTTTCTAGTACTTTTGTAACCATGCATTGAAAGGCAAGAAAATACACACTAGGTAGTGAGCGAGACTTTATTGTTATTTATTTTGAGAGGAAGAATTTGACAAATTTAAAAATGTGTCTTTTTCTTTTACCTAAGCACTTTGCTGCTCAAATCATACCTACATTTCAAAGCACTGTCCACAGACTTTCAGTGCATTTGGATGCAACTGTCTTTTGTTTTGAGAACACAGGGCAAGAGGAATAGAGAAGCATCTCTCTGGGGCCTGGACAGTGTCTAGTCTCAGAGGAGATATTTAGGGAAACAGGTTATGCTGTCCTGGTGCTGAGCACTAGATCCTGAGTGACAGAGATGCTCATCCTGAGTAAACACATGTGCTTGTTCTTTTCCTTCAGTTTTATTGAGATATAACTGACCAACACCACTGTATTAAGTTGAAGAAAGCAGGGAAAACCACTAGGCCATTCAGGTATGACCCAAATCAAATTTCTTACAATTATACAGTGGAAGTGACAAATAGATTCAAGGAATTAGATCTGATAGACAGATTGCATGAAGAACTATGGACGGAGGTTCATAACATCATACAGAAGGTGGTGATCAAAACCATCCCCAAGAAAAAGAAACACAAAAAGGCAAAACAGTTGTCTGAGGAGGGCTTATGCATAGCTGAGAAAAGAAGAGAAATAAAAGGCAAAGGAGAAAAAGATATCCATCTGAATGCAGAGTTCCAAGGAATAGCAAAGAGATAAGAAAGCCTTCCTCAGTGAACAACGCAAAGAAATACAGGAAAACAATAGAATGGGAAAGACTAGAGATCTCTTCAAGAAAATTAGAGATACCAAGAGAACATTTCATGCAAAGATGGGCACAATAAAGGACAGAAATGATATGGACCTAACAGAACCAGAAGATAATAAAAAGAGGTGGCAAGAATACACAGAGGAACTATACAAGTTCATTAAGATCTCTTCAGATCAGATCAGTCGCTCAGTCGTGTCTGACTCTTTGCGACCCCATGAATCGCAACACACCACCTCCCTGTCCATCACCAACTCCCGGAGTTCACTCAGACTCATGTCCATCGAGTCAGTGATGCCATCCAGCCATCTCATCCTCTGTCGTCCCCTTCTCCTTCTGCCCCCAATCCCTCCCAGCATCAGGGTCTTTTCCAATGAGTCAACTCTTCGCATGAGGTGGCCAAAGTACTGGAGTTTCAGCCTTAGCATCATTCCTTCCAAAGAAATCCCAGGGCTGCCGGATAACCACGATAGAATGATCACGCACCTAGAACCAGACATCTTGGAGTGTGAAGTCAAGTGGGCTTTAGGAAGCATCACTATGATCAAAGCTAGTGGAGGTGATGGAATTCTACCTGAGCTATCTCAAATCCTAAAAGATGCTGTTAAAGTGTTGCACTCAACATGCCAGCAAATTTGGAAAACTCAGCAGTGGCTACAGGATTGGAAAAGGTCAGTTTTCATGCCAATCTCAAAGAAGGACAATGCCAAAGAATGTTCAAACTACTTCACAATTGCCCTCAGTTCACATGTTAATAAGGTATTGCTCAAAATCCTTCAAGCTAGGCTTCAGCAGTCTGTGAACACAGAACTTCCAGATGTACAAGCTGGATTTAGAAAAGGCAAAGGAACCAGAGATCAAATTACCAAAATCCACTGAATCACAGAAAAAGCAAGAGAACTCTAGCAAAGTATCTACTTCTGTTTCATTGACTACACTAAAGCCTTTGTGTGGATCACAGCAAACTGTGGAAGATTCTTATAGAGATGGGAATACCAGACCAACTTACCTGCCTCCTGAGAAACCTGTATGCAGGACAAGAAGCAACAATTAGAACCGGACATGGAACAACGTACTGGTTCCAAATTGGGAAAGGATTATGTGAAGGCTGTATATTGTCACCCTGCTTACTTAACTTACATGCAGAGTACATCATGCAAAATGCCAGGCTGGATGAAGCATAAGCTGAAATCCAGGTTTCCAAGAGAAATATCAATAACCTCAGATAGGCAGATGACACCACCCTTATGGCAGAAAGTAAAGAGGAACTAAAGAGCCTCTTGATGAAAGTGAGAGGAGAGTGAAAAAGCTGGCTTAAAACTCAACAGTGAAAAACTAAGATCATGGCATCTGGTCCCATCACTTCATGGCAAACAGAAGGGGAAACAATGGAAACAATGACAGACTTTGTTTTCTTGGGCTCCAAAATTACTGCAGACGGTGAGAGAGCCATGAAATTAGACACTTGCTCCTTGGAAGAAAAGCTAAGACAAACACAATCAGGCATATTAAAAAGCAGAGACATTACTTTGCTGACAAAGATCCACATAATCAAAGCTATGGTTTTTCGTCTAGTCATGTATGGATGTGAGAGTTGGACCATAAAGAAGGCTGAGTGCTGAAGAATTAATGCTTTTGAATTGTAGTGCTGGAGAAGACTCTTGAGAGTCCCTTGGACTGCAAGGAGACCAAAACAATCAATCCTAAAGGAAATCGACCTTGAACATTCATTGAAGGACTGATGCCGAAGCTGAAGCTCCAGTACTTTGGCCACCTGATACTTGGCTCCAAAGAGCCAAGTCATTGGAAAAGACCTGATTCTGGAAAAGATTGTAGGCAGGAGGAGAAGGGGACAACAGAGGATGAGATGATTGGATGGCATCACCAACCCAATGGACATGAATTTGTGCAAACTCCAGGAGATAGTAAGGGACTGGGAAGCCTGGTGTGCTGCAGTTTATGGGGTGGCAAGGAGTCGGACACAACTGAGTGACTGAACAAAAACATCAACTACAACTGTTTAAGTTTAAAATGTAGAGCATAATGACTGGACTCCCATATATCATGAAATGATTATCACCAGAAGTGTAGTGAATATCTACCTTTTCATATAGATACAAAATTAAAGAAATAGAAAAATAATGTTTTTTCTTGTGATGAGAACTCTTAGGATTTACTCTCTTAACCATTTTCATATATAACACACAGCCGCGTTACTTATATTTCTCATGCTGTACACTACAGCCCTCGTACTTATTTATCTGATAACTGGAAGTCTATACCTTCTGACCACCTTCATCCAATTTTCCCTTCCTCTACCAACCTGCCTCTGGTAACCACAAATCTGATCTCTTCGTGAGTTTGTTTGGTTTTTAAAATAAATACATGTGTCTGTGATATGCAGAGTTCTCTAAAGCACAGGCAGGGGCTCATCTTGCCTGTGTCTAAGGACAGTACTGAATAGACCAAGCCAACATCGTCTCCCTTTATAGCTATGGTATTATACACAAAATACATATATTATTGTACTAAATGGTTATGCACATTAGTTAAAGTTATAAAACTTTTGCAACAGAATCATTATGACATATACAATGGAATGAGGTATGTGCTTTATTTGTGTTCAGGAGAACAAAAAAAATGATGGCCAGTCTGTATCCATATCTGAGAAATACTGAATTGACGTTAAGTCAATTTCTTCACAGCAGGACTTCTCAGAGCCTTGAATATACTAATATGAATTGTGATTGTCAAAGAGGGAGATAGAGCATGCAGTATTTTTAAAAATTATTTGAGAACCAAAACGTTTTTCATGAATTAACATCTCACACATTTTTCAGAGATTTTGAACTACCGTGGCTGTCTTCAGTAGGAAAGAGTGGAAACAAAAAGGCAGCGCAGCAGTGGGAGAATCCACTGACTCCCAAGGTGACAGAGAAAACCCGCGTCATCACCATGGCTCCATTCTGCAGACGACGGCAGTCTTGAGTAGTAAGCAACTGGAATTTAGTGGCTTGGCCACAGCGCTTACAAAGTACAAGGTCCAAGTTCAATCCCAAGCATTCTGGAATGTGTCTTTATGGTAAGTATCTAATGCCAGGGAAAGCTTTATTCCAGCAGTGAGTGGACTACCCAGTGATCTCTGCCCTCCACTTTCCTGGATCCCATCCATGTGCTGGACTGCAGGTAAGCTGACTCCACAGAGCCCTCCTCACCTGCATGGGCCCTTGTAAGTTCTCCCCACTCTGATCCTCTGAGCCTGGCTGCCCAATGCTACTAGTGGAATGAACTGAACCAGACTGCCACTTCCTCAAGGTAAGGACTCTGGGTTATTCACATTATTTGAGTCCACAAAGTATGACCAAATAAAAATTTGTGGATGACAGTTGACGCTAGAGATGATCTGTGATGTAATACCCACCAAATAACCCTCAAGGACCCAGAAGGATACCAATCCTTTTGATCCTTTTGATCAAGGATACCAATCCATCATGTGCTCTTTTGCATGAGATAATGTGATTCAAAAGCTGGACACGACTTATTGCCTAAACCACCACCACCACCATTATATGTACAGTTCAGTTCAGTTCAGTCACTCAGTTGTGTCCAACTCTTTGCGAGCCCATGAACCGCAGCACACCAGGCCTCCCAGTCCATCACCGACTTCCACAGTTTACCCAAACTCATGTCCATTGAGTTGGTGGTGCCATCTAACCATCTCATCCTCTGTCGTCCCCTTCTCTTCCTGCCTTCAATCTTTCCCAGCGTTGGGGCCTTTTCAAACGAGTCAGCTCTTCACATCAGGTGTGTACAGTGATTCACAAATGGTAAGACATCAAACAATAATTATTATTAATATAGTTGCCATTGTCCTGATCAGTGATTGGTCCATTTCTAATGACCTACAGTAACTGAGCCAGACCTAGCACTTTGCCGAAGTCCAGGCATCTTTATGTGGCACACTGGAGGTGGTTCTTGAAGTAGTGGAGAGCTAGCTTGAACTGGATCTTATCATTGGTGTTGGCCCGGTATATGCGGTAGGTCTTCTCCAGGGCTGCCAGCTCTGGGTCCTCCACTGGAGAATGCGGCTGGTGACCTATAATCACATCTGAGCAGGACCCCACGAGCAGACTCCCGAGCCCATCAATAAAGAACTCTGCCAAGAGAGGGGAAGCATGAGAAGGAAATGTGACCTTCAAGCCACAGACCCAGGGCCCTATTGCAGCTCCGGAAGGAGAGTCAGGGGACACGGTTTACACCCTTGGGGTGGTTCCACCCATGTGGAGCCATCTGCCCAGACTAATGAGTTGGAAGGACAGACAGTGATATGGATAGAAAGACACAGATTAGCTTCCAACTGGACGGAGCTGTGGACTCCAGGACTGAGGGCAGTTTAAGCCAGGAAGTTCACCAGCTGCAGTTACAGAGGAAAGGAAGTCTGGAAATGCAGTGCAGCAGGAGGTAGGGGCCAGAGCTGTAGGGAGAGGAAGGGGAAGGGTATCTCAGAGAGGTAGGAACAGCCTGTGGGAGGCAAGAAGGCAGAGAGAGTGGAGGGAGGCAGGGGAAACTGTGGGCTCCCCAATTTGGGGAGAACGGGTAAGCTGCCTGATCTGTGGCACACGGCCCGCCCTCCCTCCCTCCCCGGGGGAGAGCAGACTTCTGAGGTCAGTCCACAGCCCAGCTCCCTCTTCACTCTCCCAGCCTCCCCACCTGAGTGAGCCACTCGCTGCAGGCGGGGGTCAAAGCCAACTCTTTGGAGCCGCTCTGTGTGGGCCAGGAAGAAGTTAACAACGCCGCTGGTCACCACACAGTTGGGGAAGCCGTCCAGGGGCCCGAAAGATCCTGTCCGCCGATGGAGACAGTCCCCGTTCTTACTGTGCTCCAGGAACAGCTTAAACTGGAACATATTTCCAAGCACACTGCCACCTACCTAGCCAGTGGGCAGAGAAATCTGCATTAGAGAACAGACGATATCCATGTAGCCCCTGCCAGGAAGCCTTACTGGATTGAACCTGTTATGACAAGAATTACACCCTTTATCTACCCTTCAGACTAGGCCTACACCAAGTCCAAAGGGCAGACACCTCTGCTGTGCTTACCCTCCTGCAAGCTCACTCTTTCCACGTGGCTCAGTCCCTTCTGGTACCAGAAGCAGTGTTTGGGTGCAGGTGAGAGGCAGCCTGCATATGCAGGGGTCCCTATATGGACTTCCTGCAGCCAGCCGTATGTCTCAAGCTCCTTCCTCCCATTCTCTGTTCTTGGCTCACCTCTCTGCGCTGCCTGTCCCTGCACTCATGGGAGATGAGTGCATCTCTATGTTGGAGCCTAAGCAAAACAGGACAAGCAAGTGTATCGGTTCCTGAACCATCATAATCACCCAGAGGGACACAGCGGTCTACTGTCCCCTGTTCTTTCTCTCCTCCTCTTAGTAAATGGACTGAGTGTTGATGGACTAAATTAAGTTCTAGCTACTATCCCACTAAAGCTGAAAATTTCCCACTTCCCTTGCAAGTTTTGACCATGTGTCTAAGTCCTGGCTGAAAGGATGTGATTTAGAACAGATGCTTGCTACTTTTATAAATATCACACTCTTAAAAGAAAACTGCTTGTCTTTCAATTCCCCTCTTTCCCCATTTCTTCTGACCATACAGCCAAGGACAACAAAAATGGACGAACAACGGGGAATGGAGCTGGTCCAGGATGCCTCTGGAAGGAGAGTCCAGCACCAGCTCTCATTACAGGGGCAGGAACTGCACCTTCTATGTCATTTACGCTACTGTGATTGGGTCTCTAGAGACATCGTAGTCAAGCCAGACGCTCTGGGGACTGTCCCCTTGGAGTAAGGGATAACCATGGTCACTGTGCTACTTCTTATCCATTTTCTTTCTTTTTAACAGCTTTTTCTTTGACATATTAAAATTGTATATTTTGAGGTTATACATCTTCATTTTCTTTCTTTTTAACAGCTTTTTCTTTGACATATTAAAATTGTATATTTTGAGGTTATACATCTTGATGTTTTGATAGATGTATACATTGCAAAAAGATCACCACACTCAAGCTAATTAACAGATCCATCATCTCTACACAGTACAGTTATCTCTGCAAATTTCAAGATACAATGCAGTATTATTACATTTTTCTTCTCTTTCCTGTATGTGAATGGATTTTTGATGTTTTTGGTTTTTTTTTTTTACTCTCATTAAGGCTCCACGTGCTTTCACAGCTTTGTGCCATTTCCATGTTTGTAAGGGTGTGTGACAGAACCAGAGCCCTGCTTGCCTTCTCCCACCACGGCAGGGAGGAAGTTAGAAGTGATGCATAAACATGACATTTCAAAGACGGAACAATGGTGCGTTTGGGGATGGGGGTTGGTGTAATTTGCTCAAAGAAAAGTAAGAATGGAGGCAGAAGCAGAACTCACACATCTGACTCCCACGTGAAGGTCTCAGCCCCAGCGGCCCCTCATCTCCTCCTGCCCTGGCCCCTCCCCTCCTCTTCCCCACCCACCTCCTCCCCTGAACACTTCCCTCTCTGCCCTTCTCCTTCCCTTCCCCTCTGGCTTGTCATACAGAGGAGATAGAACCAGCAGCTCTCCCTTACCACATCCAGTTCGGTCTTCTCTAGGACATCCACCAGCACCTCAATCTTGGTCTTGTCATTGAAGAGAAAGTCATCATCCACCCAGAGAACGTATTTGGTGGTGACCTGAGATATGGCCAGGTTCCTACCAGCAAACCAACCCTGTGAGTAGAGTGAGGTTAGATGGTGGTGGCCTGCCCTGCTACCTATCAGCGTCACCTGGCAGCTTTCTTGGTTCCCAAGAGCCACACTGCACTGTACCCCGAACAGTGATCGGGAACCTCTAGGTTAAAGGGAGTCCATGCCTCAGAGACACTGGGAAAAGGACAGGGGCTCTCTGGGTCAAAGACTGAGGCCAAGAAAGGTGAGAGAGTCCTTCCTTGGCCCTGTGGCCCATATGGACTGACGGAAGTCTCTTTTCACCTGACAGAGGCTCTGGGGCTCTCAAGCCCTTTCCCCTCATGGAGCCTGGAAGCTGTTGCGGGGGAAGGGGCACTCTGGTGTGTATCATGTCCACCTCCTCCTTTCTTTGAAGGAAGGTGAGTGGAGGAGATGCATCAGAGAGGGTGAAATGATAGGGATGAGCGGTTTCTCTGCTCTTGGACCTGCAAGCCAGGAAACTAGACTGTCAGACACTGCAAGTCACTCAGAAGGATCGCAATCAATTTCTAAACCACACGTGAGAAAAGGTGGATTAACCACCCTGTTAATGCAGAAAAGGGAAAGTGACCTGATTTCTCTGTGAATTTGAAGTCAGCAAAAGGACTCAGAGGAGAATTCCATACCCTCCCATGCCAGGATCTTGCTGCCTAGTGAAGTCTATTGAAGCTGGCCCCTCCGGGGTAAGGACCTGACTCTGACTGAGGCCCTCTTGTCCCAGGATTCAAGTGTCTCCCCACCCGGGAGGGACATACCTTGCCGTAGGGCATGGTGTAATACTCCACATGGCTGTCATTAATTTTCAGGGGCTCCTTGCTGTCATCAGCCACGATCACGGTCAAGTCTGGGTAATACTCACGAATGCTCTGGAGCATGGTCATGAGCTTGTGGGGACGGAGGAAAGTTTTGGTGGCAATGGACACCAGGTTTCTGAGCTTCCTCTCTGAGCAAGAAAGGGTAGACATCAGAGTTCTGTCTTTGGGAAGCCTCACTGTCTTGACTTGTGTCGTTCTGAGGGTTTCTCTATATCATGACCTCTCAAGTGTTTGTGGACCTCAGGCCTCTTGTATATAGTCAGTGCTTAATAAGAGTTCATTATAGTTGGATTAGAAGAATATATTTAAACATACCCTATTTGTTTTTCATGGCATCTGGTTCCATCACTTCAAATAGATGGGGGCAAATAGATGGGGGAAAAGTGCAAACAGTCTTGGGCTCCAGGGGAAAAGTGCAAACAGTCTTGGGCTCCAAAATCACTGCAGACAGTGACTGCATGAAATTAAAAGACACTTGCTCCTTGGAAGAAAAGCTATGACAAACCTAGACAGTGTATTAAAAAGCAGAGACTTCACTTTGCCAACAAAGATCTGTATAGTCACAGCTGTGGTTTTTCCAGTAGTCATGTACAGATGTGAGAGCTGGACCATAAAGAAGGTTGAGCACCAAAGAATTGATGCTTTCAAATTGTGGTGTTGGAGAAGACTCTTGAGAGTCCTCCTTGGACTGTAAGGACATCAAACCAGTCAATCCTAAAAGAAATCAACCCTGAATATTCATTGGAAGGACTGATGCTGAAGCTCCAATACTTTGGCAACATGATGCTAAGAGCCAAGTCATTGGAAAAGACCCTGATGCTGGGAAAGATTGAGGGCAGGAGGAGAAGAGGGCAACAGAGGACGAGATGGTTGGATGGCATCACCGACTCGATGGACGTGAGTTTGAGCAAGTTCCAGGAGATGGTAAAGGACAGGAAAGCCTGGCATGTTGCAGTTCATGGGGTTGCAAAGTGTCAAACATAACTTAGCGACTGAAAAACAATGATAATGATTTGTTTAAATTTTGTCTGTGTTCTATTCTAAAGTCTCTTTCCTGGTTCAGTTGGTTCCATTCTGCTGTTTCCTACTATCTACCTGGACGTTTCATTTTATGCTTGTCTGTCTGTACTGGGCTTGCATCCTGCTTTCATGCTAGGAGTTGAGATGCATAGAGCCTTGCCCATCAGGGGATTCGCTATGTAGAGTCACAGGTCCCAGGAAGAGGAGAAAAGCTCTAAAGGACTTGGACCTGCCCTGTTATCAGCTGCAGTCCTACGGAGAAACTTGCCTGATCTTTATCCTCTGAAAGATGTAAGTGGAAACAGGTCCACTTGGAGATTAGAAGCGGGTAGACCAGGTTGTGTGATTTATAGAAACAGTTAGAGAAAGGACAGCCTTTCTGTGGAAATGACCCTTGGGTCAAACAACCGTAGCTGCTGGTGTGTTTAGAAGATCTAGCCACAGAATGGAGCCATGCCAGCTGATAGACAGCTGGGTTGTCTTGGGGGGTGGGATCAGCTGGAGTTAACACATGCTCAAAGTCACACCCCACCAGCTGTTTGTGCCTGAGTGCAACAGAACCCCACTGCAGAGCCACTTTCTCAGAATGACAGAAGTCAGAGGTCATTCTGTTGCACCATTACCCAGCTCCTCCTGAGTCTTTGGGACTGAGTGGAAGTAAGACAGGAAGATAAGAGTACAGTCACTTCAGAAAAAGACTGGCCTTGGGCAGAACAAGCCTTGCAAACTAAAGAACAAAGGCCCTTGGGGTCCAAGTCCTGGGGGGTAGAAACCAAGATCACAGAAATAAAAGATTAACGTTACTTCTGGTCCACTTCTGAGTATAGTATAGTATAGTTGCCACAAGACAGGAAGCTCAACTGTAAATTTTAACCACATCTGTTCTTGGGCTTCCTTGCAGAAAATTCTCATGCATTTCTTCCCCTGCACAGAAACACTCTCTATTCCTGACAGCCATCATGCAGCCACCTGCTGCTGATCCGATAAATTTGATGATTTCTGGAAATTATCAGTGATCATGAGACAAACCATCCCTTTTGCTATAAAAGCAACTCACCCATTTTACCCGAGAAGCTGGCATTTTCCCTGCCTTCTCTCTTATGTACAAACTATCTCTGTGAATAAAAGGCTTTGCATGCTGAAGAGTCTTGTGGAAGTGATATTCATTTCTATGGTATGGTATGGTATGGTCCGAGAATGTGGAAAGGGCTCAGTAACAGAAAGAGGCATGTAAATCATGTTCAAGAGCGTGTTGAATGAAAGCCCTACCTTTTCTCTTCTCAGGCCACATGACAAGTTTGGTTCTTTCATTACAGTAAAGAGAGAATCAGGAGCCTGAGTTACCACAGGAGGTAGTCCAGGTGGGAGACTCCTGGCCAGGTGGGTGGTATAGCATTCTGCTTTGAGATTCTTTATTGTTCCAAACACAGAGCAATGATAAAGAAATATGCAAAGACAGAGCCATGTTCAAAAACAGATGACATTTCTTCCAAGGAACAGGAATCAAAAGCAGTGAGCAGAGTTGGAGCTGAGTCTGCTGCAATCTGGGGTCAGAACAGCAGAGGCTGGGAGGCACAGTTTGAGTGTTAATGGAATAAAAGTGTCTCATGAAGTATGTGGGTCCACAACCAGGGTTTTTGCTAGAAACCATGGACTGGAACCAGGCTGCACTCCCTCCAGCTCTCACGACATACTACCCGCTGGGCAAGGAACCTCAGAGAGCCATCATCCCCAAACACACCTCTGGGTTCAGAGATGACACCACCTCACACAGCCGTGTCCTGTGCCAAGCCACCCTCAGGCCCAGCAACTGGCTCTTCGGTGATGCTCATATCACTAGGGGACAGGGACCCCAAGATTGTAGTATATAATGATGGACTGAGAATCTGGGCAACTGTAAAGCTGTGAGATGGGAAGGAATCAGGAGAGAGAAAGAGGGAGAGAGGAGAAAACAAAACAAGCTTGTAAAGACTTGTATTCAAGATGAGCCACCAGCAAAAATCCCAAGACATTCAAAGAAAACTAGTTGGAAAGAACAACAGCCGACAAATCCACCCTGTGCTAGAAGAATCCACGCTAGATAGACAAACAATAGACGAATCTGAAAGGGACTTAAAGTGAGAATGTTTAAAATCTTTAAAGTGATAAACCACAGAATCACATAAATGAAAAAGAAAATATGAAACAAAACAGGCATAAAAAATGAGAATATTTAGATATGAAACCAACTTAAAATTATTTAAGATATATACAAAGAATCAGAAGGGAGACATGACTTAAGATACTAAAAAAAATTTTTAACAAGCGTAAGAGAATTCTATGAACAACTCAAAATATACAATTTACGTATATACAAATATACAATAACCTTAAGACAACTTTATAGAAACATTTTAAAAATTGACTCAATGTACATACAGATCAATAACCATTGAAGCAGTAGAGCTGTTAGTTTTAAATTTCTTCCCTTTCTCTCACTCTTTCCCATTCACATTCCCACCGCAACCAAAACTTGGACCAAAAACAAAAAAAGACAAAAGGACAGACAAGTTTTAATAAAACCCCAAGAGACATTCCTATTTTATTATAATTCAATTAATTTCAGCAAACAGTGAAAAAAGGAAAGGCATCTAACTTGTCTTATGAGACTTGTATAATATCGATAACAAAACTGAGCAAGGACATTATAGAAAAAGACAGTCTCAGTTTTGAATACAGATATAAGAATCATCTATAAAAATAGCAACAAATTTAATTCAGCATTTAATCAAATAACACACTGCAATCAAGATGGGTTAATCCCGAAAATGCAAGAACAATTTCAACAGCAGAAAATCAATGTAAGTCACTTCATGAACCCAGTTAAAGGAGAAAAATTATTTCAGTGGGTGCAGACAATTTCTTTGATAAAATTCAATATTTATTCATATAAATATGAAAACTCTCAGCAAGGAAATACAAAGCAGAAATAGAAAAATTCTTAGAAACAGAAGGAAAGAAGGAAACTTTCTTACCCTGACACATCTACCACACTCCTGCCCAGCAAACGAGAATAGTGGCGTAACACTAGAATGTTCTTAAAGTCAGGAACAAGTGAAAGTGTGTGCTACCACTGCTGTTATTCAACACTGTACTGAAGATTTTACCAAAACGCATTAAGAAAAAGAAACAAATGATAAGAATTGTAAAGGAAGAGATAAAAATCATTTGTTTAACAGACTCTATATGTTTAACAAAAAGTCACTAATATGTGTGCAAGAAGGATGCCTATTAAGTCCAACATTCAAAAATCACTAATGTCCTATATACTAACATCAGTTAAAATGTAGAACAAAATCCAATTTATAAAAGTAAAATAAAATATAAACTACCTAAGACCAAATCCAATAAAACGTACAATTCCTTTACAAATAAGACTACACAATAAATTACCGAAGAACCTATGAAGAGACTATGACATGGAGAGTGTCACATGGAGAGATATAGCAGATTCATGGTTGTGAATATTCAACTTCATAAAACTGTCAATTCATCTGTAATTAATCAACAAATTTTGGAAAATTCTAATCAAAATCTCAATGCATTTTGGAGGATCTTGATGAGCTGATGCTAAAACTCTAATGAAAAAGTAAATGACCAAGAAGAGCTAAGAAGATTTCACTAAACGAAGTACAGTCATCCTGCAACACAGAATTTATCTGCACTGGATAGAAAACCTGTTATAAAGCATATGGAAATGTGTAAAATGAGCCCCAGGATACAGATCAATGTGCCCCAACAAAGGCTGGTTCAAACCCCTGCATACAAAAAGCTGTGTGTGTGAGTGGCTGGCTGTTCCAGCGCGACAAGGCTTAGACCACTTGGTCCATGGTGGTGGGACAATAGGCTCTCCATGTGTAAAATATTAGGTCCCTATCACATGCCACGCATAAACACAACTTCTAGTTGGATTAAGTATCTAAATGTGAGAAACAAGCATATGTAACTTTTGAAAAAAAATGCAGGAGCATATGTTTATGGCTTCAATGTAGGGAAGAATTTCTTGAATTAAGGCAAAAAAGCAAAAGCTAGAAAAAAAGAATCAATCAATTTTATTAAAGGATAAAGTTTTATAACACAAAAGACCCCAGAAGCAAAACCAAAAGACAAGCCATGGACTGATGAAAGGCCAGAAACTAGAATTTTATGCCATACAATGTGATAAGTTTTATGAAAAGTTCAAAAATGCAGTATACCATACTGTATGCTCTGTGTGTGCACATGTGTGTAGGAATAGAAATCTACATATTAAACATCTACATATTAAACATGTACAGAAACCAGGAAAAGAAAGACCATGACTGTTGGAAGAAGGGAGGGAAATAGGACTGTGGAGATTTCCATTTTATGGGTAATACTTCACCTTTAAGACAAATCTGAAGCCAAAAAATCTTTTTTGTGAACTTCTTGTGCTGATTTCTTTTATTTTTGAGATAGTTATGATGATGTTAAGCACATACTGTAAATTCCTCTCCGTAGATATTTAATCCTATTGCTTTTAAATAAGTTATATTTTTAATAGAATCTATCTGAATATGTTATATTTTGAATATATAGGAAATATTGTCAAAAATGCCAACTAGCTCAAAATTCCAAATATACTGAAAGTTATACCATGAAAATACTTCTTCCCATCTCTGTCCCCAACATTTTGGTTCCTCCCCAGGAGTTTACCAGGTATTACTAACTTCTTGTTTATTTTTCTGTAATCAAGCAGTTACGTCATCTTTTTTACCCCTTTCTTTTTACAGAAATAGTAGCTTACTTTTCACTCTTTTGTACCTTGCTTACATCTTGGAAAGCATTTTGTATCAGTATAAAAAACACTTCCGGCTCATGTTTTCCTCCTCTGTCTTTCTGAATGTCATTGCATGGCATTTCATTATACCCATGGACCACACTTGATTTAACCCCTGGTGACTCAGATGGTAAAGAATCTGCTTGCAATAAGGGAGACTCAGGTTCGATCCCTGGGTCGAGAAGATCCCCTGGAGAAGGGAATGGCAACTCACTCCAGCACTCTTGCCTGGAGAATCCCACAGGGTGGCAAAGGGTCAGACATGTCTGAGCGACTAACACACACAACCATTGTTAAGGTTTTTGTCATTGCAAATAATGCTGCAATAAACACCCTCAAACAAATGTCTTTTCACACAGATGTAAGCATCTAAAGGATAACTCATACAAGTGGAATCGCTGACCCAACGTGCATATACATTTAAAATGTTGACAGACATTGCTAAGTTGCTCCAGAAGGGTTGTGCCAATTTACATTCCTACTGGCAGTTTAAAAGAATGTTTCCTACTCCTCCTCCGGGACTTTTTGATATGGATGTAGTTTTCATTTGCACTTAGTGTGACACTGAACATATATTTTAATGACTGAAAGTATTCTTGAATTTAATTTTTTGTGAACTGGCTTATTCTTCTCTTATTTGCTCTTTTCTTACTGATTCACAACATCACTGACTCAGTGAACATGAGCGAGCAAACTCCGGGAGATAGTGAAGAACAGAAAAGCCTGGCATGCTGCAGTCCATGGGGTCACAAAGAGTCGGACATGACACAGAGATGAAACAACAACAACCTACTTTATAGGACTACAGTGAGAAATTATTTATGTCTTTGGCCACACTGTGCAGCATGTGGGATCTTAGTTCCCTGACCAGGAGTCAAACCAGTACCCCCTGCACTGGGAGCATGGAGTCTTAACCGCTGGACAACCAGTAAAGTCCTCACAAATGCTCTTAAATAAAATTAGATCTTTGACTTTGTGTTGAAGGTATTTTCCCCCCAGTTTGTCCTTTGACTTTGCATATGGTAGATTTCTGTCCAAAAAAATTATTAAAAATTTGGAATTCCCTGGAAGTCCAGTGGTTAGGACTCCATGCTGTCACTGCCGAGGGACGAGATTCGATCCCTGATCAGAGAACTGAAATCCCAAAAGCCACGTCAGAGGCCATAAAGAAGAAAAACAATTAAAAATTGTTATGTATTTTATGTTTCCAGTCTTTTATGGCCTTTGGGTTTTGTGTCACATTTAGAAAAATCTTATAATCCAAAGTTGTTTTTAAATTCCTTTTTCTTTTTTCTAGTTATTGTTTAGTTGCTAACTCTTTGGGACCCCGTGGACTGTAGCCTGCAAGGCTCCTCTGTCCATGGGATTTCCCAGACAAGAATACTGGAGTGGGTTGCCATTTCCTTCTCCAGGGGATCTGCCCAACCCAGAGATCAAACCAGGGTCTCCCGCTTGGCAGGTGATTCTGAGCCACCAGGGGAGCCGTATTTTGAATACTTATAAAAAATCAGGATTTTCTCTATTGGGAGTTTATCTTGATGTGAGCTGTGAGATATATTCAACTTGTCATTCTCCATATAGCTACACAGTTATCCCACATGATTTCTTGAATAATCCATCTTTTCCCCTCTTTAATTTGAAAAATTACCTTTATCATATGGTAAAATTTCAACTTGTCTATTTCTAGATTTCTAATTTGATGCTATTGATTCCTCGTCCAGGACCACTCTGTTTTTATAATTATTCTCCTACTCTGTCTCAGAGAGGATCCCTTCTGAATCTCATCAGTAGTCTATAGGACCCACTATGGAGCCCCAGGAACAAGGGCCTTACCTGGTCCAGGGTCATATAACTTAGGCATAACAGGAAAGCGGATGGTCACTGGAAACTTGGCCACTGAGGAGTTGGACTCCAGACTCACTGGAGGGAGAAATAAGGTCAGAGTTGTGTACTGCGTCTGGGTCACTCCCCATGCTGCCCAGGAAGCCAACGAGATGGGGGAATGAGAGATTGGTGGAAGGAGATTGAGGACAGCGTGGAGTCTATGGCATTTGAGCTCCTGACTTGCTGTGTCCCTGGGGCAACCCACTGACTGCCTCTGAAACTCACATTTCTTCCCCATGTGGCTCTGTAGGGTGAAGTGGGCTTGGCATCAGAGGGGTGGGTTAAGTTTGACTTTGTTATTTATCATCTGAAATACCTTGGGTAAATCATTCATCTCCTTCACCATCTACAAAACCAGGAAAACTCAACCTGCCTCATTTGACCTCTCAGGGTCATTCTGTGATAAACATTTGAACACCTGAAGGTGGAGGGAACTCTCTCCCTAGTTTGTGTTCATGGGAAATCTGTCCCACAGTTCATTCTGTGTGTGGGTGGGTGTCCTGGGAATGCATCCTGTGGAGCTGCTCAAAATGGGAAAGAGTGCCTTTAATTCATCCAGAAAGAAATTGGGGCTGCCCTTAGTGTCAGCAGACACTAAGGAATTCTGGGGCTGGGATGGGAGGAGGAAGACAAAGCTACTGCCCTCCCAACTGCAGGTTTCCTCACACCCTACTTTCTGGTGAGTGCCCAGGACAAGACACTGGGGCACAGACTGCACCCTCTCTACTGCAGCTGAAATCTTCAGCTCTGCTCGCTGCCAAGAGTGAGGAACAGAGCTGGGCACACAGCACGAATGATCTGCCTTCATGGAGAGATGAGCGGCCATTTGCCTGTCCTGTGGGGTCAATGGCAGTGGGGGGATATTACTGAAGACAGTAATTGGAAAGTTCAGTGTTTAGAGTTAGAAATAGGAGCTAGGGAGGCAGGCTTCTGGAAGGAGGAAGACTTCGAGGGCTGGTGGTGTTTTTCTGGGTCCCTAAGCATTTTGTCATCCAAGGAGAGGCTCTCACCCACATCCACCCTGTGGTGCTGGTACTCTGTGCTGGTGTATGTCACGTGCTGGAGGATGAAATTCAAAACCTTCCGGCTACTGGTCAAAATGGTCAGCTGCTTCTGGCCTCGGCCCTGCACCACACTGTCTGGGGTGTCAGCGAGGGTGTTCAGTGTCCCCAGAGAAGCTTTCAGGGTGACCTAGGGTGGATGAGACAGCAAGACTAAGTGCAAAGAACAGCATATACCCAGGATGGCCAGCAGGGGGCAGAGCACATAAGGATGAGAGGATAGATAGTGCCCCTGAAATGTAGAGTAACTCTGCAGGAGTTACTGCCTCAGCTTCAGTAAGGAAGATAGTCCTAAGACCTGGTGTGTTCAAGGGAAATTTCTGAAATATTCTTAACTCTTGCCGTGCAGGATACCATTTTTTTTACTAGTTTATTTTTATTGTAATTATTTTTGCCTGTGCTGGGTCTTTGTTGCTGTGTGTGGGCTTTCTCCAGGTACAGCAAGTGGGGGCTACTCTTCCTTGCCACGGGTGGGCTTCCCACTGCAGCGGCTTCTCTTGTTGTGGAGCACGGGCTCAGGAGTTGTGGTGCACAGGGCTTAGCTGCCCCGAGGCATGTGGGATCTTCCCAGACCAGGGATCAAACCCGTGTCCCTTGTATCGCAAGGCAGATTCTTAACCACTGGGCCACCAGGGAAGGCTCAGGATACAATCCTTAAAGACTTCTTCCTACCCCTGCTGGCGGCTCCTTGAATTCCGTTTGCCAATTCCTCCTCATCCATCAGACCTCCAAAGAGAGTTTTTCAGGGCTTGGTCCTGAGTCCTTTTCCCTTCTTAACCTTTCTTATTCCAGTTGAGCTATTTCAAATCCTAAAAGATGATGCTGTGAAAGTGCTGCACTCAGTATGCCAGCAAATTTGGAAAACTCAGCAGTGGCCACAGGACTGGAAAAGTTCAGTTTTCATTCCAATGCCAAAGAAAGGCAATGCCAAGGAATGCTCAAACTACCGCACAATTGCACTCGTCTCACACACTAGTAAAGTAGTGCTTAAAATTCTCCAAGCCAGGCTTCAGCAATACGTGAACCGTGAACTTCCAGATGTTCAAGCTGGTTTTAGAAAAGGCAGAGGAACCAGAGATCAAATTGCCAATATCCGCTGGATCATCAAAAAAGCAAGAGAGCTCCAGAAAAACATCTATTTCTGCTTTATTGACTATGCCAAAGCCTTTGTGTGGATCACAATAAACTGTGGAAAATTCTGAAAGAGATGGGAATACCAGACCACCTGACCTGCCTCTTCAGAAACCTGTATGCAGGTCAGGAAGCAACAGTTAGAACTAGACATGGAACAACAGACTGGTTCCAAACAGGAAAAGGAGTACATCAAGGCTGTATATTGTCACCCTGCTTATTTAACTTATATGCAGAGTACATCAATGAGAAAAGCTGGGGTGGAGGAAGCATAAGCTGGAATCAAGATTGCTGGGAAAGGGGAATACATGTACACCCGTGGCGGATTCATGTTGTTGTATGGCAAAACCAATACAATATTGTAAAGTAATTAGCCTCCAATTAAAATAAATAAATTTATATTAAATCTAAAAAAAAAGATTGCTGGGAGAAATATCAATAACCTCAGATATGCAGATGACACCACCCTTATTGCAGAAAGTGAAGAGGAACTAAAAAGCCTCTTGATGAAAGTGAAAGAGGAGAGTGAAAAGGTTGGCTTAAGGCTCAACATTCAGAAAACTAAGATCATGGCATCTGGTTCCATCACTTCATGGGAAATAGATGGGGAAACAGTGGAAACAGTGGCTGACTTTTTTTTTTTGTGGGGGGGGCTCCAACATCACTGCAGATGGTGATTGCAGCCATGAAATTAAAAGACGCTTACTCCTTGGAAGAAAAGTTATGATCAACCTAGATAGCATATTAAAAAGCAGAGGCATTACTTTGTCAACAAAGGTCCACCTAGTCAAGGCTATGGTTTTTCCAGTAGTCATGTATGGATGTGAGAGGTGGGCTATAAAGAAAGTTGAGTGCCAAAGAATTGATGTTTTTGAACTGTGGTGTTGGAGAAGACTCTTGAGAGTCCCTTGGACTGCAAGGAGATCCAACCAGTCCATCCTAAAGGAGATCAGTCTTGGGTGTTCATTGGAAGGACTAATGTTGAAACTGATACTCCAATTCTTTGGCCACCTGATGCAAAGAACTGACATTTGAAAAGACCCTGATACTGGAAAAGATTGAGGGCAGGAGGAAAAGGGGACGACAGAGGATGAGATGCTTGGATGGCATCACTGACTCAATGGAGATGAGTTTGAGTAAACTCTGGGAGTTGGTGATGGACAGGGAGGCCTGGCGTGCTGCAGTCCATGGGGTCGCAGAGAGTTGGACACGACTGAGCGACTGAACAAAACTGAACTGAACCTTTCTCACTAGAGGCATTGGCTTTAATACCATTCATATGCTGATGCTTTGAAGATGCACATCTTTAGCTCCTATCTCTCTGAGATCCAGCTGCCTGGCTGATTGCTCTGCTAGGAAGTTTCACGATCTTCAAAACTTGATCTATTGATTGTTTTCGATAAACCTGTTTTCCACCCCATCCATGGTTTTCCCTGCCTTGTGAATAGAACCTTTACCCACTCAGCTGTTCAAGTCCCCAACAGAAGTCACTCCTGTCCTGCTGTTTCCCCGACACCTGCAGTCAATCAATGAGTGAGTCCTTTTGGGTCCACCTTCAACATGTAGATAAAATCCATTTACTTCCCTTCATCCCCACTGCTATTCTCTTCCCTTGCCTTTTTGTCTTCTGCAACAGCCAGTTATCTTTAGGAAAAGTAACTTGGATAACTTATATGCAGAGTACATTATGTGAAATGCCAGGCTGAATGAAGCTCAAGCTGGTATCAAGATTGCCAGGAGAAATATCAACAGCCTCTGATATGCAGATGACACCACCCTAATGGCAGAAAGTGAAGAGGAATTAAAGAGCTTCTTGAAAGTGAAAGAGGAGAGTGAAAAAGCTGGATTAAAACTCAACATTCAAAAAATGAAGATCATGGGATCCGATCCCATCCCTTCATGGCAAATAGAGGGGGAAATAATGGAAACAGTGACAGATTTTATTTTCTTGTGCTCCAAAATCAGTGCAGATGGTGACTGCAGCCATTAAATTAAAAGACGCTTGCTCCTTGGAAGAAAAGCTATGACAGATCTAGACAGCATATGAAAAGGCAGAGACACCACTTTGCCTACAAAGGTCTGTATTTTCAAAGCTATGGTTTTTCCATAGTCGTGTATGGATATGAGAGTTGGACTGTAAAGAATGATGAATGCTGAAGAATTGATGCTTTTGAACTGTGGTGTTGGAGAAGACTCTTGAGAGTCCCTTGGACTGCAAGGAGATAAAACCAGTCAATCCTAAAGGAAATCAGTCCTGAATATTCATTGGAAGGACTGATGCTGAAGATGACACTCCAATACTTTAGCCACCTGATGCCAAGAGCCAAGTCATTGGAAAAGAGCCTGATGCTGGGAAAGATTGAAGGCAGGAGGAGGAGGGGACGACAGAGGAAGAGATGGTTGGATTGCACCATCGACTCAATAGACATGAGTTTGTGCAAACTCTGGGAGATAGTGAAGAACAGGGAAGCCTGGTGTGCTGTGGTCCACGGGGTCACAAAGAGTTGGACATGATTGAGCCACTGATCAACAACAACCTGGATAATGTCATTCCTGCTAAAAATGCTTTAGTCAATCAACAGATACTCTGAGATCCAAACTACAGGTCCCGGGAAAAGAGCAGACTGACTTCCTGCCTTCAAAAAGCTTGCGTTCTAGTGGGGACGAGTGGCAATAAGCATATCATGACACATATAAAGTACTTCGGGGATGATAAGAGCCATGAAGAAAGTAACAGTAGAAAGTGACAAAGGTGGGGGAGGGAGGAGGGGGGTGAGGGTACTTGGGAGCGAGGTGGGCAGAGGTGTCCTCTGGAGAACAGAGCAGCTCCCTCACCGCCCATTCCAGCCTCTGCCTGGGACAACTAAAACTACACTTCCCAGACTCCTTTTCAGTTAGGGTTCTGAATGCAATTTGCATCCCACCCCTCAGACATACTTGCAGAGACCTTAATTTGGAGCTGTGTTAAGTAGCGAAAGAAGGACAGGCCCAGAGCATCCACCTTGCTGGTGCTGATCCAAACAGAGGCAACACAGCCCAGTTGTGGCAGCAGCTTCCCCTTGAGCTGAAGCCAGCAGGAGCCTTGGTGGTCACTTCTTTGGAAGTCCTCCCTGGAACTTCAGCCATCCCATGGCTGGAAAATTCATGACTTCTATAGGTACCCTTCCCCCACTCCCCACCATGGACTCATGTCTGATATTTAATCAGGATAGAGGTTCTGTCAAAATCTGAGACCAGCCACCACTGGGGGAGCAAGCATAGGTAGTGAGCCAAGGACAGAATGCCAAGAGCTAAAGGAAGCTGGGAAGGGGACTCTTGCCTTATAGATGGGAGCGTCTGGTCCTTCAAACTGGAGACCTGGAGGACACAAGGAAAAGGACAATCAACACCATTTGAGAGGATGCCCTCACCTTCCTGTCTGACTCCTACATGTCCCTCTGGAGTCATCTCAAGTGTCACCTACCCAGGGTGTTTGCTGGCCACCCCCCCTTCCCAGGGCTCCATCAGATGGTGTCCCATGGTCCTCCTCAAACTCTGGTGGTGCTAAAGCCTCTGCTGCCCACCGTCAGTTTTGGATGGGTGCTGTGAATTAATCCAGTCCCTTCCAGATATCTCTGGTACTGAAGGGAAGAAAGCAATAGATAAATAATGAATCATCCATATATGAGTTCCCCTAAATAGTCAAATTCAGAGACAGAAAATAGAATGGTGGTTGCCAGGGGCTGAGGGGCAAAAGGGAGTTAATGTTACATGGATACAGAGTTTCAGTTGGGAGGGTGAAACGTTCTAGAGATGGATGCTGGTTGTAGAACAATGTAAATATGCTTAATGCTACAGAACTGGACACTTAAAAATGGGTAAAATCGTAAATTTTATGTTATGTGTATTTATCCACAATGAAAGAAAAAGAGCTATGCGAATTGGCAAATCCTTTTTAAATGACTATTCAAAAACACTAGCAATTTATCCCAAATGTTTTTCACTTTAGCATCTATCTCTGTTCTTATGACTAATTCAAGCTCTGATTCAAACATATCCTCCCTATGCGCTCTTAGATAACTTACTAAACTCATCTGTGAAGTTGGCAAAATAATATTTACCTCACAGAGAAGTGACGCTGAACTAACTAGAAGAGTGTGTAAAAACCAGTCGTGGAAGGGAGTTTTAACTGGCATAGACATCCTTTTCCTATGCACTCCGTGGAGGCGGGCTCATGCTTTGATGCTGGAGGACACCGAGCAGCCCACTACACCCTAAGGTTCCTCAAGGCACCTAGGTTTCTGTCCTCTTCTATGTTATCTCAGATCCCCATGGAGGTCACAGCTACTAAGGGTGATTCCCAGTGATGGAAAGAGTGAGACCAACATTAAATGAAGTCATGTCAAGCTTTGTGCACTGTGCTGGATACACAGCATGAACGACTGTTGCCTTCTGCTCCCACCTTTCGCTTCAGAAGGAATAAGAAGAAAGTTATTTCAGTCTTCTGAGTGGAGCGGTACCTACCCGGGATGGGAATTGTGTGCAGGGGCATCACCTCCACTCCGTGGACCGGGTACCCAAAGGGGAGGTTGGCCTGAGCCAGCAGGGGTGGTGGGCGAGGCAGCCCTTCTCTGTAGGGAAACAAAACCATTAGCAGCTGCCTTGACACCTGTCCCTGGTTAGTTCTTAAAGTGATATCTGTACCCAGAGCTTTGTGCTGCCAATGGGGAGGAATCATTCATAGATGGTCCCAATCTGCCCTCCATTCTCTCGCCCCTTTATTCCTGCTCCTCTCGCCAACCTCTAACTCTACAAAGAATTGAAGCAGATTACAACAAAGCACATTCAAAATCAAAACCACAACTAGCAGGACCTTCCTGGGGGTAAAGAATCTGCCTGTCAGTGCAGGGGACTCGCATTTAACACCTGGTCCACGTGCCATAGGGCAACTAAGCCCATGTGCCCCAACTACTGAGTTCACACTCCCTAGAGCCCATGCCACCGCAATAAGAACCCCACGCACCGCATGTAGAGAGTAGCCCCCACTCACCGCAACTAGAGAAAAGCCCATGTAGCAATGAAGAACCAGCACAGCCAAAACAAAACAAAACAAAAAAAGGTGAAGGGGAATTCCTTGGTGGTCCACTGGTTAGCGCTCTCAAACTGCCGATGGTCCAGGTTCAACCCCTAGTTGGGGAACTAAAATTCCACATGCCACCAAGAACGGCAGAATAATAATACGACAGCACTCAGCATCTGCGGCTCTTACTGAGGCATCATCACCGATCCAGTGAACACGAACTTGGGCAAACTTCAGGAGATGGTGAGGGACAGGGAGGCCTGGCGTGCTGCAGTCCATGGGGTCGCAAAGAGTTGGACACGACTGTGTGGCTGAACAACAAAAATTACTGAGGCAGCAGGCATCCCAGGCAGTAAGAGTGGCACCACCAGGCTCCTTTCCTGGGAACTACACGCAGCATCTCAGCATCAAGCTACTGTAGCTTTGGCATCTGTGCTTTATCTCAATTTATTTTGTGCATTCCATTAGCAAGATGTGTCCAGAGGTAATTGTTTCTTCGCTTTACACCATTTCATTTTATGAAAAATTTCATAGAAACTGTCTACATTCAGATAGTAAGGGAAACTTGTATACGTATAGAAGGATATTGTTGTTGTTTAGCCCCTAAGTCATGTCTGACTCCTTTGTGACTTCATGGACTGTAGCCCACCAGGCTCCTCTCTCCATGGGATTTCCCAAGCAAGAATACTGGAGTGGGCTGCCATTTCCTTCTCCAGGGGATCTTCCCAATCCATGGATAGAACCCGGGTCTCCTGCATTGCATGAGGATTCTTTATCGCTGAGCCAGCAGGGAAACCCATCTGTATAGAGGGCTGTGTGTGTGTGTTAGGTCCTCAGTTGTGTCCGACTCTTTGCAACCCCAAGGACTGTAGCCAGCTAGGCTCCACGGTCCATGGCATTCTCCAGGCAAGAACACTGGAATGGTTCCCCATTTCCTTCTCCAGGGGACCTTCCCAACGCAAGGATCAAACCCAGATCTCCTGCATTGCAGGCTGATTCTTTACCATCTGAGCCACCAGGGAAGACTCCTGAGAAACCAAGGCAACCCATATAGAATGTTACCTTTGGTATAAAAGAAATATTCTCAACCACAAATAGGATTAAGAAAGGAGGAAGTAGTCGTAGAATTAGTAGTAAATAGAAAGAAAACTAAACAAATGAAAGAATGAGACAGTTAATTCCAGGCAAACCGAAGCATTACATACAAAAGGAAATGTAAGAAAGGAAATGTAATTATAGTACAACAACCTCCGATAAGCAGATGATACCACTATAAAGGCAGAAAGTGAAGAGAAACTACAGAGTTGATGAAGGTGAAAGATCAGAAGAGTGAAAAAGCTGGCTTAAAGCATAACATTCAATCCCTTGAAGGAGGGCATGGCAACTCACTCCAATATTCTTGCCTAGAGAATCCCCATGGACAGAGGAGCTGGGTGGGCTACAGTCCATGGGGTCACAAAGAGTCAGACATGACTGAGTGACTAAGCGCACACGTGCGCGCGTACACACACACACACACACTTTTTCCTGTAGTCATGTACAGATGTGAGAGTTCAACCACAAAGAAGGCTGAGAGCTGAAGAATTGATTCTTTCAAACTGTGGTGCTGGAGAAGACTGTTGAGAATCTCTTGGACTGCAAGGATGAAATCAAACCAGTCCATCCTAAAGGAAATCAACCCTGAATATTCATTGGAAGGACTGATGCTGAAGCTCCAATACTTTGGTCATCTGATGTGAGGAGCTGACTCACTGGAAAAGACCTTGGTGCTGGGAAAGACTGAAGGCAGGAGGAGAAGGGGATGACAGAGGATGAGGTGGTTAGACAGCATCACCGACTCGACGGACACAAATCTAAGCAAACTCTAGGAGATAGTGAAGGACAGGAGAGCAGTCCACGGGGTCACAAAGAGTCTGACATGACTTATCGACTGAACAACAAACAACATATGGCTTAACTGGGAGGCACAGTCATTCAGTCATAAAATGGAAATATTAAATGTTGAATTAACCAAAAATTACACAGAGTGTGAAAGTGTACAAGAGGAGAAATCAAGAACTGAACTATGTTCATCTACTATAACAAGCAAAATGGATAATGTCTAATGTTGAGAAATTTGGAGTTAACAGTATAAGCATTTTACTTAGAAATATGGTGATAATTCCAGAGGAAACAGCTCGAAATGTTAGATGAGGATAGTGGCCTCTGAGGAGTAGGACTGGGAAGTAGGGAGCAGGATTAGGTCTTTTAGTATCATTTGCCTTGAAACAGTATACACATATTATTTGACTTTTTTAAAATGCTTTTAAATTAAAAAAAAAAAAAGGAAAAGAAAAGAACAGGAGACTCCAAACTAGCAGTAAAAGCTAGTAGAGTGTGAGAAAATTGGGGAACCCACTTCTTTTTCTCACTTTGTCAAACCACACTCTAAGACCCTAATTTCATCAAAGACTGCACAGAGGGGAATATTACTGGCAATTATTTGACCACATCCTGAAATGTCTGGGTTTTTTCAAAAACAGAACAGGGACTTAGCTGGTGGTCCAGTGGCTAAGACTCCTCATTACCAATGCAGGCAAGGGGTCTGGGTTTGATGCCTGGTCGGAGAAGGCAATGGCAACCCTCTCCAGTACTCTTGCCTGGAAAATCCCATGGAGCCTGGTAGGCTGCAGTCCATGGGGTCGCAAAGAGTCAGACACGACTGAGCGACTTCACTTTTCGGAGAATCCCAGGGACGGGGGAGCCTGGTGGGCTGCCATCTATGGGATCGTACAGAGTCGGACATGACTGAAGCAACTCAGCAGCAGTAGCAGCAGCAGGGAATGCTACTAAAAAAAAAAAAAAAGAATCCCACACGTGGCAACTAAGACTCCACTCAGCCAAATAAATAAATACAAATATTAAAAATAAAATAAAAATAAATAAAGCAGAACAAAGAACTTGAGTTCTCCAGGAAGCAGACGCCGAGCAGCTTTTGAGGACATAGTGTTATTGGGTGACAATTCTAAGAAGCGTAGGCAGAGGCAGGGTGAGGGGAGGAAGCCCACAAGGGTGAACTATGAGCTCATGGGACTGCTGCGAGCAGTTGGGTTCAGTCCTGAACAGAACCTGTCTCAGAGTTCTCCTAACCACGAATAAGACAGCTGGGGTATTTATCCACTAACTCCTGCTGCTGCTGCTAAGTCGCTTCAGTCATGTCCGACTCTGTGCAACCCCATAGACGGCAGCCCACCAGGCTCCCCCATCCCTGGGATTCTCCAGGCAAGAACACTGGAGTGGGTTGCCATTTCCTTCTCCAATGCATGAAAGTGAAGAGTGAAAGTGAAGTTGCTCAGTCGTGTCTGACTCTTCTCGACCCCATGGACTGCAGCCTACCAGGCTCCTGCGTCCATGGGATTTTCCAGGCAAGAGTACTGGAGTGCGGTGCCACTAACTCCTACCCACCATCAGCTGAGGGCCACCCCCAGAGCTGTTCATTCCCAACCGCTGCCCGTTTTTGTCCTGCTCCAGGAGGCCAGCACGCCTCCACAGAAGAGCAGGTCTCAGTGGGAGGGTGCAGGTGTGTGAGGTAAAGAACTGTCGCTGTGGAAGGGAAGGTCCATGAGGGCAGACAGGATGTGCAGGGGATACAGGGGGAGTGCTGACACTCCCTGCCTCAGGACTGGAAGGAGCAGAACCTGCCTTTACTTTGTCCAGGGCTGAAGTTTCTCAGGAAGGGGCTGGGATACACTGGACTGTGTGTCCTCCAAGAGGGAAAAGGGGAGAGAATTGAGGGGACAGAGGGAGCTGAGTGAGAGGGACCGTCCACATGAAACACTCTCTCTTCTCAGGCGCAGGACGGGAACACCCTTACCTTGTATGGTATGAGGGAACATGTAGATAGGACTACTACTTCTTTTTTCCCACACTGCTGCTCTTTCAAGCTCCTTTCTTCTTTGTTGCCTGGTGTGTATTTCGTGAAGTGAAGATAGGACCATCGGCAGACAGGGGTCTTCTGTTGCTGTTGTTGTTTTCAGTCACTCAGTTGTGTCTGACTCTTTGCGACCCCATGAACCACAGCACGCCAGGCCTCCCAGTCCATCACCAACTCCCGGAGTTTACCCAAACTCACGTCCGCTGAGTTGGTGATGCGATCTAACCATCTCATCTTGTGCTCCCCTTCTCCTCCTGCCTTCAATCTCTCCCAGCATCAAGGTGTTTTCCAATGAGTCAGCTCTTTGCATCAGGTGGCCAAAGTATTGGAGTTTCAGCTTCAGCATCAGTCCTTCCAATGAATATTCAGGACTGATTTCCTTTAGGATGGACTGGTTGGATCTCCTTGCAGTCCAAGGGACTCTCAAGAGTCTTCTCCACACCACAGTTTAAAAGCATCAGTTCTTTGGTGCTCAGCTTTCTTTATAGTCCAACTCTCACATCCATACATGACTGCTGGAAAAACCATAGCTTTGACTAAACAGACCTTTGTTGGCCAAGTGATGTCTCTGCTTTTTAATATGCTGTCTAGGTTGGTCATAACTTTTCTACCAAGGAGCAAGCATCTTTTAATTTAATGGCTGCAGTCACTATCTGCCGTGATTTTGGAGCCCAAGAAAAGAAAGTCTGTCACTGTTTCCATTGTTTCCCCATCTATTTGCGATTAAGTGATGGGACTAGATGCCATGATCTTAGTTTTTTGAATGTTAAGTTTTAAAGCAACTTTTTCTCTCTTCTCTTTCACCTTCATCAAGAGGCTCTTTAATTCCTCCTGGCTTTCTGCCATTAGGGTGGTGTCATATGCCTATCTGAGGTTATTGGTACTTCTCTCAGCAATCTTGATTTCAGCTTGTGCTTCATTTTGCATGATGTACTCTGCCTATAAGTTAAATAAAAAGGGTGGTAATATACAGCCTTGACATACTCCTTTCCCAATTTGGAACCAGTCCGTTGTTCCATTTGTCCGGTTCTAATTGTTGCTTCTTGGCTTGCATACAAGTTTCTTGGGAGGCAGGCAAGATGGTCTGGTATTCCCATCTCTTTCAGAATTTTCCACAGTTTGTTGTGATCCACACAGTCAAAGGCTTTAGTATACTCAATGAAGCAGAAGTAGATGTTTTTCTGGAATTCTCTTGCTTTATCTATGATCCAACAGATGTTGTCAATTTGATGTCTGGTTCTCCTGCCTTTTCTAAATTCAGTTTGTACATCTGTTAGTTCTCAGTTCACATACTGTTGAAGCCTAGCTTGAAGAATTTTGAACATTACTTTGCTAGCATGTGAAATGAGTGCAGTTGTACGGTAATTTAAACATTCTTTGACATTGCCTTTCTTTGGGACTGGAATGAAAACTGACCTTTTCCAGCCCTGTGGCCACTGCTGAGTTTTCCAAATTTGCAGGCATACTGAGTGCAGCACTTTCTCTTTTTTTTTGGAGGAAATAGAAAGGTGGCTTTAATCCTCAACTGGCGAGGGGAGACAGAACAGAACAGGCTTGTGCCTCGAGGACTGTGCCTTCTTCCATGAGGAGTCAGGGGATCCTATAGATGAGGGCTTGCAGCTGGAGTGGTGATGAGGGACAAGGACATCAGGACCTTGTATTCTTCTTCCTCCCGCATTGTTTCGGAAGCAGTCATAGGCTGGTGTTGGGTAGTCGGGTCCATTGCCTTTTGTGTACTGTACTGCGGCCTTCTTTGTAGGCTGCGGCGTCCTTCTGTTCTCCTGAAGGAGAGGAGACACTGAGGCCTCCCCGGTCAGATCTTAGAAGCCCAGGCATAATTAGTAAGCATGGCAGGTTCTGCGCTCCAGATGGAGACTCAGCCAGAATTTGGGAGAGAGAGCGACATGGGGAGACCAAGTTTCGGTGAACAAGGCCCCTGAGTGCAGCACTTTCAAAGCATCATCTTTTAGGATTTGAATAGCTCAACTGGAATTCCATCACCTCCACTAGCTTTGTTTGTAGTGATGCTTCCTAAGGCCCACTTGACTTCACACTCCCAAGGTGTCTGACTCTAGGTGAGTGATCACACCATCGTGGTTATCTGGGTCATGAAGATTTTTGTACAGTTCTTCTGTGTGTTCTTGCCACCTCTTCTTAATATCTTCTGCTTCTGTTAGGTCCATACCCATTTCTGTCCTTTATTGTGCCCATCTTTGCATGAAATGTTCCTTTGGTATCTCTAATTTTCTTGAAGAGATCTCTAGTCTTTCCCATTCTATTGTTTTTCTCTATTTCTTTGCATTGTTCACTTAAGAAGGCTTTCTTATCTCTCCTTGCTATTCTTTAGAACTGTGCATTCAGATGGGTGTATCTTTTCTTTTCTCCTTTGCCTTTCACTTCTCATCTTTTCTTAGCTATTTGTAAGGCCTCCTCAGACAACCATTTTGCCTTTTTGCATTTCTTTTTTCTTGGAGATGGTTTTGATCACTGCCTCCTGTACAGTGTTGTGAAACTCCATCCACAGTTCTTCAGGCACCTGTGAGATCTAATCCGTTGAATCTGCCACTTCCACTGCATAATTGTAAGGGGTTTGATTTAGGTCGTATCTGAATGGTCTAGTGGTTTTCCCTACTTTCTTCTACTGAAGTCTGAATTTTGTAATAAGGAGTTCATGATCTGAGCTACATCTTCAATTCTGTTAGCCTTTGCCCTGGTTCATTTTGTACTCCAAGGCCAAACCTGCCTGTTACTCTAGATATCTGTTGACTTTGCCTGTTATCCAGGTATCCTACTTTCAAATTCCAGTCCCCTATGATGAAAAGGACATTTTTGGGGGGTGTTAATTCTAGAAGGCCTTGTAGGTCTTCGTAGAACTGTTTAACTTCAGCTTCTTCAGCATTAGTGGTTGGGGCATAGACTTGGATTGCTGTGATATTGAATGGTTTGCCTTGGAAACAAACAGAGATCATTCTCTCATTTTTGAGATGGCAACCAAGTACTACATTTCTCTTTTGTTGACTATGAGGGCTACTCCATTTCTTCTAAGGGATTCTTGCCCACGGTAGTAGATATAATGGTCATCTGAATTATTTTCACCCATTCCTGTCCATTTTAGTTCACTGATTGCTAAAATGTCGATGTTCACTCTTGCTATCTCCTGTTTGACCATGTCCAGTTTACCTTGATTCATGGACCTAACCTTCCAGGTTCCTATGCAATACTGTTCTTTATAGCAATTGGACTTTACTTTCACCACTAGTTATATCCACAATTGGGACTGTTTCTGCTTTGGCTCAGCCTCTTCATTCCTTCTGGAGCTATTTCTCTGCTCTCTTCCAGTAGCATATTGGACACCTACCAACCTAGGGGGTTCATCTTTCAGTGTCATACCTTTTTGCCTTTTCATACTGTTCATGGGGTTCTCAAGGCACAAATGCTAAAATGGCTTACCTTTCCCTTCTCCAGTGGACCACATTTTGTCAGAGCTGTCCACCATGACCCATCCATCTTGGGTGACCCTGCACGGCATGGCTCATAGTTTCACTGAGTTAGGCAAGGCTGTGATCCGTGTGATCAGTTTGGTTAGTCTTCTGGTGAGATAGCCAAATTTCTAGGTTGAATACCTGCTAGTTACCCCTTGATGGTGTCAGCTTTGCCTGAAGACTTTCTTCTGTCATGACCACCAGGCAAGTACAGCAGTTCCAGGCATAAATTCCAACAACACCCAGAGTGAGAACGTTTATTTATCCTTTCGATCCCAGGGTCGGGAAGATCCCTCGGAGGAGGAAATGGCAACCTGCTCAGGCCTGGAGAACTTCATGAACAGAGGAGCCTGGTTGGCTACAGTCCACAGGGTCCCAAAAAAACCACCTGCCAATGCAGGGGGACACATTTTCCATCCCTGATCCGGGAAAATCCCACATGCCTTGGAGGAACTAAGCCCCTGTGCCGCAACTACTGAGCCCACGCGCCTAGAGCCTGTGCTTCACAAGAGAAACCACAATGAAAAGCCCGTGCGCTGCAACTAGAGAGCATATCCCCTGCCCTCCACAACCAGAGAAAGCCCACGTGCAGCCACGAAGACCCAGCACAGCCAAAATAAATAAGTTTTTTTAAAAAATTAAAAAAAAATCACAACCAATGAAAAAGAAAAAAATGATTAGGTCATATCAGTCAAGCCAGTTTTTTTTTGGAAATACTAAAGTCACATTAAATTTCCTGGTAGCCAGGGTACAAAGTAATTGACAATCAATGTGCTGGATTTATTATCAAAAGGGCAAAGCAGATCAACTGAATGGGGTCAAACTTCCTGACACTGAACTAAAAAATAAAATATGTAACAAACTTTATCTCGGAGTTGATGATGTCTCAATATGTTCAGAGCAAACACAATGACAATTTTCAGATGGTTTTCTTGTCAAGGACATAACACAACCTTCAGTCAAGGATATAGGACAACCCAGTGATATTGACTATTTGAGGGACTAAGGTAATACAGTTGAAATGGAGGCTTCAGGGATCCACTTAAACATGGAAATCATCAAGATTACCTGGAAGAAAGATTAGACTACTTAAGTATTTATGAGAACATGAAAAAGCCAAAATTTAAAAGGTGAAAGAGACAGAAATAGGTAATTAACAGAAGAAGAAATACAAATGGCCAGTAAATATATGGAACACATTCAGCTTCAATATTAGTCACGGAAATGAAACTTGAAGAAAACAACAAGGCAGGCTCCCCTGGTGGCGCAGTAGATAAGAATCTGCCGACCAACACAGGGAACAGAAGGTCCATCCCTGGTCCGGGAAGATTCCACGTGCTGCGGGGCAACTGAACCTGTGAGCTGCAACCGCTGAACCTGTCTGAACCTGTAGGCCACAACTACGCAACAAGAGAAGCCACCCGTGCATTGCAACAAAGAGTAGCCCGCACTAGCCGTAACTAGAGAAAACCCCACACAAAGCAACAAAGTCCCAGCACAGCCCTAAATAAATAAATTAATTAATTTAAAAAAAAGAGGACTTCCCTGATGGTCCAGTGGTTAAGAATCTGCACAGGATATGGGTTCAATCCCTAGTCAGGGAACTAAGAACCCATGCTGTGGGGTAATTAAACTCGAAAGCAGCAACTACTGAGCAGGCACATTATGGAGATGGTGAGTCAAATGAATAAATAAAAACCAGCACCTTTTCCTTGAAGTTTTAAAATTTGATAACGAGTGTTGATTAGGTAGAGGGTATATATATAAACAGGGCGTCACAGGTGGCGCTAGTGGTAAAGAACCTGCCTGCCAATGCATGAGACTTAAGAGACATGGGTTCCATCCCCGGGCTGGGAAGTTCCCCCGAAGGACGGCACGGCAACCCACTCCAGTATTCTTGCCTAGAGAATCCTATGGACAGAGGTGCCTAGCGGGCTACAGTCCATAGGGTCGCAAAGAGTCAGACATGACTGAAGTGACTTAGCCCGCAAGCATATATATAAATAAGGCACTACATTTACTGACTCTTCATGAAAGTGTCAATTAATGTAGGTCCTCTTGAAGGCAATCTGGCCATATTTACTAAAAGCAGAAATCAGCATATCCTGTGGTTGAGCAATTCAGATGTTATAGGTAGGGGGAGAAACCTGCAGTTGTCAACAATAGGACATGCATATAAGGAGATTTGTTTCAGCACTGTCTGAAATGAACATCCTTATACACATCTTAATAAATGAAGGAAAGAATGTAAGTGCAATGTAATATTATAAATTATGAAATTGTAATCATAAATATTTTATAAAAATCAGAGTCTCTTTCAATAGGGGAATGGCTTAATAAAATTCAATGCATTCTTACTCATAGCTGTATAGCAATTAAAAAGAACAAACTAGATGTATAGATAACTCTTAAAAACCTATCAGTGTCTCCTGGTGCTTCTCACCTCCTCTTTTGTGAAGCAGCAACAGGAGACTCAGAGCTGACCCACAAAAATCCAAAGGAAGGAGTCAAAACTGAGAACTGGCAATCACAGGGTTTGAAGGCAGCAGGCCATTTGAGATGAAGAGGCACACACCACTCAGCAAACCAGTGGAAGTTTACGTGACTGGCAGGGTTTGCCCACGAGGCAGATCAGACTCTCATTTGATGGGCAGCCAATCAATGAGAAAGACACACACAGCTGGACATAGAGGCTGGAGATGCCACTGAAGCGTCCCAGTAGCAGACAGGGGCTGTCCACTAGAAAGGAAACCTGCTGCTTTGTTCCTCCAGATCAAGGAGCCATCGCAGAAATCAGAAAAACTCCAATTTGGTTCTACCACCTCCTGATCACTACAGTATTGTTTTCTTTATTCTTTCATTTTCCCCTTCCCCATTCCTGGTGTGTGTGCACATGCTTATTTATTTATTTGTTTGCTTGTTTGTTTATTGTTGAAATGAGGGGATTGTGGGATCTTAGTTCCCCTACCAGAGATGGCACCTAGGCCACTTTAGTGGAAATATGAAGCCCTAACCACTGGACCACCCAAGGAATTCCCATGTGTTCAATTTTTTTAAAACTAAATAGCCAATAGTATGTTTTGATCAACATCAAATGGAGGTGGGATGGGGGAATACTGGTTATGTGAAAATATCCCTTTCTCCATTAGCAGCAGGCTCACTCAGCTCTTGTCTTTATATTCAGTAAGTTATTTTGCTTTCAATGTTTAACACAACAAGATAAAAGTCGTTGCATACTTTGATCTATTGGAGAATTTTATTTTTTAATTTCATTGATTTGGCTGCATCAGGTCTTAGTTTATCATGCAGGATCTTTGTTGGGGCGCATGGACATGGACTCTCTAGTTGCGGTGCACAGGCTCAGCAGTTATGGCAAGCAAGCTTAGCTTCTCTGCAGCATGTAGGATCTTAGTCCCTCACCAGGGATTAAACTCATGTCCCCTGCATTGCAAGGTGGATTCTTAACTGCTGGACCAGCAGGGAAGTCCCTCTATTGGAGAATTTTAATGTTTTTCATTTATCATCGTAAAACCAAGGATAATTTTATAATTCTTTTATACATAGCTGTTACAGGTAGAGCAATCTGTATTTAAGGAAGGATGAATTACTAGAAAAGAAATGAATCTTGGATAGTTTTCCACCAAGTCAAACCTCTTGTTGTTTGTTTTTATTTATTTATGGCTGTGCTGGGTCTTTGCTGCATTATGGCGCCTGGGCTTAGTTGCCCTGTGGCATGTGGAAGCTACCTAGACCAGGGATCGAATGCACGCCCCCTGCACTGGCAGACAGATTTTTAACCACTGGATCATCAGGGAAGTCAAAAAATCTTATCATTTAAATAAACTACCTGTTTCAAATGGAAAAAAACTCATTGAAGGAAAAAGCAAATTTCAGAGTGATTTGTTCCTATGGTACTAATTACATTAAAAATATACAACTAGGCCCTAGAGCTGTAACTGATGAAGTCCGGGCACCTAGAGCCTGTGCTCTGCAACAAGAGAAGCCACTGCAGTGAGAAGCCTGCCCACCGCAACCAAGAGTAGCCCCCACTCACTGCTACTAGCAAATCTGGAAAACTCAGCAGTGGCCACAGGACTGGAAAAGGTCAGTTTTCATTCCAATCCAAAGGCAATGCCAAAGCAAGTTCAAACTACAGCACAATTGCACTCATCTCACACGTTGGCAGAGTAATGCTCAAACTTCTCCAAGCCAGGCTTCAACAGTACGTAAACAAAAAACTTCCAGATGTTCAAGCTGGATTTAGAAAAGGCAGAGGAACCAGAGATCAAATTGTCAACATCCGCTGGATCACAGAAAAAGCAAGGGAGTTCCAGAAAAACATCTACTTCTGCTTTATTAACTATGCCAAAGCCTTTGACTGTGTGGATCACAACAAACTGGAAAATTCTTCAGGAGATGGGAATATTAGACCACCTTACTTGCCTCCTGAGAAATCTGTATGCAGGTCAAGCAGCAATAGCTAGAACCGGACATGGAATGGACTGGTTCCAAATTGGGAAAGGAATATGTCAAGGATGTATATTGTCACCCTGATTATTCAATTTATATGCAGAGTACATCATGAGAAACACTGGTCTGGAAGCACAAGCTGGAATCAAGATTTCTGGGAGAAATATCAATAACCTCAGATATGCAGATGACACCACCCTTATGGCAGAAAGTGAAGAACTAAAGAGCCTCTTGATGAAAGTGAAAGAGGAGAGTGAAAAAGTTGGCTTACAACTCTACATGCAAGAAATGAAGATCGTGGCATGTGGTCCCATCATTTCATGGCAAATAGATGGGGAAACAATGGAAACAATGACAGACTTTCTTTTCTTGGGCTCCAAAATCACTGCAGATAGTGACTGCAGCCATGAAATTAAAAGATGCTTGCTCCTTGGAAGAAAAGTTATGACCAACCTAGACAGCATATTAAAAAGCAGAGACATTACTTTGCTGACAAAGGTCCATATAGTCAAAGCTATGGTTTTTCCAGTAGTCATGTATGCATGTTAAGAGTTGGACCATGAAGAAAGCTGAGCACCGAAGATTGATGCTTTTGAACTGTGGTGTTGGAGAAGACTCTTGAGAGTCCCTTGAACTGCTAGATCTAACCAATCCATCCTAAAGGAAATCAGTCCTGAATATTCATTGGAAGGACTGATGCTGAAGCTGAAACTCCAATACTTTGGCCACCTGATGCGAAGAACTGACTCATTGGAAAAGACCTTAATGCTGGGAAAGATTGAAGGCAGGAGGAGAAGGGGATGACAGAGGATAAGATAGTTGGATGGCATCAGTGACTCAATGGACATGAGTTTGAGTAAGCTCTGGGAGCTGGTGATGGACAGGGAGGCCTGGCATGCTGCAGTCCATGTGGTTGCAGAGTCAGACAGGACTGAGCAACTGAACTGAAATGAACTGAACTGCAACTAGAGAAAGCCCGCACAAAGCAACAAAGATCCAGTGCAACTAAAAATAAAAAAATATATATATACATAAAACGCCAGTAGTATACATTTATATAGGTATGCACACACATAAGTATGTGATTATGTGTGCTTATCTAATGATATAAAAATTATATGGAATAACATCTTTTCTATTACCCAGCTCCCCCACAACACCCCCAGAAAAATCTCTACTTGCTGTTACCAAAGAGCTGTAGAGTCCCCTATTCCCCTCGGTGTGCTGGGACAGAAAGTCTTTGGGGAACCTGATCTTGGCCAGATAAGTTTGTACTTGCTGAGCTGAGAGAGACAAATGAAACTCAGAGGAAGAGAGTGTGTGAAACAGAGAATGTGGAAGCAATGTTTGTTAATTGGTGTGTTTTGCTACGAACAGGGCTAGGAGGATCTGGGTAGGCCCTTAGAGTGTCTTTGTCCAGGCTCCCGGCCTGAGAGTTGGCTGGTCCCACTCAGCTGATATCTACTGGAATGCAGTACCCAAATTCTGATAGCTTGGCTTACGCCTGTATTGATACATTAAAAACCCAGGGCTGAGTCCTATCCATCCCACAAGTTCCAGACCTGCCTCATTCCAGCAAGAAGCCACTGGACTGTCAGCAGTGTGGAAAGGAACAGTGAGACAGCAAATGGAGTTTGTGCATCTGAGAGTAGTTTATCCAGAGTGTGATTACAACTGAGGTTGGGGGGGGGGGAGGAGGTGGGGGTGGGGAATCCCTCAGACTGGAGGCGGAAACGAGCCCTTGAAGGACTTGGGTGAGGAGGACACCGTTGGCCTCAAGCAGGATCTTTCTTTCTGAGGGGACTGAATGGCAGAAAACTTTTCCCAGAGTTGAGACTCTTGCTGCCGCTGCTGCTACTGCTGCTAAGTCGCTTCAGTCGTGTCCGACTCTGTGCGACCCCATAGACGGCAGCCCATCAGGCTCCCCCATCCCTGGGGTTCTCCAGGCAAGAACACTGGAGTGGGCTGCCATTTCCTTCTCCAATGCATGAAAGTGAAAAGCGAAAGTGAAGTTGCTCAGTCGTGTCCAAGTTGGGCCTCTTGGATACCCCTAAATTGGTAGCCAGCACACCGGCCACTGAATGCGGGTGCCTCAGTGACGTGGCCCAGCCCACTGTCCGTCAGGAAGCTTGGAAACTGTATGTGAAAAGGGCTTGGGAGGCAAAATCACTTGCCCACCACAAAGGGACAGCGAGCCATGGATATTCATGTGTAACAGTGGTGTGGGAGAGCCAGCCGGCACCCACACAGTGCAGTCAACTGTTGAATTTTCAGGAATTTTGCAAGCCAGCTTTTAAACGCAGTCATTAACAAAAATTAAATTATGGGACACAGCTGAAAAGCAGTCAAAACTCACCACTTCCTAATTATTTTACTACATCTTCCTATTATCTCTACTCTGGAGGTTATTTTCCTCTATTGTATCTGAATGGTGGAGATATTTTATAACTGGAATCCAGTGATGTCTTGTCCATGGCTTGAAATCAGCCACAGTGTGACTACTGAACCACAGAAATAAGCAAATGCTACAAGCTACTATCAAAAGCCCACTGTTAAACACCATCACTGTTCATCCTCCTCCCTTCAACATATATAAACATGTCTCCGCACACACACAATCACAGAAACACCCCGTCCTCGTTTAAACACAAATGTAACACACTGTACAAACCCTCTGCATCTTGCTTTTTTGACTAAATAAATGAGGGGAGCTCTTTCCCCTTTCTTATTTAATGCCTGATGCTTCCTCCTCCCTCAAGGAATGAGCCACATCCAGAGCTCAGTCTAGAGTCACACATCACCCCTTGCCTCTTATTCATTCCTTCCTTGACTTGCCCAGCCTTGTGCTAAACCCAGGACAAAGATATCAGTAAAGTCCCTTTCTGGGAAGGGTGAGAACCCAGAGCCAAACTCCAATAACTAGAACACAAGGTTATCGGTTCAGTAGAAGAGGGCAGGCCAGCTTGAATGTCACCTTCTTCCTGAATGTTCTTTTTTTAATTCTCAGACCTCCCTCCTAAACCCTACCACATCCCTCCCTCTGACTACTATTATCATTGAGCTGGGGATGGAACTCTTGAGTTCCATGCAATTTGCTGAAAACACTCCCCAGGCCACAGACTGCCCATGTGCACTCAATGCTGGGTTCCATGCACCCCAATAATGGTGGTGCAGGGAGGCTATAACTCAGAGAGTAGCCACTTGACCCCAGGGGAGAACACACTCTATCCTCCTCTATAATCCTATAAGCTCAGTGAGAGATGTTATTTAGACCAGACTGACCTTTGTGCCTGACTCAGTGCATTGCCCTGCACTGAGTCTCCCCATCCAGCTACTTCCTTACTGGCCTTAGACCCAGTTCATGTCAGTTATCATTATCGGGCCATTTTTGTTCATACCTGGATTGCCAGGTATAATCCCAAGAGAGCTGGGCATTTCAAACAGGTGAAGGAGGGGAAGGTGAAAACATAGCCAGTCCTTGGCCATTCCTGTTTGAAATCTGTCCCTTCTGTGACTCCTTCTGCCCAGATTCCTCCAGACGAGCCCACACTCCCAACTAGTACCTCCTCTTATCCCTTCCTGTTCCCGTGTTTACCGGCTCCAATCTCTTCAAAGCTCCCTTCCTGCTCTCCCTTCCCCAACTATGCCCTGTGCACACCTGGGGCCCTCTCCTGAGGGCTCTGTGACTTCTCTCTCTCTCTGCAGCCCTGTGCCGTCCCAGAGATGGAGCCGTCTTACGTGTTTCCCCTCCCACCATCCGCGAACAGATGCCTGATAGCCCTGCTCTGTGCCAGGAGCTAACAGTCCCTGAGCACAGGGACCTCACAGACAGTGACAGAGACCAGGAGGCAAATAGCAGGCTTTCCCGGCAGGAGGCAGGCAGAGGGTATTACGGGGGCCCAGGGCCAGGGTACACATTCTGCATGTGCCACAGCTTACCATGTCATAGGTTTATTTACATCTTTTTCTTATCTCCTTTCTTATCTCCTTTTTATATATATCTCCTTTATAATTTCACTGAGGTTGTTCAGGCTTTTCATGGATCACCTTCAGTCAGTTCAGTTCAGTCGCTCAGTCGTGTCGGACTCTTTGCGACCCCATGAATCCCAGCATGCCAGGCCTCCCTGTCCATCACCAACTCCCGGAGTTCACTCAGACTCAGGTCCATCGAGTCAGTGATGCCATCCAGCCATCTCATCCTCTTGTCCCCTTCTCCTCCTGCCCCCAATCCCTCCCAGCATCAGAGTCTTTTCCAAAGAGTCAGCTCTTCGCATGAGGTGGCCAAAGTACTGGAGTTTCAGCTTTAGCATCATTCCTTCCAAAGAACACCCAGGGCTGATCTCCTTCAGAATGGACTGGTTGGATCTCCTTGCAGTCCAAGGGACTCTCAAGAGTCTTCTCCAACAGCACAGTTCAAAAGCATCAATTCTTCGGCGCTAAATGTCAACCTGAGGTGCTATCACCATTCCACCCCGTACCTATGGCCCCCACAGAGGAAGTTAAACTGCTTGCCCAAGGTCGCCGATCTGAGACACGGAGGACGCAGCCGGTCCTTGGCAGCATGTTAACCACTGAGCCCCACGCTCCCCGCACAGCCGTGGGGGCTCAGGGCTCAAACCCCAGCAGGATCCCCTGCACACTGCACTGGCTTCCTGACCGCCAACACTCCCTTCTGCTGCTCTTCCGTCTTCCGGGGAGTCTTCCGTTTGTATGGAGTCTGGGGTAGCGGCTCATTCTCGAAATCAAACCTGCAAGGGCAAGAGTCCCCTTTTCCCTTCCTTAATTCAAGACTTAGGCTCAGTTAACTAAGCAGTAAAGCCTGAGGACTGGTCATCAAAGCGGCACATACAATTGTCACAGCAGTAGAAAATGCTTAGCTTCTTCCCAGCACCTCAACTGATGTCCCTGCCTTCCCTTTACCTTCCCTCCAGCTTATCCTCCACAGAAAAGCCACAGTGGTATTTTACATATGAAAGTATCGCATAGAATGGGCTGCTGGTGGTAAAGAACCTACCAACACAGGAGATGTAAGAGACACAGGTTCAATCCCTGGGTCCGGAAGATCCCCTGGAGGAGGGCATGGCAACCCACTCCAGTATTCTTGCCTGGAGAATCCCATGGACAGTGGAGCCTAGCAGGCTACAGTCCACGGGGTCGCAAGAGTCGGACACGACTGAAGCAACTTAGCAGGCACCTGTCTCATAGAATAAGTTGCCAATTTTAAAAACTGTTCAAGGATTTCCCTGGTGGTACAGTGGTTAGGAATCCACCTGCCAATGCAGGGGACACGGGTTGGATCTCTGGTCCGGGAAGATTCCACACGTAGCAGTGCAACTAACCCTGTACACAACTACTGAGCCTGCGAGTTGCAACTACTGAAGCCCGTGTGCTCTGGAGCCCGCGCTCCGCAACGAGAAGGCACCGCAAGGAGAAGTCAGAGCAACTAATAGCACCTGCTCACCGAAGACAGAGAATATGCCTACACGCAGCAAGAAGATCCAGTGCAGCCAAAATAAATTACAAACAAATCAAGAAAAACTGTTCAATGCTTTGCATTACCCAGAAAGCAAAATGCACCTGCTGGCTTACCATGGCTGTCACCAATGGCCTCTCTGGGCTCATGCCTCAAGCCTCCCCTTGACACGCTAGGCCACAACGGTCCTGGCCTGCTTTCCTGTCATGCAGCCATCAGGAAAGGCCTGTTTTTCTGTCACGTAACCTACTCTGGCTTTGGACATTGTTAATTCTTCCTTCTGGACTGCTCTTTCATGGGGGATCGTGATAGACAATAAGTAACCTTCTTTTGTTGTCCCATTAAACTTTATGCCATCGACCATGATATTTTAATTTACCTCCCATAGCACTGGTAACAATCTACTATTTAGGTTATTTATGTGTTTTGTTTCTTTTTGGATAAACTGCATGGCATGTAGGATGTGGTCTTAGTTCCCAAACCAGGGGTCACACATATGCCCCCTAAAGTGGAAGCGTGGAGTTTTAATCACTGGATCATCAAGGAAGTCCCTCTTACTGTATCCTGTACTGCCCATGAAGAACTATAAGAATGATATGTTAATAATAAACCAAGCAAAACAGTAGGTAACATTTTTGCAGTGCTTCTGTACGTCAGGCCCTGTATGAGTTGCTAGCTCTTCGCATGTTTTCTTACAAATAACCTATTACAGTAACAAACTCTGTTATTACTGTAATAAACTGTTAGTTTTTCATATGAAGATACGGAAGTCTGTGACGTTAAGCAACTTGCCATCCAGCCTGTTCCAGAATTCAAGTCCTTAAATGGTATTACTTATTACAGTACGCTTTCCACTGTAACTCATAAATGATTCCTAGGGGAAAAAGAGAAACCCTGCCCAGCCATTCTGTGCTCCCCTGGGTCTTGATTTCCCAACCTGGTCATCCTACCACCTATGGATATGGGAAAGTACCAACATCTTTCCTACAGATTCCCTCTTAACATAAGCCAGCCAGAATCCATTTCTCCTGTTTTCAACCAACAATCCTGGTCAACACATCCCAAAAGTTTAACTGTGGGCTTCGCACACAGCAGAGGGACAGTACATTCTCAACATATAAATGAATCAGATCGTGCAACGTGGTGAGACTAAAGGCTCTGGTGGCCCACGTGCATGGAGGTTGTGCCAGCAACATTGCACTGATGTTTCAGTCTTTTCCTTCCTTCACTCTTTCTTTATTATGAAATGTTTGAGACATGTCAAGTGTCTTGGGGTTTTTTTGGTTTGTGTGCTTGTTATTGGCCTCACAACGTAGCTTGTAGCCTCTTCATTCCCCAACCAAGGATCAAACCCAGGCCCCAGCAATGAAAGTGCCGAGTACTAACCACTAGACTGCCAGGGAATTTCCAAGTTTTATAAATCTTCACTGAAGGACTATTTCCCCAGTTCTCTTTACTTGGCTTATTCTTAGGAGTTCTTTCCAGGGACCCTGCAAGAGTGGGAATGCCTTTCTTCTCTCCGTGGCCCTACACCCTCAGGAGAGAGCAGGGAGAGCTTCCACACCACCTCAGGGCCCAAGAACCCCCAGGGTCTGCATTACCTCCTCTGAAAGTGTTCAAATTCAGCTTGTCTCCTCATTTTCACCGCAGGGAGGTCAGTCTGGTCATAGGCATTTTCAAAGTTATATCTTTGCCGATGTATCCAGGCTTCACATTTGCACTGGTTTTTCGGGAAGAGCCTAAAACAAGATGAGGACTAAGATCACAGACTGGGTGGGCTGGGGGGTGGGGCAGGCACTTGAAGTCTAACCCACCGTGCCGTTCCCCCGAGACTCTCCTATCTCACAACCACCATCCAGGTTGGGTTGAGACTCTAGAATCCCAGCAGTAGCCATTCCCAAAGACACAGCGAGGGGAAGGGATAAGAAGGCCCCCTCTCAAAACCAACTTATAGTGACCAAAGCAGACATGTGGCAGGAGGATGGATAGGAACTTGGGATTAACATACACACACTACTGTATATAAAACAGATAACCAACAAAGACCTACTGTATAGCATAGGGAAATCTACACAGTATTCTGTAATAACCCACATGGGTAAAGAATCTGAAAAAGAATGAATATATGTACATGTATAACTGAATCACTTTGCTGTACACCTGAAACCAACACATCATTGTAGGTCATTATACTCCAATAAATTGTTTTAAATAATAAAAAATAAATTTTGTAATAAAAAAAAAACACCCCTGTCTTAAATCATTTCCTGCACCAAACTTCTACTTAAGATCCCACAAGCCACATGATTGTTCCCTGATCAGGGATTGAACCCAGACTCAGCAGTGAAAGCTCCAAGTCCTAACCACTGGGCTGCCAGGGAATTCCTTAAACTTCTTTATGTTTTTTTTTTTTAAATAATTTTCATTTATTTATTTTTGGTTGTTGCTGGGTCTTCATTGCTGTGCGGGCTTTCTCTAGTTGTGGCGAGCGGGAGGTACTCTCTAGTTGCGGTGCAGGGGCTTCTCATTGCGGTGGCTTCTCTTGTTGCAGAGCACAGGCTCTAGGCACATGGGCTCATTAGTTGTGGCTCACAGGCTCTACAGCACTGGCTCAGTAATTGTGGCACAGGCTTAGTTGCTCAGCGGTATGTGGGATCTTCCTAGAACCAGAGATCAAACCCTTGTCTCCTGCATTGGCAAGCGGATTCTTTACCACTAAGCCACCAGGGAAGCCCTCTCCAAACTTCTTTAAACTTGAGAGTCACAGTGGCATCTCAGTCCCACCCACCTGAAGAGGAGGCCAAAGGGACAGAAAGGCCATGTCTTTCCTGTAGTTTGGGTTAAACAGGCCCTCCAAAATCACAAGGGACTTTGCTGGGTGTTGTAGGGAACAGAGTCTGTGCCCTGCAGACCAAGATCTTTTCTGGTCCTGTAGTTTGGAATCACACTCACAATCAGCACAGGTGCAGGAAGGTAGGGAACTGGCTGTAAGGTGGGCACAATAGGACACTCAGCCACAGGAGGAGGGAGGGAGAGGTCAGACCAAGGGGGAATAACTGGCTGTCTCACCAGATTCCATCGTGGGTAAAGAGGGTCTTGATATGTTCCTCAGGGAGAAGCTTCAACATTCCGGCAGCCGGACTAGGCTGAAGGAGTGGTGCTTTGTAGCTGCTGAATTCTGAATACAGGTACACACTTCTGAACATAAATAACACAATGCCCAGGGCCAAGAATAAGACGGACATCTTGAGGATCCACAGATATCTAGAGCTGTTAGGACACAAAAGAGCAAATGCTGTGTAAATCTTTTTTCCTTGATTACATGAAACATAAAAGGACCTGATTGTATAATATAGATGGGAACAGTAATTAGAGGGAAAAGGTCAATTAAACCTATATCTTCTACTACTTACCAAGACTGATTTCTGATAAGCAAAAGAGAAAAGAATTAAGTTGCAACAGACACTCAGAAAGATCACAAATAAAAGAATGTCCTAAAGCCCAAGGAGGGAGACTGGAAGAGTAAGGCTTGCAGTATTAATGTCAACATAGTCGAATTTGAGGCAAAAAAAAAAAAAAAATTAAATGGGGCCAAAAGGATCACTTACTGTGATCACATACATGATCTACAAAACAGATGTAGATCATGTAATGGTCATGAACTGTAGCCACTAGATATTAGCATTATTTAAGCAAAGAATGGCAGAATATGGGAGGAGAAAGATTACAAATCCAAAGGTGGTCATGGATTCTAACATTCTCATGTCTAACACACTAACATCTCATTCCCTAACAAATCAAGTCTCAGAAATATATAAAGCAAGAAAGCAACTAATTTTTTTTTTAATCTATGTATTTTGTTTATTTTGGGTTGCACTAGGTCTTCATTGCTGCGGGAAGGCTTTCTCTAGTTTTCGGCGAGTCTTCACTGCAGTGTGTGAGTTTCTCATTGTGGTGGCTTGTCTTGTTTCAGGGCATGGGCTCTAGAGCCAAGGCTCAGTAGTTGCGGGTCCTAGACTCTAAACAGCACAGACTCAACAGTTGTGGTGCACGGGCTTAGTCGCTCTGTGGCATGTGGAATCTTCCCAGACCAGGGGTTGAAACCACATTCCCTGCACTGGCAGGCAGATTCCTATCCACTGTACCACCAGGGAAGTCTGCAGCTAAATTTTAGATCTCGTATTCTGTTAAAGAGCTTTTAGGACATTTACAAAAGTTGGCCACTTGTTTGAACACAAAGAAAACCATAATAAAGTAGAAATCATTCAGATTATACACTCCACACACTGACAAGTGCAATCAAAATGTAACTGATAGGGGCTTCCCTGGTGGCTCAGCGGTAAAGAATCTGTCTGCTAATGTAGGAGACATGGGTTGGATCCCTGGTCAGGGAAGATTCCACATGCTGTGGAGCAATTAAGCCTGTGCACCACAACTAGTGAGTCTGCGTTCTAGAATCCAAGAGCCACAACTACTGAAGCCCGCGTGCCCTAGGGCCTTTGCTCTGCAACAAGAGAAGCCACCACAATGAGAAGCCCACGCACTGCAAGGAACGGTAGCCCCTGCTCACTGCTACTAGAGAAAAGTCCGCGAAGCGAAGAAGACTCAGCACAGCCAAATAGAAATAAATAAACAATTTAAATATAACCTATAATAATAGTAAGCCCCTCTTTCACAACATGGAAAAAAAAATTTTTTAAGCTTTCCAAAGCAACAATTTGAGTCAAGGACAACATCAGAACAAAAATATAAAGATAATGAAGATACTACATACAAAACTATGCAATGCACTAAAATTATGCTGAGTGGAAATTTTGAATTTAAATACAAATGTCTGATCACAAGACATAAAATTAATAAATTAAACAATCAAATAAGTTTGAAAATGGATAACAAAATGAATCTAAGAAAAGTAGAAATAAGAACCTAATAACAATGCCAATGGAAAGTGGTAAATTAGAAAACATCTAAAATGGAATAATTATTAAATCCAAGCACGGAGGAGACAACTTTTGAGATATCTGCCTACTTAATAACCTCCCTGCTCTAAGACTCTTTGCCTGCCTGACCCACAGAGGTCACACCTATGAGCTAGTTGTATCACATGATTCTCCCCTGACCATTGGCTGATTGGACCAAAGGGGAACACCTCTGAGGTGGGCCACTCAGCCAGAATTTCTTTCCCAGGAATTGGTAAGCAGAGATCAGCTAAATCTGGCCCCCTGAACTGAGAATAGAGGAAAGGAGAGAAGGAAGAGAAGATAGAATAAGGTAAGAAGAAGCCTAGATCTTGAATACCTAGATGAAAGAGATGATCTAAACAGATCCATTAAAGTGAAAAAAAAAAAAAAAAAAACAAACAGGGAAGTTGTCAAAGGCCTCAACAAAATCCGAAATCCCTATTTCATAAGTAAACAATTTCATGCCAATTTACAAAAACCAGTTTTACAGTGACGCAAGTATAAGTACTGAAGAATAATGCTGTAAGTATGCTGAACAAATATTAGCAAATAGAGTATAATGGTATCCTAAATGAAAGATTCATCACTAATGAAGTTCTTCTAGGACAGCAAGGATGACTCAATCCTATAGTGTGGCTGAACCACTCCGACTTTATCCTAGGCCCATAATTCTACCTCTTTTCTTTCTTTCTTTTTTTTTTTAAAGAATAACAGTGTCATTAAGTTCATTACACAATTTTCAACCTAACAGAAAGAAACAAATCAGGAACAACAGAGGGATGTGGGTTAGGTCTTTTTGAGGGTTTGGTTCTTTTCCTTCTGCTAGCAGGAAATGAAACTGTGTGTCATTGAATAAAACAAAACAAAATGAGGAGAAAAAAATTCTCTGGGTAAATGACTTTCCTTATATTCCATATTATGTTTTCTCCTTAAACTGTTACCTGCTCCCCTTTCTGCAAGACTGAGCTTTAGCCTACTCACAAGAAACATGCCTAAGCCAGGGGAGTTTCCTATCAAGTTTTCCCCTGGCCTTCATCTGACATGAAAACTGGAAGAATGCCTTTTGCTGATGTGAATGGTTAATGGTCATGAGAACCTCCCCCCACCACACACACAAAGGGAGTGAAACACATCCATTTCCCATTGATAAGGACGCGATTCTCCCTAGTAGTCAGATTTTATTTTCAGCTTTGGTCCTTTAAATCTTCTGTACCCTTTTCTGCCGCTTTGAATGCCTCTGGATCATCTGCCAGCTCCTGCCCATGTGTAAGTCACCCACAACAAACTTCAGAATTGCTCTTCATGCAGTTGCCTGTTTTGTTTTGGGTTTCAAAGTTCCTTCTCAGTTAGTAGGATATTATTCAATATCTCTGCCTTCCAAGAATTATACAATTTATTGATAAATTTCACCACGTGGAAATTCAGGGCAGGAGAACACTCAATATGATTATATTGACAGATGATTTTAAAATCATTTAACACAATTATCCATTCTTTTTTAAAATTTTATTTACTTTTTAATTGAAGGATAATTGATAAGTGATCAGAATTTTGTTGGTTTCTGCCAAACATCAACATGAATCAGCCAATGCAGGGGACTCAGTTTAATCCCTGGTCGGGGAATTAAGATCCCACATAGTGCTGGGCAACTCAGCCCAGGCACCACAACTACTGAGCCTGCACGACACAGCTAGAGGAAGCCCACACGCTGCAACAAAGACCCAGCACAGTCAAAAGGAAAAAAAGAAAAAGAAACTAAAAATACCGCTACCATACGATCCAGCAATCCCACTCCTGGGCATTTATCTACACAAAACTATAATTCAAAAATATGTATGCACCATGTTCACAGTAGCATTATTTACAATAGCCAAGACATGGAAGCAACCTAACTGTCCATGAATGGATAAAGGTCTGGTACACCTTTATACAATGGAATATTACTCAGCCACGAAAAGAAAATAAGGCCATTTGCAGCAAATTGGATGGACCTAGAGATTATCGTACTAAGCAAAGTCAAAAAGAGAAAGACACATACCGTATTATACCACTTATATGTATAATCTAAAATACAACACAAATGAACGTATCTACAAAACAGAAACAGGCATAGAGAGCAGACGTGGTTGCCACGGGAGAGAGGGTGAGAGAGGGAAGAACTGCGAGTTTGGGATTAGCAGATATACACCATTAGAATGGATAAACAGCAAGGTCCTGCCCTATAGCACTGGGAACTATATTCCATATCTTGTGACAAACCATAGTGGAAAAAATAGGAAAAAGCATATATATATAAATATGTATAACTGAATCACGTTGCTGCATGGAAGAAACTGACACATAGTAAATCAACCATGCTCCAATAAACTTTTTTAAAAAGGGAAGAACCTGGAAGAAATGATACCACACTAATAATTATGAGCACCTCTAACATCTGGATCTTGGTTTACATACAGCATTCCCCTCTAAAGAAAAAGCAAAGCCCCTTGCAGAAATGGCTGATTCTGGCTTTGGGTAAGGAAAATTCAAAGCAAGTCTAGAATATCCTGTGATGCCAGAAGGGAAGGGGGCTATCTAAGAAGACCAAGGGAAGGGGGCTATCTAAGAAGACCACAGTTATATCCATGAAAGAGGAGCCAGTTTAAAGGGTCTTCTACCAGCCATATTTGAGATAGTTGATGCATCAACAAGAACAATGACTATAATTAACTATAACATATTAAATAAAATAAAACCCATAAAGTTAATGATACTCCAAGGGAAAAATGCAAGGGGTGATTAGGGTACTTAAGAAAAAACTTTTTAATTATAGAAAAAAATCCCAAGTACATACAAAAAATAAAAAGAACGATAAAATGAATTTTATTATACCCATTACCTACCTTCTACTCCTGGACAAAATGGATTTATCTGTTTCTTCACCTATTTCCTCACTTCTCAAATCATTTTGAAGAAAATCTTGACATCATATCATTTCATCAGTAAATATTCTATCTTTGAAGGGTAATGTGGCAGTTTTGTACTCAGATGAACCAAGCTGGAATTCCCTTCCCTGTGTAATGCCAGGTTAGGGATGGTCACAAAGAAATTTGCATGAGATTCAGAGGCAGTGCAGATGCTGGCAAGTTCCATCCACTTGGTCCTTTTTCCCTCAATTCTGTGTCCAGCCCTCCTTCCCAACAACTGGCCCTGCTGACCAACTACCTCAGGTTCACTATAAGAACTTTCTCTGAGAACTCACAGTAGCGGTAACCATGAGGAACAAGCAACCTTTCATATACTTCTCCAGCAACTCTCTTTGTGGCTGTACTCCAGAAAACAGATGTTTCTGAATTCTTCCCAGTTTCAGCTCATTCACCTGTGACGATATGATTGGTGACTTTTCTCTAATTTTTTTTTTGGAACTCGTCCCAAAATTGTGTTAATTCCTATAATAAATTTCTTACTGTGCAATCCTCATTGAAGTTCTGCTTCTTTGCTTAAAGCTTGGGGGATTCAGATAAAGGTTCTTACACACACAGAGACACCCAATACCATTATCAGCTAAAAATCTAACAATCAGTCTTTACTACCATCAAAGGTGCACAGAGTTCCCTTCTGTCTTTTTTTATTTTTTTGTACAGACTGAAATAAGTCAGAAAGAGAAAAACAAATATTGTATATTAAGGCATATATATGGAACCTGGAAAAGTGATACTGATGAACTTATTTGCAGGGCAGGAAGAGACTCAGAGATAGAAAACAGACTTGTGGACACAGAGTGGAAGAAGAGGGTGGGACCAACTGAGAGAGTGGCATTTGACATATATAGACAACCATGCATAAAATAAATAGCTAGTGGGAAGCTGCTGTATAGCACAGGGAGCTCAGCCTGGTGCTCTGTGACAACGTAGGGGGTGGAGTGGGGTGGGGTGGGGTGGGAGGCAGGCTGAAGAAGGAGGGGATATATGTATACATAGAGCTGATTCATGTGGCTGTACACAGAAAGCGACACAACAGTGTACATCGATTATACTCCAATTAAAAATAGAATCAAAGCAGAATCTAAATAAGATCCATACATTGGTTGATATGTTTCATCAGTTCCTTTTAATATATACATTCCTCTGTATCTCCTCCTAGCAACATACTTGTTTAAGGAACCATGTTGTTTATCCTCCATAATTTGGATTTTCCACGTCTGGACTGTGCTGATTTCAGCGCCCACCGCCCGTCCCCGCCCCGGGCCATGTTCCTTTTTTCCCTGAAATTTCTATAAATCTGTAGTTAGATCAACAGGCTTGATCAGATCCAGGTTTGATTTCCGAGAAAATCCCCTCATAGGTGATGGTGTGCGCCCGTCCATAAGAGAGGCTAGGCGGAACATTAGTAGGCATTTGATGACTGCCCAGATCACTGGTTCTGAGTATTCTGGGGCTCAGGATCTCTATTCTTTAAAAAAAATATTGTTTTTGATGTGGACCATTTTTAAAGCTTTTATTGAATTTCTTACAATATTTCTTCTGCTTTAATGTTTTGGGTTTTTAAGCCATGAAGCATGTGGGATCTTAAAGCCTCCACCAGGGATCACACGCCCCGCACTGAAATGCGAAATTTTAACCACTGGACTGTCAGGAAAGTCCCTGGACCTCTTTATAATCTTAAAAATTACTGAGGACTCCCAAAGAGCTTTTGTTTTTGTGGGTTATATCTGTCAATGTTTACCATTTTGGAAATTAAATTTGAGGAGTTTTTAAAAGTATGTATTAATTTAGAAATAACATAATAAGCCCATTAAAAGCTAACACAAATAACATATTTTTATGAAAAATAATTACATTTTTCCAAACAAAAAATAGTGAGAAAAATGGCTCCATTTTATATTTTTGCCTATCTCTGTAATATTTAGCTTAATGGATAAAATGAATCCTCATATTGTTTCTGCATTTTATCTGTTACATTATCTGGTTGAAACATGTGAGGAAAATACAGCCCCATACAGATATATAAGTGGAACAAAGACAATTGTGGATATTCATCTTTGATACCATGCCAAAAATCAAGTAGTAGTAGTGTAAAGGTTAGCAGCAACATGGAATCTGAAACGATATCAATGAACCTTTTTCATTGGTATCATTTGGACTTTGAATGGATCTTTTACCTACACTTAATTTTATAACACCATGCAAGATAGACTGACTGCCTGATGAACTATGGAGTGAGGTTCGTGACATTGTACAGGAGACAGGGATCAAGACCATCCCCATGGAAAAGAAATGCAAAAAAGCAAAATGGCTGTCTGGGGAGGCCTTACAAATAGCTGTGAAAAGAAGAGAAGCGAAAAGCAAAGGAGAAAAGGGAAGATATACACATCTGAATGCAGAGTTCCAAAGAATAGCAAGAAGAGATGAGAGCCTTCTTTAGCAATCGATGCAAAGAAATAGAGGAAAACAACAGAATGGGAAAGACTAGAGATCTCTTCAAGAAAATCAGAGATACCAAAGGAACATTTCGTGCAAAGATGGGCTCGATAAAGGACAGAAATGGTATGGACCTGACAGAAGCAGAAGATATTAAGAAGAGGTGGCAAGAATACACAGAAGAACTGTACAAAAAAGATCTTCACGACCCAGATAATCATGATGGTGTGATCACTGACCTAGAGCCAGACATCCTAGAATGTGAAGTCAAGTGGGCCTTGGAAAGCATCACTACGAACAAAGCTAGTGAAGGTGATAGAATTCCAGTTGAGCTATTCCAAATTCTGAAAGATGATGCTGTGAAAGTGCTGCACTCAATATGCCAGCAAATTTGGAAAACTCAGCAGTGGCCACAGAACTGGAAAAGGTCAGTTTTCATTCCAATCCCATAGAAAGGCAATGCCAAAGAATGCTCAAACTACTGCACAATTGCATTCATCTCACATGCTAGTAAAGTGATGCTCAAAATTCTCCAAGCCAGGCTTCAGCAATATGTGAACTGTGAACTTCCTGATGTTTTAGAAAAAGCAGAGGAACCAGAGATCAAATTGCCAACATCTGCTGGATCATGGAAAAGCAAGTGAGTTCCAGAAAAACCACTATTTCTGCTTTATTGACTATGCCAAAGCCTTTGACTGTGTGGATCACAATAAACTGTGGAAAATTCTGAAAGAGATGGGAATACCAGACCACCTGATCTGCCTCTTGAGAAATCTGTATGCAGGTCAGGAAGCAACAGTTAGAACTGGACATGGAACAACAGACTGGTTCCAAATAGGAAAAGGAGTACGTCAAGGCTGTATATGTATATGTATATGTCACCCTGTTTATTTAACTTCTATGCAGAGTCCATCATGAGAAACGCCCGACTGGAAGACACACAAGCTGGAATCAAGATTGCCGGGAGAAATATCAATAACCTCAGATATGCAGATGACACCACCCTTATGGCAGAAAGTGAAGAGGAACTCAAAAGCCTCTTGATGAAAGTGAAAGTGGAGAGTGAAAAAGTTGGCTTAAAGCTCAACATTCAGAAAACAAAGATCATGGCATCCGGTCCCATCACTTCATGGGAAATAGATGGGGAAACAGTGGAAACAGTGTCAGATTTTATTTTTCTGGGCTCCAAAATCACTGCAGATGGTGACTGCAGCCATGAAATTAAAAGACGCTTACTCCTTGGAAGGAAAGTTATGACCAACCTAGATAGCATATTCAAAAGCAGAGACATTATTTTGCCAACAAAGGTCCGTCTAGTCAAGGCTATGGTTTTTCCAGTGGTCATGTATGGATGTGAGAGTTGGACTGTGAAGAAGGCTGAGTGCCGAGGAATTGATGGTTTTGAACTGTGGTGTTGGAGAAGACTCTTGAGAGTCCCTTGGACTGCAAGGAGATCCAACCAGTCCATTCTGAAGGAGATCAGCCCTGGGTGTTCTTTGAAGGAATGATGCTAAAGCTGAAACTCCAGTACTTTGGCCACCTCATGCGAAGAGTTGACTCATTGGAAAAGACTCTGATGCTGGAGGGATTGGGGGCAGGAGGAGAAGGGGACGACAGAGGATGAGATGGCTGGATGGCATCACTGACTTGATGCACGTGAGTCTGAGTGAACTCCGGGAGTTGGTGATGGACAGGGAGGCCTGGCGTGCTGCGATTCATGGGGTCACAGAGTTGGACACGACTGAGCGACTGAACTGAACTGATCTGATCTGATCATTCCTATGGAAAATATTGGTTCACTGAGCTATGCTGCATTTTTAATGCAATACAGAGAATTCATTCATTAATATCGACACCAGTCTCATCAGAAAGGTCTCTAAATAATAAGACTTTCAAACTCATTGCAGTAGAAATAAGTTTTACAAAGTTCTGATTTTTGGAAAGCTTGAATTTTGTGATTGATAACAAGTACTACCAGGTGTTTTCTTCAAATGGACAAGATCACTTGGTTGTTTTTAAAAGAGATATCTACCAAAAACAGAAGTCTGAATAACCAGATTATTCTTCATTTTTATTCATTCTTTAAACAAAAAAATATTTCAATTAAAAAGCAGCTAGTTCAACTTGATGACATAAATCAAAGCAAGATCCTCTATGATCCACCTCCTAGAGTAATGGAAGTAAAAACAAAAATAAACAAGTGGGACCTAATTAAACTTAAAAGCTTTTGCATAGCAAAGGAAACTATAAACAAGGTGAAGACAACTCTTAGAATGGGAGAAAATAACAGCAAATGAAACAACTGACAAAGGATTAATTTCCAAAATATACAAGCAGCCCATACAAGTCAATACCAGAAAAACAAACAACCCAATCAAAAAGTGGGAAAAAGACCAAACAGACATTTCTCCAAAGACATACAGATGGCTAACAAACACATGAAAAGATGCTCAACGCTGCTCATTATTAGAGAATTGCAAATCAAAACTACAATGAGATATCACCTCACACCAGTCAGAACGGTTATAATCAAAAAGTCTACAAATAATAAATGAGGGAGAAGGTGTGGAGAAAAGGGAATTCTCTTGCACTGTTGGTGGGAATGTAAACTGATGCAGCCACTATGGAAGACGGTGTGGAGATCACTTTAAAAATCTAGGAATAAAATCACCATTTGACCCAGCAATCCCACCACTAGGTATATACCCTGAGGAAACCAAAATGAAAAAGACAGTGTACTCCAATGTTCATTGCAACGTTATTTACAATAGCTAGAACATGGAAGCAACCTAGATGTCCATCAACAGATGAATGGATAAAGAAGCTGTGGTACATACATGCAATGGAATATTCCTCAGCCATAAAAAGGAATGCATTAGAGTCAGTTCTAATGAGGTGGATGAACCTAGAGCTTATTTATAGAGTGAAGCATGTCAGAAAGAGAAAGATAAATATTGTATACTAACACATATATATGGAATCTAGAAAAATGGTACTGATTAATTTATTAGAAGGGCAGCAATGGAGAAACAGACAGAGAGAACAGACTTATGGACATGGCGAGGATGGGGAGGAGGGAGTGGGTGAGACATATAGAGTGTAACATGGAAACTTACATTACCATATGTAAAATAGATAAGCAATGGGAATTTGCTATATGACTCAGAACTCAAACAGGAGCTCTGTAACAACTTAGAGGGTGGGGTGGGGAGGGAGGTTCAATACGGAGGGGACATACGTATACCTGTGGCTGATTCATATTGGTATTTGGCAGAAAACAACAAAATTCTGTTAAGCAATTATCCTTCAATTAAAAAATAAATTTTTAAAAAGTGGTTATAAAAAAAAAAGGCAGTTAGTTCAGCTCCCTGCTCAAATTGCACAAGCACTTTTTCTTGAGGCAACAACTGCACTTCAGTCTGTTTTAGGAATGTTTTACTGTTCATCAAAAGATATATTTTTAATTGTTTATTTTTCTCCATGCCACATGCAGGACCTTCATTCCCCCACCAGGGACTGAGCCCTCACCCCTTGCACTGGAACTACAAAGCCTTAACCACTGGACTTCCAGGGAAGTCCAAAATTGGTATTTTAAAAAAAATCAATTGATTTAACCATTTCATCAAGGATATTCTGAAGTTTCCCCTGGGTGTGGTGGGAAGAATGCAACTCCCACCAGTTCAAGCGAAGGTGCCAGCAGCAGCTTTCCATCATTGCCCCTGCATCATCAGTGTCCAAGTCAGCATAGTGAAAAAGGCAACTAGCATCTTAATACTATCATGAAATAGTTCTGACCTTACAGACTCCCTAAGGAGGTCACTGGGGCCCTCAGGAGTCTCTGGCCCACGAAGAAGCCCTGCTCTAGCCTTTTCTTCTACAGGGATGTCAGGGTTTTCTCTCCCTGATTTTAGAAGCTCTTGATGTTCCTGTAACAGAGCAGGAAGAGCACAGCCCTTAGCAGGTAGCCATTGCTGTGTCTTATTACTCTCCCCCCTGTTACTAAGCATCAGGTCTTGCTCAGCCATTGCTCCCTGCCTCAGTGGGCCCTGCCCACAGCAACCAACCATCAGTGAGCGACCGTTAGTTGTCTTGCTCAACTATTGGTCAGGGCTGCAGTGTGCCCCGCCCACTAGTACCTGTCAATCACTAGGGAGGTGACTGAGTCAACAGGCGGTGGTATGGTGGTCATCCAGTGGAGACTGACATAAGAGGCAGATTCAGGCCTTCTCCTGGTGGGCCTCCAGCTTACCCAGACTTGGGCCAGAAGGTCAGCTGGCCAGCCCAGGGAACAGACTGGGGACTACATCCTGTAGGGCTCCAGAGCTCTCACTAAGGCCCCTTCCACTAGCCTTGGCTCAGCCCTTGAGGCAGCAGTGAACCTCTCCCCCATCTCTGTCTCTGCAACCTAATAGCAGTGGCCATTTGTGTGAGTTGCAGTCTGAGAGATCTGGTCTCCCCACTTGGGTGGCCTGAGCAAACTGAGGGCCAGTTGGGTTGGATGCCTGGCTCCCTCAGGGATGACAGTTGGGCAGGATGTGGGAACCTGGCCCTGATGAGCTACCAACTGAGATCTGCCTCCTCTTAGCCAGGACTGGGGCTTTGGGGTGAAAGTTGTGCCTTGGGACTTTGTCCTTTCTTGTCAGGACAGAGAATAACATTTATCTGGTAGAGATTTACAGGAACATGGTTACCTGACCATGCTGCTGCTGCTACTGCTAAGTTGCGTCAGTTGTGTCTGACTCTGTGCGACCCCATAGACAGCAGCCCAACAGGCTCCTCTGTCTCTGGGATTCTCCAGGCAAGAATACTGGAGTGGGTTGCCATTTCCTTCTCCAATGCATGAAACTGAAAAGTCAAAATGAAGTCGCTCAGTTGTGTCCGACTCTTCGAGACCCCATGGACTGTAGCCTACCAGGCTCCTCCGTTCATGGGATTCTCCAGGCAAGAGTAGTGGAGTGGGTTGCCATTACCTTCTCCCACCAGACCTCAAGAACAAAGGATCTGACACGGAGAAGTCTGCAACAACTAACCACGCCCATCCCTCACCCTTTGCTTTTAAAGGGACTTGCTGAAAGCTTTCAGTAACTTTGGGGGATCTTAGGGCATGAGCAGATTACAGATTCATCTCCTTCTATGAATCTGTAATAAACCTTTCTCTATTCCAAACTCTAATGTTGAATATTGATGGGCCTCACCGCATCAGGCATATGGACTTGCAATTTCAGTAACAATAGCTTTGACTATGTGGACCTTTGTCGGTAAAGTGATGCCTCTGCTTTTTAAAATGCTATCTAGGTTGGTCACAGCTTTTCTTCCAATGAGTAAGTGTCTTTTAGATTTATGACTGCAGTCACAGTCTGAAGTGATTCTGGAGCCCCCCAAAATAAAATCTGTCACTGCTTCCATTTCCCCCCCCCCCATCTATTTGCATGAAGTGATGGGACCAGATGCCATGATATTAGTTTTCTGAATGTTGAATTTTAGGCCAACTTTTTCACTTTTCTCTTTCACCCTCATAAGGGGCTCTTTAGTTCCTCTTCACTTTCTGCCGTTAGAGTGGTATCATCTGCATATCTGATGTTTTGATATTTCCCCCAGCAATCTTGATTCCAGCTTGTGCTTCACCCACCCCAGCATTTTGCATGATGTACTCTACATATAAGTTAAATAAGCAGAGTGACAATATACAGTCTTGATGTACTCCTTTCCTAATTTTGAACCAGTCTGCTGTTCCATGGATGGTTCTAACTGTTACTTCTTGACCAGCATACAGGTTTCTCAGGAGGCAGGTAATGTGGCCTGGTATTCCCATCTCTTTAAGAACTTTTCACAGTTTGTTGTGATTCACAGAGTCAAAGGATTTAGGGTAGTCAGTAAAGCAGAAGTAGTTTTTTTTTTAATTCCCTTTTTTTCTATGATCCAACAGATGTTCGCAATTTGGTCTCTGGTTCCTTTGCCTTTTCTTTTTTTTCAATATTTATTTATTTTATTTATTTATTTGGCTGTTCTTGGCCTTAGCTGCAGCATGTGGGATCAAGTTCCCTAACCAGAGATTGAACCATGACCTCCTGCATTGGGAGCACAGAGTCTTACCCACTGGACCACCAGGGAAGTCCCTCCTTTGCCTTTTCTAACCCCAGCTTGTACATCTGGAAGTTCTCAGTTCACGTACTGCTGAAGCCTAGCTTGAAGGATTTTGAGCATTACCTTGCTAGCATGTAAAATGAGTGCAACTGTGTGGTAGTCTGAACATTCTTTGGTATTGCCTTTCTTTGGGATTGGAATGAAAACTGACCTTTTCCAGTCCTGTGGCTACTGCTGAGTTTTCCAAATTTTCTGACATATTGAGTGCAGCACTTTCACAGCATCATCTTTTAGGATTTGAAATAGCTCAGCTGGAATTCCATCACCTCCACTAGCTTTGTACATAGTAATGCTCTCTAAGGCCCACTTGACACCACACTCCAGGATGTCTGGCTCTAGGGAGTGACCAGACCATCATGATTATCCAGGTCATTAAGACCTTTATAGTTCTTCTGTGTATCCTTACCACCTCTTCTTAATCGCTTCTGCTTCTGTTAGGCCCTTGTTGTTTCTGTCCTTTATTGCGCCCATTTTTGCATGAAATGTTCCCTTGTTATCTCCCAATTTTCTCAAAGAGATCTCCAGTCTTTTCCATTCTATTGTTTTTCTCTATTTCTTTGCACTGTTCACTTAAGAAGGTTTTCTTATCTCTTTGCTGTTCTCTGGAACTCTGCATTCACTTGGGTATATCCTTCCCTTTCTCCTTTGCCTTTTGCTTCCCAAACACAAAATTGGAGAATATAAAAAGACACAGGAATTTTAGAAATAAAAAAATAACAGTACTGAAAGCTTAAGTGGATGAATTTAACAGAGAATTTGACAAGACTGGAAGATAGGTCAGACTATAACTACCAAGGAGGGGGACAGATATATTAGGAACTGGGATTAATAGATAAACACTGTTATATATAAAATAGGTAAACAGCAAGGATTTACTCTACAGCACAAGGAACTATATTCAGTATCTTGTAATAGCCTATAGTGGAAAAGAATCTGAAAAAGAATAGATATATATGTATGCTAGTGCTTGTGCTAAGCTACTTCAGTCATGTCTGACTCTTTGCAACCCCATGGACTATAGCCCGCCAGGCTCCTCTGTCCATGGGATTCTCCAGGCAAGAATACTGGCGTGATTGCCATTTCTTACTCCAGGGGATCTTCCCAACCCAGGGACTGAACCACATCTCCTGTGTCTTCTGCATTAGCAGCTGGGTTCTTTACCACTAGAGCCAACTGGGAGGCCTATTACAGGCCCTTCATAACCTAATATCCAAGCTACAGTTTTCTAACCTAACCTGCATCTACTACTGTTAGGGGAAGCACACTGATTGAAACCACCCACCCTGGCCAGGCACCATAGTAACCATTTGCATGAGTTGTTTTATGACAGGAGATCCTGATAAGGAATACGGAACTGATAAGCCATCACCAACTGGAAGAGTTCGGGAAAGGTCTAGAGGAGACACCACGTGTCCGTCCACTTCCCAGAATCCCTCTCACTAGCATCCATCTTGGCTGAGTGATGCGTGCACCACCAGGGAAAGACTCTGAATTAGAATGATTGGCCAAAGACCACCCGGAAACTAATCCCATCACCATAAAACCCGACATTGTGAGCCATGCGGCAGAGCAGTTCTCCTGGGTTCCCTTACCCTACTGCTCTCCACCCGGGTGCCCTTTCCAATAAAATCTCTTGCTTGGTCAGCACGTGTCTCCTCGGACAATTCTTTCCCGAGTGTTAAACAAGAGCCCACCTTTGGGACCCTGTAGGGGTCCCCCCCTTCCTACAACAACTGGCTACCACGAAGGGACACCCCCATTTTTACTGAGGCTGACATCCAGACCGCTTGGGGTACTCCAGGACCAGCTCACCTGCCGACGGATCTGACCCAGCGGCTGCAACTGGGACTCGTTTGTCCCTGGTCTCCTCCTGACATGGACAACTGGCCAGGGTGCCCTGACCGGGTAAGGACAAGAGATTTTGTTGACCCCCTTTTATCTCACCCCTCCTTTCAACCTATCCCATCCTATTTTTCTAGTCCCCCGGTCCTGGACGCAGGAGTCTGGTCAAAGGGCCTCAGCCTGAGCTGAGGATTGGAGACTGATCACCTCCTCTTGGCAGAGAACTCGAATTCTGGTTCTGATTTCTGGTAGGGCCAAGTTCCAGTCCTCCCTTCTCTGGAGGCCCAGGAAAAAGCCCCGTAACGCCTGGGTATCTGTAGGTGGCAGGGGACGTCTGTAAGGCCACCCCTTTTTTCTTTTTCCTCTTTCTCTTTTGTCTCTTCCACCTTTTGTCTCTTCCCACTCCTTCTCTCAAACTGGCCTCTTTTCCTCTCTGTGAAGACCCAAGTTATTTTTATTCACTCTGTCTGCTGATACTCGGACCTGAAGTTCTGGGTCTTTGCAAGAGATTTTCTGAGAGGCTACGCTCTCTGCTCCCCATCAATTGTGCTTTGTGTTCTTGGGGAGACAATAGGGCGTTAGAAGCCCTCCATTGGGTGCCCTGTTTCTATAAATTCAGCCATTTAATTGAGCATTTGGCTGAGTGCTTCCATGTGGAAGTGATTAACGGGGTTCAGTATAGTCGCACCTGGTCTTGGGTAAAAATTAACACCCTAGACACATCATTAGGGGTTAATTCACCTTTCGGGACCAGTCCTACAGCACCGTTGATTGTGCTTACTACTGAACATTTCCTTTGGTGCATATACAATCAGGCAATTTGGGACCAGGAGAGAGCTTACAATCTCTCTAGAGTCAGATATAGGGGCATCCACCCCAATACTTGTCCCCTGGGAATGAGATATAAACTATACTGTCACTAAAATGGGAAATAAGCCTAGCTTCCCTTTAGACACCCCGCTGGGTTGTCTTTTGGCTCACTGGGAGGGACACCAACTGGAAGAGCTAAAAAAGAAAAAACCTATCAAATACTGTACTCAGTACTGGCCTACTTACTCCCTGGAAGGAGGGGAAAAATGGCCGCAGTCGGGATCACTTGGATACAACACCATTTTACAGCTCAGTCTATACTGCAAACACGAGGGTAAATACAAGGAGGTTCCCTATGTCCAGGCCTTTATGGCCCTCTACCAGGAGGAGGGTGAAAAAGTTGGCTTAAAACTCAACATTCAGAAAACGAAGATCATGGCATCTGGTCCCATCACTTCATGGGAAATAGATGGGGAAACAGTGGAAACAGTGACAAACTTTATTTTGGGGGGCTCCAAAATCACTGCAGATGGTGATTGCAGCTATGAAATTAAAAGATGCTTACTCCTTGGAAGAAAAGTTATGACCAACCCAGATAGCATATTCAAAAACAGAGACATTATTTTGCCAACAAAGGTTCGTCTAGTCAAGGCTATGGTTTTTCCTGTGGTCATGTATGGATGTGAGAGTTGGACTGTGAAGAAAGCTGAGTGCCAAAGAATTGATGCTTTTGAACTGTGTTGTTGGAGAAGACTCTTGAGAGTCTCTTGGACTGCAAGGAGATCCAACCAGTCCATTCTGAAGGAGATCAGCCCCGGGATTTCTTTGGAAGGACTGATGCTAAAGCTGAAACTCTAGTACTTTGGCCACCTGATGCGAAGAGTTGACTCATTGGAAAAGACTCTGATGCTGGGAGGGATTGGGGGCAGGAGGAGAAGGGGACGACAGAGGATGAGATGGCTGATGGCATCACCGACTCGATGGACGTGAGTCTGAGTGAACTCCTGGAGTTGGAGATAGACAGAGAGGCCTGACGTGCTGTGATTCATGGGGTCGCAAAGAGTCGGACATGACTGAGTGACTGAACTGAACTGAACTGAACCAGGATTCCGGGAAAAAGGGAAAATATAAGCTTGAGGAATTTGATAAACGCTCTTCCAAAATCCTTTTAGCAAGGTCTGATACAGAAGATCCCCTTGACCTTCTCTTGACCTCCTCTGCTTCAGCAGAGAAGTCACTGGGAAAGGAGGGTAAGACACACCCGGGAGTCATGAGCTCGGACCCGGAAGTCAGGAGGCTGGGCCCAGAAGTCATGGGATCTGAAGGGAAGTCACTCACCATCGCCTCAGCTCCGCCTCCATATGCCCCCTCCCCCATGGGTTTACGATCAGGAAGTAAGCTTTGTCCTCCACAGAAGGAAAGGTCATCCTCAGACAAAATCTGCCCCCTAATAGAGGTACCAGACGGGAGGGGGGAACCATGCACGTTCATATTCCGTTCTCTATGCAAGACATTACCCAATGCAAGGAACAACTGAGCTCATATTCCGAGAACCCCCAAAAATTTAAGGATGAATTTGAGTGTCTTAGCCTTAACTTCTCCCTCACCTGGAGGGATATAATGGTCATCCTCACCCGCTGTTGTAATGATGAGGAAAAAGATCGAATCCTAGATTAGGCTAGAAAAGTGGCTGATGAAAGAAAGTGGGTAGATGTCAGTCTGGCGCCTGCCAAAGAGGCAATCCCCTCTACAGAACCAGACTGGGATCCTAATACAAGGGCAGGAAAGGAATCCTTAAGACACCTCATTACTTGCCTACTACAGGGAATGACCCAGGGTGTCCAAAAGGTTGTTAATTATAATAAGATAAAAGAGGTTACACAGGAAGAAAATTAAAATCCAGCTCTTTTTTTTTGCGCAGACTCACAGAAGCCTTTAAAAACTTTACCAAGACAGATCTAAAAAGTATGGAAGGAAGAGTCCTGTTGGCCCATTCCTTCGTAACCCAGGCAGCCCCAGACATAAGGAGAAAATTACAAAAACTAGGAAAAGGACCAGAGACCCAAATTTCCGACTTGGTGGAGGAGGCAAATAGGGTGTTTTTGAACAGGGATCAGGAGAACGAAGCAAAAAGGGAGCAAAAGGAAGCCCGAAAAGATAGAATAGAAAGGCAGACCCAGGCCTTGGCCCAACAACAGGCTAAAATCCTGGTTTTGATTCATCCTGCCACTACGCGAGAGTCCAGGGGAGAGCAAGGAAGGAAAAAGGATCTTAACAATCCACCGCGGCTGAGACACACCCAGTGTGCCTACTGCAAAGAGGATGGGCATTGGAAAAGGGAGTGCCCATATCGCCCTAAGGGAAGGCGTATGGAGACCCCTAAACCTGCTCCCTCTGTATTAGTCCTGGGCGACCGGGACTGATGGTGCCCAGCGGCTCGAGAAACCTCCGTGAATGGTGAGGTCCAGATCACTCCTCTCGACCCTTGGGTGACTCTACAAATAGAAAGTAAGGATGTGAACTTTCTTTTAGACACGGGGGCTGCCTTCTCTGTTCTTCCTTTCCGATTAGGACCTTTAGACTCCCAGACTAAAACAGTGATAGGGGTAGATGGAAAACCCCAAAGCCGAAATTTTACTAAGCCCCTCGATTGTAAGGTGGGCAACTGGCAAGGAACCCACCCCTTCTTATACATCCCTGGTTGCCCTGCTCCCCTACTGGGGAGAGACCTTCTTTGCCGCCTCCAGACCAGAGTGACTTGGGGAAAGCTAGAAGTCGATAATTTCCTTTGCCTAGTGTCTGTCTAGGAGGAGTCTGTCCCTTTCTTAGATGAGGTCAATCCCCAGGTGTGGGATGTCTCCAGCCCTGGTCTAGCCATAAATGTTCCACCAGTAAAGATTCTTCTGAGGCCAAATGCTCCCTACCCCTGGAAAAGACAATATCCCTTAAAACCAGAAGCTCTTGAAGGTCTTAGACCATTAGTTAACAAATATCGAGATACTGGATTTCTAATCACCTGTGAGTCTCCCTACAATACTCCAATCTTGCCTGTTAAAAAACCAGATGGATCTTATTGATTCGTCCAGGATCTAAGAGCTGTTAATGAAGCTGTGGTTCCCATCCACCCCATAGTCCTAAATCCGTATACCCTCCTATCCCAAGTCCCAGGAAATGCTAAGTACTTCTCAGTCTTGGATCTTAAAGATGCCTTCTTCTGCATTCCTCTCCATCCTGAATCCCAAAAACTCTTTGTTTTTGAGTGGCGGGACTTGGAAACAAGGGAGGCCATACAACTCTGCTGGACTCGACTACCACAAGGGTCTAGGGACAGCCCTCATATTTTCGGGACTTCTTTGGGGAGGGAACTAAGGGAATTAACTTTAAAGAACAGCAATCTAATACAATATGTGGATGACTTGCTTATAGCTAGTCCAGACTTTACCAGCTCTCAAAGGGACACTGTTAAAACTCTAAATTTCCTGTATGAAAAGGGTTATCGAGTATCCCCCAAGAAAGCTCAGATTAACTTAACCCAAGTAAAATATCTTGGATTTATAATTATGGAAGGAAAAAGAATGCTCGACCCCCAGAGGAAATCCCTCATCTTAAATACCCCATATCCCCAAACAAAAAAACAGCTTAGAGGATTTTTAGGAATTACTGGGTTTTGCAGGATCTGGATTCCTAATTATGGCAATCTGGCCCAACCCCTATATGAAAAGTTAAGAGGGAAAGAGGAAGAGCCACTCGACTGGGATGAGACCTGCAAGGTGGCCTTTAATGCCCTAAAAGAGTCTATCACTACAGCCCCAGCTTTAGGCCTCCCAAACCTGGAAAAGCCTTTCAAGCTTTATGTTTCTGAAAGGATAGGAACTGCTCTTGGGATGTTAGGACAAATGATGGGGCCTGTATTACAACCCGTGGCTTATCTCTCAAAACAACTAGATGAGGTGGCCAGAGGGTGGCCCACTTGCCTCCGGGCAGTAGTGGCCACCGCTCTTATGGTTAAGGAGGCATCTAAGCTGACCCTGGGTCAGCCACCACAGTGTATACACCTCACCAGGTGCAAGCAGTCTTGGAAACTAAAGGGGATAGGTGGATGACAGGGGGAAGGATCACCCAATACCAAGCCCTCCTCCTTGACACTCCAGAAATAAAGTTGAGGGTCTGTCAGACTTTAAATCCAGCCACCTTACTGCCAGATCCCCCTACTTCCCCTTTAGATCACCAATGCATGCAAATCATAGACGAGTTATACTCTTCTCGCCCGGACCTATCAGAGACACCTTTTTCTGACCCAGAGGACAAATGGTACACAGATCGCAGTAGTTTTGTAGAAAAGGAAGAGAGGAAAGCAGGATATGCTGTAGTGAGCCTAGAAGAAACTAAGGAAAGTGGGTCTGAAAAGAAAGCTGAACTTTTTGCCCTGACAAGAGCTTTGGAATTAGGGGAAGGAAAGAGGATTAATGTGTATATGGACTCTAAGTATGCTTTCCTCATCCTGCACACCCATGCAGGAATTTGGGAAGAAAGAGGGATGCTCAGTGCTCGAAGCTCTCCTATTAAACACAAAGAGCTCATTCTCAGGCTCCTGGAGGCAGTCAAACTTCCTGCAAAATTAGCTGTCATCCACTGTAAATGTCACCAAAAGGGGCAAGAAGAGGAGGCCCAGGGAAATAGAAAAGCTGATCAGGAGGCAAAACGAGCTGCTAGGGAAGCTAGCCCTATCACTGCTATCTGCCCCCTTTTCCCCAAGGAAACCCTGACTCCAGATTATACTCCAGAGGAACATTCCCGATATGCTGAGCGGGGCTGGGAGATTGGGTCACATGGGTGGTTTCAGACTGATCAGGCCCAAGGTAATACTCCCTGACTCTCAGGTTTGGAGAATTACTAACTCCTTACATAAAAGTACCCATTTTGGAAGAGAGAATCTGGAAACCTTGCTCAAGCCTATTCTCTACCATCCCCAGTTGGCTAAGGTTGTTAGACAGGTCACACAAAATTGTGATACCTGTCTAAGAAATAACCCCAAAACCAGACCCTTGCCACCTCCTCTAATTAAACCTGTCCAACATCGGGGATCATACCCAGGAGAGGACTGCCAGGTGGATTTTACAGCCATGCCAAAGACCCAAGGGTTTTCTTATTTGCTAGTCTTTATTGACTTTATTGACATGTTCACAGGATGGATTGAAGCATTCCCTACTAAGACAGAGAGAGCCACAGAAGTCTGTAAAGCTCTGCTGAAGGAGACAGTACCTAGGTTTGGGTTGCCTCGATCACTTCAGAGTGACAGAGGGCCCTCATTTACAGCCACAATATCCCAGAACCTGGCCGCATGCTTAGGCATAAAATACCGCCTTCACTCATCCGGAGGCCTCAAGCTTCGGGAAAGGTATAGAGAGCCAACCAGACTCTTAAAAGGGCTCTGGCCAAGCTGTGTCAAGAAACACATAATAAGTGGATCCATATGCTACCCATAGCCCTCATGAGGGTACGGACAGCCCCCAAACGGCCACTATTATTAAGCCCTTATGAAATGATGTATGGACGTCCATTCTTCTGATTTGTTTTTTGATGAGGATGCCAATACTCGCTTAAAACATATAATTGACCTGGGAAGGTTTCAACAAGAACTCCAATGACATGGAGAACAGATCCTCCATAGACCACAGGAAAACTTGAAAAATCCCCAGGTAGAGCCTGGGGACCAAGTATTAGTAAAGACCTGGCAAGAAAAAGGGAGTCCAAGCCAGCTGTCTGAGAAATGGACAGGACCATATCAGGTTGTTCTAGTAACCTCAACTGCTGTGAAGGTGAAGGTCTATCTTCCTGGGTCCACAATTCTAGAATAAAACCCCATGGTCTACAGGAGGGGGCGACGGGGACTGAGACTCCAAAACCAGAGGACAATTATTCCTGTGAACCTGTTGAAGATCTCAGACTTTTGTTCAGGTGGAACCCCATCAACTCTCCCTCAGATAAGTAAAAACGCATCATATGATGTTTTTCCTCTTTCTAATCCTGTCTCCCTGTATGGCTATTAATCTCTCCCTAAACGAGGCATATATGCTTGCAAACCACACTGCTTCTCGACTCAACCTAACCAGCCCCTGCTGGATCTGCATTAATGGCAGAAGTTGGGGCTGTGCCCAACCTATCCCAGGGTATCAATGGCCCACCCTTCCAGCTGAGCTACATGCTGTTACCCAGCGCACCCCATTTGGTCACGGTGTGGCCTTTTGGGAAAAAGGGGAAAAAAACTTGATGCCTTGGTATCAGCAACAACTGTCTATATTTACCCCCTTGATAACATCTGCAATCCCACCTGAGCCCTTATTTTCTCTCTTGACTAACATTCCCCAAGTGACCTTCCCTGTCTGTCTAAAAAGCGACTCCCTGACAGGGGTGTCAGTGGGAAATCTAGGCAACTCACAATATGCGGTGACCTTCACTGTTGAAACTGATGGGAAAAACCAAGACCTAGAAATTTCACTAGGGTATTACGATTTAGCCAAAGTCTGGAAACTAGAGGTTCTGGCAGAACTGACACACTATACCTATCCCCGAACATGAGGCTCTCCTCGGATGCTATTAAGCATTCTCGAAAATCCATGTTCTGTTCTGGACGACCAAAGAACCACACCTGTTCATCCTGGTTTCTAAATCAGGCAGGCAACTCTGACCGCTGTTATTCCCTTGTAGGGGTACCTACCCCTGAAAACCTAACCCTATGGTGGGAGCCTAAACGAAATACTCTCTACCTTGAGGACAGAACCCAGGATGCCTCACAACACTTGAATCCCTTCCTAAATGCCCTCACTGCTGCTGGTTTTGCAGCAAGTGGAGTGACAGTCTCCTCCCAGCTACTAAGAGACTGCCCCTGTTCCATTATGCCATGTTCGAGTTGTAAGGCAGATGGAAATCCTGTCCCTCTTTGGCAAACCCGTTTTGCTGCCCAGCTTAAACCTAGTTATGGTGTCTATTTCATATCTGGGGATAAAGCTTATTTATCCCTACCACCTTTTTGGTCAGGAACTTGCTCCCTAGGGTATGTTACACCCCACATAGATCTGGCCTGGAGTAATACCTCTTTGCCTTCACCAGTATATACCAACCAGAGGATATGTTGCGCAGTAATACTTACCCCTTTTTTCCTGGCATTAGGACTGACCGCTGATTTGATAGGAGTTGCTATGGGGGGAACTTCTTTACATAAATTTCAGCAGCTTTCTACTGACACTGCTGTATCCATAGAAAAAACGGCAAGGACCCTCCAACGCCTACAATCCCAGTTAGACTCCCTAGCTGCAATGGTCCTACAAAATCGTCAGGCCCTAGATTTACTGACTGCAAAGTTTATTTCTAGCAGACTCCAGCAGTTTCAAACTAAATTGCTGTTACTGCAAGGGTGGAAGCTGGTTTCAGATGTGGAACACCCCAACTTAGATCAGGTAGAGAGAGACTTCTGCTCTGCTAGGCAGGCCTACGCCCATGCACAGCAGGAAGAAGTTACAGAAGAAAGAGACCTCCGCCCCAATTCCCAAGAAGTATCTTGAGTACAAAGTCTCTCAGAGGGGAGTTGTTAGGGGAAGCACACTGATTGAAACCGCCCACCCTGGCCAGGCACCATAGTAACCATTTGCATGAGTTGTTTTATGACAGGAGATCCTGATAAGGAATATGGAACTAATAAGCCATCACCAACTGGAAGAGTTCGGGAAAGGTCTAGAGGAGACACCACGTGTCTGTCCACTTCCCAGAATCCCTCTCACTAGCATCCATCTTGGCTGAGTGATGCGTGCACCACCAGGAAAGACTCTGAATTAGAATGATTGGCCAAAGACCACCCGGAAACTAATCCCATCACCATAAAACCCGACATTGTGAGCCACGCGGCAGAGCAGTTCTCCTGGGTTCCCTTACCCTACTGCTCTCCACCCGGGTGCCCTTTCCAATAAAATCTCTTGCTTGGTCAGCACGTGTCTCCTCGGACAATTCTTTTCTGAGTGTTAGACAAGAGCCCACTCTTGGGGTCCTGTAGGGCCCCTCCCCACTTCCTACAACACTACCTCCAAACATTCTCACAGAGCTTGCTATGACATTCTTAGTATACCAGTTTATCTACCTTGGGATTTCTCTGATAGCTCAGTTGGTAAAGAATCTGCCTGCAATGCAGGAGACCCCGGTTCGATTTCTGGGTCGGGAAGATCCACTGGAGAAAAGAAAGGCTACCCAACTCCAGTACCTGGAGAATTCCATGAATGGTATAGTCCATGGGGTTGCAAAGGGTCAGTCATGACTGAGCGACTTTCACTTCACTTATCTACCTTATTGGTTTTCCAGCTCTACTTTTTTATGTATGTATATGTATAACTGAATCATTTTGCTGTATACCTGAAACATTGTAAATCAACTATACTTCAATAAAAAGCAAAATAAAATAACTGCCAAAATGGATAATATAGGAACAAAAGATCTCAAATTACTAAAAGAATCAAAGACACAGAGGAAACAGTAAGTATTCGAGTACTGGAGAAGAGGGACTGGGACAGAGGAATACTTGAAGAAAAATGACTGAAAATTTTCAGAACTAATGAAGGAGCTTTTGTGAAGTTCTATTTAAGCCACAAGGAAGAAAATTAAACATAAATACACACCAAAAAGTATTATAGTAAAAATTAAAACATAAGGAGAATCAGGGCTAGAGTCACTCTTGGGTATCAGCTACTGCCTGAGTGCAGTGGAGTCCTCCAAAAGTAACTGCTGACCTTAGTCACTGGCTGTGGCCCTCACAACACAGTCACTAGGTTAGTGACATGCATCAGACTGACCTACACAACTGTTAGATCCATGCATGCCCGCAAGCTAGGGGGAGGTTTAGGAGACCTCTGTTACAGGAGTAACAGCTATAGAAGCTATCAAGGGACCTGAATTCTAGTCTTGGCACTGCCTCTGACCTTCTTAGTGACTTACTCTGGTTCCATGAAAAAACTAGTCTTTTCCACTTGATAGCTTTGGTGGCTTTTTAAAGATTTGTTTTATTTGAAAAGTGGAGTACCTGCTATGTCACTCTTTTGCACGAGTGAACAACTTACACTGTAATGGGGGAGATGGGCTGTGAAGATGATAAACATAGCTTTTTAATCATAGTAAAGTAATGAAAATGGTTGCCTTCTCTCCCCAGTCACACAAAATTGGTGAGGCATTACTACTTAAAGAGGAACCAGAGCTTCTGCCCAACTGTCAACCTTGATAAAACATGGATCTTGGTCAGTGAGGAGACACAGGTAAATGCTGCCAAGAACAAGACTAGGGTGAGCCCTAGCATGGGTGTGGTGCGATTGGGCTACTCAGAAGTTCTGGGGAATGGGAAGTTCCCAAAGCAGCCAAAGATGGCCAAATTCTTCAGCAGAAGAGCTGAGGAGATTTAAGGTGTGGGTGGGGCTTTTGTCCTGGTAGCTTGAAGCCATATGGTGGGAGATGCATAAAGTTAAACAAGTGCTTTTCAAAAAACAAATAAAATACAAGAAGATAATCTTAAAAGCAGCCATAAAAGATTATCTTTAAAAGAAGTTGCTAGTTAATTTTCTAACAGGATATATGGTGCCAGGAGCCAGCACGGGAGTTCCCACCCATGACAAGGTCATGCAGGAGAGCCCTGACGGGCAAGGTGATCAGGGCTCGAGGGGCCCCCCCGCCCCGGATCTACCTGAGCGCTACCCCAAAACCAGAATCTGTCTGTTTTACTATTTCACGACTTTCACCAACTCTTCTGACATTAACAGGGGGCTATCCCTGACCACCTTTCTCTGTAAGAAAATCAACTTAAAACTCTAGTTAATAAGTCTCCTGGGCATAATAGGAGTGTTTCCATTCAAACCCCTCTGATGACTTTCTAGCTTGCCTGACAGGTTTGTTCGGACTCCTGCAGATACACATGTGATTGCTCACAGCCTCCCAACCACGAGAGGCATGGGAAGCTTAAGATATTCTAACAATGCAGAGCTTCTCAGAGAGTTAAAATTGTTAGAACTAGTAGAGGATTTCTTTGTTAAGCTAATGCTTGCTGCCAAGTTTCCATATCCCTTACCTACTGTGTCCCTGGGAGTGTATTGATTAATATAGTTGGTATATAGAAATGTAAGTAGTAGCTTTAATGTTTGTAACCTTGGACCCTTGAGTTAATTCTTTTCTTGTTATAGCCCACCACACTTTTGCCCTATAGGAATGCAACTTTATCTAATACTTTCAGAGGGTGGCACCTGACTTTAGAATAATCACCTTTAGAGAAAAATAAGTTTTCTGAAGAAAGGGTCATAAAATGTTAACAGGCCTCCTGGCCAGAAGATGATGTAAATCACCTAAAGCTTTTGCATATGATAAGTTTGCAGAAAGAAAGCCTGGCTTCGATAAGGATCAAGGACTGCTGACCTTGCATGACTCTACCCCACCCCCCAACCATTATCCTCTATGCACAACTTGAGGTATAAAAACTACTTTGGAGGGATTTCCCTGGTGGTCCAGTGGCTAAGACTCCATGCTCCCAAAGCAGGGGGCCAGGGGTTCGATCCCTGGTCAGGGAAGTAGATCCCACATGCTGCAACTAAGACCTAACACGGTCAAAGAAATAAATAAAAACAAAACAAACAAAAAAAACTACTTTGGAAAATAAAGTGTGGGCCATGCTCATCAGGTTTGGGCTCCCCATGTCCTTCTTTCTCTTTCCTTTTCCTTTTAGGCTGATTCCCTGGAGTGCAGGGGCCCTTTGAGTTCACTTTCCTGCCTGGGCTTCTAAGACCCACTCGAGAAGGTGCCTAAGGTGGGGCACCTTCAGCTATTCGAGAGGGTGCCTGCAGCCTACGTGAACAGAGCAAGTCCCGTGCTGGGGCTTTATTGGCTTTCTGCGTAAACCAAGGAATATCAGCCTCTTTTCTCTCCTCTATTTTCTTAACTGCAAAATTCTTTCCTTATCTCTTTCTCTATTTCTCTCAGTCGCCGACGTCATCCTCCCTAGGGAATCCCTGGATCCAACCGGGGCAGGACCCCGGCAATATGAGAAGCCAGAGATACTGAAATATCTTTGATATCACCAAGACTATTAAAAAATGAAGGTGCCCATAAAGGTGTTTCTAGACAAGCAACATTTGAGGGAACTGATCACCAGCATACTTGTACTAAAATAACTACTAAAGGTAAATTACTCCAGAAGGAAGATCATAAAGAAATAAGGAAGAGAAATAAAACTGAAAAGTGGGTAAGTCTAGATGACTACTGACTATATAAAATAATACTGTTTTGTTTAGTAACAGTAAGAAACAATAAGAAAATCTTAAAACACAACAGAACCAAAAAAGGGTAAAGTAATGACATATAAGTCAGGAAAGGAGTAAACAGACTAGAAGTGTTCTAAGGTCTTCACATTTCCCTGGGAAGAAGATTAAAAAAACCAAGAAAGGACTTCCCTGGTGGTCCAGCGGTTAAGACTCTGCTCTTCCAATGTAGGCAACATGAGTTTGATCACTGATTGGGGAACTAAGATCCCACATGCCACGTGGCACAGCCAAAAAATGAAAATAAATAAAATAAGAATTAAATAATTTTTAAAAACAACATTTTAGACTTTGATAGGTCAAGAACCTTATAATCTATAGTGTAACTACTACAGAAATAAAATACAAATAGTAAAGCTAATAGACAGGAAAATGGGATAATAAAAAAAAATCAATTCCAAAAGTGCAAGAAGAGAGAAAAGAATATAGACCAGGCAGAACAAATAGAAAGCACTCACTGAGATGTTAGATTTAAACCAACTATATCAATAATTGTTGCTATTCAGTCACTAAGTCATGTCCAACTCTTTGTGACCCCCATGGACTGCAGCACGCCAGGTTTCTCTGTCCTCCACTACTCCCCAAGTTTGCTCAAATTCATGTTCATTGAGTCAGTGATGCTATCTAACCATCTCACCCAATAATTACATAAATTGATTAAATGCTCCAATTAAAACCTAAGGTAATCAGACTAGATGGAAAAAAGAAATCCAAATATATGTGGTTTGCAAGAGATGCATCAAAACAAAATGATATAGAAATGTTGAGAGTAAAAAGGAAGATAAATACACTAAGTGTAACCAAGATAAAGTTGCTATCTCTATATTAATATTAAAGGAAGTTGACTTAATATCAAGTTAAGCCTACTTCATTTGATATTAATATAGAGATATCAAGCAAAACCACAGATAGAGGAATACCTCGTTATAAAATACTCAGCTCACAGAAAGAGATAACAATTCTTTATTCTAATAACATACCCTTAAAATATATAAGGCAAAATACTGAAAGAATTACAAGGAGAAACAGATGTATTCACAATTATGGTGAGAGAGACTTTAACCTGATCAACAAAGTAATCAAAAAATTAATAAGCATTTAGATGATTTGAAGCAGACAATCAGCAAACAATATAAATGGACTATATAAAGCCCTACATGTAATGACTGCAGAATATGAATTTCTTCCAAACATACACAGAACATTTACAAAAACTGAACATATGCTGGGTCATTAAACAAGTGTCCAAAATTTCAAAGAATTTCAGTAATATAGAGTATATTTCCTAACCCTAATGCAATTAAGTTGGCAGTGAACAATAAAAAGATAACTAGAAAATCCTTGCTTTTAAAAATTCAGAAATGCACTTCTAAATAACCATGGGTCAAAGAAAAAATCACGATGGAAATTAACATTTGTTTGAATTACATGACAGTGAAAATACCACAAATCAACACCACTGGAAAGCAGCTAAAAAACAATACTCACAAAGAAATTTATGCCTTTGAATATCTCTATTAGAAAAGAAGAAAATCTGAGAGTCAGGAAGTCAAGCATCTACCTCAGAAATAAGAAAAAGATCAGTTAAATTAGGCTCAAAATAAAGTAGGAAGAAGAAAATAATAAATATGAGAGCAGAAAATAATGAAATAGGGAACATGTACTTCAAAGTATCATGGAAGCCAAAAGCTGTTTTACTTTAAAAGTGAAAGTGTTAGTTGGACTCTTTGTGACCTCCATGTACTGTAGCCCACCAGACTCCTCTGTCCATGGGATTCTTCAGGCAAGAATACTGGAGTGGGTTGCCATTCCCTTCTCCAGGGGATCTTCCCTGGATCGAACCTGGGTCTCCTGCATTGCAGGTGGATTCTTTACCATCTGAGCCACCAGGGAATCCCTTATAAAAGTAATAAGCTCATTGGAAGGAATTAAGATAAAAACAAAAGCAGGCACAAATCACCAAAGTCAGGAATGTTGGGAGCATCACTTGAAACTTAAAGCTATTACAGAAGTAATAAGAGAATATAAATGAGTAATTTTGTAACACTAAACTTGAAAATTTAGAGAAAATAAGCAAGTTCTTAGAGAAGAATGCAGCTTTAAAAAACTGACACAAGGAAAAATAGAAAATTCTGAATAATTCTATAAGCCAAATTTTCATTTTCAGTTGACTTCCTATTCTTCCAAAGAATAGGACAAAAACTATAACTTACGAAACAGCATAAACGTTTCACCAAAACCTTACAAAGGTATAAGAAAGAAAGAGGGACTTTCCTGGTGGTCCCGTGGCTAAGACTCTAAGCTCCCAACGCAGGAGACCCGAGTTTGATCCCTGGTGGGGGAATGAGATTCCACACACCACAACTAAGAGCTCTAATGTCACAACTAGGGCCCACAGCAGCCAAATAAATAAAAACAAATATTAAAAAACGTTTTTTTAAAGAAAAAAATCACAGCCAGTCTCATTCATGAAAATAAACACCAAAGTCCCGTGGTAGCCAGTCTCCCGGGTGGCCTTTGGATGGTCTCAGCTTCCAAGCAGTCACACCTTTGTGTAGCCCTTTCCACCCTGGCCAATAACAGCACAGAGTGGAAGAAGCCCCTTCCCACACGAGTCTGGGTGGCCAGTATGAAAACAACATAGGTCACTTCTGAGACTGCTAATGAAAGACTCTGTGACTATCACCTTGCTGACCCATTCTCAGAGGATCTGCTCTGGAAAAGCCCACTGCTCTGCTGTGAGTTGCCCATACAGAGCCACGTGGGGAGGAACTAAAGTCCCCAGCCAACAGGCACTTGAGTGAGCTAGGAAGTGGATCCAGCCATCAGCCCCAGTAGAGTCTTCAACTCATCACAGTTATTTCATTAAAATGTGTTATGTTTCCATTGGATAGGTTTATGATTATTATTTTTAGTGGCTTTATGTATTTTTAGATTTTTCACAGCTTTAATTTTTAATATGGTGATAGGAATAGATACAACCCACCTAAACAAAAGTTCTCTGGGGTCCTCAATAATTTCTAAGCATTAAAAGGGTCCTGAGACCAAAAAGACCAAGAATTGCTGATCTAAGTTCTACACAATTACTATGGTTCTTGATAATATAGATGAGCTTTTACAAGGACTTATGGTACAATACAGGAAATATAGCCAATATTTTATAATAAATATAAATGGAATATAATCTTTAAAATTCATCAGCACTATAGAAAAGACCCTGATGCTGGGAAAGATTGAAGGCAGGAGGAGAAGTGGATGACAAAGGACAAGATGGTTGGATGGTGTCACCGACTCAATGGACATGAGTCCAGCAAGCTCTGGGAGGTGGTGAAGGACAGGAAAGCTTGGCATGCTGCAGTCCCTGGGGTGTGAAAGAGTCAGACACCACTGAGGAACTGAACAACAAAATGTTGCACACTTGAAACTTATTGTACATCAACTATGCCTCAATAAAAATTTTAATAAGATAATAATAATACAGATGAGCTTCAAATTAGCACATTACTTATCTTTAATAAAAGTTATTCTATGTGCAAGTTAATCTGAAGAACTCACAGGCACAGGCACAGCTGGTTCCCAACACATACCTGGCTCAGCTACATAGATTCACAGGAGTAAATGTTCAATCAGAATAAGTATTCAGAATTCCTTAAGCCCATTTCTCCATTTAAGCAACAGACGTAAAATAGACACTAATAGCACAATGATTTTAAAGATACAACCAAGCTTCTGGTTACTTCTATCTTTAGTGGTGACCACTTGAGTTTTTCATTTGTGTTTAAAATTTAAAATAGCAAAAACAGTGCAAACTGCCAAGTATATTTTGTTTGGTATGAATTTACCAAAACTAAGATCATGGCATCTGGTCCCATCACTTCATGGGAAATAGATGGGGAAACAGTGGAAACAGTGTCAGATTTTATTTTGGGGTGCTCCAAAATCACTGCAGATGGTGATTGAAGCCATGAAATTAAAAGACGCTTACTCCTTGGAAGGAAAGTTATGACCAACCTAGATAGCATATTCAAAAGCAGAGACATTACTTTGCCAACAAAGGTCCGTCTAGTCAAGGCTATGGTTTTTCCTGTGGTCATGTATGGATGTGAGAGTTGGACGGTGAAGAAAGCTGAGCGCCGAAGAATTGATGCTTTTGAACTGTGGTGTTGGAGAAGACTCTTGAGAGTCCCTTGGACTGCAAGGAGATCCAACCAGTCCGTCCTAAAGGAGATCAGCCCTGGGTGTTCATTGGAAGGAATGATGCTGAAGGTGAAACTCCAATACTTTGGCCACCTCACGCGAAAAGTTGACTCATTGGAAAAGACTCTGATGCCAGGAGGGATTGGGGGCAGGAGGAGAAGGGGATGACAGAGGATGAGATGGTTGGATGGCATCACCAACTCGATGGCCATGAGTTTGGGTGAACTCCGGGAGTTGGTGATAGACAGGGAGGCCTGGCATGCTGCAATTCATGGGGTCACAAAGAGTCGGGCAAGACTGAGCAACTGAACTGAACTGAACTGAATTAATTCATATATAAATTATTTTACCCAATTTGAATATCTTTAAAAATTGCTGTTTATTTCTAATTGTCTGCAAATGAAAAGAAAGCAAGACAATAGTAATTATCATTGGCATTATATATTATTACTGAAGATAATTCTGTCCTGTAGAGAAGGGTATTAAAAAATGATCAACTGATGATGTCAAATATGCTAGAGTCATAACTTCCCCAAGAGGTCAGGACAGTTGTATTCCCCGTTCCTGGTATAATGCCTCTCACATGGTAAGATTATCAAACTTTTGTGGAATGAAATGCTATGAATAAATCAAAAAAGTACTGACTATCCTCAGAGTTAGATTCCAACCTGCTCCTTTCAGTGTAGCCCTTGGACAACCTTTATTCTCCGTTTCCACAACTGTAGCTTGGACATGACACTTCAAAGAGTGCTGAGGTGAACTCTAGTGGTACAATCTAGAACAGGGCCTATTCATAACAAATAAGTGCTCCACAGTGGATGAAAGGAATTTACCGACCAACATTTACTGAGTTTCACTGCATGCTACTATGGCGATTGTTTCTTGGGTAGGTAGGGTGTGTTCACTTTCACTTTTCACTTTCATGCATTGGAGAAGGAAATGGCAACCCACTCCAGTGTTCTTGCCTGGAGAATCCCAGGGACAGGGGAGCCTGGTGCGCTGCCATCTATGGGGTTGCACAGAGTCGGACACGACTGAAGCAACTCAGCAGTAGCAGTAGCATGGTGTGTTGGAGTGAACTATCCTATCACAGAGGGACAAAAATCAGAAATATCTATTTCAGAGTCAGGTATTTTTTTAATAAAAAAGAAAACTAAAAAGGCAAAGGTTAAATAGTGGCGGATTCATGTTGATATATGGCAAAACCAATACAATATTGTAAAGTTAAAAAATAAAATAAAAAAAGAAAGAAAGAAATAGTTTCTTCTGAGGAAAAAACTTTAGTTCCCCAAGGCCACACGAGTCAGCAGCCTTACTATTACAGAGGTATAAACAGCAAAAATATCAGGCAAAACCCAGACCTTTTGTTCACAATTTCAGCGGTCCATATGTGAAGGGAAAGTCAAGTTTGTTGAGGACTTGCCAGCTTTAAATTCCTTGGCACCAGTTGGGAGCCTGGTGCCAGGGCTCCTTCTCACTCATCAAGGAATGTGGGATGAGGGAAGTCTCTGGCTAAGGAAGGGGAGAGGTCTTTCTGCGATGAAAGGGCTACCTCCTCTCTTCGCTCAGCCACAAAAGTGAACGTGAAAGTGTTAGTCACTCAGTTGTGTCCGATTTCTTGCAACCCCCCTGGACGAGGCTCCTCTGTCCGTGGGATTCCCCAGGCAAGAATACGAGTAGGTAGCCATTCCTTTCTCCAGGGGGTCTTCCCCACCCAGAGATCCAACCTGGGTCTCCCGCATCGCAAGCGGATCCTTTACCATCTGAAGCGCTTACAAACTGCGCTTCATGTTAATGCCCATAAAACATCATCCCACCAACACGTTTTTGTATTGCCGGAAGACGCCTTCCTTGTTAGCATTAAATGATCGTTTTAGTTTTGAAAAATACAAAGAAAGTAAACTTTGGGGATAAAAAGGCACAAATTGTATTTCTGATCCTTCTTCCTGGTTTATAAAAACTAAATGAGCCCTCCAAGTCTATTTTTTCCCCTGTTAATTATTACGCTATTCCTTAGAGGATTTAGCACCCGGAGCCACAAAATAAACACTCTGCCTCGAGACTGTCGCCTGGACCTGAGAACCGACTTTTCAAAATCTCTGACTCCTAAACCCCAGGCTGTTTTCTGAAGCTCCATAAGGGACGCAGCCGCAGCTTCCGACTGCCCAGAGCTGGCGGTCTCCGCGCCGGGGTCCCACACCCCGGGGAACCACACCTCCCAGCCCTGTTCAGAGCCTTCGGGTTCCAGGCCGCTCCCGCACGCTCGGCAACACCGCGCTACGCACTCCAGGCTCGAGAAGCAACCTCCACGTCAAATTTTCCATTTCCACCTCTAAAACCAGTGTTCCCCAGAGCGTAGCGGTCGAGAATATGCAAGGGTTCTCATCAGTGTCCCCAGGCACTGTCTCCTAGCTGCCCCACCTAAATAGGCGGCGGACTGGACTTAATTTAGAGACCGGCTGCCCCCTCCCTTGACCCTGGCGTCCGCGGGCCCCGCACTTGGCCGCTCTCCGAAGGCGCGTCTGGCTGGCCAAGACTGACCTCTGCTCTAGAGACACTCACCCGAACGAAGTCATCATGAATCCCGCCGCCTCGGACGCCCTGGGCTGGTGGAGCCCGGCAGCCTCCCAGCCGATTGTCCAGCCCTAGGCACCAACCCGGGGTAGAGAAAGCCGCGAGAGCTTGGGTCGAACCCGCCCACTTCACCACCAACCCCCGCCCATCTCCTGGGTCTTGTCCTGAGCACAGCTTGGCGCCAGCATCTTTCTGGTCTTTAGGGGGACAACTGAAACTTTTAGGATCTTAGATCCTCGATCAGGGATGGAACTCAATGTCCCTTCCAACGGAAGCTCCAAAGTCCTAAACACTGGCTGCTGCTGCTAAGTCGCTTCAGTCGTGTCCGACTCTGTGCGACCCCATAGACAGCAGCCCACCAGGCTCCCCCATTCCTGGGATTCTCCAGGCAGGAACACTGGAGTGGGCTGCCATTTCCTTCTCCAATGCACGAAAGTGAGAAGTGAAAGGGAAGTCGCTCAGTCGTGTCCAACTCTTAGCGACCCCATGGACTGAAGCCTACCAGGCTGCTCCGTCCATGGGATTTTCCAGGCAAAAGAGTACTGGAGTGGAGTGCCATTGCCTTCTCCGCCTAACCACTGGACCACCAAGGAATTCCCAAGGTGACAGTAATGACATAGTCCCTGCCTATGATAGATATTAGGCACAAACGCTTTATTTACGTGGTACCATTTATTCGTCACAACAGCCCTAAGAGACCAGTGCAGTTATTAGCCCCACTTTTAGGACGGGGAAGCTGAGGCGAAGTAGGGTGATCAGTTGAATGGAAGAGCTGGGATTTGAACGGAGTCTGGGTGACTCGGAAGCCCCTGATGAGTGGTGCAGTTTCTCTCCCTTGGACGCGGAGCCCCCAAGCCGGCCAGACTTCCTCTTGTTGGCCCGAGTTGATTAAAAAAAAAAGTGGGGCGGGGGGGGGTTCTCTCCGTGGAGAACCGCGTGGACTCAACGTTTTTTGCCCGTGGCGCCCGCACTTCCTTTCTCCTGCCTAGGTCACCTGCCCCGGGCTGTCGGAGCCCGTCCTTGCACCGCGTCACTCCCAATCTCTCACTCCCAATCTCTGTGACACTTCTTGGTGGGTAAACGGAGCACCGTCTCCACCAGAAAGAATAAAATCCCCGCGCCCACCTCTAGGCTCCCTACGACCGCGGCCTCTCACTTTCCGCTCTGTTGAAACGGTATCCATCCACTCGTCCGCGAGCCTCACAAGCTCCCGCGCAGCTCACATTTGAGTTCGCGGAGATCCGTCTTGCCCCACCTCCACCGCGCTCCGCACTCCACATCCCCGCCCCACCGGAACTGTTCTGGCGAAGTTGGTCAAGTCCCTCTAACACTCTTGTACAGCCACGAAATGCCTGTGTCTGGAAGAGTCTGGTGGATTTCAGGTGAAATTAGCGTTTGCCCATCCCTTTTCAGCCAGGTGCGGTGCTGGGCGGCTCCCTGTAGTTCACCTCAAGTGTGATTGTATTGTATTTTAGTATGATCAAGTATTTAAATCATGAACATAACCTTGTTTTAAACTAGACAAAACAATGGCATTAGTAATGCCATTGCAAAATGACAGATTTTCTGTCCATATAAGTTCCAAAAAGGAATTTAAGACAGACATAAAATCAAACCCAATCAGTGAAACCCAGAAAGTCTGGGATGAGATCTACAACCAGAGAGATCTACAGCCTTGGTGTAGCTGAGTCCCAAAGTCAGCTCAGAGCTTCTCATCAGCCAGCAAAAAAGAGAAACTCTGCTGGAGGGAGTTCTGGAGTGGCTCTTGCAGATAACTTTTCCTACCAACGTTGCAGGAAGGGGGCTCCTTCTAGGGCCCGAAAGTGGGCTCTTGTCTAACACTTGGAAATGAATTGTCAGAGGAGACAGTACATGCTGACAAAGCAAGAAACTTTATTGGGAAGAGGCGCCCAGGCGGAGAGCAGTAGGATAAGGGAACACAGAAGAACTGCTCTGCCTGGCAGCTCAACTTGCAGTCGTTCAGCTTGCAGTCTTGGTTTTTGGTAAGGGGGTTAGTTTCCCGGTTGTCTTTGGCCAATCATTCCTACTCAGAGTCCTTCCTATTGGCTCAGGCATTGCTCAGCCAAGATGGGTGCTAGAAAGGACTCTCGGAGGTGGCAGGGCATATAGTGTCTCCTTTTACCTTTATGGAACTCTTCTGGTTGGTGGTGGCTTATTAGTTCCCCGTTCCTTTCTAGAACCTCCTATCTTATACCCCATGCATATTGTTACTATGGTGCCCGGCCAGGGTGGGCAGTCTCAGTCAGTTTGCTTCAGTTAGCAGCAATAGTTGTAAACCGGATTCTAGGATTTCCTGGACAAGCGTAATCAGCAAGACATTGTAGCGCTTTCAGGTACATGAAGTAAAAACACCCCATTGTTTACCACATTCTCTGTGGTTGGCAGGAAGGGAAAGTTACTTAAGTAAGGATGTTTGCTCTTTTTCAGCTTAGTTTAGCCAGGGCTTAAAGACCAGTTCCCCATGGCAAAGTCTGGCTGTGGTCCCTTGGGTGTCTAGACCCAGAGCCAAGCAGTGTTTGCTGCTGCCCTGAGAGGTGAAGAAAGAGCTCCTCCAGTCTACCTGGAGCCCTGACAGGTGACCAGGTCTGAGCACATTTTACTCCATGCTGTCTGGGCTAGCCTGAGGGTAGCCTCTCCCAGGATGACATGAGGCTTTCTCATGGTGGCCGGGGTTGCTATTTTACCACCATGACAAGACCTCCACTTCTCCCTATCTGTAGGCCCATTTCTGGCAGTCTCTTTGATAAATTAGCAAGTTCTTAAGTCATTTGGACCTCCTCTGTGCTTGGTTATTCCAGCCACTTCCAGTGCCCAATCTATGCACCACCATCACTGGTGACACTGGGCCAAAGGCCAAACCCTTTTTTTTTTTTTCTTTTTTAGTGAAATGTGGGTGATTTATAATCTTGTGATAATCACTGTTGTACAGAAAATTGACGCAGTTATATACACAAACTCTTTCTCTTTGACAATCGAGCGCTTATCTATTTGGGTCTGAGATGGATCCAGAAGATCCTGGTGCCTCCTGAAAAGTGTTCTTGGAAGGTTGATTAAACCAACTCTGCATCCTGGTCCAGTGAGTCAGCCAAGAGGAGGGGTGCTCAGGGGAGAAGTCAAATGATTTCTTTTTCCCAGTTGAAATATAGTTGATGTACAGTGTTATGTTAATTTCAGGTGCACCACTTCATAGTGATTTGACATCTGCATACATTATGAAATGCTCACCGCAGTAAGTGTAGAAATCATCTGTCCCACATACAAGGATATTACAGTGTTATTGGCCACATTCCTTTTGCTGTATATTACATTCCCTGGCTTATTTATTTATAACTGGAGATTTTCTGTTCACCTATTTCACACACACCCCTGAAACCCTCCCCTCTGGCAATCACCCATTTGTTCTCTGTATCTATGACTCTGTTTTTGTTTTCCTTGTCTGTTTGTTTTATTTTTTAGAGTCTAGATATTAGTGAGATCATATGGTGTGTGTAGTTATCTGTAGTCCTGAGTAGGTATCTGAGATCTCCCAGGGGCTCACAGGTATGTTGAGTGTCCTCATCTGCTTTCTTCCACAGTTTGACTCATGAGCAGTAGATCCAGGAGTCAGGCCCTGGTACCTTGACTGCCGTGGGGGTAGAAAGTATTACAGGGTAGAGGCGCTTCCATGTGGGCTGGAGTTGAGCCTTTGGGGACCTGCCTTTCCAGGCCTTAATTGGGACTTGAGTCCCTGGAGCATATAGTGGTGGCCCTTTAGACTCTTTTGGATCCTTGTTGACACCCCATAAGCATATTTCTTCTTGGAATTGCCCAGTGGCCATGGTGTAAGATCGGAGGTTCTGAGTCTCTGGATCTAGGAAGAGGTCATTGATATAAACAAAAGGTCTCCCATATAGCATCTCATAATGGCTAAGACTGACCTGTTCCTTAGGGGCACTACGGGTGTGGAGGAGAGCTATTGTTGAAGCCCCCTTGCACCAGAGGGAGATCTCCTTGGTTATCTTTTTTATCTCTGATTTTAAGATGTGGTTGGTTCTTTCTACTTTTTCTGAAGACTGAGGTCTTCAGGCACAATGGAGCTAATAAGTAATGCCCAATGCTTTAGAGACCACGTGGGTGACCTTAGAAGTAAATGATGTCCCATTATCACTTTGTAGTGACCTGGGCAGGCCAAATCTTGGAATGATTTCATGGAGCAGTTTTTTTTACCACCTCCTTGACCTTCTCAGTCCAGGTGGGAAAACCTTCAGTCCATCCTGTGAAGGTATCTATCATAACTGGTAGGTATTTATATCCTTGAGAAACTGGCATCTGGGTGAAGTCCATCTGTCAGTCCTCTCCTGGATAGGTACCATTCTGTTGGATAGGCTGGGCCAGCTGGGGTCTCCAAGCTCCTTGGGGTTGTTTAATTGGCAAGTGAGAGAAGAGAAGACCACTTGCCTTATAGTCATTTGGAGGCCTGTTCCTCTGAAGGACCTTTCTAGTAATCTTTGGAGGTCCTTGTCACCTAAATTAGTGGTGGCATATAAGGAGTTAACCGACTTCCATTGGAGGTTCCCAGGCAGAAAAAGGAGTCCCTCCTTTTGGAACCTCTCCATATGATCTTCTTGAAAGCCCTCACTCTTAGCTTTAAGAGTCTCACCTTCAGTGTATGAAGGAGTTTCTGGCAAATTAGTCTGCAGAACTAGGGTGGTAACCCCTATTAGGTCACTGTTCTGTAATGTTGCTCTCTTAGCTGCCTCATCGGCTGTCTGGTTCCCTCGTGCCACTTCCGTGCTCCCTTTTTGCTGTCCTTTACAGTGGGAGACTGAAACCTCAGCAGGCAAATGGACTGCCTCCAAGAGCCTGAGAATTTGATCATCATACTTAATTGGGAACTCTCAATTAAGTATGGTCAACTCTTGACCAACTCTCAGGTGGTCAAGTGGCCTCTTTCTTTCCAAATAGCAGCATGTGCATGTAGCACCAGCAAGGCACACTTGGAGTCAGTGTAAATGGCTACTCTTTTTCCTTTTCCCAGCTCTAAAGCTCAAGTCAGGGTTATGAGCTCAGCTAATTGGGCTGAAGTGCCTGGTGGTAAAGGTTTAGCCTCTATGGTCTTGAAGTTAGAGACTACTGCATATCCTGCTCTCCTTTTTTCATCTAAGACAAAGCTGCTCCCATCAGTGTACCAGATTTCCTCAGGATTGGTCAGAGGATCTTCTGACAATCCCTCTTGGGGTTTTGTCCAATGGTCCAAAGTTTCTAAGCAAGAGTGAAAGAAGAGAGAGCCCTCTGGGGTAAGCAGGAGGGTAGCTGGGTTAAGAAGCTCACAAGGGGATACAGTCAAGCCTGGATTTTTTGAGGATTCTTTGATCAGACTTGCTATCTGAGGATTCTTTGATCAGACATCCATAAATGGCCCTCTCCCATTCAGGAGTTGTTTCCCATGGTGACTGGTAAAAATAGTTTGTCCTCAAGAGAAAGTCTTAAAGCATCTTCTATCAGGACTGGAATAGCTGCAAATTTTCTAAGGCAGGGAGGCTAGCCTCGGGCGGTTGGGTCAAGCCTCTTGGGTAAGTAACCTACTGACTAGGGCACAGGTCTCAACCTTTGAGTTAACACTCCCAAGACTATTCCTTCCTTTCCATGGACATATAGTTGGAATGCTTTTTTTGGGTCTGGCAACCTTAAGGCAAGTGCTTGGGTTAAGGATTGTTTTAGTGTAGTCTCTGTCTCCTTTTGAGGAGATCCCCACATCAGTGGGATTGAATCATCCCATCTCTTTAAGCTTTCATATAATAGCTGGGTAATTAGGCCATAGTTGGGTATCCAGATTCTACAATATCCAGTTAGCCCCAGGAAAGCTCACAATTGTTTTTGAGTCATGGCGGAAGGCAACTTGACATATCCGTATATACCAATTTGCATCTGCTAATCTCAGACTCCCAATCCAACCCTCTCCCACCCCCTTCCCCCTTGGCAACTACCTGTCTATTCTCTGATTCTATTTCTGTTTCATAGATAAATGCATTTGTGTCATATTTTATATGACACTTACATATTCCACATGTAAGTGATATCACATGGTATTTGCCTTTCTCTTTCTGACTTACAAGTTAATATTGAATTTAGTGGAATCACAAGTGTAAGCTCCATATTCAAGGAACAAATCTTATTTTTTGTAGTGGAATGAACTATGGGTTCCAATACTTTACTCCCCTGTACTAGAGTTTTACATCACATTCTTGCCATGGCCACAAGGTGAGCCAAGCTGAAACTTGGGGTCAGCCAAAACATTCGCTTTAGCCTGGGGGATGTTAACAGAGGCTGAAATATGCATGGATTGCCTTTTTCTCCCTAGTTCCAGCAAGCTCTCCTTGGAAGAACATGCCCCAGGTAGCAGATGGCTTTTCAGCCTTGACTCCAGAAGAAAATCCAGGAAGGGGATTCAAACTGAACCCATGGCCAGGAGCCAAGCCAGCTGACAAGCAGTCTAAAGCTTATTGAGCCCAGTCTAGGTCTGCTGAAATCTAGTTGATCTTTGGACCCACAAGCATGAGAATAAATGCTTGTAAGCATTGCTGGGATGGCTTTTACACAGCAGTATTGCAAGAAAAGTCAACTAAGACATATTTTTTATTAATAAATCCAGTATATTTGAATCCTAAGCTTTAAGAGAAACTCTGATTAATATTTAAACTTCCTTATGCTGAGGGGCAACTAAGCCCGTGTGCAACAACTACAGAGCCCACGCCCAGGTGCCTCAACTACTGAAGCTTGCATGCTCTAGATACTGTGCTCTGCAACAAGAAAAGCCACCACAAGGAGACGCGCATGCAGTGCAACGAGAGAGTAGCCCTTGTTTGCTGCAATTAGAGAAAGCCACCCCACCCCACCCGTGCAGCAATAAGACGAGAAGAAGTAAGGCCATTGGTCATCTCTTTGCCAGAAGCCAGGGGAATCTGCTCCTCAGTCAAAAATAAATAAATAAAAATTATTTAAATTTCCTTAAACAATCATATACATCTGTCCATGTCAGCTTCACTGTTGACTCAGTCCAAAGGGTTTGACTGGAGAACTATTTACAGAGATGTGAGTAGGGTTAAGAAATCAAAATGAGATGGTAAAACCCTTGGGCAGTAAGCAGCAGTAAGAAGTTGTTACCATCTTAGGCTGAGTGACACGAGGTGGGAAGAGGGATATCTGAAGTACCTCCCACTCTAAAGGATATCTGATGGCATTGTTCACCTGTAATTGGACTCCCCTGGAAAAACTGCTTATTTGTATCGGTCCTGTAGTTAACTCAGAGGCCCCCATGGAGACCCAAATGGCCAGGCCAGAGTGGGTAGAGCTTGTTTGCAGTTTTTTATGAGTACTTTACAAGGGTGCTTCACTCAACCAGGTAAAACTGCATAAGCCTCTGGTTACCTGTAATATCACTGGGTTTATTGGGTACCTGATAGCAGACCCGGGCATGGGAGCAGCATACACACCAAACGAAGCGGTGAACTGGGCCTGTCATCTGGTAGACCAGCTACACCGCTGCCACCACCACCAACATATGAGCTACACCTGTCATCTCTGAGGGCTTCCCTGGTGGCTCAGACAGTAAAGAATCTACCTGCAGTGTGGGGGACCTGGGTTCAATTCCTGGGTTGGGAAGATCCCCTGGAGGAGGGCATGGCAACCCACTCCAGTATTCTTGCCTGGAGAATCCCCATGGACAGAGAAGCCTGGTGGACTACAGTCCATGGGTAGCAAAGAGTCTGACACAACTGAGTGACTGAACACACTTATCTTTGAATCACCTGCAAAATAATATTCTTCCCTTAGCCTGATTCTGGGTATTAGTAGAAGATGGAGAATTTAAGAGTCTCTACATATCATAGGGACAAGATGGGGCAAAAGAAGAGAGTAGAAACTGAGACCCAGAGAGGTGACCTGACCTTCTCAAGGACACACAGGGAAGGGCACAGCTGGAGCTTTACTCAGAACTGGATCTCTTGCCTCTTGGATTAGCTTTCTGTCACCTCCACCCTGCTGATGCTGATAGCCCCAGCGATCACTGTGGAGCCTTATAAGTGCCTTTTTGTCCTTTACTCCACATCTAGTGTGTCACCTATGGATGTGAATCTAACAGCTGGGCAAACTCCAGGGTCATATCAAGATGAAGACTGTGACTTTTTTTTCAGCCTCAGGTAACACCTGGCTAAAAGGGCTTAAGAAGCAAGGCCATTGGCCATCTCTTTGCCAGAAGCCAAGAGAGCCTGCTTCTCAGAATTTTCAGTGACTCACCAGTGTCACAGAGGTCCCAAACGCATGATCCTCCACTGTTCCTAAGAGTACTGTCTTCATGGTGGAAAGACTAAAGCAGCAGCTCCTCTAATGGGGAGAGTGGAGCAGGTGCCCCCCACTTACATTACTCTCACACCAGAGGCCCCAGCATCCTCCCACTAAACTTCTTCCCAGCCCCAGGCCAAGCCTTTTTCCTAAGAGGGGATATTCCAAGGATTTGGTATTAGTCAGAGTTCTCCAGAGAAACAAAACCAAAAGACCCCTAGGGTATCTACATATCTATATCTAAATAGACAGATTTATTATGAGGGATTGGCTCATGTGATTATGGAGACTAAGACGTCCCAAGATCTGTAATCAGAAAGCTGGAGATCCAAGAGGGCTGATGGAATAGTTCAGGTCAGTGACTGAGTCTGAAAGACCAAGAAAAGGATTTCCCAAATGTGAAGATAGAAAGAATTCTCTCTCACTCAGCCTTTTTGTTCTACTTTGGACTTCAACAGATCAGATGAGGCCCACCCACATTGGGGAGGGCAATCTGTTTTTCTCAACCTACTGATTCAGATGTTAATCTTATACAGAAACACCTCCACAGACACATGCAGAATAATACTTTAACCAAATATCTGGGCAACCATGGCTTAGTCATGCTGATGCAAAAAAGCCAACCAGTACAGTCTCCAAACAATTCTGGACCTTCTGATCCAAGGCTAGAACTTGTGGTGCTTGCTTTCACAGCAACAATGTTGAGGGAATCTAGTGAAGACTGAGTTGATTCTGGTGAAATGTATGGGACTAAATATCCAGAGGGGCACACAGATCCAAAATACTGATGCTCCATGGCAGGAAAAGGAAGTCAGAGCATACTACACCAGCTGTGGAAAAGATGGGGGAGTCAGTTTCTTCTCTAAGTTCATTATGAGTCGAGTGGGACCTGGTGGTGTCCCTTCTCCTCCCTATAATGCAAGTCTCCCCTGTTTCCTGGGTCCCTCCATGCCCCCTTTTCCAGGCCTTGCCCTATCGGTCACCTCCTCTACCTCGTATATCTCCAACTTCTCCCTTTCTACTGGACCCTTATAGGCAACATTTAACATGTTTGTGCCTCTTTCATTAAAAAAGAAGAATCCTCCTCAGATTGTTCTTCAGCTACTAGTCTCCTTCCTCCCTTCACAGCTAGATCTCTGAAATGTTGTCTATACTCATTACCACCATTCTTCCACCTGCCACACATGCCTCTATCTCCCCGTTGTGGATTCCACTCCACAATATCACAAAATTAGCTTTTGTTAATATCACCAGTGGCCTGCATGTTGCTAAGCCTAATGTATGCTTTTCAGCTCTCATCTTTCTCGATCTCCCAGCAGTGTCCTCACAATTCTAAGTCTAGAGAATTGGGTTATTTACACCTCCTTTTTTCAACTGCTGATGAACATACCATATATAGTAGATTGCATTATTGTTCCCAATTATTCACCCTTCCTTATGCCTTTTGTAGCGTGACTTTGCATTTCCTCTGTGCCACTGCCATCACTATGGGAGAAAAAATGCCCTGGTTCCAGAAAACTGAAACATACATGAGAAGAGCATTTCCAGCTGACCCACCGACCCATAAGCATGAGTGTGATGGCTAATATGCACTGCTGCATGCCACTGGGTTAGGGGCTGTTTGTTACACAGCACTGCTGTAGCAGTTGCAACTTGATAATGCTGTGCCTTCCCCACAAAAAAGTCATGGGCCTCAAAATTGGTCAATCTAGAAATCAAAGCTGTTCACCAGAGGCTGTCTTAAGACTCTTCCATTTCTCTTGTCTTTGAAGTGAAAGAAGAATGAAAGGTTCTACGAAGAAGACATGTCAGCTCTTGGAATTTTTGTGAGGATCTCATATTTCCATGTCAGATTTTGGGATGGGATCTGTCAGTTGGACCTTGTGGGAGCTCTTCAAATATCAAACCAATTTGGTCCAGGAACTGCCATGTGGAACTTAAAGTAACAAAATTTTGTTTCAATTTTGTATAAATGGGTATCCACTTATTTTTTTGGTTGGTATTTATGATCTTAGATTCCTAATGTTCAATGCTTATGGCCATAAATATTAACAGAGTTTCCTATACTTCCAAAAACAGTAAAATGCTCTTTATTAAATTCCAAAATGCCTTCCAACAATTTCTATTATTTTCTGAGTTATGTATCTCTTTGACACTGGCCCTAAAGTTACATCAGCAGCAGTAGTTTTAGTCATATTTCATAGCTAAGTCATCTATAATTTTTTATTTCTATATTATTCTATATTTGTAATGCCAAGCTAGTGTAGTTTTTTAATGATCTTTCTCTAATCTCTGTGGCACATCCATGAAAAAATGTGAAGAAGAATTGAGTTGGGTTCATAAATATTAATAGGTACCCTTTCTAGGCTTGAAGTGTCCAGCTCTGAAGGGGACTGCCTTGGCTGGATGAATTTAAAAACCAACTTGGGTTATAAACCTTGTGTCAGAGATCATCAGTTCAGTTCAGTCACTCAGTCGTGTCTGACTCTTTGCAACCCCATGAATCGCAGCACACCAGGCCTCCCTGTCCATCACCAACTCCGGGAGTTCACTCAGACTCACGTCCATCAAGTCAGTGATGCCATCCAGCCATCTCATCCTCTGTTGTCCCCTTCTCCTCCTGCCCCCAATCCCTCCCAGCATCTGAGTCTTTTCCAATGAGTCAACTCTTCGCATGAGGTGGCCAAAGTACTGGAGTTTCAGCTTTAGCATCATTCCTTCCAAAGAAATCCCAGGGCTGATCTTCAGAATGGACTGGTTGGATCTGCTTGGAGTCCAAGGGACTCTCAAGAGTCTTCTCCAACAACACAGTTCAAAAGCATCAATTCTTTGGTGCTCAGCCTTCTTCACAGTCCAACTCTCACATCCATACATGACCACTGGAAAAACCATAGCCTTGACTAGACGGACTTTTGTTGGCAAAGTAATGTCTCTGCTTTTGAATATGCTATCTAGGTTGGTCATAACTTTGCTTCCAAGGAGTAAGCGTCTTTTAATTTCATGGCTGCAGTCACCATCTGCAGTGATTTTGGAGCCCCCAAAAAATAAAGTCTGACACTGTTTCCACTGTTTCCCCATCTATTTCCCATGAAGTGATGGGACCAGGTACCATGATGTTCGTTTTCTGAATGTTGAGTTTTAAGCCAACTTTTTCACTCTCCTCTTTCACCTTCATCAGAGATCATGAGTGCACATAAATATCAGGGTTTTCCTCTTCTTCCTGACATACAACTCAATAATAATGCCCCAGCTGTAGTTAGAAGCTGCACAAATTTTATGATGGGGTTACCCCCGTGTTCTCTTCTGTCTGGCTCTATTACCCACTGTAACTGATGCTTCAGCAAGTGCCCACAGCTCCCTCCCACCTCCAGGTGTATTATGGGGCCACAGAGTCTTCATGCCATCATGCCCACGAATTTCATGCCATTGCCTAGATTTGGAAAGTTCATTAAATACCCACATTATTCATAAATCCTTAACTCTTCACATATCAGTGACTCCAGGTTCTGTTTGTATCACCCACACATGTTAAGGAAATATCTTGGTTTCTTAGAGCTGAGATTCACTTAAGTTCTCTGTTCTGCCCCATGCACAAGCTCGGACAGAAAAGGGCAGAGATGTTTTAGGTATACTGTTTTTTATCATCTAGAACCAGCATTCTGTTTCTAGAGCAAATACAGAGAACATGGCACTGGGTGAACCAGTCACAGTTCCCACCGAAGCTTCATAGGAGGCTTTTGTTCATGCTTGGAACCATGCACTCATTGCTCTGTGTATCCCCACAGGCTCTCAACTTGTCCAGAGTTGTGCGAGCAGAATGATTTCCCACTTCAAAAGACAACTGATGACATTTTCCACCTGTGATCCTTGGGAAAGCTGCTTATTTGCATCATCCTGCAGTTAACTCAGAAGGCCCTTGGAGACCCAAATGGCCAGGTGAGGAGTGGGTGGAGATTGTTTGCAGTTTTTTATGAGCACCTTACAAAGGTGCCTCACTCAACCAGATGGCATCATGTAAGCCTCAGGTTACCATAGAGTTTTGTTGGGTACCTTGTGGCAGTCCCAGGCCTGGGAGCAGTGTATGTGTGTGTGTGTGTGTGTGTGTGTGTGTGTGTGTGTGTTTAGTTTCTCAGTCATGTCCAACTCTGCAACCCCATAGACTGTAGCCTGCCAGGCACCTCTGTTCATGGGGATTCTCCAGGTAAGAACACTGGAATGGGTTGCCAAGCCCTTCTACAGGGGATCTTCCTAACCCAGGGATCGAACCTAGGTCTCCCACATTGCAGGCAGATTCTTTAAGAGAGCAGTGGAAATACCAAACAGGGGTAGTAAGCCAGAGGGGAGCTTTGCCTTAGTCTTCCAATCTAAGCATAGGAAGAGTTCTGGGCACTTCTGACCATACCCCTTTATCTGTGATTACCAAACCAGGGCTCAGCTATCCAATTATTCGGTGTTTTATATACTTTTTTTTTGCTTACACACATATCCTCCAGGTCTTAAGCCCCTTCTGGCATTCAGTCACTTACAAGAAAGCTGCTGGAGCCCCAGTCAAGCTGTCCATACGCCAGGCAGCAGGCAGAAAATACATTGAATCTGTTGGGAATTGAAATCTTCTGCAAGAAAAAGAGACTCTCAAAAGTGTGGCTTGAACAAAATAAAAGTTTTATTTACCTTGTATAATAAGAAATCCAGAGAAAGGTAATCCAGAACTGGAATGATGGCTTCACATCACCAGGAACCCAGATTCCTCTGGTTCCCACTCTGCTATTCCTGGGGTGAGTCTTCATCCTTCCGCTCACATAATGGCTGCTAAGGCTGGAGCCATCAATTCCACATTCCTGGGAGTAGGGAAGGAAGGACCAAGTATACAAAGCGGAAACTACCAGTGGAGTTTTCCCCCCTTAATAAGCCAGTGTCTTCCACTGACATCTTATTGGCCAGAATTGTGTCACACGACCACCCATAACTTTAAGATAGGCTTGAAAATGTGGAGGTTTTTTTTCAGCCGAACTTATTGACATCCTGAATACAACTGAGGTTCTACTATGAAGAAAAAGGGGTAGAATGGATATTGGAAAGCACCCCGCAGTTCCTATCACACCCAGAGAAGACTGCCATTTGAACTTGGATATGCATGCAACACCCAAGAAGAGGAGCCTACCCTAATTACCCTAATGGAAGATGTCTAATGTTAGTTCAAGGCAGGGCTGGAATTTGAGCCCTGCCTTGAACCTCATCCTTTTTCTATAAAGCCAACTGTGTAAATTTCTTTGATTAATAGCTGTCACTGACTGTACTGCTTACTTGTGGAAACTCCCAGGTGACAAATTAATGTAAACCTGATTCAGAACAAGTATTTCTTTCTCTATTTTTACTGGAGTATAGTTGATTTACAATGTTGTGTTAGTTTCTGCTGAACATCAAAGTAAATCAGTTATGTTGTTGTTCAGTTGCTAAGTCGTGTCTGACTCTTTGGGTCCCCATGGACTGTCCCACACCAGGCTCCTCTGTCCTCCACTATCTCATGGAGTTTGCTCAGATCATGTCCAATGGGTCCATGATGCTATCCAACCATCTCACCCTCTGCCGCTCCCTTCTCCTTCTCCTTTTGCCTTCAATCTTTTCCAGCATCAGAGTGTTTTCCAGTGAGTTGGCTCTTCACATCCGGTGGCCAAAGTATTGGAGCTTCAGCTTCAGCAACAGTCCTTCCAATGAATATTCAGAACTGATTTCCTTTAGGATTGACTGGTTGGATCTCCTTGCAGTCCAAGGACTCTCAAGAGTCTTCTCCAGCACCACAACTCAAAAGCATCAATTCTTCAGCATTCAGCCTTCTTTATGATCCAGCTCTCACAACCATACATGAGTACTGGAAAAACCATAGCTCTGATTATACAGTCCTTTGTCAACAAAGTGATATCTAGGTTTGTCATAGCTTTCCTTCCAAGGAACAAGCATCTTTTAATTTCATGGCTGCAGTCACCACCCACAGTGATTTTGGAGCCCAGGAAAATAAAATCTGTCACTGCTTCCACTTTTCCCCTTCTATTTGCATTACAGTGATGGGACTGGATGCTACGATCTTAGTTTTTTGAATGTTGAGTTTTAAGCCAGCTTTTCACCCTCCTCTTTCACCCTCATCAAGAGGCTCTTTAGGTCCTCTTCACTTTATGCCATTAGGGTATTATCATCTGCATATCTGAGGTTGTTGATATTTCTCCTGGCAATCTTGATTCCAGCTTCTGGTTCATCCAGTCTATCATCTCACATGATGTACTCTGCATATAAGTTAAATAAGCAGGGTGACAATATACAGCCTTGTCATACTCCTTTCCCAATTTTGAACCAGTCAGTTGTTCCATGTCTGGTTCTAACTGTTGCTTCTTGACCTACATACAGGTTTCTCAGGAGACAGGTAAGGTGGTCTGGTATTCCCATCTCTTTATGAATTTTCCACAGTTTGTTGTGATCCATGCAGTCAAAGGATTTAGCGTAGTCAATGAAGCAGAAGTAGATGCTTTTCTGGAATTCCCTTGCTTTCTCCATGATCTAACGAATGTTGACAATTTGATCTCTGGTTCCTATGCCTTTTCTAAACCCATCTTGTACATCTGAAAGTTCTCAGTTCACATATTGCTAAAGCCTAGCTTGAAGAATTTTGAGTATAACCTTACTAGCATGTGAATTGAGCCCAGTTGTATGGTAATATGTTGAAATACTAATGATAAAAATGAATGAAATCTTGCCATTTGCAACAGCATGGATGGACCTGGTGGGTATTATGAACTAAGTCAGACAGAGCAAGAGAAATACTATATGTTTTCACTTATATGTTGAATCTAAAAAGCAAAACAAACAAATATTAATATAACAGAAACAGACACAGATACTGAGACAAAGTAGTGGTTACTACAGGGGGAAGGATGAGGGAGGGGAAAAACAGGTAAAGAGGATTAAGAGGTACAAACTAGCAAAGGAAACTCAACTTTGAACTTAGGGTTCTGCCATCCCTGTATTGCATGGCAAGCCAGTTCCCACGGTCTAGCCTGGTCTTGCATCCCACGGTCCAGTCCCTTCCCCTTCCAACCACTTCCTTCATCTTTCCACAGATTTTCATAAATTTTCATGAACCAAGCCTTCACATCTCACGTGCTATCGGCTCATCCTGCAAAGAACTAACCCTTGGCCACTCCGTAAGCCTAGGGATGTATATGCTGACGGTGGTGACACAGGCCTGTGGGAGAGGCCTGTGCAGATTCTGGAAGTGGGCATGGAATTCCAGGGTCCTGGGCACCTAGAGAGTGGCTTGGGTATGTGTGGGCTCTGGGTTGATACATCCCCTTGGCCCAGACTCCTCCTATCATGAGGACCCCACACCCCTCATAGGAGAAACATAGCAGGGCCTCTGAAGTGCTTGGCCCAAGTCAGGGCCCCTTTTTGCCTCTGTCTAATGAGCATATCCTTTAAACCTGTGGCCAATATATGCTATTTTCTTCCCCTCAGCCTGGAAGCATGGACTGCAGAAGCATGCTTCATGGATGAAGCAGCCCTCTTACTATTACACATAATAATTTTCTTGAATAATCTTTTTCCATCCCCCATGACCTTGGGTTTGGGTATGTGAAGGTCCTAGTGAATGAACAAGGAGGAATGCTGTCACTGAAATGCACACTCATGACTTCACTGAATTACAAGCTGAACCAGTCTCCTGGAGGCTTGGGGACAGAAGTGACTCTCCAGGTTGGTTGACCTGTTTTCCTTAGCCCTTCACTTGTCTGTGCTGCCCTGATTTCATTCTGAGGAAATCTGGACAAGCTCTGAGGTGTGAGTTTATATACCCCACAGTAGTGAGCCTTGAGCTAAAACTACTATCCTATACCTTCCACCCATTACCCAACCCCTAGATTCTTTCACAATCTTTCCATTTTATGGTATTTTCCCTCCACAGTTCAGCTTATTGGTAAAAACCAGAACTGCACCATAGTTCATTTCTAAATATTTAGAGATTTCCATTAAGATTTCCTCTTTAAGGCACACACTATTTAGAAGTATATGTCAGTTTCCAAATTAATAAGGTTTCTTGGCCTGTGTATGTGTGTGTATAATTCTAACTGCACTGCAATGTGGTTAGAGAATGTGGTCTATAGGATACTGACTTTTGGGAGACTTTTGAAGGCACAGTAAAGCATCCATTTTGTAAGTGTGTGTGTGACATTAAAAAAAAAGAATGTGTATTCTCTACCTTTTGGTTATAAGTATGTGTGTGTGTGTGCATATATGTCCATGTACATAAGCATACATGGAACAACTGACTGGTTCAAAATTGGGAAAAGAGTACGACAAGGCTGTATATTGTCACCCTGCTTATTTAACTTATATGCAGAGTACATCATGTGAAATGATAGACTGGATGAATCAGAAGCTGGAATCAAGATTGCCAGGAGAAATATCAACAACCTCAGATATGCAGATGATAACACCCTAATGGGCAGAAAGTGAAGAGTCTTTTTCACTTCACAATGAGTCAGTTCTTCGCATCAGGTGGCCAAAGTATTAGAGTTTCAGCTTCAACATCAGTCCTATCAATGAACAGCCAGGACTGATCTCCTTTAGGATGGACTGGTTGGATCTCTTTGCAGTCCAAGGGACTCCCAAGAGTCTTCTCCAACACCACAGTTCAAAAGCATCAATTCTTCGGTGCTCAGCTTTCTTTATAGTCCAACTCTCACATCCATACATGATTATTGGAAAAGCCATAGCTTTGACTAGATGGGCCTTTGTTGGCAAAATAATATATCTTTGGTTTTTAATATGCTGTCTAGGTTGGTCATAGCTTTTCTTCCAAGGAGCAAATGTCTTTTAATTTCATGACTGCAGTCACCATCTGCAGTGATTTTGGAGCCCTGAAAAATAAAGGTTATCACTGTTGCCATTGTTTCCCCATCTATCTGCCATGACGTGATGGGACCAGATGCCATGATCTTAGTTTTCTGAACGTTGAGTTTTAAGCCAATTTTTTCACTCTCCTCTTTCACTTTCATCAAGAGGCTCTTTAGTTCTTCTTCACTTTCTGCTATAAGGGTGGTGTTATCTGCGTATCTGAGTTTATTGCTATTTCTCCCAGCAGTCTTGATTCCAGCTTGTGCTTCATCCAGCCTGGCATTTCGCATGATTTACTCTGTATAGAAGTTAAATAAGCAGGGTGACAATATACAACCTTGACGTACTCCTTTCCCAATTTCCTGACATACAAGATGACGGAGTAGAAGGACATGTGCTCATCTTCTCCTGCAAGAACTCCAAAATTACAACTCATTGCTGAATAACCATCACCCAGAGAATGTGGATCCCACCAAAAAAAAAAGATTGTCATACTTGCTTCACCACAAAAAGTGTCCCCTGATTGCCATTCCACATTTTATGAGAGGCATCATGGTAATGGATGATGCATTCTATGCAGGGGGTTCTGGCAGGAGTGCTGAGGGCAGGCAGGCAAATTTGTACCCAAATGTATCTTACCCCCATGTGGACAAAGCACTGCCCTCCCTTATGGGGAAGGGTTGAGTGAAGTCCATCCACCTTGCCTCTAGGTAGCCAGCTGATTCCCAGGGAATTTGGGGAGGTTAGTATAGTCTGCTTTGGCAGGCTGGGCGCTCAGCAGTGGCAGGAGCCAATTCACCCTTGGGAAGGGAAGAATATGTCTCCATTATGGCTGCTTTGTACCTGGGCCCACTGAGCAAGCACTAAGGGGCTAGGCAGGGAAAACAACCTCATGCCGGCTATTTACATTGATCCTAGTTAGGACCTTCCAGAGCAGAAAGGGTCTGCTGTTATCAACCTGCCTCTGAGTGGCAAGTTGGTCTCCTAGAAATGGGAGACAGCTTAGCCATTGTTTCTGCTGCTGACCAGTCAGACACTCAAAAGACAGCAGCAGAAAGTAGACCAGCCTTGAAGTTGGGAGCCCACGCACAGGGCCATGCTTAGCTGCACCCCTTCCATTATAGCTATACTGCTCATGGGCACATTGGCATGCACTGGGCAGGGCTGGAGGGTGGGGAAGGAGAGGCTGGCTGACATCCATTGAATGAGTTAGCAAATCTACCTGGTTGTTGAGCCCCTCTGAGATGGATGCCCTTTTAAGGTTACTGATGGAAAACATGGGAGAAGGCACTGGTGACCCACTCCAGTACTCCTGCCTGGAAAATCCCATGGGCAGAGGAGCCCGGTGGGCTCCAGTCCATGGGGTCGCTAATAGTAGGGCACTACTGAGCGACTTCACTTTCACTTTTCACTTTCATGCATTGGAGAAGGAAATGGCAACCCACTCCAGTGTTCTTGCCTGGAGAATCCCAGGGACGGGGGAGCCTGGTGGGCTGCAGTCTATGGGGTCGCACAGAGTCGGACACGACTGAAGCGACCTAGCAGCAGCAGATGGAAAACATATGCACATTGATGCCCACTCCCATGTCCGTTCACACGTATCTCTAGACCTCCTCTCTCTAGTCTTTCAATTTTTCTCCTTCCAGACCAATCCACCAATCTTTATCATCTGGAAGTTCAGTGAGAGGGCAGACCCTTCCCAAGCCTCTGCTTTCATCACTTTTGCTAATGTACCATTGCACAAAGCAAACCACCTGGCCCAACCTAGATTAAAAGGGTGAAAAACACGATCTATTTTTTGATGGAAAGACTGGCAGTCACAATGAAAGGGGTGTGAATATAGCAATTTGTGGCCATTATTGCAATCTACCACAGGGCTTTAGGACAAAGAAAAATCAAGGGTGTGGCTATCACACCCTTTGTAAATGACCCTTGAGAAGATAAAGGCAGTGCCTATAAATTCATTCAGCTAGACAAAAGTGTTCCTGGAATGATTAACTATAAACCAACAGAAGCCTGATATGTCTGTTCTTAAATATTTGATATTAAGAGGAAGCATAAAAGAAATGTTTGCATGGCTTTTAGCCCATGAAGCTGCCTGAAATAAAATACATAGGAAACATTCATTTGTGGTAGAATTGTTGGCAAGGTGACCCCAACTTGGACTGAAAGAGACAGGAGATGTAAAAGGATTCTGATGCCCCAAGTTTCTACTGTGAAAGGAAAATCAAAATGGACTCTGTACTGCTAAGAGCACTCTCCACAATTGAGCCAGGAAGCCACTAGGGAAGTGTGACATATGCACGTCTCAGCCTGGATGGAATCTAACCTTTTGACCTGATGAAGTCATGCTGAACATGTGCCAGAAGCTCAAGATAATTATCAGACCCTTACCCTAAAATAACTTGTGATTCCTTGAGGACAAATATTTTCATCAAATATTTGCATCAGAGTCCATCATAATTCTTACCAGGTAACTTTTAACAACCCAGTGGCTTGGAACTTTCTTTTGGAGTTACTCAAATCTGTGCCTCTCCAGTTGCAATTCTTAAGATCCTAAATAAATACATAAATTCTTTGCTTATTTGCAGCTCCTGCATTATTATTTTAGTTGACACTGAAGACAAGAAGAAGGCTAACAAATCTTCTCCACCAGCACAGAGGGCATATTTTTAATGCCTGCTTCCAAAGTGACCAAGGAGGAGAATAAGGAAGGAAGGATCTTGTGAATACTGAGGTAGATCCTAGCAGGAAGGTTATTAAGGTGGTAAACACTTTGCTGAGAATGTCATGGTGCCATGATGGTCCCATCTCTACACTCATACTATTTGCCTTCTTGGGAACTGTGAGCACAGTTGGCCACTCCCTCTTTCTAGGTACCCATTCTTTTTTTGGTTTCCACCCTATGACATCTTTCAGGTTTCCCTCCTACATCCTGACAGCTGCTTTCCAGTCTCTTTTACTGGCTCTCTCTCTGCTCAAAGTGTTGGAGTAATCCAAGGTCATTTCTGAGAGTCCTTTCTCCAACTATACAGTATCCCTAGGAAATTTCACTCAGACCATGACATTAGATACCAACCCCATGCCAATGACTATTAAATCTGTATATCTATCATTTTCTTAAATCCAGACTCGCTGCAATACTGCAATCCAGTTCTGACACTAACTACTCAGAGTTAGCACAGACATTACAGGTTTAAGGGCACAATCTCCCCCAACTGCTCTTACTTCACATGCCAAGTTTAGGGGTGTCATCCCCCTCACATTCAATAATTTGCTGGAATGACTCATAGAACTCAGGAAACTTTATACTTACTACACAGTTTTATTATAAAGGATATAAATCAGGACCAGCCCCATGAAGAGATACATAGTGGAAGGTTTTGGAATGAAATTAGATGAGCTATTCTCACTCAGCTGAAGGCTGAGCTAGTTTGCCCTGCATTTCCTGGTTCTGGAACAACTTGATTGTATATGTTAGTCAGCTGGGGCCACTGTGACAAAATACCATAAAATGGGTGGCTTAACCAAAAGGAAGTTCTTTTCTCATAGTTCCAGAGGCTGAAAATCTGGGATCAGGGTACCAACATGGTCAGGCTCTGGTGAGAGCTCTCTGCCTGGCCTGCAGACTGCCACGTCCTTGCTATGTGCTCATATGGAGGAGAGAGAGATTAGAAGCTCTCTTATGTATCTTTTTTTTTTTTGACTCATCCCATGGCATGTGCAGAGAAGGCAATGGCACCCCACTCCAGTACTCTTGCCTGGAGAATCCCATGAACGGAGGAGCCTGGTGGGCTGCGGTCCATGGGGTCGCTAGGAGTCAGACACAACTGAGCGACTTCACTTTCACTTTTCACTTTCATGCACTGGAGAAGGAAATGGCAACCCACTCCAGTGTTCTTGCCTGGAGAATCCCAGGGACGGGGGAGCCCGGTGGGCTGCCGTTTATGGGGTCGCACAGAGTCGGACACGAATGAAGCGACTTAGCATAGCATAGCATAGCATAGCATGACATGTGATGTGAGATCTTAGTTTCCCAACCAGGGATCAAACCCATCCCTCCTGCAGTGGAAGCTCCGATTCTTAACCACTTCCCTGGACTGTCAGGGGAGTCTTGTGTATCTTCTTGTAAGAGCACTAATTCATTCTTTAGGGTCCCCATCCTCATGAACTCATCTAAAGCTAATTACCTCCCAAAGGACTCATCTCCAATACCATTACACTATGGGTTCGGTGCATGAATTTTGAGAGGACACAATTCTTCCATTGTTCTTGTTGTTCAGTCACTAAGTTTGTCTGACTCAGGCTTCCCTGTCATTCACTATCTCCCAGAGTTTGCTCTAACTCATGTCCACTGAGTCAGCGATGCCATCTAATCATCTCATCCTGTGTCCCTCGTTTCTCCTCCTGCCTTCAATCTTTCCTAGCATCAGAGTCCTTTCCAATGAGTCAGCGCTTCACATCAGGTGGCCAAAACATTGGAGTTTCATTTTCAGCAGCAGTCCTTCCAATGAATATTCAGGACTTTACGTTCACCACAAGCCATATTCACAACTGAGTGTCGTTTCTTCTTTGGCCCGGCCACTTCATTCTCTCTGGAGCTATTTTTCCGCTCTTCCCCAGTAGCATATTGGATACCTGCCAACTTGGAGGGCTCATCTTCCTATGTCATGCCATTTTGCCTTTTCATACTGTTCATGGGGTTCTCGAGGCAAGGATATTGAAGCAGTTCATAGCACTGCAGTTTTTTAATCTTATTTTTCTGTTTGTGAATCCCCACTAAAGCTTGTCCTGCTGCTGCTGCTAAGTCGCTTCAGTCGTGTCCAACTCTGTGCGACACCATAAACGGCAGCCCACCAGGCTCCCCCGTCCCTGGGATTCTCCAGGCAAGAACACTGGAGTGGGTTGCCATTTCCTCCTCCAATGCATGAAAGTGAAAAGTGAAAGTGAAGTCGCTCAGTCGTGTCCGACCCTCAGCGATCCCATGGACTGCAGCCTAACAGGCTCCTCCGTCCATGGGATTTTCCAGGCAAGAGTACTGGAGTGGGGTGCCATTGCCTTCTCCGAAAGCCTATCCTAGGTGACTGCAGAAAGAGCTGTGTCTTCGACCTCTTTGATGTTTGCTTGGGTTCTCTTTCTTCTACTGTATTGTACCCTTTATTGTTTCAAGTATATTTTGCTAAGACTCATGAGCCTTTTAATCATCTGATTGTGTGTTAATTGCTGCATCCTCTTCCTGCTGAGCCACCTATTTGGCTTCCACCGTTTCTGTGAACTTCCCGAGGGTCAGATGCGTCTAAATGGAGAGAGTGAGAGCGAGATGAAGCATTGTAATTGCTTCCACAGCGCTGCTGCAGAGCCCCCATGGGGACTGGAGGAAGAGGCCAGGGATGGCTCTAGCAGCTAGAGACATGGCGAAGCCGGAACACCCTTCCACCTCCACATCCGTGTCCAAACTGAGTTCACAGCCCAGAATCCTCAGCTGCCCAAGTGCTCCTGTTCATCACTGTCCTCAGGTAGCAAACAGCCATGGGCACCAGAAGGTGTCTGCTCAACTGACCACCTCCCCAGGGGAGGAGAACGGTGGGTTCCAGGACCCCCAGCACCGACAAGTGCTCTTCCAAGGCCCTTTGATGGCCTGTTCAAAGCCCCCAGAGAGACCAGATGGAAAACTGAGCCCCTGAGAGTGAGGCACGCAGCTGGTTCTCAGGGATTCAAGAGTGTGAGGCTCTCTGCTCATGGATTAACCAGTCCACTGCTTTCCCACAGCATCTCCATCACAAAACAGTAAGAGTATGAGTGAGACTTCCAAATCATGATTTTGCAAATATGGTGTTCCTTACATGCAAGTGCTTCTGATAAAGAACTTAAAGAAAGAGTAAGCAGATAAAGATATTGCTTAGGATGAAGGTTTAAAATTCTTACTATGCATAGGCCTTCCCTAATAACATGAATACTTAAGAGACTTGGCTGAAATAAATGTACCTAATGACAGCACTGGAAGAGCACAAGCTGGAATCAAGATTGCCAGAAGAAATATCAATAATCTCAGATATGCAGATGACACTACCCTTATGGCAGAAAGTGAAGAGGTACTAAAAAGCCTCTTGATAAAAGTGGAAGAGGAGAGTGAAAAAGTTGGCTTAAAGCTCAACATTCAGAAAACTAAGATCATGGCATCTGGTCCCATCACTTTATGGGACATAGATGGGGAAACAGTGGAAACAGTGTCAGACTTTATTTTGGGGGGCTCCAAAATCACTGCAGATGGTGACTGAAGCCATGAAATTAAAAGACGCTTACTCCTTGGAAGGAAAGTTATGACCAACCTAGATAGCACATTCAAAAGCCAGAGACATTACTTTGCCAACAAAGGTCCGTCTAGTCAAGGCTATGGTTTTTCCAGTGGTCATGTATGGATGTGAGAGTTGGACTGTGAAGAAGGCTGAGTGCCGAAGAATTGATGCTTTTGAACTGTGGTGTTGGAGAAGACTCTTGAGAGTCCCTTGGACTGCAAGGAGATCCAACCAGTCCATTCTGAAGGAGATCAGCCCTGGGATTTCTTTGGAAGGAATGATGCTAAAGCTGAAACTCCAGTACTTTGGCCACCTCATGCGAAGGGTTAACTCATTGGAAAAGACTCTGATGCTGGGAAGGATTGGGGGCAGGAGAAGGGGACGACAGAGGATGAGATGGCTGGATGGCATCACCGACTTGATGGACATGAGTTTGAGTGAACTCCGGGAGTTGGTGATGGACAGGGAAGCCTGGCGTGCTGCGATTTATGGGGTCGTAAAGAGTCGGACACGACTCAGCGACTGAACTGAACTGAACTGATTTTTTTTCTCATTTAGGTTATTACAGACTATGGAGCAGAGTTCCCCGTGTTATACAGTAGGTCCTTGTTGGTTATCTACAAATTTCTCTTCTTATAAGGATACTAGGCAGACTGGATTAGGACCTACTCTAACAGCCTCATTTAAGCTCTTTAAAGCCCCTCTCTCCAAACACAATCTAATCCTGAGGTCCTGGGGCTCAGGGGCTTTGTTTTGTTTTGGCTGCACCGCATGGTGTGCAGGATCTTAGTGCTCTGACCAGGGATTGAACCTGGCCTTGAGCAATGAAAGCACAGAATCCTAACCACTGAACTGCCAGGGAATTCTGGGGGTTAGGGTTTTGATAGATGAATTTTAAGGGGACACAGTTCAGACCATAACAGTTTCCAAGAACTTTGGTTAGGTTACTGGTCCCCATTCATGCTGAGGTTAATATTCCATCCCTGTTCACTCGGAAACTGAACCATCTTACCTAAGGCAGTCAGTATGCTGCCGTAGCCCTTACTGCCAGAATAACGTCTCCAGGTAACGGTACTGGACCCTGCTGGTGAGACATCAGCCTCTTGAGGTCTCGGTCTGCCCATCAGAGACAAGTTATGGGAGAGATTAGGTTGCCTTGCAGCAGCCCAGTGACACATTCTAATCTAAGTCACATGAAGGCAAATCATCTCTGATCATCTGGATGCAGAGAGATGCTGGAGCCAGGGTTAGTGAGGCCTCCAGTGTATGAAGCTGCTCCAGTCTGCAGAATAGGGCACTGGGCCACATTCAGTTTGTAGGGATCCACAGGAAGATATCAGTAACCAATGACTTTTTCACTGGCCACACAGGGTTATTATAAGGTGATAACACTTTTTAAACACCTCTGCCTCCATTAGCTTCTTGGTCTAGTGACATCCTGTCCTTCCCTGCCCCCCAACCCCCACCCCCCGCATTGTGTTGGTTCAGTCATAAGGGTAGGCTGGGAAGCCTGTTGAGAACAAGACTGTGGACTTGCTCCACTACCACTTTTCCAGCTGTGGCACTTCCCCGTTGGGAACCTCCTTTGTGGTCAGCAGCAGTATCAGTGACAGCCACTTGAGTGTGTATTGTCCCAAAGGGCCCACTCATCGAGTTACAGTAGTCCACTGTCCAAGCTGAGAGTCTGTCCCAAATTCAATGGCAGTAGTTTTCCAGCCATGTCCCTGGGTATTTCCTGGCACCAGAGACTTGTACTTCTGTGCCCAAAAGGACTGAAAAGATTTGGTGACCTTGGTTGCCATCAAGTCCCCAGCATACCTTGACCAGCACCATCAGCCCTCCTTAGGGAAGAGAGGAGCTTGGCTTCTGCCCTAGTCTTATTTGTTCTTGAAGGGGTGACGTCTGGTCAGACAGGTGGTGTGAAGGCGCCAGACCAGCCCCAGTGTGCACAGCGCAGGCCTCGGCAGGGTCTCTCAGCCCTCCCGGCCCTCCTGTTTGTCCACAGCAAACAGCACAGCTGGCCTGGCATCTTCACCTGCCACAGCCCAGATCTTTACATTTGTGGCTTTCTACTGGCCTGAGAGTGAGGATTTCCCTCATGGGCAAGTCACCAATCTCCTGTCTGGGAACTCCCTGGTGTAAATGCTATGTCCATATTGTCCTACCATCCGAATCTTCAACCCATTTTTCTCCTCTTTACTTTGCCTGTGTCCATTTACTTTGCCCTGTGTCAGGCCTCTATTCTGGGGAGCTGGTTGCCCAGTTGTTAAAGAATTTTCTGGACTTAATTGTCCCTGATAATTGGTGCCAACTGAACAAACCAGTCAGACCCTGAGTGACTATCTCATCACCTGGGTACTCATGGTTTCCATATAATTACAGTTACCTTAAGGAAATGTACAGGTTCCCCTTCTAGCACCACGGATGCTTATCAGACAAGGTAAGCTCCTGTGAGGTAGGCCACTGTTTCGCTGTGGAGGTAAAGACCCACCAACTGCCCTAAACCATTCCATGTTCATCCAAGGTCTTCCCCGTGTTCATGTCATCAGCCAGGCAGGCTTCCACATCAGTCATTAGACAACCAAATGTTTTCTACTTTTTCTCATCCAACACAACTGGTATAGCTTCTTCCTTCACTACAGCTAAAGTGCCAATCCCTCTAGTTTCATTGGGGGCTATAGATTGAATGTTTGTGTCCCCCAAATCCATATATTGAAACCTAATTTCCAAGTGATGTATTTGGAGGAGGAGTCTTTGGGCAGTGATTAGGTCATGGAGTGAAGTCCTCATGAGCGCGATTAGTATCATTATAAAAGAGATCCCTTCATCTGACGGGCGGACACAGTGGAAGACATCCATCTATGAACCAGAAGGCAGGTCCTCACCAGACACAAAATCTGTAGGCAACTTGATCTTGGACTTCCCAGCCACAGAAGATTTCTGTGGTTTGCAAGGCATGCAATCTATGGTACTTAACTGTTATAGTAGCCCCAGCTAAGACACTGGGCTTTTGTCCAAACCTCATGTTCCTCCTCTTCCACTCTTTGTAAGAGCAGACCGCAGGACGGTTCTGCAGAACTGACTGCACCTGACCACAGGGAGTATTTTATATCAGGTTACCCCCATAGGTGGGAGGAAGCAGTTTTGCTTCCCCATGGAGCAGACGGGTGAACAGCAACCATGCTTAATTATTCTTAGTGTTATAGGATCCTCTAACCATGGGCAACAGTCAAGTGCCACTTTTCTCCTGTCACCAAATGCTTCAGTAACCAGGGTGCCACCATCTGAGAATCCTGATCCATAGCTGCCTTTTTCCAAAAGGGCACTGTGGTCTTATCAACCTGCAGGGGAAGAAGGATTAAAAAATTCCATGTAGCCAGCCTGTCACTGGCTACAGACAAGATGGGCCCACCCACCTGGTATGGCTTCTATAGCGAGTTGCATTGTGTCCCCACAAAACATATGCCCACCCCAAACCTTAGAATGTGATCTTAACTGAAATAAGGATCTTTGAAGAGGATCACGAGATCATCCTAGATGAGGGGGGTCCCTAAATCCAGGGAAGATTATCTTTATAAGACACAAAAACAGAGACACAGAGAAGACCATGTTGGCAGAGATTGGAGGGATCTGTCTTCAAGCCATGGAGGGCCAATGATTGCTATTAACTACCAGAAGCTACAAGAGAGACATGAGACAGATGTTCCTAAGGGCCTCTGGAAGGAGACCTGGCGACAGCCTGAGCTGACTTCTTGTTCTAAGCCATCAGTTCTGGGGTAAATTGTTAGTTACCCAAGGAAACTACTATGGCCTCATTTACAGCAAGATGAACAGGCCAGGACTTCTCTGGTGTACCAGTGGTTAAGAATTCACCTGCAAAAGCACGGGACACAGGTTGGATCCCTGGTCCAGGAAGATCCCACAGGCTGTAGGGAAACTAAGCCTGTGCGCCCCACTGCCGAGACTATCTCCAGAAACCAGGGGCCGCGACTACTGAAGCTCGCATGCCCTCAGTTCACTCAGCTGTGTCTGACTCTTTGCAACCCTGTGGACTGCAACACACCAGGCCTCCCTGTCCATCACCAACTCCCAGAGCTTGCTCAAACTCAGGTCCATTGAGTCAGTGATGCCATCCAGCCATCTCATCCTCTGTCGTCCCCTTCTCCTCCTGCCTTCAATCTTTCCCAGCATCAGGGTCTTTTCCAATGAGTCCGTTCTTCATATCAGGTGGCCAAAGTATTAGAGCTTCAGCTTCAGCATCAGTCCTTCTAATGAATATTCAGGACTGGTTTCCTTTAGGATGGATTGGTTGGATCTCCTTGCAGTCCAAGGGACCCTCAAGAGCCTTCTCCAACACCACAGGTCAAAAGCATCAATTCTTTGATGCTCAGCTTTCTTTATGGTCCACCTCTCACATCCATACGTTGACTACTGGAAAAACTATAGTTTTGACTAAAGGACTTTTGTTGGCAAAATAATGTCTCTGTTTTTTAATATGCTCTTTTGGTTGGTCACAGCTTTTCTTCCAAGGAGCAAGCGTCTTTTAATTTCATGGCTGCAGTCACCATCTGCAGTGATTTTGGAGCCCAAGAAAAGAAAGTCTGTCACTGTTTCCATTGTTGCCCAACCTATTTGCTGTGAAGGGATGGGACCAGATGCCATGATCTTCGTTTTTTGACCGTTGAGTTTTAACCCAGCTTTTTCACTCTCCTCTTTCACTTTCTTCAAGAGGCTCTTTAGTTCCTCTTCGCTTTTGCCATAAGGGTGGTGTCATCTGCATATCTGAGGTTATTGATATTTCTCCCTGCAATCTTGATTCCAGCTCATGATTCATCCAGCCCAGCGTTTCACATGATGTACTCTACATATAAGTTAAATAAGCAATGTGACAGTATACAGCCTTGACGAACTCCTTTCCCAATTTGGAACCAAATTGTTGTTCCATGTTCCACTGTTCCATGTCCAGTTCTAACTGTTGCTTCCTGACCTGCATACAGATTTCTCACGAGGCAGATAAGGTGGTCTGGTATTCCCATCTCTTGAAGAATTTTCCACAGCTCGTTGTGATCCACCCACACAGTCAAAGGCTTTAGCATAGTCAGTGAAACAGAAGTAGATGCTTTTGTGGAATTACCTTACTTTTTCTATGATCCAGCGGATGTTGGCAATTTGATCTCTGGTTCCTCTGTCTTTTCTTAATCCAGCTTGAAAATCTGGAACTTCTCGGTTCACGTACTACTGAAACCTAGTTTGGAGAATTTTGAGCACTACTTTGCCAGCGTGTGAGATGAGTGCAATTGTGCACTAGTTTGAACATTCTTCGGCAATGTCTTTCTTTGGGATTGGAATGAAAACTGACCTTTTCCAGTCCTTTGCCCATTGCTGAGTGTTCCAAATTTGCTGACATATTGAGTGCAGTACCTTAACAGCAAAGGATTTGAAATACCTCAGCTGGAATTCCATCATCTCCACTAGCTTTGTTCATAGTGATGCTTCCTAAGGCCCACTTGACTTCACACTCCAGGAGGTCTGGCTCTAGGTGAGTGATCACACCATTAGAGCTTCACAGTCAGAAGCTTATACACTGCGACTAGAGAAAGCCCTGCATGCAGCAATGAAGACCCAGAGTAACTACCCCCACCCCTGTGAATAGGCCAACTCTGACCAACTTTTAACAAGAGTTACGTTTAGAATTAGGAACATAGAGTTTCTTGTTTCGTTAAAAAAAAAAAAAGTTTTTTCTTGACTGTCAGAGAAAATCATTGTTTCAAGACACGACTTGGTAAGCGTGTCTGCGTCTCAATGAGGCTCAAGGGTTGTGGTTGCCACCACTGGCAGGCATCCAAGGCCACTCAGGAGGAGACATTTAACTTGCCAAACAAGACATCAGTATTGAGTGAAAATTTTGGACACCAGAGGAATTTTCTAATACTTCACGCAGTCACAATTCAAATAGGTGACACATTTCAATACCAGCTACACATTTATACAGTGAATGGGTTGGACCTTTCACCTGCAAAGTTACTTTTGTTCTTTTTTCCCTCTCTTTACTTTTTTGCCCAAACTCTAGTAGGTGCTTTCTCAAGGAAACACAGGAATAGCTGAAAGCTGAGTGAGCAACTTGCACCAATAAGCAGCTCTGCACTTACTTTGGGTTTTAAATGGCCATTAATTCAGCCTCAAACTCACTTTTAACACCTGAAAGCACCAATCCTACCTCTAGCTGCTTGACCTTCAACGTTTATCAAGTGGCAACAGCTATCGGGTCCCTGGAAGTCCTGTCCCATGAAGCATGCAGCCCCTGAATAGAAGGACCTCTACCCTCTTGCCCACCACTGAATTACCAGATCCTGGGGCACATATATTATTCTCTATCCTGTCCACACATACTCTAGTCTTTTTTTTTTTTTAATTGGAAGATAATTGCTTTACAATGTTATGTTGGTTTCTGCCATACAACGTGAGTCAGCCATAAGTATACATATTGCCCCTCCCTCTTGAACCTCCCTCCTACCCCCCTCCAGTCTTCTTTCAAGGGCACTTTATGAGCCCCATGCTGGGCACCAAATTTGTCACACTCATGTACCCATGACGAAGGGCCAAGGCCAAGGTCTGACTGATTTGACCAGCAAAGATAGAAAGAAATGTATAGTTTATTACTTACATGGATGGTGAAAAGAAGAAAAAGGTTTTCCAGTAAAACTCATCTTGTCTCATAGTCAGCAATGAAGACTTCTCTTGCAGAGGTGCCAGTCAGCCTTATGAAAGATAGTTTCTAGAATTAAATGTCTATGTGACTCTAGTAACATAACCTCTAAACTTCAATTGCTTCATTTATAAGATAGGAATAACATTCACTTTAGGATTGTTGTCAGAGTTAAATAAATAATACCTCATATAGACTCTAATGCCTTATCAAGCACAATATTTATCACAACAAGTATTAGCCACCATTAGGAAATATCCACAGGGTTTCGTTCCCATGTTAAACCACCTTAGTTATCCCTTTTTTGTCAGGGGAGGGTGGGGCTGTGCTACATGTGGCTTGTAGAATCTTTGTTCCACCACCAAGGATTGAACCTGGGTCTGGGCAGTGAAAGCACCAAGTCCTAACCACTCGACTGCCAAGGAATTCCCTAAAGCTTTTTTTTTTTTTTTCCCTTTCCTACCTTAATTATTCCTGAAACAAGTCAGGGAACAAATAAATACTACTCTGCTTAGGCTTCCCTCATAGCTCAGTTGGTAAAGAATCCGCCTGCAATGCAGGAGACCCTGGTTCAAATCCTGGTTCAGGAAGATCCCCTGGAGAAAGGATAGGCTACCCACTCCAGTATTCTGGCCTAGAGAATTCCAAGGACTATACAGTCCATGGGGTCACAAAGAGTTGGACACAACTGAGTGACTTTCAGTCACTTTCACTGCTATATAGAGCTTCCCCTAAGGCTTGAGAATCATGCCCCAATATCTACCCAATTATTTGGGAAGGCACTGTAACAGCAACACTGAAACTAGTCCAGTGACCTCATCCCACCCCATCCAGAATCACTATGCAGAGGACGAGAGTAGGTGTGGTGTCAGTATACTTAGTAAATACTCCCCACTGTCCCCTGTGGAAGTCAAGGTTTCACTGATCTGCTCGGTATCTGGGGCTGCTTAAAAAAGTGGGAGGGACAGTTCTTAGTGTGTTCATTCTACCCCAGACTTCTAAGGGTAGCCACATCTGTCCCCTCAGAAGATAACCTGCTTGTGTGCTTAGTCGCTCAGTAATGTCCAACTCTTTGCAGCCCTGTGGACTGTTGCCCACCAAGCTCCTCAGTATATGGTATTCTCCAGGCAAGAATACTGGAATGAATAGCCATTCCCTTCTCCAAGAGATCTTTCCAACCCTGGGATGGAACCCCAGTCTCCTGCATTGCAGGCAGATTCTTTACCTTCTGTGCCACCAGGGAAGCCCAAGATAACCTGGAATGACATGACACTTTAAATGGGGAGCTGTTCCTCTTTTAAGGAAAAGGCTGGACCAAGAATCAGGAGAGCCAAGTCAGGGTCCAGGTTGTCTTGCACAAGGGTGTCCCTCCACCCATCTAGTCTTCAGAAAGGAAAAAAAGAGAGGGCAAGGTCACAGTAGATGGTGACTGAGCTCCCTTCCACGAACCCTCCCCTCTCAAGGCCATCGGCATCATTTTTCTTACGGTAGGTATCAGGAAGAACAGCTGCAACTCCTCTGCAGACGTTACCCAACATTTTTAATAGTGAAGGCCTTATACCAACATGCCAAGGGAATAAAGAGCAAGGCACCATTTAAAAGCCACTCTTGTTTTACTATCCTGTAAATTTAAGAAAAATGCCTACTTCAAATCTGAGTGACTCTGGTCCCTGGAAAGCAAGACTCCACCCCCAGAGGTCTGACCATCTCAGCAACCAGATCCCCCAAACCCTCCCTGAGACATAGACTCTCTCACAGCTTTCAATATAAGTTTCCTTTTATTTTGAAATTGAAACAGCGGAATCAAGTGATTTGTAGCAGAAACAACTTTCATGGGAAAGAAAACTGGAGTGCTCATCCAGCAAAAGAACAAACTCCAAAAAGTCTGAGCCAGCCGCCCCATCTTCCCAGACCAAGCACAGGGCAGATTAAAGAGTGGGAGAAAGGGTACAATCAAAATTTGGTGGTGACGGCTGGCCGATCCCCAGCAAAGTACAATTTTCAAAGTGGCCGCAGTTACAGAACAGGGTCACACAATCACAGGCACAAGTCCCCCCTCCAGTCCCCACCAAGTTTTGCCTTCATAAAAATCACTTTCCACTTTCCTAAGTGATGTCTCAGGACTGAACATGATTCACTTTGCCTCAGGAGAAGGGACTCTCTTATTCTGGTTCCTGGGATCAGGATCAACATGTTGGAGTAAGGGGAGGATTCAAGTGGTGGTAGAGAATGTTTATTCCTCCTGCTAACTCATTATCTGCTGAAATTCATTCTGAACACCTTTACACTGCAGTAGGTTACAGAAACTTGACACAAAAGGGTTGCAAGTGCCCCCCGCCCTCGCCCCCACCCTCCACAGGTTGAAACGGTGAGTCCAGACTTCAGCACCGCCACACACACAAAGCCTTTGTTCCGTGGGGCTGAGTGAAGTCACCTGGCTGAGAAGCAACAGGGAGAGCACAGACAGGAACTCACTGACAGGAACAAGGTGCGGGGTGGGGCAAGCCAGGGGGGCAGACTGCAGAAGCTGTACCTGTTAGAATAGCACATTATCTTAGACCAGGTGCAGAAAATTGCCAGAGTGAAACTTATTTGTGGGGGAAAAAAAGAGAAATGTTTAGGGAATTAAAACAATCCAGCGGTCACTGGAAAATGTCTCCCTCTTAAGAACTTTTTTTTTTGGCTTTTTTTTTTTTTTTTTAATTTTTTGGAAAGTATTTTTAAGGTAATATTTTTTTTCCTTTGGAAAAAGAAATCTTTTTCCCCCCCTAATCTAAGCAAGTGGAGTTGCCACTACCTAATTTCTCTCTATTGTCTTGCTAAGAGGTAGATAAAACAAAAGTGAAATGGGGCTTCTATGAGGAGGTCCATTAGAGGGTGGGGAGGGGCTGGGATCGCCCAGTGGAACTCCCCGACTACAAAGGCTCCTGACGACCAGAGGACAGGCCCTCGGCCTCTCAGGATAAGGGATCCTGCTCCACCTCCAGAGCCCACCGTCCCTGTGAACACTGGGAAGGGGTAGAGAGGTGGAGAATCTCAGAGAAACCCTGTTGAAGACGTCTTAACTTCGGCTTCCCCAGGCTTCCTGGCTGTGGGGCTGAGTGGCGGGTTCCAGGCCAGGCCCCACATCACACCTCCTGGCAGCCTCCTCCGGTAGAAGACAGGAGGCTGCCCCGCTCTGGTAGGAGACAGGAGGCCCGTCCTCTCCGCCCCCTCTGGTGCAGCAAGATATGGCAGGTGAGAGCAGGGCAGGCTGCAGGGAAGAGGTGAAGCAAGGGTCCCCAGGCCGAAGAAGGCAGAAAGGGGGGCCTAATGACCAGTCCTCTCAACCCAACCAATGAGTATCTAGCAGGTATGCCTATTCCTCAAGGACAAACCTTCTGTGGCACAAGCCTCAGCTCACTCCTCCTGGCTGGGATCCACCCCCTCACTCACCAGTCCCAGCCCTCATTCTAATCTCACTGTGAGGATTGAGGTAGTTAATCCATTTATACTCGTAGCATCCATCATCTGTGGTTACTCAAAACACATGCCCCGAGGAGCTTCCTGCTATTTCACTTAAGAAAAAAATTCTTTTGTCTCGTCCATCCAGATTCAACCAGACTAAGGCACCAGTAATGGTGCCATCAGACTGTGCCCCCAAGGAGGTGCACAGGGCTGAGGGTCAGGGCTGGGGCTCCGGCCCTCACCCTCTGAATCCACCTTCAGTCATGAGGCCTCCTCCCTGTCCTGTACCCCAATAGAGAAGCCTTATGTATCCAAAAGAAAGAAATTGCAGTTTTCAGCTGGTGTTGCCCTAAGTCTGAATACAAGAGAAAAGCCCTGCCTCTAAATCGCCAAGAGTTTGGAAGGGAAATGGCTTTCTGTCCCCTGGCACCGAGGATCCTTCTTCCATCTTCCTGCAGTTACAGGGGCAGGCTGTGCTGTCTTCCTCCTACCGGTTTTCAACAAATAGGCTAGGCGAAAGTTGGCATGTTTTGAACATCAAAGCCTCTAGGATCTCCGCATCAACACTTCAGGGGAAGGAGGACCCCCACCCTTGAGTGAGAGAAAGGAGGGAAGGTGGAGTAGAGGCAGAAGCTCGGCGGTCCCTGGGGGCTCTGTGAGGTAGTTACGCGGCACCGCTGTTCCCAGTGTGGCAGAGAGCATGTCTGGGGTGGGAGGAGGGGAAGGCACCCTGGAGAGTTAACTGAGGCCCCTCCTCGTTGCCAGTCTGCCAGGCCTGAAGAGAACTCTCGGTGCTGTCTCTGCAGTGGGGGCGAGGGATGGAGCGCAGCCTCACAGGGAGGAGCCCCAAACCCCTCTCCTTCCCCAAAGTGCAACCGGAGCCAGTGGACCCCTTCTCAGCTCCCTGTGCCTTGGCACGTACCGCCCCCACATCCCCCAGGAGCCTCAGAAGGGAAGGGCCGGGTCTTTTAGCCCATACAGTTCCCAGGACCTCTCCCCCTCTCAGACAGCCCAGGTACGGGTTCAAAGGATGGTTATTGCTTTGATTCAGAGATGGCGTCTCTCACAGCCTGTCTTTGGCACAGGGGAAAATGGACACACAGAACCAACTGGAGGGCTCCCCTCCAGTGTTCTCTGGGTTTTACATGGGGTCTCTTCTGCCAATCGTGAGGCATAACTTAACAGAATAGCCCCCACTGGTCCCAGAAGCGGAGAGCTCAGGGTAAAGGAAAAGAAGACTGAGAAAGGACCGAGAGGAGCGCAGGTAAGAGTAGAAGGTGATGAAACTCCCTGTCCCTAAAAACGGCTCTCTCCTCCCCAGGCCCCTCTGAGGAGCCAAGTCCACAACCCAAACCGCAAAAGGCAACCAGACCCTCACGGGCCATTGGGTGTCACTGTCAGATGCAGCTTCAAAGTCAGGGAATCAAACCATTTTGGTTTTTTCATGTGTTCCACAGAATTAAAAAATACATCCTAAAAGTGATGGTCTTTTCTTAAAAATATATATGTAGCTCACACACATATCAGAGCACAGAAGTTGTTTTTTAAAAGTCACTCTTTTCAGATCATCCAAATCTCTCAAGTGCATTTCACATTAACTTGTTATCTCACCAAGGATGGGGACATGGAGGTGATGTGCAGGGGGCGGAGTTGCCCCAAGACCTTGCCCAGAGGTCAAAGGTGGAACCACCAAGACAAGCCCTTTATCCTGCTAAACCTTAACCACCAAACCATATTCCTTTGTTTTCCGGTAGCGTAACTTGCACAATTTTCCTGCTGGGCAAATATCAGCCATGCCGAATCCAGGTTTGACAGTCCCTTGCCACACTCCTGGTCTCTTCTGGGAGCTGAACCAGCCAGAGGGAAAGGATGTGGGCTGCAGGTGTGATGGGAGCAGGATCCCAAGGAAACTGAACACTGCAACAATCACATTTCAGGTACTGTGGGGGGTTTTATTCTGATGGCAGTTTTGAACCAGATATCAAAGCATGCTTGCTGCTGGAAATTCACCTTAAATCACTAAATGGCCGATGTCTGAAGTTATCTGCTTCATTTTGGAATAAAGCATATAGAGCCAGAAATATAAGTTGGGAGACCCTTTTCTGTGGTTTGGACAGGTGGGAAGCTTAATTAAACTGGCCTGGTATCATCTCTAAAGGCTTTCCTGCTTCCTCCTCTTTGGGGCAGACAGTTCTGGGGGTCTACAAAGGAACGTCATGGGAAGAAAGTAACAAGACACCAACGAGGCAGGAACCCGTCCCCAGCTACATTCCCAAATCCCTTGCCCCTCCTTGCCACCCACCATCCTAAATCAAGGATTTGTATGTGTGGGTCCACTGTTAGAATCAATCATATCAATTGAAAGAAGATGAGGAGACAGAAGGGCCAGTTATCTGTTCGTCCCTTGGTCTACTGATAAAGACCAAAAATGGCAAGATGGGACTGAAATGAATTAAGTCACGATAAATGAAAAGCACTGCACGGCAAGCCGGGTGGACCTCTCTCAGGGCGAGAGGGTGGCTTTGTCTCTTCCACCAATGGAATCTTGGCTCCCATATTTTTAGAGAAGTATACATTTTTTTAAGGGTATGTTTTTTAGTTATTATTTCTCTCCTCGATAAAACGGAGGCAATACTTTAAAATATCTCAACAGCACCACTGGTGGGAAAAAACAACCGGGGTGCCCTTTAACCAAAGGGGGAGGGGAGACCACAGGCCAGCTGTTGGAGGCTGTTGCTTCGCCCTTGGGGCCACAGCTCTGCTGGGCCTGTCAATCTCATCAGGCAAGGTCTTCCTGGGAGAGGTGGGTGGCTTAGAGATCAGAGCCTGGCCCTGGGCTCTCTCACGCCTGGGCCTTCCCTCTGGGCCCAGCCTCCCTCCAAGGGGCAGCGCCGGCTGCCTTTCCCACAGGGCCTGTTCTCCATAGAGACTTCCTAAAGAGTTACACTGGCTCATGTTGTAAGAAATTATGAAACATAACTTTCTCATTTTTTTCTTTTCATTAAAAAAATAAAATATTCAAGACTATCAGCTTCTCTTTTGCTTTGCTTTTCTTTTTTATATAAAATATCAGCAAGCCGCAAAGAAAAAAAAGATTAAAAAAAAAAAGAGGTGGGGGGAACAAAAAGGAAAGTAATTGCTGAGGTAACTTCATACCTTGAGGTAGTTTACTTCGCGCACAGCATTACCTGACTGACTCCGCCCACATGTCATGGTTGTCTGGTTGTTACTGTTGTTGCAATGTTGCAAGGAGGGGAGTCCCGAGCATGGGCTCTTCCACACGCAGAGGCCTTCCTCCCTTCCCAGCACACTGGATAGCATTGTCCAAGGCAGCTAAAGTGCACCACCTGGCTAATATGCACTGACGATCAGCACACGAGGAGGGGAGGCCAAACCTCACTTAACTGACGGCTGCTGTCTTCCACGAGGGCTGAACTTAAAATGGGACCTTACTGAGCCTGGAAAATTAATAAATTAAGCTTGTTTACCCTTTTGTGCATAATGCTGCTGGTATTTTGAATTTTGTTTCTTTTAGGCACACATAACATCACACCGACGACTCGTGGAGGCAGAAACCATCAGTTAAATACGCCTCTAGGATAAACACAGAAGCAAATAGTCTCCGATTTACTGAATATTCATAATAGATGCCAAATGATGGACTTCAGCTTTTGCAGGAGCTCAGGGTCGGGTTGCACATCCCACCACCACCAAGGGAACAGTGCCGTGGTGGGGGAGTGCCCCGCAACCCCCGCTTCTGGGAGCCAGCCCTTAGGAAAGCACATGGCCAGCGTGAGGGCACAGTGGCAGCCTTTGGGGCCACTCAAGTCCTCCATGGAACTGAGACTTTATCAAGGGGAGTTAGGCTCCCCTTCCCAGTGCTCGTATCCAATCATTAAAATAGACTTTAAAAAAATATAAAATCTGCCTGAGAATGGCAGGAATCAGGGACAGTACAGTGGTCAGCCCCTGTCCCGCGGAGCAGTCAGTACCACCCATGCGCTCCTGGACACGACGTGGGACTTTCATGGTTAGAGGGACATGAACAGGGCAGGAATCTTGGTGGGGAAGCCCCGACCGTGCGGGCAATTTGAACTGCACCAGTTTCTTAAGGTGGTGATCTGGAATCCATCAGCCACAAGGGCACTCCTTTTAAACGTGGATTACTATATATTTTAATCATCTGTCTCTCCCATTCTTTATTACTCGCTGTTCCTATAGGTTGGTTAGGAAGGGACTGGAATTAATCTACAGATGCCGATGTGTCTTTTCCCTTCGAGTCAATAATATACACAAAGCAATGCATTGGTTCCCACTTTTGCCAGTAGCAGAAAGATGAGCTAACCAGTGTGAATACAGGAAGAGGTTATGTCAGGGCACGAGAATAGAGGTATTTTAATCAATAAACCAAGGAGGAGAAGGCTGGAAGGGCTTTAGGGTCAAGAAGTAAATCATCCTTTGAGATTGATTAAAACACCCCTCTGCATGTTTTAAAAACCTGAAGGAAATTTTATTTCTCTTCCCACTGGGGTCTGACCAACCCTCTCGATGAGACCTGGAGAACTTAAAACAATCCACGTTTAAAAGCACCCTGAGCTAGAATTTCCAAGGTGACACCCTCAGGGATGGGCAGTGTTGGGCCAATTGGTTGGGTGTTTGGGGCTGAGAGATCAGGGTTCCTCACTGGAACAACTTTCTCAAGCACGTGGGCAAACCTGATCTACATCCCGGCCCAAGTGTCCCTGATTCCCGCTCATTCTCAGGCCTGCGGGGGAGATCATGCTCTCGATTTCGGCCTGTTGTCCTTCAGCCGACATGATGGGGGTAGACGTGAAGGGGCTGGTCACTTCCTCCGGGCCTGGGCCTGGTTACTCTGTCCCTTTTGGTGCAGCTGTTTGACTTGGGCCAAGATGTCTCGTATCTTCCGCTGAGCCATCTGCACAGAGAACACGTGAGAGTGAGGACCTTCAAAGGTGGGGAGAGACAGCCCTACTGGGGAGACAGGCCACCGGGGTTTGGATCCTGGCAACAAAGAGATCACATGGGACTTAAAAGAAAGGTAAGAGAAGGCTGAGGGTTACAGTGACAGAAAGTTTCTTTGCCTCTGAGCAGACCCTGAGCACCCACTGGATTCATACAGGGGAATGGAGGAGAAAAGCAGTATAAAGTCATTCATCAGAATTTAAAACATGACCAAGCTGACACACGTTTCTGAACTCAAGGGGGCACTCCCTAAGTTTCCAGGAGTATGTGTTGTCAGGAGGTCAAAAATCAGAAGGCCTTGTCACCAATCACAACTCCACTATGCATTTAAATATCCTGGGAAAGGGGATGAAATGGAATAACCAAAAGGAAGTGAAGTAAGCTCCACCGTGACAGTGGAGAAAACAAAGGACCAGTATCTTTAACTCTTTGCTTCTTAAAAATTTCTTCCCTATGAACAAAAGTTTGGTGAGCGAAACCAACTGTCAACTGTGATTCACTTGACAGAAAAATACTAGAATGTCTGCTTTCCATAAGATGAGTGACTGATTTTCTTGGTTAAAGAGAAAAGTTGGTCTACGTTGGAGAACGAATGTGGAGTCGATATTTTTAAATGTTAATGCCTCCTGTCAGCCCTGTGCGTAATGTTTTACAAAGTTTTTCATTTAGTTCTCATTCTAACCAACAAAAAATACCCCCCTTCAGTATTTAATACATCCTGGCTCTTCTGCATCCCTGAATACATCATTTACTCTCTTAACCTCATGTTCCTCATTTGTACCATGAGGTTGTTATGAGGATGACATGAGTTAATAGAGACCACACAGAATGGTGCCTGGTGTGGCAGGAGCACCCACAAACCTTAAGATAGTTTTTGTGGCTATTCAGTTCAGTCGCTCAGTCGTGTCCGACTCTCTGCGACCCCATGAATCCCAGCACGCCAGGCCTCCCTGTCCATCACCAGCTCCTGGAGTTCACTCCAACTCATGTCCACTGAGTCCATTGAGTTGGTGATGCCATTCATCCTCTGTCGTCCCCTTCTCCTCCTGCCCCCAATCCCTCCCAGCATCAGGGTCTTTTCCAATGAGTCAACTCTTTGCATGAGGTGGCCAAAGTATTGGGAGTTTCAGCCTTAGCATCAGTCCTTCCAACGAACACCCAGGACTGATCTCCTTCAGGATGGACTGGTTGGATGTCCTTGCAGTCCAAGGGACTCTCAAGAGTCTTCTCCAACACCATAGTTCAAAAGCATCAATTCTTCGGCGCTCAGCTTCCTTCACAGTCCAACTCTCACATCCATACTGCTAAGTCACTTCAGTCATGTCCGACCCTGTGCGATCCCACAGACCGCAGCCCACCAGGCTCCCCCGTCCCTGGGATTCTCCAGGCAAGAACACTGGAGTGGGTTGCCATTTCCTTCTCCAATGAATGAAAGTGAAAACTGATAGTGAAGTCGCTCAGTCGTGTCCGATCCTCAGCGACCCCATGGACTGCAGCCCTCCAGGCTCCTCCGTCCATGGGATTTTCCAGGCAAGAGTACTGGAGTGGGTTGCCATTGCCTTCTCCATCACATCCATACATGACCACTGGAAAAACTATAGCCTTGACTAGATGGACCTTTGTTAGCAAAGTAATATCTCTGCTTTTCAATACACTATTTGGTCAGAACTTTTCTTCCAAGGAGTAAGTGTCTTTTAATTTCATAGCTGCAATCACCATCTGCAGTGATTTTGGAGCCCAAGAAAATAAAGTCAGCCACTGTTTCCACTGTTTCCCCATCTATTTCCCATGAAATGATGGGACCAGATGCCATGATCTTCGTTTTCTGAATGTTGAGCTTTAAGCCAACTTTTTCACTCTCCTCTTTCACTTTCAACAAGAGGCTTTTATTTCCTCTTCACTTTCTGCAATAAGGGTGGTGTCATCTGCATATCTGAGGTTATTGATATTTCTCCCGGAAATCTTGATTCCAGCTTGTGCTTCCTCCAGCCCAGCATTTCCCATGATGTACTCTGCATAGAAGTTAAATAAGCAGGGTGACAATACACAGACTTGACGTACTCCTTTTCCTACTTGGAACCAGTCTGTTGTTCCATGTCCAGTTCTAACTGTTGCTTCCTGACCTGCATATAGGTTTCTATTAATGGCTCCCAAAGGACTGTCAGAGAAAGTTGCTACGCCACGCTGGGGTCTGGGTTCCTGTTTGGCCCTTGATTTCACAAGCAGCCTCAGGTGGGCCACAAACCTGCTGTGACAGGCTTATCCTCTGGAAATGGAAGCAGTGGCTTCCAATAGCCTTCACAGCCTTCCAGCTCCAACAATAGGGGGTTTTAGGAAAACCCCACTAGTTTCAATCATCCTGTAACCTGAATCTGATATTTGCCCTCCTTTCTAGACTCTGGGGTCAGTCCCAATGCTGGGCACTGCTGACAGGCTCACTGGAAGCAGCACAGAAATGGATGATGAGTGCCAGGATGAGACCAGGAGACTGGAAGAACTGGAAGCAAGGATGGAGCAGTGGTTCTGGGAAAGGTGAAGGAAATGCACTGGAAAAGGGCAACCCATGGTGTTACCCCACAAACAAGACTGGGCAGTGGCTAAGACCCATTTCTCTTCTCCAGTGCAAAAGAGAAGGACCACGTGGTTAGACGACAGCGAAGACTATCAACATATAACATACGACATGTAACATTAACAGTTACTGTACATAACATATACCCACGAAAATAGTCAAATCATTGTCCCTACAGTCTTTTTTTTTTAATTTTATTTTATTTTTAAACTTTACAATATTGTATTAGTTTTGCCAAATATCGAAATGAATCCACCACAGGTATAAGTCCCTACAGTCTTAAGAGGGAATAAGACATCTACACATCACACCCTATACCTGGAAGAGAAGAGTGACCCAGGCCAGAGGCAGGCAGAGTCCTGCTCCTCTGATCCCCAGGTTCCTGCCACCCTCCTGTGATGGGGGAGTGCCATATGTACCTGGCTGGCATAGAAATGCCCAATGATCTTGACGATGACCTGGTCGTTCTCATCAGGGGTCTGGTCTCTTGGCACCACCACCTCAGCTGCTGTCAAATTTTGCAGCTCATTCACCTGGGGGCAGAGGCGGGAGCAGGACAGATCAGAGAGGTGCTTGAGTGCTGACGGTGTCAAACATGGATGGCAGTGGAGGGAGGGGAAAGAAGTTTAGTCACTAGCTGGTAGAAACTGCAGGATTCAGGAGCTGAGCTTGGAGAGTAGAATCAAGTAAAGGGGCAAAGGGCAAGAACTAAGATTGAGCAGACCTGGAAGATCCCCTGGAGAAGGGAATGGCCACCCACTCCAGTATTCTTTGTCTGGAGAATCTCACGGACAGAGGACCCTGGCACGCTACAGTCCATGTTGCAAAGAGTCAGCACAACCAAGTGATTCACACTCAGAGATCACTCAGGGTGGGGAAGTAGGGGGCCAGGGCAGAGCTTTCAGGTTCAGGGACTAACATCCAGAGCTTTCAACCTGACCCTCATGGCTCACCGTCTTGCCACCTTTGCCAATGACCCGGCCGGCTGCTGACGCTGGCACCCGGATATGGGTCTCCAGCTTTACTTCTTCCTTGGGACCAAAGAAGTTCTCCTCCTTGAGTTTTCCATAAATTCTTCCCTGAGCCTGGGCAAAGGAGGTCTTTGTTATGTTGGCAGTACACATATGTATGACAAAAGGGAAGCTCCCCACGCCCCACTCCCTCGTGAGGGGTAGATCACCACCTAGGACAGGTGACGTGAAAGGTCCACAGCCCTGACCTGTCAACACTCCTTCTGCTCACTTGTAACACTAGGAGGCCTGGGCAAAGTAACTGAATATGAATACGTAACTCCCCAGGCGAATACAGTACCTAAATCACAAACCAGACCTAAGGGGTCTGGGAGGCTTGCATGGACTCAGACAAGCAGTGAATGGCAAGTCAAGCCCTGAGTGGCAGCTGGAGGAGTCACTCAGTGGCCGGCTGCTGGTCACTGTACACAGCCTAAGGCTGTCCCCATTCTCCATCCCTCCCTAGACCAGAACAAGTTACTTTATTAGCTCTTTGGCTGTCTGTCAGAAGTCCGAGACCCTAGGAACGTAGCAGGGACATAAAGGAGAGAAGAGCCTTCCTTAGTCATGACAGCAGAGGGCAAGGAGACGGCCTTCCTTTCCGTGTGCCTATTCACTCTCAGGAATCAGAGAGGGAAGGCAATAGAATGCAAGTTGGATGTCAGTCTGAAAGCAGCTGTGCAGCCCCGAATTTACAGGGAAGCTTAAAATCTGATGCAGATTTGCACTCCCACACAAACTTGATTCCCCTGGGTCCTACTCGAAAAAATAATAAAGATCAGAACCTTGAACTGGGCTTCTGGGGGTCCAGTGATGATGACCATACGAACTTTGGAGTCTGGAGTTTCAGGAGGAGCAATCTACAAAGCAAACACTGGTCACAGATAAGCCCTCTATCGCCCTCTCCTCCAGAACCCTACCAACACCCTGCTTCCACTTCCCACTTCTGATGGCCAAGAGAGTGAAGAACAAAGACCCCGCACCCAAGGCTATTGCCCCTGTGCCAAAACTCTTAGGAGGGCACAAGTGCATTTGTTTCTTGACGTTTTCTAAGTAGGGCCTCCCTGCTCACCACCCAGAGGGGTTCAGTTGAGTCCTGCCAAGAGGTACCCCTGGTGGTGGTGGCAGTACAGGGGAACAGACTGATCTCCTAGAGAATCTCTGGGAGCCCTTATTCACCAGAGAACATATACTCCATTTGACCAAAATCCTCAGACCACTAAAACCAGTGGCTTTAGACTTGTGAAATTTAACAAGTATTCGTTCAGGTTCTCCCTGACCAGAGAAGGTGGAAACAGCTAAAATTTACCCAGCAACCACTGTGCACCAAGCACTGAGCTGGGGGCTTTGGCTGCATCATCTCAGATCATTCTCATCACTACTATACTGATGGGGAAATGAAGGCTCAGGTACTACAGCTCAAAAACTGGGATTGAACCCAGGCAGTCTTGCCTGAACTGAAGCTCTCCTGTGCTACGATACCACTTCCTCCCTTAGTCTGAAAGTGAAGTCGAAAGCAAAAGGAACTGGGACCCCACAGGAGAGAGCCCTAACACTAGGCAAATGGGGTGTCTGAGAACAAAGGAGAGGGCGATGGGAGCAGAGCGCCCTCCCACCCTGGGAACCAGAAGGAGAACAGAGCTGGTCACCTTGATGGAGGCGCTGGCGAACCGGGAGAGCTGCTTGATGTGCTGCCCCTTCTTGCCGATGATGGCGCCCACCGCCTGGGCGGGAATGAACACCTGCACCATCTCCTGCTCTGGAGCCTGCTGCCAAGACAGGACATGTCATTAATGCAGCTCGAGTCAAGGGGCACAGCCCAGAAGCCCGTCCATGGCCCTGCCCTGCACTGTCAAGGAAGAAGGGGTGCAGCACCCAGACACCAGCCTGGGCGACATGGTCTGCAGCTCTCCCAAGGCCCCAGAGAGACAAACGGAAGAAGCTGGACCAGACGAAGAGGACGAGTGCCGCCAGCACCCGAGGCTGCTGCCCCCAGGGCTGAGGCTCTGGACGCTAGCACGAGTGGCCGGGAGCGCTTCCCTCTCCTGTGAGTTACCAGCTATCAGGCTCCCACGACTGCCCACAGGGCTGAGGCTCTGGACGCTAGCACGAGTGGCTGGGAGCGCTTCCCTCTCCCTGTGAATTACCAGCTATCAGGCTCCCATGAGGAGTTGAGCCCTAAGTGAGCTCACGGACAGCCCAGGGTCCCCTGCACCTACCATAAAGGAGCTGTAAGGTGCAGCTCCAGTGACGCTGCTGGGAGGTGGTGGGACTGCACTGGAGGAGGCTGGGAAAAGACCTACAGCTGCCAAGTTCAGTCCGGGGATGAGATGTGACTGCAGCTGGGGAAAAGAAGGCAAAGAGAAAGAGGTTGGCTCATTCGGATGGGGCCTGGTAGCTCTTGTACGTGGTGCTGGCTGAACAGGAGGGTGAATGGGCCAAAACAGGAGAATGGCATGCTCTTGCCCCAAACCTGCCTGCCCCTCTGGTATTCACAACACTCACATGTACACAAGGGTTCCCACCTCTGAGGTGAAGGGACACTGTTTTAGACCCTCAGACGTCCTTCTCCAGCGGTCCCCCCGCTCTGATGGAGGCAGACCTCAGACTCACAGCCCGTGACAAGGTGGGGGAGATGGGTCTCTAACTTCTAAAACTCACATTTTTGGTCATGTGACCCACATCCTCACTCACCTTTAAAAACCAGATGAAAACTAGGAACCCTCTCCCCCACTAACACATAGCACATAAACACAAAGCTTACAGGGGGACCACAGACCCAAGACTGGATCCCCACTTGCACCCAGGAATCAAATGAAGAACCCCTATTAATTCAGTGTTAAAAGGACTGATCAATCTTGAGGCCCAAAAGCAAAGTCAGTGTTCCCAGGACCCCACCATGTGAACGCCCACCCACTTGGAGACCCACTTCTGCTATGGCTCCGGCTCAAAGGCGTCCGACACTCACGCTCATGGCAGCCACGTCATTCTCATAGGCTTCCCGCACTTTCTTCATGATCTCCTGCTCGGCCCTGCAGCAGTTCTCGATGGCGCCCTTCACAGTGATGGTCCTCTCGGGGTTATAGAGGGTGAGATCCTGCAGCCTGGGGCAGGGAGCAGGTTAGCGTCAAGCTTCCACTGACAAGCCCGGACTGGGAAAAGAGCCTGGCTGAGGACATCACAGCCACGCCGTTTCCACAGGATGTTTAGTTTGGGGCAAATATGAACAGCTCTGTCTCTGGCTTTCAGCTCATCCCCAGAGCAAGGTTTCCCCACAGGGAGGTGAGGACATTGGGCACAGACTGTAAGCAAGGAGGGTGCTCCTGGCTGGGAATTCCCCAGTGGCACCAGCAATCCATTTTCTGAGCCCTCCTGAAGCAGAGCAGGTAATCTGCCCGCAAGTAAGTCTCTTGACACAGTCAAGAGACACAGTGTTCACAGAGGGGCTAACAGATTCCTCCTGAGAAGCAGGCCACCACAGAGCACCTGCTCAAGGCTCAGGTAAGCATCTGGGTCTGTCCTCTCCCTGTGGCCTGGCAGTGTGCCGGGAGACCCCCCGTCCTGGCCCCTGGCTGCAGGCTCTCTCCCCCAGAGGCAGAGTGAGAGAGACAGGATGCGGCAGCCAAGGACTGAAGAGGCAGCACCCTAACCACAGCGGTGATGGAAGGACTTCAGCCGTTACAGAAAACTGCTCTTCATTGCTGCTTTAACTATTCTTCGATAAGCAGAAACTGTATCTGACTTACGGGGCAGGTGTTAAGGACAGATAATGAAATATGCCACCCTGGGGGCCCAGGCATCCCACTCGCAGAGGGAAAGGAAAGTGCCTTACGAGGAAATGGTGATTTTTGTCTCCGTGTCCTGCTCCACCTTCTTCAGGTTGCGCCCTTCCTTGCCAATGAGTCGCCCCACAAAGTTATTATGGGCCAGGATCTTCAGGGGAACCTCGTCAGCCCTTGGAAAGAAGTGAGGCACAAGAGCTCCTTAGATGGTAGGCCGCTGCAGATGCGGGTTTCCGGGACAGACGCCAGAACCAAATCATGTTTTCAAACAATCAGTGGGCGAGAAATGGGGAGTAGGGACCGGTGGCAAAGGCACGGGTCACGATGGGCGATGGGCACACTCCTTAACTGTGGTGATGGTTTTTGTAAATAGACTTGTATCAAAAGCTCATCCAAGGGTATACTCTCAAATGGGCATACTGTAGAATTTAGCTCCGTTGGTAAAGAATCCACCTGCAATGCAGGAGACCCCAGTTCGATTCCTAGGTCAGGAAGATCCGCTGGAGAAGGGAAAGGCTACCCACTCCAGTATTCTGGCCTAGAGAATTCCACGGACCATATAGTCCATGGGGTCGCAAAGAGTTGGGCATGACTGAGCACTTCCACTTTCACAGAATCCTGTGTACCTTTGGGCTAGTGGCTCAGTTGGTAAAGAATCCACCTGCAATGCAGGAGGATCCGGTTTCAATCCCAGGGTCGGGAAGAGCCCTTGGAGAAGGGAATGGCAACCCACTTCAGTATGCTTGCCTGGAGAACCCCAAGAACAGAGGAGCCTGGCAGTCCATGGGACTGCCCAGAGTCGGACACGACTGTGCAACTTTCTTTCACAGAGTTCTATGCAGCTAATCAAGAACAAGGTGATCCTATGTACTGATGCACAGCAGTGGAAAGAACAGACTGCGCGACAGTATGTTCACAATGATCCTACGTGTGCTAAAACACATGCATATACATACGTGTGCGCATGCCTACGAGGGCACAGCACTGCCAGGATACACAGGCCCTTATTTACAAGGAGGAGGACTCATTTTTCAGCTTTTACCCTGTTGTACAATTTCTGTGTCCCCTGTTTGTCTGTGTTAAGAGTTGAGGAGGCGACAGTGCCCAGAGAAGCTAACGCCTTACGTTTTGGTGTCCTTGGCCTCCTTGTGCATAATCTCCAGGATCATCTTACAAGCAGAAGAGCAGCCCTCAGGGGTCGAGTGGACACTGATGGCCTTCTCGGCAGCACCTGCATTCTCCTTCCTGTGTACGTCGATCCTAACAAGCACATGGATGGTTAGCTGTCCCTGGTGAATCTCCTCAAAACAAAGTACAGGCCCGCTCTTCTTGGAACAAGGCCAAGTGTGGAACTGAGACAGGCAAGGAAAGGGCAGCCTGTTGCTATGGATTCTGTCTCAGTCAGGAGGCGGCAGCCGAGAACGATGGCATCTTTCATGGGAATCCAGGGCTGGGGATCAACAGCCCTCAGCTCTGAAGCTGCGTTTCCCCCTTGAAACAACTATAAAGGGACGGTACACTGTGTCAAATTAAAAGCAAACAATAAAAGGGTGCATTATGAATCAGAACACAAAATGACCTGTTCTGTTCCACAGATCAGCTATAAAGATTAGAGAAGAGCGGTGGCTATGTGCAATGGGAGAAGGTCAGAACTACGCCTCTCACTGAGGTCCCTGACTGGCCTGTCCTGCTGCCACCAATAACCAGTGTTGAGGTCACAGAGCACTAAGGAGGCTTTCTTCCCAAGACTAGCTTTGCTCCATGAGAAGCTCTACAAAGAAACCCTTCTTACAACTATAGTGTGTGGCCCAGCCACTGCCACCAAATGGCACATCCCAGGCCTATTCTATCTCCCAACATTTCCTAAGAGGTAAAGTTGAGTTGAAACCCCTCCGTGTGTTTCCAGGAGGGGGCCTCGCCTCCTGGGCACCAACCACTGTTTTCTGGCCCCACCGCTACTTCCCCTGCGGCCAAGACTCACTTGGACTGGGTCTGTTTTGTGATGTTGCGGATGGTGGCACCCTCCTTGCCAATGATGGCGCCCACATATTGAGTGGGCACCAGGAGCCGTAGGGGGATGTCCACTTGCTGCTGTTTGGCTGGGGCCCCAGCTGCCACAGGGGAGCCCTGGCGGGGCTGACCCCGAGAGCCAAAGCCACCTCGGCGCCCGTTCTCAGGACCCTGTGTGATCTGCTCGTCAGGAATGTAAGAGACCTTCAAGGCATGATTCTCTAGCTGGTGGCCGTTCAGCTTCAAGATGGCTCTGAGGACAGAGAGAAAATCTACTGGTCACTCCAATCCATGCAAATCACACCAAATGCTCTCCAGGTATAAAGCACTCAGCTGGGTTACAACATGGAACATTCCAGAAGAAAGGGAGATGACCACCTGCCCACACTCCCACCTTCACCTTAGAGACACCCAGTCTAAATAAGACATCAAATAAGGTAGTATAGCAAAAATAAGCTATTTCCATTGAATTTGGGGATTGGCTTGTTAATTTCAAGTTTCCAAGTAAACTCCATGGAAACAGAAGTGGAAACAGAACGGCTTGCAGAAGTTTAAGTCTATCTGGAATGTCTGCAAACCAGGACTAGTGAACACTGAAGGGAGGGGCCATGTGCCATCCATTCCCTGGGCTGGTTAGAAATGTTAACAAAGCAACAATATGCAGTAAGACGTAAGCAAGTGTGGACTTAAAACCAAGTTAAGGCCCATAGACTGGCCACAGGGACCTCCAGAAAATTCTGAGCCCAGTAGACACCTGAAAGAAAACTGAAGGTTTGAGAAAGTGGTACAGTTTTAAACTAGGTTGGAGGAAACAAATGGGATAGAGGCAACATGTTGAAGGAACGAGAAAGCCATCAAAAGCAAAATGTGGCAAAAGGCCTATAACAGAATATAAATGAAGACTATCAGTACCAATGGGGTGGGGCAGGGTGACTCAACCAAACGGCTAGGGAGCCAGAAATTGTGGATGTGATGGGACTCAAGGTGATTCCGGAGATATGAATAAAATGTCTGCTCCTGCCACATCACAAATCTTTTAGGTCTCAGTTCCTTCTCATCACCACTAGATGGCACCATCAACACAGCAAAGGCTCCTATGGTCCGCAACCGGAGACCTATCAAAAACCAGGATCTTCTAAAAAGGATTTCCCACCTCCTCTGGGGAAGTCTTTGGGTCTTCAAAGTTTATCCTATCAACCCCAGGGAGGTTTCTGAACCTCTGAGATTCCTGAACCAAATGACAAGAGTCTGGCACTGGGTGCAACAAAATGAGAGGGCAGGCGGGGCCAGTGCCCACTCTTGTCAAAGCAGGGGCACCTGGCTCCCAACCTCCACAGAGACCCTCCCTATCCCACTTCAGGGTCCACTCACTGCCTGGTCTGTTCCCGGTTGGAATAGGTGACATTGACTACTGCCGTCTCACTCTCCGTGTTCACTGGGGGAGCAAAAAGAGAGATCAGGGTTAGAGCAGTGAGTCCTGGAGATGGCACCAATGATGTTCTTAAAAGGCTCATCTCTGAGGGCCATGCAGTCAAGAAGGAAACACTTGAATGACAAAGCAGAGCATTTCCTCTACAGGCCCCTTTCATCACAACTCCTGGAAAATTCAAATTAGCCTATCATTTTCCTTTAACTTTAATGTCTTCCTTCGATTTCCCTGCCAGCCCTCAAGAGAGCCAGGCATATACACGGATGTGCAGTCAACATATCAGCAGTTATGCAGCAGAGAGCACTCACATACACATATACCCCAATCTGGAAATAAATTTATTCTTAGAAACAAATTTATACTAGTTAAAAATCACACACTGAGTGAGATTACACAAAGAAAAGGTCTGTAAGGACATCCCCGAAGAGATTTGAGAAAACACCTAAATCCATTTTAGAGTACCCTCAAGTATTCACTGATCAAATAAAAGTGTATCATTCACCTAGCTGAATAAGTTTACAAGAGTCTGCCATGGAGTCTGGAGGGGCAGGATTTGGGAATGGACTTGGGTTGGATGTTCCATGTGATCTGGCCACATAGTCTTCCCCCATTTTGAATTAATAAAATTAACCTCTGCTTTATGTATCACTGTCTTGTGATTTTGGGTCCCCTAGACCTGCTCAAGAAAGCAGCGCTCTTTCTTAGGCTCAAAAATCACTGCAGATGGTGACTGCAGCCATGAAATTCAAAGATGCTTGCCCCTTGGAAAAAAAGCTATGACCAACCTAGACAGCATATTAAAAAGGAGAGACATTACTTTGCTGACAAAGGTCCATCTAGTCAAAGCTATGGTTTTTCCAGTAGTCATGTATGGATGTGAGAGGTGGACCATAAAGAAAGCTGAGCACCAAAGAATTGATGCTTTTGAACTCTGGTGTTGGAGAAGACTCTTGAGAGTCCCTTGGACTGCAAGGAGATCAAACCAGTCCATTCTAAAGGAAATCAGTTCTAAATATTCATTGGAAGGACTGATGCTGAAGCTGAAGCTCCAATACTTGGCCCACCTGATATGAAAAACTGACTCACTGGAAAAGACCCTGATGCTGGGAAAGATTGAAGGCAGAGGAGAAGGGGACGATAGAGGATGAGATGGTTGGATGGCATCACCGACTCAAAATGAGTTTGAGGAAGCTCAGGGAGTTGGTGATGGACAGGGAAGCCTGGCATACTGCAGGCCACGGGTTCGCAAAGAGTCGGACACAACTGAGCGAATGAACTGAATTGAGACTGCTCAGCCCTGGCGTGGGGGACTTGGACCAAAAAAAAAAAAAACCAAATCCACCCCTCCCTCTACAATACCAACGGCACTTATCACCACAAAACTGCAGTGCAGACCACTCTTGGCCCCTCTGGCCTGTCAGTAGAGCTCTCCCAACTCAGTGGAGAGGAAGATTCTGCAAGAATCTTCTAGCAGTTAAGTGGAAATACAGGAGTGAATCAAACAAAACCTCTGCTCTCACGGAGGTTAAACATACTAGTAAGAAGAGAAAGCAAAAAATATAATAAGCAAAGACTGTGAAAAGATGGTATGATAATAGACTATTACTCAACCATAAAAAAAAAAAAAAAATTAAATCTTGCCATTTTCAGAGATGTGGATGGACCAAGAGCATATTGCTGCTAAGTTGCTGCTAAGTCGCTTCAGTCGTGTCCGACTCTGTGTGACCCCACAGACGGCAGCCCACCAGGCTCCCCCGGCCCTGGGATTCTCCAGGCAAGAACACTGGAGTGGGTTGCCAGCATATTACACTTAGTGAAATGTCAAAGAAAGACAAATACTGTGTGATATCAGCCATATGGGAAATCTAAAAAATACAGATGAATATATACGCAAAACAGAAACACAGATACAGAAGACAAACTAGTGATTACTAAAAAAGGCGGGGGTGGGGGGCATCAAGGGTACGGGGTATGGACCGACAGATACAAACTACTATGTATCAAGTAAAATGACAGGAATTCCCTGGCAATCCTGAGGTTGGGACCCAGCGGTTTCACTGCCAAGGTTGGATCTCTGGTCAGGGAACTAAGATCCCACAAGCCAATAAATAAATAAGTAAACAAAACAGTCAAAGGATAAAAATAAATTGCACAGCACAGGGAGTTATAGACATTATCTTGTAATGACATTCAATGGAGTATAATCTTGAAAAATGCTGAATCACTATGGTGTGTAACTGAAACTATTATAAATCAACCATACTTCAATTAAAAAAAAAATTCATGTTCTCCCTGCAAAAAAGTAGAAGGGGTTGAGTGCTATGGAGAAATACAAAGCACGGAAAAGGAGGTGGTGGTCAGGGGTATAATTTCACATAGGGTGGACAGAAAGGGCATTGCTCAGTAAGCGGCGTTTGAGCAGACGAAGAGTTTATTGTTACAAAAGCAAACATTTGCCATTCTGTTTTCTCCAGGGAGCAGGCATCGCCCCCAGATTCGGTGTGTTATGGTTCTCTGGTGAGCCTCTGAACTAGCAGTGACCCCTGCTGGGCACCCCTAGTGAAGCTCTCCAACGTGCTCCCAAGCCACTGCTGTCTGTCCAGGAGTAACTGAGTCATCAGTCTAAGATGTAAGCAGCACTGGACAATGGTTATCAGGGACTGAGCAATGGTTATCAGTGCTTCCAGTTATGTCCTGGTGCTTATAGTAAAAGCAAGCTCCAGGGTCAGGGCAGAAGAGAACCTGTTCGACTGATTCAGCACCTCAGATTTTTGTGCAGGCGAGTATTTTAATCATTTGTAATGATTTACAGCTTGCCTATTTAGAATTTGGAGATGAATATTTTGTCTTGTCTAGGTTTCTTAAAGATCTGCAAACTCAAACCATTTTGTCTGCCTAATGACCAAGCTCTACTTTATGTCCAGCCCAAAACAGTTCAAATTTTTATTCATTCATTCATTCACTTTTGGCTGAGCTGGGTCTTCATTGCTACACATGGGCTTTTTTCTAGTTGCATCGAGCAGGGACTACTCTCCATTACCATAGGCGGGCTTCTCATTGCTATGGCTCCTCTTGTTGCAGAGCGTGGGCCAGAGGCACAAGGGCTTCAGTAGTTGCAGCTCAAGGGCTCTAAACAGCCAGCTTCAGGAGCTGTGGCACCCAGGGCTCTGATGCACCATGCCCCATGGCATGTGGAATCTTCCCTCTTCCCAGATCAGATGAAATCCACATTCCCTGCACTGGCAGGTGGACTCTTAACCACTGGACCACCAAGCAAGTCCTCCAAATTTTATTTTAGCTCATTTCCTCTGAAAATAATTTATAATCTTAAGCAATTTGAGAAGAACTTAAGAAGTTTTTGGAGAAACTTCAAAAATCATAGCAAACTTTTCATGATCTAGAATTCTTTTTTATTATTTCTCCTTCTGCAAGGAGATCCAACCAGTCCATCCTAAAGGTAATCAGTCCTGGGTGTTCACTGGAAGGACTGATGTTGAAGCTGAAACTCCAATATTTTGGCCACCTGCTGTGAAGAGCTGACTCATCTGAAAAGACCCTGATGTTGGGAAAGATTGAAGGCAGGAGAAGGGGATGACAGAGGATGAGATGGTGGGATGGCATCACCAACTCAATGGACATAAGTTTGGATAAACTCCAGGAGGTGGTGATGGACAGGGAAGCCTGGCTTGCTACGGTTCATGGGGTAGCAAAGAGTGAGACATGACTGAGCGACTGAACTGAACTGTGGGCCTACTATTTTTTTTTTTGGCTGCGCCAGGTCCTAGCTGTGGCATGTGGGATCTAGTTCTCTGACTAGGGATTGAGCCCAAGCCCCCTGCATTGCGAGACGGAATCTTAGCCACTGGACCACCAGGGACGTTCCCGTGGGCCCAGTCTTGAGAAAGATTTTGCCTGCCCATCAATATGTGCAAAAGTGATTCTCTGCCTTTTTTTTTTTAATTAACCAAAGACATGTAGCTGATAATCAGTTTCTACCCTCTCTGCCTACCGCCCCAAAAAAAGACAACCTGTTGATTATTTCAGACAAAAACCAAGAGTTATGAAGCTTTTAAAGTAAAAGGGCTACAGATTTACTTAGCTTGCACGCACAGCTTCCATTCTTAACCTATTTCTAAAATCCAGGGAACCTCTGTTTCTACCTTGGCTGGCCCATGGAGACTCCATGCTGGGAATGAGTGATTTGCTGATTCTCTTTTTAACCAGAGGAGAAGCCAGTTCCAGAGAAGTAGCAGAGCCAGAGCTGGGACACTCCACTCTACCTCCCTCCACGGTACCCTCTGGGCTGTCTTTGGTGTTCCAGAGAGATGTGGCACCAGAAAAGGAAGCAGAGCAGATTTCCGCCCTTCCGCCCCACAACTCCTCCAACACCCATCTACCCCTACCCCACTACCGCCGCCTCTATCCACTCTTACCTTGCTCGCAGTTCTCCACTGTACCATACTGAGCCAGCAAGCTGTCCAGTACCTGAGAGCAGGGGAAGGGAGCACGGCTAACCTGAGTACCCCAGGAACTCACCAAGTCATCACTGGGCACACCCCTCACCCCAAAGCACTGGGAAACCCTTTGGTGGGGACTCAACATGTTACCTGCTTGGGTTGCCCTTTCTTAGGTACTAATGCTGGCGGTAAGCCATCAGAATTTCTTCACAGAATGTGCTCAAAAAGCGGGTGTGGAACTTAAGGTCCTTTTTGGAAGCAGACCTGTAGCACCTGGTCTCCAGCCGGTCCTCTGTCATCACTAAGCTTGGGGTTCAGGGAACACCCTTCCCGCCTCCCTGATGCCTCTCACCAGAGGGAATGCCCAAGAACTCATGCTGCAAGTCTTAGGCTGAGGATGCAATCCAACTGTCCACCCCGCCACCCCCTCCCTCAGACTCTCTGGCCTAGCACCAAGCCCCCAGGACACCTCCCAGTCATCTCTGCCACCTCAGGCTAACCAAGACTCCCCTCCCAGTCTCCATGACCCCACTAACAATTTCCCCTAATCACTTACTTCCCATCGAAGCTGGGGTGGAATATTTCGGATCTGTATTTTTCGACTCCTGAAATTAGAGAGAAAACATCAGTGACAGCTCTGGATACTCTAGGGGCCTGTGACCTTGCAGGTTTTAGTCCTCATTCCAGTCTATCTTCCTACCTTCTACTCAACACCAAAGACTTAAGAGTCTAAGAATGATAACCTTTGGGAATGGAAAGCTGGCCTCTTTTTAGAGAGCGAAATACAGTGCGACCACAGATAGGAAAGCCAAAACCAGGTGCCCTAAGCACTAGGATAACATAATCCCCCCAGTCATACCTGCTTTGTTCATCTCTCCTAGGTTCCTCACTCATTATATCTTACTCAGTAACCATCTATTACCACCCACCATGTCTCAGACTCTAGGAATACAGAGCTAGCTATGCGAATTATTGTATGAATCATTCACCTGATACCTTTCTAGTCGGTGTCTACTTCATGCTGGATGACTTTGTTCTACATGCTGGGGACACAACTGATAGACAGAACAAAGTACCTGGCCTCAAGCTGCTCACAATTATTAGGGGAAACATATACGCAAACAAATTGCAGCAGGATAGTTGGCAGTAGCTAAGCTCTTTCTTTGATACAGATTTAAACTTGCGCTCCACTTAGCACTGATCTTTAAAAGGTTATTTAACTCGAGGCTCAGTTTTCTCCTTTGTAAAACAGGGATAATACCTATTCACAGGGAGGTATAAAGTGATGTTAGATAATATTATCAAGAGCTTAGCAAAGGGTTTGGAGTAAGCATCGTACTTAAAATGTAATAATAGACACACGTGTGAATACTAAGGTGGAGTGATTAACACACACAATCCAGCATCATAATCACCCCCTTCCCTCCTCCCAGTTTATTATAGTTCCTCCTTCCCATCTTTCAAACGCCTCTTAAAAATGTAATTTTCCCTGAGGAAGGCTTTCAGGTTCAAGGTTGATGCCCAGGGCAATTAATTGCTCACCACCCAAATCAATGCCCTAATCCCTGGGCTTAAAACATTTCAATTGACTTGATCTGCATTGGTCAATTGTCACTTGTCTTTGTGTATCCTTGATTACAAAACTCTCAGTTTCAGGACATGGTCCAACGAGATTCCAGTGGCGCGAGGGAAAAATGAGAGCAGGGAGCAAGAAAGTCCAGTTCTAGCCCCTCAACTGCCCCCGACTGGCTGTCCTGACTAAGCCACTCAAGTTTTAGGCCCTGTGTTCCTGGCTGACATGCAACAGGGCCCAGTCAGTTCTTGCCAAGTTGGGGGAAATCATGCTCAAAACACATAAGAGTGGGACTTCCTAGGTGGTCCAGACTCCACGCTTCCAATGCAAGGGGCATGGGTTCCACCCCTGGTGGGGGAACTAAGATCCCACATGCCATGTGGCGTGGACAAGAAAATATAAAAAACAAAACCCTACACACACATGAGGGCAAGGGAAGGGATGCTAAACTCTAACTGTAAATGTTTTGATCTTGGCTCTCTGCCCTCGGCCAGCTCACTCATTTCACCCGTGACCAAGTCTTTAGATGTAGAACGGAAACAGAAGGGTCTTTAAGACCCCTTCTAGCTCTGCAGTTTTGAGGATAGAGAGTCTTTATCAATGACATACACTAACGAAATCTCTTCTGGGGTTGAAACAGCTTAAGGGAAATGTGCCATAATGGTTCTTTACTTTGGTTTGGTTCATGAACCTGATCTAAGGAGGTTAGATCATAGCCGGACAAAAGAACAAGCATCAGAAACAAGCCCACTTCCAGGGCCTCGAGTCCCACACCAGGCCAGCTTCTTGGGATCCAATTCAATGGCCAAGAGTGAGCTTCACGGTATCTGCATCACATGCCCTATGGGATTTCCCATAAACAACTCATTTTGTGATGAAATGGGCAAAGAAAACGCAGGAGCTCTCACAGGAGGAAAGTAAAATTCCTGGCGAACTGAAGAGGTGATTTATACCATTAGAAGATGGAGAACACTGATCTACCTTAATGCTAGTGACAGGGGTCCCCCAAGCTGAGTGAGGACCTCTCTCAAGCAAATGCTTCTGGAAGGACCAAAGGGGATGGGCGGCTGCCAGCCTGGAGTTCAAACCAGTAAGGGCTTAAAGCAGCCCCCTATGGAAGTTTAGTTTTAAGAGCACACTTTCAGGATGGTCCCTTACTATAATCTCAGGTCAAGGGTCAAAAATACCCTCTTCAAAAAAAAAAAAAAATACCCTCTTCTTCCTCAAACTCCCTCTTTTAGGGGCTTTCTTTTCAGGGTAGGGAAGAGTTGGGAGGGGATGGGGAGGTGAAATCAAATCTCAGTTTGGGATGTTAATCCATATCCTGAAAGCAATGGCAGTCTGGAATGTCTGGAATGTTTCAGGAGAAGGAGGGGGGAGGAGGGCAGGGATACCCAACCAATGAAAGAAAAGACATCCTGCAGCCCTCCCCCACCCCCAAAAGGCACGGCTCACCCACCTCTCCAGGGCACACACACCCAATCCTGGGAACCCACACAAGGCCACTTCAGGCCTCCAAACCTGGCCAGCAAGGCAAACCCTGAAAAAAACAGAGACCAAGAGCTTTTGTCTTTTAAGCCCTTGGCCTGGTTTGTATTAAGTATGGTGCTACCTAATTTCTTTCAGGCCCAAGGCACATGGGGCCATGTTGAGAACTGGACCAGGAACCCATGGCTAACTCATTAGCCATGTAGGGTGCTAATAATGCCTGTAGGGTGCTACAGGCATTTCCGGTTGCCCAGTACAAGCTGGGCCAGGGCAGGGTGCTGAGGGCTTGGAGGATCAGGATGGAAGTTAAGAAGCCCTGACTTCTTTACTCAGTACCTTAGTTTCCTCCTGTGGAAAACGGATAGGGCTTTTGTGAGGACTTAGAACAGGCAGGAGGCCTGCTAAGTCATGGCCCCGTCCAGGTGCTCTGTCCCAGTCCCAATTCGAGTCCCCAGGACACTAGCATGGGAAGAGGCTACAAGTCTGACAAGGATGGCTACCTGTGATAGTAAAACAGTTAGGCTTCTGCACTGATGGGGAAATAGCGGGAAATATCACAGCCCACACCCCCACCTCCTGTGACAACCAAAGGGCCCCAATCCAGCATTTGACTGATAGACAGGCTTCCACTAGCTCAGAATGGAGCTTCTGCACTACAGGCAACGGGGCACTGCACACTGAGCAGGACCCTGAACTCCAATACCGACTGTTCAGAAAAGCAAGAGGACTCCCCAAGGTTCAGGAGCCACCACCTGTCCTGGAGCTGATAAACTTGTGAAGTGAAAGAGTGACGCCTCCAGCCCCTGGCAATGAAGGCAATGGGTGCACGAGTCAAATTATTTCCCTGGATGCCAACACCCTGAGGCCTCTGACCCCCTCTGCCTGCCCTAACCAGCAGGGCCCTGGGGCAGCTCCCCAGACACAGAGTCATAGGGGGTGCTCCTTTCTGATGTGGTTGGGGGCAAGCAGGGGACACCAGGGCCACAGGGACCAAGTGACCTCCTTCGAGCCCAGGGGAGATTCCAGGAGAGACCAGAGGGAGAGCATCTGAGCAACCACTAAGGAGATAGTAGGAAAACAAGAGATTCAGGAAGAACAGGAGCTGGGCACCTGGAAGTATGACTGGAAGCCCCCGCCCCGGGGCAGGGAGCTCTGGCCCTATTAACCTTTTTAAAGACATGTCATTGACCTTGAATGGGAAGGAAAAGAGTTCATTAAGGAAGACACGAACATTTCAGGAGTGCTTACCAGTCGCCAGGTGCAGATTCTACACCTCCAAGAAGCCTCCCACTATCCATGCCCATGGTAACTGTGGCTCCACTTTACAGACTGAGGCCCTGAGATTGAGGGGTTGAGTATCTGCCAAGTCAGATACCCAGAGTCAGAGTCAGTACTGAAACACAGAGGCTGTCTGGTTCCAGGCTCTTCCAGGCTCGTCCCCTTGTGCTGCCTTTCTGATGACAGAAAGGAAACAAAAGTCTTTGCCAAAATACAGGAAAGGTTTGGCTTGAGGACAGATTTATAACACTCATAGAGTTCAAGCATCAGAGTGAAGAGCAGACATGCTGAGTGGGTACTGCTCTCCAGGAGTCAAAACGCCCCACCTGTAACTTCTGGAGAATCTGACTTAATCCTAGTTCTCTGAAGAGATGAAAGCCTTGATTTGATTCTGATAGGGGGCTCTGGGGGTTGGGGCCCCAAGCCTGAACAGTTTTCCAAAACCTACTATTGCCTCTCTCCCCACAACTGGCTTGCTCCACCTAGATGCAAAGGGAGTCTTCCCACTAGGGGAAGATGAGGTCGCTAAAAGTGATTCTATGGTTTTTGAACACTGACTAGATATTTGATAATATTAGAACAGGCTTTGGTAACCAAATGTTTGTTTTCGGTATCTGTGAGTCTTATTTGTTTTGTATACAGGTTCATTTGTACCATTTTTGAAAAAATTAGATTCTTAAAAAGTCAGGGAATCCCTGGCAGTCCAGTGCTTAGAGGGTTTGCAGGTGGCAAAGTGGAAAAGGTTCCGCCTGCCAATGCAGGAGATGCAAGAGACATGGGTTCAATCTCTGGGTGGGGAAGATCCCCTGCGGTAGGAAATAGCAACCGACTCCAGTGTTCTTGCCTGGAAAATCCCATGGACAGAGGAGCCTGGAGGGCTACAGCCCATGCGGTGGGAAAGAGTCAGACACAACTGAGAAAGATAGCACGTAGGCACGCACACCAGCAGTTAGGACTCTGGGCAGCTCTCACCGTCAGAGGTCAAGAGTTCAATCCCTGGTAAGCTAAGATTCCACAAGCCTCAAGGCATGGCCAAAAAGATAAAATATTGATTTTTAGAAATACATACTGAAATAGTTACAGATAAAATGTCATGTCTAGGTTTACTTTAAAGTAACCAGGGGGAAAATTAATACAGATCAAATATGATTTGGTAATTTTTGGTGATGGGTACATGGGGGAATTATTTAATTATCCTTTCTACTTTTCAAAATACTTTTTTCCATAACAAAAACTTTTTAAAAAAGATAATTCTAGCTCACCCAATTTTAATGTCATCACAGATTCAAAATTAATGAGCCTAAGCCAATGAAGTTTTCTTATTTTATTTTTATTAGCAAGAATCCAGGCCCTGGTGAGGAGCCTCATGGGGGCAGGGAGGACGGGTCTGAGGTCCAGTGGAGAGACAAGCAGATGCACAGACAGAACACTTTCAGAAGGGGGTCTCCCCAGATGACAGAATGCACACCTGGACAGAACACACCCTGAGAAGTTTTTAGGTCTTCTGGAGGACAGCTAAAAACTGCCTGCCCCAAGAAGTGTTCTTTTTCTAACTCCTGCAGACAAACCACCTCCTTCCTCCTTCCACCCCCATGTCCAGAGGGTAGGATGCGACCTTCAATTATGCTAGCGACCTCATCTTCCCCTAGTGGGAAGACTCCCTTTACATCTAGGTGGAGCAAGCCAGTTGTGGGGAGAGAGGCAATAGTAGGTTTTGGAAAACTGTTCAGGCTTGGGGCCCCAACCCCCAGAGCCCCCTATCAGAATCAAATCAAGGCTTTCATCTCTCCAGAGAACTAGGATTAAGTCAGATTCTCCAGATTAGACCCTCATCTCCACCTCTCCCCAAGGTCATGGTTCTCTGACTAGCAGGCTGCATGCCCTTGAGCAAGTCAGGCCTTCAACTCTCCAGACCTCAGTTTCTCACATCACAGAAACAAGGATTAGGATTAGCCCATTTTACTGGATCTTGTGTTCCCAGATAGAGATCAACCCTGTCCACCTATAGTAATACGCTTTCTTTCTTTTTTTTTAATGTATTTGGCTGTGCCAAATATTTATTTAGTTGTGGCATGCAGGATCTCCACTGTGGCATCTTTGCTGTGGAATGCGGGATCTTAGTTCCCTGATCAGGTATCAAACCACTCTACATTGGGAGCATGGAGTTCTAACCACTGGATCACTAATTTTAAAAGTTCCTACACCTTTTTAATTAGAGTGATTTTTTTGTGTCTTAATGGTCTAAATAAGTGGTTGTGAACCGATTTTTCCCCTGGAGATTCCCATTAGGAAATATGATAAAAGGTAAGAACACTCTTCACCAGAAAGATGCAAACATTCTGCACACAATTTAAAGATTTCATGGGTTAATGAAAGCTTTGGAATCCATCCATAGGCCAAAGTTAAGACACTCTCTCACACATCCACACTTAACTTCATCCCCAATGATACCCAAATTCACTCCAGCCTCCAGGCATCTCCTCGAAAAAGTGGGAAGAAACAAGCCCAGGGCAATTAGAAAACTAAGCTTGCCTGGTGATGGGGTTGGGGTTATTACCTGGCTATTTTAAAAGAGTGAGCAACTAATTAAGATTTTTCAAACTTGCAATAACACCATGTTCTTTTCATTCTAATCAGCAGTCAAGGTCATTACCATTTTCTTAAGGTTTCTGGTGTCCAGCTGCTGGAGTCATTCACTCCAGACTTTCTTGGCACCTGCTATGCACTGAACCTGTGTTATCCACACTGCAGTAGCCATTAGTCTAGTCATATGTGGTTACTGAGCACTTCAAATTAGCAATTGAATTTTTTCTTTAAAATAAAAGTTTTATATAATTTAACTTTTTCTTCTCTAAATTTTATGAACTCTAAATACAGATGAAATGCGTCCAATGAAAATTTATCATATGAATTAGAACAGGCTCTAACAGTAAAATAAAATACACATTGGGTTCCTAAGACTTCATGCTCATCATGATCAGTTATTCAGTTATGTCCGACTCTTTCTGAACCTGCAACCCAGCACGCTCCTCCGTCCATGGGATTTCCCAGGCAAAGAATACTGGAGTGGGTTGCCATTTCCTTCTCCAGGGGATATTCCTGACCCAGGGACCAAACCTGGGTCTCGTGCATTACAGGCGGATTCTTTACTGCCAAGCCACCAGGGAAGGTAGTATCCCCCAAAATTAATAATAATAATAACAAAGTAGTAAAAGTACGCTTTTACAGATTGCATGCTGACAATAATCTTTGAATAAATTTTAAAAATAATTTGCTGAGTTAAACTTCTACATTAATTTCACTTTTTTTGAACTTCCCTGGTGGTCCAGCGGTTAAGAAGCCACCTGCCAATGCAGGGAACATGAGTTCGATCCCTGTCCAGGAAGATTCCTCATACCTCAGAGCAACTAAGCCCGTGACCACAACTAGTGAGGCCACGTTACGCACAAGAGAAGCCACCGAAACGAGGAAGCCCTCGAACAGTGAAGACCCAGCACAGCCAAAATTAAATTTTTTCCACTTTTTCTCAATGTGGCTATTAGAAAATTCACACTTAGAGATGTGCCTTGCCTCACGTTTCTATTGGACAGTGAAGGCACTGTGCTGCAGTAGAGCATGGAGGGATGAGGAAGCTAGGCAAGCTCCTGCTTTGCGTTTACAGTCCAGCAGGACACCCTAGCTTGGTTAGGGATGGGAGAAGGGAACAGACAAGGCTGACTGCATTGAGGGGGTGGGCTGGGCAGAGTAACCCTTCAGAAGTGGGTGATACTGTCGACTCCTCAACAAGAGAGTCCCATGCAGCTGACACCAGAGAAGAGGCACTGCCCCCCTCCCAAAGCTGGCTCCCATCCCAGTTGCTTTGCCCAACTGAAAAATCACACATAAAAGATGTCCTAATGTGCCAACCTCTGCCCTTTCCATAAGATCACCATTGACCCAGTCCTTCCTCCCGACCCTGCCTCCTTACCCCTGTAGAGTGGAGAGGTGGAGAAAAAAATAATCGTGGAGGAAAGCTTCTGAAGGGGGCGGACCTGGCACGCTCCAAGCATGGCAGTAGCTGAGAAAGGGGGCGGGGCTGGGGAGGGGAGGAGAAGCTGGCCCAATGCCCAGGGCTCTGTGCCAGGCTGATCCAGAGGTAGGGCAGCCAGACAGGCAGGCAGCCGGGTGGGTTGACGGGCAGGGTAGGGGCTGGAAAGGAAAACACGGACCTGCTGGAAAATGCAGGACCAGGCAGAGCAGATGCCACCACCAAGGGGTTGAAGTACTGGGGGAACTGGGCAGCAGGGACACCACTGGAATGTACCTCTGGTCCCTCGAACATGGTCTTTTAAAGGTATGCAGCACACACACACGGTCCCGTGTGCTCCTGAACTAATGCTGAGGACAGGAAGCAAATTCTGGGGAGAAACTCTGAGACAAATCATATTCCCTCTTTGGAAGGCTCTTGTACTGTGTTTAAAGTGCCCCTGGCCCGCCTGGAATCAGGGAAGAAGAGGGGGATTCATTAAGCTTCTCAGATGACCAAGGACATACATACATCATTAACCCAGCAATAGGAAGTTCCAGTTGAAGAAAATCAGATTCCTACACCGAGGAAATCAGATGTAGACACTGAGGTCCAACAGAGTCCTAAATAGTCACTCTCATTTTATAGAAGGAGAAACCGAGGCACAGGAAAAGGAAAGAGACTTGGAAACTGAGGTAGGACTAGAACTCAGCTCTCCTCCCAGGCTGGTTTCTGCTCATCTCACCAAACTTCGGTTCTTTCTCTCTGACAAGAAGTGTTAACACAGCAGAAGCTTGTATAGCCCCAATGTCAGCAGCAGGAAAAATGCCCATATTCTGTATGGCTAAGTGCGTGCCAACTGGCTTTTATTGCATGCGGCTCCAATTTGGGCACAGGATTTAACTTGCAGAAGAGCTAACTACACTATAATACGGCTGGATGATTGTCAGAGAGATTTGTTAGCAGGGAAAAAATATAGTCACCAAATATTGTCTTGCAAAATTTCATCTTGGTTTGGGATAGGCAGGAGTGCAGAAGTGACAGGCAGTTGGGAAGGCGCTACCTGGTGTTGGAGAGCAAGCAAAGGAGGAATAAATCCTCTGCTCAATTTACTCATCTCGGAAATACATGGTTTGACTAGAGAGCCCACTTTTTTTTTTCCTTGCCCATCTGGGCAGTGCCAAAGGAAGCCAAAACAGAAGCTGAGACAGTGAAGCTCTTTCGAGACAAATTCCAAGTCGGCCTGGGCCAACTGCCACTCCCTCCCTCCCTCCACAGTGCTCTCTCTGCCTAGAATCCATGCTCTTTCACCTGAGGGCTGCCTAGAGCCAGAGCTGGCCTCCCAAGCTCTACAGTGTGAAGTGTGAGGTGTGAAGGAGCCATGCACTAAACCGAATGCATGGAGACAAACAGCAGAGGTGCCCACTGTGAGCAGCGCAACCCTGCAGGTGGAGGGAGCGACGCTGTGGGTAAGAAATGAACCACTGGGGACAGTGCTCACCTTCATTCTCTGGCTGGTAATGGGAAGCGTTTCCAGGATCTTCCCTCAGAGTGGGGGAGGCTAATACACTCTGACAGAGGGAAAGGTAAAGGGGGCTAGAAAGACCTCACGGAGAGATAGATTTAGCCTTCATCCCCTCAGTGGAGGTATCAGCACCTCTCGAAGATGCTTTAGAGCCAGAAGGTCTGGCTCAGGGGCCAGAGACCTGGCTGAGGGTGGAGTGGACACTCAGGGGAAGGCACTACCAGGGTGAGCCTCAGAAATGAAGCAGGGGGGTGGTGGGGGGAGCGGGGGGGAGGTCTCCCCTCATGAGGGACCAGCAGCTCCAGGCTAAGATTTTGAGGCAGAGAAGCAAACAAATGGAAACTACACCAGTCTTAAGAGAAAGCTTCTCTTCTGCAACTCACAATTTGCACTGAGAAAGAAAGACCTTGGTGTCATCTGGGCGCTTCTTGGAATTGCTAGTGTTTCAGGATGGTGAAAACCATCTCGCATGACGTTGATGGGACGCCTTGGCAGAGTCTGGGACTGGGGAGAAAGGCCTTTAACAGAGAGGGAATGGGAATGTATGCCAGGAGACGTTGAAAAACACAATTCACCCTGTTGGTGAGAAGGCGCTCTGGTTGTGTTCCTCCAACAGGAGGTTAACAACCTCAAGGAATTCTCTCCTCCAGCTGCCAACACAGACCTGTTGGTGGTGGAAAACTTCAGGAACTGCTGTTTCTTTCTTTCTAGTGGGTAGTGCATCAAAACAACTCTCCTCTGCCACGGACGCGCAGCCCTGAGTTCTGCCCCGGCTTGTGCGGGAGCCACATGCCCTCTCTGTTAAAGGCCTTTCTCCCCAGTCCCAGACTCTGCCAGGGCGTCCCATCAGCGTCATGCGAGATGGTTCTCACCATCCTGGGCCAGGAGCAGGGGCAAGGGCTTGAAGAGCCCAAGGAACCCAGGGCGGGGAGGACAACGGGGAGCAGGCGCGGCAAGGCAAAGGAGAAAGAGGTGCCTGGGAAGGGCGGCAGCAGCTGAGGGTGGGGGAGGGCTGGCAGCAGCTGGGGGGGAGGAGGGGAGTCCTCATGAACGGGCAATTGAGAAGGGCCGAGCAGCTGAGCGGCCGGGCTGGCGTCGCCGGGCCTGTGCCCCACGTGGGCTGGCCCCTTCCCCCAGCCCCTCTCACCTCACCCGGGGGAAGCCGAGCGCTCAGCCCCCCAACCCGGCTGCTGGGTGGGCCGAGTTGGCAGAGCACAAGGAGGGGGACAGAGGGTGTGCCCGGGGCCCGTGGGGACCGGGCGGTCTAGAACGTTCTGCCGCCAGAACCCCCTCGGCTTCCCGACTCGCCACAGCCGGTCCCACCCGGCCCAGGGGGCCCCGGGCTACCCGCGCAGGGCCCGGAGGGGGAGGGGACAGCCGCCGGGGGGCTGCCGGGTGGGGGTGGGGACCAGGACTTTGCCCTTTGTCTCTCTCTCCAGAGCCACCGGCCGAAACCCGACCCCATCAGCGAGTCAGGCAGCCAGCGAGGGGCAGGCTCCCCCTCTGGGGTCCTTTAGTAAATCCAGACCCGACCTCCCTGTGGTCAGGGCTGTGACTGAGGTGGTCCTGTGGGGGAGGGGGCTTCCCGCCTGCAAACAGGCCTGCAAGCATTTAAGTGGGAACCGGTTGGGGGTAGGGGGCTGGAAGTGGGGCCGCAGAAGCAGGAGGGGAGAAAATGGCCCGGGAGGCGGCATTCCTTAGAGACCTCGGCTGGGCTGTGGGAGGAGGCAGGACCCGGGCCGGGAGGCCTCCCACTGAGAAGGCAGGAACTGAGGCCTGGGAGTGGGGTGGGCTGGGGGCGCGGAACCAAGAGGCCTTCCGGGCCTCGAGAAAAAAAGACCCTCCTCCCTGGGCCTTCTGGGAGCCACTATAGAAAATTTATAATCAAAGAGTCACACCTCCACGTAGAGTAGGGCATTTGTCTGGGGGTGCGAATGACATTCTTTTGTCCGCCCTCTTGGGGTGTCATCAGTTAAAGATAGTCTTATTAATAACTCACGTTTACACAGTACTTCAGCAAAGAGGCAGACACAACTGAGCCACTAACACTTTAGGGTTTACAATTCACTCTCTCCTATGAGCCTAGAACACAAGAGGTTGATTTGAGCCTCTAAACCACAGAATATTGAGAAGATTTTTATTTTCATTCTGCAGCTCAAAAACAGGCTCAGAGGTTGAGTGCCTAGTCCCAAGTTGACACTAGCCCGCAAGTGTCACCACACCATGGAGCCTGCTCCTGCTCATCAGGAAAAGGTAACTGGGTTCTCGCTCCTCAAAAACATGTATGAGCTATGAATTATGATTCTGTAGGCTTGTAACAATGGTTAACTCTTTGTCCTTTCCTGCTAGGAGGAGGCAGGGTAGAAGGGGAAGCCACTTGGGCCCTGCCCTTCCCCCCAGCCTCCCATTTTCCCCAGGTTTGAACCTAAACAAAAGGAAAAGGCAAAGAAAAAAAAAATTAGCCCAAAGCTCCAGTCCTGGCACCTCCAAGAATGCCAAAGGATGGAAGCTCTTAGAACTCAAAATACATACGTACCCAGTTTATTTTCCGGGTTTAGGAGATGGGTAGGTTTCAGATGGCAGGAGGCCCAAGAAAATATTGACCCCAGATCCCACAGTGTACCCACATCTGGCCAAAGGGCAAGCTGAGATAGACATCTGAATCCTAAACCACTCAAGTCCTTCTCCAATTCATTCAATTCCCTTTCTGTAGGTTTTTCATTACGAGAAGAATTCCCATTTCCTATCACAGCTGCCCAGACACAGGGAGAACATTCTTAGTTTTCTTCAACCAGTCAAGATTGCCTGAAAATCCCAGTGATGAGAAGAAAATACAATGCAAAGCAAGTATAAAGCATCTACAGAGTCAGGAGGCTCAGAACACGGGAAAAATTAATGTCAGGCATGTTTTTTTTTTTTTTTTGCTAACCTTATGCTCTCCCCCCCAAAAAACATTCAACTTCTCTTAAAGGATCAGCTGCTCCGACCTTCTAAGAGAGCTCAGCCTTGAAGGTACAAAGGTCTGAGTTTGAATCCCAGCACTCCTTATTCAAGGTATAACCTTGACTAAGCTACCATAACCACTCAGAGGTTCAGCTTCTTCTGTGGAATGAAGACTAATGCCTGCAGGGTTCTTAGTAGGAACAATGCCTATCTGAGTAGGGACTCAATAAATGCTTATCATTGCAAAAGGCACTCATCTTTTGACCTACAGCACAAAGAAGATGCTCAATAGGGGAAATAACAGTGACACATTCGGTATCTACCTGGAGGGGGGCTCTGCTCTCCCCACTAGGATACCACCACTCTCTTCCAGAAGAGTTATCACCCCACAAACATCTCGCTGCCTGCCCACAGTTTTCTCCCAAATCCATTCCTATTTTTTCTGCCCATCCTTCGAAACACAGCTTACACTCACTCAAAGCCTACCTCCTGCTAGTTCCTGAGGTTGAGTGCCTCCCATTGCAGTCTCTTGGCTTCTGTGGTCCCACAGCTTTTCTTGGATCTAAAGTGAAAATGCTGGGGGGCAGGAATGTTATCTTGCACCTTTTTTGTGCAGCTCCTTCTCCCTATGTCTCCATTCCCTGCCCTGAAAAAGACCAAATAATGCTAGATAAAAACCAATGAATAATCAAATGTTTAATTCAGGAGAAGGGTCAGGCAAAGACTCCCATTTTATATAAAATGGGGAGGCAAACACCATGTAAGAAAATCAAAACCGATGATGCAAATACGGCTGAGGGAGGTAGGAATGGGGTGTTACTGTTTATGGGGTACAGAGTTTCAATCTTGCAAGATAAAAGGATTTCTAGAGATAAGTAGAGAGGATGGCTGCACACCAATGTGAATATTCTTAGTACACCTGAACTGTATACTTAAAAATGGTCAATTTTATGCTCTCTATATTTTACTTCATAAAATTGTTTTAATTATTGCTTAATTTTAATTTTTAATATAAAATTTATTTTTTAAATTTAAAATTAATTTTTTTACTATGCCACACAGCTTATCCAAAAAAAAAAAAAAAACACACAAGGATAGAGGAGGAAACCTAAAAGCTTCAGGAGAAAAATGATCTGATAAAGTGTATTTCCTTCCATCTCCACACTAAAGACTAAAGTCTGTCTTTGTATTACATCTTGTTCTTTGTATTTCTGGTACCTGGCAGAGGGCATGTCAATAGCAGACTCTAAACAGATAAAAATAAGTGCATGCATGGATACATGCATGAATAGAGGTATCAAGCTTTGGAGCAATATGCAAACTATCAGATGTCTAGTTAAATATTTTCTTACGTGATTTAGTTGTAAATATGTATTTTTAAAATTATACCCCACTTCAACCCCTAAAATGGATGATGACTAAGTGGCAAGACCCCCACACACTCAGACTAAAGTGGCTGACTGTGTGGTGTTTTAGAGGAGAAGAGAAGAACTTGGGCCTGGACAGGCATTATTCTTCTTCTAGTTAGAAGTTCAGGGAATTCCCTAGGGGTCAGGTGGTTAAGACTCTACACTTTCAATGTACAGGGCAGGTGTTCCATCCCCGGTTAAGGAACTAAGATCCCACACACCATGGGGCACCGCCAAAAAAAAAGAAGTTTAAAGGGAACTACCCAAGATGGTCAGGGGCAAGGGTGGGAAAGTAAAATAAAGATGATCTGAGAGATCTGTGAGGTTGTGAGGTTTGTGAAATCATTTTATTCCCCCTCCTGCCTCCCACAGCTTATTCTGGACTTAAATCATTCCAGCCTATTCTAAAAAGTCAGCAGAAGCAGCTTTGAATCAAATGGTAATAAACATTGGGAGGAAACCCCTCTATATAAAATGAAACTTCAGCCAGCTAGATTTTCCCTTCTTCCACATTAAATAAAAGGTTGCCGGAGTGGACACTCCAGAAAAGAAGTGAAAAAGATTATTCTTCTGAACCCTGCTGTCTCCCCAGCCAACATCTTATTTACATCCAGTCCTCGCTCAGAACAAACTGGCTGCAGCCACCAACAGCCACGTCTGTAAAGGATCGTCTTTGCCCTTTAATTTAGGGTTCCGTCTCCAAATCCTGCCAAGGCAACTGCTCTCTATTACAGTTGGACCTCTCCTCCCAAGCAACTTAGAGACCTGGAGGAGGAAGTGGCATAAATGTCTAATTCTGAATAGATAGCCCCAACAAGTTTACTCCACCCAACAGCCCCCACTTTAGTTCCTGTCTCCCCTCATTTTCTCCTCCTCAAGAGTACCTCATGGAAAGTTGACAAGCCCCAAGCAATCCCAAATGCCACTCCAGAAAAGAGGCAATACACATCATTCCACATAAACTAATTGTAAAACCCTTTATAGTAACTGATTAAAGTCACAAGCCTGTTAAATGGTCAAAAACCACATCCGGGTTGAAAGCCCTACCCCTCTCCACCCCACTAAGAGAAGAGTCAATCCTCACTCTCTGCACAGAGATGTGGAAAGGGACTCTAAGTCTGTGGGTAGGTATGTTTGTACCTTTTGAGCACAAAGGGCTGAAGAAAGGAAATGGACATGAAGGTGGGTCCAGAGTACACCTTTGGAGACTATTTCCAGACCAGGGAAACAGACTGAGACCACCACGGCTTTGCCATCTAAGAGGGCACAGGGAGGGGAGCCATGGATGCAGTCACTACCTCTGAATCCAAGGGACCCCAACTCCTGAATGCCTACTTTCTTAGCTTAAGAGGAGAACTTCAAGACAAACATGCCCATCTCCTACCAGGTAGAGGAAGCTGCTTATTTCTTCCTTCCTCAGACCTTGTAGAGGACTTAAGAGTCCCCTTCACCCGGAATTCTCACAGCACCTACCTCATCTGCAGAATTAGGGGAACTCTCCTCTCATCAGTTTCCCTACCCTACAAGCACCTTTGACAGTATTACCAGAGTGAAATTTCAGTGAGGAACCTGGTCCAGGCTGAGAGCATCAACAATGGAAAATATGCTCTATTCTCCTAAAAGGATGGTTAAGAGACAATGGCAGGGCCCATATCTAGGGGTTCTTGGCAGTTGCCCTGATGAGCTTCATCTCTATCTCCCAAAAGGTGGCCTTTCCTTTTAGCACACAGGTTATCAAAAGCATCCTACACACAAATCCCCTTCAATATACCTATCCATCATTGTTCCACATAAAATGCACACCATATTCACAGAAGTGGACTTGAACACCCTACCTACTGCCATAGGAAAACAGCCCAATGGTTACACCCAGTCCAAAGACAGGAGGCACAAGCCCATATGGAAAACAAAGAATAGGAATAGCTAATGTGTGGTAGCACCAGTTTACAATTAAGGTAATGGTGGCTCAAGGAGATTAATTAACTTTCCCAGTTTCCCAGTCACTGCCTGACTCTAAAACTCTTAGGAGGTCTCTGGAGACACCTGGAAAGGTGTCCACACTTCTGTAGGACTGAGTGAGGGACCTAGGAAAGGTCATGAGACTCTGACCTAATATTAGTGCTTCCTCTCTCCTTGAGCCTCAAGAATTCTGAAAATGATTCCTGTCCTCCCTGCTCCTGTTGCCAAAGAACTCAGACTCCATAAACAACCTTTACACAAAACAATCTTTTAAAAATTTCTAAATTCTCTCATTTCTCCTCTTAAAGATTCTAACTATATCCAATTAACTAAATTAAACCATCCAATCAAACTTCACTCAGACTTAACATTTTCCATCCCAAGTGGCCAAAACATCTGGATGAAAAACTAATTTTTTAACTGAAACTAACTCAAAATGAGTAAAAATGAAGCCTTCCTTAACCCACTGTTCCTAAGGAAATGCTAAAAGGATTGACTAACATCCACAAAACAGATATGCTGTAGAGGGAAAGAGAAAATGAAAAGGGATCCTTCACTTCTGTCTCCTCTCTAACAGGGATCTTCTCCACAACCTCCCACCTACACTATGGACAAAGTTCCCACCCATCCTGACCGATCCTGACCTTATATATGCCTTTAGCCACCAAAATGCCCCTTGTCTAATAAATCAGACTTGTCCTTAGGGGTTATGAAAATATCTGGACAATCTAGTGAAAATTTTTTTTACTCTTCCAGTTATTTGCTCTGTATTTCACACAAAAGCAGTTTACTGGTGGCTCGCCATGCTCTCTGCCACACGACCAGAACATCAGATCCTGGAAGCCTGGACTTCTGCACTAGAACTGCTTTTCTGGTGGTGTTTGTTCTGTATACAGTTACATTTCAGCGTTTCGCAATCAAGTTTTCTCCAACTATATTAAAATGATGAGGTCCAGACCTACTCTTCTCCTGTGATTTACCCATAATCAACACACATCTTATTTCAGCAGTCTGCATTTAGGGTGAAAGCTTGTTCAAGCTTCTTCTTCCTTCACTCCACGCCTCTTTATTGCAAACCTACTGGCTGCAAAGGAGAAGCTGGTCTTAGAAAGCTGACTCTGCTTGTTCAATACTAGGATGACCCCTTGGACCTGCTAAAAAGTACAGAGCCCCCTGTGAACAAACTCCAGGTTCTTCTACTAGAACGCAGTTAACAAACCAAGGACTGGACATCTCCCTGTTAGTGCTGCTATCACAGGCGCCCTCCTGGATGATTGTTTTCCAGCCAAATCAAATCAATTACCAAAAAAGCATACATTTCGATCCCACGTTTTTTCAAGGACAGACCTTTTATTTCTTTTGACAGACATTTTAAAAGGTATGGACTGGACACAAATGGAAATGGTATGCAAATCTGATATTAACATGGAGTCAAACACTTGGTTGATCTCCACAGCCTCACCAGTGGCCAACTGAAAGACCTGTTGTCAATCACTTACAACTAAATAAAACCCATGGTAAATCCTCTGGTTACTATTACTCCCTTTGTTATTGTTTCAGTCAGCCTTTGGGAGGTGGGGACACACAGTCCATCTACTAAAGAGTAAATATTATCCCACTCTGTTAACTCTTCAAGGTTCTATGCCCCATGGCTAAGGGCCTCAGGTCTATGGGACAGGGCAGCAACTAGAGGCACTTCCATTTTCTCTCCACCTCTCTCATCCTCTTTTTCCCCTGACTCGCTCTTTTCCTGTCTCCTCTGCCTCTTCACTCCACATTCACCCACCAGCCTTTAGCTTTTGCCTTAGAATGGAAAGGTCTTGAGACAGCGCGGGCGCTGGAAGGTCTGCACCATGGGGCCTGAGACCTCTCCCCGTGTGGAAGCCCGGGTAAGCCGCCGCGAGGTTTGGGATCTGGGGGCTCCCAGGACCAAGACGAGGCTGTGGGCCGACGACTCGCAGCCAGGGGTCTCAGGGACCCTGGGAAAGGAAGCCCTCCTCGGAGACCCAGGCCTGCGTCTGTTCCCGGGCAGGGGCTGGCTCACAGGCAGGCGGGGGCCCCTGCGCGGAGCGGGCAGAGATTGCGAGGCCGGGGCTGGGCTGGGGCTGCGGCGGGCGGGGAAGGGTTAGGGCAGCGGGGCCGGCGCGGGCTCTCCAGGAAGCGCCTCCAGCGCCGCCTCGACTTTCTCTGCTTTTTGAAAAAGCGAAGGGAAGGCAGGCAACTCCGAAAGCAAAAATCGCCTTGCCCTGGGCTGAATCTAACACCGTCTTCTAAACCTGGTGCCTGAGAGCCCCTCTCCCGTCGGTCGCTGTGCGCCTCCGGCCGCTCCTCTTTAAAAGGGAAGCGGGCAATCCACCCCAACCCCCATCTCTCTTTCTTTTTTTTCCCCGTCTGGAATTTCCAACCCAGGACTAACTCGTCTGATTTTTCCAGTCTCCCCTGCTGCTTTTTTCCTCCCCTTTTCTCTCCCAAACACTCCCATCCCAAAATCTAAGCTGCACTTTCTGGAAGGCATTAGCCACATTTTAAGAATCTTTTAAGAGGATGGGGAGCGAACAAGAGGGAATTTAAATTCTAACAGTTGGCAAAATGTCTGTTCTTCAAACGCCTTTGCTTCATACATTTATTCTAATGACAACATGACCAACACCAACACCCCCCCCCACACACACACAACACAAATCAACACACGTATAACCAGTCTATATCTCTTCATCACAAAAACCCTTAAACGTCTACAAATAGCACTTAGGTCTCCTTCTTTTCACTTTAAACCAGATCTGGAAAAAAAAATTAGTTTAAAAATTTTATACTCACAAGCCTATCTCAATGGTATCTTTGTCAACTGACTTGTTACACATTATAGAATAAATAAGCTCAAAAAAACGAGGCTTAAAAGTACTCAAACACATAAAGTATGATTCAAATGACATATATTAAGGTAATTTTAAAAGATTAGACGCTCTGAAGCTTTGAATTAAGATTCTTCCAATGGTTAACGTAACAATGTTTTGCTCTTGTTCCAGCAAAGTCTATGCCATTACAATTTTACATTTGGAGCAGTTAACTATACTTTGAATAAATCAGTGATGGGAATTACAATTCTTCCACCTCTTTACGCAAAAGTTCTCCATCTGGGAAACCATTAAAATTTCATCTACTTTGGGTTAGAAAGCCAAGGGTTCTGGAAACCTACAGCTCTTCCAAAGGACAGTCTTATACCACTGTCTTTAGGAAAGTCATTTTCAAATACCGAGCACTAAACGCTAAGTTAAGGATTTCTCTAGCAGTGAAAAAAATTAATTTGCAAACATTTACTTTCTAGGTGACAATTAAAATGCAAAGAGTGAATTGCTTTCCACCTTTCCTCCAAACAGTGCAGAAAAATTAAGAATCAACTGATTTTTTTCAACTTATTTAAAACTCAAAAAAACTGCTATTAGTTAAGAAAACCTTTTTACTAAAAGTGTCAAACTATTTCTACTTTCAACTTACTTGTTGAAGACCTGGTCAAATGTACCTTTCAGCTATAACCACTATGGCAAAAGTGCCTGCAAATACTCCCAACGCTAGTACTTTTCCTCCTTTGAAGTTATTTTTCTTTTTAAGACATTCCCTTGTTTCTCTTATAATTCATTTCAGCCCATAAGAACAATTTTCCTTAAAGGCAAACCCATTCCTGAAGGCAAAATTTTTGTCTGTTTTGAATACATTCAGTGATCCAATTATTTCTTCAGCATCTCCACAAATCACTTAAAAATATTTGTTGCCATTCACAAGCCATCCCTTTACAGAGATTTTTAAAGCAACCAACTTTTAAAAATTAAACTGTAAAATCAGAATAAAGTTTGAATACATACTCTTCTGAGAGTTCTCACACTTCATTTGGCTGGAAGACCATTTTTTGTGTGTTTTTTGGTAGTTAGAAATATAAGGGAAAGTATTCAATTAGCCCACCTCATTTTAAGTCAGAAAAAACAACACTAACCTGCCTAATAAAATCAAAGTCTTCATCTTGAACACATTTCACCTATAGAAATGGAGTACATCTTTTCTTTTTTTTTCCTTAACAACACCTTTTATTTTGATGACACCAGTTGACAGGAGGTATGCTATCTTTAGGCCACATTCCTCTAGAAAAAGTCACACACAGTGGTCAATTAAACAAAAATTTAATTCCCTTAAAAAATTAAGGAATTTTCTTCCAAAATACCCAAGTCTCATTAGGATGATACCCTTTTACCTTCACTACTCAAGTGTCTCAAATTTAAAAATAAATAAATACAAATGCTTTCCACAATTGTTTCTAAAATGCTTTTGCTTTCCCTCCTTTGTCTTAACACTTGGCAGTAAATTTATATAAATTCTCAACAATAAGCTGAAACTCTTGACTAAAATTCCAACACTGACTTAGAGGTCATTTGGAAAGGTGATCTCAAGAGAAATTTAATGCCATTCATCTAAAAAATTCAATTTAATGTTTTCAGTTTAAATGTATAGCGTTCATTCTCTTGAGTTCTTAAAAAGGAACAAACTGTATTTATCAAATAGATACAAGATTAAAACAAAATATATTAACACTTCAAAATCAGTTACTCAGAGGGAACTGCTAAAAAATATTGTATCTTTTGCTTGCTAAACCCCACCCTCTAAAAACAAAAACAAAACAAAACCAAAAAAACCCCAGGAACTAGGTTGGGAGGTTTTTATGAATCTCTTGGAAATCTTTAAAGCCATAGTTCATTTGGAACTGAGTACATCAAGAAGAGTTTTCCTCTATTTTTAAACTGTGAAAACAATATATATATACACACACACAAACACACACACACACCACATATATATATATGCACCATTGTTCATTTTGCTTAAAATACATTCCGTCATAGTTAATTAACTAGTTCCTGTCCTATACATCCACAAAACTAAAAAAGCCAGGAACAAACCAACTGAAGAAATAACTTTTCAGACAGACTGAAAACACATACCACAACATGCCTCCTCAAAGAACACAAAATGATAGAGCAAACCGACTTCAGGAAAACAAACCTTTTTTTAAATCCTAAAACTTCAAAAATTGATTCACTCTAGAAAAATGAAGTGCCTTACCACCACTCAGAGGAACAAAACACAACTGACTCAATGTTTGTGCTCAAAAATTGTTTCAGGAAGGGGGGAGAACACACAAAACTTTGAATATGGGTGTGGAAAGAAGATTTTGTACCCAGTCCTCACAAACCCCACCCTTTCCCAACTCAAAGAAGCCCTCAGTAATACATTTTGGAGGGAACAAGAAGCAGCCTAAAAATGGCTTTAAAGCAAGCAGATGGCTTAGGAGAAAAGATCCATAAAATACAGAGCACCATGAAAATTAAAATATAAATGTTTGGAGTTCCATTTCATCACATTTTGCTATTTTTCTTGCTTTTCACTTCATTCCCTTTAAAATTTAAACCATCCTTTAAAGCAAAAGGAAAAATTCCACATATTTCAGAATTCCAGTTATTCTGGTTATTTCCCATCAACAAGTTTCAAACACTCAGCTTTCAGTTCAAAAATCCACTATCTTCTCAGTAAATCTACTGATGTCAGTGTACATACTTCTCTTAATCCCATCTCCAGGAAATGCTTCCAAATAATAAATAACACTTCTTTTTCTTTCTTCTGATTTTATTGCCTCTTTATTCCTTAACCCTAATTGCCTTTCCAATAACAGAGTATTTCAAGCACTGGAGATTAAATCACAAGTTCTATAAACATAGTTACAAGTCATATTGATCATCTATAGATACAATAGTTCCATGTTACTTAAATATCTCAAGCTAAAGCACTGAACAGATTTTTCTCACATTAAACTTTGTAGATCCTCTTAACTGCCTTCAAAAAAGCACAGTCACCCACCTCCACCCTCCCACCCAGAAAAAGCCAGGGACTATCCTGAAATGCAGCAAGTTTCCAGTTGAAATGACGGGGGGAAAAGATCAAAGATTTACTGGGGACTGCAACACGAGAGAAAATTCTGCACTGTCAACACGTTTAAAGTGAGGTTTGCAGAAAGACTCTGCCCTTATACTTCCCAGCCAGAGTTCAGTGAAAGATATGAACCATGAATCAGTTTTGGGGATAACATGACAGACGTACCCCCTTTGCTAAAGAGAGAACAGGAAGGTACTGGAACAGTCTCTTTCTTACACACTTATACACACACACACCCATTCATCCAGGGAGTTCTAGACCCTCCAAAGAGCCCCAGCTCACAGCCTGAACACAAAGCTCTCACCCCAGATGGTCCCCTTGTAACAATGGACTGAAGGAGTGGGGGTGGGGGGCTCAGAAAGGATAGTACAGCCAAAGCGTATTTGCAAAATCCAGTTGGAAGGGGAGGACTAGGTCTGAGGGGAGGGACTAGATAGGGGTCTGTGAAAAAAAAATTATGCCTTTGCCTGTTGCAGAAATATAAAGCACAAGCATAGAATTCTTTAGGGGCCAGGAACTCATTCCACTTCCCTTAGGAAGTCAGAGGGGACCCCTCTCCCAATTCACTTAAAAATTATGGTGAGAAGGGTGGAAAAAACAGGCCTGCTAAAAAGTTGCTGAATGGCCATGAGTCTAAACTCTTTTTAAAAGATTTTTAGCTTCCCTACAAAAATAGCCCCACACACCCGAACAAACTCCACAAGGTTTCTCCCCCATTGATCTTTTCCCCCTTTACTTCTCCAAGTAACATCTCCTAGTCCACCCCAGCCCCAGCTTTTTTTTTTTTACAAGCTGTAAACCACCCATTACAAGATCTTAGCCAATCTTCCCTCCCTGCCCCCAACATCCGGAGTTCGGGGTGGGAAGGCCAGTAAAGGGTTTCTTCCCCTGGAGACAGGATGGACCCCTAAACACAGCCTCTCAGCATCCCCAGGCTGACCCCTCCCCAGAGAAGAGCTCATTCCTACCTTTGTTTTTTGGGGACGGAGTGTTCAATCTCTAGGCGTTTTCCTTGCAGCTCCACTTTCCCTACAGATTAAATTGAAAAAGACAATATGAGGGCTTGGACAGGGGGTAGGGGGCGGGAAAAGGAAGGAGAAAGACACTAGGGTGATTCAGGGGTTACTGGGATTTGAGATTTTCCTAGGAATCCAGGTAGTGGGTTCCGCAGCCGGATGTGAGAAGGTCGCTGGAGGAATGGTGGACTCTATAAATTCATTATCGTGTTTTCTGAATTTGTGTTTTGTTCTCTCATTGAAGCTAGCTGAGTAGTGGACGGCTCTGGGAGCCGGATTTGGGAGAGATGCGAGGGCGTCCGTGTGGGCCGGCTACCTTTACAGCTCCCAGATGTGGGGAGAGGGGGCCGAGAAAGGGCTCCCCGTTTCTCCTAAAGTGTGTGGCGGGGGGTGGGGAGATGGGGTGCAGAATGAAACTTTATTTTCCTGCCTAGCCAGGGAGAAGGGCTTCGGGTGGCGGGGCGGTCACCTGTCGGGACCGGCCCGGAGGCGAGGCCTGGGGGAGCGGAGCGGGGCCCCGCGGGAGGGTCCCCGGCGGCCGCGGCGCGCGCCTCTCGGCCCAGCCTGGGTCTCGGGAAGCAGCATGGCGACCCGCCGCCGCCACCGCGCCACCCCGCTCACGCCCCACTTTCAAATCAAAATGGCTCAAGCCCCGGGCCCTGGGCGGGAGGCGGGACCCCGCCGCTCTCAGGTCGAGCCCGAAAGCTGCAGTCCCCACGGAAACCCTGGAGATCAGGAGCCGAGCGAGGACCCTTCCCCGCCCGGAAAGGCCTAGGGCGGAGGAAGGGGAGGGAGTGCTGGGGCGGGCGGGGGCGGGGGGGCGGTGTCCAGCCTCGGACACCGAGGGCCTGACTTAGAAGGACGCCCACGCGGGGGTCGTCCTGGTGGCGAGTCCCCCCTCCCCTCCTGCCAACGGGGGCTCCCGCCCCGTCGGTGGAGGGGTAAAGGGATCACCTCACTAAAACCTCCAGCTCTTCATCTCGGGCTGGGAGGGACCGGCGAGGGGTCAAAAGGGGAACCGAGAGGGCGTCGGAGGAGGTGGGTGGAAGTCGGTACCCAGGCCAAGCCCCGCAGGCCGGGAGCAAAGAGGAGTTGGCGGGCAGGGGAAGAGGAGGAGCAGGTCCCCGTTGTTCAGGCGGTGCTTTCTCCGGGGAGGGGGTGGACTCTTACCCGAGAAAGTTTCGATGGCCTTCATCGCCCAGTGCTCGTCGGGGCAGTCCACGAAGGCATAGCCGGATTTGACCAAGAACTGGCCGCTGTAGGAGATCTTGTGCTCCGCAAACACTTTCTCCAAGTCCGCAGGGGTCACGCTCTCGTTGAGATTGCCGATGTACAGCTTGTTCATGGTGGCGGTCTCGGGCAGGACGCGGTCCCGGGCAAGGCCGAGCGGACGGGCGCGGGCGGCGAGCCTCCTAGGCCGAGGCGGGAGGCGGCGGCAGCAGACACAAACTTTCTTTGCACCCCACCCCTCAAGTTGTCCGGAGCCGGGGCGGGGAGGGCGGCCGGAGGGCGCGCAGAGGTCGCGGGAGAGTTCGGGGAGGCCCGGGAGAAGTGCCCGCGGCGCGCTGGGAGGCGGACGACGCGGCGCGGCTCCTTCCCTTCTGTCCGAAACCCCTCCGAGCGGGCTGGTGTGTCACGTTTCTCCGCGGCCGCCCTGGCGCCGCCTCTAAATAAAATCGACTTGAAAAAAAATGGAGCGGAAAAAAAAAAAAAAAAAGGCAAAGCCACGTGGTGAAAGCCCCCACCCACCCTGCAGGGGAAGACCCCCGACGCCTCAGGGCCCTTGGGCCCTCCAATCCAGCCCAGCCCACCAAACTCCCACCCGGGGGGGGTGGGCTCTCAACTCACCCCCCGGGTAAGCTGGGTAGGAGGGGGCTGCTTTCGTGTAGCTCTACTTGCCCCCTCCCCCTTCCAAGAATCTGGCCCCTAGGGAGGCGCCCCGCCCCCCACACACACCCATCCCCCTACCCGGGCCCTAGCTGGGGGAGGGTGGTCCAGCCCAAAATCTCCCTCCTCTTACGACGTTGGGTAAAATGTGCGGTTATTTTTCATTCAAGTGGTCTGGGCTGGGGGGGAGTTTGCCCACCCTACCCCAGCTAACTGCTAGCGACTGACAGGCGGGGGACGGCCGAGAGAGACAAAGAGAACGAGGACTCTGGGGTCTTCAGGAGGGGGTCGCGCGAGCCGGTGATTTCAAAAGAAAGGCGCTTTTCCCCTAGATCTTTAATAAGTGTGTGTGCGGGGCGGGGGGGGTGGGGTGGGTGGTTCTCGGCCTCCCCTACCCCAGCTCTAGGAGACTCCCTCGCCTCGGGGAGTCCGGGACTGAGGGGCCCCGAGAGCGCGGGACTGGGAAGCTGGAAAACACGGGGGATCGCAGCTGGAAACCAGGGATCCGCAGAAAATCGTGTTTCGGGATTCCCTCGGGAGAAAGGATGGCTCACACTCGGGGTTCGGCTGTTGAACTCTAACGTCTCGGGGTCCTGGGGGAAAGCGCGGCTCCGGCCCAAGATGACCCCGAGAGAGAGGGAGGGGTGGAGAGAAGGAAGAGGAGTGGTCGCACGAGCGGACCCGGGCTAACCGAAGGGGGAGGTCTCAGGGAGGGAGTGACAGGGTGGAGATCCGAAGGATCCCCTTCTCGCTCCCAGATACGGGGGCAGACAGGTGGAGTCCCCTCCGCCCGTCCCTCTCGCGACAGCGACGGCAGCTTTCCCAGCTCCGGGTTCGGGTCTCGGAACTTTTCTAGGGTGCGGGATTTGGATCCAGGCTGGAAGGCGGGAGAAGGGCCGAGGGGCGGGGGGGGGGGGGGGAGCCGAGCGCTAAGCCCCGCCCACGTCCCCAGGTCAGGCCCGCGGGGGGAGGGGGTAATTTCCGCTCGGCGCTCGGGGAAGCGAGGGGCGGGAGCTCAGCTCGGAGGAGGGGGCGGCGGCGCCTTCCCCGCCCGCCTGGGGAGGGGGAAGCGGATCCGCCCTGGTCCCTTCCCTCGCCTTTGACCAACTCGTTCCGGATCCTCTGGCCCCGGGAGCCCGAGGGACGGACCCGACTGGGCGAGGGGCGACACGTGGGCGGTCGCACCCCGTCTCGGCGGTGGGGGAGGGGGCGGTTGGCCGCGCGTCTCGGAGTCCCGGGTGCGCGGCGCAGAGCCGGGCGTGCGGTCCACGCGCAGCCGGGATCCCAGGCCGAGGGGCGAGCGAGGCCAACGAGTTTCCAGCGGCGGGGGCTGGGACGGCGCCAGCGGGTGGTGGAGAACACGGCCCTGGGACCCTGGAGCCCCTTTACCCAGCGAACCAGGGCAAGAGGGGGGTGGACCCCCAGTAATGCCGGAGTCTCCCCGAACTGGGCGGAAGCTGGGGGTTTGCTCCTGGTTCTGCGAGAGGGAGAAATAATTTTGTCGGGGCACGCATGCTGCGAGGGCAGGTGAGGAAGGGGGTCACTCTCCCTTTCCCGGTCCCCGACCCCATTGTCTCAGTCGCCGGCGGCCCGGGCCGACTCCGCAACACGTGTTAGCTGCACCGATATGAATGCCTTGGATTTTTTTTTTTTCCTTGTTATTATTTGGTGTTTGCAGAGTCAGTGAGCCGGCTGCGACTTCGGCGCACCGCCCTTCTGGCAGACGATTTTCCACCGTTCAAAAGTCGGGAGTTAAAGGACCGCACGCTGCACCTTTGTCCCCCACCCCGTTTTCCCCGCGCACTGAAAAGAAATGGGGTGGGGGAGGGCTTCCAACTCGGTTTCTCCATCTCCACTACCTTCCAAACCCACCCTCCAAATCCGCGTTTTGTTCTTGCCAGCCACGTGTTTCTCGAATTTTTACTTCTGTGATTTTTTTTTTCCCATGGATCTACAGAAATCTGAATACTATAAGCCATCAGTTGCTGAGTAGACAAAAAATGTTTTCTATCCAAGAAGGTGGGCGATATCTGTATTCCACCCCCTAATTCCTCCGACCCTGTCTCTTTCAGACTCTTTAATAATACTTGGCTCTTGACATAAACAATTTTAAACAAACCAACGAGTTTCCACTGCCTGCCACATAGTAGGCATTCAATAAATAATCTCTCTTAAGTGAAAAGCAAGCTAATACAAGCTGTAGAGCGAAGAAAATTAAGAGGAAAATTAGGAGGCTAGGGGGGAAAAATTATCTTGTGGGTCTGTTGCCCGGGGACTCTTCTTGGTGCTGTGTGCTTACTTTTGAAAGGGCTAAAAGATGGTCTCAGAAAGGCTGTTGTGTTCCTTGGCCTTTCCCTAAATAGGAACCCAGCTTCCTGAAACCTTTTCTGTTACATTGGGGAACAAGGAAGAGGGTACTCGGCGGGGCATTCCAGGTCCCAGAAACCTTAAGTGCTGTTTCCCTCATTTAATTTAAATCTTCAGGAATTAATAGAAGCACCTCTCAGGTTTTCTCCCTGGGGAACATATCCACTACTCTATCTCTTTATTCCTAAAACAAAGGCCAGTTACACCCCACAAAAATCTCCATTCAACTCTCTAAATGCCTGTAAAATGCAGCCCACATTTTCCTATCCTAAATTCAAAGGGAAACAAATTTCAGTTAATAATTGAATATTATTCAGTTTGCTTTTAGCTTGATTTTTTCTATTTAAAAGAATAATAGAAGTGTAAAGGTTAGCTGAAATTACTCAGTTTTTCAGATGTTTTAAAATGACAAAGGAAAAAGTATAAATATATTAAACAAAAAATTTACCAAATGCTGATAAACTGATCAGTACTTTTTAAAAATCAGCTGTTTCACTGAATTCTAACCCTCCCCCACCCCCCACCACCAAGAGCTTCTGTGTGTAGTCAGAGGCTGCAAGAACACAAGGGAAAGGAGACAGCTGGGTGAGATGCAGACCTTTTTAGCCCCCCAAATCAGTTTTGCCTCAGTGACCTGGCTATTTTAGGCTGAGGTTGGGGGTACTGAATGATGTTGATTGGTGCTTCATCTTTTCCTCTGAGTGGGTCTAGCTCTAAAATAAACCTAAGAGAGGGGTTATTTCTTGTCAAGACTCACTCCCAGGTTAGGAATAGGGGTGGGAAGACTTGGGATGCCATCATTTGTCATCATTCTTTTTTTTGGCTTTTTTAAAAATTAAAGACAACTAGTAAACATTGTATTTGTTACATTTTTTTCCCTTACATCACTTCTGTGGGAAAATTTAATCTTCAGTGCAGAGTTAAATTTACTTTGTGAGAGTTTAAAAGAATAGCTGCAGGGTAAATTATCTTGAGAATAATGATTTTTAAAAATATTACCATACTTTTTGTTCTCCTCCTCTTCCTCCTTTATTTTTCCTGAAGAAGTGTTTGGTCTAGTTACATAATTCAGTTTTCTGAATTCAGAAACACTGAAACTTGACTCCATTTTAAAGATGGGGGTTCTGATCCATTTTCCTTCAGTGCAAACATACAAATACTTGGAGAGAGAAAAAAATTTAAGAGGATAATACAGCTTAAAAAATTTTAATATAAAAATAATTAAATATAAAGTGAAAAAAATCAGCATTTCCACAAATTAATTTTAATATTTTTTCAGTTTTTTATTTGTAATAATTTTATATTTTTTATTTTGTCATCTTATTTGTATATCTTGATTTTTTTACTCACTCTTGTACCATAAGTATTTTCCTATGCTGCCCCAAGCTTTGATAATGACCATTTTTAGCCAAAATGTTATATTTAGCCCAATAGATGTGTTAATCATGAATCATTATTCTTAGGTATATAAGTTACATCAAATCTTTTACTTTTGTTAGTAGTGCTGACTAGGTATTTGAGGGCATATAACTTTTTCCTCTTTTAAATTAGCTCCTTTGGATAAATCCCCAGAATGTATACTGCATTTTAAATCTAAAAGTTATCAATGGCTTTCTATTTCAAAAACTTAACATGCTTTACAAAAAAGAGGACACAAATTGGAAAGCACTTAAAAGGAAAATACATTAAAATAGAATTTTTACAATTTTTGTTTTCTAATGAATCATAATCACTATTGAAATACACTTATGGTTTCTATGAAACACAGAAAAAGAAGACTGCACATTTCCTGACATTTGGCCACTTTGACTTCAAACTTTTTGAAAGAATTTGTCTTTTGTTTGCTTGGTTTTTGTTTATTTTGTTGTTGTTTGCTTGTTTTTCATTGTTACTGTCTTGAGATATTTTATTTCTTCCTGCAACTTGAAGTTTTAGTGTGGTTCTTTTAAATGCCTACAAACTTTGAAAAAGTGTAAATTTGTCCCACTATTAAAGCACATTCAGCATTTTCTCCTGTCAATAAGGATAATTATATGATTAAGATAACTCACAAAATGTAAGAGAATTATAAGCAGAAAAGGAAATTTCCTCCTTCAAATTATTATTTAAGTGTTCAGTATTTAAAGCCTTGAAAAGAAATGTGTTTATTCCAGAGATAGAAGAGATTCATGGAGGGGGAAAAAAACTTTAAGAACAGTCATTTGTTTTTCTATGGGTCACACAATGTGTATGACAAAAACTGCTTAACTTTTGGTTTTGGCTCAGGTTTACAATGTAGAAACTTTTAGATAAGGGAGAGAATAATTTATTTAATTAACTTTTTAAAAAATAAATGCTTCCAAATTCAATTTGTTAGTCAATTAAACTTCACCACACTAACCCCTATTCACACATGTAAAAGAAATGGTGATAACATTCCTCAGATTACACAAGTTTTTTTTTTACAGCAAAATCATTTGGTTAAAAGACAATAAACAACTTTATTTAGTCATTATTTTGCACAAAATGTAAAATAGATAGTTGGTATGTTTGGGGCAAAATTGTACAACTGAATATAAGACAAGGAAATAAATGTTATTTTTTGAAGTAAATGTTATTTTCCCAAATAAATTATAACAAGCAACAAAAGTGAGGGAATGCATACATGGATATTATTTAAGTGGGAATAGTAATAAGACAATTTTTTACTTGAAAGCTACATGTCTTCTAAGTAAATGATTTTAAGTTACAACATTAAATTGAATGGAGTTAATTTGATTTTATCTGCATAACCTTTATGCTTTTCAAGACTAAAAGAATTTTTCTATCTGGAACTCAAACTATTTTTGTTTTCTTCATTAAAAGTTTACTTCTGATGATAAAATTAATTTACCTTACTCCAGTTTCTAGTTGGACCCTTTTTTTCAGGAGGTGTCTTGAATGTTTAAATGTTTCTGAGTGCTTAAAAGGGATACTTTTAAAAATATATTTAAGATGAAAAAATTAATACATATACTATTTCACTGATAGTTCATCAGCGAAATACTCATTAAAAACACTTCAATCTGTCTTTGTAAAACAAACTTTTTCTTTGTAAAAGAAAAAGGACCCAGCCTAATAGTACATTGTTGTTTTTTTTTTGTTTTTTTTTTTAAATGGTTGTTTAACTAAACTGAGACACAATTCTAAAAGTTATTTCAGTTTTCATGGGTTAACAGTCTAGAGTTTTGGTCCATCCACTCCTCCCATAAATACTAAAAAATTTTTAAGAATTTTTATTAGCACAACTTCCAGTTTTAAACATAACCTGAAAGTATTTGATGAGCATGTGTGTGATAAATGATTGAATACCTTTTATGAATTTCTTTTCATTTCTAAAATGTGCTTACAAAGTGTGTAGGAAACAAATACTAGAGTTGTTTCTAAATTGCTTTGAAATGAGGTTCAGGATCTCTATCTTCCTCTTCCTCCCCGCCCCTCCCCCCACCCCTCCTCTTTTTCTTCCCCCTCCTCTCCTTTTGTTCCTCCATTTTTCCTCCTACTCCCGACACTGCCAATTCCTTTCCTCCTCCCCCTTTACCTTTACCCTCTTTTCAGTTTTTCTTTTTTCTTTGTTACTTCTCTTCCCCCTTTTATTATTCTCTGAGTCTTATGCCCCTCAACCCATTCCTTTCCTCTTTTTAATCAGTACACCTATTCAAACTTTCTTTGCTTTTCTTCATTCCTTCCCGCTTCCTCTCCCACTATCATTGACGTGTCATTTAAACTGTTATTTCCAGTGAAGTGGAAGGACACAGAGATGCTTGAATTATTTTATACACCAAAATGGGAAACTTATTAAATTTTTGAAAACTCCAGGGTTATTCAGACCCCAGAGCTGCTTCACCCCTGTACCCCCAGTGTGTTTTGTCTGAACATTACCTAGACACTTTTCCTTCTTTGTATCATTTTCCTGTGTCTTGTGTTGCTTATAACTAATTTGGTTATTAGCATTTTCTGCATCAAATCCTTGACAGCAAAGACTGTTACCCAGGGAGTGGGACACAGTGCTAACAGGTGTCTGACATATATATATACACAGATATATGTATATATAAAATAAGTGTCTTTTGATGCTACCTGAGAAGAAGATGAACTCAATGCAATCAGATAAAATGCTGTATTCAGCTTATAAGTGCATTTTCTTTCCTTCCTTCCTCCCTCTTTCCCTCCCTCCCTTCTTTCCTTCTTTTCATTTCCCTTACCTTCCCCTCCTCTTTTCTTTTTTAAATACAATACTCAACAATCATCAGTTGAAGTACAAGTAAATGCAGCCATCCAAAAAAACTGATTCGCCTGCATCAAGAATAGCAACCAAATGGCATCTCTGGGCTTTTCACTCCCTAGTCTTGTGCCATGACAGTGCCCAATGCCCAATGTGGAGCATCCTCTTTCCATGTCTGGTCCAAAGAATAGTCTTGAAATTATTCTCAACTCAGAGTTTCAGGCAGTCATTGGCAACCAACAGAGCTGGCCAGTCTCTTTACTATCTTGATCTCCCTTGATGCCACACAACCAGCATGACAATCCCTATCTACATACACCTCCTGCCAAGATCCCTCTTTGGGTCTTTCCTCTGGAATGTAGGCAGCTCCCATTAACCATCATCCAAAGCAAAAATGTCATTCCAGGACAGCCCTCCCATCTTGATGATTCTCAGAATGTCTGGAATAGTCACCCAACAATAGCAGATGTTTTTTAAACATTCTAGCTATCAGTACAGGCTTCCCACGTGGTGCAGTGGTAAAGAATCTGCTTACCAATGCGGGAGAACCCAAGAGATGCAGGTTCAATCCCTGGTTCAGGAAAGATCTCCTAGAGTAGGAAATTTCAACCCACTCTGGTATTCCTGCCTGAAAAATTCCATGGACAGAGGAGCCTGGCAGACTACAGTCCATGGGGTAGCAAAGAGTCAGACAGGTCTGAGCACAGACACACAGGTATCAGTACAGCCATAAACACTCAAGGAGAAGGCAAACATATTTGAATAGCAGGTTAAATAAGGAAAAAAATAAAGCCAGTTATGAAAACAGCAAAATGATTTGTTTGGTTTTTAATTTATACTCATTACTAGCAAGAATATAGGGAAATAGAACATTCCATGTAACTGGAGGAGAAGTTTAAAACAACAAACACTTCTAAAAATTCATACCATTTGACTAAGAAATTGCACTTTGAGAACATTTCTACCAAAAGTCCAGTATATAGAGTGTTTTATTCAGCCTTAAAAAGAAGTGAATTTCTGATAACTGCTACAATATAGATGAACCTTAAAAACATTACACTAAGTAAAATAAGCCAGATACAACAGGACAAATATATGACTCCACTTACCTGAGATACCTAGAGTGAATTCAGAGACAGAAAGTACCAAGATTTGGGAGAAAAAGGTGGGGTGGGTAGTTGCTGTTTTGAGGGTGCAGAATTTCAACTTAAGAGGACAGGAACGTTCTGGAAACAGTGCAATGATTGCACAACACTATAAATGTACTTAATACCACTGAATCTTAAAATGGTTAAAATTATAAATTTTATGTTATATATATTTTACCGTGATTAACAAAGGCAAAAAAGGTAGATTCCCCAGTGGTCCAGTGGACTGGTGGTCCAGTCCAGTTAGGACTCTGCTTCCACTGCAAGGGGCATGGGTTCAATCTCTGGTTTGGAAACTAAGATCTCACATGCTGTGCAGTGCGCCGCTTCCCCCCAAAAAAATTTTTAAAGGCAAAAAACTTAATGAAAATTTCAAAAGGAAAAAAAAAAAGATAATGAATAAGGATATGTTATGTATCTGTCATATAAATGCTTTAAAACACAGAACTGTTCAAGTAACTTTATTAGTAAAATATTATGTAGTCATTAAAAATTATGTTCACACAAGGCCAGTGGGACTTGTTTGGAGGAACTGGAAGGATGCTGGAAACAGCAACTCTGCTCTTAAAGAATGTGTGCAAAGTCTCACATACTCTGAATCACGTTCTTGATTAGGGTGGTGATTTCCTGCGTCTATACATGTGTCAAAGCTTATCAAATTGTATACTTGACCTATATCTTATCTTTCCTACCATCCTTCACAGTAAACTGTCAAGAGTTCCAGATCAAGCCTGAACATACAATGTAGAGGGAGAACTGTGGTTTACATTGAGTTTAAAATTAAAGTTATAAATAGACTAAATTTTTAAATAAGAATTTGTGAAATTATTAAGTTTGATCAGTTTTTCATTAAGTGATATGAAAATGAGATTCCATAGATCATCAATGATGACTGTGATTAGAGAGGCATAAACCTACTTCATGGTACTTTCTGCTTAGACAGCTCAAGAAACTGGCCACAGGAGTATGTTGTTTCCTTAACTAAGTACAGAAGAGGTAATATCATTTCAAAGTGTAACCTCAGTAATATTAGTTTTACTGCCAAAACAGATACTTTAGCATTTGTCATAGAGTTAAATTTGGGAAGATTGTTTGGAGTCAGTATTTTGTATAAAATTCCTTGAATACATAAGTCCTACAATTTTGAATTTTCTTCTTTATCTTATCTGAGTATACAAATTCTTAACTCAGTTACTAGCATAAATCTTATTAAAATAAAACTGCATTTGTGTTAAAACAAAAAAAAAATTATGTTTAGAGTTTAGAAAAACTTAGGGGAAGTTTACCCAAAAATGTATGTCGCAAAACAGTATTTGTGCTTATGTAGTCTGTATGATTGAAAATAAAAATTACATGTGCATAAAGGACTAGAAATTACCTTATAGAAACTCTTGTACATGGAGATCCAGAGACATGTACAAGAATATTTACATCAGCATTGTTTATAATAACAAAACCTAGAAACCCTACAAATGTTCATTGATAGGAGAATGGGTAAGTAAAACCAGGTATAGTTATGCAATGGAATACTAGTGAGCAATGACAATGAACGAATTTCAGCAATGTGTCATCATGGATGAATTTCATAATTTGATTTTAAAAAGAAAAACCAGAGACTGAGTAATATACACATTATGGTTCCATTTATCTAAGTTCAAAAAATATGCATAACTAAACAGTGTGTAGGGAGACTCAGGATACTTCAAAGATTGGGAATGGATGTCCTAGTTCTTAATCTAAGTCATGGCTTCGTAAGTATTTGTTTTATTATTGTTGAAACTCTATGTGTATAGTTTGCATTATTTTTGTTAAGTATAATTATTTCATAATAAAAATTAATGGAAATAATAAAGCTTGGAAAACTATTGTTAACAATGGTTTTTTCTTTCAGTTTTAATAAGCTATAGTTGATATACAGCATTGTATAAGTTTGTGTACAGTGTAATGAGTTGACAAGTATATCATGAAATGATTACAGTAAGTTTAGTGACCATCATCTTATATAGATACAAAATTAAAGAAGTAGAAATAAATAGTTTTTCCTTGTGATGAGAACTCAGGATGTACTCTCTTAATAACTGTCATATATAACATACAGAAGTGTTATATTAATCATTTTGTTCTGTACATTCCTAGTACTTATTTATCTGATAACTTGGAGTTGGTAGCTTTTGATCACCTTCATCCAGTTCCCCCTCCCCTCACCACCCCCATCTCTAGTAACCACAAATCTGATCTCTTTCTGTTTGTTTGTTTGAAGTAATGACCTACAACACTATGTTAGCTCCTGAGGCAGAACACAGTGATTTGATATTTCTATACATTTCAGTATTATCACCATTAACAATAACTCTTTGGTTTTAAGACTATTAGTGAATTTCCTTCTGTTCCCCCTCCTTGTTTCTCTCTCTCTCTCCCCACTGTCCATTTCTCTCTCTTTGCTATATTTTTCAGGGTTTCCCAACTATTACATTCTTGTAACAAACTTTTTTTAAAAGGTAAAATGGATATTTAAATTAATCATCCCAAAATATCTTTACAAGCCAAATCATGGATGTGGCTTGACTTTAGCTAAAGGTCTGATTAATTATACATGTATTCATAATAAACTGAGATGGTCTGTGCTGAAACTTAGGACCAGCTGGTGAATAATAGGAAGCAAGCACCCAGATTCACACCTGCCCAGTCTATCCTAGATCTTGCAGATGCATTTCATTGGCATCACTGGAAACCCATAGGGTGAAGCTTATTTCTTTCTCATTAGTTTGGGAGTTTCTTGCTGAGGGATCATGTCCTTCAATACATTGGAAACCGCATGGCAGGATCCATGTTGTTTCCTTTCTCTGAGTGGCTTCATTATTTTTACCACCTAAGATCTCCTTTATTATTTCCCTATAAGCCCAATATTCTGAAAACCATTGCCTATCAAAAAATTCCATTGATCAAGTGAGAAATTCCCTATGGTTTAGCAGCAAAGAATCTGCCTGCAATGCAGGAGGCATAAGAGACATGGGTTCAGTCCCCAGGTTGGGAAGATCCCCAGGAGAAAGAAATGGCAACCCACTCGTTTTCTTTCCTGGAAAAGTCCATGGACAGAGGAGTCTGGCGGGACTATAGTCCACGGGGTCACAAAGAGTCAGACACGACTGAACATGCTTGCATATATAAGCCCAACATTTTTCAAAATGTTGCCTTAACAAAAAATTCCATTGATCAAGTAATAACAAATGAGTGGCTAAGCCTTGATGCTGGGAAAGATTGAGGGCATGAGGAGAAGGGGGCAACAGAGGATGAGATGGTTGGATGGCATCATCAACTCAATGGACAAGTTGTAGCAAACTCCAGAAGATAGTGAAGGATCGGGAAGCCTGGCATGCTGCAGTCCACAAGGTTGTAAAGAGCTGCACACAACTGAGCGAATAAACAACAAAGCAGAGCTTCTACACAAGTGGCAAGAGGTTACACTATTTCCACCAAAAGCAGAGGGACTTGGCATTGGAATTTACCCATACAGCTGTGCCTAAATAATTTGTATTTGATGTCTGGTGTGCGTGCATGCTTAGTCGCTCAGTCAGGTCTGACTCTTCGCAACCTTTTGAACTGTAGCCTGCAAGGCTCCTCTGTCCTTGGGATTTTTCAGGCAAGAATACTGGAATGGTTGCCATTTCCTCCTCCAGAGGATCTTCCTGACCCAGGGTTTGAACCTGTGTCTCCTGTGTCTCCTGCATTGCAGGCAGATTCTTTACCCACTGAATCATGCTGAAAATAGCTCATGGATAACACTGTACCCATTCCACCTTCCCTCCTTCCTTCTTAGAGTCCTGGATCTGAGGACTCTAGAGTTTGAGAAACATTAGTCAGGACCAGCTTTCCTAATTCCAGTACTTTGCTTGGGAGGAGAGCAGAAGAGGAAAGAAGAGATGCACAAAGAACAATGGAAAATGTGGTAAACACCCTGAGGTGGTTGTATCATTGTTTCTACTCTATAGGTCAACTATGCCACAGATAGACCAGGAGTCTACCCAGGTATGCTTAGACAGAAGTCCTTGCGCTTGCTATTCTATCAGTGGAGCATTTAAAAATCCCACTGTAGCCCACATATACATCACAATTCATTTCATACAAATGTGTAAAGACAACTCAATGGGGAAAGGATAATCTTTTCAACAAATGGTGCTGGAACAGTTAAATACCCACATGCAAAAAATAAATATCCTTTCATACCCCATCCTATATACAAAAGTTAACTCAATCGTATACCTAAATCTAATCACTTGAGTCATATAATTAACTGAAAAACCCAAAACTATAAGACTTCTAAGAGAAAAATCTTTGCAACCTTGGGTTAGACAAAGCTTTGGTCTGACACTAAAAACAAAATTCACAAAAAAGCCTAATTGATAAAGCGGACTTCATCAAAATTTAAAAATGCTTCTCAAAAGATATTGTTAAGACAATGAAAAGACAAGTCACAGTGGTGAGTATCCTATAGAAACACTGTGTCGTGTACTTGGAACTAATACAGTGTTGTATTGTAGGTCAATTATGCTTTGAACAAACAGACATAGAAAAAGGTCAGATTTGTAGTACTAGAGAGGATGGGTGAGGGGAGGGTGAAGGCAGTCAAGTTACAAACTTCTAGTTATACATAAGCACTCGGAATATGATGTACAACATGAATACTATACTCAACGATGCTGGTGCTATATATGAAACTTGTTAGGAGAGTAAATCCTAAGAGTCTCATCATAATAACATTTTTTTTCTCCTTTTAAAATTTTCATAGATGTCTGCTAAACACCCTGGTAATCATTTCACAATGTAGGTATAAGTCCAATCATCATGCTGATTGGATATATAGTGCTGTATGTCAATGATACCTCTAAACTGGAAGAGAAAAATAAAAAATAAAAATGCAAAATAAAGAGAGACTCATCATAGACTGGGAGAAGAGTTTTGTAAATCATATATCTGACAAAGGACTCGCATCCAAAGAACTCTCAAAATTCAATAACAAGAAAACAAACAACCACCCCTCCTCCCTAATAGTCAAAAAATGTGAGCAGACATTTCACCAAAGTAGATATACAGATAGCAAATAAACCCATAAAAAAGCTACTTAACATTATTAGCCATTAGAGAAATGCAAATTAAAATCACAATGAGATACCATATCTATTAAAATGACTAAAATTTAAAAGTGACCAAATTCAGTTTTGGCAAAAAGGTAGAAGAACTTTCATACAGCTTGTAGAAATGTAAAATGTTACAATCACTTCAAAAACACCTTGGCAGTTTCTTAAAAAGCCAAATATACCCCAATCCTAGGTATTGTTCTTTTATATGTCCATACAAATAAAAGTATATGTCCCTACAAAGACTTGTCCACAAGTATTCACAGTAGTTTTATTTGTAATAGCCAAAAGCTGGAAATAATCTAAATGCCCACCAACAGATGAATGGATAAACTAATATATCCATACGATGGAAGAATATTACATAGCAATAAAAAAGAATGGACAGTGTGCCACGATGTGATTGAATCTCAAGTACGCTAAATGAAAGAAGCCAGCCCAAAAGAATACATACTGTGTGATTCCATGCATGTAAAATTCAAGAAAATACCAACAAATCTACAGTGACAGAAAGAAGATTGGTGATGGGAGGGGTAAGTCATAAGAGAGAGGGGCTCCAGGAAACTTTGGGAGACAGCAGTTATGTTCTCTGCCTTAAGTGGAGTGATGATTTCACGGGAGGAGACACATGTCAAAACATTGCATTGTACACTTTAAATACGTGCAGTTAAGTATGTGTCAGTTATACCTCAACAGTGCCATTTTTAAAAATCCCAATACTGAGGAAGGAGTGGTGAATTGGAAAAATAACCATTTTCCATCATCATAGTAGAGATAAGTTCAGGCAAGAATCATCAAAAGTTGTTAAATAAGTCTGAGGGTGGGGGAATTCTGATGAAGAAATGGGGATGTGCATTGTCCTAAAGTGTCTCCATGTACATTGCTTATTAGTTATAAGGAGAACTGTACCGTGGGAAAATCCAACTGCAGGTGATCAAAATTATCATCAGTCATGGGAAGGCAGACACCTTGTTCCTCCAGGTGCAATACCTTGAAAAAGAGACACATTTTCATTTTCCAATGTTCTGGTCAGGATGTATAACCCGAATCTAATCTAGAAGAAACATCAGACAAAACCAAATGGGGAAACATTCTATAACATAACTGGCTTATACTCTTAAAAATGTCAGTATCATTAAAGAAAGAAAGACTGAGAAACTGATTAAAGGAGAATAAAGAGACATAACAATGAAAGGCAGTACACAATCCTGGACTGGATCTATGAACAGAGGAGAAATACCTGAAAGGACTTTAGCAGGATAATCGAAAAAAATTCTAATATAGACTATATGTTTATCAGTTCAGTTCAGTTCAGTCGCTCAGTCATGTCCGACTCTTTGCCACCCCATGAATCGCAGCACACCAGGCCTCCCTGTCCATCACCAACTCCGGGAGTTCACTGAGACTCACGTCCATCGAGTCAGTGATGCCATCCAGCCATCTCATCCTCTGTCATCCCCTTCTCCTCCTGCCCCCAATCCCTCCCAGCATCAGAGTCTTTTCCAATGAGTCAACTCTTCGCATGAGGTGGCCAAAGTACTGGAGTTTCAGCTTTAGCATCATTCCTTCCAAAGAAATCCCAGGGCTGATCTCCTTCAGAATGGACTGGTTGGATCTCCTTGCAGTCCAAGGGACTCTCAAGAGTCTTCTCCAACACCACAGTTCAAAAGCATCAATTCTTCGGCACTCAGCCTTCTTCACAGTCCAACTCTCACATCCATACATGACCACAGGAAAAACCATATCAACGTTAAATGTCTCACATTTCATAATTGTACTTATTGTGGTTAGATAAGTGAATATCCTTGTTTGTAGGAAATATGCTTGAAAATATTAACTGGTAAAGGAGCATGATGTACATAATCTACTCTCAATTTAAAAGATAGATAACAGAGTGATGGAAGAAAAGTGGCAAACGTTGAATGCTGTGTGTATATTGGAGTTCTCCATATTATTTTTACAACTTCCCTGTAAGTTTTAACATATTTCAAAACAGAAGGTTTTAAAAATCTCCAGACAAATGACACACAGAGTCTCTGGGAATGACACTGAGGCACTAGGATTTTTAAAATCTTGGGGAAGTTCAGGTTGCCGTATCTGGCAAGTAACAGCACAGGATGCTCAGTTAAATCAGAATTTCAGATAAACAACCATGTTAAAACACTTTTATTACAAACACATCCCGTGCAGGATTTGCTGCCTACCCAAGCAAGTACCCTCTTGGAATGCAATTCATTCTGCTATCTGTCCTCTGCTGGTCTTCGATATCTAAAATCATCTCCATTTCCACTCTTGCAGAGAGATCAGGACTGGGAGATACTAAGTGGAGAGATAGGGATAGGGAGATATTAAATGGCCAGAATTTATGATGATGAAAAGAAACGAATCTAGCATTTTCTATAACAGTGGAAACAGTGGTTAACATTTTTTTAGTACTGATTATGCATACGATATTGTTGTTGTTCAGTCACCAAGTTATATCTGACTTCTTCATGGACTGCAGCACGTCAGGCTTCCCTGTCCTCACCATCTCCCAGAGTTTGCCCAAGTTCATGTCCATTGAATCGGTGATGCCATCCAACCATTTCATCCTCTGTCACCCTCTTGCCCTCAATCTTTCCCAGCATCAGGGTCTTTTCCAATGTGTTAGTGCTTCGAATCAGGTGGCCAAAGTATTGGAGCTTCAGCTTCAGTATCAGTCCTTCCAAAGAGTATTCAGGGTTGATTTCTTTTAAGATTGACTGGTTTGATCCCCTTGCTTTCCAAGGGACTCTCAACAGTCTTCTCCAGCACCACAGTTTAAAAGCATCAATTCTTCAACGCTCTGTCTTCTTTACTGTCCAGTTCTCACATCTGTACATGACTACTGGAAAGACCATAGCCTTGACAATATAGACCTTTGTCAGCGAAGTGATATCTTTGATTTTTAACACACTGTCTAGGTTTGTCACAACTTTCCTGCCAAGAAGCAATCATTTTCTAATTTCACGGATGCAGTCACCATTCTCAGTTACAAGCAGGAGATGGCAAGTGTAAACATCAACATCTTAGGAATCAGTGAATTAAAATGGACGGGAATGGGTGAATTTAATTCAGATGACCACTATAATTACTACTGTGGGCAGGAATCACATAAAAGAAGTGGAGTAGCCCTCATAATTAATAAAAGAGTCCAAAATGCAGTACTTGGCTGCAACCTTAAAAACAACAGAATGATCCTGGTTCATTTCCAAGACAAAACATTCAATATCACAGTAATTCAAGTCTATGCCCCAACCACCAGAGCCGAAGAAGCTGAAGTTGATCAGTTCTATGAAGACCCAGAAGAGCTCCAAAAACTAACACCAAGAAAGATGTCCTATTCTTGGTCCCCACAATCACGGTGGATGGTGGCTGCAGCAATGAAATTAAAAGACACTTGCTCCTTGGAAGAAAAACAATGACAAAACTAGACAGCATATTAAAAAGCAGAGACATTACTTTGCCTACAAAGGTCCATATAGTCAAAGCTATGGTTTTTCCAGAAGTCATGTACGGATGTGAGAGTTGGACAATAAAAAAGGCTGAGCATCGAAGAATTGATGCCTTTGAACTGTGGTGCTGGAGAAGACTCTGGAGAGTCCCTTGGATAGCAAGGAGATCAAACCAGTCAATCCTAAAGGAAATCAACCTTGTATATTAATTGGTAGGACTGATGCTGAAGCTGAAGCTCCAATACTTTGGCCACCTGATGCAAAGAGCCAAGTCACTGGAAAACATCCTGATGCTGGGAAAGATTAAGGGCAGGAGGAGAGGGAGATGACAGAGGATGAGATGGTTAGATGGCATTACCAACTCAATGGACATGAGTTTGAGTAAACTCCGGGAGATGGTGAGGACAGGGAATCCTGAAGTGTTGCATTCCATGTGATCACAAAGAGTTGGATATGACTGAGTGACTGAAGAGCAAATTCATCATAGGGGACTGGAATGCAAAAGTAGGAAGTCAAGAGATACCTGGAGTAACAGGCAAGTTTGGCCTTGGAGTACAAAATGAAGCAGGGCAAAGGCTAACAGAATTCTGCCAAGAGAACACATTGGTGATAGCAAACACCCTTTTTCAAAATATGAGAGATGACTTGACACATGGACATCACCAAATGATCAATACCAAAATCAGATTGATTGCATTCTTTGTAGCCGAAAATGGAGAAGCTATATACAGTCAGCAAAAACAAGACCTATAGCTGACTGTGGCTCAGATCATCAGCTCCTCATAGCAAAATTCAGGCTTAAACTAAAGAAAGTGGGGAGACCACTAGGCCAGTCAGGTACAACTTAAATAATATCCCCTATGAATATGCACTGGAGGTGACCAATAGATTCAAGGGATTAGATCTAGTACACAGCGCCTGAAGAACTGTAGACAGAGGTCCGTAATATTGTATAGGAGGCAACGAACAAAACCATCCCAAAGGAAAAGAAATGCAAGAGGGCCAGGTGGCTGTCTGAAGAGACTTTAAAATAGCTGTGGAAAGAAGAGAAGTGAAAAGCAAGGGAGAAAGGAAAAGGTCAGTCAGTTCAGTTCAGTCGCTCAGTCGTGTCCGACTCTTTGCAACCCCATGAATCACAGCACACCAGGCCTCCCTGTCCATCACCAACTCCTGGAGTTCACCCAGACTCATGTCCATCGAGTCAGTGATGCCATCCAGCCATCTCATCCTCTGTCGTCCCCTTCTCTTCCTGCCCCCAATCCCTCCCAGCATCAGGGTCTTTTCCAATGAGTCAACTCTTCGCATGAGGTGGCCAAAGTATTGGAGTTTCAGCTTTAGCATCATTCCTTCCAAAGAAATCCCAGGGCTGATCTCCTTCAGAATGGACTGGTTGGATCTCCTTGCAGTCCAAGGGACTCTCAAGAGTCTTCTCCAACACCACAGTTCAAAAGCATCAATTCTTCGGCACTCAGCCTTCTTCACAGTCCAACTCTCACATCCATACATGACCACAGGAAAAACCATAGCCTTGACTAGATGGACCTTTGTTGGCAAAGTAATGTCTCTGCTTTTGAATATGCTATCTAGGTTGGTCATAACTTTCCTTCCAAGGAGTAAGCGTCTTTTAATTTCATGGCTGCAATCACCATCTGTAGTGATTTTGGAGCCCCCCAAAATAAAGTCTGACACCGTTTCCACTGTTTCCCCATCTATTTCCCAGGAAGTGATGGGACCAGATGCCATGATCTTCGTTTTCTGAATGTTGAGCTTTAAGCCAACTTTTTCACTCTCCACTTTCACTTTCATCAAGAGGCTTTTTAGTTCCTCTTCATTTTCTGCCATAAGGATGGTGTCATTTGCATATCTGAGGTTATTGATATTTCTCCCGGCAATCTTGATTCCAGCTTGTGTTTCTTCCAGTCCAGCGTTTCTCATGATGTACTCTGCATAGAAGTTAAACAAGCAGGGTGACAATATACAGCCTTGACGTACTCCTTTTCCTATTTGGAACCAGTCTGTTGTTCCGTGTCCATTTCTAGCTGTTGCTTCCTGACCTGCATACACATTTCTCAAGAGGCAGGTCAGGTGGTCTGGTATTCCCGTATCTTTCAGAATTTTCCACAGTTTATAGTGATCCACACAGTCAAAAGTTTTGGCAGTCAATAAGGCAGAAATAGATGTTTTTCTGGAACTCTCTTGCTTTTTCCATGATCCAGCGGATGTTGGCAATTTGATCTCTGGTTCCTCTGCCTTTTCTAAAACCAGCTTGAACATCAGGAAGTTCACGGTTGCTGAAGCCTGGTTTGGAGAATTTTGAGCATAGGGAAAGGTACACCCAACTAAATGCTGAGTACCGGAGCAAGGAGAGACAAGAAGGCCTGCTTCAGTTTGCCTAAGATGGCCAGTCTCTAAGGCGGCCTCCAATGACCCTGCCTCCTGGTAGCCACAGACGTGGAGTCCCTCCCACATTGTGCTAATGCTGGTCCCTGTGACAATAGCGTACAGGTTACCTGATGATATGTGGTATGTCACTTCCGGGTTTAGGTGTTAAGACACTTGGGCTTTCATCTTAGGCGCATGCCCTGCCTCTGGGGGAAAGAAGCCACGCAGTGAGAACCCTTGTGAAGACATCCACGTAGTGAGGAACTAACGCCTTCAGCCTAGAGTCATGGAGTGAACCTGGAAGGTGACCTTCAGCCCCAGATGAGTCTTCTGAGACTACAGCTCAGCTGACAGGAGAGACTCTAAGCCAGAACCACCCAGCTAAGTCTCTCTCACATCAGTGATCCTCAGAAATCGTGAGAAATAAATGTTCGTTGCTTTAAACTGCTAAAATTTGGAGTAATTTGATAAACAGCATAAGATACCTAATGCATCAAGATATAATGTAACATAATGCATTTTCTAAGTATAATACTTTCCAAACCAATGCTCTGAAGCAGGAACTATTACATTCCTCATTTTGTCGGAAGGTAAACCAAAGCACAAGAAGGACACATTACTCCAAATCACCCTTATAGGTGGACCTGTCTCCAAAGCCTTCAGCCCTCCTTGGCAATTTCAGCATCTTCTATGTTTTGGGTGCTGGACTGAACCAACCTGGACTTATTATTTCATCTTATTTAAGTCTCATGATAGAGTGAGGTAAATAAGGTCATTCCAGAGAAAACCACCAGCCAACACTGGCAAGAAGCCCTCAAATTAACAAAACAAGTATTTCACACTTCCCATAAGCTAGGCAGAGCAGATTTTGTTTTCTGGTCCCCAGCTTAGAAACAATGAAGCTAAGGCTCTGTGTGGGTAAAGCCTTCAAGGAAACAAAGCCAAACAACCCCTGGAGTGGTGAGAGGGTGGAGCTGGACCTTGAATCCTTCTACTCCTCTCTTTCCATCCTACCAGGCTACTCCCTAATCTAACTAAAACTTCATGTTTTCTGAAGTTGCAGAAGGCTCTCCCCATATCCATTGCAGGAAAGTGTGTGTGTTGTATTGATGGGAGGATGGGGGGCACTCCCTGGGGACCCTGAAAATCACTTCATCCTTCATGTTCCCCATACAAGGAAAAGGAAGGGAAAGCCCTCACTTCCTACCCCTCTTGTTCTTTCACTGGGATGTGCTCCTACACAGGAGAGTGAGAGGCTCAGGAAGGCTGTTCTCTCTGGGAGGGCCAGCTCTTTGACCTTTTATTACCTAAATCCCAATTCTTTCAGTCCCTGAAACTGAGAACCTATGGCCACCCCCTCCCAATTCTAATTCCTCACCGCTCTTCTCCTGCAACTACTAAGGACTGAGCCCTTTTCTCAACAAACCAAAGCAGACAAAAACAAAACAAGTAACCCTCCCAAAACAAACAAAAAATCCCACACCTTTGAAAACAGCAAGAAGGACTGGAGTTAGAGGGAAGAAAGTGAGTGTTAGTCACTCAGTCGTGTCTGACTCTTTGCAACCCCATGGACTGTAGCTCACCACGCTCCTCTGTCCATGGAATTCTCCAGGCAAGAATACTGGAGTGGGTTGCCATTCCCTTCTCCAGGGGATCTTCCCGACCCAGGGATCAAACCTGAGCCTCCTGCATTGCAGACAGATTCTTTACTATCTGAGCCACCAGAGGGAACTTCCAAACTAATCCCCTAGAGCAGATGGTCAAGAGAAGCTATAGGTAGTATATATTTTCTTTAAGATCTTTCTGAAAAGTATCTTGATCTGAATGGCAGTGGAGGCTAAGTGGGAAAAAATGTCTGGGACTATGCCTGTGTTTGTGATGTGACTCAAGGGTAAAGCTCTAGGTAATCCTTCCAGCAATCACGATAGACCAGATGACTCAGCAGAGTTTGTCAGGGTTCCCAGTCACCTCTTGTCTCCTCTTCAGGAGGAGAATAAAATCTGCCACCTGGTGTAAGGAAGCTCCAAGAGGGATGGCTACTTCCTGAGTCAGCTGGTAAGCTTGAAGATCGAGAGAATTTCTAGAACAGCATCCACGGCAGGGAGGCTGCAGCCAGCCCTCTGAGTCACCTTGGCTTGGCTTCAGAGCCAGGCCTGGAACATCTGTGATGTCCCTTCGGGCCTCATGGGGGGCGAGAGTGAGTCACCTCCATGAGCCGGAAGAGCCAGGAAGCCCCCAAAGCTTTTTTGCTGCTCCAGCCCCCAGCGCCTCAATCAAGATGCCAGGAGGATCGGGGAAGCAGGATGCTGGGTTCTCTTGCAACAGAACTGCCATCACCCTCCCCTCCCCACTCTGATTCCTTGACTTGATTCCTCAGATACCCCCAGATCCACAGACCTTCTCCACCTGTCTGGGCCTTTGTGTCTGGGCTCCCAACCAGTGGGGCGTGTCTTCCTGCCTCTCCATCCCCTGTGTCCTCTCTGATCCCTCACATCCTAGAAATTCTCCACAGTAGAATTCTTTGCTCCCTCCTGAGCCTCTCTGCCCCACCCCCACTCCTGCACTGCACTGCTGTGGATTCTGCACACCAGGGCACTGCCCATCATGGCATTGACAGGCTGACTGGGTTGCCAGTTGGGTTTACTGAACTATTTTTTCAATGTTTATTTTATTCATTTGGCTGCACTGGATCTCTCTTTCAGCATGGGGGATCTATGGCACTCTCACTTGTGGCGTGTGGGATCCAGTTCCCCAGCAGGGATTGAACTTGAGCCTCCTGCACTGGGAGTGTGCAGTCTTAGCCACTGGAGGGAAGTCCCTATTTAACTATTTTGATTAAGTTCAGCAGGCCCTTCTGATCCCCAGAAACTTCCCAAAGTCATCTTTCCCATTCTCTGGCCTCCCAATATACCAGGAAGGGAGAGGGGCCTGTGGGCTCCCCTTGGAGTCTGGCATCTTCTCCGATCTTCTTCTCCAGGACCCAGGCTACATTTCTCCCTAATCTGTCCATTGCTGGGCATGAGAGCCCCAAATCAAAGGGAAAAAGGGAGGAGGGCTTCATAAAGGTCAGTGCCAAGAGCGGGTAAGGTAGGGACAAAAAGCACAGCTGGTCTTCCAAGCAATCCTGCACCTCCACTCCAAATGAGTCCCCAGGGTACCCGGCAGGGGCTCAGGACTGCTGGGACCCATTCCAGAACCTTCCTTGATTTCAGTTGGGCATGAGACGTAAGGGTCCCAGGGAACTATGTCCACCCTTTTTGGATAAGCTGTGCCTCCAGCAGAGGCCCAGGTTTGGACATCAACCCTTCTGAGCCCATTTACTGTGTTGCTCACCAGGAAGCAGGATCACAAGCAGCCCCCACACCCTCCTTGGAGGCCAAATTTGAACTGATGTCTAATCTCTGCCCTTTGATAGCTAGGAGATGGAATTTGCAGAGCTTGCCCAGAGAGAAGTTTTCTGAGATGGTGGGAAATGGGTAGTGGGTAGGCGAGGTTTCTAGGAAGCAGAGGTAAGTGGCTGTCCCAGTCAGTTCCCCCTCATCCCACACAAGCACTTAATTTCATGCTGGACCTGTTCCCAGGCTGGGGAGTTGACCTGGAAAGGAAAGTGGCCTTTACTCGGCCCTGCAGCTAGCAGGGCTGTTTAGGGTTCAAAGTACCCACAGCAAGTGGAGAAGGGACAGCCTGGGCAGGAGGCCTTGGGGGTCGGCCAAATGTGCAGGCTGTGCCCTGTCCCTTCTGGACTGAGAGCCCATGCGGACAGAGCCATGCACTAAGTGCTTGCAGAAAGAAAAGGGCGCCTCTCAACAAGTCTCCAGTCCAAGGATCAGATACCACCCTTAACCTGAGGAAGCCTCCGTGCGATGGGGCACACAGCCTGGCTCCCAGTGCTGAGCTTAGAGCCCAGGGTCTGATGGAGGAGAGCAGGGCCTCAGGGGCCCCACTCCCATAGCAAAGACAGGGGCATATACTTCTCTCTTAGAGGAGAGCAGAGCATTTGAGGAGAGAGATTTGGAGCTCATAAATCTCTCCAGTTAGGAACGAGTTGTAGCTGGCCCGCTTTGCTCTGCGTCCTCACGGTGTCCATGATCCTCTTTTCCCAACTCTGCCTGCCCCTCAGCAGGAAGGTAGCTCAAGTGGAAGTTCTCAGTTCACAGCTCTCACCAGGAAACCCCCATCCTTCATGGGGGTTTAACCCTCTGCCCATCACTCTCCGCCCTTTCCCCAGCCAGCTGGACCCCCTCCTAGACATCTAGATGGAGACACTGCCGCACTGACTAAGCCTTAGGCCACTGTGGCCCCACGCCCTCCAACCCAGGAGTAGCCTGATGCTGGTAGGAGTGACCCCACTCCAGTTAGTGCCACCCTACGTGCATCTGCCCTCACCAGGGGCATCCTTCTAAGCGAGAGCACCTATAAAGGAAGTGGGGGGATACTGGGGCCCAGAAGGGGAAGGGGAGAAGAAAAGGGGCACTTAAGGTACCCTGCCCACAGGTCAAGCCCAGACAGCAGCTGGAGATCCCCAAATGTTAATCACCAATTAGCACAGTCCAAGTGGAAAGGACAACTTTATTACATGTAAAATGGACTTAATGTGGCGGTAGCTGTGGGCTTAATTTCTTGAGATAAGATGCTTTTAGGCTAATCAGCAGATCAGTGATGCCTGGATATAAAGGAGCCAGGGCAAACTTTCCTGAGGCTCTGAAAGGCCAGGAGGGAGGAGGAGAAGACCCCTGCCCTGTCCCTCTGGGTGAGCTGGAAAGGAAGCCTGGTAGGAGAGCAGCTGGGAAGGGGTGGCCGTGGACGAGATGCTGGGGGTGGGTCTCGGCACCTAGCACTTTTCTTCTATGCAGGTAATAAGAAGGTGGCTTTAAGGGCTCCTTTAATACCCAGGTGACGAGGCAGGAAGGCAGGGTCTTGCAGCCGACACATCTCTAGAGCTAGCTTTGGTGCTCAAGGCTTGGAAGGAAAGTTCTGCTGAAGATGCCCTGCGGAAATGGGGCTCGCCCTAGGCAGAAGCATCAGACGTCCCTGAGTGGGGACAGTGAAGTCTGAGAAATGGAGAGGGCTTCTATTTGCGATTTTCACTTTGGGCCAGAGGGCTGCGATGATTTAGGTGACAGCCAACTTAAGAGCTGGAGACTCTGGAGGTGAAAATCTTGCCAGTTCACATGCCCATGATGTCTAGCCATGGGGGCCAGGAAGGGGGCCATCCAGACATACAAGCCTTCACTGCTTTCTCCTGCCAGGAAGGCTCCCTGCTGCCCTCCTTCCTCCCTGCTTAGACTCCTCCTAAAACCCCCAAAACAGGTTCACTCTTGGCCAGGTTCCATGTGCCTTCTAATGTCCCTTCTAGCTGTAATGCCAGCACCCCTCACCATCCTCAAGGTATTTCTCCAGGGTCTTAGAAAAGCTCTAACTCCCAAGGCCTGGCCCCCAGCTTCCAGATTCCCCACAGGCTCCAGGGCTCCTAAGTGCACCACCATACTGGCTATCCCCTCAGCACAGGGCTTCTTCTCACCCTTGTCCTTTTCTCTCTTATCACAGGAAAGAACCCTTGGAAGATGCTGGCCATGAAGACCTTCTCCCTGCTGGTGGTGTCCCTGCTCCTGGCAGTGGTGCTGGGGGAGAAAGAAGAGGATCACTCCAAGCTGGGGTGAGAAGGAGGGGTCAGGTGGCTGAGGGGATGACTGGGTTCTTATTTTCAAGAGACAGGTAAGAAAGGGAGGAATCCCAGGCCAAGAAGAAAGATGCTCGAGGGAAAACCTTACAGTAATAGGGGTGCAGAACGAGGCTAGAACCAGGGAGTATTTTTACCAGCTACTGTTGCAGCTGGAGAGATTGCAGTTAAATCTCCGGAAGGACTTCCCAGCAGTGAAGTGGCTGAAGTAGGTGAAAGTATCTCCCTGATGAAAGCCTTAACTGCTCATTTGTTTGTGCATTTGATCAGATTTTATAGGCAGCTTCCTGTGTGCTCGGCACAAGGGATACACATGAAGAGCGGTCCGCAAATGCCACCTGTCCTCATGGAGCATATAGATCCAAGGGGAAGACAAAGACCCATCTAAGCAAACTTCAAACTGTCATGAGTGCTGTGAGGAGAGGCAGAGAAGGTTATGAGTGAATATAATAGGGGGAAATATAGTGAAGGGCAGGGAAGCCTGGTCTGCTGCAGTCCATGGGGTTGCAAAGAGTCAGACACGACTTAGCAACTGAACACACACACACACAGTAGGGGACTCTGTTTGTGTGTTGGGGAGACCAAGAGAGACACGTCTGAGTAGAGTTAGGCCTTCTCAGATGCAAGGACAAGCCATATGGCCCTATCAACTTGGCCGTGGAAGTTTGAGACAACATCGTGTAGAAGTTAAAGACCGTAGACCTGGACCCAGACTAGCTGAGGGTCAGCCCTGCTCACGCTTGCGCTAAATTAATCTCTCTGCTTCGTGGTTGCCTCACTCGCCAAAGACATGTAGTGTCTACCTCCTACACAATGAATTTATGTTTTAAAGGACTTGTACAGGACCTGACTCATATTAAGTCCTGTTTTATAAGAGCTCACTCTTATTAGGAAAAGTGAAAGTGAAGTCACCCAGTCATGTCCGACTCTTTATGACCCCATGGACTGTAGCCTACCAGGCTCCTCCATTCATGGAATTCTCCAGGCAAGACTACTGAAATGGGTTGCCATTTCTTTCCCCAGGGGATCTTCCTGACCCAGGGATCGAACTCAGGTCTCCTGCATTGCAGGCAGACGCTTTACCGTCTGAGCCACCAGGGAAGCCCATTATTAGGAAACTGAGAACCGAATAACTGAATTGGGTGGCACCAGGACAAAAGGAGCGAAGGAGGGAACTCTGATTCAGTCCTTGGGGACGAGGGGAACCTCTGATCTTTGCCCAGAAGCCAGAGCCTCACATAGTGAGGATGCAGGAAGTGGGCTCTTGAGTTAAGGATAAAGTCCCAGGGGCGTGATGCATGGACAAAAGGGTGACTCCATAAAAACTGACTCCCAAGAAATGGGTTGCTTCCTTTTCAGATGGTGGTGACAATCATTTATTGTTGCGCTCTCTGCTCCTTCTATGGCACCTCGGTTTCCCTCTCTCTCCCCTCCCTGCCTCTCAGATTCCACTCTAAGGCCAGTGGCTCCCAGCCTCGAGCAACCAGGTATGCTGAGGGCACCTTCATCAGTGACTACAGTATCGCCATGGACAAGATCCGCCAACAAGACTTTGTGAACTGGCTACTGGCGCAGAAGGGGAAGAAGAGCGAGTGAGTCACGTGCACCCCCAACCCCTGCTCCCTGTGCTCTGTGTGATGCACAAGCCCAATGTCGTCTTTCACTTAGGTGCTGATCGGGAGCTGAATTGCACGGCAGTCCTGCCTGGGCTCCTGGCTCAGGCAGCAGTCCGGTCTGAGGGCAGGACGTGGGCAATTTTCCAATCCTTTGCTTCTAAGGGGAGGGGTCAGGGAAGGTGTTTTGGGCTCTGAGAGGATCCCTAGGGGGCTGGGGATGAAGGCAGAGGAGCTGAACTGCTGCCAATGACTCTTCAGTGGTGGCAGCTTCAGACTTTGGAAATAAGACGAGCTGATCTCGGTCTTCTCTTTGCAAAGTCTCTCTCCCTGACTTTGCTGTTTGACCTGCGTGGTAGCTTTTGAAAAGCTTTTCACTGGCAGCTGAAGACAAGCAGTTGGGAGGTTGACTGAAGAAAGAGGTACCCTCTGCTCCTTGGGTTGAGGTACCAAATGGTTGGAGCTTCTTTGGGCTGGAGAATATCTGGAATCGCCCCTGGCCCTACCTATTCCCTAATCTTTATTTTACCAGCTGGATACACAACATCACCCAGAGGGAGGCTGGGGCCCTAGAGCTGGCCCATCAGTCTAACAGGAAGGAGGAGGCAAAGGAGGAGCAGGGGTGAGTCTGCCTGCAAGGGAAGGGGTGGGGGTGGGGCCTCCGACTCACTCCCACCTCATTGTTCCCTTTCCCAGACCGGAGCAGGGCTAGGCCCCAGACAAGCATCCTCTTCTACCCAGAATTCAAAGAGGGGTCTTCACAGAGCTCCTGGAGATCAGCCCAAGCCTAAGGGAATAGCCTAGGAGGAATGGGGATGGGGGTCCTGGGAGGGGATTTGGGGCTAGAGTTTCTAAGATTGATGACTTAATGTGCAGAGTCACCAAGTCCAGGAGAGACTCAAGTCCAGGAGCTCAAGGCTCCAGGAGGGACTTCAGAAACTGGCTTCTCCCTTTTGTCTGCTAAACTTCAGGAAGGCTTTTATGGAACAAGGACCCTCCCAAGGCCAGTCCCCTGAAATCAGTTACCCTGTCTCTGTAGGAAGCTGAGGAATTGACACAGATCATTCTAAAGAGTGAACATTCCCAAAGTAATCTCTGCGGGGCTGGAATACACTCTGGGAAAACTGTAGAGGTGGGTGGGTGGGATGTCTCCCACCAGAATTGTTTGTCTGCCTGTATGGAAGAGCCTATATTCCCTGGCCGACAGATCTGGGCGGAGCTTTGAAAGCAGAGACAACTGAGAGGCAGCTGTGTTGACTCGCACCCCCCACCCCCGCCCCACCTTGTCCCACCACGCCGGAGTCCCAGCCCCAGTGTTTACTCTCTCTGGGTGGGGCCTGGGCTTAAGGGGCCTGCCAGAGGCTTTCTTCTTTGTAGCTCCCTGCCCAAGAACCCCAGTGATGAAGATTTGCTAAAGCATTTACTGATTCGAGAGCTGCTGGCCTGGATGGTGGATCAGATGGAGCTCTGCAGGCTCAGGTGGGAGTTTAGCAGCTTTGGGCATATTGCATATTGGCTGTGAGCTCTCACTCTGGAGTCAGACGTGGGTTCAGATCTTCACCCCAAAACAGGCTGCCAAATTACTTACACTCTCTGAAACTTGAGACTTCTCAGGTGGCTCAGACAGTAAAGCGTCTGCTTGCAATGCAGAAGACCCGGGTTCAACCCCTGGGTTGGGAAGATCCCCTGGAGAAGGAAATGGCAACCCACTCCAGTACTCTTGCCTGGAAAATCCCATGGACAGAGGAGCCTGGTAGCTACAGTCCATGGGGTCGCAAAGAGGCATTTTTGTGAAAGTCAGGGTTATTTAAACCACTTCATAGGATTTGGTGGGGTTTGAATGAGATAATGCTAGGAAAAGGGTGACAGCAACATCTGCAGAGTATTAAGAGTTTGGCAATGTTGACAGATATTCGTACCACTTTCACTTCTTCCTCAGTTTCCTCCAGGTGAGACGCTGCTCTCACCTGCCCTATCCACCCAAGACCATAGCATCCTCAGCTTTCCCTCAGTACCCTTGTGCCATGGCAGCTTCTCAGTGATGAAACCCCTAGAGTTGGAGGAACGTTGCCCTTCTCTGTAGCTCCAGCTGGTCTCAATAATCCTTGAATCCTCCTCCTCAGCTAGGAAGTCTTTCAGTTTATTAATATCATGTCTTAGAAGCAAAGGGATGACTCAAAACCATGGAGAGATCCAGCCACTCGAACAGTGAGACAGGACATTCATTCAAGATGCAGACGCCAAGGTGCAGAAACCAAAACAAATTCAGACCGGTGATGGGAAGTTGAGGGATTGAGGGAACAAATCTGGAATGGCTTCCTGTAAGAGGGTTAGAAGGACCCTATGTGGCCAGAACAATGGAGAAAAAAGTATGAGAAAATCTCCTTGGTAAAGTGGGTAACAGTCTATGCACTTTTTGGAATAATTACCATTAGAAAGGTAATTTGGAGGTAGGAGGAGTTGAACTATGGCTGGGTGCCAGAATACACTTACTTTGCTGACTCTAAGCCGATATTCCCCTCCTCTCTCCACTCTGCACAGATTTCAGTGACTCTGACCAAACCCAAGCTCAGAACTGGACTCTGCCCTTCATTTACTCAGCTCTTGCTTCAGCTCCACTCCAAGATACTCCAAAGAAATCAAACTAAGTTTAAGCTGAAATAAATGTTTGTGCTCATTGTCAAAACTTATGTGTCTACTGATGACTAACTGGACGTTTGTCTGTGTGTGCACTACTCAGTGAAAAGGAGGTATGGCTCTTACCTATCTGTTAATTCATCTATTGTTTCCATGAACACTTATTGGAAACCTAACACAGGCAGGGATTATGCTTAACACTGCGTATACAGCAATGATGGAAACAGACACAATCATTGTCCCCAAGGGTTTTACAGTCTAGTGATGGAGACGTACCTTAATCTTTATACAAACTGGGACTTCCCTGGTGGTCCAATGGCTAAGACTCTGCACTCCCAAAGCAGGGGGCCTAGGTTTGATCCCTAGTCAGGGAACTAGATCCCACAGCTGAAGATTTCTGCATGCAACAGAGAACCCATAGATGGAGTAGGCAATCAGGAGGGCCTCTCTGAGAAAATGACGTTTAAGCTGAATGAGATTTTTTAAAAATGTTTATTTCTTTTTGGCTATGCTGGGTCTTCCTTGCTGTGTGGGCTTTTCTCTAGTTGCTGTGAGTGGGGGCTACTCTGTAGTTGTGACTTACTGGCTTCTCATCGTGGTGACATCTTTGGTTGTGGAGCACAGCCTCTAGGGTGCTCAGGCTTCAGTAGCTGTGGCACGTGGGCTCTAGAGCTCATGTGCTCAGTTGCTTCGCAGCATGTGGGATCTTCCTAGACTAGGGATGGAACCCATGTTTCATGCATTGACAGGTGGATTCTTTACCACCGAACCACCAGGGAAACCCTAAGCTGAGTGAGATCTGAAGGATAAAATGGCCAACTGGTGAAGAGAGACAATAAATATTAGCCGGTAGTATTGTTCTATGGCAAAACGGGCAATGGGGTGGAGAGAAGAGCACAAGTGGAGACTGGGCAGATGGGCAGAAGCAGGGCCTCAAAGGCCACATTAAAGCTTTGGGATTTTATCCTTAGTGTAAGGGCAGGTCCTTGAAGGAGTGTGAGCAGGGGGAAGTTAGAGAAGATCTATTGCATCTCCAATTATACTGATGATGGTGAGAATTATATTGAGATGAAGAGGAATGAACATGAAATGCCTCTTGCAGGATTCCAGATTTCACACTACGGAGATGGCAGGGAAGGTGAAGCAAAGTGGGAGAACTCAGTGTGTCCAAAAGTCAATACCTCTTTCTTTCTGCATTTCAAGACTTTCCCACCTTGGTGTGCTGCCTTCTCTCACTGCCCTGCATCCACAGAAAGCAAGGCTGTCTCTCCTTCCCACTTAGTTATTTTTGCTAATGTCCCCCTCAGAGAAGGCAATGGCACCCCACTCCAGTACTCTTGCTTGGAAAATCCCACGGACGGAGGAGCCTGTTAGGCTGCAGTCCATGGGGTCCCTAAGAGTCAGACACGACTGAGCAACTTCACTTTCACTTTTCACTTTCATGCATTGGAGAAGGAAATGGCAACCCACTCCAGTGTTCTTGCCTGGAGAATCCCAGGGATAGGGGAGCCTGGTGGGCTGCCATCTATGGGGTCGCACAGAGTCGGACACAACTGAAGTGACTTAGCATAGCAATGTCCCCCTATCCCCTTGATCTAGTCACGTTTTAGCAAACTATAGTCAAACACACCTAGATTCAAATCACTCTCTAGGTCTGTGACTTGGCAAGTTAGTTCCTCCCTCTCTCTGATGCTCAGTTTCTTGTCTGTAAAAAGATTAAAAAGTACTCACTTCATAGAGTTGAAGAATTTTAAGATAATGCTTGGCACAAAGTAACTTTTGTTATTATTCTTCACACATGAAGCATCAATTTAAAAACATGGGGTGGGGGTATTAGGACTTCTCTGGTGGTCCAGTGGTTAAGACTGCCCTTCTGGCTTCTGGTTCAAGATAGTCGAGTAGAAGGACGTGCACTCATCCCTAAAAAAAAAGCAACAAAATTGCAACTAGTTGCTGAACAACCATGGACAGGAGGACGCTGGATCCACCAAAAAAGATACCCCACATCCAAAGACAAAGAAGAAGCCACAAAGAGATGGTAGCAGGGTCACAATCACGATAAAATCAAATCCCATACTCGGCCAAGTGGGTGACCCACAAACTGGAGAACAATAATATCAAAGAAAATCTCCCACTGTTGTGAAGGTTCTGAGCCCCACGTAAGGCTTCCCAGCTTAGGGATCCAGCAAAGGGACTGGGAATTCCCAGGGAATCTGACTTTGAAGGACAGCCACATTTGATTACAGGACTTCTACAGGACTAGGGGAAACAGAGACTCAACTCTTGAAGGGCACAAACAACATCTGTGTGCACCAAGACCCGAGGGAAACACATGTATACCTGTGGTGGACTCATTTCGATATTTGGCAAAACCAATTAAGAAAAAAAAGCCCAGAGGGAAAGGAACAGTGACCCCACAGGAGACTGAACCAGACCTATTTGCTAGTGTTGGAGGGCCTCCTGTGGATGCATGGGTTGGCAGTGATTCACCACAGGGATGGGGCCTTGGCAGCAGCAGTCCTGAGGCCCATGGCTTAAGTCTTCTTGGAGTTCACCATTAACCCTACCATAGAGCCCAGAGACCCCAAGGCTGGGTGGCCTCAAGCCAAGCAACTTAAAGGGAGGGATCAACTTCACCCATCAAGAGATAATTGGATTAAAGCTTTACTGAGCAAGGCCCTACCCACCAGAACAAGACACAGTTTTCCCCACATAGTCCCTCCCATCAGGAAACTTACACAAGCCTCATTCACCAAAGGGCAGACAGAAGAAGTAAGAAGAATCACCATCTCACAGCAGTTAGAATGAAAATCACACCACAGAAAGTTAATCAGGATGAAAAAGCAGAGAGGTATGTCCCAGATGAAGGGACCTGATAAGACCCCAGAAAAACAACTAAATAAATGGAGATAGGCAACCTTCCAGAAAAAGAATTCAGAATGATAGTGAGGATGATCCAGGATCTTGGAAACAGAATGGAGAAGATACAAGAAATTTTTATCAAAGACCTAGAAGAACGGTTCCCTGGTTGTTCAGACAGTAAAGAATCTGCCTGCAATGCAAGAGACTCAAATTTAATCCACTAGGTTGGGAACATCCTCTGGAGAAGGAAATGGCTACCCACTCCAGTATTCTTGCCTGGAGAATTTCACAGACAGAGGAGCCTGGTGGTCTACAGTCCATGGAGTCGCATGGACTGTAGTCCACGGGGTTGGGTCGCAAAGGGTAGGACATGACTAAATGACTAACACTCAGAAGAACTAAAAAACAAACAGAAATGAACAATATATTAGAAGGCATCAATAGAAGAATAAATGAGGCAGAAGAACAGTTAAGTGATCTGAAGAAAAGGATGGTGGGAATCATTACTGCAGAACAGAATATAGAAAAAAGAATGAAAAAAAAAAAAAAAAAAAGAAGACAGCCTAAGAGACCTCTGGGACAACATTAAAGGCACCAACATTTGCATTATAGGGTTCCAGAAGGAAAAGAGAGAGAGAAAGGACCTGAGAAAATATTTGAAGAGATATTAGCTGAAAGCTTTCCTAATATGGGAAAGGAAATAGTCAACCAAGTCCAGGAAGCACAGAGAGTCCCAGGCAGGACAAACCCAAGGAGGAACACACCGAGACACATGGTAATCAAACTGACAAAAAGTGAAGACAAAGATAAAACACTAAAAGCAACAAGGGAAAAACAACAAATAAAAAGAAACTCCTGTAAGTTATCAGCTAATTTCTCAACAGAAACACTACAAGCCAGAGGGAATAGCAAGATTATTTAAAGTATTGAAAGGGAAGAACCTACAACCAAGAATACTCCACTCAGCAAGGAAAACTTTCCAGACAAGCAAAAGTTAAGAGAATTCAGCATCACCAAATCAGCTTTACAACAAATGATAAAGGAACTTCTCAAGGCAGGAAACACAAGAGAAGGAAAAGACCAACACAAAACAAACCCAAACAATTAACAAAATGATAATGTGCATGCTAAGTCACTTCAGTACAAGAGTACGATTCTTTGCAACCCCTCAGCCTCCTCTGCCCATGGGATTCTTCAAGCAAGAATACTGGTGTGGGTTGCCATGTCCTCCTCCAGGGGATCTTCCCGAGCCAGGGATCAAACACACATCTCTTAAATCTCCTGCATTGGTAAGATGGTTTTTTACCCCTAATGCCACCCAGAGGACCATGTTGCTGCTGCTGCTAAGTCACTTCAGTCGTGTCTGACTCCGTGCGACTCCATAGATGGCAGTCCACCAGGCTCCCCCACCCCTGGGATTCTCCAGGCAAGAATACTGGAGTGGGTTGCCATTTCCTTCTCCACCCAGAGGACCATACATACCTATAATTACCTTAAGTGTAAATGGATTAAATGTACCAGTCAAAAGACATAGACTGGCTGGCTGGATGAAAATATGTACATGTATGCACTTCCACTTACAACACTTTACTTAACCCCCCAAATTGTATGTAACTATTTTATATTGTTAGGTTAATCATGTTTCCATTATGGCTTGCAACTGTAATTATCTTTTCTTTTTTGCCTGACTATTGATTGTGAAAGTTGATAAGCATCTTTTACTATTATAATTATGTAACTATTATTCACTTAATAGCATTGTATCATGACTGGCCAACAGAAAATGATAGAATTCTAAATCACTAAAACTACTGTTTAATAGAAAAACCTGCAATCACTTTTTAAAATTCAGATGCATATCAGAATTATCTCGGACTTTTTTGAAAAATACAAATGCCCAGGTATTGCTTTTTTTCCTCCGAAGATCCAGATGTGTTTCTAATGAGCAGCTATGTTTAAAAACAATTAGACTATATGAAGATTTTTTACTTTTATCTAGTTTGTTTCACTTTTTCTATTTCTTTTTTTTTCACTTTTTCTATTTCATATTCAGTGTTCCCATTTAATTTAGCTTATGTTTTCCAATTTCTCCATCTTTTTTTTTTATGTTCTTTCTCAAGCCTTTATCAAGCATACTAGAAAAGTTTTTGTATTCATCAGTCAGTCAGTTCAATTCAGTCGCTCAGTCATGTCCTACTCTTTGCACCCCCGAGGACTCCAGCACACCAGGTTTCCCTGTCCAACACCAACTCCCAGAGTTTACTCAAACTCATGTCTATCGCATCAGTGATGCCATCCAACCATCTCATCCTCTGTCATTCCCTTCTCCTCCCGCCTTCAATCTTTCCCAGCATCAGGGTCTTTTCCAATGAGTCAGTTCTTCGAATCAGGTGGCCAAAGTATCGGAGTTTCAGCTTCAGCATCAATCCTTCCAATGCATATTCAGGACTGATTTCCTTTAGGATGAACTGCTTGGATCTCCTTGTGGTCTAGTTCGGTTCAGTTTAGTCGCTCAGTTGTGTCCGACTCTTTGCGACCCCATGAATCACAGCACACAGGCCTCCCTGTCCATCACCAACTCCTGGAGTTCACTCAAACTCATGTCCATCAAGTTGGTGATGCCATCCAGCCATCTCATCCTCCGTCGTCCCCTTCTCCTCCTGCCCACAATCCCTCCCAGCATTGGGGTCTTTTCCAATGAGTCAACTCTTCACATGAGGTGGCCAAAGTATTGGAGTTTCAGCTTTAGCATCAGTTCTTCCAACAAACACCCAGGACTGATCTCCTTTAGGATGGACTGGTTAGACCTCCTTGCAATCCAAGGGACTCTCAAGAGTCTTCTCCAACACCACAGTTCAAAAGCATCAATTCTTTGGCGCTCAGCTTTCTTCATAGTCCAACTCTCACATCCATACATGACCACTGGAAAAAACATAGCCTTGACTAGATGTACCTTTGTTGGCAAAGTAATGTCTCTGCTTTTGAATATGCTATCTAGGTTGGTCATAACTTTGCTTCCAAGGAGTAAGCGTCTTTTAATTTCATGGCTGCAGTCATCATCTGCACTGATTTTGGAGCCCCCCAAAAATAAAGTCTGACACTGTTTCCACTGTTTCCCCATCTATTTCCCAGGAAGTGATGGGACCAGATGCCATGCTCTTCGTTTTCTGAATGTTGAGCTTTAAGCCAACTTTTTCACTCTCCTCTTTCACTTTCCTCAAGAGGCGTTTTAGTTCCTCTTCACTTTCTGCCATAAGGGTGGTGTCATCTGCATATCTGAGGATTTTTGTCCCGGCAATCTTGATTCCAGCTTGTGCTTCTTCCAGCCCAGCATTTCTCATGACGTACTCTGCATATAAGTTAAATAAGCAATAATAAGTGACAATATACAGCCATGACGTACTCTTTTTCCTACTTGGAACCAGTCTGTTGTTCCATGTCCAGTTCTGTCACTTCCTGACCTGCATACAGGTTTCTGAAGAGGCAAGTCAGGTGGTCTGGTATTTCCATCTCTTTCATAATTTCCCACAGTTTATTGTGATCCACACAGTCAAAGGCTTTGGCATAGTCAATAAAGCAGAAATATATGTTTTTCTGAAACTCTCTTGCTTTTTCAATGATCCAGCGGATGTTGGCAATTTGATCTCTGGTTCTTCTGCCTTTTCTAAAACCAGCTTGAACATCTGGAAGTTCATGGTTCACATATTGGTGAAGCCTGGCTTGGAGAATTTTGAGCATTACTTTACTAGCGTGTGAGATGAGTGCAATTGGTTTGAGCATTCTTTGGCATTGCCTTTCTTTGGCATTGGAACAAAAACTGACCTTTTCCAGTTCTGTGGCCACTGCTGAGTTTTCCAAATTTGCTGGCATATTGAGTGCAGCACTTCCACAGCATCATCTTTCAGGATTTGAAATAGCTCAACTGGAATTCCATCACCTCCACTAGCTTTGTTCATAGTGATGCTTTCTAAGGCCCACTTGACTTCACATTCCAGGATGTCTGGCTCTAGGTGAGTGATCACACCATCATGATTATCTGGGTCGTGAAGATCTCTTTTGTATAGTTCTTCTGTGTATTCTTGCCACCTCTTCTTAAAATCTTCTGCTTCTGTTAGGTCCCTACCATTTCTGTCCTTTATCGAGCCCATCTTTGCATGGAATGTTCCCTTGGTATCTCTAATTTTCTTGAAGAGATCTCTAGTCTTTCCCATCCTGTTGTTTTCCTCTATTTCTTTGCACTGATCGCTGAGGAAGGCTTTCTTATCTCTCCTTGCTATTCTTTGGAACTCTACATTCAGATGCTTATATCTTTCCTTTTCTCCTTTGCTTTTCGCTTCTCTTCTTTTCACAGCTATTTGTAAGGCTTCCCCAGACAGCCATTTTGCCCTTTTGCATTTCTTTTCCATGGGGATGGTCTTGATCCTTGTCTCCTGTACAATGTTACGAACCTCCATCCATAGTTCATCAGGCACTCTGTCTATCAGATCTAGTCCCTTAAATCTATTTCTCACTTCCACTGTATAATCATAAGGGATTTGATTTAGGTCATACCTGAATGGTCTAGTGGTTTTCCCCACTTTCTTCAATTTCAGTCTGAATTTGGCAATAAGGAGTTCATGATCTGAGCCACAGTCAGCTCCTGGTCTTGTTTTTGCTGACTGTATAGAGCTTCTCCATCGGTCCAAGGGACTCTCAGAAGTCTTCTCCAATACCACAGTTCAAAACCATCAATTCTTTGGTGCTCAGCTTTCTTTATAGTCCAACTCTCACATTTATACATGACTACTTGAAAAACCATAGCTTTGACTAGATGGATCTTTTTAGTAAAGTAATGTCTCTGTTTTTTAATATGCTGTGTTGGTTGGTCGGAGCTTTTCTTCCAAGGAGCAAGCGTCTTTTAATTTCATGGCTGCAGTCACCATCTGCAGTGATTTTGGAGCCCAAAAAAATAAAGTCTGTCACTGTTTCCATTGTTTTCCCGTCTATTTGCCATGAAGTGATGGGACCAGATGCCATGATCTTAGTTTTCTGAATATTGAGTTTTAAGGCAACTTTTTCACTCTCCACTTTCACTTTCATCAAGAGGCTTTTTATTTCCTCTTCACTTTCTGCCATAAGGGTGGTGTCATCTGCCTATCTGAGGTTATTGATATTTCTCCCGGCCATCTTGACTCCAGCTTGTGCTTCATCTAGCACGGCATTTCGCATGATGTATTCTGCATGTACGTTAAATAAGCAGGGTGACAATATACAGCCTTGACGTACTCCTTTTCCTATTTGGAACCAGTCTGTTGTTCCATGTCCAGTTCTAACTGTTGCTTCCTGACCTGCATACAGATTTCTCAAGAGGCAGGTCAGGTGGTCTGGTATTCCCGTCTCTTTCAGAATTTTCCACAGTTTATAGTGATCCACACAGTCAAAGATTTTGGCAGTCAATAAAGCAGAAATAGATGTTTTTCTGGAACTCTCTTGCTTTTTCCATGATCCAGCGGATGTTGGCAATTTGATCTCTGGTTCCTCTGCCTTTTCTAAAACCAGCTTGAATATCAGGAAGTTCACGGTTCACGTACTGTTGAAGCCTGGCTTGGAGAATTTTGAGTATTACTTTGCTAGTGTGTGAGATGAGTGCAATTGTGCCGTAGTTTGAACGTTCTTTGGCATTGCCTTTCTTTGGGATTGGGATGAAAACTGACATATTCCAGTCCTGTGGCCACCTCTGAGTTTTCCAGATTTGGTCGCGTATTGAGTGCAACACTTTCACAGCATCATCTTTTAGGATTTGAAATAGCTCCACTGGAATTCCATCACCTCCACTAGCTTTGTTCTTAGTGATTCAAGTGGGTTTCCTAAGGCCACTTGACTTCACATTCCAGGATGTCTGGCTCTAGGTGAGTGATCACACCATCGTGGTTATCTGGGTCATCTTTTTTGTATAGTTCTTCTGTGTATTCATATGTATACATAAAAAATATATATAATATACATTTTGGAAAACTTACAATCTTTGACTAGCTAAACAATTTATGACATTTTGATTCTACTTGTTTGACTTAATATGAATAGAATGCTAGATTTCTAATTTATATTCACTCAAAACTTTGATATAGTTTCATGTATTTTGGTATCTAGTAGTATTACCGATTAAAGTCTGGAAAGTTTATTATCTTACTGATTTTAAAAAAAATTTTGAATGAGGCTTGAAACTTCGAATCTAATGCAGAGAATATAAAGAAATACTATGTTGCAAAAAAAAAAGAAAAATGGGAATTTAGACCATCAAGTTTTTGCACTTGGTCTTATGTCCCTGGATATTTTCCTGTGTTTCCTAGTTTTTAGTCTATGGGAACTTGAATAGAACTTGTATCCTACTCTTGTGTGAAAACTGTATAAATCTTAATTATGTTGAACTGGTTCATAATGCTTTTCAGGTCTACTATATCCTTCTACTTCTCTGTATATTCATTTTATTAATTCTTGAGAGTTTGATATTAAAACTCCAACTAAAAATCTTAATTTATCTACTTAAAAACTAATTTCAATATATAGTGGATCTATATGTAACCTTGTTCTGTATTTTCCAAGTCTCCTGTATGTATTATCATATTTTCATAATTAAAAAAACAAAACAAAAAATACTGTGCTTCCACTGCAGAGGTAAATGGTTTTATCCCTGCACAGTGAAGTTTTTCATGCTGCATGTAGGGGCGAAAAAAAAAAACCAAAAACCTTAAAGTTATTAGTTTAAATTCAGGGACTGGGAAACTGGATTGGCTGAATGGCTGGGCTGGTAAACCAAATAAGCTAAGTGCTGCTACTGCTAAGTCACTTCAGTCGTGTCCGACCCTGTGTGACCCCATAGACCGCAGCCCACCAGGCTCCCCGGTCCCTGGGATTCTCCAGGCAAGAACACTGGAGTGGGTTGCCATTTCCTTCTCCAATGCATGAAAGTGAAAAGTGAAAGTGAAGTCGCTCAGTCATGTCCGACTCTTAGCGACCCCATGGACTGCAGCCTACCAGGCTTCTCCGTCCGTGGGATTTTCCAGGCAAGAGTACTGGAGTGGGGTGCCATTGCCTTCTCCGAAGCTAAGAGAGGACCCTGTAAAACAAGGGGAAAGATTGGGACTGTGAAAATGGGAAAGAAATGTGACCCTAAAGGCATTCTGATGACCAAATAAAACTCCCTGGAGAACTGAATTTGCCTGAGGGCTGCCAGTTTGCAATCTCTTCCAGTTGTAACATTTTGGGTTTCCTTTCCTTTAACCTCCTTGAGTTCTAAAAGTATGCATCACACAATTTAGAGCATGCCTTTATTCAGAGGATATATTTTAGTGATTCTCCATGATAGAGCTGACTGCATTGAGGAGGAGTTTGGATCTGTATTTCTGCAATCTTGGGTGTCTCTGTGAGTCAATGAATCTGAAAGGGTTATTTTAAAAAGTTTTGTACAACTGTCTTACAAATGCCAGACATTTGTGCTCAGGACTTTTAAACATCTTTTTTTTCAACTTTTGGTGTTTTTTTTACTCTTGTTTTTGTTCATACTTGTAAATATCAGTTTTTAAAAATCATGGTGATCTCATTTAATTTAAAGCCTCATCACAATCCTTCAAGATAATGGTAATGTAATAGCTGTTAACTACGCACTATACTGCCTCCATGAGGCAGAGAATTATAAGCCCATGCTCTAAGCCATTTTGCAGTAAGACCCAGACTCACTAGTCACTTAAAGCAAGTGAGGGCATCTGGGTTGGTCAGCATTCATTGGTGTACTGAACCAAAGTGCTTCTAAGAGCATTGTGAAATTGGCAGTAATTTTGTGAGCAGGTTGCAAAAGCATTGATAACTTGAAACAATAGCTTGAAAGGGCATACTTAGAGTATTTACACTATGGAAATTGGCAAATGCTATAAATCAGATCACCTCTCTTCCAACCTAGAGAGGTGATTATTTACCAGCACATTATTGGTCAACAAACTTTCTCTTATAGAGGAGAACAAATGTATATGAAGAAGGAATAAGCATGTCTGCTCATGGGTGCCAATGAAGTTTATCAAGGGCCAATGTGTGTACTTCAAGAAGCATGCGTGCATTTGAAGGTGCGGGCGTGCTAAGTCTCTTCAGTCGTGTATGACTCTTTGTGACCCTATGGACTGTAGCCCGTCAGGCTCATCTGCCCATGGGGATTCTCCAGGCAAGAATATTGGAGTGGGTTGCCATGCCCTCCTCAGGGTATCTTCCCAACCCAGGGTTCACTTCAGTTCAGTCACTCAGTCGTGTCCGACTCGGCAACCCCATGAACCGCAGCACACCAGGCCTCCCTGTCTATCACCAACTGCTGGAGTCTACCCAAACCCATGTCCATTGAGTTGGTGATACCATCCAACCATCTCATCCTCTGTCGTCCCCTTTTCTTGCCCTCAATCCTTCCCAGCATCAGGGTCTTTTCAAATGAGTCAGCTCTTTGCAACAGGTGGCCAAAGTATTGGAGTTTCAGCTTCAGTATCAGTCCTTCCAATGAACACCCAGGACTGATCTCCTTTAGGATGGACTGGTTGGATCTCCTTGCAGTCCAAGGGATTCTCAAGAGTCTTCTCCAACACCACAGTTCTCTGAAGTAATGAGTGTGAGTGAGGGGGTCAGTTTGTACATGTTAAGGAGTCACAGAGTGAAAAATGAGGTCAGTGTGTCTAGATGGCATCAGTGAGGATCTAAAGGACTGAGTCTTTTGTGTTAAGCAGTGGTATAGTAAGAGTATGAAAATATGAGCTCAAAATCAATGTGTGTATGTATGAGGTTAGCGTGTTTTTCATAGTCAGGGGTGGGTAGGTACAATGGAGGATTGCGTGTATATGAAAGAGTGTCAAATATATGTGTTGGAGGGGACAAATCTGTGTTTGTGAAAGTAAGTTTGTGTTTAAGGGGGCTTATGTTATCTATGTTCAGTATCTGAGGGTATGCATCAGAATGAACCTAAAGGTATGACTATGATAGCCTGAATAACTGTTTCAGCCTTAGTCCTTGAACCCATTAACATTACATTCTGCTTCAAAAGAGACGAAAATACAAAATAACAGTGCTGAATATTTTTAGCACGATAGAGCATTATTTCTCTACGTAGAAGCAGGTAGCCTAGGGCTGGTGTGACAGCTTGTCCCATAAAATCCTCAGGGACCTAGACTCTTTGGGCTCATGCTCCACCATCCCTCAAGGCCCCAAATGCCAACTAAATATCCTGTCACCTATCTCTGCTCCCATCCTCTTTGTTTCCTGAGGCTGTGCCTTGTGGCACACACAATCTTAGTTCCCCCATCTGTGCCCCCTGAATTGGGAGCACAGGGTCTTAACCACTGGACCGCCAGGGAAGTCCCTGCTCCCATCCTCTTTTTTTTTTTTTTTTTGCTGCTCTGGGTCTTCACTGTGGCACCATGGGCTTCTTTTGTTAAAAGGCTTAGTGGCTCTGCAGCATCTAGGATCTTAGTTCCTGAACAGGGATGGACCTGCATCCTCCTCTTTACAAGGTGGATTCCTAACCACTAGACCACCAAGGAAGTCCCTCAGGTCCTCTTTTTATCCTTTTACTTGAAAACACTCTGGTAACATTAGTCACATTCATGGTTTTGCCTTGACCTATAGCCCAGCCCATATCTTTGCGCAGAACTTCAAATTCTGTCAGTCTATCTGACAGAATATTCAGTATATCTGAATATCAGTATATTCAGTATATATCAGAATATCAGATATTCAGTGTATCTGAATGACAATTGGCCATCTCTCCTGTGATGTCACACAAACCTCAATTTCAGCATTTTCAAAACCACTCAGTTATTTTCTCAACTTCATCTTGTATTCTGTTTTACCTCTCTGAATGGCACCACCCTGTTGCCTAAGCCAGGAAGTTGAACATCCTGCTAAGTTTTCCCACCCACTCTGCCCCCATCTCAGGCTTCCCTGGTAGCTTAGCTGGTAAAGAATCTGCCTGTTAATGCGGGAGACCTGGATTCGATCCCTGGTTTGGGAAGATCCCCTGGAGAAGGGAACAGCTACCCACTCCAGTATTCTGGCCTGGAGAATTCCACAGACTGTATAGTCCGTGGGGGTCACAAGGAATCAGACACGACTGAGCAACTTTCACTCGGTGCCCCCATCTCATCAGTTTTACCATCCCACCTTAATATGTCCTGAATTTGTCCCATTCTCGCTATCCTTAAGGCCACCATCTTAGTTCCCCCCTTACCATTTCTTCTTTGGACTGCTACAACTGACTCAAAAATTAAGTCTAGGTTGCCACTAATTTTCCTGTAACAAAAATTTATTACTACTCTCTGATTTAAGAAACCTCCATTGGCTCCTCCAAACCTCTACTGGCTCCTCCTTTGCAAGACTCAATAATGTTATGGAAATCACCTACTTTAAAAAAAAAAAGTGAAAGTGTTAGTCGCTTAGTCCTGTCTCCCTCTGCAATCTCAAGAACTGTAGCCCGCCAGGCTCTTCTGTCTATGAGATTTTCCAGGCAAGCACACTGGAATGGATAGCAATTCCCTTCTCCAGGGGATCTTCCTGACCCAGGGATCAAACTCAGGTCTCCTGCATTGCAGGCAGATTCTTTACCATCTGAGCCACAAGGAAAGCCCTTGGAAATCACATATGGAGCTTTCTAAACACACAGAAAACTGATTGTATCACAGACCTGATGAATAACAAACACAGCTGATATTCATGAGCTTTGTTCTTTATTTTCTGGCTTATTTCTCATAACTTCATGAGTAGGTATTACTCTTTCACAACTGTGGATGGAACACAAGTGATTAAGGTATTTGCCTGAAGTTCCCTGGTGGCTCAGCGATAAAGAATCCGCCTGCCAATGCAAGAGACACGAGTTCCATCTCTGGGTGGGGAAGATTCACCTGGAGAAGAAAATGGCAACCCACTCCAGTAAATCCCTTGGACAGAGGAGGCTGGCCGGCTATGGTCCATGGGGTCTTGCGAGTAGCACACAACTTGCGGCTCAGACGGTAAAGCGTCTTGCCTGCAGTACGGGAGACCCGGGTTCGATCCCTGGGTTGGGAAGATCCCCTGGAGAAGGAAATGGCAACCCACTCCAGTATTCTTGCCTGGAAAATTACATGGACTGAGGAGCCTGGTAGGCTACAGTCCATGGGGTCGCAAAGAGTCGGACACGACTGAGCGACTTCACTTCACTTAAAGAGACTAAACAACTGGATCATATGTAGTGGAAGCTACGAGCTAGATAAACTAATTTCAGAGTCCAAATTCTTAACTGTAAGGCATTCCCCAGTCAGAAGCTCTGAATGATTCCAAAAGGTAAACCCTATTAGCATAGAATGGATTGCTGTATGCTTGATACGGAATCCTTGGTATCCAACTCAGCGTACGGCACTCGGCAGACATCCAGTGAGCAGTGGCGGACCTCCACCTGGAAGCTGGGGTGGCAGTTGAGGACGGCCACAGGAAGTTAAGAGGATCCGAGGAGTACACGTGGGTGGGAACACCCGGCCGCAGTTTTGCAGCTCCTTCTCGGCGCAAGAGGCGGGGCCGCTAGGCCCCTGGCGGTGGGCGATATCAGCCCCGCAGCCGGAAGTCGGGACGTAACTTCCGTCGCGCGAAGATGACGTACGACACGCGCTTCCGCGTCGGGGAGCCGGTGGCGGATCCCGGGAAGTGGAGACCCGGGGTCCCGGCAGCGGGGCGGCCCGCGGGCCACGGCGGGGATGCACCGTCGTGGGGTGGGAGCTGGCGCCATCGCCAAGAAGAAGCTTGCCGAGGTGAGGGGAAGAAGGCGGACCCACAGCCACCCCTGACTCGCGAGAGACAAATCTCTCCGAGCAGAGCTCTATACCCTCAAATAGCCTCCCGAAAGAATTTGACGCGGGCTTCTCGGATCCCGGGGAGCTGAGTTTCTCCAGCTTCCGGTGGATTGGAATGGCACCATCCCCAGACCCATCAGTCCTTTTCCCCACGCCCCTCAATTTGATTACAAGGGAGTCGTCTGTTCCCTCCTCTCCCTAAGAAAAACCATTTGCGAGACCCTCCTCTTTTCATACTTCTGCGGAAGCGATACAAGTGGGAGCCCCCAGCATCCATTCTCTCAACTCATCCTGGTCTCTTTGCCTGACAGGCCAAGTACAAGGAGCGAGGGACTGTCTTGGCTGAGGACCAGCTGGCCCAGGTGAGTAGGTTGGAGGGCTCCAGGTAGCAAGAGAGATCCCACGAGGCTGGGCAGGACCCCTCTGATATAAACCAGAGTGTCTGAATCAACCAAAAATAGAGTATTTGGCAAATCCTGATTTCTGTGCTGCTCAGATCATTTAGGTGACTTGCTAATAACAACGATACCTGACATCTTTGAATGATTACCTACTTTCAGCATCCCAGGCATATGTCCATTTTCTTTAGGTACGCTGTCTTTTTCATTCCTCTTGACAGTTCTATCAAGAAAGAACTCTGTTCTTTGCAGTTTAGAATTGAGGGCGCTGAGGTGTTAAGTGCTTTATCCAAGGTTACATAGATAGTAAGTGGTAGAAGATTTCACTTGGTAAGTAAGTGGTAGAAAACTTAAGCCATGTCAGTGGCTGAAGATTTCCTATTGTGTGAATGCTTCAAATTTGATTATTAGGCGCGTCTTTGATTTGGGTCTTTTGAGTTTTTACTTTAAATGCCAAAGAATAACATGGAAATATTGCCTAACCTCTGGCACCCACCACCATCACATCTAGGTGTGTACCAGAAGTGTGTGACAGTGATGAGGGTGTGGTTCCTACAGTTTCCTTCTCTAGTATTTCCTTCTCTGTACATGCTCTCTAGTGTACTCATTTATTTTTCCTGGTGAAGAAAAGGAGGCAGTAAGGCAGGGAAATGGGGCCCTTGAACTGAGGAAAGTAGGTAGACACAGGCTGTGCTCTTCAAAAAGTCCCAGTCATAGAGGGAGATCAACTGGAAATGGTGACTATAACAACATACACATTTTTAATAGGAGAAAATGAGAGGAGATGCTGGGCCAGGAGTGGTTATTCTTGGTGGGTTGAAGATAGGCTTTGTTAATTAGGGAAAGAGGAGTAATGCAAATAGGAAATCAGAATAGCCCCTGAAGCTAAAAAGAATGTAGCTTTAGAATGTAATGTGGTAGACTGTAGACTCAAAACCCTTCCTCAGAGATTCTTTATCCAGGGTTATCCTCAAGGAGGTCCTTGACCCAGAGATTCAACAACATGTTGATTCATGCCAGGCTTGCTTACTCCCCTATCTAGCTTTTCTGTCAGTTGCTGAAGATTTCCCACTGTGTGAATGCTGCAAAATTGATTATTAGGTGCATCTTCAATTAATTTCATTAGATTTTTAAAAATGATTTTATTTTATATTGGCATATAGTTGATTTACAATGTTCTGTTAGTTTCAAATGTACAGCATGTTGAGTCAGTTACACAATATCTATTCTTTTTCAGATTCTTTTCCCATATAGGTCATTATAGAATATTGAGTAGAGTTCCTTATGCTATACAGTAGGTCCTCGTTTGTAGGTCCTTCAGTTTAATAACATTCCCCACCCCCCCCGGGAAAAGGAAAAGCACTTACAACATATTATATAATGAGTTGTTAAGAGAGTAAATCCTAAGAGTTCTTATCACAAGGAAGAACGTTTTTTTTCTATTTCTTTAATTTTGTGTCTGTATGAGATGATGGATGTTCACTAAACTTAACTGTGATCATTTCATGATGTATGTGAGTCAGATAATTATGCCGTATAATGCCATATATACAGTGCTATAAGTCAATTTTATCTCAATAAAACTGGAAGAAAGTGAACGAATGAGTAAATACGAAATTTTTTAAAAAAGAAAGAATGGGAAAGAAAAAATTGTTAGATGCATACTGACTTTAGAACAGAAACACGTAGGGAAAAAAAATGTGTATTTTAGAATTGAAGCAACGTTACAGCATCTTGTTTCTGTTATAGCAGAACTGTGAAGGAGAGGCAGGAAAAAAAAGGAAGGGAACAGTTAACAGTATAATGGTAGTCCTGAAGACAGTAGGTTATTTCAGCCTTTGCTGTGCCACTGGCCCGGGGACCTACTCTTGGCATTTAGTTATCATTTGGTTGGGTTGCCCCTAACCTTCCCTTTGTTCATCCTGCAGATGTCAAAGCAGTTGGACATGTTCAAGACCAACCTGGAAGAATTTGCCAGCAAACACAAGCAGGAGATCCGGAAGAATCCTGAGTTCCGGGTGCAGTTTCAAGACATGTGTGCCACCATTGGCGTGGATCCTCTGGCCTGTAAGGAATCTGTAGGGGTACAGTGTTCTAGGGTTGCTAAGGGACAGAGCTCACCTAGTTGTCATCACTGTTGCTGGAACATCTTCTGTAAAGGCTTACAGGGAGATCCTAGCAGGATAGGGAGTACCTAGCAGGATAACTGAATGTCCAGTTTGATGGGAACGATGGAGAGGTTGGAGTGCAGGCTGAGTGGACAGTGTACATGATCTTCCCTGGAATGACGTGCTCTAAAACTTTTTTATGACTTTTTTCCCTTTATTAAAAAAAATTTTAGTTTTGATAAAAGTGGTATGTGTTTCAGTCAACAAAGAAAATAAAAGAAAATGAGAAAGAAGTCTTTTGACCCTGCCTGTTATTGCAGAGATAAAGTATGGTTAAGGTATATTTACTTTCTAGACATAGAAAGTAAATCATATTCACTTCATCATATTTATAAATTATTTTTTAAAGATATATGGGATTATGCTGTAATTACTACTTTATAACCTGCATTTTTTACTCAATAAAATATCTCCAGTGGACTTTCGAATACCAGGTCTGCTTATACTCTTAGCTTTGTCTAGACCATATATCCCATTGTATTTGACTCTGAGCCAGAGATATCAGCCAAATAGAACTGCTTTTTAGATTGCCCACCTTTAAAACTTTCTGAACCTGTTGTTTAGTAGGAATAACCAAGAGTCAGATGGTGTTGAGTATCCTGAGTCCAGAAGGGCTTAACACTGGGCAGAGAAGACTGCTCATATAGTAGATGTTTTAATCTAGCTTTGAAAGAAAAAGTTGTTAACTAATGAATAACCTAGCTGTTGTTTTTCTGTCTTTTAGCTGGAAAAGGATTTTGGTCTGAGATGCTAGGCGTGGGAGACTTCTATTACGAGCTGGGTGTCCAGATTATTGAAGTGTGCCTGGCCCTGAAGCACCGGAATGGAGGTGAGGGTGGTTGAATGGAGTCCTGTGGACTGGGCTTTGGGTTTCTCTGAGAAAGAAAAAAAAGTCTTGAAAAATGATCTTTCCAGTCTGGCAGTCTGCAGGCCAATAAGGTCTTGAGAAGCTGTTTGGTCCTGAGAAGCACATTAGTGCTTCATGCAGTTGAATTCATGGCTGGTCTCCATGGCCAGCGGTAAACATCAAGGATTCTCTGTATTCTCCAAAGGTCTTTGGTCAGGAAAGCTTAGCTCCTAGTTGTTACAGAACATATAGGGAGGTAGAAAATAGGCCTTTCCTCCTGATAGATGATATGTCTGGATTATGATTTTCTCATTAGTAACCATAGGCCTGCTCTGCTTCTCCAAGGTGTGGTGATGTCAACGGAGTCTCTGTGCTACCCAAAATGTGACCTTCAAAATGGTCATCCAGTGGTGTCATCTTAATAAGCATACTGAATGGTCTTAAAGCTTAAAACCAGTTAGAAATCACTGGCTGTAGACACAGCCCTGGTGTCAAGAGAACATTTATAGTTTTTCAGATATGATGCTGACTTTTTTAAGTCATAAAGGTAATCCTTCAACTGCTTTCTGTCCCCCCTCTCCAATAGGTCTGATAACTTTGGAGGAACTGCATCAACAGGTGTTAAAAGGAAGGGGCAAATTCGCCCAGGATGTCAGCCAGTAGGTTTTGTCTTCCAACCTCTTGGAGTATAGAAAGGTCTTTAAAAATCAGGTGGAAATCTTTTCTCCTTACTGTTTGTAGATCTAGGTTAGTTTAGAAATCTTTTATTCCTCTTTATGATCAGAAGAAACATTTTTATTTTAGAAAACTGAAAAGAGATATAAAAAAAACCAAACCACCCATTGTTTCTCAGCTGAGAGATTATAACTATCAAACATTTTGACAGATTTCCTTCTAAGCATGCATAAATATGTCAATGTGTGTGTATGCACACACATTTTTTTTAATAAACATACTTGAGGGAGTGTATACTCTTGACATTATTTGTGGTCAAGGAGATTAGAGCAGGCACTGAGAAAGGCTGGGGAAAGGAGTTGAGCTCAGAAGATGGGGTCTAAATGGCCCTGGTTCACTAGCCTTTATACATGACTCCAATTTGAGAAAAGGTGAAAAAAGCTAATCAGTATGTAGACTGCATATGTGGTCTGCACATTTTCAGACGTGGGTTATCTTTTCTAATTTCAGTTAATTGTCAACTAAGAAATCAGAAAATCGAACACTGCTGGGTCTGAATTTCCAGATGGCAGTAATCAGCTGGGTTGCCCCCTTTCAAATGGATAAGCATTCTGTATTTTGCCATGGTTCACACTACTCCCTATTAAGTTCAGCTCGCTTATTCACATGTCCTGATGGGCTCCTGGAAGCATGTTTTTTTACCTCTGGTGTTGGAATGGCTTGCTGAATGGAAAGCCTGACTCCTCTACCATCTCCCTTGAATGTCCAGGCACCATTTGGTGCACTTTAACCCTGCCTTTTTACCAATGTAGTTAAATGTTGTACAGACATGTGAGTCTTCCATCAGGGTATCCTGCCTAGGGCAGAGCTGAAACTGCATTGTTGCTAGGTCTGGTCTGCCAGGGATCTTTATGCAGCTCTTCCTCACCTCAGAGACGACCTGATCAGGGCCATCAAGAAACTAAAGGCACTCGGCACTGGCTTCAGCATCATCCCTGTGGGTGGCACTTACCTCATTCAGTCTGTTCCTGCTGAGCTCAATATGGATCACACTGTGGTGCTGCAGCTGGCAGAGGTACTAGTGCGCCTTCTGAGAGAGAGTGTGTGTGAGTGTGCGCATGCATGTGCATGTGTGTGCATGACAGTCTAGGAAGGTATTTTCTGATCTCCTCCCCACCATCACTCATGCGTTTGCTGAAACTGTCTAACGGATGCACTACTCAGACCTGTGCTTATTTAGCAGATGTTTATTGAGCAGCTACAGTGCAAAGCACTGGGCCAGGCTGGAGGGGCAAATAAAGATGGGTACCACATAGTTCCTGCTCTCAAAGAGCTCACATTCTAGTGGAGTAGTGGACAGACATGCAAACAACTAACTGAATATCCTTGGTGAACAGATTTTTTTGATGTCTTTGTCCTGTTCCTTAATAGTGCCTTAAGCTGTACCATCTTCCTTCAGATCCTTATCATGTGTTTAGGGAAGACACGTTTTCAGTGCTATAATGGAGACTAGAACTGAACAAGGGAGGGGGCTTTTCTGGGTTGGGGAATGGTTCGGGTGAGGCTGGACAAGGGCTGAATTCTTAATTATTTTCAGTTATGATCAGTTTTGATGATCATCATTCCTATCAGTTAATCATTCTGAATCTTTGCCATACTCTCGAGTTTGCTGATAAAAGTCTACATTAATATTTAGTACCAGGGATTCTACTTAAGACTGAGCACTTCAGTCTGCCTACCTCTCTCATCCTGAAAATCACTTCTTACTCTCTGCTGGGACCTCTAAACATTCTTTTCTGTGCTCCCTTAGGCTTTACCCAAGGGCAGGTCCCCCTACTGTCTGGATAAATTACTTGTCCCTGGGCAGATGCTGGATTCTAAGGGAAAGCACACACTTAACTCAGTCCCCATTCCTTCCTTCAGAAAAATGGCTATGTGACTGTCAGTGCTATCAAGGCCAGTCTTAAATGGGAGACGGAGCGAGCGCGGCAAGTGCTGGTACGTGACTTTTGGAATGGTTGAGAAAAGATGGGCCCCAGACGGGAGGAGGTGGGTAGACAGGTACCACTCAGGCAAGGGCTGCAGCTTCTTTCTGCTAACTTCTTGCCTTGAAGGCTGTTGCTACCACACAGAAGTAATCCCAGTGTTTCTCTGCAGATGGCACAGAGAGGTAGAACTCACAAAGGGGCTTCGAACACTGGCACACAGGTACAACCAGCCTGCCACTGCCACTGGGGAGTCACCAACACCTTCTCTCATGACCTGTAGAGCCTGGTCAGATGGTTAATGTGGTTTGACTAAAATTAGCAGTGGATACAGAGTGAAGGGAATTATTAACTAATGATATTAGATTTCTGTAATTAGTACATTTATATATAGTTTTATATATACAAGTTTCCTGGTACTAACCAAAGACTAGTGTGAAGAGAGAGTAGCATGAACATGTAGGAGCCCTGGCTTTCAGTATCCTTACCCAGGCAGTTAAATTAAAGACTTAACTTCATCTGTGAAGTGGGGATGACATAAACATTTAATAATATTGGGTCAAACCAACCCATCTGGAGCATATTTCCAGTTACAGGAACTATGAGTCCATTCTAATGCAGACTTTCCATTAACTTTTCCAAAAGGGTTTCCCTGTCTTGTAGCTGTCTGTTACCCTGTAAGTTAACTGAAAGTTAGTGATCTCCATTTGTTTTAGGGAATGGAGTTAGTGATTTACTCAAGGCCATGTAGCAAATGTTTCTGTGGCCCTACCTTCCTTCCACAACATCCCCCTTTGTCATGATCCTCTTTCCCAGCAGCACAGATTAAGCAACTTGGTAGTATTTCTCACACAGGGGGAAAAGATCTAGGTACACATCATTCCAGTTTGGCTGTGTGGATATGTGAAGGCACTCTTGTAGATTTAGTTTGAAAACCCTACTGAAGCCAAGATAGGTTTGAGGGTTATATACCCTACTTTGTGGAAACTCCCCTTTCTCAACTGACTTTTTCCTTTTTCCACCAGGAACACCTGCTGAAGGAAGGGCTGGCTTGGCTGGACCTGCAGGCCCCAGGGGAGGCCCACTACTGGCTGCCAGCTCTTTTCACTGACCTCTACTCCCAGGAGATTACAGCAGAGGAGGCCAGAGAAGCGCTCCCTTGACTGGGAATGAAGTGGGCACAGCATCAGGCAGGGAGAAGAGGGAGGAGCTGGTGGTGAATAAAACCTGGACAACTTTGTTTTAAAAAAGAACCAAAAAAAACCCCCCAAAAAATTCCAAGTTTTTTTCTTCCCCTAATATTCTTCATTTATTACTTTATTATTTTTTTAAAGTGCCTTCACATTGCATTTTTATTGGAGAAAACCTTGTTTATCCACTAAGGATAACCTGAGTAACAGAAAACAGTGAGCACATATAAAATGACTTGCACAGGTCATTTACTATAAGGTCACGGTAGAGCCGGGCCTAGAATGAAGGCTGTCTTGTCTCCTGGCTAAGACAGTCTAGTCTCTGTAGCCCTGAAACATAAATTCTAGTCTGTTAATTCCAACCCCTTCCTCATAAGATGTTCCTTATCTCAAATGAGCAGACCCTAATAGGCCAATAAACATTCACTTTCCCTCTTCCAGCTTCATCTGTAGAAGTTCCAGCTTATGGCCGCAGACTCGGCTGTGAGTGTTAAGGAAACACAGGTCAATGGTTGTTAGAGGAAAGAAAATGGAATTTGAGGGGAATCAACCAATAGTGGATACAGTATGTCTCAAATTCCCGACTGACTTTCCCTTCTATACTGATCACCAGGTCCCTCTAGCGTTATTGGTGGGAATCACTTATTGAACACCCGTGAGACACCCAGTTTTATATACCTTTTATATAGTCCTCACAATGGTAAATGTCAAATAGGTGCCCTAACCTTTCAGGTGAGGAATCTTAATTGACAGGGGCCACCTACCACCTTAAGCAGAGCTCAAGTTAGAGCCTAGGCCAACTAACCCCAGAGCCCACACTTGCCTTTATCTAGCTTTGCATGGCACAGGTTAATAGATTTTATATTTAATGTCTTCCTATACAGATGGTCAATCCAGAGAAGCCTCTGTACCAGAAAGCAAGAGCCTTCCATAGCGAATAGAGAAGGTGATGAGCTGGGTGGCCAAAGTTAAGCTCTGTCTTCATGGTCTTTAATTCTAAATTCCCCAGGGTTGGTTTGCTGTCAGAAAACTGAAAACCCAATGGTTTGGGATATCCACATTGACACACCTTTCCCTTACCAAGGGGATATATAGTCTGAGCCTGTCTCTAGCTCTGCCTGTCCTTTAGGACATGTTCACTTCCAGAATAGGTATTTCTTTGGAAGCAACTGAGACCAAGGTGGCATTCCTCTCCTTGCCTGCCAAAGTTACAGCCTCAAAAAAAGGACTGTATTTCTGATGGATGGAAACTTCTTGTCATTAGCAGTCCTGCTTCCACACCATATCACGTAACCCAAGTTTCTGGCTTCCGATGAGCACTATCTTTATCCGACAGTTTCAGGCCTAGGTGAAAAGTTTGTCAAAATGATCACATTCTTCCTTTTACACAAACCCTCCCACACCCACAGGCGCTTCCTCCTTCTGCCAAAACAAACTTTATTGCACCAAAAAGGAAAAAAAAAAAAATTCATTTATGTACAGTCAGATTATAAAGACATCTCTTTGACTCCTGTGCATATATATTCCTCAACTCAAGATTTAGGGCGTAAAAGTCAGGCTGGTATGCCAGACATGCTCTGCTCATGGCAGGGCCAAGGAGGATTGTCACTTGAAAGTGGGAACACTTAAATGGATGACAGATGACACTGGACCAACAGACCAAGGGCATTCTTCCAAGCCCTGTACTAGCGCTGGGAATGGAAGAGGGAAAATTGGAAGCAGGGTCCCTTTTTGAGTCTCCTTGTGAAAAGACCCAGCCTTTAGGTACTAAGCTAAACCTCCATCCCCCAAGCCCACTTACTGTCCAGTTTTTCTTCCTGCCCTCCCAAGTAGGACATTCTCCATTGTGCCCACCCTCCCACCCCCCACCCCTGGGAGGTCCCATGATCCACAAGGCAGAGGCCTCCCTAGCAGCGGGCAGAGCAGGTACGAATTACCAGTATCCTCCCCTTTACATGTGGCTGGATACTGACTGAGGCCCTGTGTCATGCGGCTCACTGTTAGCCCACTGGGAGCCCTAACAGTAAGAATCTGGAAAGTACAGGAGAATACATCAAAACCGGGAAGGATGGGTTCCCTTGATGCCCAGTATCACAGGGCACCTAAAGCACATTTTTCTGAGCCAACCAGCTAAAGGATCACTGCAGCTAAATACAGATAAGAGAAGCAACACAGCCAGGGAAACACCCATCAGTAAGTGACAGAGCAGCTGGAGGTGAGGGGGGTGGAGAAGGGGAGGAGTCTTCAGAGTCCCAGCCCCCATCCCCTCTGCCATTGGCTACCCTCGTTCCCCACAACTCCCTGGGCTTTGAAGTGAGGAGGTGAGACTACAGGCTGAAGTGAGAATACACAAGGACAGCCAAACAAAATACAACAGGACTAGCATCAGCCTCCTCTCTGTATCCCACCCCCTGGAGAAATACCCTCATTGTGACTAGTATTTATGAAAAATCTGTTAAAGAGACTATTTTACGTAGTGGCTCTAATCCCATACACACAGCAGCTGCTTGTGTTGGGGACTTTTCTAATCAGTGATTGTGGGAACAAATGGCATTTTCAGCTTCTTACGGTGCCTGTGCAGGCTTTACCACGACCTTGGTTCAGTCCCAGTCACATTTGCCTTCTGTCTTAAATCTAAAATGGGTGAGGGAATGGGGGACACAGGAGAAAGGTGCTCAGGTGCTAGGTAAAGCTTACTCATCAGCAGCCTAGACTCCACCACTGTTCCTTCTCTTTGGTCTGTCTAGAACAGTGACTATAAATTAGGAAAAACTTTTATGCTGGCCCATGGGAAATAGTGGGGGTAGAGGCAGGGAGGAAAAGGGTACTGGGGAGCCCTGCTTCAAGACTGCAGACAGACAGACAGACAACCACCCAGACTGCTGAAGTGTCACAGACAGCCCCCCACCCCAAGCTCCCTTCCAGATATCCCCATAAATCTTTTGGGAACACTCCCTCTAGGAATTGCAATTTCCATCTCCCACCTGTCCCTAAGGAGCTGGCCCTGTGGAGAGGTGTGTTGGTTTTGTTTTTTTTGCCAGAGGCCCTCGCCCTAGGTGCTTCTGCATAGGTACCTTGGCCCCTGATTCGGGATGAACACAGTCCCAGATGCTCGAGAGCCAAGGAGGTCAGATCAGAAACAGCCTCCCCTCTCCCACACCCTGGGATCCGAGCTTGCTTGGTTCTTGCCATCTTGCAGGATGGCGTCACATTTGGAGGGAGATACACAGTGCCTCTCCATCTCTGGGGTGGGGGAAAGGGACTTTGCTGGGACTCTCGAGTTGGGGGAGGGGAGAGGGAAGCAGGGTCTAAACCCTCAGGCTCCCGTGCAGGTCTGTCTCTGTCCCAGATGAGCTGCTATCAGAGTCCATTTCGGTGTTCTCATTATGGAGCCTCTCCAGCACTTTCTGACGAATCAGTCCCAGGCGCATCAAGAGGGACTGGTAGTCAAAGTGGCCCCGTTTCTCTCCAAAAGGGTCCTGTGGGGGGGAAAGGAGACAATCGGGAAGGAAGATTCAAGTCTGGGTGGCTCACCCTAGAGAGACAGCTTTAGGCCCACATGAAGTACACACTCAACTTCTGAGCATGGGGAAAGAGGAAGGAATATTGTGGCATGTTCAACAACCAGACAGGTCTGGCTTGGGCTAACATTAAAACGTGTTTGCATTCCCCAAAAGCAAGCAAACATGCAAAAGGGGGACACACTAACAGGAGGAGAGAAGAGAAATTCAAGACGAGGACTGAATCATTAAGTATGGCGATGTTTTCAATTAACCTCATAAAACTATGAGAGGTTCTCTGTGGCTTAGATGGTAGAGTCCGCCTGTAATGCAGGAGACCTGGGTTCGATCTCTGGGTCAGATGATCCCCTGGAGAAGAAAATCGCAACCCACTCCAGTATTGTTTGGGAAATCCCATGGACAGAAAAGCCTGGTGGGCTACAGTCCATGGGGGTCGCAGAGTTGGACCGAGTGACTAACACTTCACTTTCATACAAACTATACAAGGGAAAAACTGTCCTTCATTCCCTATACTCAAAAGGGAAATTTACTTTTCTAAGATCACAGGCAGGTAGAGAACTCAGGAATTCTGACTTCTGGATAAGAACCTGCCCTCCTCCCCAGGGATTAGTCACCATGTTCCTGTCCAGACTTTTGGGCATCACTCCAGTCCTTGTCCAGGGAATGCAATGGCAACCCACTCCAGTACTCTTGCCTGGAAAATCCCATGGATGGAGGAGCCTGGTAGGCTGCAGTCCATGTGGTCGCTAAGAGTTGGGCACGACTGAGCGACTTCACTTTCACTTTCATGCATTGGAGAAGGAAATGGCAACCCACTTCAGTGTTCTTGCCTGGAGAATCCCAGGGACGGCGGAGCCTGGTAGGCTGCCGTCTATGGGGTCGCACAGAGTCGGACATGACTAAAGCAACTTAGCAGCAGCAGCCAGTCCTTGTCATTCAAGATCAAAGATCACCAAACATCATGTGGAAAGGGGATAACTGTCCTTAAAGTCTCAAAAATAACTATGGATGGGGTGGAGAATATAAAAAAGGAATTAAAAATGCTAAATAGGGATTATGGCAGCAATGTAGCTGGGCCAAAGTTTACACAAATGGAGACCTCTTTCCTTGGCAGTTACAAAAAAGTATATGCTCCTTCCTCTCACATAACGCCTGCCTCTCCCACATAAACTCCGGCCACACTTCTGTACACACACTACCCTCACGATTGGGGCCAGTGGATGGAAAGCACAGTCTCGAGACTACAGCTTGCATTTTCCACATGTGAGGGTGATGGTCCCCAGAGGCTGAACTTCACACAATCTGGAGCTGTCAATTTCTCAAATCTTCCTCCTTTCATCACTGGCTCCATTTCCACCCACTCTCCTCTTCCCCAGATGCTGTTTTTCCTGCCCTTCCCTCATCAGAAATTGTTTTTCCTTCACAGACTATTAGAAATACTGCTAGATGCCAGCAAAGAGAATTCTTGATGGGGAACAAGCTACAGCATGCAGTATCCTCAGTGTACTCTTAGAAAAGTTTCAGGAACAAGTCAACCTTGAACTTGCCCTGTCTTCTGAGTTTAAATGGGGCAGGCAGGGAGGAAGTCCTTGAAGGAAATATAGGGAAACTACCATCTCTGAGGAGCACCTGAGGAAACAGGACATTTACTCCCATGGCTGGTGGTGTTGGGTGTGTGGAAACACAGACCAGAAAGAACTGGAAAAAACCTGATGACATCTTAGTCACTTAGCCAAGTCACCACTTTTCTATAGCAAGTAAAGGATCCAAAAAACACAGGACTGGTCCTTCAGGACAGGAGGATTCTCAACCTATTGCTTATATTTGAGTCTATTTACAACTTAGTTTAATAAGAACCTCTTCCTTTAAACAAGCCTGAATTCTACATTCTTACTGGAAGCAGAAGCACATTTCTGGCAGAGAATGAACAACTGGTTACCATCCTTGTAACAGGAATCTTTCAACAATAACAACTGCACACTCCATGTTTCCCTAACCATCCTTTCTCTTGGCACCCCTCTGAACTAGGGATGAAATTCCAATAACTGACTCTATGATCCCTAAATTCGGAGAGGGCTGATATTCTTAGTTTGAAAAGACTGCTCACCAAGATTGGAAGGAGTTCCAGGATAGAAAGTAGAATGATTCAGATTCTACTCAGGAGCACCTACTTTAGGCCAGGAACCTAGAACTAACTCCAGGTGGCTTCACTCTCTTTGGGTCTCAGTGACTCAAATGCATCAGGTTCCTTTTGGTTCTGAATGCTATGACGATGTGGACATCACCCTTGTTGGGGGGTTTAAATGGTCTGTTGTAAGGTCTCCGGAGCTAGCAGCAGGGGCTCTGTTGTTACCTGCATAGTCTGGCCTTGAAGGTGCAGGCGATCTTTGCAGGCCACCTCATAGAAGTCATAATACTCCAGGAAGGACTTCTCCATCACCCCTCTAGAAAACAAGCAGAGAAGTTGAAGTCAGGCACAAGAGGGGAAGGCACCACCGCTTCACCATCTAACTTTAATGCCAAATTAAGCAGCTAGAGTTCCCATGACCAGATTTGGTTTCCTACAAAAATCTTTGAATAGAAAATAGAGATTACTTTCTCTATTTTCCACTGACTGCCCATGGTTTATTTCCCTTAGATTTTAAGGATTTTAAGATGGGAGTGACTGTTAATACTGATCACCTGAACCCCAACCTCAACTCATGACTTGCCCAATCGTTTTCCAGAGGCCATCCCTAATCCCAAAGCTTATTCAAAATTCTCCTAGATACACCTGAAACACTGTACATGAACCCTGCTGCTGCTGCTAAGTCGCTTGAGTCGTGTCCGACTCTGTGCGACCCCATAGACGGCAGCCCACCAGGCTCCCCTGTCCCTGGGATTCTCCAGGCAGAACACTGGAGTGGGTTGCCATTTCTTTCTCCAACGCATGAAAGTGAAAAGTGAAAGTGAAGTCGCTCTGTCGTGCCCGAGTCTTAGCAACCCCATGGAGTGCAGCCTACCAGGCTCCTCCGTCCATGGGATTTTCCAGGCAAGAGTACTGGAGTGGGTTGCCACATGAACCCTATATCAACCTAAAAAAAATAAAAGTAGCCCCTTCAAATCTTAGAAAAGTTTGTTTCATTAACTCTTTGTTCATCTAGTTTTAACACCTAGAAGTAGACATGAACACTAAGAAATGGGTTTATTATGAAGTCCTCTACATCTCATTTGGCTGTGTAACAGTCACATGTCTTTAATATGTCCAGGTCCTCATCAAACAAGGGTTCCCCGAGGGCATGGACTACATCTTTCCCATCAGGCCTGGCACTCTCTCAAAACTGAGACTCTTTGAACTTCCTTTTAGATAACCCTTTGGTCACTTGCTCTTTAAAGGCATGAACCACATCTTTCCTTTTAATCTCCCACTGGACTTTGCCCCAAAGGTATGAACAAGCTAAATCTCCAAAAGGAATACCAAGTATCAAGTGGGCTCTCTTTACACATACCTTAAGGGTTCAGGGCAGGGACATTTTCCTTCCATCATATCACAGACTGCCACTCTGATGGTCTCATGCCGAATACATTCATTGTAATTTTTGCTGTCTCCTGGATGTCTCTCCTATAATGTGACAGATAGCACAGTATCCAAGTATAAAATTCAGGTAAAAAGAAAACCCAATGGGAAGAGACTTTAGATTAGTATACGGTATATGAACCAAGCAAATTAACTATGAGGATACCTTTCCCACTACATGGCAGACATGAGGAGCAACTAAGTACGTGAGACCACTCACCTCTCCCCATGCATACCCAACACCCATCCTCTGCTATGGATCACTTGACTATAAGTAGCAAACCAGATGCATCGAATTTCCCTAAGCTTGAAATGAACAGCCCTGCAGAAAGGATTAAGTGGGAAATAACCATATGTAAGAATAATGGTGGGACAAAAAGTTATAAATGACGCTAGGAGTCTCAACCTGAAAAACCTATAGATAGCAGGATGCTTCCTGGTTAACTCCTTTACATGCTTGTTGGTGCCACCATCATTGAATCAACTGTTATCTATCAGACGTAGAACTTGAAATTTTCAAAAGAAAAACTCCAAACTTGGTTTAGAGAGCTGACATGAAAATGTGAGAGCATGGTATCCCAACCTTTAACTCTTCCCTTGTTGCTCCCTCCTACCACCATCAATCAATGAGAGCCTTGGCCCTGATCAAAACATAAAATGAACAGGAAAGAGAAACGTGCTTTCAGCCTACTATCTCAGTTCCCAATGTGCATCAGAGAAAAATCACAAGGGCAATGTGGGATACTGTAAACTTTTTGAGGAAAACAAGAGTATTCAACACTTGTGCAAACTCCATGCTAACTATTACCCTGAGGTAGCAGTTCAGTTTTAATACTGACCTGTATTACATTCCTGTTGATGACATACTATTTTTGTGAAGCTGGATTTTCAGTCTCTACTTTGATAAATAGCAAGTACCATAAGAAAACAGGAGGGAAGAGAAATGAGGGTGGTGGCTGTGATCTGATTCCATGATTTTAAAAGTTGTGTGGCACTCAACAGGTGTACACATCCTATTATTAAGTCACTGTAGTCATCGGAGAAGGAAGTAAGTGATTTGGACCTAACTATTTAACAAATGGAAGAGTCTGGCATTTCTTTCTGCCTGGGAAACTGAAAAACCATCAAGACAAGAGGGTTCAATGAACCAAGAATGTTTGGTAGACTTAAGAATAAAAGTCACACACACACACAAAAAGAATAAAAGTCACGTCTTGAAAGTGACATGGGCTTCCTAGTGGCGCTAGTGGTAAAGAACCTGCCTGCCAATGCAGGAGAAATAAGAGATGCAGGTTTGATCTCTGGGTTGGGAAGATCCCCTGGAGGAGAGCACAGCAACCCACTCCAGTCTTGCCTGGAGAATCCCATGAACAGAGGAGCCTGGCAGGCTACAGTCCATAGGGTTGCAAAGAGTTGGACACGACTGAAGCGACTTAGCACGCATGTCTTGAATTTCCAAACAATACGTAAAAATAAGCTCCTTGGTTAGCCAATGGGGTCCATTTCCATTTCTACTACTCCTGAAATTGCATTCGCTATATGTTTGAAAGGATGGCTTAGGGCATAATTTTTGTTCATTCTTAAAGGGTATTTCCCTTTGTTTAGGTCTCCAAGGAATCACCAATGTTAACATTATCTCAAATAGTTTCAAAATGAATTAAGCTGTTTTAATCACCTAAACTGAATTATTTCCTTTGAGATATCAGTGGAATTCTTTTCCTGTGCTCACGAGTAACCCTGGAAGGGTCTCTGGAATAATGTAAAACTTTGGGCTCCTGGGACTACATCCTGATCTGTGCATCCTTGTGAAAGTTAACTAACTTCTCTGAGTCACAACTACCTCAGCTGAAGATGGGGATAACATTTATTTTGCAAAGGTAGTATGAGGATTAAGTGAGAAGTTACATATAAATGTTTGGCAGTGGCTGGCATACGGTACCCCCTTTGGAAAACATGAGTTTCCTCCACCTTTTCTTTGGCAGCACTGACTAAAATATTCTTGCTCTAGCCAACAACTGCTCCTTTGGCTCTGTAGGTAACAGTACTTCAGGATTCCAGAAGGAAGTCTGGCTCAGCAGCAGTCACTTGGGAGCACCTTAAAGGGATACTGGAGAATGGAGGCATACAGAAGAACCCACTGGCTGCAACCTTCCAAGGAAGATGTGGAAATCAATTTCCAAATGACTCCACTAACTTCCACATGGTAGATTAATCCAAGTCAATGGAAATAACTTGATAATGTTATTGTAATTTAGTAAGAAAAAAAATTCATTATTAAGACACACACATGCCAGTTCCAACAGTGACAAGTTTAATACACTGGACTGAGCCAGGTCAAAAATGAAACAAAAACCCTCAAGCAGAGCTTTCAGATCTCTTAAAACCCTATATTCAATATTCTGCACTGCAGAGCTGGGCCCACCTGGCCTTACCTGCTCAAAGCCAGGTTCGTTGTGATAGGGGTTCTCGGTCATCAGGGATTGGATGGAGATGAGCACAGAAGAGATGCTCTGGGCTGGGCTCCAGGCAGGGCCGGTCCACGTACTGCAAAACACAGCAGAGGGGAGGGGAGCACGTGAGGCAGAGAGACGGGAAAGGCCACACAGAAAGACCAGTGTACAAGTGCCCTGGGGCCTGGCAGCACCATCGTGAGTGACTCACTTTCTCCTTCACTATGAATACTCTGGAATTTCCCAGCCTCCATCTCCTCTCATTCACCAGAAATCAGTCAACTGACTAATCCTCTTATCAAGTGGCACAAAAGAGGGTAAAGCAAGCATGGTAACTTTGAAGGGATTTTCTCAGGGCTAGGAGAGAAACAGTAGACAGGGGAGGTTCCCTTCATCAAAATGAAAGAAATAAGGTAAGAGAACAACTCCAAAGACAGTCTAAATGTTAACCTCTATGGATCTCAAAGGGCTTGCTTATTTATTTATGGGTGGTGATGGAGTCAGAGGAGAGAGAAGTTGAGCACAGAGGCAGAGAAGGGAGTGAAGCCATCGGTTAGATAGAGGCCATGTGATGGGACTGATGATTGGGGATCCAGTCTCTTTCAAGCCCCCAAAGATCGTCAAATTCTCTGAAGACTACATAACTCTGACAAAGGACGAAAGGAAATAAAGGACACTCTGAGAGCGTGGAGGATTTGAAAGTAATACATGAATAACATCTTCAACAACAGAGAAACACCAAAATTACTGCTCTTTCATAAACCTGATGGAATGGTGGGAGAAGGAGGGAAGCTTGGACATAAAGACATTTATGTTTTAGCTCAATTAATAGAAGAGATGGCACCTGAGCTGGAAGCTGAACATAACCTAAAACAGTACTGGCTTGTTCAAGTTAACTAGCCACTTCCTTCTCCCTGCTGGTCTTGAGAAAAGGCCAGTAAGTGATGAGGAATAGTGCCTCTCAACTTCTCTTCTCAGCTTTGCTCCCCCAGGAACCCTAGACATCACACTCTTTGAAGCTTCTAGTATGTGGGAACTGAAGTCAACAGGGTAAACTTTCAATGTCTTTTGTAAGTCAGCCCAATATTTTTTATAGTTAAGGAGGAAAGGAATGATGGTGATAAAGTGAATGGACAACTAAGTATGCATGGGAATATTCTCCTCTGATTCTCGACGGCAAATTTTCAAATTCAGAGTAGCTGCTTTTCCTTTCCATCCAATACTGTGTCACTTTTACTCCACACCCTCTTACTTCCCCCGTTTCTACTGTGAGCTGATGTTTGCTCAAAATAGTTTTATACTGGCCTAATGAAGGAAAACTTAATACAAACACATGCTCAAGAACAGCTTCTATACAGAAGCAACAACTAAATCGCCTTACCACTATGGGACACACATATCACCATCTTTCCAGCACAGACAATTCTCTAATGAGATAAAGGACTTCTTTAAAGACAATCTCCTTTAAAGGACTTTCTCACTGCCACAATCATGGAACATATCCCTACATTTGAGAGAAATGGGGATGAGGACAAGTTTGTTTCAGCTGCCTTTTCCCTACACAAACCTAAAAAGTACTGGAGTGGACAGGAAGAAAGAGAACAGTATCACCAGTCTGGGCAACTTTTTTAACTTCAGTTTTTACTTGTTCTCTGACTCAGGGAAATTCAGATCACACTAAAAAGACCAATCCAGAATATGCTAGAAGATATTTTCTTTCTGAATTTTTAACCCCCAAAGGTGATTAAAAGGGAATGGATGAGAACTACATGAAACAAAATCTTGGCATCACCTAGAAACAAAAATGTACTTGAAACTTATTTCATATCTGGTATGATTTCCAATCTAACATTTTTTATTCAGTTGTTAAAATATAATAATCATCATCACCACCACCACTTCCTCCAAAGCCACTCACGAGAAACTCAGAAATAAGACATTCACACCCTTGAATGGCACAGGATCTGCAGCCTTTCTCAACCTGCTCAGAAAAGAATTAAGCCCTGATGCCCTAAGGTAGTGGTTCTCCAGCAGTCTGCACCAGAATCACCTGGAGAGCCTGTAAGACACACTGCTGGCCCTACCCTCAGAGCTTTTGATATATTAAGTCTAGGGTGGGGCCCAGATTCTGTACGGCTATAAATTTCCAGGTGTTACTGCTGCTCGGGGTGAACCACTTCACTAAGGCATCCATTGTACATCATAAATTCTGTTTTTTCCATCTAGAATGATAATAATCAAGTACCATCCAGGGAAGAATTGAGGAAACAGTCATTCCAATTATTTTCCATGTTCTGTGATTCAGATGAGAAACCCTGGTTGATAAAGGCTGGCCTAGAGTAGTATTTGCTGACAACCAACTTGGCCACTTAGGAGTCTCCTCTTACCCTAGAATACTCAAGCAGACTTTCCCATTGCGGTAGAAGTTGGGGTTAAACCTCACTGTGTTATTGCCCGTTGTCATCAGTTTGACCCGAGGTGGGTGGATGGGATAGTCGGGCGGACACCGAAACACGAACAGGAAGAAACCCCCTTCATAAGGAGTGTCAAATGGGCCTGTGATCAATGCATGAATCTGCAAAATAAAACCCCATCTCAAAATTGTGAGGTGATGTCCCATCCCAAACCCTCCTGACTTCCACTTGCTACCCACACCAGAAGCAGGACCTTCATCTGAATCCATATTTCATATCCTCACCATGCAGAATCAATGGCCTGTGCTCACTCACACTAATATTTTTGGAATTTTACGAACCCCCACTACAGTGGAGTGGCATCTTACTCAGGGGTTACATTCTAAAGTTAGAGCCCAGGGTGAACATTGGATCTAGCCAAAAATCACCCTTGAGTGTCCCTTAAAGTATGTTTTCCATTTGGACTTTGCTGATCAGCATTTTATGTAACGAATAGAACATCAACATACAAAATATCACACACACCTGTAAAATATTATCCTAGCAATGTTTAAGAAATCAATACTTCTTTTTAACTGAGTACGAATATTTGGATTTGCCTAGGTTAAACGTGTACGATGCAACTCCACCCTCCAGTTATGCAGCACAAAGGGGAGGTAGATGAGCAGAAAAGAGGAAAGGGATCGGAGGCCACAACAACAGCGCCAATCACAGGGCAGAGCTGAGGTTTGTGATGGGGGCCTATGGTATCTGTTTCCTCTGCAGAGGATCAAACCTACTGTAGAGGATGTGGCTCAGGCAGCATCCAGCTGTGTGAAAGATACAAAGAAAAATGGGGAAACTCAGGGTCCACTCAGAGCCACAGACTATCCCCAGAACTTCCCCCAAAACCATAGGTTAAATAATAATAATAAAAATCAGCACTTAGAACTAAATTCTCTTCCTCCAGCTGTGATTATCAAACAAGATTTCTCTTCTCCAAGGGAGGAAAACCTTAACTGACTCAGTTATATTTCTTCATCTGCAAAGGCTCCTAGGCACTTAAGTCTGCTCAGAATTTAAACAGCAAAAGGAAAAAGAACCTGCAATCCAATGCCTCCATCTATAGTCCCCACCTTGTCCTGGTGGCATCCTTTGTTATCTTTTAGCCTTCAGTTCTTCGGAATAGCAAGCTCAAATGGTATCAACATGACATCAACTCTGGGGTCCCAGGGACTAGTATATAACACTGATATTTGACTAAGGACAAGATGTCCCAAGAAAAAATTTCCAACCACATAAAAAGGAAAATCTCAATTTAAAGGGAAACCTATTTAAAACAAAAGAGACACACAAAAAATACCAAATCTGAATTTTTACTCTAATTTCTTACAGTAAGAAATTTGGACTTGCCTAGGTTAAACATGTGGAAACTTCTATACTAGGAAATTTCTATGATACTTTATATGATAGAATTTTCATTTAAACAACACAAGATTTAGGTAATCCAATTTCTTCCTAGTATCAGTTTAAGTGAAAATTCATCTCTAAGATAGAGTAATCAGTGACAGAGAAGTCTAGGTATCTATGCCAGAGGAATTTAATCTTTCTCTGTGTTTGTGTGTGGACAAGACAGGAATGGTCTTTGGGGTGGAAGGGATATTCAAAAGGATCAGTAAGGACAGGAGCCTAAACAAGGCCCTGCAACTACAAACACTGCTCACTCAAGCTTGCCCCATCCCCAACCATCTTTTCATCTGATTTACAGCACCACCCTTAAAGGTCAAGAATGGCAGGATAGGGGAGAGTTGGGTGGTACAATAGGATGTTCATATAATTTATCACCCAAACTGGACCATTTTTGAGGGAAAGACAGCCCTATTAATAGTTAGGCTTGGACAATAGGCATAAACTGGGATTTTCCAAGCCAACTAGAACCCTTTGGCACCCCAAAAACAAATAACCTATTCAAGGCTCTGCTCCACCTCACTGTGTGACCTTGGGCAAGCCACTTAACTCTCTTGCAGTTTTGATTTATTCACCTGTATAATCAAAGATGTGAACTGGATATTCTCTTTCAGGCTCTTTCAACTTTATGGCCCCAACTTCCCCAAACCCCACCAAGGTACATACCTTTGTCATGTCAACAGTATCAGGTACAACGAACATTCCTGGAGGAGGCTCCTTATAAATGGACATGATATCCCTGTATAACACCAAGAGGAAGTGGAAGGGAGTGAGGGAGAGGAGAGAAAAGGGGAATCCCTTGAGCAGGACAGTTGTCACCTCAATGAGGCCAGGGTTTGAGAAGGTGGTGCTTGGTACCACAAATGTTTGCACTGTCTTGTTGGCTGAGAAATCTCAGCTGAGGGAGTACTTGTCAGGCAAGCAGAGAGCAAATTATCATCAAAGGGGCATTGTTTCCTCAGGGGGAGGGTAGTGAGAGGGGGGAAAAAAATTCAGAGATCCCGATGGCATCAGATGTCACCCTGGAAAAGCCACATCCCATTTACTCTCACATCCTCCCACATGGCACTTCATTCACTCCCCACCTCCGAGATTCCCAGGTACTACTCCTGAATGCTAAATGAAGACTTTTCAGTTACTAGGAAGGCTTAATCAATTCCATTAAAAATCCAATTCTATAAACCACATAGTAGATCGTTGTTGGCATGTGGATTACATGAAGCAAGTGAGCTAACAGGGAGCAATAACGGCCTTTTTGCCCAGGAGACTAATAGGGTACAAATGTCTTCAGGCTGGGGAAGGGATCCTCTGAAATTGCTGAGAATCGCAAATGTGGAAGAGGACATGTAACCATTACTACATAAGATGAGAAAACTTCTAGGTCATAACTCATGAACTAGAATGGATCAGTTGTGAGCAACGGTCTATCTACAGAAGGACGTTCTAGTTGGAAAGTTTAGGGACTTGCTCTTGCAATGAGTTTGAGCAAGCTCCTGGAGTTGGTGATGGACAGGGAAGCCTGGCGTGCTGCAATCCATGGGGTCACAAAGAGTCAGGACATGAGTGAGTGACTGGACTGGACTGAACTGAACTGAGGATACACAGGGACATTAAAAAGTGCAAATAAGCAACAGAATAAAGGAAAAGAAGTATTGGTAGAACTGAGAGGTATGTTAGGATTGGAAGGCTGAAAATGGCCAAAGGAGTACAGGAGTTGAATGCTGAATTTAAGTTAGTGGTGGCAACCTCGATGGAGTTGGCAAACTGTGTCAGGCACTGGGCCAGGTACTTTACACACAGTATGCTCTTTAATTTTCAGAACAATCAGTAGGTAGAAACATCTGAAGGAACTTGGAATGTGGGGAATGTGATTACCCAGATGAGGATGACTGTGATGGGGGCATGGGGAGAGAATCTGGTTGTCAGCAAACAGGTTTCAGGATTGACAGTAACTAAAAAGCATTCCCTTTTCCTCTGTGATAGGTACTATACGCTAAACAATTTCGCAAAAACATTATCTATTAAATGATATGATCTAAGACCAGTCACCCAAGAAATAAGCACAGAAGGGACATGGACCTTTGTTCCTATATTTGAATTGGGTATATTGGCTTCAGAAAGTAAATCACATGACTCAGGGGAAAGACTACAGAAAACAAAAGTCTTGAGTGGGATATTACAAGCCAAAGTGAGACTAGGGGTGGGGGCTGGGTGTGAAGGAAGCTTGAGTTCCTGGAACAGGTGTGAGAGCAGACAGTTCTGGGATTCTAGAAAAGTGGTTCAAGGGAAGGCTGCGGGCATATGGGGGAACAGACCTAGACTTGGGGAGGGGACTCTGAGGAGGGGGTTTGAGGAGGCCGGGAAGAAAAACCCAGACTGGCCTGGAGTCTCAGCCCGGGCAAAGCAAGCTGTGTGTGTATTACAAACGGGGCTCGGGAGGAGACGACGCAGGGGACCGCTGGGTGGGGCCTCCCGGCAGCATCTAGCAAGGCTCGGGTGGGGAAGAGGGGAGTGAGGCGGTACAGAGGGCGGGAGGGGGTGTTACTGAAGCGCGAAAGGGTCGGGTTTCGGGCGGGAGGTCGGGTGGTGTGGGGGAGGGTGTCCGGACTGGAGACCAAGGGCTCAAGAGAGGTTACTGAGGGGCGGGGTCGGACCTGGACAGGCTAGGAGGGGCTTGGTGCTTGTGGGGCGGGGGGAAAGAGGACTTGGATCCCGAAGCTCCAGGTAAGCAAGACGTGGGCCTTGGAGTTGGGCCACCGCGAGGGCAGCGCGGAGGAGGCGGAGGTTGAGGGGGTGGTAGTGGGAAAAGGTGGGGGGGCGGGGAAGGTCGAGTCCCGGAGCTCGGGGCTGGGGGAGGAAAAACCCCGGCTCACCGCTTGATCCGGAGTAGACATTGCGGCGCGGTTCGCTCGCCGTCCCAGTCGGAGCTGAGTGTGGGGTCCCAGTGGCTAAGGAGCGCGGCCCCGTGGGCAGCGGCCGAGGGCGGGAGCCCCGGCAGCGGAGCCAGGCCGCTCCCCGGCCCCCCGGCCCCGCCCGCTGCCGCCGCCGCCGCCCACACATCCGGCAGGAAAGGCGGCCCGAACCCGCCGCCGCTGCCGCTAACACCAACAACACCGGTAACGCCGCTTGCCCCAGGGCCCGCCGCCCCGGCGCCTGCTGTCGCCGTCGCCGCCTCTTCAGTCGGACTCTCCGCCATCGCTCCTTCGCTTCCGGGACTGCTAGGCAGCACGTCCGCCGACCAGAGCGGCCGCTGCTCCCTCCCGCTCCTGCACCACCGAGAGCGGGGACAGAGTGTCCCCACCCCTCGCTTCCCTGGCCCGGGCGGCGCTGGCTCCGCCCCTCCCCTCCCAGAGCAGCGAGAAGCGCTCTGCAAGAGCGTCCACCCACAGTCCTCCAGAGAGGGTGGGGGTCTGAGCTCGCCAGGCAAGAGTGTGTACTGGGCCTGCGCGCATCCCGCGCTTTGGGAGAGTAGGTCCTGAGGCCGGTTGGAACTCCTAGGTGTGGGTTGGGTGCCCAACTCTGAGGAATGTTTTGTTTTCAATCGTTGAAAGGGGAAGAGAGGAGGACCATTTACCACATTTAGGAACGCTACCCTCAGACCTGCGCAAGGGGGAGGATTGAGGCTCCAGCTTCTTTGTGGGGAGGCGCTGAATAGAGGAGTTGACTCGCTTAGGGCCCTTCCTGTCCGAAAGTCTGTGATTTATCCTTCCTGCACCCTCACTCACGGAGGGCGGGCTGCCATTGCCCCCTGCCTGCAACACAAGCAAGAGGAAGGAAGAAAGGAATCAGAAACTGCGAGTGGAAAAACTACCTCGTTTTAGAATTTATTCGATCTATATTTATGAAGGGCCTGCTAAATGCCAGGCACTTTTGCTAGGCGTTGCCATAGGGATATTGAAACAGACCTAGAGAAGCTTGGTTAAAAAAAAAAAAAAAAAATCAAGCCTCCTGACTCCACGCTCAGCATTTCTTCCCACAAGTCTTTGAATATGCAGGACTCAAGGGGATGTGAGTTTAAATCCTGGAAGGATTTCTCAGGACTTTATTGAGATATGTAAGCTGAAAAAACACATGGGCTAAGGAACACAAGCTATCAAGAAAAAAAAGCCTTCCCTTTTCTTCCTAGCAAGAGTACAGGATCATAATCTAACACTCCTAGCGGGACCTGGGGCAGCACTGAGTAACCATACTGATATTTCTGCCGGAAAGCACATGAATATTCATACTAGTTGGTAATTTATGAATATTCATACTAAAACGAATAGCTTCACTTTATATTTTTGCCGCCAAATTTGTTTGTAAAAAGGAAGTCCTGTCTTCACAGTTTTGTGAATTTTCCAACAAGGGACTGTGAAGCTGAATGATAATAGCCAGCATTTATTGGGAATTAAAATGTTGTGTTAACATTTACTGAGTAAAAAGAAAAAAGAAAAAAAAAACATTTATTGAGTGCCTAATATGTGCCAAGGGCTTTTTATACTTTGTTTTCTTTATTCCTTTCAACAAACTTGTGAAGTGAGTATTGTTATTAGTCCCTTCTGATAGGTGGCATATTGTTATAGCTTGGAACTCTCTCACACTATCACATTGTACCTTGTACTAATTATGGTATATAAAGGTACGACTAATTTGATACCTGTTGCTTTCTACTCCCCACCCCTGTTTCTTGGGACTTTAGATCATGTATTATCTATGAATCTAGCAGGGGCCCTGTCATAAACTTAGGTACTTAACAGGAAGCAAAATGAATTGATACGCTATACAGATTTTGTGTTTTGTTGGTATAGTGTTTTACCTCTCTATAATAAAAATGCCCAAATATCTGTGAAAGGATTCTCAAGAAACTGGCAACAGTGGTTGCCGCTTGATGATTTGGTTGCAACATACATACGTACACACACATATTCACACACTTGTACCTTTTATATGTGCTGTGTGTCTATTGCCTATTCAAAGTATACATTTCATTTGTTTTTAAAGGATTCCAGAATTTTTCTTGGTTATTACTTAGATGATCAAAAGTCAACTCACAGGGTAACCTCACACAAAGAAAAACACTACTCCATACCTTCTCCAGGGCTACAGACTGCAGAGGCCCATGGGTGAGAGTCTCTTCCCTCTCACCCTCAGTGAGTCTCTTCCTTATTACTGGGACATTGTTTTCAAGTATAAGGTCCATTAGCAATGGGACAATGACAGAAAACACAACCTTAGAGAAGAATGAGGTTCAACCTTTGATCTGTAGCACTCTGCAAATATCCTCTTTTAGCCAATTTCTGCATCCGTAGAATGGTGATAAATTATTACCTCTCAGGGTTTTTCTGAAGATTAAGTATGGCCCGTTAAGATGTGTTTTGCAAAGTGGTAAGCATTGTCTAAATAGTGGGCACCACACTTGCCCATGTACCTTTTCTGAGCCTGTGCTCATGATTTTCTCTACCTGGAATACTCTTTCCCTTCATTAGGCAAAATCCTAGTTATTTAAACTATGCTTCTATTCCTCATCAGTAATATTGATAAAGTAACGGCAGCTATAAAGAAGAGATAATGTGATAACGAATGTACATAATACCTGGCCAGAGTAAGTGTTCAGTAATTATTAATTTTTATTATTCTTACTCATTGTCAAGGCTGGCTGTAATATTACTTTCTCTTCCAAGCTTTAATACCCTCAGGCATATTATTAATATTATTATTAATTAGCCATTTAAAATGACTCCATCCTCTGAAGTAACTCAGATTTTTGTTACAGCACATACTGCTTTTTATTTTGGTGGTTTGGTTACTCATCTGTCCAGTTACTGCATGACATTCTCTGGGATGTAAGCATGGAGTAACCTTCATCTCCAGGACTTGACAGTCCGTGATTATTGAAGAAATGGTGAACAGAATGGAAATTAAGACATGGTAGCCAGTTGCTCTTCCCCTTATCATGGATCACTTCCTTTTCCTCAGAAATGCCTGTTTTCTTTCCAAAGGGCTGGCCAGCCTTGTACAAAGACTCACCACCTAAGGCCTGAAGGGCTGCAACTGCTTAAAGGACCAGCTCACTAACTCCCAAGGGAACTCCAGAAGGCCTATAAACTGGGAAGAAGAAGGACCAGGGAGAGGCTAGCAGGACTTTGCTTGGTCCAGCGCTACTTTTTTCAAGGCAGTACCTGGCGCTTTTCCCTGGCAGCTTGGCCAGAGGGCAAGAGTGCTTTCTGGAGCCAGTCCCATGGCCTCTGGGGATAGATGACACAACCAAGCAGTCTCCATGGGAGAACTGGGAGATGGGAACTTGGCTCCAAGCCTCTCTCCTCCCCAACACACTGGACTGCACTGAGCCATCTCTTAGGGCAGCAGTTTGGTAGCACCTTACTTATGGCAACCTGGCAAACTCTTCCCCAGGACAGAGGCCAGCAAGTACCCTGGAGTTTAGGTCACTGCTGTGCCTCAACCCTCTCTAAATCGATACGTCGTGAAGATGGTCCTTCCCCAGGGTCCTGTGTCCCACTGCTGTCTGGCGTGCCTCTCCTCCCCAGTGCCTAGCCTTTTGTCTTGGGGTGCCAGGAACAGATGAAGAACTCCCACCCAGGTTGTAAATTGGGGACTAAACAGAAAAATCAGCTCGGACTGGGTATCTTGAGATTTCTGATTATAGGTAATAATAGCTAAATTAAAAATTTTAAAGAAAATATGTATTGTTATTACATATATCAATACATCTTTATATTACATTTATTAATACTGTACATGTATATTAAAAATCTGTACATGTATATATTACATGTATTATCATTTGCATATGTGAGTGAGTGATAGTTGCTCAGTTGTGTCCAGCTCTTTGTGACCCCATTGACTGTAGCCTTCCAGGGTTGCCATTTCCTTCTGCAAAAGGTGATATTTTTGACATCTTAATAAAGGTCTTTGTAGAGTCCTTCTAGAGGCCAATGTTAGTCACTCAGTCCTGTTCGACTCTTTGCGACCCCATGGTCTGTCCATGGAATTCTCCAGGCAAGTGGGATTGCCTGGGTTGCCATTCCCTTCTCCAGGGAATCTTCCCAACCCAGGGATTGAACCCGGATCTCCTGCATTGCAGGCAGATTCTTTGCCATCTGAGCTACCAGGGAAACCCAATATTTTCCTGTATTATCTTACTTTGTTGTCACAACCACCATGAATTGTTCTCATCCCCATTTTAGAGCTGAGAAAATCAAGACTCAGGAGAGCAAATTAACTTCATAGGAAATGGCAGGGCTGAGATTTGCACTCCCTTCTAACTCGCAAGTCCGTGCTCTTTGCCACCATGCTTAAGGCAGTGGTTACTCAATGTCATTATTCCTCTGAGAATATAATGAAAACAAAGGACCCTGTCCCAAGAACGATGTACCCTTGTCTCCACTCAAATATTTTGCCGTAAGCAAAATGATCCTACCCATGGGCCATAGACCTTAGATAAAGAACCTCAACAGTAATGGACTATTCGCCTGGCTCAGGCTAGGAGCACATTCTCTCTTGACTCTAAGGTTCCATGGGCTCACGAACCACATTCCCAGTCCTGCTGTTTTGGATCTGAAACCCCAGCAGTTTCAAAGCTGATTGGAACCCATGATGAAAGGAAATTCTTACCAGCCCCTTGGGAAAAAATAGGTTCCCAGAACTTCACAGGAAGGAAAAGGCAACCATCTTCCCTAAGGGCTGCTCCTTGATTACTGCCCGAGGGTAGTGACCTGGCAAGGATGCCAGCCTGACATCCCAAAAGGTTACTGTATTCCATTTCCACAACAGCATTACCAGTTGATCAGTTGCTCCCTTGATAATACCTGAGCTACCACTTCAACCTGTCTGGTTCTTTCTCTTTGGCCCTGAAATTCCTGGGCTCTGCTTTAGGTTCTATCACTGGGTTGCTGTGGACAATCTTGTTACATAAGGGGAAAAGGCTAAGAGTACAAGCAGCAGATTATGGTAGACCAATAGTTCTCAACTGGGAGTGATTTTGTCCCCTAACTAGAAGACATTTGTCAATATCTGGCAGTTGGCTGTCACCATCGGGGAGGGGATGGTTGTCACTGGCATCTAGCGGTAGAGACTAAGGATGTTACTAAACATCTTCATACAATGAATTATCTGACCTCCAATGTGCCAGGTGAGCAAACCTGTGGGAGAAGACCATGATTATTGAATGTTAGGTAGTCTAGGATTGAAACTGTTGGTCTGCTATATGACCTTGAGCATGTCACTAACCTTAGATGAGTCAGCACAGTGATTGGAATACAGGTTCTGGAGTTTGAATGACCAGCTGAATGACCTTCATAGGATTCCTTAGCTCTGTGCCTCCCTCATTTTCCTTACCAATAGAGCGACTTATTTCCTAGGGATGTTAAAGTTATTATTTGAGAATGCTTATCACCATGCCTGTCATGCTATATCCAACCTAGACAGCATATTAAAAAGCAGACGTTACTTTGCCGACAAAGGTCCGCCTAGTCAAAGCTATGGTTTTTCCAGTAGTCATGTATGGATGTGAGAGGTGGACTATAAAGAAAGCTGAGTGCCAAAGAATTGATGCTTTTGAACTGTGGTGTTGGAAAAGACTCTTGAGAGTCCCCTGGACTGCAAGGAGATCAAACAAGTCAATCTTAAATCAGTTCTGCATACTCATTGGAAGGACTGACGCTGAAGCTGAAACTCCAATACTTTGGCCACCTGATGTGAAGAACTGACTCTTTGGAAAAGACCCTGATGCTGGGAAGGACTGAAGAGAGAAGGGGATGACAGTGGATGAGATGGTTGGATGGCATCACCAACTCGATGGACAAGTTTGATCAAGCTCTGGGAGTTGGTGATGGACAGGGAAGCCTGGCGTGCTGCAGTCCATAGGGTCGCAGAGTCAAGACACGAGTGAGCGATTGAACTGATGCCTGTCATGAAGCTTCCCTGATGGCTCAGATGGTAAAGAATCTGCCTGCAATGCAAGAGACCCAGATTTGATCCCTGGGTGGGGAAGATCCCTTGGAGAAGGAAATGGCAACTCACTCTACTATTCTTGCCTGGAGAATTCCATGGACAGAGGAGCCTGGTGGGGCTACAGTCCATGGAGTCATAAAGTCAGACATGACTGAGCGATTAACACACACATATATGCCTGTCATGCAAGTGCCCAAATGTTAGCTGATTTTATTACAACCAACACTTGCCTCCTTGCTTTCCCTCTTCTTCAGCACATAGCTTGTCTACCCACAGAGCCGATAATTTGTGGCCTTGTTCAGTATTGTTTCCACTCTGTTGGTTTTCACCATTCCCCCAAACTCCTAGAATGCTTAACACCTAAATACCTGCATGACTGTATTTAAATTGCATGTAAATTGAATTCATTCTTATTGACTCACATTTTTTTTTTGGTGTTTTAACCTTTGCTAGCTGCCCTTCAGCTGGAAGGTGTTAATTATTGTTTCTAGTTCACAGTTTTACAGTATATTTAAGTACCACTTTCAAAAAGTGGGTCTCATATTTGAGGCAGGTCATGTCTACCAGCACCCTTGAGTTCATTCTGTGGATATATCAGCTTAGCTTTCTTTTACCTGGGTTATAAGTCCACTTCGGCCAAGTGTGGGACACTGGCTGAACAGACTGAGACCACAGGAAGATACTGTGAGGAGGTCTGTAAGCAGTTTGTTCACCCACGCACTCAGCCAGTTCAGTCGCTCAGTCGTGTCCGACTCTGCGACCCCATGGACTGCAACACGCCAGGCTTCCCTGTCCATCACCAACTCCCGGAGCCTGCTCACCCCGCACTGGCTCCTGCCAAAAGATCCTTTTCATCAGCAGAGCTAAGATTTTAAATTCTCCAGGAACACAGACCATGTCCCTCATCAGCTTTATTCAAGAACATTTAGGCACTCTAAATGTTCTAATTGAGAATGGAAATGAAACAGTGGAGCCAAATGCTGGCAGATGGAGGCCCACCTCTAAGGTGGTATACAACTTCTTTAGGACAGTTTCCCTGTCTGTGCCACCTTAATTGTGTGGCCAAAATGAAAATAGATGGGACAACACAGCAGATAAAGGCTTAAGCTGGCCTGAGGTGGGAATCCCTAATTCTGCCACTTACCAGCTCTGAGATGATGAACAAGTTATCTTGTTTCCCTAAGCCTCAGTTCCCTCATTTGCAAAACAGGTATAATCACTACACTTATAATTCATAGGGTTGCTGAGATAAGAAATGCAAAACATTCTGTAAAGAGCTTGGTGCAAATTAAGCCCCTCAAAAATGTTACATATTATTACACTAAATTTGAAAAATCACCAATCATCATTAGACAAATCCATGTTCTCTCCTCTGGGAGATGTTATTACAGTCACAGCAGTGCTACTTCTCAGCCCTGAGGAATTTTAACCACCAGTGGCTGCCCCAATCCTACTTCCTTGTCTCACCTTTCTATTAATATATGAAGGCCCTCCCCAAGGGCAAAGGACTGAGGCATTGGCATATGAGTTTAGAGAAACATTGTGTTTAATGGTAAAGGTTAGCACACTCCAGCACCGGGCATGGCCTGGAGTCGAAGCAGCAGGGGTGGGTAGGTGACTTCCACGGAGCCTCACATGGCGAAGAGGATGAGGAAGGCGACCATCAAACAGAAGAGCCCCATAGCCTCAGACAGGGCAAAGCCCAGAATGGCATAGGAGAAGAGCTGCTGCTTCAGAGACGGGTTCCTGTCAGACACAGAGACAGGGAAAGAAAAGGGTGAGGGCATGGCTCATGGGTGGTGGTGAAAGACTCAAGTAGTTTAGGTGAATAGGGGGTGCTGAATGGGAGAGGGCCCAGCTTGCATATATCCTGGGGACTGGACAGGCAAGCAGAGTATCAGCATGGTAAGTTTTAAGGGAGCCAAGTTGGAAACATTTAAATTCTGAGAAAATAGGAGGTAGATGAAATCAACACAAAGCTAGAAGGATCTTTTGCTGAAGGTGGAATTTACAGTAGGAGATGCTCTAGACCACCCTGGACCTTACCTGGCATAGCCAATGATCAAGCTGCCAAACACTGTTCCAATACCAGCCCCTGAACCCGCCACACCAACTGTGGCAGCCCCAGCGCCAATAAACTTGGCCGCTGTGTCAATGTCCCGGGAGACAACACTGGTCTGGAATTCCCGCCGGGCCACCTGCAGTGGGCCACTGCTGTAGGAAGGCTAGAAGGAGGGGGAACAGAGGGAAGTAGGGAAGGAGAGAGAAGGAGATAGTGAGGCTCAAGGACAGGTGGCTGACTCCGCCCCTCACTCCACCCACCTGAGCGCGGAAATTGTTGGAAGGCTGCTTAGCAAGTACAGAATGCTCAGACTGCAGGGTGTGATTAGAATTAGTCTTAAGGTCCATTTCCAGACAGGGCTAGGGAAATTTCATGAAAACTCAATTTCAGTTTTCCTAGTTTCACCTACAATGTTCACTTTGTGGGTACTTAGAACTATTAAAGCACCCGGTTCTCTGACTGTCCTCCCACTTTGCCTTAAAGGCAAACTTAAAGGAACCTAGTCTGGGGACATTCTTTAGAGGGCCCATTCTCCTTTACCTGTACAGATTGGATCTCTGGCCTACTCAGGAAGGAGGCAGACACAGGCCTGATCAGACCCCTGGTACAAGAACGGATCTATAAAATCAGAAACACATTCCTCCAAATCAGGCAAGACAAAAGAAAAAACCCCTCTAACTGCTGAGCTTCTGTCAAAAAAGATTACAAATATTATAAATAAAACAAGTCCAAGGTATTTCAAGGTCAATCAATGCATTACTGTTTCTATCAGACATGGCTGTACCAGAGACACTGGTGCAGTCAGCAGTGGAAATCTTTCTGTTTAAAACTGGGTAACAAAGTTCACTTCTATGGGCACAGTCCTTAATCAGTATCCCAGAATAGAAAAAACAAAACAAAAACACACTAACATCAAATCAAGTACAGGAAGGGTTTGTATCCAGACCACCAAAGGAATCAGAAAGGGAAAATCTTATTTTGCTAAAAATGTAGTCACTGTTACACACCCTGAATGGAGTGGGCCAGTAAGCCTGGTGAGGCTCCTGAAACAGTCACCTAAGCAGAGACTCCTGTAACAAAGCTTTCTTGAGTTACTTTAATATAATGTGGCAGTTCTCAAACTTGGTTGAACATTATAATCACCTCAGTTCTAAAAAAAAAATACAGATGCATGAATTTCATCCCCATAGGGTGCAGCCTGGGCATCAAGTGTTTTTTAAAGCTCCCCATATGATTCCAACGTGCAGCCAAGGTTGAGAATCACTGTTTTAGAGGGCAATCTTGCTGTGGCCAAGCTAGACTGGGGGTACACGCCAGATCCAGACTCTGACCACATTCCAAAGCCAAGATAGCTTGGTTTACATGCACAAATAATCAGGGGTTAACTGCATCCATCTTACTGCTTTGCTAAAGGAGCAACATCATCAGGATGCAAGCTCCTCTCAGTTCATTCATTAAACACGAATGGCTCCCACACCTGGTGCTACAGAGAACCCAGGAGCCGCAGCTTACCAGAGCAGGAGAAATGAGTAGTGCCCCGGTGGTCTGCATTTTTTTCAGTCTGCAGAGGGGGGGAAAAAAAAATCCATTGACAGCCTGGTTGTTTGCTTACAGTTGCGACCTTCGGTCGTCCCCTTCACCCCGCCCGTCCTCCCTGGACCACGCTCTTCCTCGAACCATGCCCCAGCCGAGAAGAACATTAGAGGTCAGAGGGACAGCGCAAACTCCCGTTCCACCTCTTTCAGCGCGACAGGTCTGTAAAGAAAGGTCATGGAGATTGGAAGTAAAAGAAGAAGGCCCGAGCCCAGCAGGGAAATGATGTTCAACGAGGATGATCTCCGGGATAGACTGGGGAGGTAGGAACTAGACAGATGCCGTTCAGGGTCCTGCCCATTTCAAACAGCACTCCACCGCCCGCCTCAGCTGGGACAGTTAATCGCTCATTACCGTTGGTAATTAAGATTAATTGTTAAGGTTACAGATACCCATCGCTTTTCCCCGCCCTACGGACAAATGCCCCTCCATACAACCCAGCCATATCCTTGCCGATTGCTGGCTTTCGGTTTCAAGTCACCTGTACTCCCACTGCCCTGCTGCCCCTGCTCAGACCACAGCGCTCGCCCGGCTCAAGGTGACTGACTCACGTCCCGGCTTTAGCTCTAGGACTCGGCACACTGCTCCCGGACCCACGTGTCCCGGGGTTCCCCAACTCTCATTGGCCGCAATCCCCCCGCGCCTTCATTGGTTAACACCCTCTAGTCCTCCATTCTTATTGGTCTTGCGGAACTTCTTTCTCTCTCTCCACAGGAGCTTCGTGGCAGTTCCCGCCTCCATGAGGGCAAAGGCGGGGTTTTCCTTTGAGATCTGGCTTCCGATTGGCCGGTTTCTGAAGTGCTCGACCATAGAGTCTGCTGGACTAAGAGGTTTCATAACCTTCCCCACAAAATGGCGGCCAAGGTGCAAAGCTGAAGAAAAAGGCATGGGAGCGAGGCCGGACGGCTTACGCAGACAAACACATGACCTTGGACCTTAGCCTTCATTCGAGCGCTCGGGCCCTGAGGCGCGTTGTCTTTTGGGATTTGTAGTCGCTTCAGAGGCCCCAAAGGTGGTTGAGATCCCGCGAGACTCCCAGGCTGGGCGAGCCAACGCCTTTGCAGCAATTCCCGCCCTCAAGATTTGTGGGCGGCTTGCTTCCGCAATGAAGCATAAAGGCCGGCTGACTAGTTGTAAGTTCGCTAGTGGGCTGGCGCAGCTTTGTGGACCACTGCCAACGTTGAGCAGTCATGGACTAGCAACTGGTTGTTTGTTTAAAGTATTTTCGTATTGTAAAAAGAACATTACAAGGATAAAACACTTAACATCCTGATAGGAAAACGATGGGAACAGGCAGAAAGAAATATAAATTGAAGGAAAAGTATCTTGAATTAAACCATACAAAGAAGTAGAAGTTTAAATGCAACTTTTCTCACTAATCAAAAGTGCAGAGTTCTTTTTACTAATGTGAGCCAGGTACTTGTGTACTTGCTGGTGAGAATATATGAATTAGAACATTTCTTGAAAGCTATTTGGCAATATTTGTTGACAGACTTTGAATGGCCCATCTTTGACCCCGAAATTCTCGAGGAACTGAGAGCCTTTAAACTCTCCATCCCTTTACCCAGGAATATCACTCATAGAAATCTATCTTGAAGGAAAAAATCAGAAATGCAAAGATTCTCTTCAAAGGATGTTGAAGAATTTATTGAAATTGGAAACAAGTAAATGGTTAAATAAATTGCCATATTTTCACTTGATGAAATAAGCAGATATTTTAAATTATGTTTCTTTCTTTTCCTTTCAGTTTAATAAAAATTTATTTAGAATTCCTTGGATGGGGGACCCAATGCGAGGGGCCCAGTTTCCATCCCTGGTCCAGGATCCAGATCCCGCATCCTGCAAAAAGATCAAAGATCCTGTGTGCCACAACTAAGACCTGGCACAGCCGAATAAACAAATGAACAACAACAACAAAAAAAAACTCTAGGATAGTGGTTGTGGGCACCCAGCCTCTAGAGGAGCGAGCGCTAGGAGATCACTGAGAAATCACACAGTCCCAACATCCCTGGCCCACATAAGGAGGAAAAGTTGTTTCTCTGAAAATGGGTCGGTCCTCATTCATCCAAGAAGGACTGGGAGGACAGATGCTAGGGGAGCCATCAAATGTTGCTAGGGGGAAGGAGGGGGGTGTGCTGGACCCCAAACTGTCTCCTCAAAAATCGGGGGGCAAAACAGATCCACTTCTCTGGAGGCCAAGTTCTGGGTCACCAGGCTCATTTCTTACCCTTGATGTCACTTCCCTGGGTGAAATTTTCATGGTGTAAGTTCAGCACAAGGTTGTCGGCAGTGAGGTAGGTATGTTAGTGTGATGTGGCAATTGTCTTGGAGATGTTCTGGGCTGCCTAGATCTTGTGCAGTTTTGATGTAGCCTGGGTTCTTGCTCACTCCTTCTCCGAGATAAGCAGGGTGGGTTCAAAAAGACAAAGTCTCAATCCCTGGCCCCATGCTTACAACTCCTGTTGCTGGCCAAAATCTTGACTTTCTCTGCCCACTGAAGCCGAATAAACATTACAGAGACAGGGTTTGGAGGAAATAGAAAGGCTACTTTAATTCTCAGCTGGCAGAGAAGGAAACAAAGTAGACTCATGCCTCAAGAACTGTGCCACCCTCCATGAGGGGTATAGGGGCTTATATAAGATGATGGCTTGCAGTGAGGAGTTGGTGATGAGGGACAAAGGTGTTAGGATCTTCTCAAAAATTGTTGCAGGCTGGTGTCAGTAACCCAGTAATTGAGTCTCGCAGTTTGGTGCTCTGTGGCCTTTTTTCTGATATTAACTACAAGGGGAAGGGTGTTGTAAGGGTAAACACCAGATACAGGATGCATTTAGCATAGAGTCAAAGGAAAATAGGTGCGAAGTGTAGTTCCTGCAGGGATAGGGGGCAGAAAAGCAAACTTAGTTACATGCATTCAGAGTTAAGAGCTACTGCTGCTGCTGCTGCTAAGTCGCTTCAGTCGTGTCCGGCTCTGTGCGACCCCATAGAGGGCAGCCCACCAGGCTCCGCAGTCCCTGGGATTCTCCAGGCAAGAACACTGGAGTGGGTTGCCATTTCCTTCTCCAATGCATGAAAGTGAAAAGTGAAAGTGAAGTCGCTCAGTCGTGTCCAACTCTTAGCGGCCCCATGGACTGCAGCCTACCAGGCTTCTCCACCCATGGGATTTTCCAGGCAAGAGTACTGGAGTGGGTTGCCATTGCCTTCTCCGGAGTTAAGAGCTAGGAGCAGTTAAAGTTAAAAAAAAAAAACTAGGAATGTTCAGGCCTGCTCACTGTTCTTTTTATTTTTATTTATTTTTTTTGTTCTCAGGAAAGGGAAAGAAAGAAGCTCATTCCTCTCTTTTTCTTTCCGCTGCAACACTCCACTTTCCCAGCCTTCCTCTGGGCTCTCAGATCCAGGGTTGCATTAAGATAGCTCCTGCCTAGCTCTACTTCGGGTCCTCTGTGAACCCTCCCTGTGGGCAGCTGCCAGGAAGAAGGAGGCAGCATCAAAAATTGAGGCAAGGCCAGTAAAATCATGTTTCTGGTTTTACATTTTATATTGAGAAAATCTAGATGATGTAAGACAAATTTTAAGGATGTACATGCAGAGTTGTATAGCATTGTGAAGAAAAACAAGAAAAAGATTAAAAAGAAAAGAAAACAATATTAATAGTTGTTTCTGGATGGTGTAATAAAGTTGATTTATATTTTTATGAGTTCAGTTCAGTCCCTCAGTCATGTCTGACTCTTTGCGACCCCATGAACTGCAGCATGCCAGGCCTCCCTGTCCATCACCAGCTCCCGGAGTTTAACCAGACTCATGTCCATTGAGTTGGTGATGCCATCCAACCATCTCATCCTCTGTCATCCCCTTCTCCTCTTACCTTCAATCTTTCCCAGCATCAGGGTCTTTTCAAATGAATCAGTTCTTCACAGCAGGTGGCCAAAGTATTGGAGTTTCAGCTTCAGCATCAGTCCTTCCAATGAACACTCAGAACTGATCTCCTTTAGAATGGACTGGTTGGATCTCCTTGTAGTCCAAAGGACTCTCAAAAGTCTTCTCCAACACCATAGTTCAAAAGCATCAATTCTTCAGCTTTCTTTATAGTCCACCTCTCACATCCATACATGACTACTGGAAAAACCATAGCCTTGACTAGATGGACCTTTGTTGGCAAAGTAATGTCTCTGCTTTTGAATATGCTATCTAGGTTGGTCATAACTTTCCTTCCAAGGAGTAAGCGTCTTTTAATTTCATGGCTGCAGTCACCATCTGCAGTGATTTTGGAGCCCAGAAAAATAAAGTCTAACACTGTTCCACTGTTTCCCCATCTATCTGCCATGAAGTGATGGGACCAGATGCCATGCTCTTCGTTTTCTGAATGTTGAGTTTTAAGCCAACTTTTTCACTCTCCTCTTTCACTTTCATCAGGAGACTCTTCAGTCCTTCTTCACTTTCTGCCATAAGGATGGTGTCATCTGCATTTCTGAGGTTATTGATATTTCTCCCGGCAATCTTGATTCCAACTTGTGCTTCATCCAGCCCAGCATTTCTCATGATGCACTCTGCATAAAAGTTAAATACGCAGGGTGACAATATACAGCCTTGACGTACTCCTTTTTCTATTTGGAACTAGTCTGTTGTTCCATGTCCATTTCTAACTGTTGCTTCCTGACCTGCATACAGATTTCTCAAGAGGCAGGTCAGGTGGTCTGGTATTCCCATCTCTTTCAGAATTCTCCACAGTTTATTGTGATCCACACAGTCAAAGGCTTTGGCATAGTCAATAAAACAGGAATAGATGTTTTTCTGGAACTCTCTTGCTTTCTCCATCATCCAGCAGGTGTTGGCAATTTGATTGTATGTATTAACAATTATGCCAGTCCAGAAAGTCAGAACTCTGGACTCTTAGAAAAAATATTTTAAGATTGAGATTTGAGATTTAAGATATCCTGCCAAAATGGTACAATGGAAAGAATATGGAGTTTTGAAATCACACAGACTTGAGTTCCCATCATGGCTATATCATATAACTAGATATGTCTCTCTCTAAGCAGATTACCAAATCTCTTTTGGCTTTAGTGTAATAAGCTACTGTTTACTGAGGCCTCACCATATAGCAAGCATTGGGTTAGGTGCATTCACCCATTATATGATTTAATATTTACAACATCCCTTTAAGTGGATATTATGATCTCCATTTTACAGATTACCCCCATGTTACAGAGCATCATTTTTTCCAGTTTGGCATATTTGGTAAGAGGTAAAGTCAGTATGTGGGTCCAGGTAGGTCTGGGTCCAAAGCACTTAATCATTAGTTCTTGAACCTCCCTGAAACTGGAGAACCTATAAAACAGTGTTAATACTATTCACCTTTTAGAAATGTGAGATAAAACAAATCCCAGGCATAGGTTGATATTTGGTGAATGTTCCCTTTCTGTTACTACTCTAGGACAAGTTATAGTTTCATGAGGAAATCCCTAACTTTGCATGTATTTTTTTTTTCCACATCCAGATTTGTTACATAGCTCTACTCATAGCTTAACTTCAACACTGTCAAGTTTATCCTGTGGCCTGCTGGAAATCAGATATTTCATTACTATGCTTAGACATGAGATTTGGGGTTGAATAAGCAAGAGTTCCAGAAAAACATCTATTTCTGCTTTATTGACTATGCCAAAGCCTTTGACTGTGTGGATCACAATAAACTGTGGAAAATTCTGAAAGAGATGGGAATACCAGACCACCTGACCTGCCTCTTGAGAAATTTGTATGCAGGTCAGGAAGCAACAGTTAGAAATGGACATGGAACAACAGACTAGTTCCAAATAGAAAAAGGAGTACGTCAAGGCTGTATATTGTCACCCTGCTTATTTAACTTCTATGCAGAGTACATCATGAGAAATGCTGGGCTGGATGAAGCACAAGCTGGAATCAAGACTGCTGGGAAAAATATCAATAACCTCAGATATGCAGATGACCCCACCCTTATGGCAGAAAGTGAAGAGGAACTCAAAAGCCTCTTGATGAAGGTGAAAGAGGAGAGTGAAAAAGTTGGCTTAAAACTCAACACTCAGAAAATGAAGAGCATGGCATCTGGTCCCATCACTTCATGGGAAATAGATGAGGAATCAGTGGAAACAGTGTCAGACTTTATTCTTCTGGGCTCCAAAATCACTGCAGATGGTGACTGCAGCCATGAAATTAAAAGACGCTTACTCCTTGGAAGGAAAGTTATGACCAACCTAGATAGCATATTCAAAAGCAGAGACATTACTTTGCCAACAAAGGTCCATCTAGTCAAGGCTATGGTTTTTCCAGTGGTCATGTATGGATGTGAGAGTTGGACTGTGAAGAAAGCTGAGCGCCAAAGAATTGATGCTTTTGAACTGTGGTGTTGGAGAAGACTCTTGAAAGTCCCTTGGACTGCAAGGAGATCCAACCAGTCCATTCTGAAGGAGATCAGCCCTGGGATTTCTTTGGAAGGAATGATGCTAAAGCTGAAACTCCAGTACTTTGGCCACCTCACAGGAAGAGTTGACTCATTGGAAAAGACTCTGATGCTGGGAGGGATTGGGGGCAGGAGGAGAAGGGGGCGACAGAGGATGAGATGGCTGGATGGCATCACTGACTCGATGGACGTGAGTCTGAGTGAACTCCGGGAGTTGGTGATGGACAGGGAGGCCTGGCATGCTGCGATTCATGGGGTCACAAAGAGTCGGACACGACTGAGCAGCTGAACTGAACTGAACTGAAGCAGTAGTCCTAGCACTGCCACTTACTGCCTTGTGGTTTGGGACAAGGCTCTTAACCTCTCTAAGGCTCTGTCATCATCTATAAAAGAATTGTTATGAGTAAATGAGGTAGTACATGTAGAGGTGCTCATTTAATTTTTGAAGTAAAAAGTACTGGTAAGCTAGGAGAAGCTATAGGAAGTGGAAAGTAGTTAGGGAAGCTCAAATTCAGACCTGACATCTCAGGATTGTACCAGCTGACTTGGAGGGAGCCCAAAAACTTCTTTGGGAACTCTGAGAGGTAAGAGGATTCCATTGTAGGCAAAAAAGCTTTTTTTTAATGGCTACAAAGTGATTTATTAGAAAAAAATTTAATTGAAATATAGTTGATTCACAATGCTGTGTTAATTTCAGGTGTATAGCACAATGATTGATTCAGTTTTATAAAAAATATATATATATCTTTTACAGATTCTTTTCCTTATTACAAAATATTGGCTATACAAGATTTTGTATTGTATAGCACCTACTGTGCTATACGGTAAGTCCTTGTTGGTTATCTCTTCTGGTGTGTGTATGTTAATCCTAAACTTCTAATTTATCCCTCCTCCCCGCCCCCAACTTTCCCCTTTGGTAGCCATAGTTTGTTTTCTATGTCTGTAGATCTCTACTTTGTAAATAAGTTCATTTGTATGGCAAAAAAAAGCTTTAGATGACAGTGACAAAGGGCAAACTAATGCATAACAATACCAGCAGTTCCCTCTTTCTTTTTCTTTTTTTCAGGTCCCTCTTTCTAAAGACATTTTTGACTCTTCAAAACCTACCTCTTCCACCCAGAATCTTATCTCAGATCATCTTTCTTTTCCTTCCAATCCAGTTTCACTTTTCCTTTAGGAATTCAGCGTAACAAACATTTTAAAGCACTTAACAGCTTCAAGTGGTGCACTGTGCCAGAATACATGGATGAATAGAACCAGTTTGCACATTAAGTAGTGTCCGACTCTTTGTGACCCCATGGAGTGTAGCATGCTAGGCTCTTCTCTCCTCCACTATCTCACAGGGTTTGCTCAAATTCATGTCCATTGAGTCCGTGATGCTGTCTAACCATCTAGTCTTCTGCCACTCCCGTCTCCTTTTCCCTTCAATCTTTCCCAGCATCAAGGTCTTTTCCAATGAATCGGAGCTTTGCATCAGGCAGCCAAAATGTATTGGAGCTTCAGTTTCAGCATCAGTCCTTCCAGTGATTAGCAGAAATCTCAGAATTAGCAAGAAAATACATAGGCAAATAAATACTAAATACTAGTATCTTAATGAGCGTCACAAGAAAACTACTTGCAAAATACAACGAAGGGAGGGAAGAACTTCATTTGGAGAGAACCAAGGAAGACCTTTCTGAAAAAAAAAAAAATTCTGGCTGAGCTTTTCTTTAAACGTATATATAATTTTATTTAGTTAGTGCTGGTTGTGCTGGGTCTTGGTTGCTGCATGGATTTTTCTCTAGTTGTGGAAAGTGGGGGTGACTCTAATTGCCGTGCGCTGGCTTTCCCACGTGCTCTGTGACATGTGGGATCTTCCCAGATCAGGGACTGAACCCGTGTCTCCTGCATTGACAGGTGGATTCTTTACCACCCAGCCACCAGGGAAGCCTTGGACTAGCTTTGAGGATAAAATAGGTTACCTAGATATGTCAAGGAAGAGAGTGAGAATGGATGAAGATACTCCAGCCAGAGTGAACAATATGTGTAGAAACCCAGGAGAGTTGGTGTAGCCAAACTTAGACTAATCAGTCATGGTCTTGGGACAGCAGAAATATGACTGCTACTGCTAAGTCACTTCAGTCGTGTCCGACTCTGTGCGACCCCATAGACGGCAGCCCACCAGGCTACCCCGTCCCTGGGATTCTCCAGGCAAGAACACTGGAGTGGGTTGCCATTTCCTTCTCCAATGCACGAAAGTATAAAGTGAAAGGGAAGTTGCTCAGTCGTGTCCGACTCTTAGCGACCCCATGGACTGCAGCCTACCAGGCTCCTCCGTCCATGGGATTTTCCAGGCAAGAGTACTGGAGTGGGGTGCCACTGCCACACTCCAATTCTGGCAATATGGCCAGATTAAGTATTCTGAAAATTCTCTTGCTATGAGATCTAAAAACACTACATAAAATATAACACATATATTGCATAGACTTGTTTCTTAAAAATCTTTATTTGTTTATTTTTGGCTGTTCTGGGTCTTCATTGCTGCACCAGGGCTTTCTCTAGTTGCAGTGAGCGGGGGTATCTCTAGTTTCGGTGCTTGGGCTTTTCACTGTGGTTACGTTATTTGCTTGTTGCTGAGCACAGGCTCTAGAATGAGGGCTTAGTTGTGGTGCACAGGCTTAGTTACTGTGAGGCATGTGGCATCTTCCTGGACCAGGGATCGAACCTGTGTCCCCTGCATTGGCAGGCAGATTCTTAAACACTGGACCACCAGGGAAGTCCCATAACCTTGTTTTTGACAGTTAAAAGAAAATACATTCTATATTGTATCCAAATTGCTAATTTCCCACAGCCTGAAAAAAAAAAATACCTCCTTTGTCAAATGACCCAGCTGGTGATGATATATTCTGTGACAACAATAGTAACGAATATAAAAGGATTTTTTTGGGGGGAGGGGAGTAGTTAGGCGAGAGACGATTCATGGTGATAAATGCTAGCTTTTAAATGCATAGCTGAGCTCACAAGAAATTAAGGAGCATGCTTAAAGACCCTAAAGAGAGAGAAAACAAATTAGAGCCGTAAACATGTATACTAAACTGAAGCTGCCATGTCTGGAAATATGGTGGAATAGAGAAAGGGGTATCAGTTATAGAAATTAACTGGCTTGAGTTTTAATTCCCCATGGGGAGAAAATAATTTGGAGTCTGTATAAGAGGAGTTAGAATTGAAATTTCCAAATAAACCTAAGATCATCAAAGGGCTACACCCTTTGAAGGGTGGACTTAAATGTGGACTACCATCCACAGGGAGGTGACAAAGAAGCTTGTCTGCCTCTTCCTGGCTCTCAGTGGGGAAAAACAAAAAAGTAAAACTAGGGACTTCCCTGGTGGCCCAGGGCTAAGGTTCTGTTCTCCCGGGGCAGGGTTTGACCCCTGGTCAGGGAGTTAGATCCCACATGCTGCAACTAAGACCTGGCATCGAAGAATAAATAAATAATATTTTTTTTTAAACTAAAACTTTCCTGAGAATTTATAACTACAAGATTATACTTTATGTTGGTTTTGGATTCAGATATATACCCTGGGTCCAGGAATGCTCAAGCTAAGGAATTGACATCAAAAGTTATTCTAGGCTGGGGGTGTCCCTGGTATGAGACAACATAAAACTCCTTTGAACCTGTGTAAGGTTCTCATGATAACTGAAAAGTAATCTCCGTTAAGAAACAATCCACAATGAGCAAGGATCAGCAAACATTAAAAAACAGCAAGAATTTCAGATAACGCAATATTCAGATGACAACTCAACTATAGAAGAGGCAGTAAAGTGCAGTGATTAAGAGTATAAACTCTAAAGCCAGACTACCGGCCATTCTAGTCCAGGCATTCTACTTACTATCCAGGTTTTCTTGGGTGAGTTGATTAAATTCTCTATGCCTGCATTTCCTTATATGGGATTGTTATGAGGATCAAATGAATTAATATTTATAAAGTACCTAGAACAGTACTTGGCACATAGTATCACAAATGTGTTTGTTATTATTTAAAACTAAGTATGTTTACAATGATCAAGGACACAGGAAAAAAGTCAAGATGGTATAAAAAAGAACTTGCAGATTTGAAAAAGAAATAAATGGTGGTGGTGTGTAAATTAGGGGTTTGGGTGGGCTTCCCTGGTGGCTCTGTGGTAAAAAGAATCTGCCTGCCAATGCAGGAGACTTGGGTTTGATCCCAGTGTTGGGAAGATCCCCTGGAGAAGGAATGGCAACCCCTCCAGTATTCTTACCTGGGAAATCCCATGAAAAGAGGAGCCTGGTGGGCTACAGTCCATGGAATCACAAAAGCATAGGACATGATTTAGAGACTAAACAACACAATTGAATCACTGTGTGGAACACCAGAAATTAAGACAACATTGTAAATCAACTACACGCCAATAAAAAGCAAAATAAATAAGAAATGAACAATTAAAGAAAAACAAAAAATGAAATACAAAGTGAAAAATATAGTAATTGAAATTAAGAAAATAACCTGATGGATAGGTTAAACAAAAGATTGATGACAGCTTGAAGGAAAAGTTAACACACTGGAAGATAGGTCTGAGAAAATTATCCAGATTGAAGTACAAAGAAGTAAAAGATCAAAAATATGAAAAGGAAGTTAAGGGACATGGAGGGCAAAATGAGAGCTGACATCCACATAATTAGAATATTAGGAGGAGAGAATAGAGAGAATGGGAAAGAATCACTATTTGAAAAGATAATAGCTGAGGGGTTTACACACTGATGAAAAACATGAATCTTCTGGTTTAGTAATCTCAACAAAACCCAAATAGGATTTTATAAAATGAGAAAAATCCACGATTCCCATGTTAGTCAAACAATAGACCACTCTACACAGAGAAGATATTAAAATTTACCACAAAGAAAGAACAATTTATGTACAATAGAAAGTTTCTGAGAAGGTAACATTTGAACAAAATCTTGAAAGAGGGAAAGGTATGAGGATATATGGGGAGGACATATTCCATGCAGAAAGAACAGAAGGTGGAAAGGCCATTATTAATACATCCCAGGAATAAAAATAAACCAGTTTGAACAGAGAGGAGGGATCAAGAGGGAGTATCATTGGAGATGCAGTTAGAAAGATAATGATGGTGGGTGTGGGGGTAGAAGAGGAAGCTCTGTAAATATTAGCTTTATAAGAATTTTGACTTTTACTCCGAGTGAAATGGTGGCTCATTAGAGGGTTTTGAGTAGAGGAGTGACATAGTCTGACATACATTTTGAAAGGGTAATTCAGAGAAAATAATACTGACAAGGACAGGCAGGGACCCCAGTTGGAGGTTACTGTCATAATCTAGATGAAAAATGATGTAGCTGGAACCAAGATGGTAGCAGTGGAAGTGGTAAGAAATGATAGGGTTCTGGTTTTATTTTAAAAGTAGAGACAACACATTAATGGACGAGGATGAGAGAAAGAGAGGAATTAAAGATGACTCCAAGGTTTCTGCCTTGAATAGCTGGAATAATGGAGTTGCCATGAACTGAGATAAGGTTTGACCATATTTAGAGTAGATTTCTTTTTCTGAAGGTGGAATTAGGATTTCAATTTAAGATATTAATTTGAGGTGACTGTTACACACTGAAGTGAGGACAACAGTCAGCGTTTGACTATATGAATCTGGGGTCCAGAAGAAGTCTGGGCTTGAAATATATATTTGGGAGTTATCAGTAAATAGTTGTTATTTAACACCCTGAGACTGGATGAGGTGATCAAAGAAAGAGTATATCACATCTAGACACATCAGAGCCAAATTGTCAAAAGACAAAGAGAAACTTCAAAAGAGGAAGAGGAAAGTGACTGATTATGGACAAGGGAATCCTCAATAAAATTAACAGCTGATTTCTTACTATAAACTGTGGAGGCCAGAAGGCAGTGAGAGGACACATTGAAAGTGCTGAAAGAAAAGAACTGTCAGCCAGGATCTGTTTATGGCAAATACACCCTTTGAAAATTATCGGAGAAATTAAGACGTTCCCAGATAAACAAAGACTAAGAAAATTCACCACTAGCAGAATCGCCCTACAAGAAATTCTAAAGACAGCTTCCCTGGAGGCTCAGTGGTAAAGAATGTGCCTGCCAATTTAGGAGACATGGGTTTGGTCCCTGGTCCGGGAAGATCCTACATGATATAGAACAGTTAAGCCTGTGTGCCACAGCTATAGAGCCTGGGAGCTGCAGCTATTGAGCCACATGCAGTAACTGCTGAAGCCAGTGCACCCTAGACCTGTGCTCTGCAGCAAGAGAAGACACAGCAGTGAGAAGCCTGTGTATCACAACTACAGAGTAGCCCCAGCTCGCTACAGTGAAGACTTAGGGCAGCCAAAAATAAATAAATAAAATTAAGAAAAAAAGAAATGCTATAGAGAGCCCTTGAGGTGGAAATGATAGGACATTAGACAGTAATTTAATATACATGAAGAAATACATAGCATTAGCAAATGTAAATGCGTAAGTAAATATAAAAGACAATGTAAGGATGGATTTCCCTGGCGGCTCAGTGGTTAAAACTCTATACTTCCAATGTAGGGGCATGGGTTCAGTCCTTGGTTGGGGAAGTTCTACATGCTCTTTTCCTCTCCTACCCGATCTGAGACCATTACATAGAGCAGCAGTTATAAAGTTGTGTTAATGAGGTTTATAATATAGTAAATCCCCTACATACTAACCTTCAAGTTGGGAACTTTCAAGTATTCGAATATGTGTTCCATCATCATCAGCTGTGAGTGAAATTGCAGCTTGTCCTCTGAATCCTATTGCTGATGATCTTTCAGCTCTAGCATGTCCCCCATCCTCTCCTTCCTCCAGTAGGTAACTCTTCTTGCCTGGTTACTCAATGCTAGCCCCTGTATGCCAGCTATTGTACTGAACCACTGTACTTTTCAAGGTACTGTACTATAAGATTAAAATTTTTTCTTTATCTTTTGTGTTTGTTTTTAATGTATTATTTGTGTGAAAAGTATTATAAACCTATTACAATCCAACCAGTCAATCTTAAAGGAAATTGGTCCTGAATATTCATTGGAAGAACTGATGCTGAAGCTGAAACTCCAATACTTTGGCCACCTGATTCAAAGAACCGACTCTTTGGAAAAGACCCTGATGCTGGGAAAGATTGAAGGCAGGAGGAGAAAGGGACGACAGAGGATAAGATGGTTGGATGGCATCACCGACTCAATGGATGAGTTTGAGTAGGCTCCGGGAGTTGGTGATGGACAGGGAAGCCTGGCGTGCTGCAGTCCATTGGGTCGCAAAGAGTCAGACATGACTGAGTGACTTAACTGAGCTGATATAGCCAGTTGGGTTAGTTGAGTGTCTAAGCTAACTTTGCTGCACTTATGGGCAAACTGGATTTATGAATGCTTTCTCTTAACAGAACTTGTTCATATGTAGGGAATTTACTTTATTTACATCTAAAGATGTAATTTGGAGCTCCCAGCTAGCTCAGTTGGTACAGCATGAGACTCTTGAAGATGTAATGTTATTGTATGATAACTATTGTATGATAGCTATTGTATGATAACAGTAGCACAAAGGAGAGGAGAGGGAATTAAGATATACTGAAGTAAAGTTTTTACAAACTATTGAAGTTAATTTAGAATTAATCTGAAGTACCACGTGCCACAACTAACTGAAGCCCACATGCTCTAGAGCCTGTGCTCCGCAAACAGAAGCCAACTCAGTGAGGAGCCCACAGATTGCAACTAGAGAGTAACCCTTGATTGTCACAATTAGAGAAAGCCCATGTAGCAATGAAGACCCTGTACTGCTAAAAATAAATAATTAAATAAATAAAAAAAATTTTCTAAGTTCAACAGTTGTGGCAGAACCCAGAGCAATACATGAAAATCAATTGTATTTCCACACACTAGTAATGAATAACCAAAAATGAAATTAAGAAAATTTTATTTACAATAGCATCAAAAAGAATAAAATTATCAGGAACAAATATAGCAAAGTAATTAATTATAAGGCTTGTGTGCTGAAAAATAGAAATATTATTGAAAGAAAGAAGACATCCCAGGTTCTTGTGCTGGAAGACACAACATTTTAAAATTGAAAATACTCTCCAAGTTGATCTACAGATTCAGTGCAAACTCTATCAAAATCCCACCTGGCTTTTTTTGGTAGCAATTGAAGAGCTGAGGCTAAAATTCAAGTGAAAATTCAAGGTTCCCAGAACAACAAAAATAATCTCAAAAAAGAAGAACAAAGTCTGAGGATTAACATCTCCCAATTTCAAAACTTCTGTAAACTATAGGAATTAAGACAGTGTGGTACCAGCATATGGTTAGACAATAATAGATCAGTGTAATAGAATTAAGAGTCCAGAAATAAATCCTTATATTTACAGTCAATTTATTTTAAACACGAGACCTAAGATAACTCAACTTGGGGAGGGGGGCAGAGAAGAATACTAGTGTCAACAGATTGTGCTGGAAAAACTGGATATCCACATGCAAAAGAATGAAGTTGGACCCCTACCTCACACCGTGTACAAAACTTAATTCAAAATGGGTGACAAACCTAAATATAAGAGCTAAAACTATAATTCTCTTAAAAGAAAAAGAGGCATTCATTTTCATGACCATGTCTTAGACTAATTGTTTTTACATATTTTACCAAAAATGCAAGTAACAAAGCATACCAGATAAATTGGATATAATCAATGACAGTTAGATGTCATTTCAAAGGATGACATCAAGTGAAACAGTCCACAAAATGCAAAAACATTTTTGCAAATCATATATTTGATGAGACATATCTAGAATATATGAAGAGTGCTTACTACTCAATAATAAAAAACAAATAACCAATTTTAAAATGGACAAAATATCTGATGAGACATTGTTCAAAAAAGATATATAAATGGGGAAATTCCTGGCAGTCCAGTGGTTAGACTGGACTGGACTTGAGCTTCCAGTGCTGAGGCATGGATTCTGTCCCTGGTTGGGGAACTAAGATCTTGCACACGGGGCAGCCAAAACCAACCAACCAAACAAACAAAATTAAAAATATATATACAGGGACTTCCCTGTTGGTCCAGTGGTTAAGAATTCGCCTGCCAATGCAGGGGACACAGTTTGGATCCCTGATCTGGGAAGATCCCACATGCCTCAGATCAGCTAGTCCCGAGCACTACAACTAGAGCCTGTGCTCTAGAGCAGGGGAGCGGCAACTACTGAAGCCCATGTGCCCTAGAGCCCATGTTCCACAACAAGAGAATCCAGAGAGTAGCCCCCACTTGCTGCAAGCAGAGAAAGCCTGAGCACAGCAACGAAGACCTAGCACAGCCTAAATAAATAAATAAAATTCAAAAGTAAACAAAACACAAATGGTCAGTAAGCACATGAAAATATGCTCAATCTTTAGCCATCAGAGAAACACAAATCAAAACTGCAATAAGCTACCACGCAGATGACACCACGCTTATGGCAGAAAGTGAAGAGGAACTAAAGAGCCTCTTGATGAAAGTGAAAGAGGAGAGTGGCAAAGTTGGCTTAAAGCTCAACATTCAGAAAATGAAGATCATGGCATCCGGTCCCATCACTTCATGGCAAATAGATGGGGAAACAGTGGAAAGAATGGCTGACTTTATTTTTTGGGCTCCAAAATCACTGCAGATGGTGACTGCAGCCATGAAATTAAAAGACGCTTGCTCCTTCGAAGAAAAGTTATGATCAACCTAGATTGCATATTAAAAAGCAGAGACATTACTTTGCCAACAAAAGTCCATCTAGTCAAGGCTATGGTTTTTCCAGTAGTCATGTATGGATGTGAGAGTTGGACTATAAAGAAAGCTGAGTGCCGAAGAATTGATGCTTTTGAACTGTGGTGTTGGAGAAGACTCTTGAGAGTCCCTTGGACTGCAAGGAGATCCAACTGGTCTATCCTAAAGGAGATCATTCCTGAGTGTTCATTGGAAGGACTGATGTTGAAGCTGAAACTCCAATACTTTGGCCACCTGATGTGAAGAGCTGACTCATTGGAAATGACCCTGATGCTGGGAAAGATTGAGGGCAGGAGGAGAAGGGGACGACAGAGGATGAGATGGTTGGATGGCATCACCAACTCAATGGACATGAGTTTGGGTAAACTCTGGGCATTGGTGATGGACAGGGAGGCCTGGTGTGCTGCAGTCCATGGGGTCGCAAAGAGTGGGACACGACTGAGCGACTGAACTGAATTGAACTCATACCCACTCTGATGGTTATACTTGAGAAGACAAATAATAAGTGTTGGTGAAGATGTGGAGGATTACAATCCTCATGAACTACTGGTAGGAATATAAAATGCCACAGCCACTTTGGAAAAGAGTTTGGCCATTTCTCAGAACACAGAATTATCATATGACCTAGCAACTTCACTTTAGGTATACACCCAGAATGAAAGAGAAATCACAATATATGTCTATAGAAAGACTCGTTCATGAATATTCATAGCAACTTTATTCATAATAGCCTGAAAGGAGAACCAACCCAAATTTCCCTCAACTAATGAATGGATAAATGAAATACGGCACATCCGTAGACTAGAATATTATTTGGTCATAAAAAGGAATGATGTACTGATAAATTTTACAATATGGATGAGCTTTGAAAATGTTATGCTTACGGACAGAAGCCAGGCCCAAAAGCCACATATTATGTGATTCTTTTTGTATAGAATTTTTCCAGAACATTCAGATCTTTAGAGGCAGAATCTGTAGCGGTTGCCAAGTGGTGGGGGGGATGAAGGTGTGATGGCTAATGGGTATCAGGTTTCTTTCAGAAGAATGAAAATGTTCTTTTTTTTCCCCATGCCCCTCAGCAAGATGGATCTTAGTTCTCCGACTAGGAATCAAAGCCACGCCCCTTGCTTTGGAAGCACAGAGACTTAACCACTGGACTGCCAGGGAATTCTAGCAAATGTTCTAAACTTGACTGGTGCTGACTGCAGAACTCTGAATAAACTAAAACCTTTGAATTGTACACTTCAAGTGGGTGAATCGTATAGTTATTGAACTATGAAAAAATTTTAAGAGATTTAAAAATATATTTTAGGCTGCACAACAATGTGAATGTACTCAGTGTCACTAATTTGTATATTTTAAAATGATTAAAATGGTTATCTTTGTTATGTATATTTTACCACAATTAAAAATACATATGTGCAAAATTTTGTTTTTCTAAAAATTGTGTATCACACAACACACACACTACAAGATGGAGGAAAATATATCCAAGTGATATGTAAATAGTTATAAATTGTTTTTAACGGCTACCCGCTCCAGTATTTTTGTCTGGAGAATTCCATGGACAGAGGAGCCTGGCGAGCTACAGTTCATGGAGTCCCTAAGAGTGGGACACGATTGATCGACTAAGATACATATATTTTTGGCCAAGCCTTGTGGCTCTCGGGATCTTAGTTCCCCAACCAGAGATTGAACCCAAACCATCACCCTTAGCAGTGAAAGCACAGAGTCATAACCACTGGTTATTGTTTAGTCATCAAGTCATGTCCAGTTCTTTTGCAACCCCATGGACCGTAGCCCGCCAGGCTCCTCTGTCCATGAGATTTCCTAGGCAAGAATACTGGAGTGGGTTGCCATTGCCTTCTCCAGGGGCTCTTCCCAACCCAGAGATCGAACTAGTCTTCTGCTTGGCAGGTGGATTCTTTATCACTGAGCCACCTGGGAAGCCCCCAACTACTGGACTTGCCAGGGAATTTCTATAAATACTTTTTAATGGCCTGTCACAACTTCTAGACAGAGAACCGAATAATCTGAAAAATACGTCTGTTAACAATGATTGCCTGTGGATTTTTAGGTTATAAGCAACAGAGGCCTTAATTTTTTTTTTAAAACTTTTAATTGTATATAACGAACATACATACATTTACTTTGAAAAATCAAATATATGAATTAGCAATGAAAACATACCTTTTGGTTCAAAGTTGAAAAAGAATGAGTATAGATAGAGGAGATCAATCTTAAGAGGTCAGGGAAACGAGGGGAGCTAGTAAAGGAGTCTGAGAAGGAATGGCTAGGGCAGTAGGAGGATAATTAGGCAGAGTGATGGCTTGAAAGTCAAATGAAGAACACGTTTCAAGGTGGGAGTGATCCACTGTCTCAACAGGTGCTGATGGGTCAATCAGAGGAGAGCTAGACTTGAATTCTGGATGGAGCAACTTGGAGGTCATCTGTGAACTTAAGGGATGTTTTGTGGATTGGTGGGAGTGAAAGATGATTTAGAGTGGGTTTAAGAACATAGTTATTTGTCATCATTTTAAATGACCATTTAACTAAAATGTACTTTGAAAATTGGTAATTAAAGGAAAATAAATGAGCACTGGTCTTGCCTTTACAGTAGGAACAGTATTTTAGGATAATCAAATAGATTCAGTTGATAAAGAAAAACCTTCCTGAATAATCTAGAATTTCAGCATCGTCATTTTGGAAACTCTATGAAATTACTGATTCTGTCAAAGATTATGAATTGATTTAAAACCATCAGGAGAAGGAGCAGATAGGAATTGGACATTGTGCAGTGCCAAAGTCACAACACACAGCTTACTTTCTAGTTACATTGGGGAAATCTAATTTAAGATAAAGGACACGGCTGTCTTCACCCTGGGCCAGTGTCTAATACTGCTGTCACAATCGACGTCACTAGATACTGTGCTTTATAATGAGATGCAAAATGAAATATACATCATTTATTGTATACTTATTCAAAGTCATTTACCTTAAAACACTTAAGACTTTAGATCTAACTTTCAGTTTATAAGAAATTCAGATGATAGAGAAACAGACTGAACAATATCATGAAGGAGCAACCAGACAGATCCAGAAGGTAGGACATATGGGCTAGTGCCTTCAATAAGTCAGTGTCATGAGAAAGGGGATTGTGACCAGACGCAATGTATGGCCATAGGTTGAGTAGGATATGGACATATCAGTTGTAGAGGACATTTTTGGGATAATTGGGAAAATGTGATTATGGTTTAGGTGTTAGATGAGATGAAAAATTTCCATTTTGGAAAGGCAGAGATGATTAACTGATAAAGAGAAATTACGCAGTGCTATGTCTGATGTGATCTCATGTTGATTTAAAAAAAACCCATACAGGGACTTCCCAGGGGTCCAGTGGCTAAAACTCCATGTTCCCAATGCGGGGGGCCCACGTTCAGTCTTTGGTCAGGGAGTTAGACCCCACATGCCACAACTAAGAGTTCAAAAGCTGCGGCTAAAAGATGGTATATGCTGCAACTAAGGAACCCGCATGCTGCAACAAAGACAAAGATCCCGTGTGCCGCAACTGAGACCTGGCTCAGCCAAACAAATACATAAACATTTTACAAATCCATACACTGAAGCCGCACACTGTTGGTGGGAACGTAAACTCTTGCAACCACTGTAGAGAACAGTATGGAGATTCCTCAAAAAATTAAGAATAGAACTACCATATGATCCAGCAAGGGATACTGATCCACTTCTGGGTACTTACCCAAAGAATATGAAAATGCTAATTCAAAAGGATATATGCACCCTTTTGTTTATCACAGCATTATTTACAGTAACCAAGATGTGCAACCAATCTAGGTGCCCATCAATAGATGAATGAATAAAGATGTTCTTTATACATACATTTATATACATGTATAAAATGACTACCAGCCACCAAAAAGATGAAATCTTGCCATTTGTGGCAACAGGGAGGGACCTTGAGGGTATTATGCTAAGTGAAATAAATTAGATGAGGAAAGACAAATGCTGCATAATTTTACTCTATGTGGAATATAAGAAACAAGCAAATAAAATAAATGAACAAACCAAACCAAATGAAAACAAACACACAGATACAGAGAACAGGGTACTGGTTACCAGGGAAGAAGGGGAAGGGGGGTGAGTGCAATGGGTAGAGAGGATCAACTATATTGGTGATGGATAGAAACTACATTTTTGGTGGTGAGCACGCTATAGTCTAAACAAAAGTGCAAATATAATGTTGCACACAGGAAACTTATGTAATGTTATAAACCAATGTTACCTCAATAAAAAGCAAGTTTGTTTTAGAAGTTTGCTGTTTTTAAAAGTTTGTTTTAAACAAACACCATACGTTAAAAAAATATGTATGTAAAAGATCTAGTTATTACTGGAGTGCTAAGTTACTAAGATTAATATTCTCTGTATAGTGAGAACAAAAATTTTTCACTATATTATTTTGCTTATCTACATTGTCTCGGAGAAGACAATGGCACCCCACTCCAGCACTCTTGCCTGGAAAATCCCATGGATGGAGCAGCCTGGTGGGCCGCAGTCCATGGGGTCACTAAGAGTCGGACACGACTGACTGACTTCGCTTTCACTTTTCACTTTCATGCATTGGAGGAGGAAATGGCAACCCACTCCAGTGTGCTTGCCTGGAGAATCCCAGGGACGGGGGAGCCTCGTGGGCTGCCGTCTACCGGGTCACACAGAGTCGACACGACTGAATCGACTTAGCAGCAGCAACATTGTCTACAATGTTGTGCATTTCATCTAAAATAATATATTATTTTAAAACATAACAGAAAAAACTGAAAATGAGAAAAATAAGAGAATGGGAGGAGAGGGCTAAATATCATTCTTTCAAAAAATGTTGCTAAAAATTCTACTGAGAATTTAGAAAACAGAGAAATTAGGCTATAGCTAGATGAGGAAGTGGGGTCAGATGAAATTTTTTTAAATAGAAAAAATAACAACATGATTTTATGGTGATTGGAACAAACCAACAAAGATGGAAAAAAACTGATGAAAGAAAAGTGAGGACTTCTGAACTAATGCTCTTGAGTAGCCAAGAGGAGCTGGCCTTAGATAACCATGTATTGATGTCAGGCACAATGTCCTCTAGAGCAAAAGCACTACTACAGAAAAAAGGATCACATGCACAGTAACAAAGGGTTCAATTCATGAAGAGAATATAATTCTAAAGTGTGTGCTTCTAATGACATGCATATAAAGTGAATATTGACAGAAGTGTAAGGGGAGATTCAGAAATTCACCATCATGGTGGGCTATAATACAGCTCTGTCAGTAACTGACAGATCTACAGAGCAGTAATGAACCAGGATATAGAAGATTTGAATGACGCAATTAACTTCATTTAGTGAACTTATATAGAACGCTGCTCTCAGCAATTAGAGAGTACACATTCTTTTCAAGCACACATGGAACACTTATTGATCACTTACTAAGTAACAAAGCCAGCTTCAATAAATACCAAAGAATCAATATCACACAGACCACATTCTCTGACCACAGTATAATTAAATGAGAAATCAAAACATTATGAAACATGCTTTTAGACATTAAAAAAAAACTTTCAAATGTGACTGTTGGAGTCCATATCAAAAACTGAGGGGCAGCATCTAAAGAGGAAGTAAAGACCCCCATTAACCAGGTAGATACCTTGAAAGGTCTCCACTACATTCTTTTTTTAAAATTGGAGGATAATTGCTTTGCAATATTGTGTTAGTTCCTGCCTTACATCAACATGAATCAGCCACAGTTATATCCTAATTACCAGCCCCCCTGCCTTTCTCCCTGTACAGCCTAAGATGAGCCCACTAAGCATGACCTAACCACTTCAAGGACAACTGCTACTCACCTTCTTCCCAAAGTTAAAATCATCCATGTCCAGCTTGTAGCCAGAGGCAGCATCATGAAGCAGCTGTTCCCCAAGTATATCATCTCCCAGACATGTCTATCTAATCTTCTAGTTCAGACTTTTATCTTACCCTGGTGTGGTTTTACATCATCCTGTTACTTCTGGACTAAACTTTTAAACTGTGGTGTTGGAGAAGACTCTTGAGAGTCCCTTGGACTGCAAGGAAATCCAGTCCATCCTAAAGGAAATCAGTCCTGAATATTCATTAGAAGGACTGATGCTGAAGCTGAAACTCCAATAATTTGGCCACCTGATGTGAAGAACCGACTCATTGGAAAAGACCCTGATGTTGGGAAAGATTGAAGGCAGGAGGAGAAGGGGATGGGGGGATGGCAGAGGATGAGATGGTTGGATGGCATCACTGATGCCATAGACATGAGTTTGAGCAAGCTCCAGGAGTTGGTGACCGACAAGAAAGCCTGGTATGCTGCAGTCCATGGGGTCGCAAGGAATTGAACATGACTGAGCAACTGAACTGAACTGATGGACTAAACAATAGATAGAGCCCACCTATCTCACTTGTGCTTCCTTCACATGCATCAAAGTTCTCAGATGGTGCAAGGATAAGAACAGATTCATGAACACTTGGTTCATTTATGCAGGTGCAGGGCCAAGACCTTTTTTGAGCACTAGGTTGATTGCATTCCATTTTGTCCATAATGTAGACCTTCAGTCTAAGGATCTCAATCACTATCTTTGCACAAAGTTCTTCCAATTTCCAGCCCAATGCTTCCCTCGCTCTTATGATTAAAAAAAAAAGTCAAATAGTACAATCTGCTTTTAAAATCAGTTTTGAATTTTCCAGCATTTTGCTGACCAAGACATGCTCATCTAACTTCACTGATTTTTTTTTCTAACACAAACTATCCCTAAACATCTGCACTCATGTTGTTTTTGTTCAGTCGCTCAGTTGTGTTCGACTCTTTGTGACCCCGTGGACTGCAGCACGCCAGGCTTCCCTGTCCTTCACCAGGTCCCAGAGTTTGCTCAAACTCATGTCCATTGAGTCAGTGATGCCATCCAATCATTTTATGTTAACATCAATTATAAGGTACATTTGCTTACATATTATTGACCATATAATAATCCCAATAAAATCCCAATCTTTGTTCTAATTAGTAGTATCTGCCAATAACCACTACTCATATGCAATAGTGGGGAAGAAAAAAAAAAAGGACAATCACATTAATTACTCTTAAGAAAAGGGTTTGGTGGTTCAGGACCTGTGCTGTATCTTGCTGGACAGGTCTGTATAGGTAAGTGATGGAACCGCAAATCTTGGGGGCATCGTCTATAACACACTTCCTGGAGCAGTGGAGTGAGTTTCCCGGTCCCTGTGATCTACTTGCTTGGAAGACTTCCCTTATATAACCAGCATCCTTCAGGTCTGCATCAAAGAAGACTAGTGAATAGGATCTTCTCTAGGGAGTCATTTACTTCTTATTTTTGGTATCTTTTTTTTCCGCCCTGGTATCTTTTTTCTATGATTAGGGACCGAGTCTTCCTGTAACATTGGTTTATGAAAATCTCAGGTCTTTGTTTGCCAGCACCACTTTTTTTTTTTTTTTTTTTTCTGGTGCTACAATTCCCATAAAATTTTGGTGACCCGGGCATTTCATTTGGGAAGTCTCTGCTAAAAAGTCCAAACGAGGAATCTTGTCTTTCTTGGTAATATCCAGGCCTGGTTAAGATGCAGAGCTAGACTGCCTAGGGGGTCTGCTCAGTTATACCAGTTCTCCAATTAATGCTTTAGCTTCAGGGTATGTATGGTGAATATCAGGGGTGGTGTCTAACTTCCTCCTCTAATCTGCCTTGGAAGGTCATCCCTGCAAACCTTGCATTCCACAACCATCAGGAAGTTCTTTTCTTAAAAAATTAATTAATTTATTTTAATTGGAGGATAATTTCTTTACAATATTGTGGTGGTTTTGCCAATTCCCTCCCCTCCGCATCCCTCTGGGTTGTCCCGGAGCAGCATGTTGGTCTTTTAAAGTGGGAGGCAATTTCACATTTGCCCAGCAGAGGGGGCTCAATAGGAGATGGTTTGGAGAAATCAGGTTTTTATTCTTTTTTTAAAAAAACAAAGCTGTTTTCTCTTAGACCCTTCATTCAATCCCAGAATGCCATGCTGGTTCTGCTTTCAAAATTCATGCAGGATCTGACCACTTAATCACATCTCCAGTGCTACCGCTCTAGCCTGAGTCTCCTTCATTCTCTCACCTGGGTTACTGCAGAGGTCTCCTAACACTTGTCCTGCTTTTACTTGCTTCCTTGTCATCTATTCTCATCTGACCCAGCAAACAGAGAGATTATTTTAAGATATAAGTATACTGTATTACTTCTCTGCTCAAAATCCTGCAATGGCTTCTCATTTCTCCCAGAGTCAAAGCCAAAGTCCTCACTTAGACTCCATCCCACTCATTCCCCCATTACCTGTCTGACCTGCCTAGCAACTCTCCGCACCCATGCCCTGCTCCAGCCCCATTAGCCTTTTGGTTATTGCATGAACACCCAGGTACATTCTTGCTCTTTCCCTTTCATGTTCATGTAACTCACTTGGCTTGCAAGGTGGTGCAGTGGTAAAGTATCTGCCTACCAATGGCAGGAGATGCAAGAGATGCGAGTTTGATCCCTGGGTTGGGAAGATCCCCTGGAGGAGGGCATGGCAACCCACTCCAGTATTCTTAACTGGAGAATCCCATGGACAGAGGAGCCTGGCGGGCTACAGTCCGTGGATTGCAAAGAGTCAGACATGACTGAGTGACTGAGCACAAGCAAAAACAACTCACTCCTTCATTTCTTCCATGTCTTTACTCAATTCTTGCTTTTCCAATGAGTCTCCCCCTGACCACTCTATTTAAAATTGCAACCAATGCTTCCCTACTCTATCTAAATTTCTTACCCTGCTCCACTATTTCCTCCACAGTACTCAGCATGTTACAAAAAAAAAAAAAAAATTATTTGGCTGCATTAGGTCTTAGTTGCATTATGTAAGATCTTTTGTTGCACTGCACAGCCTCTCTAGTAGTGATGTACAGGCTTAGTTGCCCTGTGGCAAGTGGGATCTTAGTTCCCCAACCAGCAATTGAACTCAGGTCCCTTGTTGGAAGGTGGATTCTTAACCACTGGCCCACCAAGGAAATTCCCAACACATTCTGTCATACTGTTCTATACTGAAAGTTGCAAACAAATATAATTGCTTTGTTTACTATTTACCATCTTTGTCCTCTTCCTACAACACAAGAGATGATTCTACACATGGACATCACCAGATGGTCAACACTGAAATCAGATTGATTATATTCTTTGCAGCTGAGAAGAAGAGAAGCTATACAGTCAGCTATGTGAAGAAGCTCTATACAGTCAGCAAAAACAAGACTGGGAGCTGACTGTGTCTCAGATCATAAGCTCCTTATTGCACAGTTCAGGCTTAAATTGAAGATGGTAGGGAAAACCACTAGACCATTCAAGTATGACCTAAATCAAATCCCTTATGATTATACAGTAGAGGTGACAAATAGATTCAAGAGAATCTATACTTGAATTTAGAATCAAGAAAATTCTAAATCTGATCTAATATTCTGAATCTAAGATCAGAATAGATCTTAGATCTGGTAGACAGAGTGCCTAAAGAACTATGGATGGAGGTTCTTAAGACTGTATAGGAAGTGGTGACCAAAACCATCCCCAAGAAAAAGAAATACAAGAAGGCAAAGTGGTTGTCTGAGGAGGCCTTACAAAAAGCTGAGAAAAGAAGAGAAGCGAAAGGCAAAGGAGAAAGGGAAAGATACACCCAACTGAATACAGAGTTCCAGGGAATAGCAAGGAGAGAAAAGAAAGCCTTCTTAAGTGAACAATGCAAAGAAATAGAGGAAAACAATAGAATGGGAAAGACTAGAGATCTCTTCAAGAAAATTGGAGATACCAAGGGAACATTTCATGCAAAGATGGGCACAATAAAGGACAGAAATGGTATGGACCTAACAGAAGCAGAAGAGATTAAGAAGCAGTGGCAAGAATACACAGAAGAACTATACAAAAAATGTCTTAATGACCCAGATAACCAAGATGGTGTGGTCATACCTAGAGCCAGACATCCTCGAGTGTGAAGTCAAATGGGCCTTAGGAAACATTACTATGAACAAAGCTAGTGGAGGTGATGGAATTCCACCTGAGCTATTTCAAATCCTAAACGATGATGTTGTTAAAGTGTTGCACTTCACATGCCAGCAAATTTGGAAAACTCAGCAGTGGCCACAGGACTGGAAGAAGTCAGTTTCCATTCTAATCCCAAAGAAAGACAATGCCAAAGAATGTTCAAACTACCCAGTTGCTATTATTTCACATGCTAGCAAGGTTATGCTCAAATCCTTTAAGCTAGGCTTCAGCAGTTTGTGAACTGAGAACTTCCAGATGTTCAAGCTGGATTTAAAAAAGGTAGAGGAACCAAATATCAAATTGCCAATATCCGCTGGATCATAGAAAAAGCAAGGGAATTCCAAAAAAAAATCTACTTATGCTTCACTGACTACACTTAAGCCTTTGACAGGGTGGATCACAACAAACTGGAATTCTTCAAGAGATGGGAATACTGGACCACCTTAGCTGTCTCCTGAGAAACCTGTATGCAGTCCAAGAAGCAACAGTCAGAACCATACATGAAATAATAGACTGGTTCAGAATTGAGAAAGGGGTACATCAAGGCTGCTTATTTGATGTATATGCGGAGTATATCATGCGAAATGCTGGGCTGGATGAAGCACAAGCTGGAATTAAGATTACCGGGAGAAGTATCAATAACCTCAGATATGCAGATGATATCACTCTAATGGCAGAAAGCGAAGCAGAACTAAACAGCATCTTGATGAGGGTGAAAGAGGAGAGCGAAAAAGCTGGCTTTAAACTCAACATTCAAAAAACTAAGATCTGGTCCTATCACTTTATGGCAAATAGAGGGGGAAAAGTGGAAACAGTGACAGGTTTTATTTTCCTGGGCTCCAAAATCACTGTGGACAGTGACTGCAGCCATGAAATTAAAAGATGCTCTCTCTTTGGCAGAAAAGCTATGACAAAACTAGGCAGCATACTAAAAAGCAGAGACATCACTTTGCCAACAACATTCTTATAGTCAAAGCTATGGTTTTTCCACTAGGCATGTGTGGATGTGAGAGCTGGAACATGAAGAAGGCTGAATGCTAAAGAATTGCTCTCAAATTGTGGTGCTGGAGAAGACTCTTGAGCGTTCCTTGGACAGCAAGTAGATCGAATCAGTCAATCCTAAAGGAAATCAACCCTGAATATTCATTGGAAGGACTGATACTGAAACTCCAAGACTTTGGTTACCTGATGAGAAGAGCAGATTCACTGAAAAAGACCCTGATGCTGGGAAAAATTGAGGGCAGGATGAGAAGGGGGCAAGAGAGGATGAGATGGTTGGATGGCATCATCAACTCAATGGACATAAAAAAGTTTGAGCAAACTCTGGGAGATAGTGAAGGGCGGGGAAGCCTGGTGTGCTGCATTTCATGGGGTCACAAATAGTCGGACACAGCTTAGCAACAGCAGCAACAACAACAAATCTTTCTATTTCCTGCATGAGCTCTTTGAGGGCAGGGATGTTAATTCACTATGCTTAGAACAGTATCTGGCCAGAGTAGGTGCTCGAAACATATATATTGAATGAATGAATCAATACCTTCATTCCAACAGCTAAGATTTTACAATTCTTCTAATTAATGCTCTAACTTCATTCCTGGGAGTTGGTGAAGTATAGAGAATCAGAAAATCTGACACAACAGTTCAGGAAGATTTGAGACTCTTTAAAAAAAAAATTTTTTTTTTGAAGTATAGTTGGTTTACAATATTGTGTTTTCTTATGTACAGCAAAATGATTCAGTTATACATATATATGTATATTCTTTTTCATATTCTTTACCATTATGGTTTGTCATAAACTACTATATTAAATATATTTCCCAGTGCTGTATAATATGACCTTGTTTTTTCATCCTATATGTCAATGTATAATAGTTTGCTTCTGCTAGTCCCAAACTCCCATTCCAAGGCTAACATATTTTATCATAAGCCACTTGGCTTATGGGATCTTAGTTCCCTGCTGCTGCTGCTGCTAAGTCGCTTCAGTCATGTCTGACTCTGTGTGACTCCATAGACGGCAGCCCACCAGGCTCCCCTGTCCCTGGAATTCTGCAGGCAAGAACACTGGAGTGGGTTGCCATTTCCTTCTCCAATGCATGAAAGTGAAAAGTGAAAGCGAAGCTGCTCAGTCATGTCCGGCTCAAAGCAACCCCATGGACTGTAGCCTACCAGGCTCCTCCGTCCATGGGATTTTCCAGGCAAGAGTACTGGAATGGGTGCCATTGCCTTTTCCGCTTAGTTCCCTGACCAAGGATCAAACCAGGGCCTTCATCAGTGAAAGAGCAGAGTACTAACCACTGGGCCCCAGAGAATCCCCCCAAGGCTAATTCTTGATCGTGACCACAACAACCTCAGGTCCCCCTGGATTTTACCATTTTTTGTCAATTGGACTGTTGCTGGATAACAGCTTGTCTCTGGCTGCACCTTGCCTGTGTGCTCTCTTCAGTTGTGTCCGACTCTTTGTGAGGCTATGGACTGGCTCCTCTGTCCAGGGAATTCTCCAAGCAAGAATACTGGAGTGGGATGCCATGCCCTTCTCCAGGGGGTCTTCCCAACCCAGGGACTGCACCCTAGTCTCTTAAGTCTCCGGCATTAGCAGGCTGGTTCTTTACCACTAGCACCACCTGAGATGCCCTGCACCTTACTGAAATCCACAAACAATGGCCACCACACTCTGTTTTGCTATAAGGTTATCTGAAGCTTTGGTCTCAGTTAACACGTGGATTGAGCACCAAAAGATACCGGGGAAGATAAATTAGGAGTTTGGGATTAACATATATAAAATAGGTAAACAACAAAGGCCTACTAGATAGCGCAGGGAACTATACTCAATATCTTGTGAGAAGTTATAATGGAAAAAGAATCTGAAAAAGAATATATGAGTCACTTAGCTATATACTTGAAACTAAAACAACATTGTAAATCAACTATGCTTTAATTAAAAAAAGAAACTACCAAAAAAATAAAAGAGACACCAGGGAAGAGTTTAACTAATCATTTCATTACTACATTGTAAAGACCATCAGCTTCCCTTTCTGTGGTCACATATTCTTCTTGCACCCCTCTGCCCAGCTCAGCCAAGTTTAGAGTATCTTTCAAGGTCTGAGATCTGAACCCTACTCTGAATGTTCCTTTCTGTGTCATCTAGGACTCCGATTGCAAATAACAGAATACGAATCAAGTTAATTTTAAAAATCAGCTCAATTCAGTCACTCAGTCGTGTCCGACTCTTTATGACCCCATGGACTGCAGCATGCCAGGCCTCCCTGTCCATCACCAACTCCCAGAGTTTACTCAAACTCATGTCCATTGAGTCGGTGATGCCATCCAACCATCTTATCCTCGGTTGTCCGCTTCTCTGGCCTTCAACCTTTCCCAGCATCAGGGTCTTTTCCAATGAGTCAGTTCTTTGCATCAGGTGGCCAAAGTATTAGGGTTTCAGCTTCAGCATCAGTCCTTCCAGTGAATATTCAGGACTGATTTCCTGTAGGATGGACTGGTTGGATCTCCTTGCAGTCCAAGGGACTCTCAAGAGTCTTCTCCAACACCTTAGTTCAAAAGCATCAGTTCTTTGACACTCAGCTTTCTTTAGGCCCAACTCTCATATCCATACATGACCACTGGAAAAACCATATCTTTGACCAGATGGACCTTTGTTAGCAAAGTAATGTCTCTGCTTTTTAATATGCTATCTAGGTTGGTCATAGCTTTTCTTCCAAGGAGCAAGTGTCTTAATTTCATGGCTGCAGTCACCATCTGCACTGATTTTGGAGCCCAGGTAAATAAAGTCTGTCACTGTTTCCACTGTTTCCCCATCTAATTGCCATGAAGTGATGGGACTGGATGCCAGTATCTTAGTTTTCTGAATGTTGAGTTTTAAGACAACTTTTTCACTCTCCTCTTTCACTTTCATCAGGAGACTCTTTAGTTCTTCACTTTCTGCCATAAGGGTGGTATCATCTGCATATCTGAGGTTATTGACATTTCTCCCAGCAACTTTGATTCCAGCTTGTGCTTCCTCCAGCCCAGTGTTTCTCATGATGTACTCTGCATAGAAGTTAAATAAGCATGGTGACAATATACAGCCTTGATGTACTCCTTTTCCTATTTGGAAATAGTCTGTTGTTCCATGTCCAGTTCTAACTGTTGCTTCCTGACCTGAATACAGATTTCTAAAGAAGCAGGTCTGGTGGTCTGGTATTCTCATCTCTTTAAGAATTTTCCACAGTTTGTTGTGGTCCACACAATCAAAGGCTTTGGCATAGTCAATAAGGCAGAAATAGATGTTTTTCTGGAACTCTCTTGCTTTTTCCATGATCCAACAGATGTTGGCAATTTGGTCTCTGGCTCCTCTGCCCTTTCTAAATCCAGCTTGAACATCTGGAAGTTCACGGTTCATGTATTGTTGAAGCCTGGCTTATAGAATTTTGAGCATTACTTTACTAGTGTGTGAGATGAGTGCAATTGTGCGGTAGTTTGAGCATTCTTTGGCATTGCCTTTCTTTGGCATTGGAATGAAAACTGACCTTTTCCAGTCCTGTGGCCACTGCTGAGTTTTCCAAATTTGCTGGCATATTGAGTGCAGCACTTTTACAGCATCATCTTTTAGGATTTGAAATAGCTCCACTGGAATTCCATCACCTCCAATAGCTTTGTTTGTAGTGATGCTTCCTAAGGCCCACTTGACTTCGAATTCCAGAATGTCTGGCTCTAGGTTGGTGATCACACCATCATGATTATCTGGGTCGTGAAGATCTTTTTTGTACAGTTCTTCTGTGTATTCTTGCCATCTCTTCTTAATATCTTCTGCTTCTGTTAGGTCCATACCATTTCTGTCCTTTATTGTGCCCATCTTTGCATGAAATGTTCCCTTGGTATCTCTAATTTTGCATCTGGAATGCAAAAGTAGGGAGTCAAGAAATACCTGGAGTAACAGGCAAATTTGGCCTTGGAGTACAGAATAAAGCAGGGCAACGGCTAATAGAATTTTGCCAAGGGAACTCACTGGTCATAGCAAACACCCTCTTCCAACAACACAAGAGAAGACTCTACACATGGACATCACCAGATGGTCAATACTGAAATCAGATTGATTATATTCTTTGCAACCAAAGATGGAGAAGCTCTGTACAGTCAGCAAAAACAAGACCAGGAGCTGATTGTGGCTCAGATCATGAGCTCCTTATTGCCAAATTCAGACTTAAATTGAAGAAAGTAAGGAAAACCACTAGACCATTCAGGTATGGCCTAAATCAAATCCCTTACAATTATACTGTGGAAATGACAAATAGATTCAAGGGATTAGATCTGATGGACAGAGTGCCTGAAGAACTATGGATGGAGGTTCATGACATTATATAGGAGACAGGGATCAAGACCATCCCCAAGAAAAAGAAAGGCAAAATGGTTGTCTGAGGAGGCCTTACAAATAGCTGTGAATAGAAGGGATGTGAAAAGCAAAGGAGGAAAGGAAAGATATACCCATTTGAATGCAGAATTCCGAAGAACAACAAGAAGAGATAAGAAAGCCTTCCTCAGCGATCAAAACTTTTAAAATAGGAGGACTTATTATAAAGATACAGAGGGGTTTCACAGGAAATAAAATCTGGTGCTTACATTTCATAAAACTCCAAACTTGCTCTTATATTAATACAGTGTGTAGCCCAGACGTACTGGGATTACTTCCTTTCTTCCCTCAGGAGTTTTACTTGCTAGAGTGCCTCTGTTGGATTGATTGCCTGACTAATAACCATGTCTTCCTTTTCTTCCTTCTTCAGGGCAGTTTGGGCTGGTGTTTTCTCTCCACAGTGGTATATATGACAGCAGAAAGGGACTGCATCCCAACTTGAGTGGCAGAACCTGAAGCGAATCAGGCCAGTTCCATTGCTTTTGTCATTGACTGGTTTGGCACTAGTCATGGGTCTTTGGTTGGGTTTACTAGAGTACAGTCTAAGACAGGGATGCTCGCACAAGTGATTGATGAATGGACTGCCCTCAGGAGAAGGGAAATGAGGGAAGCGGGGAAAGGGAAGCAAGGACATGGTCTCATTTGGAGATTAGCTTCAATGTGAGTCCATGCGGAGCTCTGGAGTGTAAATTGCACCACACATTTCCTCCCATTTTGGAGCCAGGGGCTAACCTTTTGTACCAGCTTCTCTGTTAATCACTGGCTACAGGTTCCCCTGAGGAGAGGGTGTGGTGGTGATGGTGATAGCAAGATGATTCTGGTTCGAGTTGGAGACAAGCTATGGGTCATCAGCAGTCAACCCTCAGGAGAATCCCCGGCTGAGTAGAGGGTATTTGTGCACGGGGCATCAAAACCATGTACTATAGCATGGGATTAGGGTGACCACTGCCCCTGTTTGCATGAGGCTGACTTGGTTTTATCTATTTGTTTTTCCTTTTTTAAAAAAATATAGCTGACATACAGTATTTTGCTAGTTTCAGGTGTACTACATTGTACAGGAGACAGGGATCAAGACCATCCCCATGGAAAAGAAATGCAAAAAATCAAAATGGCTGTCTGGGGAGGCCTTACAAATAGATGTGAAAAGAAGAGAAGCGAAAAGCAAAGGAGAAAAGGAAAGATATAAGCATCTGAATGCAGAGTTCCAAAGAATAGCAAGAAGAGATAAGAAAGCCTTCTTCAGGGATCAATGCAAAGAAATAGAGGAAAACAACAGAATGGGAAAGACTAGAGATCTCTTCCGGAGGAGGCAATGGCACCCCACTCCAGTACTCTTGCTTGGAAAATCCCATGGACGGAGGAGCCTGTTAGGCTGCAATCCATGGGGTCGCTAAGAGTCGGATACGACTGAGCGACTTCACTTTCACTTTTCACTTTCATGCATTGGAGAAGGAAATGGCAACCCACTCCAGTGTTCTTGCCTGGAGAATCCCAGGGACGGGGGAGCCTGGTGGGCTGTCATCTATGGGGTCGCACAGAGTCGGACAAGACTGAAGTGACTTAGCATAGCATAGAGATCTCTTCAAGAAAATCAGAGATACCAAAGGAACATTTCATGCAAAGATGGGCTTGATAAAGGACAGAAATGGTATGACCTAACAGAAGCAGAAGATATTAAGAAGAGGTGGCAAGAATACACAGAAGAACTTACAGAAAAGATCTTCACAACCCAGATAGTCATGATGGTGTGATCACTGACCTAGAAACAGACATCCTGGAATGTGAAGTCAAGTGGGCCTTAGAAATCATCACTATGAACAAAGCTAGTGGAGGTGATGGAATTCCAGTTGAACTCTTTCAAATCCTGAAAGATGACGCTGTGAAAGTGCTGCACTCAATATGCCAGCAAATTTGGAAAACTCAGCAGTGGCCACAGGACTGGAAAAGGTCAGTTTTCATTCCAATCCCAAAGAAAGGCAATGCCAAAGAATGCTCAAACTACCACACAACTGCACTCATCTCACACGCTAGTAAAGTAATGCTCAAAATTCTCCAAGCCAGGCTTCACCAATATGTGAACCGTGAACTTCCTGATGTTCAAGCTGGTTTTCGAAAAGGCAGAGGAACCAGAGATCAAATTGTCAACATCCACTGGATGATGGAAAAAGCAAGAGAGTTCCAGAAAAACATCTATTTCTGCCTTATTGACTATGCCAAAGCCTTTGACTGTGTGGATCACAATAAACTGTGGAAAATTCTGAAAGAGAAGGGAATACCAGACCACCTGATCTGCCTCTTGAGAAATCTGTATTCAGGTCAGGAAGCAACAGTTAGAACTGGACATGGAACAACAGACTGGTTCCAAATAGGAAAAGGAGTACGTCAAGGCTGTATACTGTCACCCTGCTTATTTAACTTCTATGCAGAGTACATCATGAGAAACGCTGGACTGGAAGAAACACAAGCTGGAATCAAGATTGCTGGGAGAAATATCGATAACCTCAGATATGCAGATGACACCACCCTTATGGCAGAAAGTGAAGAGGAACTCAAAAGCCTCTTGATGAAAGTGAAAGTGGAGAGTGAAAAAGTTGGCTTAAAGCTCAACATTCAGAAAACAAAGATCATGGCATCTGGTCCCATCACTTCATGGGAAATAGATGGGGAAACAGTGGAAACAGTGTCAGACTTTGTTTTTCTGGGCTCCAAAATCACTGCAGATGGTGACTGCAGCCATGAAATTAAAAGACACTTACTCCTTTGAAGGAAAGTTATGACCAACCTAGATAGCATATTCAAAAGCAGAGACATTACTTTGCCAACAAAGGTTCATCTAGTCAAGGCTACGGTTTTTCCTGTGGTCATGTGTGGATGTGAGAGTTGGACTGTGAAGAAAGCTAAGCGCCAAAGAATTGATGCTTTTGAACTGTGGTGTTGGAGAAGACTCTTGAAAGTCCCTTGGACTGCAAGGAAATCCAACCAGTCCATTCTGAAGGAGATCAGCCCTGGGATTTCTTTGGAAGGAGTGATGCTAAAGCTGAAACTCCAGTACTTTGGCCACTTCATGTGAAGAGTTGACTCATTGGAAAAGACTCTGATGCTGGGAGGGATTGGGAGCAGGAGGAGAAGGGGATGACAGCGGATGAGATGGCTAGATGGCATCACTGACTCGATGGACGTGAGTCTGAGTGAACTCCGGGAGTTGGTGATGGACAGGGAGGCCTGGCCTGCTGCAATTCATGGGGTTGCAGAGAGTCGAACACGACTGAGCGACTGATTTGATCTGATCTGATCTGACATAGTTATTTGATATTTGCATATGTTATGAAATGATCACCGTGGTTAGTCTAGTAACCATCTGTTCCCATACAAAGTTATTAGAATATTGTTGACTATATTCCTTATACTGCACATTACATTCTTGGGGCTTATTTATTTCATAACTAGGGGTTTGTACCTCTTAATCCCCTGTACTAATTTCACTCCACCTCACCCCTCCCCTCCAGCAACTACGCATTTGTTCTTTTTTATATATATAAAAATTCTTTTTAAACATTATTTATCTATTTTCAGCTGCGTGTTGCGTGTTTGTTGCCGCATACGGGCTTTCTCTAGTTCCGGAGAGCAGGGGCCACTCTCTGCTCGCAGTGCATGGCGCTGTGCGGTGCACAGGCGTTGTGGTGGTTTCTCTTGTGAAGACAGGCTCTAGGCACTTGGGCTGCAGTAGTTTCAGCACAAGGGCTCATCAGCTGTGACTCTTGGGCCCTAGTGTGTGCAGGCTTCCATAGTCGTGGTGCTTGGGCATAGTTGCTCTGCGGCATGTGGACTCCTCCCAGACCAGGGAACCAACCATGTCCCCCACGTTGGCAGGTGGATTCCTATCCATTGTGCTACCAGGGAAGTCCTACCCATTAGTTCTTTGTATCTAAGAGTCAGTTCTCATTTTGTTTTATTTTTAGTTTCCACATATAAGTGAGATCAAACATTATTTATCTTTGTCTGATTTATTTCACTTAGCATAATAGCCTCTAGATCCATCCGTGTTGTCACAAATGGCAATATTTCATTTTTATGTCTGAGTAATATTCCATTATATATATGTATATATATCTTTTTATCCATTCATTTATCAGCGGACACTTAGGTTGAACATATATGCACTTAGGTTGTGCATGTATCTTTTTAAATTAGAGGTTTTGTTTTCTTCAGGTAAATGCCTGGAAGTGAAATTTCTGGGTCACATAGTGAGTGGTTCTATTTTTAATTTTTTGAGGAACTATCATACTTTTTTCCATAATGGTTGCACCGATTTACATTCTCATTAATAGCACATGAGGGTTCCCTTTTCTCCACATCCTCGCCAACACTTGTTATTTGATGGCTTTTTAATGATAGCAGGGGTGAGGTGATCTCTCATTGTGGTTTTAATTTTCATTTCCTTGGCGGTTAGCAATGCTGTATCTTTTCATGTATCTGGCAGTAATCTGTATTATTTTTTCCTGAAAAATGTCTCTGTCCATTAAAATTTTCTAATATGTTTTAATGAACGAATGAATGAATTTTTGGCTGTACCAGGTCTTTGCTGCTGTGCTTGAGTTTGCTCTGGTTTCAGTGGGGTGTGCCCATTTTTAAATTGGACTATTTGTGTGTATGTGTTAAGGGCACTGTCTTGGTTTTAGCATAAAAGTCCCACATCCCAGAAAAACCTCAGTCCCAGGCAAACCAGGATGGTTGGCCCCCCTATATCAAACCCATTTGGCCAATGCTATATGAAGGAAAGTCTGCCAGTGGATTTCTAAGAAAGAGACACAAGAAGGATGTGCATGTTCATGATCAGTCACTCAGTTGTGTCTGACTTTTTATAACCCCACAGACCCCACAGACTGTAGCCCACCAGGCTCCTCTGTCCATGAGGTTCTCCAGGCCTAGAGCGGGTTGCCATTTCCTCCTCCAGGGGATCTTTCCCACCCTGGGATTGAAAGGATAAAGAAACCTTTTTCTTACTCTCGTCATCTGGATCTATGCCTGGAACTGCTGTACTTGCCCAGCGGCCGTGACAGAAGAGAGTCTTCAGGCAAAGCTAACACCATCAGAGGGTAACTAGCAGATATTCCACCTCGAAATTTGGTTATCTCAACAGAAGTCCCCTTTTAAATGGTGGTCCTATCTTCCCTTCACGAAACACACACCAGGCATCAATGAAGAAAGGAGCTCGAAAGAGCAGCAGAGTGTGGGAAGAAACAAGCAGTAATTCTATCTGCATGTTTCCTCCTACCATACAAGGGAAGGGTGTTCCCTCCCATCCTGCTCCTGAGAAGAGTGTTTCATGCGGACGGTCCCTCTCACTCAGCTCCCTCTGTCCCCTCAATTCTCTCCCCTTTTCCCTCTTGGAGGACACACAGTCCAGTGCATCCCAGCCCCTTCCTGAGAAACTTCAGCCCTGGACAAAGGAAAGGCAGGTTCTGCTCCTTCCAGTCCTGAGGCAGGGAGTGTCAGCACTCCCCCTGTATCCCCTGCACATCCTCTCTGCCCTCATGGACCTTCCCTTCCACACCAACAGTTCTTTACCTCACACACCTGCACCCTCCCACTGAGACCCGCTCTGCTGTGGAAGCGTGCTGGCCTCCTGGGGGCGGGCCACAAACAGACAGCAGTTGGGAATCAACAGCTCTGGGGGTGGCCCTCAGTTGATGGTGGGTAGGAGTTAGTGGATAAATACCCCAGCTGTCTCATTTGTGGTTAGGAGAACTCTGAGACGTGTTCTGTTCAGGCCTGAGCCCAACTGCCCGCAGCAGCCCCATTGGCTCATAACTCACCCTTGTTGGCTTCCTCCCTTCACTCCCCCTCCCCGTCTGCCCACGCTTCCTGGGATTGTCACCCAGTAACACTTTTTGTCCTCAAAAACTGCTCGGGGTCTGCTTCTGGGCAAACCCAACTGAAGTCCTTTGTTCTGATTCATTTTTATTTTATTTTAAATATTTTTTATTTATTTATTTGGCTGATTGGGGTCTTAATTGCCACATGCAGGATATATTTTTTCTTTTAGCTGTGGCACGTGGGATCTAGTTCCCTGACCAGGGATCAAACCCAGGGCCCCTTGAACTGGGAGTGAGGAGTCTTAGCCACTGGACTACCAGAGAAGTCCCTGTTCTGTTTTGAAAACCCAAATATCTCAGGATTTGGTCTAATAATTGCAAGTAATATTCCCCTCTGTGCAGTCTTTGCTGAAATTAGGGAGATAGAATGTGGTTTGACAAAGTGAGGATGGAAGTGGCTTCCCCTACTTCTTTTCACACTCTACTAGCTTTTACTGCTAGTATGGAGTCTCCTGTTTGTAACTTTTCATTAATTTTTTTTTTCAAAGTAAAAAGCATTTTTTAAAAGTCAACATAATTGGTATATACTATTTAAAGGCAAATGAGACTAAAAGACCGGACTCCCCTTCCTACTTCCCAATCCCACTCCTCAGAGGCCACTATTCTCATCTAATATTTCAAGCTGTTTCCTCTACTATTACCACCATATTTCTAAGTAATGTTTATACTGTTAACTCCTAACTTCTTAACATTAGACATAATCCGTTTTATTTCTTATTATGGTAGATGAACACTAAGCCCCCTTTAGTTCCTGATTTCTCCTTTGGTACACCTCCACACTCCACATATTATAATTTTTGGTTATGACTGAATAACTATGACTCCCAGCTAAGCCATATGGTATATTATAATTACATTTCCTTTCCTACACAATGTTTTGGTTTGCCTGGGATTAATTGTCTCGTTCTTTCATTCGGTTAGTTTTCTTTGTAGCTACTACTACAAATTATTCCCTCCTCATTTCTTAATCCCACTTGTGGTTGAGACTATTTCCTTTATACAAAAGGTAGCCTTCTATATCGGAGAAGGCAATGGCAACCCACTCCAGTACTCTTGCCTGGAAAATCCCTTGGATGGAGGAGCCTGGTGGGCTGCAGTACATGGGGTCGCTAAGAGTCGGACACGACTGAGCGACTTCACTTTCACTTTTCACTTTCATGCACTGGAGAAGGCAATGGCAACCCACTCCAGTGTTCTTGCCTTGAGAATCCCAGGGATGCGGGAGCCTGGTGGGCTGCCATCTATGGGGTCGCACAGAGTCGGACACGACTGAAGCAACTTAGCAGCAGCAGCAGCAGCAGCAACCTTCTTTATGGGTTTTCCTGGTGGCTCAGAAGTAAAGAATCTGCCTACAGTGCAGGAGACTCGAGTTTGATCCCTGGGTCAGCAAGATCCCCTGGAGAAGGAAATGGCAGCCCACTCCAGTGTTCTTGCCTGGGAAATTCCATGGACAGGGGATCCTGGTGGGCTACAGTCCATGAGGTTGCAAAAGAGTCGGACATGACTTTGTGACTAAACAACAGCCTTCTATGTATATACAAGCTTCTCTTGCTGTCTGAAAGCAGAGAGTTCCTATGAAATTTTTCATAAAATGAAATGGTGTAAAAGGAAGAAACAGTTACCTCCGAACACATCTGGCTAGTGGAATGAACAAAATAAATTGAGATAAAGCACAGATGCTCACAGACACAGTTCAAAGCTACAGTAGCTTGATGAGATGCTGTGTGCAGTTTCCAGACAGGGAGCCTGGTGGCGCCACTCTTATGGGATGCATGCTGTCTCAGTAACAGCCAGCTGCAAACTCTGAGCGCCGTCATTACTACTATTATGATGCTGGGCTTGGTGGCTTGCGGTATTTTCCCCAACCAGGGATTGAACCTGGCCCCTTGGCAGTGAGAGTGCTAACCACTGGACCTCCAGACACTTCCCTTTCACTTTTTTTTTAAATTAATTTCACTTTTGGTTGTGCTGGGTCTTCACTGCTGCGTGGGCTTCTCTCTAGTTGTGGCAAATGGGGCTATTCTCTAGCTGTGGTGCGTGGGCTTCTCATTGCGGGGGATTCTCCTGTTGAAGAGCGTGGGCTCTAGGGAATGAGGGCTTCACCAGTTGTGGCACGTGGGCTTACTGGTTGCAGTTCCCGGGCTCTAGAGCACAGGCCCAATAGTTGTAGCATATAGGCTTAGTTTCTGTGTGGATCAGGGATTAAACCCATGTCTCCTGCATTGGCAGGTAGATTCTTATTCACTGGACCACCAGGAAGTCCCGCCATTTTTCCTAAAGCAAAAATTCTCTTCAGATCTTTCAGTTAGCAAAAACAGGTACTAACGTAGGTCTTCTGTAAAAGCAAAGGGGCATAAAGTGAACTTTTGAGAAGTAGGGGATATCTGCACACTCTTCCGTGTCTTGCTTTTTTCACTTAATGATACATCCTGACTCTGTATCAGTTCAAAACAAACGTTCTTGCTCCTTTTTTCATAGCTGCATAGTACTCCATTGCGTGGATATACCAGGATTTCTTTAGCCAATCTCCTATGTTTGGCCATTTGCTTCTCACACTTTGCTATTACAAATAATGCTGAAAAACCTTGTGTGGATGTGTTTTAAATATATTTATTTATATATCTAAAATACATTTAGGGTAAATATAATATTATGTAAATATATACTAATTATGTGATAATATAATATATTTAGGATTATATCTAGGGTAAATTCTAGAAGTGGAATTGCCAGGTCAAAGGGTCAAAGCCTATTTTGTTAGATATTGCCACATCCTCCTCCATAGGGGTTACACTATTTTACACTTCCTAAAAGAAAGCTAAAGGAAAACTGTTTCTTCTACTCACACCAATGTTTCTGATATCAGTTCTCCAATTCCTTGCAGACACCAACAGGGTGTCCTACAATTCAGGCATTAATTACCCAGAGTTAGAGCAGATTTCACAGGTTAGGGCTCGGGCGCACCTCAGACACCAGTCGTAGGTCCAGGCATCACAGACTTCTGACCAACAAGCTGTAAACCAGGGCTTCCCACAGCCCAGCCCACAAGTTCAATAATTTCTTAGAATGGCTTGCAGAACTAAGGGAAACACTTTACATATTCTTACTGGCTTATTGTAAAGGATGTAACTCAGGAATATCTGGAAGGAAGAGATTCACAGGGCAAAGTATGTGGGGAAGTATGTGCAGAGACCCCCCACCCTCTCCAGGCACACTACATACGCAACACCTCCGTGGGACACTCTCTCAATCCATTCACTTGGGAGTTTAGTGAAGGTTCCATCACGTAGGCCATTCATAATTAATTTGATCCCCAGACCTTCTCCCCTCCCCAGAGGTGGGGCTGGGGTGGAGCTGAAAGTTCTGACCCTCTGATCTTGTGGTTGATTCCTCTGGCAACCAGCCCATGTCCTCCAAGAGTCACCTCTTTAGCATAGATTCAGGTAAGGTTGAAAGGAGCTCACCACTCCTACATTCAGGGTTATAGGGGCTCAGTGTCGGGAACTAGTGGCAGAGACCAAATATACATTTCTTTTTAAAAATTATTTCATTGATTGATTATTGGGCTTTCTCTAGTGGCGAGAGGGGGCTACTCTCCAGTTTCAGTGCTTGGGCTTCTCATTACCGTAGCCTCTCTTGTGAAGCTCGGGCCATAGGCGCGTGGGCTCAGTAGTTGTGGTGTGAGGGGTTAGTTACCCTGAGGCATGTGGAATCTTCCTGGACCAGGGAACGAACTTGTGTCCCCTCCATTGACAAGTGGATTCTTAACCACTGGGCCCAGAGAAGTTCCAAATATACGTTTCTTATGTCATTGCAGCAAAGTGTGAAAGTGTGTGTTTCCCACACAGCCTCGCCAAGCAGAGTATGTGGCCAAGCTTTTGAATTTCCACCAATCTGATAAATGAGAAGTAGGGTTATGGTGTACTTTTAATTTACACTTCTCTTCTTCATGAGTAAAATTATGCATATTTTCATATATTTAAAGGCCATTTTTAGATCTTCGTGTGTGTATGTAAGTAAACTATTTCCTCTTGTCCACTTTTCCAGGAGGGAAGGATTATTTTAGAGAGAGATACAGCATTCACTAAAGGTGCACACTAAACTGCTGTAACAAAGAGGGCCTGCAACGCAGTGGCTTGAATAAGATAGATGCTCCATGCTTTCTCATGTAGCAGTGAGAGGTGAGCAGCCTGGGGCTTCTGGAGTGCCTCTGCTACTTATTTAACTTCTATGCAGAGTACATCATTAGAAACGCTGGGCTGGAAGAAGCACAAGCTGGAATCAAGATTGCCAAGAGAAATATCAATAACCTCAGATATGCAGATGACCCCACCCTTATGGCAGAAAGTGAAGAGGAACTAAAACGCCTCTTGAGGAAAGTGAAAGAGGAGAGTGAAAAAGTTGGCTTAAAGCTCAACATTCAGAAAACGAAGATCATGGCATCTGGTCCCATCACTTCATGGGAAATAGATGGGGAAACAGTGGAAACAGTGTCAGACTTTATTTTTTGGGGCTCCAAAATCACTACAGATGGTGACTGCAGCCATGAAATTAAAAGACACTTACTCCTTTGAAGGAAAGTTATGACCAACCTAGATAGTATATTCAAAAGCAGAGACATTACTTTGCCAACAAAGGTCCATCTAGTCAAGGCTATGGTTTTTCCTGTGGTCATGTATGGATGTGAGAGTTGGACTGTGAAGAAGGCTGAGCGCTGAAGTATTGATGGTTTTGAACTGTGGTGTTGGAGAAGACTCTTGAAAGTCCCTTGGACTGCAAGGAGATCCAACCAGTCCATTCTGAAGGAGATCAGCCCTGGGTGTTCTTTGGAAGGAGTGATGCTAAAGCTGAAACTCCAGTACTTTGGCCACCTCATGCGAAGAGTTGGCTCATTGGAAAAGACTCTGATGCTGGGAGGGATTGGGAGCAGGAGGAGAAGGGGACGACAGAGGATGAGATGGCTGGATGGCATCACCGACTCGATGGACGTGAGTTTGAGTGAACTCCGGGAGTTGGTGATGGACAGGGAGGCCTGGCGTGCTGCGATTCATGGGGTCGCAAAGAGTCGGACACGACTGAGTGACTGAACTGAACTGAACTGAACTGCTGTCCTCAACATGTGCTTCCTTCTCTGTCTAGACCAACTGTCATCAGCAGGAAGGGGAGAAATGCGAAGGGCAAGCACCTTTTTTCCTTCTAGGCCTGGGATCCAGAAGTTGGGCACCTCCTTACTGCTCGCCTCCTATTGGCGAGAACTTGGTCACATGGCCCCACGGCTGCAAGGAGGGTGATGAACTCTGGTCTCTGGCTGGACTACCACTTATCCTTGAGGGTGGGGCTTCCACTACTAACCAGAAGGAAGGGAGGATGGGCAATGCAGAGTACTTCAAGGGGTAGTTAGTACTCTGCCCCAAGGCCTGAAGGAATCAGAGCGTTTATTGAGTGGTTTCTACGTGTACACTCTGTTTCAGACACGGGAGGTGTGTGAAACCTGTAACCTGTACAAGAATGGATAGAATGCACCCTAGTATAGGAAGGAAACTAGATCAGTCATTAATCTGCCCAGAATCTCACAGGCAGTCAATGATGCAGCCGGGACGGTCTGGTCCCAGGACCAATACTCTTCATCACTGTTTTATTCTGCTTCTGGGCCTTCTTTAGGGTTTTTTGAGCTATTTTTTTGCTCTCTGGGGTCAGAACTTTCTTTCCTCTAACACATACCTCTATTGTTCGACTTCCAGGCACGGCACTCTCGTACACTTCTGTAGGAATGCGTCCCGTCCTGTTTGCGGGTAGAAGACTGCTTCTCCTACAGCTTCCCCTGCACTGCCACCTTCCAGTCACTCAGCCACCCTCCAGTCACTGCACGGCCTGGCTGCTTGGTGGCTGAGACTCCTGTCCTGCTTTCCCTGTGTGGCCTCATGATAAACCCCCACTATATAAAGATCTTCTGCGGGACCGGGGTCTTTGCTACTTGAAACAGCCCTCAGTTCACCCCCTTATATGTGAGGCCTGGAGCCTGGCCTTTGCTTTGTGCATGTTAATGTACCAGTGAAGAGGTTTAAGCAGGTGGAATTCAGGAGCAGGCCTGTGGCTAGAAGCATCCTAAGGTAGTGATGTGGGGATTGGGGGAGAAACAAGGAGGCCAGTGCAAGACCTTAACCAAACTTGGGGGAATGGAGAGATGTTCTTCTTCCCTCTTGTTGGGCACAGGGTCCTGGCCAGGGCAGCATGAAGCATGTTGCCCTGCAGGGCAGCTTCGAATGGGAGCTTCACCACCCAGCCGCACAGCCTTTCCAGGTGGATCCTGCAGTGTTTCAAGCTCTGCATACTCCAGCTGCACGGCACTCTTACTGCCCCCCAACAAGCCTGCACTTCTACAGTGCATCGCCTTTGCTCATGCGGTTATGTCTTTCTTCTCTAGCATTGCCAGGAAAACACTTACTCATCCTTCAGAGTCCAAGTTAAATGTCACCTCCCCTGTGGTGACACTTTCCCTACTTTCCAGACTTAGTCACATAACTTGGTACACACCTGCATTACAGCAGTCATTGCACTGAACTGTAATTGTGTGTTTGCGTTTGTAGTTGCCACTACAAAAATGGTGACTTCTCAAATGGCAGGGATAGACTTATTCCTATTACCCTTTGTTCTCAGAGCACCTACAGGAGGCCTGGTATAGGTGGGCGCTCAATAAATGTCAGTGAGTGAATGGTGGGGTTGATCGCAGCCTGATAGAAGAGGGGCTCCGACCTGCACCTTCCCGGAGCAACCTCTAGAGGGCAGTCGCACACCATATGCAGCTTCTCTAGCCTCTGCCCAGTTGCTTTTATTACCTTGGGAAGCTTGCACGATGATGGGTAGATAGATAGGTACGCCCATCATCATACAAGCTGCCTAAGGTAATAAAAGCAACTGGGCAGAGGCCAGAGAAGCTGCCTAAGATAGGTGGGGAGATAGATATGGTGGCTCTGGAAGAGCTCTGGAGTTGACAAGCCCTGGGATCTTAGACTCTAACGAGGCAGATTTAGGTACTGGAAGCACTGTTGGCTTATCCCTTAGATACCGTTTTAGGGCTGAGGAACTATGGTTGAAAGATGGAAAAAAGTTATCGGTTTTAAAATGAGCAAAGAAAATTGCAAAAATGAAAATTCACAAATATTATATAAATGGTCACAAGATAAAAACATCACCCAGTTAACCGTAGCTCCACTTGTACATAGTTTATGTATAAATTATATTTCATGTGAGATGTGAGTGCATCTTCCTGTTTTTGTCAGGATGTGGGCAGTCCCAAAGCATCAAGAGCTCCTGATGCTCTTGAAAAGGCCCTGGGAAGGAGTAAGCAGAATGGAGTGTTATTGGAAGCCCAGACTGCCCACCAGAGGGCACAGGGCCCTGCTGTTTAGCTCAGCTTCCCACTGAGTCTGAGGCTGGAGGTCTACACACCCACCTGCCTTTCCCTTTTCTGCTGAGGGCTCTGCGGCCACGCCCACCAAGGTCTGGTCAGTAACAAAGGTTGACCTTGGCCACCGTCTTCTTGATCTCAAGTTAAGATAACAAAGGGTTGGTTTGAGCTCTTCCACTGGAAAAATATTGAATAGGAAGAGACTGTTTCTCCTGGGACTTCTGGATCAGCAACAGAATGGGCAGGAGATGAGAATGTGAGCAAGTGACTCTGACTTCAAGTCAAAACCAGTCAAGGGCTCTAAAGCACTGGGTGGGGACCCAGGAAGGCTTCTGGGAAGAGGCAGCATTTTGAGTTGGCTTTGACAGGTGAGTGAGTGTCACACAGGCAGTAGGTGGAACATCCTAAAAGAGCAGGAGAGGAGGGGAAATTAAATGGCACATCCTTCAGGCTTCACAGATTTCCTGGGGCAGTGGTGTCTCCAATTCACACATGAAGGGGCTGAAGTTCAAGGAGTTAATTATAATAGTAAAAAAAAAAAGGGTCATTTATTGAGTGCTTACTTCCAGCAAGTAAGTGCTAAGTCCCTTACATATATTGTCTCATTTAATCCTCTCAACAACCCTAATGAGAAGTAGATGTTATTAGGTTCATTTTACAGATAGAGAAACTGAGGTTCAGAGATGTTATATGTTATTGAAAGTCAGGATTCAAGGGCAAGTCTGTCTGACTTCAAACCTCATGCTTTTAATCACTACATCATGCCCTCTTTCAAAGCGGCCTGCCCAGTTTCACAGGGTTATGAATTAAGTGGCAGAGTGGAACATTTATTGAGTGCTTACAATCAGTGTGTCAGACCTGTTCTAAAGGCTTTGCACATTTTAACTCATTTAGCTGAAGTAAAGGAGGCAATGATCATTCACAATGATCATTCACAAGGCCAAGAGATGCTAATTCACTTGCTTAACTTGCCTACGGTTGCTTCCAGGCTGTCTGGTTCCAGAGTCTGGGCTCTTTATCACAAGCTTGCCTATTTTATAAGGTCACAAGGTATGGGGCCGAGGCAGCGATAGGCCCAGTGGGGTGGAGAACATGAGGGTGGGGTGCAGCGGCCTGCAAGGTGTGTGAGGGAGAACCCAGCCACAGGAGCTGGTCGCAGTGTTTTACTCTGCTATTTCCTCAATAGGAATTCAATGCTGCTGCTGCTGCTGCTGCTGCTAAGTCGCTTCAGTCGTGTCCGACTCTGTGCGACCCCATAGATGGCAGCCCACCAGGCTCCCCCGTCCCTGGGATTCTCCAGACAAGAATACTGGAGTGGGTTGCCATTTCCTTCTCTAATGCATGAAAGTGAGAAGTGAAAGTGAAGTCGCTCAGTTGTATCCAACTCTTAGTGACCCCGTGGACTGCAGCCTACCAGGCTCCTCTGTCCATGGGATTTGCCAGGCAAGAGTAGTGGAGTGGGTTGCCATTGCCTTCTCCAATTCAATGCTGAGTTCCTATCAAAACTACAGAGAATATAATGCGTCCCTAGGTATCTTTACCTTAAGGCAATTTGTTAAAGTGGTTTTTAATTAGCAAATACCACTGCTTTCCAAATAGGGGTTCCTTTTTTCCCTGTGATCAGGGCCATTGGTCTGCTGAAGCTTTCCTGAGTGGCTCACACAGTCCTCCAGTTAAGGTCAGGAGCCTCTTTTTTGAGGATATCAGCAAGACGGGTCTGTATGGGGGGAAGGCTGGTGTGCATGAGGTCAGAGACTGAATCAGGTATTGGAAAGGGAAACGTCCGTGGCTCTGGTCTCTAACATGACTCTATCCAGGGTCTCTGGGACCAGTTCTAGGTTTCGTGACTCCAGGGAAATAACAAGCACAGGTTGATGTAGGTGGAAGGATCACATTTGGAGCAAGGGAAACTGTAGGGAGAAAGAGTATTAATATTTAAGCATATGGGCCCTGAAGTTGGACTATCTGAATTCAGATCCCTACTCTGTTACTGTATGATGTTGTGTAACTTACTCAACCTAAGTCTTATTGTCCCATCTTTAAAATGGGTATTTTAATGATCAATTCGGTTCAGTTGCTCAGTCGTGTCCCACTCTTTTCGACCTTATGGACTGCAGCACGCCAGGCCTCCCTGTGCATCACCAACTCCTGGAGTTTACTATTTTAATGATAACTTCACTCATTAACTGTTCATATAGTAATGATTAATGGCCTGTTGTGGGAATTAAACTGACCATGTACAAAGTGCTTAAAACAATGCTTCACATATTCATACAAACAATCAATGCCTATTCTCTTGTTCAAATTAAATGGGGAGACAACAACAAAAACAATTCTATTGTTCAAGGTAGCTATAGAAAGAATTTCCTCACAACAAAGAGTGTGAAGCTTGAGCAAATTGTAAAAGCTCCCCCACCATTTCTTTCCAAGAGTGGATTTCAACTCAGGGGTGGTCATTTCTGGAGGCAGGGCCTGGGGAGGCCCTGGCGGTGGGCAGGTATGTGTGGCTTCCTGAATCTATGACAGTTGATAAACAGATATTCTCTATGGCATTGCCTGCAGTTTACAGCCAGGAGATGGAGCACCTACATTGCCAAGGTGTGCATTTATAACTATTTCCTGGACCTGAGTAAATTTCTGTTTTAAAAGTACTTTCTGGATCCCTACCTAAGTCTCCTTACTGCTTAGCATTAGTATTTGCTTCTCTTTGGCTGAGTGAGAACTGAGCTGCAAAAACTCCCGGAATGAAGGAAGGATGGAATGAAGGAAGGGGGAGATAAGTGGGTTGGGTAGGGTGGCAGGGATGGGTCCCCCATAATGGGGGATGGGCTTGGATCCAGGTCTGGATATCACTGTGCTGTGCTTAGTCGCTCAGTCGTGTCCGACTCTTTGCTACCCCTTTGGACTGTAGCCCACCAGGCTCCTCAGTCCATGGGGATTCTCCAGGCAAGAATACTGGAGTGGGTTGCCATGCCCTCCTCTAGGAGATCTACTCAACCCAGGGATTGAACCCAGGTCTCCTGCATTGCAGGCAGATTCTTCACTGTCTGAGCCACCAAGGAAGCCCCTGGATATCACTAGGGCCTCTTTAAGATTTGTCCTGATTTGGAGGCAGCTGGAAAGCCTCCTGGCTACTGGCAAAGAACGAGTTATCCAACGTCATTTGAAGGGGTGGCAAGTGGTGAGGGAGGGCCTGGTCAAGTAGTGCTTATCTTTGGGGAAGTTTCAGAGTCATTGTCACTTGTAGGGAATTTCCTGAACTATGAACGTTATTGCAGACAGGCTAGAATGGCTGGTGAGAGGAAGTTGGCTTCAGTCTCCCCCCACTCACCACCCCCCGCCCCCCACAGCAGGATTCAGTATTATAAACCTGAACCCTGGTCCGGCTTGACCTCCTGTGACTGTGCCTGCCTTGTCAAGCCCTCACCCTCACTAAACCTGGGCTTCCTCCTCTGTAAAAGAGGATGGCAATAGCACTTACTGACAGTAAACCTTGGATGCTGGATATAAATAATATACTAAGTGATGACTCCTGGGGTCAGAGGTTTGCACTGAGGGGAAGGGACAGAGAAGAGAGTCTGTCCCATTTCTTGGCAGCTGATTAGAGGAACAAGCCAGGCATAAATCAAAAGAAATGCAATTGGAAAATACCTTTTCCAGCCTGTGATGGGGAGCAAAACACAAATGTTGGAGAGAATTTCTAGTTGCTCTTTGCAGTAAATTGTGTCACATTGTTGCATTGGTTTTCCCTTCCCTGTCTATTCAAATAAAATTGCGTCCCCAGGGCTCCCACAGGCTGGCAGCAGGAAGCACAAGCGGCGTTGGACATTTGATCAGAATGTGTTCTGGGCGCCCTGGCAGATTCCGGGGAATTGACTTGGGGCATCGACCCTTCCACCACAAAAGCACAGAGGGCATGGCTGGGGCTAGACTGTGCTGCCTGCAGACTAGGCAGGAACCCCTGAATTCAACCCAAGGTAACAGGCGTCTACCAGGCGCCTGTGTGTTCAGTAATCGGGGAAGGTTTTCAGGTTGACGGGGCTCCTTCCTGTCATTTGTGGGAGATTATTGGCTCAGGGAAAGGCTAGTGGATTTAAAAAGGTGGAAAAGGTAAACAGCAAGAAGCAGTGAGGTGGAGAAAGCACCTCTGCTGCTGGGGCTCATAGAGAGACCAGGAGGGGGTCAGAGGTGTGTGTGTGTGTATTGCGGGCGGGCAGAGAACAACAGCCCAGGGAGCAGATGTTGAGGAGGGACTAGCCTCTGACAACGGATGTGAAATATTGACCCAGGGGAAAGTGCCTGGTGTTTGTCCAGGCCAAACCAGTGCAGCAGTTTCCATGGGAGGAGGTACAGGAAGATGCTCTGGGTTGGAGGCCCACACTCTGTAGCTCACCCTGGGGGAACCTCACCAAGGTCCAGAACTCAGGCTCCCTGCTTGGGGACAGATCCTCCAGGAGGATTTAGAGAAGGATGCTTATGTTTGAAATCAAGGCAGGCAGCTGTGCACACACATATGCACACAGATGAACAATTAAATGGTCTTTTTTTTTTTTTTTTTAAAGGTCACCTATGCATAGAAAGAACTAGATGGAAATGTTAACAGTGATTGTTTGATGGAACTGTAATTTTCTATTTCGTATATTTCAAATGCTCTTTAATGAGAAAACACTGGCTTTTAAAACGAGACGAAAGAAGCACATCTGCCTGTTAATGTTTAGTTCCTGATGTCAAAGGTTTGTTTCTAGCCCCGCTGATGTAGCTAAAACTGACTACGTTAGGCATCCTTCACCTTCTGCTTCACTTGTACATCTTTCCATATGTTTTTCTTTTCCTTTGTTAATGATTCTTTTGCACCTAATTTACCTGCTAGTATTTGACTCTATTGAACTCATTTTCTGAAGCTGTTTTCCTGCTTGGCTTTCAGGCAGCAGCTTTCCTTTCCTTCTTGGATGGCTGCCTAACTCCTAAAATTGATATTATTCAGGGTCTGTCCTCAACTGACCATCCAGGTTGGAGCACTCCCTCCCATGGCTGCAGTCACACCACCTTGTGTCAATAACAACTTGCAGCTCCAACCCATCTCCTTGCAGAAACATTTCTCCAAATGCCTGCTGCCTATCCCCACAGGTCTCTCAGATTCAACATGCTTAAAACTTAAATTCCTTCCCTGAGGGCAACTCTCCTTTTGTGTTATCTGTATTAATGGCCTGGGTCAGAACCCTAATAATTGTCTATTCTTCCCTACCTCTCTGTAGCAGGTTGAAAAGAGATGTCCATGGCTTATAATCATTACCTTATATGGATACAGAATATTGCCTTATAAAATGAAAGGTGTGATTAAGGATCTTGAGAGGAACTTATCTTGGATTATCCAGGTGGGTCCTAAACCCAATGAGGAGTGTCCTTAAGAGGCACATGGAAGAGAGGGCACACTGAGAAGAGGAGGCATTGTGACCGAGGAGGCAGAGAACGGCACGCTGCTGCAAGCAAGGGTTACCAACTCAAAGAACAGACTGTTCCCTACAGCCCTGGGAGGGAGTGTGATCCTGCCAACACCTTGGTTTTGAACTTCTAAGAGCTTCCAGAATCTGCCACTGTGAAGCAATAACTTTCTGTTGTTTTAAGGCAGCCAGTTAGTGTTGTTTTGGAAATTAACGTAACCTCACTCTTTGGCATCTAATTGACCACAAAGTCCTATTGATTCCTACTCCTAAGTAGTTCTTCTTTCTCTCCCTTGTCTGTCTCCACTTTCTGGTCCAGGTCCCTTTGTGCTCTCTTGAACCACTATAATGGTCTCCTAACTGTTTTCCCTTTCTCTAGGCTTCCCCTGATTACTATCCCTACACCCAATCCATTTTCCACAGTGGTTCCACTGCCTAGAACCACAGGGAGCATTCTAGAATATAAGTTTGACTATATCACTCCCCTATTAAAAGATCTCAAAAGCTCTCTATTGCCTTCAATAGGACCAAGCTCAGATTATTCCTCAGGATGGTCTGCAAGGCCCTTCCCAGATGGGATGTAACCTTCTTTTCAGCCTCCTTTCTCACTCTGCCCTACTAGGAACACTGTGCTCTCATCACATGGATCATTGCAATTCCTTTTTCATGACCTATTCTTTGAAGCTCCTGTTCTTTTTTTAGATAATAAATCTTTAATTTTGTGGTAATTGTAGATTCATGTACAGTTTGTAAGAAATAATGGAGAGCCCATGCAGTTTTCACTTCAATCCCAAAGAAGGGCGATGCCAAAGAATGTTCAAACTACCGTGCAGTTGTGCTCATTTCATGTGCTAGAAAGTTCTGCTCAAAATCCTTCAAGCTGGGCTTCAGCAGTACCTGAACTGTGAACTTCCAGATATATAAGCTGGGTTAAACCAGAAGAACCAGAGATCAAATGGCCAACATTTGTTTGATCATAGAGAAAGCAAGGGAATTCCAGAAAAACAACTACTTCTTCTTCTTTGACTATGCTAAAGCCTTTGACTGTGTGGATCACAACAAACTGTGGAATTCTTAAAGAGATGGGAATACCAGACCACGTTACCAGTCTCCTGAGAAACCTGTATGCAGGTCAAGAAGCACAGTTAGAATCCGACATGGAGCAACTGACTGGTTTAAAATTGGGAAAGGAGTACATCAGGGCTGTATATTGTCACCCTGCTTATTTAACTCATATGCAGAGTACATTGTGTGAAATCCCAGGCTGGATGAAACACAAGCTAGAATCAAGATTGCCAGGAGAAATATCAACAACCTCAGGTATACAGATGATACCACTTTAATGGCAGAAAACAAAGAGGAACTAAAGAGCGTCTTGATGAGGGTAAAAGAGGAGAGTGAAAAAGTTGGTTTAAAATTAAACATTAAAAAGACCCTAATATCATAGCATTCAGTCACATCACTTCAGGGCAAATAGAAAGAGATAAAGTGGAAGCAGTAACAGATTTTACTTTCTTGGGCTCCAAAATCACTGTGGATGGTGACTGCAGCCATGAAATTAAAAGATGCTTGCTCCCTGGAAGGAAAGCTATGACAAATCTAGCAAGCATATTAAAAAGTAGATACATAGATTTGCTGATAAAAGCCCATATAGTCAAAGCTATGGTTTTTCCAGTAGTCATATATGACTGTGAAAGCTGGACCATGAAGAAGGCTGAACAACAAAGAAATTATGCTTTTGAATTGTGGAGACGGAGAAGACTCTTGAGAGACCCTTGCACTGTGAAGTCAAACCAGCCTGCTGCTGCTGCTGCTGCTAAGTTGCTTCAGTCGTGTCCGACTCTGTGCGACCCCATAGACGGCAGCCCACCAGGCTCCCCCATCCCTGGGATTCTCCAGGCAAGAACACTGGAGTGGGTTGCCATTTCCTTCTCCAACAAACCAGTCTATCCTAAAGGAAATCAACCCTGGATATTCATCAGAAGGACTGATGCTGAAGCCGAAGCTCTAATACTTTGGCCACCTGATCTTCTCATTGGAGAAGATCCTGATGCTGGGAAAGATTGAGGGCAAAAGAAGGGAGCGGCAGAGGATGAGACGGTTCAATAGCATCACTGACTCAATGGATATGAATTTGAGCAAACTCCAGGAGATAGTCAAGGACAGGGGGCCTGGGTGTGCTGCAGCCCATGGGGTCACAAAGAGTTGGACACGACTTAGTGACTGGGCTTTACTACAATGCCCCTTTTAATGTCACTTCCGTCAGTGGTAACATCCTGCAAAACTTGAGTAAAATAACACAACCAGGATATCAACACTCATGAAATTTGCCAGCCTTGTTCAATTTTCTGTTTTTTTGGTTCTCATTATGTAGTTGGTTCAAGGCATTTTTATCACATGCAGAGTAGTGGACCCACCACCATAGTCCAGGACCCCTTCCTTGTACAGCCCTCATACATTTCCTTACCTTCCTTCTCCCTCCTCTCCCCTCTACCTAACCCTTAGCATCACTAGTTTAGTCTTCATGTCTATAGTTTTTAAAGTTTTTTTTTTTTGGCTGTGCAAGGTCTTTGTTGTGGCACATGGACTTTCTCTAGTTGCAGCCTATGGGTTTAGTTGGGGTCTTAGTTCCCCCGCGAGGGATCAAACCTATGTCCTCTGCATTGGAAGGCAGATTCTTAACCACCAGACCACCAGGGAAGTCCCTCAAGAGGGTTAAATGAACAGAATATATAGTATGTAGTTAAAATGCTTTCAAGTTTAGCGTAATTCCCTGGTGATTTCTGTAAAATTATTGCACGTGCCAGGTTTGTCCCTCTTTATTGCTGGGTAGCATTCCATTTTGTGCCTTTTTACAGCATCCTCCACAGTTTTCTCCACCTAAGGGTCACTCATCTTTTAATGTCAGATTCAAATCCCATCCTTCCACCTGCAGGACTTGTTAAATATTATCACAGGTACTTGTTGTATGCTCAGCTCACATCATCTCTGGTATCTTCCTCTCCCTATGCTCAGCCCTCCTCATCCTCCCAGGGACTTAGAGCAGACAGGTTGGTGCAGGGTGATTGCACTCTCTAGCCACAAGGAGCACTGGGTCACCCTAGCAGAGCAACAGGTCTTCCCTCAGGGAATCTAGAATTGCAATGAGATTCCCATCCTTTCCTTTCAAATCTTTTTTTTTTTTTTTTTTTTTTTAGAGCAGAGTAGCTTAAAAACTCAGACAGGCAGCAACCATTTTATATCATGCAATCTGGGAGGCAGAGAGTCAGACTGGAGTGAAAGAGAAGCTTTGACTTAGAGGCAGAGAAACAAGAGAGGAGACAGCAGGGATGATGTTCCTGTGTCAATGAGAGCTGCAGTCCCAAGAGCTGGGAGTCTTGCAGTGTGGGGCTCTGAGACACTCCTATAACCTTACACCTCTCTCCATCCTGTCCCTTCTGAGCTCAAATAAGCTTGTTAGACAGATTCAACTAGATTGTAGTGTCTTTCCGAACAGAAACTTGTTTCTCTTTATATGCTAGCCCTTCTGCTTTAAAGTTCTTTGCATCCTGGGGTTGCTTCTCTCTGCCCCTTTATAGAGACCCTCAGGATACCCTCCCCATTTTGGTCTGCTATTTTTGTCCCTCACCTCTTCCAAAGCACACTCCTATAAGACATCATTAACTTGGGCTTTGCTCACATCTTGACACTCAGGTCCCACAGCTCTTCTGTCTTCAGTTTGGAAGATGATGTCCCTTATATTCATGTCCTTACATTGCTTTTGGGGGTGTTTATCCCATTTTCCCAACAGATTAGGAGACCCCTGCAACCAGAGGCTCTCTCCCCCGGCAGGGCAGAAGAAGGAATGTCTTCATTAATCTTGCAGATCCCTGAGGGAAGAACTTATCTTCTGTTTTTTAAAAGGAAATCCTGGCCCTATATTAGCTCTGCACACTGTGGGTGCTCAATAAATGTCGACTGACTGGGTAAATAATAGACTTAGTCCCCTGGAGTGTCATATTCTTTCTTTCCACAGGGAGAAAGTAATAACATTCAGCAGAGCAGGCTTGGTCTCTTAATATGATTACCTGGGATTTGTGGGCTGGTGACTCTTTCTCCCAGCTTTATTGGGTACATTCATCTCCACAGAGTAGATATTCCCAGAGACCACTAATGCTACTGGCCAAACAATGGGCTACCATTAATTGGCCTAACCCTGCTCATCACGGGCTTCCCCCGTGGCTTGGAGGTAAAGAATCTGGCTGCAATGCAGGAGCCACAGGAGACTCGGGTTCAATCCCTGCGTCAGGAAGATCCCCTGGAAGAGGGCATGGTAACCCACTCCAGTATTCTTGCCTGGAGAATCCCCATGGACAGAGAAGCCTGGTGAGCTACAGGCCATAGGGGTTGCAAAGAGTCGGACATGACTGAAGTGACTTAGCACGCATGCACGTACGCACTGCTCATCGTACATGAGGCACTGCCTCCAGCCCGAGACTCCAACACTGCTGAAGCAGGGGTTGTACTGACAAGTGTGCTTTAACCAAGGTCAACTGTGTTGAACTTGTTGTGTATCTGTATTTAAGACATCCTAGAGACTTCCCTGGCGGTCTGGTGGTTAAGACTCTGCTCCCTATGCAGGAGGCATGGGTTCTAGCTCTGGTCAGGGAACTAAGATCCTTCATGCCACATGATGTGGCAAAAAAAAAAAAAAAGACATCCTACCATGAGCCTTATATGCTATATATGACCTTACCATTTTTTAACCTTTTAAAAACATACCAACTTGAGATATAAACAATACGGAATACATATCATCTATTTTGAGTCTGTAATTCAGTGGTTTTAGTATAGTCACAGAATTGTGCAACCACTTCCATAATACACTTTAGAACATTTTCTTTACTCTCAAGAGAAACTCCATACCTATTAGCAGTCATTCTCCATTTCTCCCAACACTCAGCCCTATGAAAAGGGCTGTTGTTTTTGTTTTAGTTGCTGAGTCGTGTTTTGTAACCCCGTGGACTGTAGCCTGCCAAGCTCCCTCTGTCCTTGGAATTCTCCAGGCAAGAATACTAGAGTGGGTTGCCATTTCCTTCTCCATGGGATCTTCTAGACCCAAGGATCGAACCTGTGTCTCCTGCATTAGCAGGGGGATTCTTTAACCACGGAGCCACCAGGGAAGCTCCAGGAAAAGGGCTAATCTATTTTGTTTCCATAGAATATTTTCTTACTTTGGATATTTCGTATAAATGGAATCTTGCAATATGTGGTCTTTTGTGACGAGCTTCTTTCAATTACCAAGTTTTCAAGGTTTCAAGATACTGTGACATATCAGTATTTCATTCCTATTCATGCCAAATAATATCCTGTTTTATGGCTATGCCATATTTACCCATTCATAAGTTGATGGACATTTGGGTTGTTTTCACTTTTAGCAGGTTATTTCTCCACGTTTCATCTTATTAATCTATAAAAATGGGACTTGGCAGCCGTCTGTTTCAAAGGATTACTGAAAGTACATATGGAAAATATGAAATCCATTCTAAACTATAAAGCACTACATGCATGTAAAGACATCATTTTAATATTTATATGAGATCAATTAAGGAGTGTTGGGCCAGTGTAATTTCCCTGAGCTTGTGGCCTATTGTTGGTTAGCTCAGGGGAATTAGATGCTATCTCTTCGGGTTTGATCTCTACCTTACGTTGAGTCCATTTTGCTTTTTCTCCTAGGCAATGGACTGTATCTTTTAGCCACAGCCTATCATCTCATTAGCATTTGTTGCTAGGAGACCAGGTTAGAGAATGCTTAGCTCAGTGCAATCCACAAGCCAATGTAGAAAATCACCAGAATCATAGGATATTTAAACATCAAGGCAGTTCCATTTCATCCCAATTTTTAGCAAGTCAAGGGAAAAGGGCTGAAGCTACAGGTGTTCTTAGGGACCTTGCTTTACCAAAGATCTTGCCAACTCCCCCTTCTCTGATTTTAGGTTTGCTTTCCTTTACCACTCACACTCATGTATGCCAGGGTGACTTTTGTTTTTCCCACTGCTTAGCAAGTACATGTGCTAAGGTAATGCAAAAGCATTTTAATATTAAAAAAGAGAAAATGAACCTAAGAAGGATAACTTGTTGCCTTAATAAGTACAAAGATTCCAAAACCCAATTTAGATGTAGACACCATTTTACTCCTACCACCTGCTATTGTTCAGAGGCATTTTATAGCTTTAAAGTCTGTGGGTGCAAGAACTATAGAGGAGAAAGGCTGGGGTGATCTTCTAGTTTTCATCTTCATTTTATCAAAGGGGTGATGACTGGATTATCTAAAAATGACTGTTTCCTTTACCACTAGTAACTGCCTGGAGCATAATTTCCCCTTCAAAGCCTTGGTAAGAGCAGCTGGGGATAATGAACAGTGGTTAAAAGATGCTTTGTTTTACATCCAGCAAAAAGGATCATTAACACCTCAACTGTTTTTTCACCAAGCCTGTGGAAGGCTCCTGCTGCTGTTGATAATCACGGTAACCCTCAGGGTAGCGGGGGCAAAGGGGTGGCTAATTCACCAGAAAATGGTATTCGCCGATTTGGATTACGTGCACCGCTGCTCCTCTCCATTCATGTGCTTCATTAAGAGCCGACCAGTACAAAATAGATGAAACTGCAATTCTTCATTGGAACTATCTGGGGAGTAACAGAAATGTTGCAGGGAGGAGGGGTATATGCCAGGAAAACCGCTTTATTCTCTATTATATTTCTCTTCTAGACTTCGTCTTAATGTCACATCTGATTCTGAAGGGGCAAGACTTATGAGTCCAAGAAACATCCTATTGATATGGTGATACAGGAGAAGGAGGGGGGAGTATAGTTTCATCTTCATTTTATCAAAGGAGAAATAAAGGCCAGGAGCTGTGACCAAGATAATATAGCTAGTCTAAGGTGCAACTCCAGTCACGCCAGGGAAAACCTCAGGACAGCAGAGCTATAGTTGGCTCAATCTGATTCACAACGGTATTCCATATCATTTAAAAGTTCCTGTAAAAGTCTTTCTAGTGACCAGCTGGTTGATTGCCTGGGGGTTATTTCCATTTGTTTAGTCCCTCAGGTAGAGAAAATGGAATTGCTTTCTTTTGGTTCAAGTAGGCAGGTCTGGATGGAGGGAATTGAACTTAGTTCACAAAAGGTGCCAGAATCCACACTCTTTAAAAAATAGATATAGAATAATGAGTCAAGGCTCCAGGTTTCTCAAGCTCATGCTTCCTCAACTCCGTTTCCACCTCAAGGTAATGGCCAGGATACGCTCGTTAACTAGTTAAGACAGGTGAAGAGAAATCCTTGATGGGGTCTATAATTCCCACAATCCTTTTGATTACACTTTCCCCATAAGCTTAAAAAAAAAAAAAATGAACTCAAGGTTTATTTTAAATTACCAAAGTCCCTGAAGTAGAGGACTAGTTTATTTTTAGTATTAAAGTGATGAACAATAATTCGCATTATTTCGACTTATCCTTTTTCAAACTCACTTGCTCAGAAAGTTGCAAACCCATACAGTTTCTAACAAGTCCCACTAACCATTAAGAAAGGACTTATAACAATAAAAGTTACGTGCACATGAAAAACCAGAGTAGAAAAATGCCATTCAGAGGTATAACACAAAGAGAAAGAAGACTTTCTGTGACTTAAATAACATTTTATGTCCATGATTCAGGAATGCTTCTGTTGGGAGCTGCGAAATCAAGGTGAGAAAACTTTGGTATCCAAATTGGATGTTTGGGTTCTCTGCCATGCCATTTGGGGCTAGGCCTGAGAAGGAGGAAGAAATTCTCAATTCCAGATCAGTTGCCAGTCCCAGGTCAGGAGTGAAGACTAAGTACAAACATACTCAAGGTCTGACCTTGAACGGCAGCGGGACCACCTGGGAAACTCCTCACTTGAGTCAGGCCGGCTGTGAAGAGCCAGGTCAGCCCTATCGCAGGCAGGGCCTTTATGCTAGAGACCCTCACAAGAATAGGCGTTTTAAGTGAGAGGCTGACATAGCTGGAGTTATGTGACCTAAAAGGTTGTAACCCACAAGGATGGGAGTAACAGCCCTTAACACTATGCTTCAGGTAATCGACATGACTCCACCTATAGGGCAGCAGGACTAAGCAAATTCCTAATAACTGAGGTTAGGCAGGATCTTATGTCATAACTCATAGAAGAAGCGATAGGTTCTACTGTATAAAATCCAGGTACAGTATAGATCCAAGAGGCCTGGACACTTAGAGAGTGTGGCAGAACACATGGTCTTCAAAGATCTGCTTCTCTTTTGCTGGGAAGGTCTTGTCACATATTGGACAATTCAAACTAAGGGTCTGCAGGTGCTGCTCCAAGGCCAAGTTGTGATCAAAAACATCAGCAGCAAAGTCTGATTTGCAGGTGGGGCATTTCTTGATGGAGAGCTGGGAGGAAGAACAAAGAGGTCAGTCTGAATGCCACGTATACATGGCAGAGACCATGTCTGGCTTTCTACTGTATCCTCAGCACCTAGCATACTGCTCAGTAGATGGTAGGTGATCAAGAAACAGAAGATGAATGAGCAAATTCACATTTGGAGATACTCACTAGGGCTTTCTCTAGGATTTCTCTAGGATTGAAAGGAAGCACTGGATATACCTTGTTTGGCTACCTGCCTGGTTCACCTTTCCTCCCTAGTCCTGCTACCAGACTCAACTTGCAGGTAGAGATCTTGAACAGAACAATGATGGATAAACTGTGCTTTTCTCTCTCCATCCGAACAGGCGCTCTTGGCACTGACCAAATTGATCTTGCTGACTTAGGAATTATCACAATGAAACAGTCTCCCTATAGTTCTCCCCTAAACTGGATAGAGCAGGAAGGGAAATTTTCTCAAAGCTTTGATGTGGGCAATCTCATGAATCAAATACTTACCAGGCTCGGGGCAGAACTTTCTTGGATACCTGAGGGTAATAAAAAAGATTTCATTCAATGAAAAAGTATCTATGCACTAGAATGCATTCTCCAGCTGTGTGCTAGCAGCTGTTTTCTTTAACCCTCATCATTCCTCTTTGATTCTTTAGCTTTCATATATATCATCTATTTCGATAGAGGGGATCTAAGTCAATGAGGGAAAAGAGGAAAAAATAATGAAGTGGCATTTTCAGTAGCCATTATATAATCAGAAAAAACAATAAACCTATTTTCAGTGTGGAGAAAATGAGATTTTAATGAAAACAGTAACAATTTAACAAGAAAATAGTCTGAGAATAGATTTTAAGACCAAATGCACATGAAGTCATTTTTTTAATGAAATGCTTAAAAATAGTTTTAAGGAAAAATAAACTCATACCACTGTCTATTGCAAAGATGTGATTTTAACTGTTAAAAAATATGACTGCTTTCAACTGTCCCTAAAAAGCAAATGAGGTCTCATGTTGCTTTTGGAGACAAAAAAAAGCAGGAAAGTTCTCTGTGTGGCAAGGACATCTGACCCCAGGTCCATAAATGACAAGACTGGCTGTCACCTCCCCCCCCATTTCCTGTCCTCCAAACCACCCAGGGGGTCTCTGTGGAGCACACCCCTGCGACCCCTGGTCAGGCCATGGGGCTGGTTGCCTCACCGCCCATCCTGGGCAGCAGAGCCCGCCTCTCGTGCTTCCATTTCCAAATCTTAATTAGCTTCCTTGGCTCTGTGTATATCTTCTGCACAGAGACATTTCTCTGATTTATATATTTGGAATATAGCCACGGGACTCAATTTGTGTCTGCTGCCTCTAGGCGAATGATCTGATTTGCGACTTCTAGATTCAGATTTATTTCTCAATTAACACTTCTTGCCTGGCAATCTTTCTGTTGGGTACTCAGCTTCTGCCCAGCAAGTCTTAACAATGAGGCTGGTCTTAATTAGCATCTCAGATAAAAAAAAATTTAGTGGGGGAATGGGATGCAGGCAGGGGCTTCCCAGCTCGAATGGCAAAGTTCTTACCAGAATATGGGTTTCCAAAGACAAGTCCTGGGTCTTGTCTTGTACCTCCTTGATTCGAAGTGGGCACTTGATATGATAAAGAGTCGCAGTCCAGACCCATGTAACTCAGCAGTCTGTTGTTCTCTCTCTTCAAATACTAAGGATAGAGTATTTACAGAGATATGTTCAAAGACAACAACAAAGAATGGCCACAAGGAACTGGCCACGGATGCTCATTACAGGTAGCTGTCAATTAACAGTGTGGCACCAGAGAAGTCCAAGAAGTGATAAACCGTTATTCTTCAAAAGGGGAAGCGCAGCCTCAATATTCCAAAGATCTGAGGTCTTTTTTTTTTTTTTTTTTTTTAAGATTTTTTGATGTGGACAATTTTTCCAAAGTCTTTATTGAATTTGTTACAACACTGCTTCTGTTTTGTTTTTTTTGGCCACGAGGCATGTAGGATCTTAGCTCCCCAACCAGGGATTGAACCCGAAACCCTTGCATTGGAAAGCAAGGTCTTAACCACTGGACCACCAGGGAAGTCCCAAAATCTAAGTATTAATATCTGAATTTAAATATATACTGGATTTTGTTTAGAATCAATGCAAAAAGGAATTTACAATCTTTAAACACATACCAACTGAAGTGGGTATAGAAGCTGTGTGGATACGTGAGGGCGGCAGGAGCTATATTAAGACTAAAACTGTTGTACATTATTGAGAGCAAAATGCTTCTTTTAGTCTCCTTCCTAGAACAACTTTCTTACACACTGTGAATGTTTTTCTGATGTAATTTTCCCCTCTTCATGTTTTATCCCATCAAATGGATATGCTAACAGAGTGAGAGGGAGGAAGAAGAGAGGGAGGGAATGCAAGGAAGAATGTAAGAAATCAAGCTGCAAGGGAGACAGGTGGCATTTAAAGTTCTCAGAAGAAAGAACATTAGTAAACTTCTTAACATCTTAAGGGGCCTTTACTATAGTTCTTAACAAAGCTTCCAAGTATTAGATGTTTTTCTTGTTGTAAGTTGTGTGCATTCTTCCTTTCCCATCTTCTGCACACCCCTCCCCAAAGGCCCACCCATGTTACCGACTACGTCAAAGTCAAGGTATTTGAGTAAATTAAGAGGATGAGAATGACAGGACCAGAAATAGACCCCAAAGTCCTCTGCAAAACTGAAGCACTGGCATAAATGATATAATCAAAGGCAGGAGGCTGACTGAAGGCGCGGCCCAGAAGCGTCATGGAGAGGGAGGGAACGCGAGATGAAGAACGGCTGGAGGTACAGATCAGAGGAGCAGCCAGAATGCATGGACACCTGCTCTTTGATGCTAGCAAGTGTGTGAGAATGACTTCAAGTTCAATCTTTTTAATTGTTGCCATCATCGTCAATCAATTAATAATGTGTTTAGCATAGAGCAGAAAATAAATACTGGTTGGATGAATGAATGAACTGATGAATGAATGAATGCACAGTATTTCGGGGGGGCCTACCATGGGTCCAGCACTGGTACAGATCACCACTTCTGTTCCTAGTTTGGCAGCAGAGAAAAAGAAAGATTTTGTGTGGAAAGAAAGGGGTCCCTTGGCTAAATAGCATAAAAATGACGTAGGATATCATTCCCCAAATACAATACTTGCAATAGCTGTGGAGTTAAAAGCAAAAATAGTAACTTAGATCTTCATCAAGGCTGTTCCTTTCAAGTTGACTACTGCCATGCCAAACACGTTTCAGTTACAGAACAAAGAGTAGGTTTTGCGGTAGATTAGGAAACCAGATGAAATGTACTCTTTGTTTAGGGAAACTGTTTCATCCAATGTCCCAGAAAGAGCTCTTTTAACTTTTTATGTTATCACCACATCTCCGGGTCATCCTGCTCCTTCCCTTTAAAATTCTTTTACACACTTACATCATTTTCTTTTTCCATTTTCTCTTTCTCTCTCTGTAGAACATCATGTATTATCATGTTCTCACTCAGTCTTTTTGACAGGTCCATGTTCTGGTCCTATCAAAAAAAAAAAAATAGCATTAGGATCACATATTGTAGTCTGTATCTGAGATGGGATACAACGAGGAGATAGTAGAGGATCTGGTTTCCAAAATGGTGGGACTGAGGTAGGGGGGAAGGGATCAGGGATGGAGATGCGTGGTGCCATGGAGGGGATGCAGACTTACAGAAAAGTGACTTAACAAAATGCCTGAAGGCTTGGGCTGGCATCAAGATGCCGGTTTCTTTTGGTTTAGCTGGGAGTTAAGTGACCAAAGAGAGAGTTAGCTTGGGGGGAACCTCAAGACTGACTTATCAGAATGAGGGATAGGAAACCCCACCCAACCATGGAAACAATCATCTTTGTCTTGAATGAACACCTCACTGAATGCACAGTGAAGCACTGAGTTTAGGCTGGTGTGACTGCCAGTGTGAGGACAGGCATGTGGATTCAAGTTACGAGGAAGAAGGAACCCTGGATGGCATTTATCCAAGGCTACAAGGAACCCAGACTGGGGTCTTGGGCTTTCCAGTACGATGGGTTCACCTGACTAGTTTCATGGACCCAAAAGTCATAGGCATGCTTCAGCGCTTCCCGTCTCCTACCTACATATGTACACATGCGCGTACCTCACAGAAACACTTAAGCTAATCTTACTAGTTGTGGGGGTTTTTTTCAAGATTTTTTATTTGAATGCTGGTGCCCAAAATGCTGTGCGCTTCTAGCCGACCCTGAGGAAGTAATGCCAGAGGGGGCTACCCGATGACAGTGCTGACTGGAGGCTCCTGGCTCCCCATCCCCATTGGCTCCTGCTGGCTCTTCTGGTCCTGCTTCACTTCCTCAAAAGGCAGAAATAAGAAAGGTCTATCTGAGTCCGCACAGCAACCCACTCTATGGTTACAAAAACCTTCCCTGAGACCCATGGCTAAGCTACGGCTTCTATTTCCAGGGTTTCTGGCCGCATACTCCATCCCTCCTCTTTTTAACAGAAGGATAACTCTCTCTCCCTAACAAGGGTGTAAAATCCTAGTCCCGGAACCACAAACCTTCATCCCCTTGCTTCCTGGGCCCCACATCTCTGTCACCTACCCGTGTGGCAGCCCTGAGTTGCCTGATCTGTTTGTGGAGACGCTGACACTCTTTGTACTTCTCTAAGAAGCAGGCTTTCCCGGCCTCTACTTTTGCCTTTAGGCGTTCCACCTCCTGTACTAACTGCTCCTCCACGGCTGTTTTCTTGTTCCTAGGCTCCTGAAGCATAAGACACGGAGTCCTCAGAGTTAGGGGCCTTCTGGATGCATGAGGAATAAAGAATGCTATCAGACAGCTGGGGAGCCCCTGGGTCTTGAAAAGTATTCCATGAAAACCAAGGAAACCCATATTGGCCACAAGGAGGTCCAAACCTTTGAATGGCTATAGATTATTTACAAACAACAGTAATTTCTGTGCAACATCAGAGGTCACAAACTCAAAAGTGCCAATAGGAGCCTGACAAGTAATATAATTGAATGAAGGAGCAGGATGCCATGAAACAGTGAGACTTCAGCCACGTGGGGCACGCAGGACCCATCAGAAGGATCAGCAGTTACTCAGCTCCAGACACCACTGCTGGACAGGTATGTCAGCTCAAATGTTGCCAGAGCCTCTGATTTTTAAAGAAGCTGGAAATACCATTTTTTTAAAATGGGAAATATTCCCATTTTTAAGTGTTGATAAGCAAATCAATTTTTACTTAGAACACTATTTAGAACAAATAAAACATTTCTGTGGAATATACTTAATCTGTGAGTTGCTGATTTTCAAATTTTGTTGAATCTATTCTTTAGTACATCAAGCTAAAATACACAGTAACATGTTTAGTAGGTACTCAATCATTGATTGGATAATGACTGACTGAATGAATGATGCATGCATGATATGAGTTACATTCCCAATAACTAGATATTCTCCACACATCAGGATTTCTCAGGTTCTTACAACAGTTCAGAAAATGGAATTTCTAGCACTTGTTATCACCACAAGGCCTCTTCTATAACAATATATTACAGGAAATTATTAGTCAATTAGGCTTTCATCACTGTGTTCCATAGCTTAGAATAATGTATGACAATGGCTAACATTATATTAATATTAATTATAACAAAATTTGACTACTATAATATTTTCTAATTTAGAGCTCATTTTATAATCATTAATATGTCTGCCCCCACAGTAACTCTTTAAAAAGAGGGCAGGGGTTATTCTGTGTGATTCCTTATCCAAGGCTCTGTTTACTACAACCTGCCATGAAGTTTAACTTAGAATATTCCTCTGTCACTCATCACACATTAGAAATGCCCAGCTCTCCTAAATAGTTTGTAAAGGTCAGATTCTCTGTCCTTTTGGGTACAGAGAAAGAAGTCCAGCAGTAAATGCTATTCTAATCTGTCATTTACCCTATCACCTGCAAATAGCTCCTATCCTTTCCTTTCCTTAGGCGCCCTCCCACACAGCCGTTCAAAGACAGACATGCCGTTAACTCCTGTTGTTTCTTCGCTGCAGTAGTTTCTTTCTGCTTCATCTCTTCCACTGTCTGCTCAAGCTTCTTCTGGTGCTCCCTCTGCAGAAAAACAGGTTATGAGTACCACTGCTGGGAAAACACACACACACATGCATAAGCACAAGTGTGCATGCACTGGGGAAGGGCCTGCTAAGCTAATGAGCGAGAGAGGGAAAAGCAAATCTTCTCTTATTAGCTTCTGAGAAAAGCTGTGAGATGCCTCATTTTAGATGGCTTCCCCTGAGACCTTTCCCAGAGCCTGTGATACCCACATATACAATAAAGAACAATGCATATATTTTTTCACAAAGGTCAAAAAATATTATTTTCTTTCATGACTCTACCTGTTCAGTTAAACTGAGAAAGAGCTGGCCATTTTCCTCTTTCAGGTGCTCCAGCTGCTCTGTCTTATCTTGAACTCCCTGAACAAGCTTCTCCATTTCTCTCCCTTGATTTGACAGCTGAGCCTAAAGCAAAAGTAGTGAATACAATCAAGATATAAAAGAAGGAAACCTAAACAGGAACAATGCTTTTTAAACATACAGTAACATAAAAAGATGCGCTTTCCCTAGCAATTCCAACTATCCCTATCAACTTCTGTGTTCTTCAGCTCCACCTTATACCTACTAGAGAAGGAAAAGGCTACCCACTCCAGTATTCTCGCCTGGAGAATCCCCATGGACAGAGGAGCTTAGTGGACTTCAGTCCATCGGGTCGCAAAGAGTCAGACATGACTGAGCAACTAAGCACAGCACCTTACACCTAAGAATCTAAGACTCAGTTGAGTAAAACTTGACAAACTACCCTTTAAAGCCCCTCTCTAAGGCACAGCCTCCTAAAAATGAGAGCAGTTCTGCTTCTACCCGCTTATCCAGTCTTTTTAGTAAGATTTTGCTGGAAAAGATTTTGTAGCTAAAAGAAAAAAATTAGAAAGGATATTGGGGGAGGGTGGCGGTCAAGAGTGGAAAATACACACTCTGAAATTTCAATCTGACGCTCTGAGAAGTCCACCATAAGGCACCCACTATAATGCACCGCAACTTTCTGGATCACCAGAGTGGAGAGGTGGTGAGGCTAAGAAAATCTACTTTGGCAAAGGTTTGGCATAACCTACCTGAAGCTGATCCACTCTGACTCCCATCTTCTCATTTTCTGAGGACATCTTCTGGTTTTGTTCTTTCAGTCTGTGGAGGTAAGAGATGACTAAATGAAAAATATGCTGATTCTAGTTGAGCTACCCCAGACCATAAATGATTTAAGGCTGCCTTGGCCCTAAGCCTGCAGAGTTATTTTAAAATCCACTAGTCTCTTCTTCAGTCCCGTTCTGGCTTCCTGACCTCAAACTGCAAGTGTTCACTACTTAAAACTAATACCTGAATTTAGGCCATGTGTTTTTACCATTTTGATTCTAATTCTCTAACCCAGACTCAAAGAGCTCATGAGTCAAAGACGGAGAATCATACCTATCATTGTCCTTAATAGGAAGACTGCACTAACAAATTCTAGAAATCTAATTTGACCTTGCCTAAGGGTGTTTATAATACAGCAGTTCCTCCCATTCAAGAGTCAGACTCACTGAAGCAGCTCTATCTCCCAACAGTCCTTCTGTTCTTTCATTGTCTGTTCCAACTTCTTATTGATGCTCTTCAGGGTTTCCAGCTCCTCCTGTAGATTGAAATGCCAAAGGGACTGACCATTGCTAAGGCAGTGTTTAGTATCTCAGGCAGCCAACAAATATTTACTGAGCACTTATAACATGTCAAACATATACACACAGCAGTGAATGAAATATCCAAGTAAAGGGATTTTCATATTAAAATGTTCTTAATATGTTCTTTCCATAAAAATGGAAAAATACATTTATCTTAAGAGTCTGGGATTAACATATATAGACTACTATATGTAAAACAGATAACCAATAAGGGCCTATGTATATAGTACTGCTGCTGCTGCTAAGTCACTTCAGTCATGTCTGACTCTGTGCGATCCCACAGACGGCAGCCCACCAGGCTCCTCTGTCCCTGGGATTCTCCAGGCAAGAATACTGGAGTGGGTTGCCATTTCCTTCTCCAATGCATGAAAGTGAAAAGTGAAAGTGAAGTTGCTCAGTCGTGCTCGACCCTTAGTGACCCCATGGACTGCAGCCTACCAGGCTCCTCCGTCCGTGGGATTTTCCAGGCAAGAGTACTGGAGTGGGGTGCCATTGCCTTCTCTCGTATATAGCACAGGGAGCTATATTCAATATTTATAATAAACTATAAGGGAAAAGAATCTTAAAAACAGATACATATATGCATAATTAAATTACTTTGCTATACATTTGAAACTAATACAACATTGTAAATCAACTATACTTCAAATTAAAAAAAAAGAAAGGAAAAAATACATCTACCTTAATTTCTCTTCTAGTGGAGCTTATATTTGTCCATTAACTCATTACACAAATATTTAATGAGTGCCTCTACACACCAGACCCTGTTCTGGTACTGCAGACACAGCAGTGGACAAAATAAAATTTCTTTTTTCCTAGAAAAGTGCTGTCCAATAAATTCAGGAAAGTCATTATATATATAATTTTAAAAATTTAGCAGTCAATTAAAAAAGCAAAAAGAGACATGAAATTATTTTACTAATAGTATATGTATTTAATCCAGTGTATCTAAAATATCATTTCAATACATAAACAATAAAAAAGAAACATCTAATATACTAAAATCTGTGCCAGATACTAGTATAACAGAGTCAGATCATATGAAAAAGTGGGTGCTGGACAGGAGCCATCACCCCCACTCACATTTAACAAGCACACATACCTGCTTCTTTTGGAGCGTGGCCTGCATGTCTGAGTTTTGCTTCTGGAGGCTGACACAGCTGTCCTTCAGCTCCCGGTTTTCCTTGCAAAGCTCCTTGTTGTGCTGCTCAATTTCTTCCACCTCACTCTACAAAAGAACGTTCCATAAACACGTATTTGGCTTTTTATAGCTCAATGGATATTCAAGTCCTGCTGACATGAAATTCACATATGCTGGGATGGTGAGGGTCTAGTTGATCCCCACTCACTGTAGTGACATCTGTGTACCCCAAGTGGAAGCAACCCCTCAGTAGGTAGGGAAGGGGGAAGAGAAATGTGTCTACCATAAGCACTGAGCCTGCCATTACCAAGAAAGAAAAGACAAAGAAAATTAAGCCACAAAAACTTAAAAGGGGGAATGACAGAAGACTGTAATTTTTTTTCATGCATATACTTTATTTCTCCTATCAGACTCAGTTCTGTGAGACCGGAATAGGGTTTTAACAGATTCTTCATTACATCCCTAGTCCACCAGAGTGCTGGATGAACTAGATGTCTGTTAAATAACTAAGTAAGTAAATGAATCTAACTGAAAGATATTATACAAACAAGAATATCTACTGTGTCTCTCCTCAAAGGAGCTTATAAAATTTACTGTAGTGACAAGATGTACACATGACAAAAATTAAGTACCTGGGAAAGTTAAGGGAATAACTGAATGCCAAGTGAGTTACAGAAGCTTTAGAGAAAGGAGGAATCACTTATTGTTATGATTCTTATTAACATTCTGAAGTCATTCCCTTCTGATGGGTTTGAATAGGACTGTGTAAAAATTTCACAACAGTATCTGTTAGACATTCAATAAAGGCTTACTGACTAAAATTCTACCCTACCCTGGAATTGCTACTCTTAATGACAGACCTGAGTGGTAACAACCAGGATGTCCTCTTCATTTTCTGGACGGAACTGGAAAGGGATACTTGCTCCCCGGACCACCCCATCCTGATCCACATAGCAGAACTGGTAATACTCATCATCCTTGGGCAGGTAGTAAGCTGGAAACAGAACATGATTTTTAACCCAAAATATTGCTTCCCTGGTGGCTTAGAGGTTAAAGCATCTGTCTGCAATGCGGGAGACCCAGGTTTGATCCCTGGATTGGGAAGATCCCCTGGAGAAGGAAACGGCAACCCACTCCAGTATTCTCGCCTGGAGAATTCCATGGAGGGAGGAGCCTGGTGGGCTATAGTCCACGGGGTCGCAAAGAGTCAGATACGACTGAGTGACTTCACTTTGGGCTTCCCTGATAGCTCAGCTGGTAAAGAATCCACCTGCAATGCAGGAGACCTGGGTTCGATCCCTGAATTGGGAAGATCCCCTGGAGAAGGGAAAGGCTACCCACTCCAGTATTCTGGCCTGGAGAATTCCATGGACTGTATAGTCTACGGGGTGGCAAAGAGTCTGACACAACTGAGCGACTTTTACTCACTCAAGGTCTATTCAGAAAACTAAAAATCTAGAAGTCTTTTATCTACCCCAGAAGGCTCTAGCTCAAGAGAATTAATGAGTTTTGGTTGCTGTTTTTAATACCTTTGATCTAGTATTTTTCTCACCTTTGAACTGGACTTCCTGCTGTTTGGCTGATTCACTGTTTAGGTCAACGGGCAAAGTAACCCACATGAAGGTGTAGTACTCGCGGGTTGTCTTCCATCCAACCTGCAATGACAAAAGGCTCTTGTTCAGCATCTGAAAGTGCTCAGATTTAGGCTCTGTCTTCTGAAAATGCACCTTTCGTTATTTTAAAATTATAGTAGAATAAGTTCTTTATCATAAGATCTACCCACAATGGATCAAATCTTTTTGACTTATGATAACTACATATACAATTAAAAATTGGTATGCATGCACATATACCAGTTACTCATAAATTACTCATCTTAGAAGGAAACAAAAACTGGCCACTCAATATCCAGGATAAGAGTGCCAAATATTGTATCTCCAAGTCAGGTACAGTACTGAGAATGACTGGGGAAAAAAGCTGTAGGACTGTGAGCTTTGATTGTGCTATCTTCTTACAATGGTATACTTGGAACTTCTTAATCAAAAAGCACTTCTGATCTGCCCCTTCTATTGGTTTGTCCTCTCCTGTGTCCAATTAAGTCTTGTCACCTATACCAACCTGGTTACATCACTGCCTTTAAAAATGGCTTTTTAAAATAATGTGTGTGTTGGGGCTGGATGGGTAAGAGAGTTCTTAGATTAGGAGGCACCAGATAACGAAGTCCAGTTTGTATGATTTTCTTGCTCCAGAGTTTTTCTTAATATATGTTTATTGAAGATTTTTTGGTGATAAAAAAAATAATCTGGTAGTCATAAAGGCCTCTTCCAGGTATGAAATGTAGTAAGTCGTAAGATATAAGGATAGTGTAAAATTTGCCTCAGAGCAGAAAGCTGGCTAAGTGGGAAATATTCTCACTAAGTGTGAAAAGGGGTAAAAGATGCTCAAATTATATCTGGAAGATAAGAGCATACCGGAGAACAGACAGAGAGTCATTGTGTCTTCAAGGGGTGAACACTCAGCAAATAAGAAGCAAAAATGACATTTATTGCCATATTTTGACTCTGCCTGAGCCCAGGGGGAAGAGAAGAAACTAAAAATAAATTCTATTTTTATATAGTAAGGAATCAGAGCATGGTTGAAAAGGCTATAAGCTCATCAGAACATACTGGGGCATGTTTTAGTGTCTCATTAATACACACCCCATTGCTGTGAGCACCTCTGAGCCACTGCAGCCTGCGGAGGAACAGGAAGCAGGAATTTTATGGAGTCTTCATTCACATCCTGGAGCTTCTTAATGCACTGTGACTAAAATATCATTTGGGAAGGCCTAAGAATTACTACTGCCTTGGAATAAGGATGCAACTTCCAGTCACCTGAGCTTTCTGTCCTTGGCTCCTCCATCTCAGGAGTCCTCGTCCCAGCCTGCCTTTTGTGGTATGACCATGGAACATGGCATAGGAGCCCAGGTAAAGGAGAGTATGGAGCACAGGGCTCTATGTTGAAGGAAGAAAACCTGACTCCCAACCACTTTAGCTTTTATCACTGGTGGTAGCCTTCACTCTATGGAGAAGATGGAGCATGCTGCACATGCAGAAATGTTTTGTTGAGGGCCCTTTGGGTGCCAGGAACCAGTGGTGTTAGGGCAGATGAGGAGCTGAGGAGTAGGATTAAGACTACACTGCAAGAACACCAGGAACATTTTAGAAGTGAGCTAGGAAGGACAAGCATTGAAAAGCAGAGATATTACTCTGCTGACAAACGTTCATATAGTCAAGGCTATGGTATTCCCAGTGGTCATGTATGGTTGTGAGAGCTGGATCATAAAGAAGGCAGAACACCAAAGAATTGATGCCTTCGAACTGTGGTACCTGAGAAGATTGCTGAGAGTCCCTTGGGCAGCAAGGAGATCAAATCAGTCAATCTTAAGGGAGATCAACCCTGAATATTCACTGGCAGGACTGATGCTGAAGCTGAAGCTCCAGTATTTTGGTCATCTGATTCGAACATACGACTCATGGGAAAAGTCAATGATGCTGGGAAAGATTGAGGGCAGAAGGAGAAGAGGGCATCAGAGGATGAGATGGTTGGATGGCATCACTGATGCAATGAAAATGAACTTGGGCAAAATCTGGGAGATGATGAGGGACAGGGAGCCCTGCTGTGCTTTAGTCCATGGGGTCGCAGAGTCGGACACAACTGGATGAGTGAACAACAACAAAGGAAGAACAAAACTTTACATTCAGCCCTTAATTCTCTAATTTACTATCTGTTGTTCAAAGGAATTCAGCAGAATAGAGGAAGAAAAGCAGAGGCTTGGGAGTCAAACAAAGGTCTCCAAACGGGGAGACCTTGGGAAAATCACCATCTTGAGTATATTCATTTTATTCATCGGTGCACAAGTAATAAAACTGCTTACCTCAGGGGGCTGCTGTGCTGTGAGGATTAAATTAGAAAACACATACCCACACACACACACACACACTAAAAAAAAAAAAGAAAGAAGGAAAGAAAACCCCATCAAAGACCTAGCACATCATATATTCTCAAAAAGTTTGTGTTCTCTCTTTATTACTCTTAAAATTTTCTTTCAGGCTTTAGTGGTGGTGATCGGTGGTTTAGATGCTAAGTCGTGTCCAACTCTTGTGATCCTGTAGATTGTAGCTTGTCAGGCTCCTCTGTCCATGGGATTCTCCAGGCAAGAATACTGGAGTGGGTTGCCATTTCCTTCTCCAGGGGATCTTCCCAACCCAGGAACTGAACCCAGGTTTCCTGCATTGCAGGTAGATGATTTACTGACTGAGCTATGAAGGAAGCCCTTCAGGCTTTAGCGTAGGTGGCAAATCAATAGCTTTTAGGGAATTCCCGGGTGGCCTGGTGGTCAGGACTCAGCACTTTCATTGTCAGGGCCTGAGTTCAAGCCCTGGTCAAGGAATTAGGATCCCTGCAAACTGAGTGGCACAGCCAAAAAAACAGGATCTAAAAAAAAATACAAACAATGCTTTTAAATATTTGTTTTTAAAAAGTATAATCCTTTCATTTGGTTTAGAGTGACATCCTCGCTGCCAGTTGCTAAGGCTTGGGAATTATAAACAATCAGCCTGAGCAAAATGGAAAAAAAAAAAGTTAGATTACCTCTGAGAAGCTGTAAGTAATTTTTAATCATTCTTTTTTTCAATTATATATACCTGTACTATTCAATATGCTAGCCACTAGTTAGCATATTGAAGCTACTTAATTTAAAGCATATGAAGCTACTTAAATTAAAATTAAATAAAACTTAAAATTTAGTTACTCAGTCACACTAACTACATTTTAAGTGCCATTAGCCACATGTGGCGAGAGCTTACTATACTGGACACCAAAGCAGCCAGTATAGCTCCTTCCTAGAAATTCTACTTGTCAGTGTTAGTCATAGAAAGTTCTACTGGACAGCTGAGATACATATGGGGAAGAAAAAAGACAGCTGCCATCTTCTTTCCAAGACAGAAAACATCCTCTGTGTCAGGTTTCTGTTAGGACACCTTTAGTCTAATGAGTCAATGTCCTGCAGTCTTAGGAGCTGTCATGATATTCGCCAGTGTCCCTCTGCTTGTCCACTATCCCCACCTCTAAACACCAGCCTTGTTACCTCCAGCTTCCATCACTCTTTCACTTAGCTTGAAATTCCAAACAATCAAGAGAAGGAATTTGGTGAGGGGTGTGAATTAGCACCAACTCCTACATACTGCAGTCAAGAATGATGTCTGATTTCAGGATGAACAGTGTTGGCAAACAAGCACATGACATACTGAGGTGTCAAAACAAAGGTCACTGATGCTGGAACTCTGCAGTGTAAATAATGTATGTTTGACCTTTATCTCCTGTCTCTGGAAATAGGACAATTTGTCATTATGGTATGTGAATAAATGAGTGAATATATGTGTCTGTGGCAGGGGGAATGTTAGAGAGAGACGTGGTGGGAAAGTAGAGAATAAATTGACTATAATAAAAAAGTACCATTTCTGTACTTGAACTGACATGGTGATTAGACACTGGAAGAGGAAACCAAAGGAGCTCATAAACTTTCTGTTCTTAGAAATCTTCACAAAGAAGCAAGACACACTTATTGAGGAACACACTTCTTGAATACAGGGTATTAACTTTTCAATATCCTTTCCAGATTGGTAATACTCATATTAAAAAAAATTAAACACTGTACTAAGTAAGCAAGTGACATTACTTCACAGAAACTATATAAGAGGCCATCCACCCTAGTCAGGTCATAGATGAATATTAATTTAAAACATTTACATTCGGTCTTTTAAAGTGTAATAAAACTTGGGGACTATATGATTTGCTATCTTATTTTAGCTTAAGACTGAAATTAAAATTTGAGTCCTATAGCACTGTTGATGTGTGAAGGGGGAAGTGCTAGGGAGCTTAGTTCAGGATTTTAACATTGGTCACACATATATGCAAAATGCTTATAATACAGAGACAGACACACACACTAAGATTCACCTCTGGTTCCTAATCATTTGGTACTAAATTAACACTTACTCTAAAGATGCCAATCCAATCCTTTCGACGGGGAATGAAATGCTGGGTGAGGGTGTAGTAGCACGTGATGTCCCCCCCAGGGATGTAGAACTTCTCCACACTGTTAAAGATGACCTGAGAGAAATGACAGTGGTCCAGCAGGACAGCTGAGGTGGGGGGATCGTCTACTGTCTCTTCCATGGTAGGGGTCCTGTTAAGAGATATGGGATAGAATAAGGCTCAAAAGGGTTGTCTGAAATGCCAGAAATTTCTGGGCTCTCACCCAGGGAACATTCTGTTCAGAGCAAGTCAGGAAAAGCAAAAGCATGACAAGTATTGAGATCACACAACTTGCTTTCTGTTTCACTATGAGCCACTCTGCATTCACAACTTCCTATGCTCTAAGAATTTTCTGAGACTATCTTTGACCTCTTCACCACAGGCACCACCATCCTCATTATATCCTTATCCTCTGCTCATAGCTAATTTTCTCCCTTTCTTCTAAATGCCTTAAGTAAGGCAGCCTAGAGGTAAATGCCCTGAGCTGGGAACTGTAAGACTTAGATTCTAGATTTTTTATCCCAACAAGCCCTGTGACTTTTGGAATGTCATTTTCTCTAGATTTCAGCTTCTCTATTCAATTCCATTCATCCTGTAATTATCAGATCCTTCTTAATATTAAAGCACTCTGCTAGGGGCTCGGAATGAGTGCAGACAGGCATAAGAGAAGGAGATTATCTGACATGCAGTGGTGACAAGCACAGGTTCAGAAACCAAAATGCTGGAGTTCAAATTCCAGCTTCACCACCTATAAAATGCATGCCCTTGGGTAATTTATTTAACTGGACTCTGCGCATGGTTCCTCATCTGTAAAATGGGGCTGATAACATCTACCTCATTCTTTGTGTGTATGTATGAGCAGTAACTGAAATATAGGTATACCTTGAAGATATTGCACGTTCAGTTCCAGACCATCTCAATAAAGCACATACTGAATAAAAGTAAGTCACACAATTTTTTTGGTTTCCTGGTACATATAAAAATTGTTTACATTATAATCTATTAAGTGCTCAGTAACATTATGTCTAAAAAAACAATGTACATACCTTAATTAAAAATATTTTGTTAAAAAGTGCCAAAAGCAACATCAAAAATGACTGATCACAGATCACCGTGATAAATATAAAAATAATGAATAAGTCTGAAATATTGCAAGAATTATCAAAATGAGACATGAGTAAGCAAATGCAGATAGAAAAATGGCACCAACAGACTTCCTTAAGATATGGTTGCCACAAACTTTCAATTTGGTAAAAAATGTCAAAAGTATCTGTGAAACACAATAAAACTAGGTAGACAGTGACTAGTCCTTAAATTAGTACCTGTCATAAGAGTAGGCAATTCACACAAAGTAAAGGCATGTTTAATTGCTAAGTTATGTCTAACTCTTTGCAATGCCATCAACTGTAGCCTGTCAAGCTTCTCTGTCCGTGGGATTTCCCAGGCAAGCATACTGGAGTGGGTTGCCACTTCCCTCTCCAGGGAATTGAACCTGTGTCTCCTGCTTGGCAGGCAGATTCTTTATCACGGAGGCAACTGGGAAGCTGCTAAAGTCATGCTGAGTGACAGAATAAAGTACTTGGACAAAGTCTGCATAAAGAGAGGGCTTAACAGATGTGATTATTACTTTTGCGGGTTTTTTTTTCTCTTTTCTGGCATACAGTCTTTGCCCTCCAAAGGGTCACAATCCGATATGGAGGTTAGATGAGAATTTAAGTGACTGCCAAATGGATAAATACATGCAAAATGCTCCTGGGTTCAAAAGAGGGAGAGAGATGAAACTGGTTAGGAAAATAAAGAAAAGCTTTGAGCAGTGAGTGGAATCCTGGGTAAGTCCTCAAAGAAGATTAGGGTTTTGACAAGTGTGTTTGGGGGTGAGGAAACTTCAGATGAATGTAACAGCATGCAAAAAGCAAAGAGACAGAAAAATGCAGTCCATGTTTGGAGGACAGCAAGCAAGTTTGGATCTCTACAAAATGGAGACAGTAAGCTGATTTCACCTTTCGAGGTCATGCTGCTGCTGCTGCTGCTAAGTCGCTTCAGTCGTGTCCGACTCTGTGGGACCCCAAAGACAGCAGCCCACCAGGCTCCCGTCCCTGGGATTTTCAAGGCAAGAACACTGGAGGGCTTCCCTGGTGGCTCAGTGGTAAAGAATCTGCTGGCTAATGCTGGAGACATGGGTTCGATCCCTAGTCCGGGAAGATCCCACATGCAGCAGAGCAACTAAGCCCATGCGCCTCTGAGTACTACTGAGCCTGTGCTCTAAAGCCTGGGAGACGCAACTACTGAAACCAGTGCCCCTAGAGCCTGTGCTCTGCAACAGGAGGAGCCACCGCAACTAGAGAAAAGCCCCTGCAGCAAAGAAGACCCAGCACAACCCAAAATAAACAAAACTATTTAAAATAATTAAAAAAAAAAAAAGAACACTGGAGTTGGTTGCCATTTCCTTCTCCAATGCATGAAAGTGAAAAGTGAAAGTGAAGTCGCTCAGTCCTGTCTGACCCTCAGCGACCCCATGGACTGCAGCCTTCCAGGCTCCTCCTTCCATGGGATTTTCCAGGCAAGAGTAGTGATCAAGGGTGGGGAACTACTGAAGAGAAAGAAACAATAGGTAAAAGAAACAAAGTCTTTAGAACTGTCAGGACCTGACACTTCCTGCCCTTCAAAAGTCACACGTCCTGTGTTCTAAATGCCTCCTTGGTCTAACATTTAGTGAGTCCATGTTACTCAACCCTCAGCTGTACTGGGAAATGAGAACAATACTGCAGCTCTAAACAGCAGATGAAGAAAGAGCTGTACATATGCAAAAATGGCATAATACCTTACAGATTCAGCTTCTAGAACATGCTGGAAGATTGTATACACACACATGCAAACACAACTTAAAAAAATAGTAAGTACAATAACCAAAAACACAGTAGCTCTTCTGGCTCTGCCCCACCCACTTATTTCCTGGTTTTATTTTGAACTCTAAACAAACAGGCCTTCTCTTCCAGCTCCCCCAGAAATAAATTTTTTCACAGAGAAGGCAAGAGGACTTTGAGGTACCCAACTGTCTGTTCTTGGGACTGAACTGCTCAGAAATGTATTGGCTTTCTGGGGTTTGTGACAGTTTGGCCACATCCTCAGTGTCAAAACTCAGATCAGTTTTTCTAAGGAAAGGAGAGGACACATTCTAGTCTAGGCCAGTACTTGTTCCTCCTGATAAGCTGTGGCCTGCTGATCTGATGAATGCTGCAGGAGAATGTATAGGGAGATTTTTCAGCTTGCAGACCCCAGTCTTTCCTAGTGGTCTTCAGTCCACTGAGGCCAGCATAGCCCCTGGGTCCTAAGCTTGGAGCACCATTTATCTGAGCATGTGACTTGATCTGTGCTTTACCATGGATAATGATCAATCCCTCAGGTAAGAGTGACTTCGGGCCCCGTCTCTCAATTAACCTAAGTACCATCATATTGTCTGTTCTTTTCCTTCATAACACTATCATAACTGTAAATACAACACTAATGCTAGCCCATAGTAATTACTAAGTACTCACAGAATAAATGAATGAATAAGATATGCATGTAATTCATCAAAAAGTGAAAGGAAGGAACTTTGTAGGTAAACAATGGTGTGTATGATGGTGGCGCTAATTCTTGTCTTTAGCCCCGCTCCTAATTTGTTTGGTGTCTTTGGAGAAGCTGCTGTTTCTCAGTTTTCTCTTTTCTAAATTAGGGTGAGGAGCAAGTTGCTGGTGGCTAAGTGGTTAGGATTCTGGGCTTTCACTGCTATGGCCGGGATTCAGCCTCCGGTTGGGGAACAGAGATCCTACAAGCCACACGATGTGGCCAAAAAAATAAAAAATAAGTAGGGTAAAGAGATGAAAATCTCCAAGTGTTATGTCAGTTCTCGGTATAGCTGGTTCAGCGGGCAGAGCCGGTTCAAGTGGCGTAGTGCCAAAAAAATAAAAGGCACAGATTCGATTTCCTTAAGGACCCATAAAATTCACACTCCATTACCTTCCACACACTCAAACTCTGGCATGCTGTTTTGCAAATGCATGCTACTCTGAAAGGCAGGACCAGTCAAGGGTAGGGGAGTTTGGTACTGCCTCTCTTTCTTTACTAGAAAACAATCAATCTGTAAGTGAGCTCAGAACACTGAAGAAATGACAGCATATGTACACAAAATGGCATGACAGAGCTCAAGCTCTGAGGCTTGAGTGTACAGCCAATGGAATCTTTGTTGTTGTTCAATCACTAAGTCGTGTCTGACTCTTTGTGACCCCATGGACTGCAGCACACCAGGCTTCCCTGTCCTTCACTATCTCCCAGAGTTTGCTCAAAATCATGTCCACTGAGTCAGTGATGCCATCCAACCAACTCATCCTCTGTCGCCCCCTTCTCCTCCTGCCCTCAGTCTTTCCCAGCGTCATCTTTTCCAGTTAGTCGGCTCTTTGCATCAGGTGGCCAAAGTATTGGAGCTTCAGCTTCAGTATCAGTCTTTCCAATGAATATTCAGCATTGCTTTCCTTTAGGATTGACTGGTTTGATCTCCTTGAAGTCCAAGGGACTCAACTCTCAAGGGTCTTCTCCAGCACCACAATTTGAAAGTATCAATTTTTTGGCGCTAACCCTTCTTTATGGTCCAACTCTCACATCCATACATGACTATTGGAAAAATCATAGCTTTGACTATACGAACCTTCGTCAATAAAATGATGTCTCTGCTTTTTAATATGTTGTCTAGGTTTACTATAGCTTTTATTCCAAGGAGCAAGCCTTTTGATTTCAAGGCCAATAGATGGAACTCTGACATAGTTACTTTTTTTTTTAATCTCAGTTTCCGAAATGATTAAGGTCCTCAGAGGAGGAAGGCAATGTATTTTAAAATGAGTCTCCTGAACTGGCTCCTGGCTTCTAAGAAAACCTGACACATTTTCATCTAATGAGCATCTCAAGATTAATACATGTCTCCTAGGACTGTTCCATGAGGGCACAGATTCTCTTATATTCTCCTGAAGAAAAGGAACAAAAAAGCCAGTTCTACTCCTGCTCTTTCTGAATGAATCTGTAAACTACACTGATAACACCTTTTTGCAGAAAAATTAAAAAATGTTTTAAACTTTCTGATTAGGTTCTAACAATGCAAATAGTCAACCAAATCATCTTACCAATTTTCCCAAAGAATTTTCCTCATTATGCTAAATCAGGAAGAATAACTTTATTTAAAAAAAAAAAAACTAAAATTCTACCACACAAATGTTCAACATTTTTATGTTAGCCTTTTATACCAGTGGGCACATGTTTCATGAGAAATGAAGACTTTAGATAAGTTTCCCTGGATTAGTTCACAGAAAGCAAATGCATCCGAAGCCCAGAGAGAAATGCTAATCAATTCTTCATTTGGGAACCGTTAAAAACAAAACACACATTCAACCCAATTCCTTCTTCCTTCTGCTTACTTAACTTTCTAAACTATTAGCAATTAGCAAAATGGATGAACTGATTTGAATCCCATTCCCCCTGGCCCTGGAAGAGATGCTTCCACAAAACTACCCTTTAGAGAACACTGACAATAGCTATTACGGATGTGTAGATGGCCCTGAGATGGGGAGCAAAAGCAAAGACACATAGCCACTGGTCCTCAGATTATTACAGCCACTTGCTCTAATCCAAACTGTCCAAGTTCATTCTAGTTCCTTACCTAAAATCTTTGAGTGACTTAAGTAAATTTTATACCCCCAGGAGACTTTTAATACCTAATTCACTAATAATTGTTTGGATTCGTTACCCAGCTTATTCTAAGCAGCCTTTATCCCATATACCACATCACTGTGCCAAAAGTACTACGGAAAAACAGAGAAACAGTTCTGAGCAACCAGAAGAAACTGCAAAAAGCTCAAAGCTGTGTACTCAATCTCCATTTTCTTTCATTTTACTTTACTGAGATTTTATACTTCTTCTGTGAAGAGGGTGATTATGCTAACCCTTGAAGTGACAAGGGTAGTGACAGTGATGTGCAGCAGAAAGGGAACTAAGCTAGGAGCCAAGGGACCTGGGTCCATTAGTTCTGCCACTAACTAGCTCTGAGATCTTGGCCAAGTCACACTACTTTTTAAACCTCAGTTTCCTCATCTGTAAAAATGCATGGATCAGGCAAGAAAATCTCTAAGAAACTTTCCGGCTATAATGATGATCCCAAGTGAATGAAAAAGGAAGCGAAGACAGAGTTTAACTGTCTTCATATAAGAAAATGAGGAAGCATGGTATTATATTAATAAGCACAGTCAAAAATTTTGAAGAGCCCTATTTGTACTCTGACTCCAAAGTCTGCAGGATATGTTAGTGTTGTGTAACTCTTACTACCCTTCTCAGAGTCCTTTCCACTCCACAGATGTCATTTCTGCAAAAGGGTAGACTTTCAGATAGAGGCCCTCTGAAAGCATCTGTGAAAGTGAGTCACCTAGATATTCCTTAATCATTAAGGATAGTCCTTAATCATCTACATAATCTACAAAGGCCTACTGTATTAAAGTCTTTTGCTTTTAAAGGTTTTTGCAGTTGCTGCTGCTGCTGCTAAGTCGCTTCAGTCGTGTCCGACCCTGTGCGACCCCATAGATGGCAGCCCACCAGGCTCCCCCATTCCTTGGATTCTCCAAGCAAGAACACTGGAGTGGGTTGCCATTTCCTTCTCCAATGTATGAAAGTGGAAAGTGAAAGTGAAATTGTGTCTGACTCTTAGCAACCCCATGGATTGCAGCCCACCAGGCTCCTCCGTCCATGGGATTTTCCAGGCAAGAGTACTGGAGTGGGGTGCCATTGCCTTCTCCTTTTGCAGTAGTGTAGTTGTTATATAGCTTTTATATTATTCTACTCCACTCCAACCATGGCTACTTGTTGGCTTACATCAGAAGCAAAGAATCCGAGGGAGAGAAAAAAGTTTAAATGTCCAGGAGGGTTGAACTCAATAAATAAAAGTGGAAACATTAGCCCCCGAACTAAATTGGGGGGAGTGTTGGGGGAGAAGGACTACAGGAGATCGATGGTAAAGAAGCAGGTCACCGCACTCCAGCTGCTCTCTCTTCTCAGCTGTCTAGAACATCTCCTCCAATTACAAAAGGCAACTGAACGAAGGGGGGGTTCAGTGATCAGGACGGGGAAACTGAGAAAGTAACTTGCCTAGGGTCACTGGGCAGGGTCCCGCTTCTGCCACCAAGCCGACCGCGATGACGATGACGTCAAGCACGGGAGTTAAGGAGCCAGCACGACCTCGGCCGGCGAGGGGGGCATGACGCCGTGACAAGACCCTCACTCGGGTCAGAGGAATTCCTTCTGTCCCAGGGACCGCCCACGCGGCCCCGGGCACTGAAGCCCTGCCCTCCGCGGCAGAAAACTGCCCTCAACCCTCCAAAGACCGCGGAGAGGCTCCAGGGGGCCCATGACGTCACTCCCACTTACGGTCACCCTAGAAAGATGAAAGGAGGTGAAAACCGAAACCAATAGCACACCCGCCCGCCCATGGCCCTTTCTCAGTACTGAAAGTGTGAAGTCGTTGAACCTGAGGGCCCAACTGTCCCTAACTGCCCGCCTTCGCGCCAGAGACTCACCAAGGGTTGCAGTCAGCGGCAGCGCTACAGCAACAGGGCACAGAGGGGAACAGAGGCGGGGCTAAAAACCCAGGGACGAGCTGTCCTGTCTGACCCCGCCCATCACGTCATAACGGTCAGCAAGTCCCGCCCTCACCGCGGTGCTTTACGGGACTTGTAGTGCTCAGGTGCATGGGTTCCAGAGTTTTCCGTCACCTTGTGTGTTCCGGAACAGCAATCACATCCGAAGGAGCTTATTTCTTCCCCTAGGACGAGACATTTACTTTAAAAAAAAAAAAAAAAATTCTTTCAGTTTTCAATGAGAAAGCTCCATACATTTGAAGGGCCAATGAAAGATCATCTTCATTTTTCTCCTGCCTCCACAAAATACTTCACTAAGAGTCTTACAGATGAGAATGCCTTTGGCATTTAATGATGCCTCCCACCTGCCCAGGGAGACCCAGCAATCTCCCTGGGTGCCCTAGTTTGTGGTTCATCATTTCCCTTCTAGGAAGAAATTATTCTTCAATGTTAACTCTGTCAAAGTAGTGCTCTTCCTAATTGGGTTAAGAATAAACTCAGCAAGAGTTCCTGCTAAGTCAGTTTAGAGAAAATTCCCCCACTTTTTGATATCTGATGAAACCCTGGCCTGTCTTCAGCAAGAATCCTGTAAGTAGGTTTAGCAACAATCCCCTCACCTTGATGTCTTTTCTTAGTAATTTTCCATTCACTTATCCTTACTGTATTTGGAGTCTAGTTCAATCTCTCTCCTTTGGTGTAATGTACCCATTGCAATAGTCCTGGATAAAGTCCCTCTTTTATCATGTCAGGATAATTATTTCTTAACACGAAACATGCTGACTATGGAAGATTAAATTCAGAAATGCCCCTTCTCCAAGGTGCAGCATCTGTCTAAATCTGAAAGGTAACTTTTCTATGTCATTTAACGAGGGAACTTATGCCCCTGTAGCCACTTGAGGCTTCAGGCAGGAGAATGAGTGTTTCCAATTCTGCGTTCTCACAAGATTCCTGGCACTCAACTGAGATGAAAGAATGGTGGGAAATAATGAGTAAACCCGGGAGTGGGGTTTCTGTTGAAAGTTCTAATTACCTTCTGAGTTACCAAAATAATACTCTTCTATCTAAAACTGTCTACTGTCTTCTGATCTCAGAATCCTGGATGTATTTCCATTAATGTTACTAGTCTTTTGGAAAGCACTAAGAGTTGACACCTCCTACACACACACAGCTTACCGTTGAGGTGGTAGTCTTCCTTACTGCGGTAAGAATAAACTCAGTTATATCTTGTCAACTGGTTGTTTTGTTGATAGTTTGGGGAGCTAAATTTGACAGCATAGAAGAAAAAGATCAGTCTGGTGTTTCCAATATAAGTGTCAAGGGAAGGCTGCAAGTACAATCCTTTATAACTGAATATTAAAGAAATGAGAATTTATATTTAGACCTACAAAGAATATCTTCCACTTCTGTTTTCAACTGCTAGATATGGGGGCTAACTAAGACTGAAGATTAGGTTACTCTGTGCCTGACACAGTGGGTTATCTCATTTAATCCTTATAAGAGAAGCACTTTTACTATCCCCATTTTATAGTTGATAAAATTGAAGCTTAGAGGAATCAAGTTACTTGCCCCAAGGTCACACAGCTAGTTAGTGCCATTAGAAGGCTTTGAACCCAGCATTCTGACTCCAGTGTACTCAATCACTATACTTACTGTATTTTTCATGAGAGTTCAGTGATCTGTAAGGGAAGACAAACAAACACATAAATGAGTTTAATACCATGATATTGGCTTTAGGAGAATTGTTATGGTGCTAAAACAAAATTGTTTTTTCCTAGGGCCAAGAAGGAAGCTTTCAAAGAAGTATTAAAGAAAAAGTTATTCTCAGATCAGATCAGTCGCTCAGTCATGTCCGACTCTTTGCGGCCCCATGAATCGCAGCACGCCAGGCCTCCCTGTCCATCACCAACTCCCAGAGTTCACTGAGACTCATGTCCATAGCCTGTTAAAATGCTAACAAGACTTTATTCAGAGCTATTACAATAGAAACATTAAACAGGGGAGAGAGATTGCGCTCAACTCCAAATACAATAAAGATACATAGGAATTCATAGCCATTAAACAGAGTGAGGGGGTGAGTAGATGCAACACTACTGAAAGGACTTGATACCAAGGGTAATGAGGCTTCTTGCTCAACTGACTTAATAGGATTTTTGCCAAGGTCAGGCTAGGAACTGATTAGATATCAGGGTGGAGGATTCTTTCTGAATCAACTTAGGGTTTTTGCTGAAACTGGACTTGGCAAGAATAGACACAGAAGCCCAAATATGAGGCCGAGTTGAGAAAAGGGCTCAGAGGAGCCTAAGCAGAGTTTGGTCAAAGAGAGAGTGTTTGTCAGATGCTTGATTTATGTGAATAACAAATGTGGCAGGCAGAAAAAGGGATGGGAGGGGAATTTGAGATGGAGGGAGGGAGTGGCCATTGGCCAACGGCGGTGGTGCCATTACCAGAATTCTCTGTAATGATGGAAATGTCCTCTATCTGCACTATTGGGTCCAGGAGCCACTCACCACATGTACACCACATAGAACACTTGAAATATGGCTATTACAACTGGGAACTGGGTTTTTATTTAATGTAAATTTAACTAGGTTTATGTGACCACTGTCCCAGCTAGTGCAGATCTGCTGGAGCTGGGTGACAGGGCTGTGGACTTTGGAAAGTAGAAGCAGGGGCAACCTCAGAGAAGGTGCCCAACTAGCTCCTGCAGCTTTCACCTTCACCCTCAGCTCTAGTCCTGCCCAGTCCTACCCAGAAACCAGTGACTCCTCTGGCCTTTGGACTGTCAACTCCATGGAAAGGAAAGGTGAGAGGAATTTTATCCCTGAAGCTTGCTATCTCTGTAACCATCTAGAGACTCTACAGATAGTGACTTACAATGTGGAAATAGCTTGTATGTCCAGGTTTGAGAAAGAGAAGGAGTAATCAATGGCAAGAAGGCAACTAAAAAGTATGTCAAGTACAGTGTTTCATAAACTTCAAGAGAAACCAGAACCAGGCATGCCTTACATTAATCAGGTGTTTCTAAAATGTGCTGGCAAACCAATCACCTACTTAGAACTTCGGGGGATGTTAATATTTAAGGGTGCTTTGGAATGTCCTGTTAAAAATTTGGGAGGCATATATTTGTGTTTATAAAGTACATTAAGTAAAAAAAGAATTTCTTTAATTCCACTCATGTTTTCAAGACTGCCATCTGTAGAGAAAAATGTGTCTGTTGCACACTCTTCCTTTAACTAGCTAACTCAAATTGATTCAATAGGAATTATTTCACAATTCTGTAAATTGTAAGTAATTTGGGAACAGGTAAGTTTGACTTGTGTGATAGAGGTTTGATTGTTTTCCCTCCTTTTCTTGTGGAAAAAAAAATCAGTTTTGCCTCTGCTTGCAACTCCTTTCAATATTCTAATGGAAGACATTTTCACATATTGAAGTATGGGGAGGTCATTCTGGCTTCTAGGTGATTTAACTTGGATTTTATGCTCTGTGGCCTATCAAACATATATTATATATCTGTTTTGCCATCAAAGAAAATGGTATAGTGACCAGAAGTTTAAAGTGTCCATAAGAATTAAATGCCTCCCTTCCTAGGACACCAATGCTTGAACTCCTTTGATGATAAGACTCCCTTCCCAGGTGTCAAGACCATACCAACTTGCTGTGTATGTGCTGATCTGCTTTTTTTTTTTTTTTTTTAAGTTGAAGGAATGTATCCCTGATGATTTGTTTGATATTCTTTGTTCTGACAAGATATAAAACTGTATGGAAAACCATGCTTCTCTAGAGCAGTTCTTCAGAGTTATCTGAGTGGCTGTGTCCTGGGTTATAGTCTTCAATTTGGCTAAACTATAACTCTTCTCTATTCCTATTACAGTTTGGTTATTAATTATTTACACTGATGATTCTTGGGGTAGTTGGCAGGATATCAGAAAAGCTGGCCTGAGGTCACCTGTATCCTACTTTGGGCTGGTGCTTAGTACCAAGCCCCTTGAGGACCCTCATCCCCCCCCCACCTCTGCCTCACAGCACTCTTTAGATGTTTTGGTGAGTTTTCCCTGATATCTGGATATCCTTTTATTAAATGATAGTCCATAACTTTTATTTGAGCTGTTATCTTAAAATCTGTAGTCTTAAGCAGGTAACAGTTCATTTCCTACGTGAAAGGAACCTAGGGAGAATTCCTAGACAGAAGACATAGGGGGAAATTCCTAGGCAGGGACTAAGGGGAAATTTCTAGGCAGGAAAGACCTAGAAGAAACTTTGGAATGAACTAGGTTGGCTGATTTTTTTTTTTTTTTAAAGTGTGGCTTAAAATCGGAAAGATGTATATGTTATAGTAAAATTAAACTTTTTTTAAAAATGAAAAACTATGCTTCTAAAGCTTATCAACTCATGGACAGACAGCCACCCACTGAACTGTTGGCTTCATGTACAATTGATGTGGAGCCAGTACTTGCAAGTACTTAAATATGTGTGTGAGTCGTTCAGTCGTGTCCGACTCTTTGCGACCCCATGGGCTGTTATAGACTGTAGCCTGTCAGGCTCCTCTGTCCACAGAATTCTCCAGGCAAGAATACTGGAGTGGGTAGACATTCCCTTCTCCAGGGCATCTTCCCAACCCAGAGATCAAACCTGGGTCTCCTGTATTGAAGGCAGATTCTTTAACATCTGAGCCACCAGGAGAGCCCCATTGGCTCAATTAATAGAACCTAAAATTGAAAATTTTAAAATTGAAATTCTCCAAGCCAAGCTTCAGCAATACATGAACCGTGAACTTCGTGATGTTCAAGCTGGTTTTAGAAAAGGCAGAGGAACCAGAGATAAATTGCCAACATCTGCTGGATCATGGAAAAAGCAAGAGAGTTCCAGAAAAACATCTATTTCTGCTTTATTGACTATGCCAAAGCCTTTGACTGTGTGGATCACAATAAACTGTGGAAAATTCTGAAAGAGATGGGAATACCAGACCACCTGACCTGCCTCTTGAGAAATCTGTATGCAGGTCAGGAAGCAACAGTTAGAACTGGACATGGAAAAACAGACTGGTTCCAAATAGGAAAAGGAGTACGTCAAGGCTGTATATTGTCACCCTGCTTATTTAACTTCTATGCAGAGTACATCATGGGAAACGCTGGACTGGAAGAAACACAAGCTGGAATCAAGATTGCCGGGAGAAATATCAATAACCTCAGATATGCAGATGACACCACCCTTATGGCAGAAAGTGAAGAGGAACTCAAAAGCCTCTTGATGAAAGTGAAAGTGGAGAGTGAAAAAGTTGGCTTAAAGCTCAACATTCAGAAAACAAAGATCATGGCATCTGGTCCCATCACTTCATGGGAAATAGATGGGGAAATAGTGTCAGACTTTATTTTTTTATTTTTTTGGGGCTCCAAAATCACTGCAGATGGTGATTGCAGCCATGAAATTAAAAGACACTTACTCCTTGGAAGGAAAGTTATGACCAACCTAGATAGCATATTCAAAAGCAGAGACATTACTTTGCCAACAAAGATTCGTCTAGTCAAGGCTATGGTTTTTCCTGTGGTCATGTATGGATGTGAGAGTTGGACTGTGAAGAAGGCTGAGTGCCGAAGAATTGATGCTTTTGAACTGTGGTGTTGGAGAAGACTCTTGAGAGTCCCTTGGACTGCAAGGAGATCCAACCAGTCCATTCTGAAGGAGATCAGCCCTGGGATTTCTTTGGAAAGAATGATGCTAAAGCTGAAACTCCAATACTTTGGCCACCTTATGCGAAGAGCTGACTCATTGGAAAAGACTCTGATGCTGGGAGGGATTGGGGGCAGGAGGAGAAGGGGACGACAGAGGATGAGATGGCTGGATGGCATCACTGACTTGATGGACGTGAGTCTGAGTGAACTCCAGGAGTTGGTGATGGACAGGGAGGCCTGGCGTGCTGCAATTCATGGGGTCGCAAAGAGTCGGACACGACTGAGCGACTGAACTGAACTGAACTGACTAAAAATTGAAAAAAGAAGGTGGGAGAGGGAAGCCTTTTAAACTCAAGGAAGAACACTATGAGATCTTTCTGTGTGTCTATCTGGATGTATGTGTATATCTGTGTGTATTATAAATATGATATGTTTCTATCTCCAGATGATATTATATAATTTATAAAAGAGCTGTATTTACTTGATTTCAGCATAAGCACCTACAAATCAAATGTTTCTAAATGTAACAAAAAACTAATCTCCAAGGTGACAGAGTAGAAGGATATGTGCCTTCTATTTTGGTGCCAGAGCACCAAAATCACAATTAGCTGTTGAACAACCATTGTCAGGAAGATGCTGGGACCTACCAAAAAATATACCCCCAATCCAAAGACAAAGCAGAAGCCTCAACAGGATGGTAGGAGGGGCAAAATCATGATAAAATCAAATCCCATATACCTGCCAGGTGGGTGACCCACAAACTGGATAACAATAATACCAAAGAAGTTCTCCCGCTGTTATGAAGGTTCTGACCCCTACATCAGGCTTTCCAGCCTGGGAATCCAGCAAAGGGACTGGGAATCCCCAGGGAATCTGACTTTGAAGGACAGCAGAATTTAACTACAGGACTTCCACAGGACTAAGGGAAGCATACTTCACTTTTGGAAGGCACAGACAAAATCTTGAGCTCATCAAGACCCAGGGGAAATGCGCAGTGACCCCACAGGAGACTGAACTAGACATTGCTGGTGTTGGAGGGTCTTCTGTGGACGTGTGGGTCGGCAGTGACTCTCCATGGGGATGGGGGCACTGCAGCAGTAGTCCTGGAAGGTGCCCCTTGGTCTAAGTCCTCTTAGAGGTCTCCATTAACTCTACCACAGAGCCTGTTAGACCCCAGGGCTGGGTCACCTAAGGCAAAACAATTAACAGTGAGGGAGCACAACCCCACCCATCAGCAGATAAGAGCAAGACCCAGTTTTTCCCTCCACCAGTCCCTCCCATCAGGAAGCTTACACAAGCCTCTTAGCCTTCTCCATCAGAGGGCAGACAAAAGAAGCAAGACGAACCACAATCCCGCAGCAACTAGAACAAAAACCACAACACAGAAAGTTAATCAGAATGAAAAAGCAGAAGGTTAGGTCCCAGATGAAGGGACAAGATAAAATCCGAAAAACAACTAAATGAAGTGGAAACAGGCAACCTTCCAGAAAAAGAATTCAGAATAATGATCAGATCAGTCGCTCAGTCGTGTTCGACTCTTTGCGACCCCATGAATCGCAGCACGCCAGGCCTCCCTGTCCATCACCAACTCCTGGAGTTCACTCAGACTCACGTCCATCAAGTCAGTGATGCCATCCAGCCATCTCATCCTCTGTCATCCCCTTCTCCTCCTGCCCCCAATCCCTCCCAGCATCAGAGTCTTTTCCAAGGAGTCAACTCTTCACATGAGGTGGCCAAAGTACTGGAGTTTCAGCTTTAGCATCATTCTTTCCAAAGAAATCCCAGGGCTGATCTCCTTCAGAATGGACTGGTTGGATCTCCTTGCAGTCCAAGGGACTCTCAAGAGTCTTCTCCAACACCACAGTTCAAAAGCATCAATTCTTCGGCACTCAGCCTTCTTCACAGTCCAACTCTCACATCCATACATGACCACAGGAAAAACCATAGCCTTGACTAGACGAACCTTTGTTGGCAAAGTAATGTCTCTGCTTTTGAATATGCTATCTAGGTTGGTCATAACTTTCCTTCCAAGGAGTAAGTGTCTTTTAATTTCATGGCTGCAGTCACCATCTGCAGTGATTTTGGAGCCCCAAAAAAATAAAGTCTGACACTGTCTCCACTGTTTCCCCATCTATTTCCCATGAAGTGATGGGACCGGATGCCATGATCTTCGTTTTCTGAATGTTGAGCTTTAAGCCAACTTTTTCACTCTCCACTTTCACTTTCATCAAGAGGCTTTTGAGTTCCTCTTCACTTTCTGCCATAAGGGTGGTGTCATCTGCATATCTGAGGTTATTGATATTTCTCCCGGCAATCTTGATTCCAGCTTGTGTTTCTTCCAGTCCAGCGTTTCTCATGATGTACTCTGCATAGAAGTTAAATAAGCAGGGTGACAGTATACAGCCTTGATGTACTCCTTTTCCTATTTGGAACCAGTCTGTTGTTCCATGTCCAGTTCTAACTGTTGCTTCCTGACCTGCATACAAATTTCTCAAGAGGCAGGTCAGGTGGTCTGGTATTCCCATCTCTTTCAGAATTTTCCACAGTTTATTGTGATCCACACAGTCAAAGGCTTTGGCATAGTCAATAAAGCAGAAATAGATGTTTTTCTGGAACTCTTGCTTTTTCCATGATCCAGCGGATGTTGGCAATTTGATCTCTGGTTCCTCTGCCTTTTCTAAAACCAGCTTGAACATCAGGAAGTTCACAGTTCACATGTTGCTGAAGCCTGGCTTGGAGAATTTTGAGCATTACTTTACTAGCGTGTGAGATGAGTGCAATTGTGCGGTAGTTTGAGCATTCTTTGGCATTGCCTTTCTTTGGCATTGGAATGAAAACTGACCTTTTCCAGTCCTGTGGCCACTGCTGAGTTTTCCAAATTTGCTGGCATATTGAGTGCAGCACTTTCACAGCATCATCTTTCAGGATTTGGAATAGCTCAACTGGAATTCTATCACCTCCACTGGCTTTGTTCGTAGTGATGCTTTCTAAGGCCCACTTGACTTCACATTCCAGGATATCTGTTTCTAGGTCAGTGATCACACCATCGTGATTATCTGGATCGTGAAGATCTTTTTTGTACAGTTCTTCTGTGTATTCTTGCCATCTCTTCTTAATATCTTCTGCTTCTGTTAGGTCCATACCATTTCTGTCCTTTATTGAGCCCATCTTCGCATGAAATGTTCCTTTAGTATCTCTGATTTTCTTGAAGAGATCCCTAGTCTTTCCCATTCTGTTGTTTTCCTCTATTTCTTTGCATTGATCGCTGAAGAAGGCTTTCTTATCTCTTCTTGCTGTTCTTCAGAACTCTGCATTCAGATGTTTATATCTTTCCTTTTCTCCTTTGCTTTTCGCTTCTCTTCTTTTCACAGCTATTTGTAAGGCCTCCCCAGACAGCCATTTTGCTTTTTTGCATTTCTTTTCCATGGGGATGGTCTTGATCCCTGTCTCCTGTACAATGTCACGAACCTCATTCCATAGTTCATCAGGCACTCTATCTATCAGATCTAGGCCCTTAAATCTATTTCTCACTTCCACTGGAGAAGATGCAAGAAATGTTTGCCAAAGACCTTCACTTTCACTTTTCACTTTCATGCATTGGAGAAGGAAATGGCAACCCACTCCAGTGTTCTTACCTGGAGAAGCCTGGTGGGCTGCTGTCTATGGGGTCGCACAGAGTCGGACATGACTGAAGCGACTCAGCAGCAGCAGCGGCGGCAGAAGAACTGAAAAACAAATATATGGAGATGAACAATACACTAGAAGGAATCAATGGCAGAATAAGGCAGAAGATTGGAAAGGTAACCCGGAAGAGAGAATGGTGGAAATCACTGCTGCCAGACAGAATATAGAAAAAAGAACGAAAAAAAATGAAGCAACCTAAGAGACCTCTGGGACACGCCAACATTTGCCTTACAGGGATCCTAGAAGAAGAGAGAGAGACAAGACCTGAGAAAATATTTGAAGAGATAATAGCTGAAGACTTCTCTAACATAGGAAAGGAAGTAGTCAACCAAGTTCAGGAAGTACAGAGAGTCTCCTGCAGGATAAACCCAAGGAGGACCACACTGAGGCACATAGTAATCAAACTGACAAAAATCAAAGACAAAGATAAAATATTAAAAGCAACAAGGGAAAAATTACAAATAACATACAAGGGAACTCCCATGAGTTTATCAGCAGAAATTTCTCAGCAGAAATTCTATAAACCAGAAGGGAATGGCATGATACATTTAAAGTGATGAAAGGGAAGAAACTACAACCAAGAATACTCTACCCAGCAAGGAGCTCATTCAGATTTGACAGTTAAAGGCTTTTGCAAATGCCATTTGTCATCAAAACTAAGGCTTGCACTAAAGGGACTGAACCCAAGTATTAGGGAAATGACTTTCACACAAAGGCGAAGACAACAGAATCTGTAATGGTTATGGCACTATAGATAAAGTCCATTCTACCTTCGTAAAAATGAACCCTTCATTGTTGAACTTTTGCCGTCCTGATGTCCTTGGAACATGACTACGGTCTGCTCCCAAATCAGAGAAATTAAGATGGGTAAACAATAGCTATGAATTAAACAATTGAGGCTATGGGAAACCCAATACAGCTGCTCGGATTTTCCCGGTTCCCTGGCAAGCCACATTTTTTGCTTGATGGGTTAAACTCTTCCCTTGCTGCAAGCCTGACGTTCTCATAGTGACAAAGAAACTGTTAGAAAATGTATTTTCCATGTGGAGTATGCTTTTTCCGGTGATCAAGGCACCTACTTCACTGGGAAAATCATACTTGTCTTCTTTTTTATTCTATTTATTTATTTTTGACTGTGTTGCACAGCTTGCAAGATCTCAGTTCCCTGACCAGGGATCTAATCTGTGCCCCTTGTAGTGGAAGCAGAGAGCCCTAACCACTGGACTGCCAGAGAATTTCCAACATAGGAGTCTTAAAAAAGACCTCATAAACTTCTTAAAATCATTACTGTCACTATCATCCTCAATCACCAGACAAGTTCAACAAAACTAAAGGAAAAACTAAACTCAAGAAGGAAAAAAATCAGCTACATGGGATTTGACTAACTGGTAAATATGATTATGATTTTTGTGACTTTTTGTCTGAAATACTGCTGACTTCTAATCTTTGTTTTCCAGATATAAGGGAACTTTTCTCCTTAAACTAATTATGGCTTATAGCAATTTGGTAAATTATACCTTTATAAGCAGAATTCATGTATGGATGTGAGAGCTAAACCATAAAGCAGGCTTAGCACTGAAGAATTGGTGCTTTTTAACTGTGATGTTGGAGAAGACTCTTGAGAGTCCCTTGGATTGCAAGATCAAACCAGTCAATCCTAAAGGAAATCAGTCCTGAATATTCATTGGAAGAACTGATGCTGAAGCTGAAACTCCAATACTTTGGCCACCTGATGCAAAGAACTCATTGGTAAAGACCCTGATTCTGGGAAAGGTTGAAGGCAGGAGGAGAAGGGGACAACAGAGGATGAGATGGTTGGATGGCATCACCGACTTGATGGACATGAGTTTGAGCAAGCTCCGGGAGTTGGTGATGGACAGGGAAGCCTGGTGTGCTGCAGTCCACAGGGTCACAGAGAGTTGGATATGACTGAGTGACTGACATGACTGAGCGACTGAACTGAACTGAATTGAAGCAGAATTAAAGCACTTTTCATCTGATCCCTCCAGAATTTAGAAACTCCTAGGTTCTCAGCAGTCTTTCCCACAAAGGCTAAATGGTTATAAGATGCAAGAAAAACTGACTTTTTAAAAGATCTATCTAGTTGGCTCCCCCCAGGAATAGTCAATTTTTCCACTTTGCTTCATAGACAATTATCTGATTTATTGTCATAGTATGTATTATTATTCTTTCCCTAGAGGAGCCTGGTGGGCTACAGTCCATGAGGTCGCAAAGAGTCAGATACGACTGAGCGACTAAGCACAGCACGTGTTAAAAGTAAAGTCCCTGGAACACCAATGCTGGTACTCCTTTGATGAGAAGATTCCCTTCCCAGGTACCAAGGTCATACTGATTTGCTGTGTGCATGCTGATATTCGTTTTTGTTTTTTTTTTTTAACCTTGAAGGAATGTATCCATGATTTGTTTGATGTTCTTTTGATCTGAAAAGATATAAAACTGTGTTTTTCCAGAGAAGTTCGTCAAAGTTATCTGAGAATTTTCTCAGAGTTATCTGTGTCTTGGTTGGCTCAAATATAACTCTTTTTTATTCCTGTCATAGTTTGGCTATTGATTATTTGCACTGGCAGTTCTTTTTAATCAGACAGATCGTGCTGCTTTTTCTGAACTAGCTGAACCATCTATCTTCACTGAATGAGCTAAATAAAACCTTTAACATGAGTTCAAATGCACTTTTATTTTATTTTATTTTTTCAAATGCACTTTTATACCTGTGTGAATCATGGTTTTACCTTTTCTGGTGAACATTTTCTTAATATTTTAAACTTTTAACGCATACAAATATATATTTGACATAATTGTAGTCATAGTCTTTATACATTTTTTTTCACTTACTATTATCAGGAAAAAAACTTTTGTATACTGCTGTAAAACTTCATAACGATTGGGAGTTTTTTTGGTTGTTGTTACATAAGTGATTCTACTACAGCTTTCTTCCCTATTCTCTAACCATTGAATATTTAAGTTATTCAACCTTTATTTATTATTGTTATTATTCGACCATGCTGTGTAGCATACAGGATCTTAGTTCCTCAATTAAGGATTGAACCCAGCACCCCTGCAGCGGAAGCATGGTGTCCTAACCACTGGACTACCAGGGAATTCCCAAAACAACTTTTGAAAAGCAAAGATTCTGCATTTGCTTAACTCCTCCTGAAATTCTTGAATTTGACTATCATTACTATTTTTTTAAATAAATAAATAAGTGTTTTTTTATTTGTCTATTTGGCTTTGTCAGATCTTAGCTGCTGCATCCTGGATCTTCGTGGCCTCATGCGGACTCTTTCGTTGCGGTGTATGGACTCTAGCTGTGGTGAGCAGGCTCAGTAACTGTGTCACAAGGGCTCCAGAGCACGTGAGCTTCAGGAGCTGCAGCACGTGGGTTCTCTAGTTGTGGCACAGAGGCTTAGTTGCTCTGTGGTATGTAGATCTTACTTCCTTGACCAGGGATGGAACTTGTGTCCGTCCCCTGCATTGCAAGGTGGATTCTTAACCACTGGACCACCAGGGAAGTCCCTCATTACTATTTTTACCATATAAAATGATATCAATGTGTAGGTGAGAGGACTCCATACTATATACTCATTTCACACACATACATGGGTACATAGTATGGAGTCTATAAAAGAAGAATTAGTGGGAAATGAGTATTCCAAACAATTTGAAGGAAAATAAAAAGGTAACTCTGACTATACAGGATCCTTTCGCTACATGTAGTGCCTTCAGTGTGGGAGACCCGGGTTTGATCCCTGGGTTGGGAACATCCCCTGAAGGAAATGGCAACCCACTCCAGTATCCTTGCCTGGAAAATTCCATGGACGGAGGAGCCTGGCAGGCTACAGTCCATGAAGTTGGACACGACTGAGCAACTTCACCTCACTTTAGTGCACTTACAAGTGCGTGCATCTGGTGTCTCCAAGGCACCCAGCAAGCTGCCCTGCACACATAAAGTGTTCAAGTAATGTGCCTGTTATTTCCTCTGCAGTCAGGGCCACTTTCTATGGAATTTGTTTCTAAAAGCATCTGCACCAAAAAAAAAAAAAAAAAAAAAAGGGTGCCGTAAAAACAATCATGAATAATAGCTCCTTTCAGGGAAAGCTGTTTCCCCCAGAAGGCAGAGGGAAGATGAGAAAAGACAAAATAAAAACAGAAGCTGGAAGCTCCATTGCTCCTGGGCAAGCAGCCCTATTCCCTGGGCCTCTCTGAGCCCCATCAGATACATACCAAAACGGAAGACATCAGAAGAGGTGCTGGACAGCAATTTCGGTTACTATTTCACCAATAACAGTACTAAGAAGTGTGTGAAGGAAGGAGCAGTTCTCTATGAAACCCTGTAAGGCCTTGGCCAAGGCATCATATTCTTCTGGGCCCCTCTTTTCCACATCTGCAAACAAGAGATCTCTTCTGATTTAATAAGACTTCTGTGATTGGACATACCTCTATAATATTTCCTAATACATTACATCATTTCTATTTCCTACTTCATCCCTGGTACATAGGGATGTACATGGTACATATACCAGTACTTTCTTTTGATTGGCACAAGCAGAAGGGGCTTCTAGGCTGGATCTTGGGTCAGGGGACCAAAAGCAGGACACTCTATCTTTTTACATTAATTACTTAAAGGAAGTGTCTCAAACTGGGAAACAGAGTGTGTGTCAACTGTAAATAAACTTCTGAGGGTTCTGTTATTGTCTTTTATTTATTTAGTCAGGTGGGTGCCTTAGGAACAAAAAGACAGTGCAAACAAACAGCTTCAGACCTATATTTTTTCACACACTCTTGCTTCTTAGTTGGAGTTCAGAGGAGGGGACATAGTTTACATTTTTGGAGGACTGCAAGGACCCTCTAACACACTGCTTTAACCTTCACACCTAGGCTCAGGAAACCCCAGTGTTTGTCATGTGGGTTTTCCTGCTTCTGGTTTGTCTGCTACAAATCGCTGATGCTCAGATTTCTTGGCTGTCACTCTCTGGCCCTGGAGGGGATGCCTGAGGGGGTTGAACCCTGCTTTGCTCTCCAGTGGGGGCAGCTCTACTGTTCACCCTGTGTTTGTTCCTGTCATTACCCCTGAAAGGACAGCAGTGCCAGGCTCTGGCCTATTAGCTCCCACTGCGGCCAACCCTCTCATAAATAACCCGTTGTCAGGGATTTTAATGGAAGCCCTCTGGAAGCTGTAAATCTTTGTAGCTCCCTCCTGCATCCTCTCTCTCATTTCCATCACAATATTACTCCAGAGGGACCAGAGACCAAAGCGTGAGCTTGCCAGAGCAGATTGGTAGGACACTGGGGAAAGAAAGAGGCGGAATGGGGGAGGGGAACAGAGCTGGGACAGTTGGTCTTAGGGAAGCATCTGTTGGGTGGCCAGTTGATGATGGTCACCTGGATCCCCAAGGCCCTGGAGAGGGGGAAGGGCAAGATGGCCTAGGGCCACCTGGTGGGAAGAGGGGAGAGAACAGGATGGCAGAGAGGCTTGTGGAAGGGTGCACCTTGGGCCCTCCAGTGTGAATTTAAGCACCAAGTAGCAGGATTTTAGTGTCTGCTTCAGGTTATGCTATGCCTTTGCCTCTAGCCTCCTGCTTGAGCAGATCAGCAGGTAAAGGGGTGGTGTCCTGGGTTGGCAGGAAAACTTTTCCTCTACCCATTTAGGTCTGAAAGGTAACAAAGTTTTTATGTACACCAGAGCATTCAGGAGTGAGTAACTACCCCAAATAGCTAGGCATTAAGGTTTAGACATCAGTTTAATAAGAGTGGGGGTGATTAGGGATTCAAAGGATGGAAGTCTCTAATGAGACTTGTTTACACAATTTTTTGGAATGTCCAAGAAAATGGACATTCCAAATGGCTGGGTGGTGCCTGCCTGACTGGAGATCTTCCTGGATGGGTGGAGGGGGTTGCCAGATTGTGACCACTGGTGTTTGGAAAACTCTGGTTTATTTATATCAGGGAAGTTCAAATTGGATTTCTTTCTGCATCGGCTGTAGCCCAAATACTTCCAACTTAAAAGTAAAAACTCTCCTGAAGATTTTTTTTTTAAAAGTCCATTCACCTGCTGTTTCTCTAGTATTCTATCACAGCATGGCACGAAGTCCTGGGTACAAAGTTCCCAGTGAACCTGCTAAAATTTAGCTCCTGGACTAACTACAGCATGCTTCACATCACAGATGTGGATTTTGTCTTTTCCCTTAGTTGTTTTGACCACAGGTTTTCTTAGGAGGCCTTCTCCTTCTTACATGTCTCCCCTCAATTGCTGGAAAAGAAAGTAATGATCCAAGTCTTACATAAATCATACTCCTTGGGACTAAACGATCTTTTTTTTCACAGGAGCAGCTACATTTCAGTGGCATCAAGTCAAGCATCTGGAAAATTTTCAAGAAGGAAGAGGGATGTATATCCCTCCTCGGTTCAATCTGTTAAGGGAGTTTCTCAAAATCGCTATGATTCAAGACTTAAAATCAATCCTTTGTTCAATCTTTCACCAATCTGAATTAACCCAGGCAAAAACAGCTCTGTGCTGTGCTTAGTCTCTCAGTCGTGTCCGATTCTTTACTGGCTGCCAATCCTTTCCAGGCAGGACTCTAAGCTCAGACAGGTGGAAACTTTAGGAAACCACAATTACCTGAATCCAGTCACTACTCTGATTCTCCACCTGAGAACAGTCAAGGTGTTGTTTTGAGAAGTCAAAACCCCTGAGCCCTGGGCGGCTCTTTCTTATTGGCCAGTTCAGTGGCGGGGTCAGGGCCCCCCCTACGGCCCCCCCTCCCACCCTCTGAGGTATCATGATTCAATAAGCCTGAGCGGTTCGTCACAGGCTTGTGATACCCATTTTACTGCTAAAGAAGCTAAGTCTCAGGTCACGTCGGCTGTCCGAGGTTACACAGGAAACCTGAGATCTCGACTTGGGTTTCAATCTAGCCCTCTCCGCTCGGTGTTTCCTGCTCCGGGTAGTGGATGTTTACCCTCTACAGAGTGCCTAAGGCCCAAGGCTCCCTTCGCTCGGACCGACTAACGCCCCTGGAGCTCCAGAATCAGACGTTCTGATTCGCTCCGGTCCCCGACGTTCAAGCCGCGCCTGCGCACGACGCCCGGACGGCGCGGGCCGGGTCCGCCAAGGACCCGGGGGCGGGGCGGACCCGGGAGGGCTGGGCGGATCCGGTAAGGCGGGGACCCGCGGAGGGCAAGCGGTAGTTGCGCCTCGCGCGGCTGGAGCGCGGCCCCGCGTCCCAGCGTCCTCGGCGTCTCCCGGGACGACCTCGGGCGCTTCTCTCCGAGCGGTTAACTGGATTCGGGAGGCTGGGGGCATGCCAACTACCGAAGGGGCCAATCGAAGCCCTGGAAAGCCCTATATGCAAATAGGGGGGCCGGGTGGACCCCAAATTAGGAGCGGCTAGGGTTGGGGTTAGGGGTTGTCTGGCAGCCAGAGGGAGCGTGTCTCCGAGGAGGGGACCCACGAGTGTGGTTGCGAACTATACGGGCGGCAAGCGGGGGCGAGACGGGGGAATAGGAATTGCGGGTAAGAGCGCCCCAAAGCCCGCTGCTGCCCCCAGGCTGCGGCCTCCTAGTGCCTCGCCAGTGAAAACCGGGTTCTACATGTCCCCCTCGTCCCCCACGGTGCCCAGTTTCCCAAGGCCACCCCTCTGCCCTTCCCTGGTGGCATTCTGTGGCAAAAGCCTCCCGCACGCCCCTGCTTTCTCTCGGTTCTCCTGTAGCCCACCTCTTCTCAGCAGGTCTAGGTATCGCTTGCCCTCTTCCACGCCCCATACTCAGTTCATTGCTGAAATATTCTCACTCCCTTTTCTCATCCTCAGGACCCCATGCCAGTACCTTTCTCACACACCAGCCATTCTTTTCCCAGCTCCTCACTCTTTCCTAACCTACCTTTCCTCCCAAACCTGGGTCGCCCTCTGTGCGCACCCTCACTTCCTGCCCTCCCTCGATTTCCCCAAATCGTTGCCCCCAGGGAGCTGTCCCTGAGATACCAGAGATCCCTGGGAATCGCACAGCTCTGTCCCTTTCCTCATTCCTCATCCTCGGATCCTTCTCCTGACCACCTTTCTTCCTTTGTCTGAAGAATCCTTACAGAAAGACACTCTGTTTCTCGTGGCAGCGCAGCCCCCTGCAAACAACCTACCTCCTTTCCAGCCCTCTGCAAATAACCTACCTCCTTTCCAGCCCTCTGCAAATAACCTCGGAGAAGGCAATGGCAACCCACTCCAGTACTCTTGCCTGGAAAATCCCATGGGCAGAGGAGCCTGGTAGGCTGCAGTCCATGGGGTCGCTAAGAGTCGGAAACGACTGAGGTACTTCACTTTCACTTTCATGCATTGGAGAAGGAAATGGCAACCCACTCCAGTGTTCTTGCCTGGAGAATCCCAGGGACAGGGGAGCCTGGTGGGCTGCCGTCTGTGGGGTCACACAGAGTCGGACATGACTGAAGCGACTTAGCAGCAGCAGCAGCAAATAACCTATCTCCTTTTTCTTTCACTTCTAGGCGTTATTTTTCACCTTCCTGAAGGAAAACCCTTCTAGGCTTGAGGAAAATTCTTTGGGACTTGAACCCTAGGGAAAAACGTAACATTTATTAATAGGAATGAACGTGGGAAGGGAGTTAACAGTTTACTAAACCCTAGTATGTGCTAGGCACTTAAGTTATTTATTGTGTATACCAGTGCCACAATTACATTTTCATTTTACAATAGCCCTTATTTTGAACCAAACATTACTTTAAGAGCTTTAGATATATTAACTCACGTAATCTTTAAAGCAACCTCATGAGGTGAATATTATTTTCATTTTACCTACGAGGGAACTGAGGTACAGAGAGACTCACTCATCCACAGTCACGCTTCTGTTATAGTAAGTGGTAGAGGTGGGGTTTGGATCCAGAACCAATCTGTCTTTGCTAGTTGCTGCTGCTAAGTCGCTTCAGTCATGTCCGACTGCGTAATGTGGAGAAAATGACTGGGTATGAGCCTGCCTGAAAATTGCATCTTCCAGTCTTGCAGAATGCCTTGATTTCTAGCAGAATAAAAGATGGCATCTGAGTCAGCAAGTTTCTTGTTCGCAGGGAACGTGGCCAGTTATTCTCAGCACTTATTGGCAAAACCCTTGAATAGTTGAGTGCCTCCCTTGTTAGTCTGGGTTTTGCTAAGGGTCCCTTCAGGCCCTGTGCTGAAATTCAAAGGGTGGATAGAATGAAAAGCCAAAAGACCATAGTGAAAGTGAAAGTCTCAGTCGTGTCCAACTCTTTGTGACCCCATGGACTATACAGTCCATGGAATTCTTCAGGCCAGAATACTGAAGTGGATAGCCGTTCCCTTCTCCAAGGGGTCTTCCCAACCCCGGATTGAACCCAGGTCTCCTACATTGCAGGCAGAGTCTTTACCAGTTGAGGCACCAGGGAAGCCCTTCCTTTCTGAAGTCATAGTTTTATGCTAAAATATAGACCAAATAGTGCTCAAATTGACTCTGGTAACAAGAGGCAGAAAAAATAACCTTGCTAGAGTAGGGGAAGGAGTGGAGGACCATAGTAGGCATTTTATTTTATCCTGCCCGCTTCAAAGTTCAAAGCACTTTCCTGGATATTAATCTTAGTGGTGATTCTGTAATGACAGAAAAGATAGGAAATGAGGGAGAATATAAGCACTGGCTTCTAAATATGATATCCTATGTCAAAGAGGCAAAGCTAAAAGCAAGATCCAGAGATCTTACTCCATATCTTTTTTGCCCTATCTACTTCTATCTTTTCTAATAGCTAGCAGAGGCGTTCTATGCTTCTGGTAGGGGAATGAGGACTAAAAGATGAAAAGGTGAGTGGAGTGCAGGAAAACCTATTATTTGGAAGAAGAGAAGGAAATCACAGGCAGACACAGTAGGAAAACTCTTCAGTGCTGAATGAATTCCTACAGACCAAAAGAAAAGCCTAGGTTGTGAAGGTCAGGGTTAAAAAAACTAGGCTAACATTTGAAACACTTAACAACCAAATGATTCTTTCCTCCCTTTTACAGACCCCCATATTAATCCCTGGTAGCTCAGCTGGTAAAGAATCTGCCTGAAATGCAGGAGACCCCAGTTCGATTCCTAGGTTGGGAAGATTCTCTGCAGAAGGGATAGGCTACCCATTCCTGTATTCTCAGGCTTCCCTGGTGGCTCAGACAGTAAAGAATCTGCCTGCAATGCGGGAAACCTGAGTTCAATCTCTGGGTTGGGAAGATCCCCTGGAGGAGGGCATGGCAACCCAGTCTAGTATTCTTGCCTGGAGAATCCCCATGGACAGAGGAGCCTTGCAGGTTGCAGTCTATGTTGCAGAGTCGGACATGACTGAGCAACTAAACATATTAATTCAGCCTAGCAAAGGAAAGCACTAAACATTTCCCACCCTTCTGTAGCACCTCTCGGGCCAAGAGTAGTCAACATGTGTAGTCTTTGAGAAGTGGAAATGGGTCTCTCCAAGTAACCTGCGTTGTGTTTGCTTGCGTGGAGCTCTCCCGGTGCTCATCCCCTCCCCCTGGTGGCCAATGGAAGTCATTTTCATGCTGTCACTAGGCTTTGGTTGGCAACCTCTGCTTGGAAGATCCCAAGATCAAATCCCATACCAAAATGCAAACAGGGTTTTTTCCCACTGTCTTAACTATTTTACTTAGGAAGGGGAATTGACTGTGTCTTGTGTCATCAAGAAGAACTGAAGATGATATTTGCTATGTTTGCTACATATATTTGTGCAGCATAGTATGTATGTTGTTTTTGCTTTAACTCCCTAAGTCCCTTGGTCTATATTGCCTGCCCACTAACTGGCATAATGGAAAGCTATGTAGAAGGGCAGGAAGCTGGGGCTTTGATCCTGGCTCTGCTGACTTCTCTCTGGCTTTCTACAAGTTGTCCCTGTCCGCTAGCTGGGAGGGGGATTTCAAAACCTCTGAGAAGCAAACAGGCTGAACTGGACAATTTCCAAGGTTCCTCCCCACTGTAATATTCAGGAATCCCACTGGAACATGCTCTAATTACACTCAAATAAGAGCCCTGGTACAGTGTGGACACTGGCGAAAAGAAGGGAAAGAAACAGAGTAAAAATACATACACAGTAGGAACAATAGGGCTGGTCTCAGATTATGTCAGATCTGGGGAGATCCAGGCCCCTTGTTGGAAGTGGGGATTTAGAAGTATTTGGCTTAAAGGAAAATGGTGTGGGACCAGCTGATTCTTAAGAGGCTAACATCACTAGACTGCTTCTGGGAGCTAGGAAATCAGTCGCTTCACTTTATGGTTATGGTCGTTTACGGGTGATTGGCAGAGAGGAAAAGGCAGTGGATGGAGTGTAGAGGAGAGACAGGATGTGGGGTCAGATGAATATGAATATAGCTTCTAATCCCAGGTCTGCCTCTTACCCTCTCTGTGTTTCAGCCTTCTCATCTGTAGTAGAAGTAAGAGTATCTATGGTATGATATTATGAGGATGAGATGAGACAGTATGTATGTAAAGTGCTTTAGTATAATTAATACCTGTTATACTTGGTAAGTATAATTAATACCTGTTATACTTGGTAAGTGGGCTTCCCAGGTGGTGCCAGTGGTAAAGAATCTGCCTGCCAACGCAGGAGACGTAAGAGACATGGGTTTGATCTCTGGGTTGGGAAGACCCCCTGGAGGGGGGCATGGCAACCCACTCCTAGAGAATCCCACAAACAGAGGAGCCTGGTGGGCTATACAGTCCATAGGGTCACACAGAGTCTCACAGGACTGAAGCGACTTAGCACGCATGCATGCTAAGTAGTCTAGGTAAGTAGGTTGTAAATAGTATTTACTATTATAGTGAATGAAACTGTTTTAAATGCCTTCCGTATGAAAGGATGCAAAGTCAATGCTTAAAAAAAGTTATTTTTTATGCTCACACAACATTTCTATTATATAGATGAGGAAAAGGAATCTTAGAAAAGTGAGACTAGTTCCTGCGTTTATTCATCCTTCCAGTCCATTCATTCAAGAAGCATAGGGATCTCTGTTATGTGTCAGACACTGTGGCAAGAGTTGAGAATTCACAATAGCCTTTTCCATCAGAGAAGTCACAGTCCAGGGCCACACAGCTGAGAATGATAGCAAATAGTGAGCACCTGCTTATGTGCCAGGCACTCTCCTAAGCAGACTGTATTAACTCAAACGAATTACTACATTTAATTCTCATGGCTGGGGTACACCATTTTACAGCTGAGGAAGCTAAGGCAGAGAGCTGTTATGATAAGTAAATTGCCTGAGACCACACGCCTAGGAAGTGGCAAAGCATGGACTTAAATCTAGGCAGATAGACTCCAGAATCTTGAGTTCTTAGCCACTTGCGTACAGCTGCCTCTTAGTAAGTGGTTTAAAGCCACATCCCTGACTGCACAGGCCCTTTGTTGTTGTTGCCAGTTACTCAGTGCGACCCCGTGGACTGCAGCATGCCAGGCTTCCCTGTCTTTCACCATCTCCCGGACCTTGCTCAAACTCATGTCCACTGAATCGGTGATGCCATCCAACCATCCCATCCTCTGTCATCCCCTTTTCCTCCTGCCTTCAGTCTTTCCCAGCATCAGGGTCTTTTCTAATGAGTCAGTTCTTCTCATGTGGCTGAAGTATTGGAGCTTCAGCATCAGGCACAGGCCCTTCCACTAGGATATAAGTACCGTATTTCAGGATGCCAGCAGCAGCCCCCCTCCCTTCTTTGCATTCTCCTTAACCTTGTTCTTTGAATCTGTGGCCTCACCTCTTTTGATTTCTCAAGGCTACAAGATTGCTTTTGACCAAATTTTAAGACAGAAGAGTAGGTAGGAACCCCCAGGTTAACAGGGAGTAGTTGCTGAGACTGGGAAAAAAAAGTTGAGATCCGCTAGCAGAGTCTGAGTAAATTCAGATGTCTGTGGGGTCAGACGTGGAGCCTAAATGAAAGAGCAGTGATCTGGGGCATACAAAAGTGTTTCCTCTCTCTCTTAATGCTGCTAAATGGAAAACAATAACATGAGGGTAACTGTCACTTGGCCCCTGAATCAGGGAGACAACAGGGAATGATAGGGACTGAGGCAGACTGGAAAATGTCTAGAGAGGGAGCCATTGCTCTGTTCTGGTTGATTGCTGGTCTGAAGCTATGGGGACCTCCTTTTCTGAAAGGAATGGACATCTAGATTTTTATGACAGATCTACATTTCCCAGTTATTGGCAGCTACTTCTTTTTTACATCTCTAACAGTGATGACCACCACTGTGGGGCAAGTAAACATTTCTGTAGGCTAGATTCAGGAGGCAAACCCTGGTGACAAATGTTGCGTGAGCTGTTCTCTTTTAGGGGCTGGAGAGAAGCCAACAGGATTTAGCCTTGGGTATGAAACAGGAAGAAGAGGGCTGAGGAAGAGAAAGCTCCCAAAGACAAAGCGAAAATAGTCACATGTGGCAATGGCTGTTGTCTGCTGTCTTGCATCTGTCTCGGGTGCCTTCCAAGTGTGTCTCATGTAGCCTAGTTTACAGAGGAAGGTGGGCAAGTCTGCCATGATGAACCCACAGAACTACACAAGCTCTGTCCCTTCCTTGCCTTCTGTGCCCGAGGCTGTCTTGTGCAAGAGTAAACAGAATTTGACTGGCTTTTTTTTTTTTAGGGGGGGTTGTTGTTGTTCTCTTTGAGGCAGACAAATACAAGCAACCATGACTTGTTTTTACCACTTGGGCAAGGATTTGAAAAAGGGCAAAGACAACTTGCAACTCCAGAGGCCAGATTCAGGGTCAGTTTTCCCTCCTCAAGTTAACATTAACCTTTAGGTAAACGGAGCCACTCCTCCTAGAGGGCTTGGTAAACAGGAGCCATTGTGGAGGCCAGGGGAGGGGAGCCGGCCGTTTACCTGGCAGGAAGCGAGCAGTCCAAGGTCAAGATTTCATGTACTGCAGTCCTCTTGAACTTTTCCAAGAATATGCCTGTTCACTGAGAAAAACTGACGCACAACGCCCAGGTTTCATCTGTTAATTGCACTGAGTGCAGCCTTTCTCCCCTTGCTCAGGGCAGGCGTCACTACAGATGTCTTGGCTGTGAGGAACAGCCCTCTTCAGCAAGAGAGAGAAACCAGGGGCAGTTCTTGGCCACTTAAGAGCTCTGCTGTTCCTCTCAGTGGTGGCTACGAGCATTCAGTGAGATGGTGTATGTGAAAATTCTTTGGAAAACCTAAGGAATTATGTCCATGTAGGGTTTTATTATTAAATTATTCATAGGTAGCCTCTGAATTAGAGCACCCTCCCCCATCTTGGTTTGAAAAAGAAATGGAGAGTGGTGGCAGGGTATCATAATGTTAAATAAAACACGGCTGTAAGGTATCGAAGTTGTCTAGAATTAGCAAGGTTGGGTATAGAGGGGAGGTGATTCCCAAGAGGCTGTGTGACTCTGCTGAGCCTGCTGTAATTGCATGCTGCTGGTGGTAGCTGAAATTGTTGGAACCCCTCCGGGAAATAACATGGCGATATAAATAAATAAATAAAATATCAGAGGCTACATAATTTCCATATCCATTAATTTAGTAATTCTGGTTCTGGATAAATATCTTAAGACTATAATCCTAAAGAAATAAAGGCTCTTCTATACATGAAAGTGTGCATTTTAGAGCTATTTATATAATAGCAGAATTGAAAGCAACTTTCATTGCCAATAACTGCATTTAATTGCAACGGCTGGTTAAATTCAGACACATTCCTTCAGTGGGATATTATTACACAATGATGAAAAGCTAGAACTATGTAAACTTTGCCACAACCAAAAGAATGGTTATGATATGATAGTAAGGGACAAAAAGCAGATCAAATGTTGTTTATTATATAATTATAATTATATAAGACTTAATTATATAAGACATATGTAAGACTTATATAATTATATAAGACTAACGATAATTAGAATTTTAGAATAAAAAGGAATATACAAGGGACTTCCCTCTGGTCCAGTCGCTAAGACTTTGCCTTCCAATGCAGAAGACACAGGTTTGATCCCTGGGCCAGGAACTAAGATTTCACGTGCCTTGTGGCCAAAAACCAAAACATAAAACAGAAGCGGTTTTGTAACAAACTCAAGAAAGACTTTTTAAATTGTCCACATTAAAAAAAAGAGAATGCACGAAAAGGCCAAAGTTGCTCTGTTAGTTACAGGTGGCTTCCCACCTTGCCCTTTTCTGAGCTTCCTTTAATGTTATAACATTAACAGTATTTCAATAATAATAGTAAATTAGAATAAATTGTAGTTAAGATATTAACCATTTTTTAAAAGCCAAGGAGTTTTGAGGAAAGAATAGGGTAATTAGCAAGAGGACTATTGGCATCAAATCAGAGGGATTAAAATAATGAAGAGGTTGGTGGGGTTTGGGGAGGTGAGGAGAATGTACCAGAAATCTGGTTTTATGGTCATAGAAGCCTCAGATGTGAAGGGGATATGAATCAGTTCATTGGGCCTGGGCAGTTCTAGCTACCCAAAGGCAGACTAAACACATTCCTAAGGATTAGTGAAGCAAGGGCATTAAAATCCACGTCGAAAAACTTGATTTTGAAATTTCAAGCAAGCATCAAGGAAGTCATCATGGAGGTGGGGTTAGGGGATGAAAACTTTGCTGGACTTCCTTGTAGGTATTTTATTATTTTGTCTTGCTTTTATTTTGAATTGGATGGTGAGGGAGACACTGTAGCCTCTTCTGTGGTTGAAGTCTCTGAAGGGTTGCATCTGACCCTGGGCTGGAGTCTTGCTCAGTCAGCTACAAGTCAGTCCTGCATTTGTGAATGTCAGTTGCATGCGGGATGTTTGGTGCAGTGCCTGAATAGTTAACAGACCTCCTCAAAGCACCCCGTCTACAACCATGGGGACCAACTCCCTCAGCTAGGGAGGCTCAGGGCTCAGTTCTGAGGCTGTCTCCAGACACTCAGTTTAATAAGACTGTTTACCTGGTGCCGGGCATAGCATCTCAGCTTGCTATGATGCTGAAAACCCCAGGAGGGAAAAAACCAAGGCCAGAGTTGGCTGAGTGAGTCCCCAAGGTCATAGTCATGGCAAAAGGTGGAATCAGCTCCTTGCTGGAGCTTGCACGAACCGTGGAGGTGAGGTAGCATTTCATGCACTGCAACCTGTTGTCTGGTTCTGAGTGCTGGCCCACCGCCCACATGAGCAAGGGAGGGGGTCCCCCTGCAGGTGGATCTGAGTAACTGCCATTCTGTTTGCCCTCTCTCCAGGGTAGAGGCGGGGGCAGTATTTCCCCCGAGCCTCCTCGCAGGCAGGGGAGATGCTCCAGTGCCTACCTTTGGAAGAAGAGGAAGGGACAGACTCAGAAGAGAAAGAGGATGGTTCTATAGAAGATTCTAAAGAAATCATCACCATGGCTTTTGTGAGAGAGAACATTGGGGCGCAAAGGGGGCTTCAGAGTGCCCATCAGCAAGGCAAGAAGAAGAGGAAGAAAAAGAGGTTAGGATTGCAAGATGGGGAATGGGGATCCATGTTGGGAAAAGCAGGAGGGACCTGGAGGGGAGGGGGCCTCAGCTGCGAAGGAGCAGGTAAAGGAGAAACTGTGGAGTAAGTCACACCATTTTTGGTTCATATAAAAAAGAACCTACTTTTGATTATCTGTTTTATAGAATCAAATAATGGTGTGTGTAATCTAAAACCACACCTGTCCTCATCTTTATTCTGTTGTTAGAATGCCTTTTGAAAAACTGTGTGGGGAGAGACGATTTCCTCATTTTAAGAGAGCACTTATTGTCTTGGGGATTCAGTATACTTTAAATGTAACAGAACCACATTGATTTCTTAGGATCTGACTGTGGCTTCTGTATTCCAGTTCTTATTTAATATTTTGCCATACCCTACTCCATTCTTGGTGAGGGGGGAATGAATCACTCCTCAGACTGATTGATATCTGACATCTTATCTGCTTTCTAACTCATAGCTTCCCTTAATCGGGGGCAATAGGAGGGAGACCATTAAATATTTTGGCCAAAAAGATGTTCGTTTCCTATTCCTGATGGGCCACTGGAATTAGAGGATTGAGGAGTGATGATGTTAATGTGAAGCTTCAAAATCAGCGATAATCACAATACAGAGTTTCTAGCTCATAGGCAGAGCAACAGTACTCTGCACCCATGTTTCCCGTCACTCTGCAGCTACAGGGGTGTGTGTCCCTGGTAACAGGGATGGTCAAAGCAGGCTCAGTGTGGCCACTGAGAGTTCACTCAGCTCCCATGGGGCTGGATGTTTTTGCATGCAGTCACTTGTTCTGGCAAGTGTGTCTGTCTCTGTCTTGGTGCTTTCCCCTTTCTCTTTTCCAGATGATTGGTGATCAATCTATCCAGCTGCCGATATGAGAGTGGTGAGCATCTGCCCTCAACGCATCCACCATGGGGACCCCACCAGATTCCCCCAAAGAGTTGGGAAGGGTCACTCACATATTCCTGAGGACAGGAAAGGGGTTCTAATTGTGTTCTTTGCATCTCCCAGTCCAATGAACTATTTGAGAAGGTTGGGTATCTCATTCCAAGAAAATACGAGTTTTGATCTCAGTGGTGTGTACTTCCACTATCTATAGTTCCTGTTGATGGTTATTGGGGGATCTGTTGAAGAGCTGGCAGCGATGGCTGCAATCAATGGCTCTTTTTTGGAGCACAAGTTACAAACTGGCAGTCCATGGGCGAAAGATGACCTGCAGACCTACTTTGACTGCAGAGCAGAGTGTCATTATTTTCACTTTGAATTTGGGTGCTTTAGGCTGGTCCTGACTCTTTGGGTCACTACAGGCACTTCTTCCTTTCCAGGTCCTTGAAGGTATTTGAATTTGTGTTGGAGTCAGCTCCCAGTTATTAATAGGGACCAGGAAAGAAGGATGTGTGTGGTTTTGAAATACACTGTGTAGTTTTCTTCTGTCAATTTACCTTACTAATTAAGCTTGGTTTTGGCTGATGTTAAGGATTAGTTTATATTCCCTGAATACTCAGTGCTAGTGTTTGGAGGAAAGCCAAGGCCTGCTTCCTGGCAAGGGTGGGTGAAACACTGACCTCAGAAAACCTTTTGTGGTGATCGCTGGGCACAGGCCATGCTCTCCAATAGCTTTTGACTCTCTGTGTTCCTTTCTCGGCAATGGCATGTCCAGATGGGGCAAGATGGCTTCCGGTCCCAAGGAGCCCACTAGTCTGGCTTCCGTGTATAGTCCGGGAGCACCTAGGAACGTAACCTCCCCCTCTCGTGCTTCTTCCCCACTTTCCCCCTTGGGTCTTTCTTCCTCTCCCTCCTGGCAGTGCGTAGGGCCGCCCAACAGTATGGCCTTCGAGAGGGAGGAGAAAATGACGACTGGACTCTCTACTGGACTGACTTCTCAGTGTCACTGGAACGGGTGATGGAAATGAAAAGTTACCAGGTATCTGGGTCAGAGCTGGTCCTCGGTGTAAGCGTGGCATCGACCCTGTGGGGCCCCACTCTTATGACTACCCCAAAGGGGAGCTCCTGGGTGCTCCTCTGGGCCCCATTGTTCACCACTTCGGCTTCCTTTGCAGAAAATCAATCACTTCCCAGGGATGAGTGAAATCTGCCGCAAGGACTTGCTGGCCAGGAATATGAGCCGCATGTTGAAGATGTTCCCGAAAGATTTCCACTTTTTCCCGAGGACCTGGTGTCTTCCTGCTGAGTGAGTGCCCCTTTCTCCACTCCCCACCCCCCAGTTTACATTTTCCTCTTGCCCCTAACCCTGGTTACTACTTTCCCTTCCCATGGGATCTTCCATTTCTCTCGCTTCAGGAAGAGAAGGGATAAAGGGTGTGTCAAAGGTTGAGAAAACACAAGGCTCTGCCCGTAAAATTAGATGACATTTAGGGGCTGGGTGCCTTGGAGCCTGTGCCCACAGTTGGGTTGAGAGTTTGTTCTCACCTTGAAAGCTGTTAATTTTGAACTTGTTCCAGTCCTTTCACTGTGCAGTTTCTGAATTTTTGAGGCCTTCGAGCACTTCTGGAGGGAGTGAGGTGATAGTTAGAGCCCTCTAACCATTAGGAGCAGGGAGGGATGCCTGACCTCTGACCCATGGCAGGACATGGCAGTCAGCCTTTTCCCATCTCTGTCTTACTATATCCATCTGGACATCCATTCCTGGTACATAAAGTACTCTGGACCACACCGCTGAGAAGCAGGAGAAATGTGAGGTGACATGAGCATGACCTGGGTACAGTCCGGTGTCTGGATGAGGTGGGGAGGTGGGGGTACAGAAGCATTGCCATCAGAATGATGTTCATAGGGCAGGGGCCCCACAGGAGTCCCACTGTCCCTGCTCCACTGAGTGCTTTCCCAAACCAAGAGCACCAGGGTGCCCAGCCTTTTCAGACTTGTCTAGAACAATTGGCAGAGCTTAGCTGCAACTTAGAAGGAAATGTGTTTGTCATCAGGTCAGCAGGCTCCTCCAGATTTCCTGGCCACTGAGAGACATTGTAGTTACATGACTTTTCCAGTGGCCACAAAGCTCCTTTGAGTTAAATGGAAAACAAGAAGTATTGCAAGGCTGAGATTTAGAATGCTTTAAGTTGGTTGCTTGCTTCTGAGTATACTTTCTTCAGAGTACATTCAAAGATAGCATTTGCCGGACTACCCCAGTGGTCCAGTGATTAAGACTCCACCTTCCAATGCAGGGGGTGCAGGTTCAATCCTGGTTGGGGAACTAAGATCCCAAATGCCATGGGGTGAGGCCAAAAATTAAAATAAAAAGATAGCACTTTCCCTGTCCCTCTAGCTAGAGTGGAGGTGTTACAGAGGAAAAGCTGAAGTCCAGAGCAGGGAAGGAGATCCAAAGTCACGTCATTTGTCAGGGCTTGAGTCAGATTCAGAACTCCACATCTCTTATCTGTAAACTCAAAGCCAAACTGCGTGGATCACAGTTACTTTTATGGGAAGTGAGGCATGTACCAACACCTTGCCTGCACTGTGTCATGTATGAGATAACTGCCATTGTCCACATTGTGTAGATGAGGGAACTGAGGTTTAGTGAGATCAAGTCCATGCAAAGGGCCACACTGCTGGTGAGTGATGTTGCCTGGGTTTAAATCCAGCTCTGATCTCCCTCCAGAGCCCATCCACTCTCCACTGTGTGTGCTCCACTATCTCTCCAGATCTCTGGGCATCTGTCTGTCAATTCCAGGGTTTTTGTAGCTTTTTTAAAAAAAATAAAGAGCTTTCATTTTCGCTGATCCCCAGCTAAAGGTGTCTCATTCCCTCCCTGCTCTGGTAGCTGGGGAGATTTGCAGAACTACAGCAGGTCAAGAAAAAATAAGACTTACATCTGTAAGCCGGATTCGGGCTGCCAAGGGAAAGGTATATTCATCACCCGAACAGTGAAAGAAATCAAACCAGGGGAGGATATGATCTGTCAGCTGTATATCTCAAAGGTACTTCCTCATCATAACTATTTATTTATCATCCATGCACCCTCAGGCTGTAGCTTCACTGTGAAACTAGGGAAGGGAGGGCGGGGAGGGAGTGATGCTGAATCCCATCTTCTGCCTTGTACTTGGTCAGACCAAGCCTTCTGACTGGAGAGGTGACATGTGCCTAGGCCAGCGTGCCCTTGCACCCTTGGAGGTTGGTCTGGCCCTGCCAGGCTGGCCCCTTGCCTCTAACAGCCACTGATCTCTGGAGATCCCACCTCCTCTGGGAGAGAGAAGTAGCTCTGGAGAGATCAGGGCAACCAGCTTTACTCCATGGCTGGAGATAAAGCCCAGTACAGAGAGGGAGCCTTCTAGAAGGTACATGGAAGGGAAGCCTGGCTGGCATTGCCATCAGCATTGCAACTGCATGAGAATTCTGGCAGAAGGGCAACAGTAGTATATGCAGTCCTGGAGGGTGACAACATGTCCTTCATCACAGGACTTCTTCATGTTATTTTGTTTCATTGCCAGGAGAGCTCTTCAAGGTAGTTACTTACTTGTGCCATTCGACAGATCAGGAAACAAAGGCCAGGTGTGGTTTAGTGACTTCCACAGGGTCACGTGATGGATCACAGGGCCCAGGCCCCACATCTCCCTCTCCAGTCCTGGCCCAGGCCACCCTTTTTAAACACAGGCAACATTGGAGCTGACACCAAACACAAGACAGGGCCCTAATGAGCTTCAGGTCTGGGTTTCTCCTCTGACGCTGTGTGGCTTCTGTTCTCTCCTCCCAGCCCTTTATCATTGACGGGTTCAAGTTCGATTTACGGATTTATGTGCTCATGACATCCTGTGACCCCCTCAGGATTTTTGTGTACAATGAAGGACTGGCACGCTTCGCCACCACCTCTTACTCCCATCCCTGCACAGACAACCTGGTGAGCTCGGGGCCACGCTCCCTCCACTTCCTCTTTAAGCTGGTAAAAAACCCCTAGTTACATCTGCATTCCCAAGGCGGGGTGAATGTGGCTGTCACTTGCTGGACTCTCATTTAGTGTGTAACAGGGTGTATCTGTTCTTGGATTTAGCCTTCCCAAGAGCCCTCAGAATAGGGATTATCATCTCCAATTTACAGATGAGGAAACTAAAATCCAGTTATAAGGACAGCAGAACTAGGAAAGTCCAGGACCTTGGGCCAAGGCCCAAGTTCACAGAACTAGGAAGAGGCGAGGATGGGACTCGTGGCCTGACTGCAAAACCACAGTTCCATGGTGCTCAAAAAAACGACATGGGCAAGCCCTTAGTCCTTCCCCCACATCCCTGGCCCCAAGGTTCCTCAGGTCTTCCTCAGCAGAGTGCCACTCAGCCTCCAGAGGAGTGGGAGTGTTATGCTCCAGCTATAGGGTACCCCTTCTTTCTTCCTCCTTTTTGCCAGTATATGTAAGCCCTAAGACATCTTCTTCCTTCTCTTTAAACCCCAGGGCCCATGGGAGGGTGCATTGAGGATGTGGGAGGCTGCGCTTCCTTCTGACCCCACAGACTTGTGTCTCTTTCCCCAGAACGATATCTGCATGCACCTGACTAATTATTCCATTAATAAGCACAGTGCCAATTTCCTTCAAGATGCTCACTCTGGCAGCAAGAGGTAAGGAAGCGGTTCCCCTTCTCTTTTCTTTCCCTGCTGGGCTCAGAGTGGCTCTCTGTGATTCTACTCAAACCCCGTCAGACCCCATCAGTGTTTCCATCTCAGATCATGTGGTCTCAAAAAATATTTCTTTTCCTCTAAACCCAGAACAGACGCCTTAGTCTCTGCCTTCTGGCTGTTAATCATTAAAAGAAGGTCACATCATAAACCCTAGGGGGTTGGGAGGAGGAGAGATAAACATGAACTGTTTCCCTAGCAGGATACACACACACACCAAAACATACTCATATTACAGTTGGCCCTTCTGACATTTTCAGACCAACAGCTATTTATCGATTGCTGGTCTGCCACTGGAGAAGGACCTTCCAGGCCTGGGGTTCCCTGGGGTGTTGCTCCGACAGAGATTCTCAAATGATGTGGCATGGTGTCCTGGTGTGACATGACCTGTGGCTAGCTGGCTAGAAGTTTCCCCAGAAGAATGGGGGGAAATGGGAGGAATGCATGAGTGGCTTTTACATTTTCCCCAGTGGCTTTTACATTTCTATTATCATCTAATCCTGTCTCACTGAGTTTTAAGATGACTAGGCTAAAGGGAGAAGGAAATGGCAACCCACTCCCGTGTTCTTGCCTGGAGAATCCCATGGACGGAGAAGCCTGGTAGGCTGCAGTCCATGGGGTCGCACAGAGTCAGACACGACTGAAGTGACTTGGCAGCAGCAGCGGGCTAAAGGGAGAGGGCAAGGAAGGCCTGTGTGTCAGGGCCCATGTTGGTGCTTTGTGTGCATGTTTTTTTCATTGAATTTTTGCAACACCATAGCAGAGGTGCCATCACCTCCCCTTTGTAGGTGGACAGCTATGAGTTAGGCACCACCTCCATTTTATAGATGAGGAGACTGGGCCTCTGAGAGGTTAAATAAGCTGCCGAAAATTACAGGCTATAAATGCTCGAGCTGGACACAAATGTCAGTCTGTCAGATTCCAAGGCGCATGATCTTTCTCTTGTATCAGGCTTAAAGGACTGATAAATAGAGTCTGTTTGGCTTCAGATAATCAGAGAAGCATAGGAAATTTCACAACTCCCTTGGTAGCAGAATTCCACAAAGCAAAAGGAAAATCAGTAGGTTAAGCCTCCTGGAAGGGGACGTGTCGGGTGGATAGAAGGCGATCTCCCCCTTGTCCGAGAGTGCCGACCACCCATCTTGCCCACAGCTCCCTGACCTCCTCTTTGCCCACCTGGTCCTTGGGGACCCACTGGCATTCTGCATTGTTCCATGTTGAACATCGGGGCTCGGTGAGGCCCAGCTTCTAGTCCCTGCTCTGACTCTTGCTGGCTGAGTCGTCTGGAGCAAGTCCCTTCACCTCTGTGAGCCTCTGTTTCTTGGTCTGTAGGATGAGAGCAGTGAGATGCCCTGCCCTGCCCACCTCGTAGGGTCACTCCAAGCCTCACGTGACCTGTGAGAGCGCCCAGACCACTAGCGCTCCTAGTTACTGTGATTTCTCCTTAGTCTAGAGGCGTGTAGTTAAAGGACCACCATCCCCCTCCTCTTATGAGAACAAACACCCCACTAATGGACTTTGGGCCCTCAGACTGTGATGGGCGGTGTGTGTGTGGTGCCAGGACCAAGGTGGGGGTGTAGAGTATTGTTCTGCTGCCTGTATTTTCCTTCCTTCCTTCCTCTTCTTTCTCGTCGCCTCTCTCACCCAGGCCTGGCCTCACTTCTCTGCTCTTGTCCATCCCCCTCCCTGCTGGAGCCCCCTCTCCTACCCGCCCCCTGCAGTCCACCATCCACCCTTTCTCTAGGCCCATCTCTCCTCAGCTGCACCTGGATGTCTGTGTTGCCTTCTGCTCAGCATTTCCCAATGTCTTGCATCCTCTCTCCTCATGTCCACCCCAGCAGTCCAAGCTTCCCCCTCTCTACCTTCTGATTCACAGGATTGGAGAGTTTGGTATCATCTCAGATGTTTCCTTTTTCAGCAAATCATTGAATTCTGAAGTTCCTTCCTTCAAATTTCCCCCAGTCCTTTCCTGTCCACCAGGTCTGACCTTGGTTCAGCCTCTTCCTTGACTATTGCATGACCTCATCACTCTTCTCCTTAGCTCCAGGCACCTCTGCTTAACCTTTCTGTACCTCCGATTTCTCATCTCTGAAATGATGAGATTGGGACATCCCTGGTGGTCCAGTGTCTAAAACTCCGCACTCCCATGCAGGGGGCCTGGGTTCAATCCCTGGTCAGGAACTAGATCCTAGATGCTTCAACTAAAAGATCTTGAATGCCACATCAAAAGCTCAGCATAGCCAAACGAATAAATAAAATGACATGATAGGGAATTCCCTGGTGGTCCCGTGGTTGGGATTCCGCATTTACACTGCAGGGGGCACATGGGTTTGATCCCTAATCAGTTCACTGATCAGATCCCACAAGCCGTGCAGTGCAGCCCACAAAATAAATACAAATAGATAAATAAAATGATGCAATAAAAACGAATCCTGGCCAGCCAGCCTCAAACAGATTTACCATAAGAACTTACTGAGATGATGTGTATGAATAGGCCTCAAAAACCATAACCCCCATGCAGGTGGCTCCTGTTATTATTATACACTCCATATACTCATTACTTCCACACTCAGGCAACCAGTATGATTCCCAGGTGCCTAGAGCACCAGTTCAAACTCCTCTAGTCGCTCTATGCTTTGACCAGACCCCATTTCCCACTATTATTATTACTACAATAATAGTTACCATTTTATTTGTTGGGCACTTGCTGTCTGCCAGACACTGCTCTGAGAAATGTACACACCTCAATACATTTAATCCTCACAATGACACTATTAAGTTGGCATGATTTCCCAAGTTTGCATATTAGGGAACAGGTATAATAATGTTAAGAAACTTGGCCAAGGTTACACAGCTAGAAAGTGGCAGAGCTGGAATTAACTCCTGAGTCTGGTCCTTGCCCTTAACTACTAGTAACACTGCCTGCACCATCCACTCTGTGGTGTTCTCCGAGGATGTTCTTTTGCTCGCTTTTTGATACACAAGCCTTGCTCATTCCCACTTCTCTGCCTTTGCTCAGCTCCACCTGGAAACATAGGGAAACATCCTTGAAGGCCCTTCTGTCTAACTAAGCTCAGTGTTGCCTTCTCTGACCTGGTCCTAGATGCTGGTCCAGCCACATAACCACTGCAGCGTGGGGGAAACCCATCTTCTCCGTGGGCCTCTGTTTCCTCACTTGTCAGATGGGAGAATTGTCTTCCATCTCTAAGGACAAGCCTGTGGAATCTGAGTCTAATCACCCCAGAAACCTCTCCATCTCTGGACTCCCACCATCCTCCTGGTCAGCATCAACTGTAGCCTGTAACTACTCTGCTTGGAGCACATGTTTGTCCTGTGTACCCAGTTGTACTTAAGTTCCTTGAGGGTTAGTATGGCGCCCTGGCTTTAGAATCTAGGTGTTTCCCATGTTTTAAGGCAGAGTGTTTTCCTTCTCTCCCTCCAATTTGCTTTCACCTCTCTTCATTCTCCTCTTCCTCACCTTTTGAAACCATCTGCTTCTCCTACTGACTGCCCCACCTGCCCTAAACTCCCCGCTTCCTAGCTTGACACCAACCATACCCGCAGTAAATCCCCACCAGACTGCAAACTCAGTAGGAGCAGTGAAGAAGAAAAACTGGAAACTTAGCAGGCCTCCAGGGCAGACACGGGGCCTTCTTCATCTTTCAGGGAGCCTGGCACATAGTTGGTGTGTTAAATTGAATGGACTAACCACTGGGCGTTATGAAATTATACAGTAATGTGGGTTCATTGTGATGTGCCTGAGTCATCAAGAAGAGGTTATGTTATGATTCATAATGTCTATTATAAGATGGTAGAGGAGTATCTAATCTATTTTGGGAATATTTATTTCCCAGTTAGGCAAATTAAACACTTTTTTTTTTTCACTTGAGAGGATTGGCTTCAAGTGATCTGGAAAATTCATTTACGAGCAGCACTTCATCCTGGACAGTGGCAGGTAGAAAGGCGTGCCTCTGTACTGAGTGTCTCTGTTTATCTGTCGTCCTATAAGTGCGTCTTTGGTTGTTTCATATGTGTGCTGGCTCCTCAAATGGTCCTTAGGCTTCCCACAGGAGAGGTGCTGCTTTCTCAGGATCCCCTCATCGCATGAATTTTGCACACACAGCAGTGTGTTTGTCGCTCAGTTGTGTCCAACCCTTGGTGACCCCACGGACTATAGCCCGCCAGGCTCCTCTGCCCATGGGATTCTCCAGGCAAGAATACTGGAGTGGGTTGCCATGCCCTCCTCCAGGGAATCTTCCCCACCCAGGGATCAAACCCATGTGTCTTATGTCTCCTGCAGTGGCAGGTGGGTTCTTTACCACTGGAGCCACCAGCAGGCCCTTAGTAAGTGTGCATTGGCTCCACCGACTGGGGTCCAGATCTATGGACTGCTGCTTGAGCTGTATTTCCTGTCTTCTCATTCTTCTCTTTGCTTTTCATTCTCCTGCATCACCCATATTTCCTCCTCCAATGTTTTCACTTCCTACTTCGGCTCTGTGCACACATGTGTGTATGTGAGGGGGCTGGTATCTGTCCCCACCATTGTCTTTTGGACCTGTCAGATTTGTCCTGTCTCTGTACTGCCCAGCTCAGAGCTGACTGGAGCATTTCTTCACAAATTCTCTGCAAGGGGCAGATATTCTCCGATATCTGTGACAGGGGGACCAGCCATCTTGGTTTGCCTGTGACTGAGGGGTTTCCTGGGATGTGGGACTTTAAGCTGTAAAGTCAAGACTATCTGGTTTGCCTGGGACAGTGGGTAACTCTATCTGTGGAAATGCCCTGGGGTTGCCTTTTCCCTCTGGGCTTCCCTTTAGGGGGTTAACATTGAATAAAATTAACAATATTTCTGTGTTTTTAGTGTCCCCAGAATCCCCTCAGATAGTGGAAGTGGAACCCAGATATCAGTGGTCTTAAAAGACTCCTTAAGTGCTTCTAATTAACACCAAAGGCTAAGAAACCATTGCTACCAAAGCAACATTGTGATGTGGGGTGTTGGTTTTTACAATTTTTAAAATTCATCCATTCAGCAGGATAGCCAATCCCTGCCCCAGCCCACAGATGTTTCCTCCTGCGGGTCCTCCTGAGCTGACACAGCTATTACCCTGGCTCCTGAGTGTCCCTCGCACTGGCTTTGGGACTTTATCCTCTCTAGAAGTTTCTAGTTTCCAGCATTCTGCGGCCTTAGATGACCAGAGGTGGGCCGCCCTGCCTCATGGCCCATGGTTCCCCTTCCAGGAAGCTCTCCACCTTCAACACGTACATGGAGAGCCATGGCTACAACGTGGCGCAGATCTGGAGAGACATTGAGGACGTTATTATCAAGACGATCATCTCGGCCTACCCCATCATCAAGCATAACTACCACACCTGCTTTCCCCACCACACACTCAACAGCGCCTGCTTTGAAATCCTGGGCTTTGACATTTTGTTAGATCACAAACTCAAGCCCTGGCTGCTGGAGGTAGGGAGGTTGGGGTGAGGGGTGAAGCTGGCACCTGTGACTGGGGTCAGTCCCATCCCTCCGCCCTCCTGGCTCAGCTAGCATGTTGTAATCCACTTGCCGAGCAACGGCCTCCCCAGTGCTCGCTGCCTGGGGCGTCTCCCTTTGCTGAAAAGCGGCCACCAGAGGGAGGTAGACGGCCGGGAATTAGAGAATTCCTTGTGCTTTCTTGAGGTCCACCCAGACTTAGAAGCTCTGATCTCAGGCACAGAGTGACTCTAAAGACAGCTCTACCTTTTCTAACAGAGTTGTCTCCGTCACAGAAAGGAGACTTTGATCTTCATCAAAGCTGGGTGGAGGATATTTGAGATCAGATGGAGCTACTGGGCCTGGCTATCTGGGGCCTAGATTCAGTACCAAGCACCAGCAGAGAACAACCTAGTGTCTGTGGGCACGGAAAAGGGTGGGGGCCACTCAGTGAGTTTCCTGTCTCCTCCAGACCCATGGGGTGGTGGGAAGAGGAGGAAGAGAAGCTTCTGGGTGTCTGAGTCTCTTCCTGATTGGACCTGTGTGAGCAGGCCTCTCCCACGGCCGTTCAGAGTACACACAGGAAGCAGGGGCGAGGGCAGGGTTGTGGTGCAAGTCAGAGGTGATGGTGACGGCTGCCAGTGATACAGAGGCAGCCCTCAGAGGGGAAGACCCAGAATTACATATCAAATTCCTGGGGTCTTGCCTTTCCTCCATTCCTAGCCCTTGTTCCCAAGTGCAGGTGGGAAGGAGAATATGGCCGTTCAGAGCTCTTACCAAAGAGCAGAATAAGCTACCAGGAGCAAGCCTTCAGAAACTGCTAGAAGTCTTCAAATGTCACATAGTGCCTCTGAACAATATGTACTCTTCTGTGAGCAGGAATGAGTCATCTCAGTCCTCCCACCATCCTGACCCTTAACCCCTGTCAGGATCCTGAATGCATCACTCCCTTCCCCTCCCCACCTCCCAGCCTGGCCCTCTGGACTGCCCTCTTCCAGCTGTTCCCTGGGGTGCACAGTACACGGGAGGGGCACATGCACCCCAGATGGAAGGGAAACCAAAGGCAGCCCCTTCACCCCCGCCCCTTGCCATGCTCCTCAGGAATTCAGGACTGAAATAAAGCTAGTTACACTGCAGGGGGTTCTGCTCCTTCCTTTTTTCACCGGGGCTCCAGTCCAGACCCTCTTTCCCTGTCTCTTCCACTCATTGTGGTAGCCAGGGCCCCTAGGTGGGCTCAGGTGGCTCTGTGGAGGGGGCACTTAGCTTTACCCCCTGCTTGCATGCTGCCCAGCCTCCCCAGCTGCCGTCTTGTCCTCACAGGTAAACCACTCTCCGAGCTTCTCCACTGACTCCTGGTTGGATAAAGAGGTAAAGGATAGTTTGCTGTATGACACTCTGGTCCTGATCAACCTGAGAAGCTGTGACAAAAAGAAGGTCTTGGAGGAGGAAAGACAGCGGGGACAGTTCCTACAGCAGTGTCGTTCTCGGGAGACCAGGTACAGTCATGGGTCAGTTCTAACAAATGATAATCCTGTTTGGAACATTAGTTTCCATTTGCAGGATGTGGCAGGTTAAACAGTTTTTCCTGTGGTTATTCCTTTGTTCCTAAAAATAGATTAATTTATAGACATAAGTACATGTGATGAATATAGTTTGTTAATATCATATGAAGAGATCCAGGGATTACCGATACAAAAAGTAAAACCATTTGTCGTTACAAAAAGGAACACTCGTCTGTTCTCCTCTTGTCACTGGGTTGTGGGGAACACCTCATTCCTGCTGCATAGCATTTGCCTTCGTTCTATAAAAGAGGCCTTCGTCCGCAGAGTGAAAAGGAAGTCTCAGAGCCTGTCAAGGACTTGGCTTTGCTGCTTTTCAGATCTCACAGTGGCCCCTGCCCTCCTCACAAGCCTGACCCTTCGGAACTGAACTTCTGGAACCAGGCCATGGCATCAGGCCATCTCTGTTTGGATGGCACTGTGTTTCTCAGAGCACGTTCATGTCCACTGTCTTCCCTGTAAGGAGGGGGCGGGTAGGTGGTAGCATGGGGGATTGTATGTCCTGCTTTTGGAGCTAAGAAGACCAAGACTCTGAAAGGGGAGCTGCCTGTATAGGTCACCTCGCTGGCAAGTGTCAGGTCTGGACACAGAGCCCGATAGGTGTGTGCTGCCTGGCATTCCAGGATGCCTTCCACTGAACTCTTGGAGAAGGAGGCAGCATCATCTAAGGAGCATCCCCTGAATCAGTCTCCTCGTCATGACTTGGCCCTGGATGGCTCAGGGGCTCCTGGTTTCCCTACTATCAAAAGGGCTTATTGATCCTCCGGCCTGACCTCCACCTCCTGGGGGGCTGTAAGGGGGAATGAGATCATCAGCTCTCATAAAATCTCATCAGGCTTATCCACGAAGCCCTCAAGTTTAGCCGGTTCTCCAGAGGAGAGTAGCGGGGACTGTGATTGGAAAGGTAACAGTCTACCTCCCGTCAGAAGCTAAGCCAAGAGGGAAATGGGCTTTACCTGTAATGGGAGAGAATTTGGTGAGCTGTCAGGAAGACTGTTCTAACCAGCTGTTAGTGCACTATGACACCAGCTGTCCCAGGAGGGCTAGAATCTCCTTTCAGGAAACGTTCATGTATTCATTTACTTAGGAAACGCTGGTTGAACGCTCTTGCGTGCAAAGCCTTGGTCTCACCCTAGATGACATCCATGTCCTTGGAAAGGCCATGTCCTTTCCAAGCTTGGTCCCAAGAAAACCTAACTGCAGCCTTGTGTTCTGCTTCCCAACAGGAAAGAGGAAGTCAAGGGCTTTCAGGCCGTGCGTGTAGAGAAAACTGAGAAGTATGAAAAGGAAAACTGTGGAGGGTTCCGCCTGATTTATCCCAGTGTGAATTCGGAGAAGTATGAGAAGTTTTTCCAGGACAACAACTCCCTCTTCCAGAATACAGTTACCTCCAGGGCTCGGGAGGTCTATGCCCGGTAGGAAGGCTCCTGGGGTGAGGGTGGCTGGGTGTTGGGGGAAGAGAAGATAGTGCTTGACCTGTGGTGTGACCTTGGGGCAGCCATGAAGTTGCTTTAGTCTCACAAGGACCAGGAATCATAAGGTTCCTTGGTGTGGGATGTTGGTAAGTGGATATGAAGCTGTTTCTACAAACTCACCCCTAAGACAGCCACCCCAACCCCACTCCCAGAAAGCCCAACCCCTCAGAACTACTTCCTAGATTCATTCAGGTATCAGATTTAAGGACCAGAAGGGACTCATCCCATCCAGTCCAATGCCTACCCACCATCCATTTCATGGAGTGGAAAAAGGATCATCCAGCAAATAATGACAGAAGCTCTAGAAGCCCTGTCCCCTGAGTCCTGTGACTGAGTTATTTCCATCACATCTTTGACCAGAGAGGCCCAGCATATGAAGGGGTTGGATGTGGGAGCCCCTGATTTTATCCTCCTACCCAGACCCTCTCCCTAGCACTTGTCGGTTGTGTGATCTGGCATACTGGGAAGGGAGGAGGGAGATGGGGTGGTACAGTAGGGTGCTGCCCCCACCACATCTCTCCCTGGGCTAATCCCAGACGGGAAGTGGTGTGGTTGGAGGAAGGACTATCTCCTCCGTCTCTTGCTTTGGAACTCTCAATCATTTGGACACACTGGGGCAGGGAAGATGGAGCACTGCCCCTCCTTGACCAGTCTTGTCTGCCCCTCAAGAAGTATGTCCATAATATTCATAGCCCATCCCTAACCTGCGTGATACTCACTGTTCCTCACTGGGCAGGCAGCTGATCCAGGAGCTGAGACTGAAACAAGAGAAAAAATCCTTCCAAATGAAACAGAAGAGGGTAGACATGCAGGGGGAATCGGCAGGCGAGCAAGCGAGAGGCAAGAGCTGGCAGAGCTTGCGACAGAAACGACAGCAGAAATGCAAGACTACCACCAGCCAGACCTCCAAACAAGTAAACGTGGATGGGAGGGGAACGCGCATGCCCAGCACACTTCCCCGGCTGGGGCCAGTTTTCCAGGGGGGGATGCTGAGAAGACCCCTACTGAGAGCTCAGAAACACTGAAGGAATGGGGGCTGCATGGAGGGCTGGGCCCCAGGAAGGGGGCCTGGAAGTCACAAGGAGCCCCGCGGCCTTCAGAGGATCCCTCCATCCAGGCAGAGAGGACTCGCGCTGTTCTGTACTTCTCCCTCCAGTAGGAGTAAAAGCAGCTGGGAGGCTGAGGACCAGCCCCATGTGGGAGTGGGCTCTAGGACTACCCTACTCATGATCCCCAACTCCAGTTTAGGTTGGAATGCCCCCTTCCTGCAGGCCAGGGGCACAACTGAGAGAGGAGGCTACAGGGAAGAACTTCTGGGGGCAGGGCCTCAGAACACTACATGGAGGGCAGAACACAGCTGGTCCTTCCAGCCTGCTCTCTGCTCCAAGTATGGACTGGCCTCCAGGCTGGAGCCAGCTGTCCAGTTGTCCCGTGATCTCAGTCTCTGGAACCCCCTTCTTGGCCTAGCTCTCTCTTCCTGCTCAGTGGAAAGATTCAGTTGACTTTTCAGTCTCTCTCCTCCTTCTTAAAGACTTACCTGAAGTGACAGGATTAGAGGGGTTTTTTTGGAATAATTTTTTTAGGGTCATAGACCCTCTGAGAATCTGATAAAAGCTATGGAATCTCTTGCCATAAGTAACTGCAGTTGTAAGTGGTTCAAAGGCCCCATGAAGCCATCCATGAGCCCTCTAGGGGTGTCCTTGAACCCTAGGTTAAGAGCCCTGGATTAGAGAGACTGATTCAGATTGCTTTCCTCTACTCCTGATCTCCTTTGCACCTACCGTTGGGTGCAGATGATCTGGAAGTGGACAGAGCTTGGTTCCCATGGGCTCTATGTTTGGTTTCCTTCTTCCCAGTATCTCCAGCCATTGCTATTGGTGTCCGGTACACCTGACTTGCTCTCGAGTGTCAGACACACAGAGAAAAATGAAGCAGATAGCAGCCTTGACCAGGAGGCCCCCAAAGAGGAGGCTGATCCAGCACTCTGTAAGCCTTCATCTTCAAGGCCTTACAGCTCTGTACCTGACCTGAGGAATTCAAGCCTTCTCAGCTACTCCAGGCCAGAGCTCAGTAAACCCATCTCCAAAATGAAGGAAGCCAAGTCTACCTCTGCAGTGAACACGATCACCAGCACTGTGGTAAGTAGAGCAGTCTGCCTCCCCTGAGGACTGAGCTGGGGTGGGGTGGGGTAGTGGTGGGAGTCTTGCCTTCTGGTCCATTCTCCGCCCCTGACTTACTATGGCCCTTTGAGTAAGCTGCCTTCCCTTCTCAGGCCTCGATTTCCCCACTTGTGAAGTCCAAGTTGTGGAACGACACTCCTGCTAGGAGTCTAGACCTATGGTATAGGGCTTTTAGAAAGGATGCATGCCCTCTTTGGGGCAGGTTACCATCTGTTGTATTAGTTTCTGTAGGGCTGCTGTAACAAATTACCGTAAACTTAGTGGCTTGAAACACAAATCTCTTCTCACAAATCTATTCTTCAGATCAGAAGCTAAAGATCTGAAAACAAGGTGTTGACAGGGTCATGCTCCCCTCTCTAGGGAGGATCCTTGCTTGCTTCTTGCTAGATTCTGGTGGTTGCTGTCCAATCTCTGCCTCTGTCATCACATGGACTTCTTCCTTGTGCTTCTCCTCTGTGTTGACTGGTATAAGGATACCAGTCATTGGATTTAGGGCTTACTGTTATCCACAATGAGCTTATTTTTAACTTGAGATCTGCAAAGATCCTATTTCCGAGTAAGGTCACATTCTGAGGTTGTGGGTGTACATAAATTTTAGGGAGCTGTTGAACCCAGTATACCACCTCAACAACATTTCCATTTGAAACAATGGAGTTTCAAACTCCATTGATGTATGGACACCTTTTGATGGAAAGAAACCTCTTTCAGATTCCAACTGTAAACAAATTATTTTTTTAATATATACAAGCATAAGATCAGATAGAAAGCCTTTATACCTATAACTCTTGAAGTGAAGTGAAAGTTGCTCAGTCATGTCCTACTCTTTGCCACCCCATGGACTATTCAGTCCATGGAATTCTCTAGGCCAGAATACTGGAGTGGGCAGCCATTTCCTTCTTCAGGGGATCTTCCCAACCCAGGGATCGAACCCACATCTCTCGAATTGCAGGTGGATTCTTTATCATCTGAGCCATCAGAGAAGCCCACCTATAGCTCTTGCTCCATGCTAAGTTGTTGCAGTCGTTTCCAAATCTTTGCGACCCCATGGATTGTAGCCCACCAGGCTCCTCTATCCATGGGATTTCCCAGGCAAGAGTACTGGAGTGGGTTGCCATTTCCTCCTCCAGGGGATCTTCCTGACCTAGGGAAGACCCAGTGTCTCCTGTGTCTCCTGCATTGGCAGGCAGGTTCTTTACCACTGAGCCACCAGGGAAACTTATAACTCTTACACAGCTACAAAACAAAATAAAGCACTTCCTGGTGGTCCAGTGGTTGAGGATCTGCCTGCCAAAGCAGGGGACATGGGTTCAATCCCTGCTGCCAAAGCAGGGGACATGGGTTCAATCCCTGCTCCAAGAAGATCCCACAGGCTTCAGGGCAGCTAAGCCCGTGCAGCACAGCTGTTGAGCTCATGCTCTAGAGCCTGTGAGCTGTAACTGCTGAAGCCCGCGCACTCTAGGACCCATGCTTTGCAGCAAGAGAAGCCTACACACCACAAAGAAGAGAAGCACCCGTTCCCTGGAACTAGAGAAAGCTTGTGCTCAGCACCAAAGACCCAGTCTGGCCAAAAACTAATTAATTAAAAAACAAAGCAAACAGCACCAATAAAATGGGCACAAAATATTAACTTCACATGACAGTTGATGTTCTATTTTTTGTAGAAACCAAGTTGCCACATAAATGTGGTACTGAGAGTCCTAACACAGGTTCTTTTAGGCCAACCACGAGCTATGTGGTGACTCTACTGGAAAATCTTCAGCACTGTTGGCCCTTCACTTGGTCCAAGTGCAGTATAAAGCAGTGCAGTGTTTTTCAAATTTCTAACCAGAGCCCATAATAGAAATTCATTTTATTTCATAGTCCATCAAATATATATACCTACAACTGGAGAAGAGTTTAAAACAGTGCTTAGCCATGCTGCATATAGTGAGTGACTCAGTCTTTTCTTTTAAAAATACCACTTACAACTCCCTAAATTAATTTCATGACCTAGTGGTAGGCTTGCAACCCATAGTTTGATAAACATCTTAAAGAGAGTTTGCTTCAAAGCTTTATCCCCTTGGATTTCACAATGATTTCTTGGATATGACACCAAAAGTACAAGCAGCAAACCCACACATAGATAAGTGGGACTACATCAGACTTAAATAATCAACAAAATAAAAAGACAGCCTTGGAATGGGAGAAACTCTTTTCAGATTGTATATCTGATAGAGATTAATATCCAGAATATATAAAGAACTCTTACAACACACAGCAACAACAAAACCAAACAACCTGATTAAAAACTGGGCAAAGGCGGGGACTTCCCTGGTGGCCCACTGGTCAGGACTCTATGCTTTCACCGCAGAGGGCACAGGCTCAGTCCCTGGCCAGGAATTAAGATCCTGCCAGCCATGTGATTCAGCCAAAGGAAAGAAAAAAAGTGGGGTGGGGAAGGAAAGGTTTAAATAGACATTTCTCCGAAATGAAATTAGCCAGCCACAAAAACAAGAAAACAAATACTGCATGCTTCCACCTATATGAGGTATCTCGAGTAGTCAAACTCTTAGAAACAAAAACTAGAGTGGTGGTTGCCAGTGGCTGCTGGGTGGGGCGAAAAAAGGATGTTTAATGGGTACAGAATTTCAGTTTTGCAAATTAAAAAGATTCTAGAGATCTGTTGCCCAACAATGTGCATATGGTTAAAACTACTGTACTATACACTTAAAAATGGTTATGATGGTAAATTTTATGTTATATGAGGGTTTTTTTTTTACTATAATAATAAAGAGTAAGGAGTATACTTTGGGAATCCGGCTGCCTCTGTTGGGTTCTTGGGGTCTCAATTTTATTATATACATGACTTCCATCTAGTCAGTCTAGTCTCCCTAAGCCTTAGTTTCCTCACCTAAAAAATGGAATTTTCATCATAGTACCTACCAATGGATTACTATGAGGATTAAATGAAAGGATCCACAAAAATGCTTCAAGTGGTATTCAACACACAGGAGTCAGTAAGCATTAGCTATTATTTTAATGTTACTGCTACTTCTTAAGACCCACCCCCTTGCGTGTGTGTGTGTTTTGCATAAACCCAAGAATTAAAGCAGTACTTTAACCTAAGACTTAAAGCAGTACTGCTTAACTCTGATGAAATTACAAAATAAGGCAGCTAGCAAAAATTCACTTTTTTTCTTTTTTTGGATTTCATGTTGATTTGAGCAAAATCATTGGCTCAGGATGTTGTACTATACTTGGTTCATTCAAAGCCTTTGCCTGTTTGGTTTATCTACTTGTCACTTTGTCCCTATGCTCATCTCCATTCACCTAGCCACCATCTTTTGTTTATATGTTTCCTTGTAAAGAAGAGATTTTTTTAAATGCAAGCATTTAAAATTTGTTTAAATGTGACTGGGTTATTTATCTCATTCTATGTCCTATTTTTATTCTTATTGAGCTCTACTTTTTCTTTTCTTTTTTAAGATTAATTTTACATGCATTAAAATGCTAAGTTTTAGCTGTACAGTTCTGACAAATAAATACACCCGTGTGATCCATATCCCTGTCATGATATAGAACTTTCTGATATTTCCCCAAAGTTCCCTCTGGCCTTTCCCAGGCAATTAACCTTTGCTCCCTGTATCCCTCCCCAAGGCAGCCTCTATCCTGACTCTTTTTTTCATCTTAGTTTTGCCTATTTTAGAATTTTGTGCAAATGGAATAATATAGTATATATTATTTTGAGTGTGACTCCTTTAATTCAGTATTATATCTGTGAGATTGATTCATGTTGTTGGAGACATCAGTACGTTGTTCTTCTTTGTTGCTGAATTGTGTTCCATTGTACAAATACACGGCAGTGTGTTCCTCATTCTCCTGTTGATGGACATGTGGGTTGTCCCTAGTTTTTATTCTTTTATTGCTATTGTGATTAAAGGTCTTATGATATAAGTCTTTTTGCGGACGTAGTTTTCTTTTCTCTTGGATAGCTACTTACGAGAAGGATTGTTAGGTCAAAGGGTAGATCTATGTATAACTTTATAAGAACACCAAAGCCTTTAGTTAAAGTGATTATAATAGCTTTTGTACATTTCAGCCAACAATGGATGAAGGTACTGATTGCTCCATGTTTGTTACCATTTGGTGCTGTCTTTTAAGCTTTAGCCACTCTAATGGCTATGTTGTGATTTCTTATTTCAGTTTTAATTTGATGATTAACCATGTCAAGCACTTCATCAAGTATGTTTCTTTCATGAATGTTTCTTTATGAGGAGTTTGTTCAAGTTTTTGCCTTTCTCCTTTTTAAGAAATGGGATTTAAAAAAAAATATTTGTTTATTTGTTGCATTCGGTCTTAGCTGTGGCACAGGGGATCCTCATTGCAGCATGTGGGATCTTAGTTCCCTGACGAGGGATCAAACCCACGTGGTGGATTCTTAACCACTGGACCATCAGGGAAGTCCCAGATTTAAAAAAAAAAAAATTTTAACACCAAAAACATCTTGTATTGGGGTGCAGCCAGTTAACAATGTTGTAATGCTTTCAGGTGAACAAGTGAAGGGACTCAGCCATGCATATACATGGTAGCCATTCTCCCCCAAGCCCCCTCCCATCCAGGCTGGCACATAACGTTGAGCACAGTTCCATGTGCTAAACAACAGGTTTTTGTTGGCTATCCACTTTAAATATAGAAGTTTGTACATGACCTTCCCAAAGTCCTTAACGATCCCTTCCCCCTGGCAACCATGAGTTCCTTTTCTAAGTCTGTGAGTCTCTTTCGGTTTTGTAAGTAAGTTCATTGGTATCATTTCTTTTTTGATTCCACATATAAGGGATGTCATATGATAATTTCACCTCTCCTTGTCTGACTTACTTCACTCAGTATGACACTCTCTGGGTCCATGCATGTTGTTGCAAACGGCCTTATTTCATGCTTTTTAATGGCTGGATAATATTCCATTGTATAAATATATATACACCACATCTTCTTTATCCATTCCTCTGTTGATGGACATTTCGGCTGTTTCCATGTCTTGGCCATTGTAAACACTGCAGTTCTACAGTGAATGCTGGGGTGCCTGTATCTTTTCGGGCCATGTTTTTCTCTGGGAATATATACAAAGAAATGGGATTTTTTGTTTTGCTGTTGTGTTGTAGGAACTCTATATATTCTGGAAACCTACCTATTCTTTTTCTTAATAGTGTTTTTTGATTAGTGAAAAAGCAATTTCGATGAAGCTTATGAATTTTTCTTTAATGGTTATTGCTTTCTGTGTCCTGTTGAAGAAGTTTTCATGCACTCCCGTGTCAGAGATATTTCCCTAGTTTTTTTCTGAAAGCTTTATGGTTTTAGCTTTGTGTATAGGTCCATGATCCAACTCAAATTAACTTTTGAGTGTGCTAGGTGATGGGCAGTAGGGTTTTATCCCCTTAGGCACATCTAGTTACAAGACTATTTACTGAAGGACTTTCCTTTCTCACTGAATTGCTTAGGTGCCTTATAAGTTCTATTAAAGTTTTATTTTGTTGTTGTTGTTATAGATGCCATAGGATTTTTATCAAACAGTTATGTCATCTTCAAATAAAGACAGTTTTACTTATTTTCAATCTTCATACCTTTTATTTCTTTTTCTTGCCTTATTGCCTGTCTGGGATTTCTAGCACAGTGTTGAATAGGAGAGGAGAGAGTAGACATCCTTGCCTTGTTTCCAATCTTAAAGGAGAAACATTCAGTCTTTTATCATTAAGTATGGCATTATTTGTAGTTTTTGACAATGTTCTTTACTAGCTTGAAGAAGGTCACTTCTATTCCTAGTTTGCTGAGAGTTGTTTTAAATCATGAATAGATATTGAATTTTGTCAAGTGCTTTTTTGGTACCAATTGATAGAAGTTTTTCTACTTACATTGTTAATATGGTATATAATGTTGATTAATTTTTTATCTTGAGCCAATCTTTTATTCCTGGAATATAAGACCCTTTTGCCATGTTGTATTGTTCTTTTTACAGATTGCTGCATTCAATTTGCTAACGTTTTGTTGAGGATTTTTGTCTGTGTTCATCAGAGATGTTGGTCTATGGTTTGTTTCTTTTTGTCTGTTAGCTCCATAAAATAAATTGGGAAGTGTTTTCTCCTCTTCTGTTTTCTGGAAGAGATTGTGTAGAATTGTCATTATTTCTTATTTAAGTATTTAGTTAGAGTTCTCCAGTGAAATGATCTCAAGCGGGTGATTTCTTTTTTGTAATATTTTAAACTATAATTAAATGTCTTTAATAGTTATGTATTCCATTTTGAGTGAGTTTGGTGGTTTGTGGTTTTTAAAATATTGGTCCATTTTATCTAAGTTATTGGATTTATATGTGAAGAGTTGTTTATAGTAGTTTCCTATTATCCTTTTAATGTCTGCAGAGTTTGTAGTGATACATTCTTTCATTCCTGATAGTGGTAATTTGTTTATTCTTTCACTTTTTTCCCCCTTGGTCAGTATCACTAAGAGTTTATCAATGTATTCTTTTCAAAGGGCTGAGTTTTGTTTCCATGGATTTTTTAATTTTCTATTATTTTCCAATTATTTTCTATTATTATTTCCCATTTCCTATTATTTTCTGATTTTTTAATTTCATTGATTTTTGTCACTAATACTTAGGTTCTGTTTGCTTTGGATTATTTTTGCTTTTTTAATTTCTTAAGGGGGACATTTAGAATATTGAATAAGACCTTCTTTCCTAATATACACATTTCATGCTATAAATTTCTTTCTAAGAACAACTTTAACTAGATACCATGAATTTTGATCTATTTTCATTTTCATTTAGTCCAAAATGTTTTCTAATTTCACTTGAGATTGTCTTTATGACCCTTGGGTTATTTAGAAATGTGGATTGTTTTTTAATTTTTAAAATTTTATTTATTTTTGTGTTTTTTATTGAACTATATTTGCTATATAATATTATATAAATTATAGATATACAATATAATGATTCATAATTTTTAAAGGTTACACTCCATTTATTGTTATTATAAAATATTGTCTCAATTCCCCGTTTGTACAATATATCCTTGTAGTTTATTTTGTACCTAATAGTTTGTACCTCTGACTCCCCTATCCCCTCCCCACTTCCCTGTCCCCACTAGTAACCACTGGTTTATTCTCTATATGTGAGTCTGCTTCTTTATTCTTATATTTGCTAGTTTGTTGTATTTTTTAGATTCTACATGTAAGTGATATCATACAGTATTTGTCTTTCTCTGTCTGCCTTATTTCATTTAGCATAATGTCCTCCAAGTCCATCCATGTTACTGCAAATGGCAAAATTTGGTCCTTTTTATGGCTAAGGAACGTTCTTTTGTGTGTGTGTGTGTGTGTGTGGTTATACCACATCTTTATCTATTTTTCTGTTGCTGGACACTTAAGTTGCTTTCACATCTTGGCAATTTAGAAATGTGTTAACTTTCAGTTGTTTGGGGGTTTTCCTGTTATTGATTTCTAATTTAATTCCATATCATCAGAGAACACACTTTATGTGATTTCAGTTCTTTAAAATTTGTTAGAGTTTATGTTATGACCCGGAACATGGTTTCTTTTGGAGAATGTTTCATGTGCACTTCAAAAGAGTATCTGTTTTGCTGCTATTGGGCAGTGGGTCAATTAGGTTTATTCGGTTGCTGATGTTGTTCATTTCTTCTATATTCTTACTAAATTTCTGTATACTAGTTCTGTTAATCACTGAATTCTATTCAGTACTGGAATCCACCTCAGGACTTTCATCATGGATATGGGGGCAAAGAGAGTAGAGAAAAGAAAAAAAGAAGAGCCACAACTAAAAGGTTCTGTTAGGGCTTTCTCTGTCTAAGGAATTACTTAGCTGGCTAAGGAATGTTCCTTAGCCATAAATAGGACAAAATTTTGCCATTTGCAGCAACATGGATGGACCTGGACATTATACTAAGTCAGAGAAAGACAAATACTGGATGATATCACTTATATGTAGAATCTAAAAAAATACAACAAAATAGTGAATATTCCCCAGTACCCACTTTTGAATTTTGAGTTGCTTTGAGTTCAAGTCAGGGCATACTGAAGGAAAAAACAGTAAACTTCTCTGGTGGCTCAGATGGTAAAGAATCCACCTGCAATGTGGGAGACCTGGGTTTGATCTCTGGGTTGGGAAGATCCCATGAAAGAGGGCATGGGCATGGCCACCCACTGCAGTATTCTTGCCTGGAGAATCCCCATGAACAGAGGAGCCTGGCAGGCTACAGTCCATGAGGTCTCAAAGAGTGGAACACGACAGAGCGACTAAGCACAGCACTGCTGACTTGCTGGTGCTTTGAATTCTCATCTTCCTCAAATCTTCCTCAATCTGCTTGCTACTATTTACTTTTCAGAATTGTCAGATAACTGTTCTATGCATGCTTTCTGTGCAGGTTTTATAGGAATAGCCTATGGGAGAGATAGATGCAATATGCTTAATTCATCTTAGCTAGAATCAGAACCAAACTACTGTCCCTTCTGGTTGTTTTAAATTTTCTTATCTCTTTGATCTCTGCATGATGCATCCAGATATCTCCTTTTTCATGGATGATAAAAGCATTTATATTTCCTCTTTATTTATTTTGATCTTAGTATGAGATTATTCATTTTATTAAAGAACCAATTTTAGGCTTTGTTAATTTTCTCTACAGTTTGCTTTCTATTTATTTTCTATTGCTATTGCTTTTCCAGAGAAGGCAATGGCACCCTACTCCAGTACTCTTGCCTGGAAAATCCCATGGATGGAGGAGCCTGGTGGGCTTCAGTCCATGGAGTTGCTAAGAGTCGGACACAACTGAGCAACTTCACTTTCACTTTTCACTTGCATGCACTGGAGAAGGAAATGGCAACCCACTCCAGTGTTCTTGCCTGGAGAATCCCAGGGAAGTGGAAGCCTGGTGGGCTGCTGTCTATGGGGTGGCACAGAGTTGGACATGACTGACGTGATTTAGCAGATTGCTTTTCTAGTGTTGTTGTTTGTTGTTTCATTGCTAAGTCGTGTCTGACTCTTTTGTAACTCCATAGACTGTAACCCACCAGGCACCTCTGTCCATGGGATTTCCCAGGCAAAAAATTGGAGTGGGTTGCCATTTCCTTCTCCTGGTGATCTTTCTGACACAGGGATTAAACCTGCATCTCCTGCTTGACAGGAGGATTCTTTACCACTGAGCCACCTGGGAAGACCAGTGTTTTCTTTATTATTTCCCTTTTTTCTCTTAGCTTTTAGTTTAATTCTATCAGCATTTTCTAGTTTCTTAAAGTAGAAAGTTAGATTATTTACTGTAAGCCTTTCTTCCTATCTAATATAAGTGTTTAGCACTACAAATTTCCCTATAAATACCAGATTATCTTCATAACATAAATTTTGATATATTGCATTTTTATCATTGTTTGAAATATTTTTCTGATTTCCTTGTGATTTCATTTTTGTTCCATGGGTGATCTAGAAGTATATTGTTTAATTTTCTAATATTTAAGAGTTTTCTAGTACTCTTGCCTGGAAAATCCCATGGACGGAGGAGCCTGGTAGGCTTTAGTCCATTGGGTCACTAAGAGTCGGACACGACTGAGCGACTTCACTTTCACTTTTCACTTTCATGCATTGGAGAAGGAAATGGCAACCCACTCCAGTGTTGTTGCCTGGAGAATCCCAGGGACGGTGGAGCCTGGTGGGCTGCCGTCTATGGGGTCGCACAGAGTCGGACACGACTGAAGCGACTTAGCAGCAGCAGCAGCAGATATCTTATTGCTATTCAGTCAGTTCAGTCACTTAGTCATGTCTGACTCTTTGTGACCCCATGGACTGCAGCATGCCAGGCTTCCCTGTCCATCACCTACTCCCTGAGTTTGCTCAAACTCATGTCCATTGAGTCGGTGATGCCATCCTTACCATCTTATCCTCTGTCGTCCCCTTCTCCCACTCCTGCCTTCAGTCTTTCCCAGCATCAGCGTCTTTGCATCACTTCTTTGCATCAAGTGGCCGAAGTATTGGAGTTTCAGCTTCAGCATCAGTCCTTCCAATGAATATTCATTGACTGGTTTGACCTCCTTGCAGTCCAAGGAACTCTCAAGAGTCTTGTCCAACACCACAGTTCAAAAGCATCAATTCTTCAGTGCTCAGCTTTCTTTATAGTCCAACTCTCACAGCCATGCATGACTACTGGAAAAATCATAGCTTTAACTAGACGGACCTTTGTTGACAAAGTAATGTCTCTGCTTTTTAATACACTGTCTAGGTTGGTCATAGCTTTTCTTCCAAGGAGCAGGCATCTTTTAATTTCATGGCTGCAGTCACCATCTGCAGTGATTTTGGAGCCTAAGAAAATAAAGTCTGTTACTTTCCATTGTTTCCCCATCTATTTGCCATGAAGTGATGGGACCGGATGCCATGATCTTAGTTTTTTGAATGCTGAGTTTTTTTAATTTATTTTTTATTGAAGGATAATTGCTTTATGAATGTTGTTTTAAGCCAACTTTTTCATTCTCCTCTTTCACTTTCATCAGGAGGCTCTTTAGTTCTTCTCTTTCTGCCATAAGGGTGGTATCATCTGCATATCTGAGGTTATTGATATTTCTCCTGGAAATCTTGATTCCACTTGTGCTTCATCCAGTCCGGCATTTCTCATGATGTACTCTGCATGTAAGTTAAATAAGCACGGTGACAATATACAGCCTTCATGTACTCCTTTCCCAATTTGGAACCAGTCCATTGTTCCATGTCCGATTCTAACTGTTGCTTCTTGACTTGCATACAGATTTCTGAGGAGGCAGGTCAAGTGGTCTGGTATTCCTGTCTCTCCACACAGTCAAAGGCTTTGGCATAGTCAATAAAGCAGAAGTAGATGTTTTTCTGGAATTCTCTTGCTTTTTCTATGATCCAACAGATGTTGACAATTTGATTTCTGGTTCTTCTACCTTTTCTAAATCCAGCTTGAACATCTGGAAGTTCACGGTTCACATACTATTAAAGCCTGGCTTGGAGAATTTTGAACATTACTTTGCTAGCATGTGAGATGTGTGCAAATAACATTCTTTGGCATTGCCTTTCTTTGGGATTGGAATGAAAACCAACCTTTTCCAGTCCTGTGGCTTATTGCTATTAATTTCTGATTTGATTCCTTTGTGGTTTGTACAATGCTTTGATAAAGTTTCAGTGTCTTAAAATTTATCATCTTATTTTACAGCCCAGCAATACCTTGATGAATATTCCATGGGCACTTGAAAAGAATGTGTATTCTGCAGTTGCTGAGTATAGTGTTATATATATCAATTCAATCACCCTGGTTGATAGGGTCACTCAGATTTTCCATATCCAGACTAATTTGATTTCTGCTTTTTATATCGATTGCTTAGAGATGGATTTTAAAATCTCAACCCCAATTATGGACTTATTTCTAAATATTTATTTATACCTCATATAAAGAGAATCATACAATAATTGTACTTTGTGTCTGGTTTATTTCACTTTGGAGCTTCTTTGGTGGCTCAGACAGTAAAGAAATCTGCCCGCAATGCAGAATATCCAGGTTCGAAGCCTGGGTCAGGAAGATCCCCTGGAGAAGGGAATGGCAACCCACTCAAGTACTCTTGCCTGGAGAATCCCATGGAAAGAGGAGCCTGGTGGGCTATTGTCCATGGGGTTGCAAAGAGTCAGATATGACTGAGTGACTAACACTTTAACTTTATTTCATTTAGCATAATCTGTTCAGAGTTCATTTATGTTGTAGCATATATCAGAATGTACTTCCTTTTGAGGATGGTAATAATATTCCACTGTGCCTATACCACATTTTGTTTATCCATTCATTTGTTGGTGGACATTTGGGCTGTATCCACCTGTTGCCTATTGTGAATAATGTTGCTGGGAACATTGGTGTACATACTTTTTTAAAAGGAGCAATCTTATAACTTATTTAGCATCTATAGCTAGGAGCTGAATTGCTGGGTCAACAAGGTATTTGTAATCTTATTTATTTATTTTTGACTGCACTGTGTCTTTGTTGCTGCATGCAGGTTTTCTGTAGTGGTGAGCAAGGGCTACTCTTCATTGCAGTGTATGGGTTGTAATCTTATCTTACTTATCTTTCTAGATGGTTCACCAGAGTGTCTGGACCAACCTACATTCTCATCAGCAGTGCATGAGCGTCCCTGTAGCTCCCTTGCATTCCACCAACACTGATATCCAGCTTTCTATTTTTTGCCAGTTTAATAGTTGTGAAATAATACCTATTTCTCTGATTACTAGTCTCCAGTGTTTAAAGTCTCTCACATTTAAAGACCTCCAGAGGAAGCTCTGTGGACATTCCCCACCATCTTCCGCCTTAGCGCTTAACCAATTCATGGTTAGAAACTGTTCTAACCAAAATCTTCCTTATTGCTCATGAATGCAGCTCTTCATCTGTTTGTTTTAATTAAAAAGGGCATAGGAAGGAGCCCTTTGCTTTTCATAATCTCATTTTGGGCCATTTTCTCTTCCAGCCTCTAACTTCAGTAGAAGCCTTCCCAGAATCCACCACCCAGGTCTCAGACACCCCTGAATGTCTGCTGAATGTGACTATGACAGCCAGCTCTGAGTGTAGCAGCCCAAAGATGGACAGGGTGGCCTCCTTTAAATGCAAGCCACAGCAGGTGCCTTGGTACCTCATCCCAGAAAAAGTATCAAATGGTTTTCTGCCTACAAAATCCCAGAGCTTCTCGTGGAGTCCGAACCCAAGCTGGACTTTGCTAAAGAATGGCCTGAAGAAGCAGCATCCTATGTCAGAGCTGTTCACCAAGGTTCAACTGAGAGAGAAGCTGTCTTTGTTCCCAGCTCACTACAACCCAAAGCTGGTGCTGAGTGACCAGTCACGTGAGTGTCAGTGTGTTTGAAGATGTGCCAAGAGCATAGGGGATGAAGAAACCAACAGGACCAGCCTAATCTTGGGGAGTGCCCCATCTGAGGGGGGCTGAAACCCCTGCCTTCAGGGAGATCCCAGTCTGATAGTGGAGACATAGTCTTTGTACTTAGGGAGTCTCTAGCCTTAATGGGAAAGCAAAAAAAAAAAAAAAAAGTGATAAAAATAGAATGCTATGTCTAAGTACCCTTTTCAGTCTTTTCTGGTTCTTATTCAAATGAAGCCCCTTCAGCTGAGCCTGTACAAGTTTGGGGTGTTAAGTCTGGAAAAAAAAAAAGGGAAGAGAAACTGTTTGGAAGAAAGGCGCAGTGGCTGATTCTAATTAAGGAGCTTCAGCCAGTTTTAAGCAGGAGACCCTAGTGGGAGGTGGCCTTCGCCAGGAATTTGTGCTGAGTCCAGCAGCACAGATTGATGATGCCAATGACTTTGCCTTTCCAGAAAACCCCTCCCTGCTCCGGGAGTCCTACTTTCGCAGCCGAAGCTCTGGTGAGAAGAGGCAGCTGGATGTGCCCTCCTTCCTCTTCTTACAGAATTCTCACAGCCATGATGTTTCCCTGAAAGACCTGCTGGTGGTTGCCACTCCAGCCCGACTGGACCCAAGGCCTGGCAGAAGCCATACAGGTGCTTTGAAAGACCTGTGTATGCAGGATCAGGAAGCATACAGTCACTACCTGATCTCTGGCCAAAGAGGATGTGAGAGGAACTAGGTAGGCCCACTTATATTCCCTTCATGTGTCTACAGCATTGGCAGGCACTCTTACATATATTTCTGGAATGTTGGGTAGGTAGGTGGGCAGATAGATTCATAAAGACACGCAGGTAAGTAGACAGTTAAGACTCACCTCAGGGCTTCCTGCTGGCTCAGTGGTAAAGAATCCGCCTACCAATGCAGGAGACATGGGTTCAGTCCCTGGTCCGGGAAGATCCATGTGCTGCAGGGCAATGAAGCCCGTCCACCACAGCTACTGAGCCTATGCTCTGGAGCTTGGGAGCCACAGCTACTGAAGCCCCACCTACAGCCTGTATTCTGCAAGAAAAGAACCCACCATGATGAGAAGCCTGTACACCAAAATGAAGAGTAGCCACTGCTTGCCCCAACTAAAGAAAGCCTGCACACAGCAACGGAACCCTAACACAGTCCAAAATAAATAAATATGTTTTAAAAAAAAGACTCACCACAGTCAAAATGTGACCCCCTTGCAGTGTATCGATGTGTTTCTACTATGACTGATCTGGCCCCGCTGCTTTAAGTACACTTTGCCTTGTTTTCCACTTCTGGCTGAAATTGAGACAGTCACTAATGCCGACCCTGGAAGTAGAACCGTGTTAACCATGAAAAGGTTGATCTCCATATCTTTTGTCCTCTGCCAACCTAGCCTACTTAGGTCCAGGGCACTTGACCTAAGAGCTGACCCTGTAAGGCGTGTACTAAGGGGACAGAACAACAGGACACTGGTGCCTGAGATCTGGAAACAAAGATCCTTAAGCTTTTACTTATTTACTTATTTATGGCTAGACTGGGTTTTCATTCCTGTGCACAGGCTTTCTCTAGTTGCACTGAGCCGGGGCTACTTTTCTTCGCAGTGTGAAGGCTTCTCATTGTGGTGGCTTCTGTTGTGGAGCACCAGCTCTAGGCCCAGGGACTCCAGTAGTTGCTGCACATGGACTCTAGAGCACAGGCTAAGTAGTTGTGTTATGGCGCACGTACACGTGGAATCTTGTCCTGGACCAGGGATGGAACCTATGTCCCCTCTGTTGGCAGGCAGATGCTTAACTACTGAACAACCAGGAAAGTTCAAAGACCCTTAAGCTTTAATTCCACTGTGTAAAAGCACCAAAGAGATGGCAAGGGAGCCCTCTGTCAGAGCATTAGTGCTTCTGAAGGAAGGTGATATGTGAAAATTTAGAGCTCTACAAGATAGCATTGCCTATGGTGGAGGGTTAGAACTGGACATGAAACAACAGACTGGTTCCAAATAGGGAAAGGAGTACGTCAAGGCTGTATATTGTCACTCTGCTTATTTAACTTATATACAGAGTACATCTTGAGAAATGCTGGGCTGGATGAAGCACAAGCTGGAATCAAAATTGCCAGGAGAAATATTAATAACTTCAGATATGCAGATGACACCACTCTTATGGCAGAAAGAGAAGAACAACTAAAGAGTCTCCTGATGAAAGTGAAAGAGGAGAGTGAAAAAGTTGGCTTAAAGCTCAACATTCAGAAAACTAAGATCATGGCATCCGGTCCCATCACTTCATGGCAAATAGATGGGGAAACAGTGGAAACAGTGACAGACTTTATTTTCTTGGGCTCCAAAATCACTGCAGATGGTGACTGCAGCCATGAAATTAAAAGACACTTGCTCCTTGGAAGGAAAGTTATGACCAAACTAGACAGCATTTTAAAAAGCAGAGACATTATTTGCCAACAAAGGTCCATCTAGTCAAAGCTTTTTTTCCAGTAGTCACGTGTGGATGTGAGAGTTGGACTATAAAGAAAGCTGAGCGCGGAAGAATTGATGCTTTTGAACTCTGGTGTTGGAGAAGATTCTTGAGAGTTCTTGGGACTGCAAGGAGATCCAACCAGTCCATCCTAAAGGAAATCAGTCCTGAATATTCATTGGAAGGACTGATGCTGAAGCCGAAATTCCAATACTTTGGCCACCTCATGCGAAGAACTGACTCATTGGAAAAGACCCTGATGCTGGGAAAGATTGAAGGCAGGAAGAGAAGGGGACAACAGAGAATGAGATGGTTGGATGGCATCACCAACTCAATGGACATGGGTTTGGGTGGAAGTTGGTGATGGACAGAGAGGCCTGGCATGCTGCAGTCCATGGGGTCACAAAGAGTCAGACACGACTGAGTAACTGAACTGAACTGAACTGATGGTGGAGGGATTTATACTGCTTGACTGCCTATAGGAGATAAATTTTAATCATCTCATTCACTTCTGCCACCTAAAACAGACTGACCGGACAGTCTGACCTGACCCCCTTGTGGCCTATAGTTCACACTGCAGAAGGGCTGACGAGTGAATATCAGCCCATATGCATCACTTTGGATGCTCATAAAAATGCATATTCCAAGGCCTGCTCCTAGAAGTTCTGAATCAGTAGGTCCTACTGAGGGGTCCAGGAATCTGCATTTTAAGAAGTTCCACTACGTGTTCTGATGGTCCTCTCACCACCCTCAAAGGAAAAAATTGGCCTAGTGTTTCCCAAACTTCCGTGATGATATGAATTGTGTGGGGGCCCTTGTTAAGCCTGTAGTTTCCAAGGCCACACCTCTGGAAATCCTGACATGAGATTTGGGACAGGCCACTGGGAATTTGCCTTTTGAAGACATCTCTCTAGTGTGGAAATGAAGACTATCCTATATGTAGACCCAGGCCTGGGCAGAGGAACCTGTGATGGCCACCCTGACCTGTGGACCTGTTATAGGAACAAAACTCCTCAGTCCTGATGGGGCTCAAACCCACCCCCACTGTCTCTGGTTCATAAGTTTCTAGAATTTTAAGTTATTTATGCTCCTACTTTTAAAGGGAAGGATAGGGGACTTCCCTGGTAATCCCTGGTGGTCCAGTGGTTAAGAATCCACCTAGTGATGCAGGGGACACGGGTTCAACCCCTGATAGGGGGACTACGATCCCGTATGCCTTGGAGCAACTGCACTTGTGTGCCGCAACCAAGATCTGATGCAGCCAAGTAAATAAATATTTTTTAAAGTGAGGTGGATGATATGTGGTTGGAGGGGAGGGGGGTTAGTCGCTGAGTTGTGTCTGACTCACTATGACCCCCATGGACTGTAGCCTGCAAGGCCCCTCTGTCCATGGGATTTCCCAGGCAAGAATACTAGAGTGGGTTGCCATTTACTTCTCCAAGGGATCTTCCTGACCCAGGGATCAAACCTGGGTCTCCTTGCATTGCAGTTAGATTCTTTACCAACTGAACCACTAGGAAGCCTGGGGCATGAAAACATATGCAATATGAGTGTTAAAATAAAGTTATAATGATCAGAAGCCACACTGAGAAAGGGAGAAATAATTATATTGAAAGGGTATGATTAAGTGCTTCCTAAAATGACAATTGAATTTGGCTCTGGACCTCTTAGCAGAAAAAATAACATCACATCCTGTTTTGGACTTTTTTGTCTCCCTAATCAGAGACTCCCGAGGACACAGACTATGTCTGCACCGTCACACTGGGGTTTCCCTGAAGGCAGGGTCTTCATCCTCCTACCCCAACCCCGGAGAGGGCACTCCCCAAGATTAGGGCTGGTTCTGTGGGTTTCTTCATCCCCTAAGCTCTTGGCTACTTCTACATCTACTTCTGCTTCACTGACTATACTAAAGTCTTTGTGTGGATCACAACAAACTGTGGAAAATTCTTAAAGAGTTAGGAATGCCAGGCCACCTTACCTGCCTCCTCAGAAACCTGTATGCAGGTCAAGAAGCAACAGTTAGAATCGGACATGGAACAGTGGACTGGTTCAAAATTGGGAAAGGAATATGTCAAGGTTGTATATTGTCACTCTGCTTATTAACTTATATGCAGAGTACATGATGCGAAATGCTGGGCTGGATGAAGCACAAGCTGGAATCAAGTTTGCCAGGAGAAATATCAATAGCCTCAGATATGCAGATGACACCACTCTTATGGCAGAAAGTGAAGAGGAACTAAAGAGCCTCTTGATGAAGGTGAAAGAGGAGAGTGAAAAAGCTGGCTTAACATTCAGAAAACTAAGATCATGGCATCCTGTCCCATCACTTCATGGCAAATAGATGGGGAAACAATGGAAACAGTGACAGACGTTATTTTCTTGGGCTCCAAAATGACTGCAGATGGTGATTGCAGCCATGAAATTAAAAGATGCTTGCTCCTTAGGAGAAAAGCTATGACCAACCTAGACAGTGCATTAAAAAGCAGAGTCATTACTTTGCTGACAAAGGTCGGTCTAGTCAAAGCTATGGTTTTCCCAGTAGTCATGTATGGATGTGAGAGTTGGACCGTAAAGAAGGCTGAGTGCTGAAGAATTGATGCTTTTGGACTGTGGTGTTCAAGAAGACTTGAAAGTCCCGTGGACTGCAAGGCAATCAAACCAGTTAATCCTAAAGGAAATCAGTCCTGAGTATTCATTGGGAGGATTGATACTGAAGGTCCAATACTTTGGCCACCTGATGTGAAAAACTGACTCATTGGAAAAGACCCTGATGCTGGGAAAGATTGAAGGCAGGAGGAGAAGGGGATGACATAGGATGTGATGGTTGGATGGCATCACCAACTCAATGAACATGAGTTTGAGCAAGCTCTGGGAGATGGTGAGGACAGGAGAGCCTGGCGTGCTGCAGTTCATTGGGTCACAAAGAGTGGGACATGACTGAGCGACTGAACAACAGCAACCTCTTGGCACATCTCTGTACACCCTGGCACTCATGTAACTAGTCTGGGAACAAAGATAGCTTCTCTCTCAGTTGAACCTTGGTGAACAGCTATGACGTGGGATGCTGCTGCTTCAGGCCATTCTTTAGCAAAGTCCAGCTTGGATTTGGACTCCATGAGAAGCTCTGGGATTTGTAGGCAGAGAAGGTTTTGATATTTTCTCCTAAATGAGTAAAGATAAATTTACTCATCTAGTAGACAGGTGATTCTTTAGGGGTGATTCTTTTCACTGCCTCTGATTTCTAAGAGCAGTTTGTCATGTGGTCACTTGCCATTATGGACTTTCTCTACCATAGTAGACGATGGCTGAAGGTACTGGCATGTTTTCTGATGAATATGAATGATGTAAAATTTACTCTTTTTTTTGGTAATGTACTCTATAGGCACTAGCACTCTCTCTCTGTGTATATATATAATTTAATTTCAATCATGATTGTGAAGTTTAGAAAAGAAAAAACTGAGGCTCAAAGAGCATGAGGTTTAACATTCAGGAGGTTCCACAGCTTTCAGTGGTGAAGGGTTTGAGTCAGATGTTTCTGATTCCCAATCCTCAAGCTCTACAACCACTCTTTCTTTCAAGTGGTATTTTTAATATTAGTCTTCAGTTAGAGCTAAGGGAATGATAAATGGCTCTTTAGTGAAGGTATCTCTGTAGGAAGCAGTGGTGGCCACGGCCAAGCAGGGCATTCCAGGGTATTGTGTGGAGTCACCAGATCTCAGAGCTTATCCTCTGCTTTTAGGTCAAGTAATGGCTTCTCAAAATTCCCAGCTGATCAGACTGCAAGGAACTGACACATACAAGGCAAACTGGGAAAAGTCTAATTATATGCAGCAGAATGCCTGTCAACGAGTTGGTTTACAAATGGAGCAGGATGGGTATGAGAATAGGGCTTCTGCATAATGCTTGAATTAGAGAAGGAAAGCGCAGAGCAGATGTTCAGACTACAGATCATGAACTTTCTCTGTAGGTATAATAACAATACCTTCCACACATCACGTTTACCTACTGTCTCTCATGTAAGCCTCAGGTCAATGCTGTGAGGTTGGCAAGACAGAATTATTCCCTTATCCTCAATTTGCAGAGGAAGAGAATCAAGGTTTGGGAACATTAACTGATTTGCCCAATGTCACACAGTGGTGGGTTTCGGTGTTTCTTCCTCTTTACCAGTCCGCCATGAACTTAGATCCCATCCTGACTCATGTGAGGAAGGGAGCCCTGACAAATTCCTCCATTTTTCTGCTTAAATCTCTATAACCTCATCATCCTTCCTTGGGATCCACTTTCGCAGTGAGGCCACTGAGGTCAGGGCTTCAGATCTGCTAACAGTTGAGCTTTAGGGGATAAATAGTCCCTTTTGTAGCACTTAAGGATGATTTAAAGCTTGCTAATGCAGGGTGCTTGGCAACCTCCTCGATAAATGTAGCTACAGTGATGATGGTGGTAACGATACTGTGCTGATGGTGTTGAGCCCAACACAGACTGGACACTTGTTTGGGGTGTATTAAAAGTTTTGCCTACAGTATCTCAATCCTCAAAGCAACTCTTTGTGGTAAGTACCACTGTTATTCTCTTTTTTCAAATGAGGAAACCAAGGTTTAGAGAACTTAACTTGCCCAAGGGCACACAGATACTGGGAGCTAAGTTTGTGCTCTTAACAAGTACCACTTGTTGTCTCTGGACCAGCCAGGTTAGCAGCTCTGAAATGATCCTTGTCAAATGTTTGGGGCTATGATAAGGATTCAGGAATATGAATGTTGTGTAGGTAAAATGAGTTTCTGGTTACTGTGGATATGAATCACCACAAGATAGGAATGGTGATGATGAAAGTTAATTGACTTAAATATTCTAGAAGCCATTTTAAAGAAAAATCTAAGAAAAAAATCTTTTTTTTTTTCTTTCCAGAGTCAGACTGGATTTCTGCCATTTCTTCCTCTTACTCCCAGGAAATGATTTGTCTCTTCCTACAGTGTCTACGATGCCTGCAGAAGCAACTGAAAGTTTTATTTCCTCATCTAGAGAGCCTGGTCTTATGACTACCTCCCTTTAGCACTACGGAAGCTAACAGCCTTGCTTTTTGTCCCGCCCCCCAGTTAGCTTACAGTCCTGGAGAACCACGACTTCCGGGAGTTATGGGTGCTGCCCCAGGACACGTCCTAGCTGCCCCACCAGTGGCGTTCTTATGGGTCCCTCACACAGCACTGCCATCCAGGACACTCCCAAGGATAGAGCAACATGAAGGGAGGAGTGTTGCAAGGAAGGACTCCCCCTTTTCCAGAAGTCCAGAGCCCTCAGGGCACCACCAGGTCAGTGTCAGTGGTCTTCAACTCCAGAGAGAAAAGACAAAGAGCTAGGGCTTGATGGAGAACTCTGAGCCCCGAGTAAGGGAATCAGGACAGCTGTAGCTTCATCAGGTAAAGACCAGACCTCCTCCTACACCAGCAGCTCTGTGCCCAAGTATCTTCCGGCTGCCTTCCCTACCATCCTAACTCAAATTGCCTTTTCTGATGCCACCATCACTATTAGGCTGCCATAGGTCATAGTCTGGCCCAGAGAAAAGGTGTAAGACTTGCTGAAATGGGACTTCCTAGAAGCTCTGTATCTTTCCCTTTTTCTCCCTAGTCACCAACCCCAGCCAGTCAAGGTTCCTGAGTTGATAAAATGGAAGTCTCTTAAGGTGAAGTCAGAATTATTTGTCTTCCTAAGGGACAATTTGGTGCCAGCACTTTTGAACCTAACGACAGGGTCACCTTCATGGTCGTGCAGTCTATGCAGTCACACAGGGCTCCACGCTAGGAAGGCCTTGCATCTGGTTTAATGCTGTTACCATCTTGAAATTCTGAATAATTTGTGAACAAGGAGTCTTGTATTTTCATTTTTGCATTGGGCCCACCAAATTAAGTAGCTGATCCTGCCTAGAGGCTGTAATGGCTCTGGGTTGTCCAAAGGCAAAATATTATTAAGAGTAGGATGCTTTCCTAGCCCCACCTCCTCCTGCTTGTTCAGCCATGGAGCTATGCAGAGCAATTGTCTGCTGAATGCTTATGGGGGACTAAAAATGCTCGTGGCAGTCCTTGCCCCCATGGAGTGTGCGGTGGGGTAAGACGGGTCCCCGGATAACTAGTCGGATTTAAGTTCCACTAAAGAAGAGCATCGGTGGATGAGAAGGAAATGCCCTCACACCCAGTTGCGAAGATTAAGTCTGCTTCATTAGAAGAGGTGATATTTGAGGTGACGGAAAAAGATAAATGGATTTTTTAATTAAAAATTTTAATGTAAAAAATTTCACATTGCAGTGATGATTTATTTGCCTTTGTATGAAATTTTGTATGAAAATTTAGGTTCAAAATGCCTTTCCTTCAAAAAAATTTTTTAATTGAAATACAGTTGACAAACAATATTATATCAGTTTCAGGTATACAGCATAGTGGTTCAACATTTACACACATTGTGAATTGATCACCACCATAAATGTAGTAACCATCTGTTACCAAACAAAGTATTACGATATTACGGACTACATACCCTATGCTGTACATTACATCCCTGTGATTTATTTATCTTATAACTGGAAGTTTGTTTCTCTTAAATCCCCTTCACCTATTTAGCCAACCTGCCTTCCCTCTGGTGGTTACCAGTTTGTTCTTTGTATCTCTGAGTCTGTTTCTGTTTTGTTTGTTCATTTGTTTTGTTTTTTAGTCTACATATAAGTCAAATAATATGGCATTTGTCTTTCCGTGTCTAACTTATTTCACTTAGCATAACACTCTCTAGAACTATCCATGTTGTCGCAAATGGCAAGATTTCATTCTTTTTATGGCTAAGGAATATTCCATTGTGTATGTACACTACATCTTCTTCATCTATTTATCTATCAAAGGACACTTATGTTACTTCCATAACTGGGCTATTGTAAATGATGTTGGAATGAACATAGGGGTGAATATATCTTTTCTAGTTAGTGTTTTGATTTTCTTTGGATAAATACCCAAAAGTAGAATTTCTGGATCATATGGTTAGTTCTATTTTTAATTTTTTGAGGAACCTCTATACTGTTTTACATAGTAGCTGCACCAATTTGCATTCCCACCAACAGTACATGAGGATTCCCTTTTCTCCACATCCTCACCAACACTTGTTGCCTGTTACACCCTGATAATCAGTTATGTTGAGCATCTTTTCACATGTTGAGCATCTTTTCATGTGTTGACCAGCTATATGTCTTTTTTTGGAAAAATGTTCAGGCCTTCTGCTCATTTTTAATTGGATTGTTTGGCTTTAAAAAAAATTGCTATTGAGTTTTGTGAGTTCTTTATATATTTTAGATGGTAACCCTTTACTGAGTATGTCATTTACAAATATCTTCTCCATATAAACAGGGTTGTAAAAAGTGAGTATGAGGTATGGGACTGAGTAATAAAGTTCTGGAAGAAAATATAAACAACCCGGGACAAAAGAAGTAAAGTCTAGTCCAATTTGGCTGGATCCGAAAGGATAACTGGGAGATGACAATGGAAAGATAGTTTAAAAGAGGGCCTTGGAGACCCAGGTGTTCTTTGTTTCATTATCGTAAACTTCATGATGATGGTGAACTTGTTTGTGGCTGTCTCTCCACTGGACTGTACCATATGTCTACTTCTTTGTATCCCCTGCTTTCAGCCTGGTGCTTAGGACCAAACTGTGATTCAGTAAATACTTGCCAAATGAATTGATGTAGTGGAGAGTCTAAAATGTTTTCCTGGGAAATGTTAACCTAATTTAATAGGCAGTAGGAAACCACTGGAGAAGGAAATGGCAACCCACTCCAGTGTTCTTGCCCTGGAGAATCCCATGGACGGAGAAGCCTGGTAGGCTGCAGTCCATGGGGTCGCACAGAGTCGGACACTACTGAAGCAACTTAGCAGCAGCAGCAGCAGGAAACCACTAAAGGTTTTTGAATGGGATAGGTTTTATTTAGTGTTAGAAAGGTGAATCTCGTAGTAGATGGTAGAATGGATGACTAGTAAGGGGGAGAGAACAAAGCTGGGAGAGAGGTTAGGAGGCTCATACAATGATCCAAGCCCTTGCAGCCCCTATCAGGATGGCTGACTGTGGGAAAGAAAGGGAGACAGGGGAGACAAACATTGTAGAGCTGGGACAGAGCAGCTGAATGAATGGAGGGGGAAAAGGAAAGGAAACAAGAAAGATGGCCTCAAAAGAACTGAGTCCCGTCAAAGAAAATAGGAACTTTGGAGCTTTGGGGGATGGAGATCAGAGTATTTGTTTCATAAAGCAGATGGATGAATTCCTGTCTCCAGATGGATTTAAAAAAGCAGCACTGAAGGACACGTTTCCAAATACAAAAATGATTTTCTGAAGACAAAGCTGTTAAATGCAGCCATGTTGGATCAGGAAGGTTCTCTAGACTCAAAACTATCTCAGCAGCTTAAAAAAACTATCCGGTGCCTCCACTCCCTCAGACAAAATTAGTCAATCTGGCTGGGGTAGGGCGGTATTGACCTTGGATTTAGAAATCTCCCTCAGAGGGTCCTGGTACATAGTGAAGTTTGGGAGCCACTCATCTGACTCATCCCACTGGACAGCTGTGGCCACCTCAAACAGGCAAAATCAGTCCAGTTTTCCCTTCACCCTGGCAGTGGGTGTGAGGTGAGCAGACTGGCAGCTGTTCCAAGCATCCTCCCCCACCCATGCTGGATGATTACATGAGCCAAATGTAATCATTCACAAGCCTTGTCTTTACAGCTGGCATGTCACTTAGCTTAATTACAGCACACAGTGGCATTTCAACTCAAGGAATCTAAAAAAGCAATAAAATGGGTTTTGCAAATTGTTAGAAAGGCAATGAAGACCTTGAAACTGCAATTTACTAAGCATTGCTTTCAATTATTTTCCATTCTCCAGGCATGACTCTAAGTTATTAACCAGCAGCCTAGGAAAGCCAATTGGCAATGTGTCCTGTGGAGGATAGTGCACGTCTCCTGAGAGCACACTATGTGCTCGGGAGGTGGTGAGAGGCTCCTGGAGCTGCCCTGAGGTGGGAAAGGATCGTTATGAGCATGTGTTTTTCCCACCATGCACCTGCTGATGATGCTTCTGCCATGACTTTCCTGAACCACAGGCCATGATTGGTCTGGGGTGGCCTCAGGAAGCCCCCCTTCCTTTTTATTCCTGAACATCTACTGTCCCGAAAAAGTGTGAGGAAAAAAAGCAAAACCTAGGACTTAATTTTTTTTAATTTAGATTTTGTGCTTGGTGTCTTCAGCTCCCTGTCTGATTTCTTTTGCTATTTCCTGGTTCCTTTTAATTCTTGAGTACATACTCTTTGGGCAGCCATTTTAAAGGGAAAGACTGTGGTATCTCTCTACCACCCTGCTTTCCTGAGCCTAGGAGTCTTAGGAATGATAATAAAAAGAGACTCCACCCATCTGAGAAGGGGGTGGAAGCAGCAGGGAGTCACAGCATCCCCTTGCTGTGAGCAACACTGATCAGCATGACAATCAGGAGCAGAGTGCCAGCTGCCTCTGCAGTCATGCCAGGCAGGAGAGCAAACACCCAAATCCTGTTGGCAAACCCAGCAGGGCCATCACAACGTGGCCAAAGTAAACAGGGGCTGGGGCAGCCTGCTGAGATGGACTCTCACTTGCCCTTGGATCTGGTAGAGGGTGAGACCGAGCCAGCTGAGCCCAGGGGTCAGGGCATTGAATAGCCAGAGGGACACTCGTACCCATCCCTGGGTTGGGGCAAAACCTGGACCCTTGCTATCCTTGCCATGATACCCTTTGAGTTAGGCACAGGCCAGGGAACATAAGATGATGATCAAGCAGGTTCCCATGTATTACTTTGTTTATTCTTCACAGCAGGCTTATAGATCAGTATTATCCCCATCTTGCAGATGAGAAAACTGAGGCAAGGAGACATTAAAGACACAGAGCCAGGACTTTGTCTCAGGGCCTCTGACTCAGCGTCTGCTGCACTTCTTATCCCCTCTGCCTTTCCACTCTCCACTCCAAGCTCTCCCCTGTCAGTTCCCACAGTCCTTCCACTGGCAGAGCTCTCACACTCTACAGCGGACTTGAGTTCTTTCTGTTTCTGAGAAAATGAGGGGCCACTCAAAGGAGCATGCGTGTGTGCTAAGTCACTTCAGTTGTGTCTGACTCTTTGAGACCCTATGGACTACAGCCTGCCAGGCTTCTCTGTCCATGGGATTCTCTAGGCAAGAATATTGGAGTGAGTTGCCATGCCTTCTTCAGGGGATCTTCCCAACCAACCCAGGTATTGAACCCACGTCTCTTATGTCTTCAGCATTGGTAGATGGGTTATTTACCACTAGTGCCATCTGGGAAGCTCAAAGGAGGGGGAGGGGTTATTAAGAAACAGCTAGTAGACCCCTGATTCTGTGTGCCACACCCACCAACACAAACAGAGGCCCAGTGAGAAGAATTTGTTTACAAATATTTTCAGTTATTTGGATATTTCACCAGTGCTTTTTACCCTCACCCCTTATTTAAACAGGAAAGATCTGAATCAAGAGCTCTGCTTTTCATGTTATAATTTCGTTGTGTTTGGACACTCTGAATAGACCCTCTTCTGACCTGCAGCCTCTTAGTCAGGTCTTGCCGCCTGGTTGGGAAATATATGTTTCACTGGCAGCCACACAGAAGCTATATTCATATCTAATGGAGGGACTGGGCTCCTATTGATAAAAGAAAAGCCAATTCTTGGGTTGGCTGTTCCCTTCTGGGTCCCCATTTCTCAGCAGATTTCCTGGTTATTTGAAATTTTCTGATTATTTTTCCAACATGACAGTTTGAGGAGAAGGAGGGACAGAACCAGTACTTTTCCTCTAACATTTTCATTTGCTCTGCTTCTAGGAACCTTGCAGGGAAAAGCCACTGTCAGAAGGAGCCTGGGAAAGAGGAGGTGAAGGGCGCACTTGGAGCAAGTCCTCCAGTCCCTGTCTCTGGAGAGAGGATTTAGAAGGCAAGGTGGGCTGCGGGTCCTCGGGAGAGAGCGAGGCCTGTGCAGAGCTGGTTTGGAACTTCTGTTGGAGAAGATGCCGCCCGGCAAAAGCGCATGGGGGAAATTTGCCTGTTGTTGGAGATTAGGACACGAGCAGTAAAAACCTCGCTCCCCACCACCCAGGCCCGAAGTGCGGTTCCTAAGCGACCCAGGGAGTAGGCTGATTCGGGGCGCTGAGTCCAGGGGAGAAAAGTCCCTGGTGGACCGTTTCTCGCTGCCTGCTTCCCAGACACCGCGCCTCACACGCGCTGTCCCGCCCAGCGCATCCCGGCTCCGGCGCCAGAACCACGACCGGCGCCGCGGGCGCGGGCGAAAGGGCTCCCGGTAGAGAGAGGCCAGGCTTTCGCCCCAGCGGGGTCGGGGGACGATGGGTCCGGGGTGGAAGTAGAACAGAGGTTGGCCGGGCTGCGCCTGAGATTCCGCTAAGAATGCTCAGACCAGGGCCAGAACGCCGGTTACCAAGCGCTTCCCCCTCGCTCCACTCTCGGCTTCGCTCCACAAAGCCTCTGAGGTAACATTAGGGCGTGAAATTGGCTTCCTCCGATATGGACTAGAGACTCCGTAGGCATCGCTGCTGTTTATTCAGCAGTCATCATGTTCCAGATACTGGGGCAAAGCGCATAACAAGCTTTATTATCCCCCAAACCACCTGATGAGGGGGCTACTATATCCATTAACAGACGAAGACTGAGCCTGAGAAGTGGAATAAACCAATAGGTGTCGGTTCAAGACTGAACAGTCCATGTCTCCAAGCCCAGGGGAGACCTGGGACGCCTGGACCTCGGTTGCTTGAACTTACACTTCATGCTTGGAGTCAGTTTCTAGTGTTTAGATCAGTGTAAGGCTAGTCAGGGAGCAGAGCTGTGCGTTTCAGCGTGGTCACCTCCGTTTCTTGGCTGCTTCTGTAAGGACTCCCATGAAGACAGGGTGGGAATGGCAGCAACTCCAGTCTTACAGAACTGAACTCAGTGACGACCGTCCAAGTCGTAGACAGTTTAGAGCAGTCTCAAGGAAGGTCTTCTGATGTCCAAGAAGAGTTTTCAGCCTGGCTGTTCTCTTGAATTATTTTCATCGTTGGAGTAAAACACCGGCTGTTAGGGGTGTCTCTGCATTTGGTAGCTTTGATTTAAATGCATCTGCCTCTTCCCAGAGCTATTGATTCTCTTGGTGTGGTGGTGGGCTACAGCCTGGACACCTGAAGAAAGGGAACGGAGCGCTCTCCCTTTCCTTCCCTCCCTCCTATCCTTCCTTCCTCCCTTCCGCCTACGTTTTCCCTTCCTTCCTTCTTCTCTGAGGTCTGTGGAGAAGAGTGGAATTTGGTGTTACTTTGTCTTTAATTCACTTCTCAGTCACTCTAGTCACTTGGCTGTAACTGGGTGGAGGCAAGTGCCTGAGGGTTTTTCTGGGACTTGTGTCACTGGGGCCTTAAGAAGGTCTGAGAGGAAGCTGAGGCTGGTGGGACATTTTTGCTGACACGAAGTCCTGGGCTACTGTGTTGATATGATTCTAGCATCAGTGCTGTGACTGTTAGTATTATCCCCCTTTTACAGGCAAGGAGGCTATGCTCAGGGAGATGAAGCTGGTGAAGCTGGTGAGGAGAGGGATCCAGGTCTATGCTGGGTCTGTTTGACCTCACAGCTTCTTTGTACTCCACCCAGGGCCCAAAAATGACTTTGAATTGAGAGTCAAAACAGGATCCCTTTACATCATCTTCAACATTAAAAATGATAGCCATAGTAAGTATGTTCTTAAGATTTAGTAACCAAGTCCGTCCCCAAGAAATGAGAATTTCCTCTTGTCCTGCCTGTGCCCTCAACCCTTCATAGATGTCCGGTGTCCCTCCAGAGGGATGTCCTTTAGCTGATTCTGAGGGAATGGGAATCCAACTGAGACCTGACAGTCCTTTCCCCCATCCTCCAACGCTGGGGTCATTTTCCAAGTCTCATTTCTGAGGCTCCAGAAAACTGATTTTTTTATCTAGCTAGAGAGAAACATCGACAGTGGGATGCTCCTTCTTCGTTCTGCAGGCTGCCCTCAAAGATTCCTGGCAGGAAAAAGAGAGAGAGGATTTCAGAACCTCCTCTCCTCTCAGCCTCTCTCCTTTCCTCCCTCCCTCTCCCAGCCACCCCCTCGCTTTCTTGTCCCACCAGTTTTCAAAGTGCAGAGAATGTTTACCCTCTGGAGCAGGGCCGGGATGGCACAGAGGTCAGAAGCCTGATTCACCACTGGGAGGCACCCGAACCCGGCCCCTGCCCAACGGCCTCGAATGCAGAGGCGATCCAGCCTCGGAAACCCCACGCTGCCTTGCCAGTAATCACCTCTGGGACTCCCCAGCCTCCCAGGCATCCCTCCTGAGCCCACCTGCCAGGCCCAGAAGCGCACTCAACCATGGGAAAACTCTGAGGGGGCCCTGGGCACTCTCCATCCCCAGGCGCCGTCAGAATTGAGGGATTGTGGGAAAGGGTTTTCATATCCCATCCCGCCTGACCTCCAGTTCACTTTAAGACCATCCTGGCTTGTCTTTGTCTAATGCCTAGAGATTTCTGCTCACCCTTTCCCTGCTCCCACCCCCGCACCAGGCCCAGAGACTGTTTGCCCTTGGGGAGGAGGAGCAAGGAGGTAGAGGAAAGTTGAGAACTTGCACCTTCCCAGAGGCCACAGGTTGAGAACTGAAAGGGTTTGGATCTTAGGTGCAGAGAGGAAGGGGTAGCAGCCTCCCGGCTCTTCTAGTCCATGACCTCTGAGGAGTGGTTCCCCCTTCAGAACCCGGGGCGGAGTGGGGTGTTAATATTTCACCAGCTACCCCCTTCCTTCCTCCCAGAAGCTCCTAAGTGGACCGTCCGCAGTCCAGGTGCCACGTGGTCCCATGTTGAGTCAGCCTCCTCACTGTGCAGCCCCGACCCAGGCCCTGTTTGCCGGAGCTTGATGCCTCGGCCCCCGCCTGACCCCGACACACTGATAAGCCCCCAGACGGCCAAACATCGTTAACTTCTTTGCATTTCTAGACTTCTCTGCCTGTCCTTTCCATGACCCCAGCTGAGGGGTCGCGCGGTGTGAGTCTTCACTTCTCCCAGGGGCTGGACTCCGGTGGGACGAGCAACCTTGCCTCGTCCCTATCCCCTCCCCCATTCTCATGCTTCAGGATGGGGAGTCAACTTTCTGTGAAAGCTGGTTGGTCTAAAATAGTGTTCTCTCACGCTCTGTCCTGCCACAACTCACCTTGCCTGTGTAGTTTGTCTCAGAAGAGCTCCAGGAAACAGTAAAAATTAAGAGACTGAAAGGAGAAATTGACACAGAGAATGTCAACCACAATTTCAGAAACTGAAGCTTAAAATCCCTCTCAGCCCAAACCTAAATATGTGGGGTGGGGCGTGAAAAGGACTGGATTGTCCACTGGGTCTAGTAACCACCATATTATGTTCTTGCTTTCTTAGTTCCCTTTGCTTTTTGAAGTGATGCTCACACACACACACACACTAAAAGGGGATCACACTAAATAGGAGACTGTCTACATCAGAAACAATCAGTTGCTGGGAAACAGGATGCCGGTGGTTTTCCCCAAAGCCCAGGGGGATCATAGCCCCAGGTTCACAGACCATCTGTCCAGGGTGGAGGGAACCACTGTTAGAAAGCTGGTTCTTCTCACCCCAGTCACTTGCTTCAAGCACCCCGCTGCGACCAGGGACACTGGTTCTGCCCTCAAATCCTTGTCTCTCCATTCCTCCTAAGAAAGAGAAGTCTTCTGGAAAAAAACACCCCAGGAAAACAGGCTCTGGCCAAAGAGGGAGCTGGGGGTGTGGAGAAGGCATCCACAGGGGAGGACAGAGGGTCTCTGGAGTGGGGATGGAGAGCTCCTCTTCCTGGAGGAACTCCCTCCCTTTCCGGACAGGAGCTGAGCTCTTCAACCCAAATATGTGCTCTACACTCAAGCAATTGTTTGGATAAATCGGAAAATTTTCTCACCTGAAATAATGCAATCATGGGACCAAGAAGTTAAAAGTCCTTTGACCAGAAATCAAATAAGAAAGCCTCCCCCAAAAGAAAGAAAGCCCCTCAGAACTCTCCTGGGAAAGAGGTCTTTTGACTAAGAAATAGATGTTATAATCTAATTTTAAAAAGCCTTTAAAATTCGATTTACCAAATCCATACCTCAATTTCAATAATTCTGAGGGGATAAAACTTTATACCAAATCGTGGGGAAAGTATATCTTGTTTTCAAATCTGAAACGCTACCCCGAGGCATTTGACTGGCTTGAAATTCCCCCCCAGTTCCTAGTCAGTTTCGGGCACACAGCAAGTGCTCAGTAAGTGTTGGCAGGCACATCCTCGCCTCCTTGTGTATATCCGGCTCCTGACGCTGGAACTCTGCAGGGCCCGAATTCTCTCTCGATCTTTTCTCTAACAATCGGCCTAATGTTTGAGGGGCCCAATTTCTTTTTATAGCGCCCGGGTAGGATCAAGGCGCAAACCATTCTGCCTTCCAAAGAATTTCTGAAAGTGGTGGGAATGAGCGGAATGAGGATTACTTCCCAGAAAAGCGCTGCAAAGGCTGCTTTTGAGCCCCCGGAATATCCAGTGCTTTAGAAAGAGGCTGTGTTTGGGACCTGAGACAGGGGAACCCTCCTGGAGTTTTGCGAGGCAGGATGCGGGGCGGTTGGCTCATTGCGAGGATCCCGCCGCTGATGGGGGCCTCTGGAGAGAGCGGTACGCGCGGCCTGTGCGGCTCCTTCGTTCGCGGCCTGTGCGGCTCCCCCGTTCCCTAATACCTCCTACTCCTCGCTGGCCTCCCTCGTCCCCCAGCTTCAGCCCCGCCGCCTCTCCCCAGCCCACGTCAGTCCCGCCGTTCCAGGTGTCCTCTGGGAATAAATAAATGCGTGGAGATCACTAGGTCCCGAGAGGGAGCGCCTTTCTCTCAGTATCCCGAGAACCGAGGCCAAGTCGACAGCTGTCCTCCCCCGTCCAGAACCCCGAAGGGCCGAATCTCCTAAGGCCCATCTGCCAGGTGTTTGTTTGGAGCAGCCGTATCTTAGACTCTACTTCAATTTTCTAGGGTTTTGTGAGTTCTTAAGTGAGAGTCTGCTGACCTGAGGAGGGGTTTGCCTGGGGTCGGGGCTCTTGGGGAGGGAAACAATGAGTCGGGACTGAGGTTCGAGCTCTGCGGCGGCAGCGCTGTAGCGGTTTCCATCAGAGTCCGACATGGGACTTTTCTGTCTTCTAATCTTAAGGAGAGTCGAAGAAGAGAGGAAATGATTAAGAAAAGCCAACTCTATCCAATAAAAATGAAACTCTGCAAGAGAAAATCGAAGTGGGTAATAGTCTGAAATCTACACTCCATTCCTTCCAGAAAAGAAAAAAAATTGTCGGGAAAACTCTAATACATATAAACTTCAAATCCTCAGTCACAAGTATAATTCTATTGACCAAAAAAAAAAAAAAAAAAATGACCTCACATTTTAATAAAATATAAAAAACAAATTAGAAATTAGATTAACAAAAAACAATAGAAAAATAGGAGGACAAGAAAAGACAGTTTTCTGAGAAAGGACATACAAATTGCTTTAACACTGTGAGACTAGGTTCAGCTTCCATGAATATCAAAAATGCACAAAACCTTTGATACAACCCATTTCTAAGAACATGTGATACACATATACTTGCATAAATACACAGAGTAGTGTATTTTGGTATAATAGGAAAAAAGGAAGAGAAAATTGGAAACATTTTATCAATAGTCACCCGGTTGAATAAATTGTGGCACATTCATACAATAAAATGAAACCATTAAAAAGACATTAGTAAAGACACAAAAGCATCATTAACATTTTTTAAAAAAACAAAAGACAATATGCAAAGCTATGTATATGATGTGCTGCCACTTTTGTTAGAGGTACTTGTAAGGATACCAAGGACTCTGGAAACAGTGCCTCTGGTCAGAAGTGATCAAAGAACTACTTTTCTGGTATTTATTATTATTATAAATCTGGTATTTGTTATTTTAATAGTGTACATTATAAATTTTATACAGGATAAATTTTATTATTAAAAAATTGAAAACAGAAAAATTAAAAATGAATTACATGTATGCTTATAAGATCTAATTAATGCAATCTTTGTAACAACTAAAATGCAGACTTCTCTCAGACACTTAGGACTCGTAAAAACCAGACCGTTAACTTACTCGTTTTAAAAAATACAAGCAAAGGTTTTTTGGTTTTGTTTTCTGTAACAAGTTTGCAGAGAACGATACTAAAGCAGGCACCTAGCTTGTAGTCTGAGTAAAAAGATTTATTTGGGGATGGGGGGAGTAGGAACTAACTTTTAGCCCTAAGACCAGGTCTATACCTCCGAGATCTCCGACAGAAGAGTGAAAAAGACACATTATTTGCACCATTCAGAGCAAAAATCAAACCAAACTCTAGCAGTTCAATTTGAAGTTGAAACATGTACTGTTGAGGGACTTTCCGCCTCCTCCGGGTCTGCTTGGCTCTGTTTTAGATCTTCGGACCTTATCGCCTGGGACCCGCCGGGCCGCTCTAGGAGATGTTGTTTCGGCGGCCATTTGGCTGGGAGTCGGCGGGCGAGGCAAGCTGGGGCTGCCCGGGTGAATCTGGGGATGAAGACCGGGCAGAGGCAGGGGCACCCTCCTCTGATGCGAGTAAATGCCCCGGGAGGGAAATGCCCTGCTCTGCTCCGCTCGCGGCCTCCCCCACCGGCCCAGGCAGACGTGAGTGCCCGAACCCAGGAGCGCCTGGTTTCCCAACCATCTTTGACCGCCCGCTTCGGGCAATCTCCCTATATTGGACTGGCTCCCGCGCCTCGTTCAAAAGCAGGCTGGCCCTTCGGGCAGGTTATCCGAAGATAAGCCAATGGGCCTGAGGTTCTCCCGATCCTTACACTGATCTGAGGGCCGGGAGTGGGTTGGGGGACGTGGGGCGAGAGCCCGGCGGCTTCTGGGGCGCCTGTGGGTCCGTGTCCCTGAAGCGACCAGCGACTGACTCTAATCCGTGCAGGAGAAACATGCGTCTGGGTCCCAAATCCCACCTTGCCTAGACCAGTGCCTCGGCTCTCTTCCTGACCTTCCTTGCTAAAATATATGGACACTGAGGCCCAGAAAGATTAAAAGACATTTGCTGGAGCTGGGTCAAGGAGGAGATACTGGGGACGGCTTCTTGGTCAGCAGGATCCTTGGCAAACCCAGAGAATGAATTGTGTGAGGGGGAATGGGCCAGTAAGGGAGGTAGGAGTGGGAGGTGGGGACCATCTGGGTCAGGAGAGGGGTTGCTGAAGGAGAATGAGATCCCACCCTCCTGGAGACCCCACAGGGGTTTTGACTTAAGCGACAGAAAGCCAGTTCCACCCCACCACCACCCGCAGCCATGTCTCCTCAAAGAGCACCTGTGCAGAGGCTGAAATGGTCCAAATATGGGAATTATAAATTGATTGGATTTAGCCCCAAACCATTAATTTCCTCTATTTCCTCCTTTTTCTCTCTTCCTGGGGATTCTGCTACCCATTTTCAGTCCTCTCCGAAGGCGCTTCTAAATGAAGGAAACATCAGAGTCCGCCAGGCAGGGCCCTTGGAATCTTGTTCATCTGTCACATCCTCCCCCATTTGACTGGCCTGGCTAAAATGGAATGGGGGCTTGGAATCTGAATATTTGCCTAAATGCTCCAGCTTTCTTTGTGTAAATATGGCTGTGACTCTGTCACACCAGGCAAGAGATGACCACGAATAAGACTAAAACTAAAAGCAAAAACTTACTGGCTTTGGGGGTCTTGAAAATCATTGGTGGGTCTTTGGTCCTGTTTGGTCCTGCTTCTGACTTGTAACCTGATCAAGAAATAAATACAATTGGAACTGATACAACTTCAGGATCACTGGAGATTGTTTTGTTTATACACAACCAAAGCATGTCCTTTCCAATACTGAACCAGGAAAGGTGACAGATTTCCCCCCTGGGGAGTGGGGGAGTCTGCTCTTAGATTAGAGCAGAAGGAGCCGAATCACCTCCCTTCAGGAGTTAACAGCTCAGAGAAAGTGAAAAATCCAGCCAATCAACGATTGTTTGGTTGGAGAAAAGCCAAACAATGGCTCTGGCTGATTCTTCCGGAATTGTCTGAGCTGACTGGTCTTTAGAAGGCCAACCAGCAGGTGCTGAACTGCGAGATCAGTATCTGTGTCAGTACAGGTTCTGGAAGGTCCCAGCCTCCGCTGCTCTCCTATCCAACTGTCTAGGACCTCGCCTCTGTTCTGATGCACTGAAATGTCCTAATTTCACTCCAATTTCTATCCTTATTCTTTTCTTTGTATGTGCTCCCATCTGGCCCTCTGTCCGTCTCTGTCATAGACTACATTCATTTCTCTAGGGGGCTTTTGCTAATTCAGTCATTCATGCCTGGTGAAAAAATTAGCAGGTCACTGGTTAACTGGCTCAAATGTTGGGTCAGAGCATTTGAGTGATGGCACAACTGCTGTCTGTGGTTCTGTCACTCTGGCTTTTCGCAGGCAGAGCTTGTGGGTACCGTCTAGGATACCCTTCATGGACTGGACACGTTGTCTTCATGGGGAGGGTGACTCCCCTACCTAGGTTTATTATAATCCCACATACTTCAACATGATATCAAATTTTTTTTCCTCCTGAAACCGACAATTTGACTAAGGCAGAGAGGGAAGACAATTTTGTTTCAGTTCGGAGTCTCCTTCTCTTGGTCATGTGTGGAAAAAAATTCCAGGCCAAGATTCCAGCCGAAACAGATTTTCCTCACTATTTGAAAGGACCCCACTTAAGGGGTCAGCCAGGACAGCTTTCTGGGGTCCAGAAGGAACTGAGCAGTGTTTGAAGCCGAGCCTCTCTTTTCCTAAAAAAATAAATTCTGGCATCCAAACCAAGGAGGAAAATTAAAGGAGGCAAAAAGGAAAAGAAAACCAGAAAGAAAACAAACTGGAGGAGGCCTCTCTTGACTCAGATCTGGCTCAGTCCAGGTCCCCTGGCAGAGCCTCCATACCCAACTCAGGGGCCAGACCAAGACTAAGAGAAAACACTTCATCCTGCTCTTCTTTTAAAAGTCTCCCACCCTTCTCTAGGGCAGGAATCCAGACACAATGCCAGAATTTCCCACCTCTTCTCTGTGGGTGGGGATGCTTAAAGTCACCCTGGACTCCTGCCCCTCTACCCTTCTCCCCGCCTCCCACTAGTACTGCCTTGATCTGGGAAAAGTGTTAAAGTGTTAGTCTCTTAGGCCTGCCAACTCTTTGCAACCCCGTGGACTGTAGCCCTCCAGGCTCCTCTGTCCATGGCATTTTCCAGGCAAGTATACTGGAGTGGGGGGGTGCGTTACTTCCTCTGGGGCTTCTTCCTGACCTAGGGATCTAACCCTGGGTCTCCTGCTTTACAGGCAGATTCTTTACTGTCTGGGCCACCAGGGGGAGGAGCCTAGCCATCGGGTATCACTGCTCAGAGTAGCCAGACTGCTCCCGGACCCACAGTACCTCCAGACTCCCTTCAAATGCACACATTCAACCTAATCCCTCAAAAAGGTCTAAACAATGTAGACTCCCTAATGGTATGGACCTGCCCTGCAGTGCTAATGGCTCTATAGAGATCCCACACTCCTTCTTGGAAGGAGCCTGCTTTGTAGGTGTGGTGCTTGGCATTAAGGACTTTTAAGTTAAACAGAAAAGAGAGTAAATCCTAGACAGGAGCAATTCCGTGCTTGCACAGCACAGATCTTGTGATGTGCAGCAAACATGAATCTTGGAAGATAAACATCGAATTTCAGAGGCCCCAGCAGCGGGAAGACCTGCAGCTGCCAGGTTGGCTGAAGCAAAATTTAGCAGCATTTCTAGTTTGCAAAGAGATGGCTTCCCATATCCTTTGCAGACATTGCACAACAAGTGATTAATATACATAAATGTACATGCGTGCACGAAACACCAGATTTTCTAGGGGAAAAAACCCTGTCAAATAAGCAGTTGGGAAAACAAGACTAAATCTCTTAGTACTGCTGGCTGGCTGAGGAAGCTCTTTTTAAGCCAAAGTCACACCTTTATTTCACCCCAAGAACTTCAAAGGATAAATATGAGTTTTGTATAAACCTCTGGAGAGGATCACAAGCTGCTTGTTACTCAGAATGCATTATGTGAGATTCATTTTACAAGGGCAAACTGTATTTCACACATGAGTCACCTTGAATAACCCAATAATTAATTAAAACCACGTTCTGCAGTGGAGAAATTTATTACATCCGCCGGCTTTTTATGAGCTAGGTGTAGTTTGGAAATGAAAAATGTTGAGGACTCTTCAGTATGTCTGTGCTACATTCTGCATTGGCTCACGGTGACTCCCTGTCTCCGGGTCCCAGAAAGCAGAGTCAGTCGGGGGTGTGGGACCTCAGTTGGGAAGGGTAGAACCCAGTTATTGCAGCTGAGTTGGACTCTCTTCAGTTTTTGTAACCAGGGCCTGGGGCAGTGTTTCCTGGACTTCCTCTTGGAGATGAGTTGGGGCTTTGGGGTGCTTGAGGGATCCCTGGAAAGAGGAAAGTGGTGTAGCCAATAGAGAAGGGGCAATGGGAAGAGGGAAGAGACAAAATCCTGACTTGTGCCACGCTGCTTGGCAATTCCTGGGAAAGAGGAGTGGGCATTGTGGTATTCTTCATGACAAGGAGGTCATAGCTTCTTTGGCTGGGTACCACCAAGTCCAGATCTCTTCTTAGTTTGGGGGAGGTGCTTTTTGTGTACCCAGCCAAAGAAGCTATGTGTGGAGGTGCTTTTCCATAGACATAGGACCAGAACAAGCTTGTAGGTTGGTTTCTCTTCCCCTAGTAGAAATCCCACATTCATCTTAGGCACTGCCAACTCAGAGCTACAACTTGTTGGTTATACGTATGTTGTAATCTTTATACAGCAACTTCACTTCCCTCTTTATTGTCTCCAAGCAGCACTGTACAGAAGGCTGGGCAGAGACAATCACTCCCACTTTACAGATGGCGACACAGAGGGCTGGAGAGAGATGGCCAGATCTCTCAGGACATGCAGCTAGCAACATGTGTCAGAGCAGGGAGAGAAATTCCAGCTCCCCATGTCAATAATGCCCAAAGGGCAGGAAGGAATAAGAGATGGTAAAGCTAGTCTGGCCACTCCACCTTGGAAATAGACAATGCTCTTTAGTTCTCTTGGGAAGCGTGGTGGCCTCTGGGGGCACCTCCAAGGAAGGGACTGGACAGTCATGCCCCAGTGGCAGTAATCTTGCTTCTAGATCTGAAGCTGAGTATCAGTCTTTGACACTCTTCGAAACCTGGATACTTCAAAGACTCATCAGAGGGTCCCATTCTTGACTGCCTGGGAGGGGAAGAAAGAGGGAATAAGGGAACCAAAGGAAGGCTGAATGTGGTCTGTGGGGGGAGGGGCATTGCCTGGCCCAGCTCCACTTTCTTTGGGAGAAGATATAGGAAATTGTGCAGTTTTCCTGTCCATGGCCAGCTGCCCTGGACAGTGGAGCAGAAACCTGTAAAAATAAGTCTTTTGGCCTAACATAGAACAGCAATCTTTCTTGAAGATGACAAATATAGGGCTTCCCTGGTGGCTCAAAGGTAAAGAATCTGCCTGCCAGTGCCTAAGATCCCCTGGAGAAGGAAATGGCAACTCACTCCAGTATTTTTGCCTGGGAAATTCCATGTGCAGAGGTGACTGGTGGGCTACAATCCATGGGGTCGCAGAGTCTGACAGGACTTAGTGACTAAACAATGAAATATCTCTGGGAATTGGGTTGACCCAGGGTTTTAAATAAACAAATTGTATGAAAAAAAGGAGACAAGGAAACTGCTATAAGAAACTTCAGACATATCAACTAAATGTAATGTATGACTTTATTTCAATTATGATTTGAGCAAACTAATTGTAAAAAGATAATTTTGAGACAACTGAGGAAACTGAAACACAGATAGTATTAAAAGATTATTGTTAATTTTGTTACGTGTGATAATCACATGAAGGAACTGCTAAAAAAAAGAAAGGAAAAAGAAGTCCTTATCTGTTAAGAATTCAAACAAAGTATACTTGGATGAAATGCTGCCTGTGACTTGCTTTAAAATACTCCAGAAAAAAAAAAAAAACTGAAATATGATTGGTTTTGAGTTGATAAGGGTTGACACTGAGTGATGAGTTTAAGGAGTTATGATACTCTTCTGTGGAGAAGGCAATGGCAAACCATTCCAGTACTCTCGCCTGGAAAATCCCAGAGGAGGAGCCTGGTAGGCTGCAGTCCATGGGGTCGCACAGAGCCGGACACGACTGAAGTGACTTAGCAGCAGCAGCAGCAGCATGCTCTTCTATATGTGTGAAATTTCATTTTTACTGTTTTCTATGTATATGAAATTTGCTACTAGAAAACAAATCAATAAGGCTGTGGGTCCACATCCCCCAAATCCACACACACAATATCAAGGAGTGTGCCTCTGAGAACCCTCATGGAATCAAGTTCAGAATGTTTAGGCTCATCAAACTCCCATTTTTCCCCAGGGAGAGAGCAGGATTGGAAAGTATTTTAGCACCAGACTGACCCCATCGTTTTCTTTCTCTGCAGTGCTATGGGGCCATGAGACAGTAAGGAGTTTGAGTCTCAGAGGATTCAGCTACAGGTGAACATTTCCAGGCATAGCTCCCTCCTTGCTCTAATGGACAAAGCTCGGAGATGAAACAGGGTGGCAGGGGTACGGATAAGTGAGCTGAGTTCAGTCCATACCTTTTTGGTTTTACATCAACTATGCCTCGATTTTTTAAATGCTATGTGTTAAAGGATTCGTTTTATTTTGGAGTCAATATTTTATTTTTCCCAAATCCCTTTGTTTCCTCCTTTTCCCTTTAGTAACTTCCCAAATATCTCAAGTCTATTTGTATCAGGTAGTACTTTTTAATGGGATTCATTTCCATTTTAAAAGTTGGAAACGACTTGGTGTTTGAATAGGAAGAGAAAGAGAAATGGTCAGAGCCTGGATTTGGTGCCATAAAGACCAGTGTTGGAGTTCGGACCTCATTATTCATCAGTCTCCAGAAGTTGAGCAAATTAATCTCCTAAACCTCAGTTTTCTTATCTATAAAACGGGAGTAACAATTGCCCTTAACGCAGGTCTGTTGCTGTGAGGATTAAATGAAAGGCACATGCGGGGCGCTTACAGGCCCCCGCACACCCACACACGGGTTACGACGACGTCGACATTTCTCAAGGGCCGCCCCAGGAAGCCGGAGGAGCAGCGCGCAGGGACGTAGGGGCGTGAGAAGCTGGCCAAAGCGGTGTCCGAGAGGCTGCGAAGCAAATCCGCGAGGGCAGACGCCAGCGCTCCTCCTCCGATGCTCTAAGCGGGTTTTGGTCCAGCGGGAACTTCCGCCCTGAGGTCAATCTCCTCCTGAGGATGGGGGATCCCTGGAGGGCAAGGTGCACCTAGCGAGGTAGAGGAGGTCTCCCGTGGGTAGGAGAAAGATAGGACTCCCATGCTTTCCAGCTGTGCCTTTCAGGTTAGAGACCTCACCCGCCGGCGGGGCCGCTTTGCCACACGCCAGCGGGCGCACAGACCTCGCTGGGGGCGGTGTCTGCCGTTGCATTACTGAAAAATCTGCCCTACCAGGTGTTTACACAAGAGCAAGGAAGGGAATGAAGGCTCTTGGACAAAAGTGGGAAGTCCTTAGGCCCCCCTCGTCTTGACTGGGTTCCTTGGGAGCCTCCTGGCCCGCTTAACATGCACTGATCTCAGGCCAGGAAGGGCCCCTCAGGACAAGGTCCACGGTTCATTTGCACCTCCCCTGGTTTAAGGCTTGGCCTGCATCTCTGGGTCAGACGATTCCTGAGGCTAGAAAAACCATGTCGATGGGGGCAAGCAGGGGGTAAATGAACCCAAAGGTAGGCTAATGTGAGGGATTCCAATCCAAGGACAGAGAGCACCCCCGATCTGTCTGCATCACCCCTAAATACACACCACACACACACAACTACAGAGCTGGGTTGGGCCTGCAGTAGATCTTGGAGGATATTGAGGGACTGGAGAGGATGGAAATATTCAGTCTGCTTCCCATGACTTCCCCAGGCCCCCATCTGGGCCTCTGGGGCCAAGTTCTATTCATATGAAAGTTTCCAGGCTGATCTCAGGAATAAGTAACTGGAATCCTGGTCTTGTCTAGAGTAGCTGGAACAGCCAGACAAGCAGTGCTTCAGCCTGGGAGGGGGTGCCCTTGTGATCAAGCTTTGACCCCATAGGACCTGGTAGATAAGGAGCTGAGACTTGAAAACCACTCTGAACTTGTGAAGCTTCTACATAGTCACTCAAAAGTCCCTGTCTGACTTTGGGACTCCCTGGGAGAGTCATGGAGATGGATAGGTATCACTGGAAGTTCCAACGTTCCATCCAGCCACCATAACTGACTACTGAAGGTAGGCATCCCTCTCCTGCTCCCACTATGGCAGCACAGAGCTGCCTGGAGTCACAGAATTGGCTGTGGATTTCCTGAGGTCAAGTCATTTTGACTTGGGCAAGACAGCTTCTTTTCCTCAGCATCTGCCACCCAGCCACTCAAACACATAGCTGACTGGAACTGAATGATTTCTAAGGATCCTCCCAATTCCAAATGCCAAGTTACTAGTTTGGTAAGTAGGGAATTTGAGGCTTCCTATTCTAACCTTCTAGATCCTTAGCTCCCAATTTAGCTTCTATATCTAGAGCTTCAAAGATTGGAATCTCCTCCCAAGCCCTACCCTGGCCACATAAGCAATGTGAGGGGAAAGTAAAGATCTTCATGTCTCTAGGGAAAAGATTTTTGACATCTGGGGACAATAACAGCCACAATCCTTTCAAATCATGGATAAATCTGTGGACTCAATGGAGACCAAATAATAAAAAAAATTTTTTTTCCTAGTGGGTGATTTTCTCATTTAAAGTGAAAGGCATTTCGTATAGCCTTTCAGAACTCTTAGAAAATCTCTGGTAGAGGCTAAAGGGGAAGAAGTCCTAGTTTAAGCCCAAGTGGATCAAGAAGTGAGCAGATTATGAACCCAGAGCTCTGCTCCAATCCCTAACCTCACTTTGATGGAGTTCCTCATGTGTGGCCAAATATCAGCTTTGGACATCTAGGGTCACACTGTAGACAATTGAACAGATTCCTCCCGCCTCATAAGGTATCAGGGTCTGAGTTAAATGGCCAGATCAGAACCTTGGGGGCCTGGCTGAGATGGGAGTCCTTAGGTAGTAACCAGGGAAGAGTCCTTAGGTGGTAACCAGGAACTACCCCATATTCATCTCAGGCTGGGATTCAGAAAGGCAGATGAGATGTGTGTGTGTGTGTGTTTGTGTGTGTGTAGCCAGGCACTCTGGGATGCAGGAGGGTTATTTTCAAGCCTTATAGGCGGGTTTGGGACTGGAGGGGCCAGGGTCTCCATGTTGACATTCCTCTTGATTTAACGAGTGAAAACTTGGTGTTTGTCTCTAGCAGAGTCTATACATGAGTAGCCAGAATTTATCCTAATAATTATCACTTACATCCAACATTCCTTGAGGGGGGAAAAAACAAGGTGGAGATGGAGATAGGGGAGTTGTAAGAGACTCAGATTGCTTTCTTGAATTTGCAGGTAGGTTTCGTGATATATTTCCCATTCCTGAGCCCATCCAGGATCCCAGGGGCTGAAACAGAGGAATCTGAGTCTCTGAGGGCCCTAGAAGCATCTACAAATCCCAAAGGCATTGGCTGTGGGCTCCCATTTGAGGAACCCACCCTTGAGAGTGTGTGTAGAGGGTGGGGAGGCTGGAGGGCTCTGGGGAACTACAGGATGAGGGGTGGAGGAGGTGATCTCCAGCACCAGTTTTGTCCCATTTAATGGGCTACTGAGGAGCTTACACCCTGGGCCTGAGTGTCCCAACTGAGTCAGTACATGTCGGTTGCCTCACAGAGGCCAGGTCGTAGGGCTGGGGCTCCCTCAAGGACCTAATAACTGTGCCCTGTCCTAGACCCGTGTAGAATAATCAGTGGTGAGCCTAGAAGCCTCTTGCTGACTCCCTCCACGACTTTCCTCCTAACTAATGCCCTCAACCTCCAGTAATCATCCCTTCCCTGCTCCTGCCTGCGCACCACCCTTGTGTCCAAAGTGAACAGTGACTCAGACTTATAGGGAAGCTGATCCTGCCCTTCCCTCCTTACACAGGGCAGATAGAAAAATGGAGGTGCAGAGAGGGGAGATGACATTGCCCACCACGCCAAGCTAGATTAGACCCTTGCCTGAGCCTTGTGCTCCCCATTCCTAATGGTTGGGGCCAGATGTCACTGGGATTCTCCGGGTTGGAGTTGCGGGCAGGTGACCTGGTTGGCCTCCCAGCAAAGCGTACTTTCCCCACAGCTTTACTCCCATCCCTTCTCGCTCTCCACCTCCCTCCCTTGGCTCTTGGCCCCACTCACGGTTCCTGGCTCAACGATTCTCTGGTTTCTGGGCTTCTGGGCGCCATCAGGACCATGACAGCAACGTGGCTGGCACTAGCTTCTCCCCTTAGCAGACAGTCTTTGATCGCTCCTCAGATCCACTTGCTGGGTGGTGAAGGCCTAATAGGCTCTAATTTCTGGATCCTCAGCCTCAGCGTCTGAAGCATTTGCGTTTGTCCTGAGAGGGTCCTAATCCCAAGGATGTCGCAGGGCTAACAGGGTGAGAGGGACATGGAAGTGAGAGTGGCCTCCTCCTGATCAGCTGGGCTTCCACTCTCTGTTCTTGTAGCTCCCAGACTCTGCCGTCATTTTGTCCAAAACATTTTCCTGTGAGGCCTGGCCGGAGCCTGACTGATGTCACAGAGAAGGACCCCAGTGGCCTGTTAGCCCCAAACAGGCCCAGTTGTTCAGGCTGGCTGGCGACTGGGCTCCAGGACCACTCTGCAAGGTACCCGCTAAGGTCAGACTCTGGCGGTGGGGAGCCCCCGGCAGGCTCTATGCCGACCTCCGAGAACAATGGAAAATTGGGAGGGCCAGGAAAGGGGTAGAGAAAAGTGAAAAGGGAAATAAGAGGGAAAGAAATAGAAACAATAAAATAGATGAGAGGGAAAGACAGAAAAGGAGGAGGGAAGGAAAAAGGAGAAAATGAAAGAAAGAAAAGTGAGAGGATGAAGAAGCAAACAAAAGAAAAAAGGTGTATGCGAGTCGGAGAGCAAGAAAGGAACCAAGGGAAAAATAAAGGTAATCGGCGGTGGGGGTGGGGAGAAAGTAAGCAGTAAAGACGTAAAGAAAGAAAATAAGAATGTCCCCAAAGCAATATAACCAAAATTGAAGGAGAGAAAGGCAGAAAGAAGAACACAAATATAAAAAGGAAAGAAAGATACCGAAAGACTAAAGACGGATGAAAGAACATAGAGACAGAAAGAAAGGATGGAAGAAAAGCCCAAAGAAAGGCGTGCACCCTGTTAGCCCATTTTTGTGAAATCAAGTAATCAACCTCCTCAAGCAGTTTGGCCAGGCCCGCGCAGTCTAGCCGGCCAGCGGAGCCCGGACCTTTCTAGAGACGCTGCGAATTCTCATTTTTCATCACTACCGACCTGAAAGCCGCGGAACCGCGTACATTCCTCCAGGTGGGAGAACGAAGACACCGAGAGCTCACTTAGTTTTACAAAAATAAACCATAATTTAACAAATGGCCCAAGCGGGGCGGGTGGGCTTCTCTCGCCCCCCTCCCCCTAGTCGGCTGCCCGGAGCCCCGGCTCCGCGGGCGCTGACAAGGAGGTGCCAAGTCCCGATGGCCGGAACCCCTGCGGCCGCGCTCAAAGGCCTGGCTGTAAAGGTCATAGGCGGTCTGTGGGGCCGCTCTGAAAGGGCTCCCGGAGGTAAACAGACTCTTAACTTTCAACTTGGCCTTGACCTTCCAGGAGGTGTCTGGCCGGTATGTAAAGGAGCCGCTGAGGCTTTTCTGCGAGTTTGGCTGGGTCAGTAAACGGGGTTGGGGATCGGGGAGGCTCAGGGGTCCTGGGGGTCTGTCTGGAGGCTCCCAGCAGGACAAAAAGGAATCTGTGGGGCTGGGGGAAGGGCTGGCTCAGCCCAGGCGGGTGGGGAGGTCGGGGTGCCTTGGCTGTTCTAAATTCCGCCCTCAACTCTAGCGCTCAGGAAGGATACTGAGGTGCTGAGCCTCAGGTTCTGTACGTGGGAACTGCAGGCTTACTCAAGGCTGAAAGAGGCAAGTAAGAAGGGACCAATACTCGTTAGGGAAACTGTTCTTTTCTTTTCAAATAAAAACAGGTGGCTTGTAGTTCATTGGAAACGGAGACACATAAAGAAACACAAATAGAACCCATTTATTCAGTTTGTGAAATGCTTTCATGTGCAAAAACTCTTCACAGCATTCCTGAGGGGTAGAAATTACTGTGCCTTTGAGAATACATAATTTTACAGATAAGGAGACTTACTCTGCCTTAGTTGACTCCAGTTGAGGTCTATGACAGGTCATGCGTGTTTGCAAATACATAAACATATACAGAAAATGGGAGCACATGCACATATGTTAATATGATATTTGAAACTGTTCCCTAGAATCTACTAGATGCTAAATAAATTGTAGAGCAAAACAGAAACACCCCCGCCCATAGTATTTATTTGTATTGAATTGTGTCTGTTTCCATAGAGGTCTCCAGCACAGTTGGTGAGCTTCTCCAGGGCAAGGTTTGAGTTGGTCTTCTCTGCATTCTACAATGATGCAGAATTGCATGCATTCAGCTGCTTATTTCCATAAGACATAGATAAGAACATTAATATCCAAAAAGCACAATGGCAGGCAACATTGCTATGAATCTTGAAATTTTTGTATTTAATTATGTTCCTTCTAAAAAATAGAGATAAGCTGATGTAATGTGAAGAAATAACCCCATGTACATCTTGAATTCTTATGGTGAACATACCCATGTAACTAGCACATAGATAGAGATCTGAGATCCAGAACATTTCCAGCCTTATGTCACCTCCTAGTCAGAAGCTCCCCTTCCCAGGACAATCTATTCGGACCTCTATCACCATAGATTTGATTTTGGCTATTCTTGATTGAACTGCATAGAAATAGAAGCATACAAAATTTGCTCTTTTGTGTAGCTTCTTTTACCCACCTATCTGTGCAATTTATCTATGTTGTGTGTAGCAGTGTTTTTTAAAATTGCTGTGTAGCACTATTGATGAACATTTGGGTTGTTTGTATTTTTGAGCTATAATAAATAAAGCTGCTTTAGATATTTTAGTACTTGTCTATTGATGGAAATAAACATTCATTTCTGTTGGGTATATTCCCAGGAATGGAATTGATTTATCTATTTATAAAATTTAGGGATCTATTCATGCCTGTGTTGTCATCTACTAAGCAAAAAGCAGTAAAAAATTCTTAGTCGTTAGGTAAAAATCCTGGTATTTCTGCCTTTCATAATCAGACAAGCAAGAAGCTATAGCAAGAAACTGGAAAGCATCAAAGAGACATCGCCTCCCTTTTCTCTCCTGTTGTTTTCAAATACAACAAAATCCAGTGAGGATTTCATGCTTGGTGTCTTCAATTATCAGCAGTGGTCACTGAAAGTGAGCTATACTCTTCCCTACAGCCCTGCAACTTGGAGCAAATCCGGTTGCATGGGCCCTTTCCTGAAAGATAGCTCAAGTTCAGACAGGTTACTGAGCGGGTATGGCCAATCCCACCTAGAGTGCAGAGTAGTCTGTTCTATAAAATTGCCATGACCTTCGTGTAGAATGCAAAAGTTCCTGTCTTCTCAAAAAAACCTGTGAGTTCTAGAAAAAGTGAACCCAGAAGATTTGATTTGGGAGGGGTAGTGATGGAAACAAAATCTCTGAAGACAGATCTATGGGGGGGAAAAATGGTTTGGGGCTTCTGCCTTGCACTGCACAATAGTTCCCGACAGATGGGCCTCAGATAATTCCTCCAGTGGTTGAGATTCCCTCTCCCATGCCCTCTTCCTTCTTAGGAAAGGGAAAGCCTGGAGGAAGCAGATAGGCGTCCTGGGTTTTCTGGTCCTAGGCTTGGGTGGGAGTGTGCCAAGACCAGGGTGAGTTTTCTGGGCCCCGTGGAGTGTAGGAGAGGACAGAGAGACTGGGTACTTCATAAAGGCCAGGCTTCTGTATTCTTGGGATCCAGATTCCCCTGAAACTAGTTATTTACCAGTTAGCCAGGCCTGGTTTTCTGGAAATAATCTTAAATTCCAGAAAAGGGGGGAAAGGGTTTATCTTTTCTGACTGGTACTTCAGGATTTTATAACATTCTCTCTCAAACCCTTCCTTCAACTTCTCCCCCTTACTGTGTGTCTCTGAATCTCATTTTCCTGCTCTTTCTCTGCCTCTCTCTGAATATACAGGTCGTATGTGACATCTTTCCATATTTCTTTAGCCATCCTAAAACGGAAATCCAGATACCCTTTTACAGGCCAGGACCAGAAGCTCCATTTCCGCTTCAGGTCTGAACCTTTAGCGTCTCCAATTCTCATGTCTCCTTCGGAGTCCGTGTCTCGCTCCCTTTCCTTTCCACCCCTCTTCGAATCCGGATCTTTATAGGCTAAGGGCGCTAGCTAGGGTCTCTGGGGAAGAGGCGTCCTAGGCACTTCCCGAGGTCCAGGAGTAGCTTATTACTGCGCATCCAGAATGGGAGGGGCACCTGGAGTGAACTGGGATGTTAGGACTGGGACCCCAAAGCAAGGAGCTTCCAGAAATATCCCTTAACTCCCATTTTCTAGCCCCTTCTGGCTCAGGCGCATTCCCGGGTTTTTCCTTTCAGGCTCAGAGCGGCCTCCAGGCCCCACCCTCAACTCCCCTTCCCCCTACGAGATGGACACTTTATAGGGAGAGCTTTTTATTCTCTCGTTAAACCTGCCAAAGCACAGGAGACAGCCAGGGAGAGAGAGGAGGCGACCGAGGTGGGGCTGGCTCCGTCTCTCCTCTCCCGCCTCCCCACCCCCGACGTAGCTGGGTTGTTCCAAACTGGAAAGCGGCGGGAAGACACCCCGTCTCTTTTCTCTCGTTTTCAAATGCAATTAAAAAAAAAAGCCGAGAGAGAAAGAGAGGAGGGAGGAGAGGGAGAAGGAGGAAGGCGGGGAGAGAAGAAAGGGAGGAGGGAGTGAGCAAGGGAGCGAGGGAGGGTGAGGAGGGAAAAGAGAGAAAGCGGGGGTAAAGTATTTTCGCAATTTCTGCAGTGAAGATTTTATGAGCCTCTCTCCGCCAGGCCGCAGCCAATCAGCCCGCGTGCCCGGGCACCTGCGGCTCCTGCGTCACGACGGCCGGGCTGAGCGAATGCAGGCGCCCAGCGAGCTGCCAGCGATTTAAAACGCTTTGGATTCCCCGGGCCTGGGTGGGGAGAGCGAGCTGGTCCCCCCTGTATTCCCCACCCCCAGCGCCTCATGAGCCGATCCTCGGCCCCATGGAGCCCAGCAATTATACCACTTTGGACGGCGCCAAGGAGATCGAAGGCTTGCTGGGAGCCGGAGGGAGTCGGAACCTAGTCACCCACTCCCCACTGACCAGCCATCCAACGTCGGCGCCTACGCTGATGCCTGCTGTCAACTACGCCCCCCTGGATCTGCCAGGCTCTGCGGAACCGCCAAAGCAGTGCCACCCATGCCCCGGGGTGCCCCAGGGGGCGTCCCCAGCTCCGGTGCCTTACGGCTACTTTGGAGGCGGGTACTACTCCTGCCGAGTGTCCCGAAGCTCGCTGAAGCCCTGTGCCCAGGCGGCCACCCTGGCTGCCTACCCTGCGGAGACTCCCACGTCCGGGGAGGAGTACCCCAGCCGCCCCACCGAGTTTGCCTTCTACCCGGGATACCCGGGACCCTACCAGCCTATGGCCAGTTACCTGGATGTGTCCGTAGTGCAGACTTTGGGCGCCCCGGGTGAGCCTCGTCATGACTCCCTGCTGCCTGTGGACAGTTACCAGCCCTGGGCCCTTACCGGTGGCTGGAACAGCCAGATGTGTTGCCAGGGAGAACAGAACCCCCCAGGTCCTTTCTGGAAGGCAGCATTTGCAGGTAAGCTGCTCTGGATGCCCTTGGTGCTGAGTGTGGCATTGTAGACCCTGCCTGGATGGGTCTTGGGGCTGGTCAGGAGGAGCTCGGTTCTCCTTGGTTGGCTATTAGGGCTCTGAAGGAGGGTCCAGGCAGTTAGAGAGACTGGGTGAAGGCCCCAGAGGGTCATTGTGAGGGGCCTGAGCTGGGTGCTATTTGAATCCTGAGGCCCACCAGGTCCCTGATCTCCCCCGGGGGCCTTGGGACCAGCCTTTCAATATGTCGGAGTGCTTGACTCTCTTTGCTGTTGTTTGGGACTTAGGGTGTTCCTGCCCAGTAGGACCCCAGTTTAATTCTTCTCAATTCATTGAGTGTGGGGGTGCAGCTGGGTGGGAACAGAGGAATTAGTTGTTCTGTAAAGAATACAACCCCTTACTTTCTCTCAGATGAGTTTTTCAGTTTCCAAAGAGAAGTGTAGATTTCCTGCAGCCATGACTTAGGTGTGTGCATTGGTGCATGTGTGTGTGTGTGTGTATGTGTTGGGAGTAGGGGCAGAAATGTGTTCCCTCCTGTACAGAATTTGTTTGTAGTATCTGTAAGAGTGGTCAAGAGTTGGAAAATGCATGTGAGGGTGAACATATGCAGTCTAGGTGGGCTGGGTGTGTTTGCAGACTGCAGGCGTGAAGGCAGTGATGAGTGAGGGTGGCCTGCAGAAATCTCCTCTTTCCAAGGCTGGGTGGATCAGGAAACCAACCAGCTGGAAGCGGAGGTGTCCTCTTGTGCTTTGGGTAACCTGAATGCTCTTGTAGGATAACCTAGGTTGTGGGGCCTGGGTCAGACCCTGGGCTTGCGCCAGGCTGTGGTTTGAGCATGTCTCTCTCTCCCTCCCTCTCCTGCATAGACTCAAGCTCGCAGCATCCGCCTGAGGGCTGCACCTTCCGTCGAGGCCGCAAGAAGCGCATTCCCTACAGCAAGGGACAGTTGCGGGAACTGGAGCGTGAGTATTCGGCTAACAAATTCATCACCAAGGACAAGAGGCGCAAGATCTCTGCTGCCACCAGCCTCTCAGAGCGCCAGATCACCATCTGGTTTCAGAATCGCCGGGTCAAGGAGAAGAAGGTCCTCGCCAAGGTCAAAACCAGCGCTCCTCCGTGAGGGAGCTCCCTGGCTCTGGCTGGGAGGGGGAGGGGAAGTTGGGGTATCCTGGTGAGACCAGGAGCCTGCCTCGGCCAAGCTGGGGCCCCAGACTCTGCTTGAGAGGCTCCCAGAAGTGACACTCTTCCCAGGCCAATGTTCCTGGGCTGTTCTTCAGAGACAGTCTGGATATGCCATGGATCCCAAAGAGCCAGCAAGGCCCAGAGTTACAGCCCAGTCCGCCAGGTAACACTACCTAAGTGACTTTGTCCCAGTCATAATCATTCATTCTGGCAGTTGCAATAATCACCATAACCAGTACCAGTTGCCATGATAATTAGTATCATATTTTCTATCTAGAGCTCTGTAGAGCACTTTTAGAAACTGCTTTCATGGATTGAGCTGATCATGAATAAACTTGGAAGGAGACCAGTGACAGGACAGCTTCCTCTGGAACCTCTTCCATTTCCAAAGCCTGTCCCCATTGCAGTGAAGGCAGGGGAGACAAGAAATGGTAGATTTACCCCTGTAACTACCGTTGCCCCTTTAGCATTTTTTCTAAGATGACAGCTAGGCAGGATGGCCAATGCTGGGGGGTACCTCTCCCTCCCTCCCTGCCCATCCTCTAGACTGTACCCACTGGTCTCAGAAGTCCATGTGCCTAACTCTTCAGTTTCGGCCCTGTGTGAAAATGAAGCCAGTGGACTTAGGGTGTGTTCTTTCTTCCAGAGAAATGGGGTTTGAGAAAGTGCCTGGATAATTCACCAGTTCCTCTCCAAAACTTTCCAAGCCTTCCCTTAATGTTTCTGGTGGTTCTGGCCAAAGGAGGTAGGTCGTGGTTCATTGGGCATTTGGGAGCTGCATGAAATAGACATTTGTGGCCCTGTAAACAGCCCCTTACGCACAAATGATTGCAGAATGAGGGGAATAAGTAGCCTATCCATGGCAGGCACATCCCAAACACACTTGTATAGCCTAGAAGGAGAAAAAATGAATATGGCTGTTCACTACCCATTTCTCCTCTGCTTGCCTGCCGGTGACACCAAGGAGCTTCCGAGTCTCAGGCCTTGGAGTCTCAGGCAGGCTCTTTGCCGAGTGAAAGAACCAGGGGTGGCAGAAGCCCCCAAAAGCCGGTGTCAGAATGGGGAACCGCAGGCCGCTGGGACAATAGCAGGCACAGACTTTTTCCTTTCCTTTGTGCTGGTTCCGTCCACATACACTGATTCTGGGGGAGTGGAGGACAGTTTGGCACAACCCTGTTTTCCACAACCACGTAGACAATATGCGAATAGTGCGGAGTTCCAGAAACCTGGGGCAGACCGGCTGTTCGCAGAGCCGGGGAACCTGAAGTCGTGTACCTAGGCCGGGACCTTGTCTGCGCGGAACATCAGCGGGGCTAAGCTGGATCTTCCCGCAGCCCGTGCTGGCGGGTTCTGTCAGCCTTCCGGCGATCGAACGCACAGGAATGAAGTGGAGAAGACGGGCCGCCAGACCCATGTTCCGAGCCTCCTCGCAGCGGGCAGTCGGGAGGCGAGCATCCGGAAGGGTCCCCGGCCACGTCTCGAAGGCCGCTCCATCTCAGAGCGGACTCCTTTTCCAGGAAACCCTGAGTTGGCCGCCGCAGCCGAGCAATTCGAGTCGGGTGGCATCCCAGTCCTGGCTCTTCTCGGAAGACTCTTCTAAGTGTTCCAAATCCCTCCCTGCCCCCCACCTTTTTTTTTTTTTTTTTTCAACCAAAGAGGATTCTAAAGCTGAGGGGGAGAAAAAGCCCCGACTGGCAGTGACCCTCCCTCCCTGGGTCTTCTTAGATAGTGGGTGTGCTTGGGGAAGGGGAAGGTGTCAATTTCGTGATTTACAGTCTTTCCAAGCCCCGTGGTCCAGTTTAAGCCCCGTGGTCCAGTTTAAGCTCCCTGGTATCGCGCCTCGCCCAGAGAAAAGTTACTTTCTGCTTTCTACGTTCTTCAAGCGAAGTCCCAATCTTTAGTAATTTTTAATACCGCGAACTCCGAAGATTAGTGGGTGCAGCCCCCCCTCCCTTGCCGCTTCAGAAATTGAGAGACTTCAGGACAGATAGGCCTATGGGTAGGTGGCGTGTGGGACAGATGGGGGAGACCGCGCGTGGTGCTTGCTCCCTACAGAGGGAGGGGAAAGGCTTTAGGTTACCACTCGGACTTCCCGAGGTGACTTTGGGAGGCCTGCAGTCAGGGGCCTCGAGACTCTGAATTCCCGGGGCTCTAATGCCTCCATTCCGTTATCAAGGACTTAAAGTTTCCGGGCTCCTCTGTTAATGCTCTCGCAACAATTTTAGAACAAACAAAAGATGGGGGATTTTAGATTTCTCCCTCTACCAACGTGAGTTTGGCCTATTAAAAAGTCAAGGGCGCCCCCTTCCGGCAGAATCTCGCCATTTCAGAGAAATTTGCCAGTCGGCTCAGCTTTTTAACAATCCCTCAACTGAGCCTCTGGCTTCCGAAAGCCTGGGGACTCGGGCCTCCGGGGTTGGGGAATTCGTAGCCGCGTGTGAGAGCGCTTGGACCCGGAGTCGCCTGAAACTGGGCCAGGGTACTGGCAAATGTATCAACCCTGCGGCGGAGAGACCCAGGAGGAAGGCTAGGAGGGCAGCAAAAGAGATCTCTAATAGAGAAAAAACAGGGTGGCCAAGGCACCCGGAGCAAGGCTGCGGCGCCGTAAGCCCTCGGTCCAGGTCTTCATTCCACTGGAGTATTTTATTTATCTTCCTCGCCAGAACAATTCGCTGCGAACCTCTCTTGCGCTTCCCCCCGCCCCAAGTCATTTACTTGTATGGAATCTGTGCAAAAAAAAAAAAAATCATCCAATTTTGCTTTGTGTTAAATCCTTTTATGGAACTTCTTTCCAAACACCAATGTTACTACCGAGGCGAATTATATCCCTTTCCACCGAGACCATTTAAAAATCTTTCAGTAATTTGTGTCTAAACTACAACAAAATCCATATATCTACATTTACTTGCCTGCAGCTATTAGCTTTTTAAATAGGGCCACTTTAAGCTATTAATACAAGAGTGTTTCGCTAACATTTAGATTGAAATGCGTGAATACAATGTTCTCAAATAGGTAAATTCAGACATTTTCATGGACAAATAAACGCAGAGGCGCACAGACACACACCGGGAAACAGACCGGGTGTCTTTTCACCAACGAGGCGCGATTTTACTCCGGGCCGCCCTCTGCGCCCACTCCCTTTCTCTGAGCGGAACTTCTCCGGCTCAGTCTCAGCAAACGTCGAAACAGGGTTGGAAGGTGGCGTCTACGCTGCTCCGGACCGAAATCACTTCCAATTCCAAATCAGTTCAGTCGCTCAGTCTTGTCCGACTCTTTGCGACCCCATGAATCGCAGCGGATTTTATTAGGCCTCGAGAGGACGGATTGGGCGGTAATGGTGGAAAAGAGCGTTGATAGTACCTCGGGAAGCTCTTTTCGAATCTAGGTTCTCGAAGCAGCCCCGCAGACAACGAACCCGGGGCCCCAGCTCCGGGGTCCCCTACTGGCAAGCGGGCAAACGCTCGCCGCCACCCTAGAACTCGCGAGGCCGCAGCCGGCGACTGTTGGCACCGCCGTGACCCCCGTCCCAGCCGCCCGCCCCCAGTTCCCCCTCCTTCCCCAGCTAGCCACCCCAGCTCTGAGTGGTTCGAGGACCAGTAGCTGCCCTGCGGCAGAAGAAAGGCCCAAATCAAGACACCCCAGTTCTCCGAACGGCGCGGCCCCCCTCCGCCAACGCGGAGCTGACGGCCCTCCGCTCCTCCAGCCCCCATTGCTCCCCTTTATTAAAGTAAGTTTTACTCAAGGTCCTAAGTGCTGCACTTGTATTAGGTTTCCTTCCGGGAGAACCCTCTGTGCCCGTCCCCCCTTCCGGTCTAATAGAAACACCAGAGCTTCAAACGTGATTTACACGAACCTGTTACCGTAAACTGGCAATAAAGCGCAGAGGCAACTGCTGCGGAGGGGGCAAAGGGAGAGGTTCCGTTGTTTTTGAAAGAAATTTATAGTACATTCTCACCCACCTGAATACTCCCTCTCGGGGAAAGGGAAAAGCAGAGGGGCCGCCCTCGGCCCCTCACCCGGCTGGGCCGGCCAGGCCCTCCCTCCAGGCGCTGGCCTGGGCCCGGGGAGAGATTTGAAAACATCCAATGCGGAACTGATGGCAGCCTTTCTTTCTCCGCTACCAGTTACTTTTGTGTAGAAAGCGGGTGGGGGTGGTCGGAGCAAACGGAGAAGGAGTTCCACCACGGCTCCCTCTTCCCTAAATGCCTTCAAAATGACGGAGAGGCCAGCGTTCAATCACCCTCGGGACGATGGGGAGGGAAAGGCCGCGTCTGCCGGCGGACATGGCCGTTCCCGCCGCCCCTACCCCGTCTCTCCTCAACTCTTCGTGGGAAGATGGAGGAAAGTGAGGGAAGGGGTCCCATTTCTGGACTTTGAAGGAGGGAGGAGGCCAAGCGGCGCTGGCAGAGCCAGAGCGACCGGAAGACTGTCGCGAGACACCGGGTTGGGGAGGCGAGAGGCTGCAGCGGAGAGCGGGCGCTCCAGCCACGAGGTGGGGAGCCGGGGGCTGTGCGCCCTCTCCTTGAGCCCCGCCCCAGGCTCTGCTGGGAGGGGGACCCTTATGCGGCGCTGCGATCCTTACTTCTCTAGCCCGAGGTGCGCGAGAGCAGAGCCCTGCGCCACTCGGAGGCCGGCGCCGGCCCAGCTCCGAGCCTTGGAGCCCACCGAATTCCAGCCCTGGCCTTGGCAGAGAGAGCAAGAGTGTTATGCTCCCGTTTCTCAGAGCAAGACCCACTCATTTTGCTACTTTCAAAAATGCGCTTCTCTCTAAAAAGGTAAACCCGCTGATTCGTGGGCCAAGGACCTTAAGCTCTTTTGTTCTGGGGATCCGCTGAGGGAGCCGTCGGGGAAGGGGGTTCGTCCCCGGACTCTGGGGGACTCCGCGGTCACAGCGGATAGGGAAGGGTGGGTGTCAGGCTCTCGAAGAGGCCATTCAGCCGGGCGCCTCCTCGTTGTTTCCTAAAAAGGCTGGCAGCCGCCTGGGCAAAAAGGGACCAAGAAACTGCTTCGCAGCACGCGAGACGCGAGCGCGGCCTCAGCCAGGGAGAGTCTGGCTTGGGAGAGCAAGGCCCGCCCATAGGACCTTGTGTTTGTCTCCGACTGGATGGAATCTTGGTACAGACGAAATTAATATTATTGTTAATGTTGTTCTTATTTAAACTGTGATACTTTACAAAACATTTACTTTGAAAACTGGGTGAAAATTAACCCTGATTATAATGATTTATTAATACACCCTTAAGGGAGAGGCTCTGGCCCTTTAAATCAGTGCAGCTTAGTCTCGCATGGCTGCTTTCCTTCTGCCATTCCTATGCCCTGTTGAGCTCTTTGAGTTCTGGGATCTGAGGAGCAACTAGAGGGGTTGCCCATGGCTGGCATATCTGCCCAGGGACTCAGAACTTGCACACAAGCAGCGGGGGGCCACTGACACTGCTAGCTTGTTGGTCTTGGGGGGGGGGGTGGCGGGGAGCAGGGAACAAGGTAATCTACAGACCCACTCGGGACTCACCCAACCCTCCCTGCCCCCGCTCGTTCCTGCCCATGCCCTCTCAGAGCTACTGCCCCCACAAAGACAAAACCCACTTTATAAAATGAGGACGTTGAGGCTAAGCCTTAGTTACTTGATCAGCATCACAGTCTAAGCAGAGCCCCCAAAGCAGGAGTTCTAAGGGCTAAGCTCTGTGGTCATCAGCGCAAGAGAACAGGAAGCCAAGCCTCTCCCCCACTCTCAACATACCTCTTCTCACAAGGTCTCTCTAGACACAAACTTTCTATCTGGAGCCATCCTTTGAGGTCACCTTGCTCCACTGGAACCCCCCGATTTGGATAAGTGCAACCACAGGGAATTAAACACAAGTGGAAATTTAGTTCAATCCATCACTCATTTTATCGAGTGCCTGCTGCACTCAAAACCATCCCTTGAAGTGGAAGACTGGAGGAGATACAGTGGAAATACTATCTCCCTTTCTACCGATCGCTCTCTGGCGCTTTGCCTCTCTCTCAGTCGCTGGCAGATCTTGGGTCTGTAGTTTCTTCATATGTGACCTGAAGCCGGAGGACTGTATTCTGTGATCTCTGACATTGTAAGGTGGGTCAAACGCCCACTCAGGGGGAACGGAGACCGAGAACGATTCACTTTCACGGCATATGGAGAGGCTTTCCGGAACAACCTATGCTGGAGAAGGACCTGAAAGATGCTTAGAACACCAAATCCGGGTGGGAAGATGTGAGCAAAACTCGGGAGAGGGGGCAGAAGAGGCAGGTCTCTGAGGGAGAGAGGTCTGGACCTCGGCTCTGGTTAGGGTAGAGCGGGGAAGGAAGAAAGCAAGGGCGTCCTCATTGGGTCCTGGACGCTAGGCGAAGCCTTTGCAGTGCCCATTCAGACTGTGAGCGCCCGGCTCTCACCCAGGCGCGCACGCATCGAGTGTTGGCGCCAGAGCTACGGACGGCGCATCGAGTGTTGGCGCCAGAGCTACGGACCGCACAGCTCAGGCCCCAGACCGAGCCAGCTCTTGAAGAGAGAAATAGGTACCCGGAGTGGACTCTCAGCGCCCCATCTTAAATGGGTTCAGCCTGTCTCCCCCGCCTGAGACCTGACCTCGGTCTTTGTCTGGTTAAGTTCGTCGCCCTTCCCCCTCCAGGCAGAGTTCTGTCGTTGAACTTGAGCCAGGCCATAAACATTCCTTCAGACCCCTGGGAGCAGGACCGAGACGGGGAGGGGTGGAGGGAAAGGTGGCGGAAGAGGATTGTGGAAGGATCCGGTACGCCGGAGACCCGGCCTTCTCCCACCCAAGCCTGCATTGCTTTAGCCACGGGTTTCGGCTTTTTGTGTTCCGCGGAAACTTCGCCAGATCTGCATTTTAAAAATCCAATTATTAAAAAAAATAAAAATAAAAATCCAATTATTGAGGCCTTATGGCAAGTTAGACCAGTACTTTAGTCAAAATCAACGTAATGGTAATTTTCATTTTAACTCATGCATAATTCATGCGCCCTATTTTTGACAGTAAAATTCCCCACACTTTAAAAAAAATGACCTGGAAAGGCAAATGCCTTAAGAGCAAACGAATAGCTACAGCAGAGGAATTGTTAGAGGAGATTGAAGTAGGTCATCCCTAAGCCGTCCCCTCTATATTTTAAAAGCGCCCCTCCTTGGGCAGCACAACTCCAGCCGGCGGCCGACGAGCCCTGCTGGGCCCTGTAACCTCCCACGATCCGGAAGCTTAGCCTTGGTAAATGGGGCACCCCCCATCCTTGGCCTGGGGAGCGCTCCGAGGGACCCAGGACTCCTGGCGCGTGCTTCCCTGGCGCCGGCGGAGGCTGCGCAGAGCGGCCTGCTGAAACCGTGTTAGTGTTTTTGTTTCTTCTTTTTCAAAAGAATCCAGCATCCCTAAACGAGGGGGGATAAAAGACGCGATCCCGGGGTCTTTTCCTGGCTCAGAAAAACCCACTTATAAGGGGTACTGGGCGCGCTGGACGGGCAGAAGAGGCGGGGCAGCTCTGGGCTTCCCGCGAGGAGCCAGGGCAGCTCGGCGAGCGGCTGAGAAGGCACCAAACCCGGGCGAGCCTGAGACAAGCTCCGGGCCTCCGAACCTGAGGCCAGATAAAGTGCTCGGAGGCAGGTCCTCAACGGCAAACCGGAAAAGGGGCCTGAGAGAGCTGTCAGAACACTGCTCTCCGCGTTCAACCGCAGCTCCCTCCCCACCCCCACTTGGCTTTAACCTGTCGGAGGACTCGGACCGCGGAGGGTTTTTGTCTTATTCTTCCCAGCCTTCGATCCCCAGGTCTCCGGGGCCCTGAAGGGAACTCAGCCAACCCCTCTCCCTTTGTCTGATCTTTGGGAGAAAGAGGCGTGGGCGCCTCGGTCAAGTTCACGGATCTGGCCGGCGTCTCTTAGGGCAAGTGGGGCCACCGCTGTCATCCGGATCAGGAGGGTCCTAAGCAGTCGGGATTGGGGGTGGGGTTGCGGCGGGCGAAACTTCCAGAAAGCTTGGTCTTTAGTCTGCTGTTCGGTTCTCACATGCCTGCCCGCCCATCCCCTCAGCTCTGTAGAGGAAAAACAACTCCCATCTGAAAGGAAGCCGTTTATTTGCAAAAATAAATGCGAAGGCCTCATGCAAGTGTGCTTCTCAGAATGGTCTTAAGTCTTTGGCACTTGGGTAGTTTTTCGTTAGTTCTGTTCTGGCATTTATGAAAGTTAAGGGTTTGCAGTGTTTATTTGGTACAACCTTTTCTTCGGAATCTGATTTAGAGTAAAAGAAGCCGCATCTACACTGTGCCCCCAAAGCTTCAGATTAAACACATTGAAATAATTACCCCCAACATTCCAGCCCTTAAAAAAAAAAAAAGGAAAAAAATCTCGAAGTGGAAAATAAACCTTATTCGGGTAGCAGAAAATAGAACATGGGGCTTTAAATACACACAAACTCTAAAAACTTTTAATAAAAAACCCTCTGAATGTTTCCTCATTCTGCATTCCAGATCTCATGTTTTATAATTTGCAACCACTGTGATTTGTTACTTTTGTCTTTCCACTCCCCAACTTAGATATATATATATATATATGTATTCTATCTTGAGTCTAAAAACACACTATACATTTACTATGTTACAAGCAATTTCCCAACTTATTGCAGTCTTCTAAATGCCACTTAAAATACATAATATGAAACGAAATGAGTTGTCATCATTTAGCGTTTCCCTAGTGTTGGTCATTTAGGTTGTCCCCACATTTAAAAAGAAAACTTTTTTTTTTTTCCTGGTTAGAAAAGTAACACATTTTCATTGTCAAGAATCTTTAAAATATTTAAAAATAGTATAAAGAAAATAAAACCACCTCATATCCTACCATCCAAAATTTACCAAAGTGAATCTTTTGTTGTATTTTCTTTGTATTTTTTTCCTTGCAAATATGTATAATTTCAAAATTCAGATTCCTTGTGAACATTTTTGAACTTTGCCTTTTAACTTAATATTAGAAGAACATTTCCCAGTGTCATTAACCATTTTTCAAAAACATCATTTTAATGATCGCATAGTATCCAGTGCACCATCATTTAGATAAGCATTTCTCTAATTATTGATCATTTCCATATTTACTGTTTAAAATAATTCATAAGAAAGAGAACACTGTTACGACCCTACGTGTGTTTGGTAGGAAGATAAGAGTTGAATCTCCCTCAAATAGAGTGTTTCAAAAATTTTAGGTTAAAATTTCCCCCTCCTAGGTATCAGGTGAGAGGGAATGAAACTGGGCCTGCTAGAGTGCTGGAAATATTGTTTTGATTAAGATGGTGGTTCCACTGGTGTGTATTCATGTGAAAAAATCATTTGGCTGAACATTTAAGATTTGTGCAATTTACTTTTTAACATTTTCCCCCATTCCTGAGAGTCTATATCTATTTACATAGAAAAGGAACAGTGCAGAAAATAGGTAGGTGGAGGAAGTGAGAAAGGAGTGGGGACCAACCCAAACTGGGGCTGTTCACCCTGTGCTGGGATATTTTCTTTAGTTCATAGAAACATGAAGTCAATATTGAAAAGCTAGTGATGGGGAGAAAACAAACAAAGAACTTGGCCCTTCCCCCAACCCCATGTTAGGTAAAGACTTTTCAGTTACACTTATCTCACGTGGCTTTGAATTTTCCTTGCAAATAGAAAGTACTAATAAAAATAGGCTAGAAAAGGTTTATAAAGGCAGTTAAAATTAATGTGTAAATAACCAACCTGGCTAGCATGGTCATGTGAAACAGAAGTGGAATGCTTTACATATAATGAAATAAAAAGTAGAATTTCAGAAAGATTCATTTTGGATCTATTTTGTAACTCACATTTTCACTTTAAAAGAAAGATACCAAGCTGAACTTGGAGGCAGCAGGGACAACTGCTCCCCCAAGGAGGATCTGAGAGGGAGTGGAGTGGTGTCTGGTCTGGTTTTATTGGCACGATCTTGTGTGATGCTGTGTGCTGGCCAGAACATATGCTTCATCCTTGGGATGCTAGAGGAGAAGAAAAAACCCCTTCAAACGATTTGTCACCACAGTTGCTTCCTGATGTGCTTCAGCTAGAAGACTGCTACAATCACTGCATACTGTTCAGCAGTGATTTTAATTTTTTAAATTGTTTTTTCACTTGGGATAAAGTTGGATTTTTAATATCTGATGAAGAAAGACATCACAGATATTTTTTCATGTTAGAGGAATATAGTGTGGGTGTTTTGGCTTTCCCTGATTTTTTGAGGTATAGCATAATTCAGTAAAGTGCCTTAATCTTAAGTGTGTTGCTCAAGGAGTAATTACCCAAGTAACCACTGTTTAGAACAAGATATAGAACATTTTTGGCACCTCTGTGGGTTCTCTCCTGCCCCTTTCCAGTATAATATTCCAGAGATAGTTGCCATTCTGGTTTTTGTTGCTATGGATTAGTTTTGCCTGTTCTTGAACTTTGCATAAAGAGGCATACAGTACAGAGTACAGACCTCTTTTGTGTCTGGTTTATGTCACTCAACAAAATGTGCAATTAATCTGTGTTATAGTGTGTATCAGCAGTTTATTCTTTTACATTGCTCTATGCTATTCCATTTCATTCACCTCTTGATGGACATTTGAGTTGTTTCTATTTTGGGCTATTATGAATATTCTTGAACAGATCTTTTGGTGGATAAATTGATTCATTTCCTATAGAATTTCTGGATTAGAGGGTAAGTATACGTTTAAATTTACCAGCTATGTGGTATTTTAAAAAATCAAATTATTGGGAATTCCCTGGTGGTCCAGCAATTAGGACTCTGTGCTTTCATTGCCGAGGGTGAAGGTGTGGGAACTAAGATCCTACAAGCCACACAGTGCAGCCAAATAAATGAATAAAATTAAATTATCCATGGACCAGACTTCCCTTGTGGCTCAGCTGGTAAAGAATCCGCCTGCAATGCAGGAGACCTGGGTTCCATCCCTGGGTTGGGAAGATCCCCTGAAGAAGGGAAAGGCTACCCACTCCAGTATTCTGGCCTGGAGAATTCCACAGACTGTACAGTCCATGGGGTCGCAAAGAGTCGGACACAACTGAGCGACTTTCACTTCATGTCACTTCTTCCATGGACCAGTCCCAATTCCCCACAACTAATACAAGTAGTGGGGCTTCCCAGGTAGCTCAGTGGTAAAGAATCCAGCTGCCAGTGCAGGAGACCCGGATTTGATCCCTGGGTCAGGAAGATCCCCTGGAGAAGGAAATGGCGACCCACTCCATTATTCTTGCCTGGAAAATTCCATGGACAGAGGGTCCTGGTGAACTATGGGTTGCAAAAGAGTAGGACTTAGCGACTGAACAACAAGTATAAGTGGTCAGATTTAAGAGCAAGAAAATCTAACATTAATGGAGTGGATATGATTACTTTTGCTTGAATTTCTAGAAAGAGCTTATTTTGAAGTCTTGATGACCTGGATCCTTGGGACAGCAGAGATTTGAGTTTGCTGACAGCAGAGCATCAAAACTCACGGCTCTGTTTCTTCCTGTAGCCTCCCTCCACTGATCCAGTCACATCTGCAAGTTATGCCTACGTGGATGTCAACAAACTCCCCCCAAATGCAAGTGCAGTGAGTCAGGGCAAAGAAAACTATGACTGAGGTCAATGGTCAGGATCAGCAGGGCCCAGGGCTTAGTGCTAGAAGATGGAAGTGATTCTCTTGAGTCCTGATTTGGATGCTGAGTTATGACTTGGGGAATTTACAGCCCTGTGGTCTTTTAACAAGAAGCAATCTATCTTCCCAGGCAGAACTTCTATTACTGGTGACAGGTGCCCAGAGCCAGCTTATTAAAAACCATCCTTTCAACCCCCAAAGTGAACGTGCCGCAGTGTGTTGGAATGGAAAGCTAATTTCCAGCTCCACATCCTGATCTGGGGCATGGAGAGAACACTATAAGACATATTCATATTAAAGAGAACAGAAACCCAGTGTATTTCTGCAGCAACACCTGAGCCCAGGACCTGAGAGCATGAGGATCTGCCTGTATTTCCTGGGTCACATGCCCCATCCCAGCAGGTCGACACAGCTCATAGGCTCTCACCTACTGCCTTGGGATGGCCCTGTTGTATCCCTGAGACAGAGCTTACCTTGGTGCTCAGCGGCTGTGGTAGAGTGGAGTGAGCACTGGATTTCCAGTCGGTGAGCTGGATTCAAGTCCCAGCTGTGGTAGAGGAACAAGGCCTCTTACGTTTATAAGGTGCTTTTTAATTCTTCCAAGTACTTGTGTGCATTCACATCTTTTATCTCATGTGGTTCAGTGATGTACAAGGAGAGGGAAAAAATCTGCCCATTTTATAGAGGCAGTAAATGAATACCCTGGAGGCAGCACTTGTTTTTGGAGGTGAGAGGAGCCTCTACTCATTGGCTTTTTCCTCTAATTCTCTCTTGTGCAGCTTTTTTTTTTTTTTTTTTAATTTTTGCCTGACCACACATATGGGATCTTAGTTCTCCAACCAGAGATCAAACTCAGGCTTCCCTGCCGTGGAAGCACAGAATCTTATTACTGGACCCCAGGGAAGTCCCTCTCCTGTGCAGCTTTGAGAACAACTCTGAGAAATTTGAATGGCAAAAGGGGGGATATTTCACAGTGAACTCTCAGGGTTGAGCCAGTTTTTATGCCCCCACAGAGTTTCTCTACCCCCATCCAATATCCTGGATGATCTTCCTAACTGAGCTATCCAATTATCAATGAACTTTCTCTCATGCAGACCTGGGTGTGCTCTGGCCAAGTCAAAGGGACACTTAAGGACATGGTCCGAATGGTCGAGTCAAGAATTAGCCATGAATTGAACCAAGTGCAGTTACTTGCACAGGACAGCCTGCCAGAAGAGATCTCATCTAAATGTTTGGAGTTGGGGGCATGGTACTTAGACATGCGAGGGATCTCCCCCAGAGGTGAAGTTGAATGTTCATTTTCAGCTGCAAAATATAAAAAAATTTCTGAGTTTTGGTTTCTGTCTTAACAACTAACATGAATTTTGCATAGTTGCCATTAAGTAGATGTTTTACAACTCTTTGTGGCTGATTTCACGTAGTGTCACAATTTACATCACTTATATAAAACTGCCCCAGGGTTTTGTTCCTCTGGGAATTTGGGGGGCACATGCTGTGTCCATCTTTCTGTCTCTTCTTACTCTGACACTCCACCTGGGACAAGCTTATTTTCTTCAGACTCCTTCAAAATGAACATCTAAATTTTCTGTTGTTTTAACATCTCAAGGCCCAAAAGAAAATGATGCCATTGTGTCTAATTGAATTTTTCATCGCATGTCTGGGCTATGTGGTCTGAGGCATGGGAGATCTGAAAACTTGCCACCACAGACTTTTGTGAAGTGTGTGTATAGGTGACAATCAAACCAGTTTCATCTCCTTGTCAGCATGGTCCAAGATGGGGCATTCTTGGCCTTACGGACAGAACTACTTCCTAAGCCTTGGACCTAGGAATTAGCTGTCTCCCTTCCTAATGGCACATTCCTGGACGTTAAGCCTTGGCTTTAAAACAAAGGATTCCCCATTCATGTGCAAAACAAGTATTTCCCTGGGGGAGCTTCTCCTTTAACCCAATTGTCAGTAACTCCTTTAACCCAATTGTCAGTAACCAGAGAGCCTGATTGCTGTTTCATTTTAGAGATGATTTAGGTGATCAATATAAGCTCTTCCCCAACAAAAACATTTTGTCCTTGAGAAGGTTTCCTTGGAAGTGTTTCAATATGCCTCATTTACTATTTTACTGAATGTTTCTGTGGCCCCAACATTTTTGGCAAAGTTCTCGGGTGAAAGTGTGACTCCAGGCTGGGAAGTCTGCCACCACGTTGCCAAGGGGTTTCCTAGTGGTAGTGCTGTAGGGGCCACCTCTGCCACCCTGACTCATTAAAGAGACTGATGAGGTTTGCCCTGCATTTTGTACCACACCTCAATCCATATCCTCTGATCTGTAAAAGCAGGAAACTGCAAAGCTGCCGGAGCATCTGGGGAGAAAGGAAGTGGGAATGAGGCATTCTTCTCCAGTCTTGAATCTTCAAAGGGAGAACCAGGTGTTGATAATCACCAAATCCCAGTTACCTGGAAAAGAATTCCCTGTCCTGGGCCTCTCTTGGCTAATCTTATGATCTAAAATCAGTCCTGAATATTCACTGGAAGGACTGATGCTGAAGCTGAAACTCCAATACTTTGACCACCTGATGCAAAGAACTGACTCATTGGAAAAGACCCTGATGCTGGGAAAGATTGAAGGCAGGAGGAGAAGGGGATGACAGAGGATGAGATGGTTGGATGGCATCACCGACTCGATGGAATGAGTTTGAGCAAACCCCAGGAGTTGGTGATGGACAGGGAGGCCTGGTGTGCTGCAGTCCTGGGGTCGCAAGGAGCTGGACATGCCTGAGTGCCTGAACTGAACTGAACTGATGATGTTGGCAACATCACTTCCCCCTCTCAACCTGGCACTTCTGCGGTCCTCAGTCCTGCTTTGGTTGATCCTTTCTGGCTGCGGGGAGCTAGAACTTAGAGAAAGATGTGAGCATTGTTGACCTTGAGATTCAAGAAGAGGATGGCTTCTTTCAGGTTCTGGGTTTGCCTTCCATTCCACGATGTTCCAGAGAGACAGTGGGACAGAACTAAGAGGTTGTGGAACTCAGACCCTCTTCACTCGCTTCTCACAGCTTAGCTTGATAACTTGACTTCAGAGTCACAAATCCCGACTCTTGGTAGGTGCTGGATAAATGTTGGTTGAATGAATAAATACACAAAGAATGAATAAATCAATATATTCAAGGACACTATCACAGTTACACATCATACAACAGACTCGGCATTCAAAAGTAAAACTGTTGTTCAGCCATTCAGTTGTGTCCGACTGTTTGCGACTCCATGGACTGCAGCATGCCAGGCTTCCCTGTCCTTCATCATCTCCCAGAGTTTGCTCAAACTATCTTTATAAGTAGGTAAAACTTCATTTGATATGTGGCTGCCTTTCATTGGTAACAGAAGGTTTTGACCCCACCTTGCAGCACTTAATGGAACACCTGTCCTGCCTCTGTTGCTCTTTTGCTCCTCGATCCTGGAAGTCACATCTTCATCCCAGACTCTTCAGTGTTCCCCTTTTTAAGGTCTTTGGAATAAAGCCAAATTCTGCCTTATGCCCTGTCTCCTCCCAGCCCATTTAAGATCAAATTCCTGTTTACCTTTGCAGCCATAACAATTCACACTGTATAGTCCTTAATTTTTTACAGCATTCTCACTAATGTTGCCTCATTTAATCCTTCTAATCTTGCTGGGAGATAATACTTTTTATTCCCACTTTACAGATGAAGAACCTATTAGCTCACAGTGGCAGAGTCAGGACTTGAACCCAAGTTGTTGAACCCACATTCTGTATGCTTCCCATGAATACACTACCTCTCCCAGCCCCCTAAGCTGCTACTTTTTACTTCCTTTTCGGTGTCCGATCTTTGACCGCATGCAACCCCACCCTCAACTCTGTCCACTTTTCAAAGTTCAGCTCAGATTCTCCCTCTCCCCTGAGTGGTCAGGTTATGTTTAGTCTCCTCACTCCTTTGTGCTCTCATTGCCCCTGACTTTGCTGATTTTAAACATTCAGCTTTAAGATAGAGTGTGTCTGTTTAAAATACACTTCAGCAACCTAATCTAAAGCACAGTGTGGTTATTTGTGGATGAGTCTGCCAAGCTGCATCACTAAAGTGGCAAGATCCTTGAATATAGGGGTGGGTCTTGCTCACCTGTTTTATGTCCCCAAAGAGCCCAGCATGTTGTCTGGCCCCTGATAATTACTCAATAAACCCTTATTAGTAAAATCATGATTTTTATATTATTGTCAAAAAAGGGGCTAAATGAGTAAGTAAATAAGTAATTACTATATTACCATGGTGGAGAAGGCAATGGAACCCCACTCCAGTACTCTTGCCTGGAAAACCCATGGACGGAGGAGTCTGGTAGGCTGCAGTCCATGGGGTCGCTAGGAATCAGACACAACTGAGCGACTTCACTTTCACTTTTCACTTTCATGCATTGGAGAAGGAAATGGCAACCCACTCCAGTGTTCTTGCCTGGAGAATCCCAGGGATGGGGGAGCCTGGTGGGCTACCATTTATGGGGTTGCACAGAGTTGGACACGACTGAAGTGACTTAGCAGCAGTGGCAGCAGCATATTACCATGGTAATTTTCATTTTCATAAACACAATCAGGAAAGACACATAAGAGATAGTCGCAGCAGTTTCCTCTAAGGCGACAGGGCTACGGTGAGAATGGGGAGATGGAGACACTGTGGGAGGGAGATTTTTCACTTTATACATTCTTACAGTTTTTTTAAAAACCATGTGAATGTATTTCTCTTTAAAAATCAGAAAGTCTGCTGAAGTGATTTAGCCACTGGGGACTATTCCTGATTCAGTCCCTGCACTGACGAGGTGACAACATCCACAAGCTGTCATCAGCCCATCACCTCTAGGGCCAGTGGCAGGGCTGCCCTGCAGAAGGTTATAAAACTCTACTTGATATATGGAAGGCCAGGGGTGGGAGGGTGGGAAGAAGGAAAAAAGGGATAGGAAAAGCGATTTTCTTTTCAACTAGCAAATAGCAACTCTGTTTTACTTAAGGCATGTTTGCATTATGTACAAAAATTTTAAATGAAAATCTAGAAGGAATATATAGAAGTCTTTTGCAGGAAGAATTTAACTGCCCACTAGCAATGCAAATTTAAGGTCACCTGAACAATTACTCCACTGGACCAACGCCTCATTTGTGCAAGAGAATCAGCTCTGAGAAGAAGCTATGTGTTTTGGAGATCATAGGAAAATGAGGGAATGGGGGGTGGGGAGAGAGAACAGAGCAAAAGATGAGCGAGAGCTAAAGAAAGAGAAGAGACAGGAAAAGGATGGAGGATACCAGAAAGGAGAAAGAAAGCAGATTTTAAAAGATAAAAAAAAGGAGAGAGAGTGAAAGCCAGAAAGAGAAAGAGAGAGGCAGAGAGGGTATGTGCCTGGGAGAGGCTTGGAGGGGAACTCCCAAACCAGGCCAGCAAAGGGCTTGTGCACCAGGTGAGACCAAGCCGTGCCATCAGGGGCCTGCTCCAGTGTGAGATCAGGAGGCTCCACGTTCCTGGAGCAGAGAATTTCATCAGAGGTTTGGCCCTGGCCTCCTGTCTCAGTGTGTACACCACCTCCACAGCATGAAGGATGGAAGGAAGTGGTTTTCCAGGCTTCCTGGGATCTTTCCAGGGCAAATACCCATTTACCTCCAGGTGCTGAATTCCCAAGGGTAGGCACCCTTGACGGCCTGCATTGTGCAGCCTCTGGGGATAATATAGTCTGAGGGGAACCCGTCTGTCCTGCTCTTGGTTGCGGTTGTGAGACTGTCCAGCATCCAGCTTCAGTTCCGCTCCTTAACAACTTGTGGAGGAGTGGCTGGTACAGCTTGATTCAGATTCCCCCTCCCTAAGTGGGGAGGGTTCTGGAAAGGGGTGGAGGAGGTTAGAGCAGGAGTTAAAGCCAGTGGTGGAGGAACTCTGACCTTGAGTTTAGCTGTGAACCCACAAATCCAGCCAGAGATGAGGGTGTAGGTGTCTAATTCCAACACGATGATGCTCTCTTCCCCACTTTGAACTGCTTCCACGCCACTGGCAGGACATCTATAAAAGAAAGGAATTCAATAGCATCTTGTAAAAGGGGGAGAAAAACTGCATTCTTTTTTTCCAGGGTATCTTTGCTAAGTAAAAACAGCTGGGTGAGGATGTTCTATTCCTTGGCCCACTACCTGGGTGAGTCACTTCCTTTTCCTGTGGCTGATTGCTATCCCCCTATTTTAAATATTTCTCTCATTTAAAGTCCTATCCACAGGCTTCAACTAGACAGAAAATCAACAAAAGTAAGGAAGAATTCAATACCACCGTCAACCAATAGGACCTAATAGATATCAACAGAAGCGTGCTTGCTAAGTTGCTGACTCTTTGCAACCCAATGGACTGTAGCCTGCCAGGCAAGGCAAGAATACTGGAATACTAGAGTGGGTTGCCATGCCCATCTTCAGGGGATTTTCCCAACTCAGGGATAGAACCCACATCTCTTATGTCTCCTGCACTGGCAGGCAGTTTCTTTACTGCTAGTGCCACTTGGGAAGCCCTATTAACAGAAACTTCCATGCAGTAACAGCAGATCCTCATTGTTTTTGAGTGTCTGTGGAATATATACCAAGATAAATCACATTATTGCCCATAAAACAAATTTCAATAAATTTAAAACAACTGAAATCATACTGAACGTGTTCTCTGACCATAATGGAACCAAAATAGAAATCAATAACAAAAAGGTAACAGCAAAATCTCCAAATACTTGGAAACTGAACAACATACTTCTAAATAATATATGAGTCAAAGAGGGAATTCTCAAGTGAAATTTAAAAGTAAATCGAACCCAGTGAAAATGAAAATACAGTAGCAAAATATGTGGCTAAAGCACCACTGAGAAGTTTGTGACACTAAATGAATATATTTTTAGTGTAAAATTAGAGGAAAAGTCTCAAATCAATAATCAAAGCTCTCAACTCAAGAACCTAGGGGGAAAAAGGAAGAGTAAAATTAATCCAGAGCAAGTGGAAATAATAAAGAGCATAAATTCATAAAATCGAAAGCAAAAAAGAAGACAGTAACAGAAAATGGAAAAGAAAAAGAAAACCAATGTGACAAGGAGCTGATTATTAAAAAAGGTCAATAAACCTCTAGTACAATCAACAAATTTAAAAGAGGGAAGAAACATATATTAAGAATGAAACAGGAGATATCACTCCAGACCCGGGTAGACCTGAAAAGAATAATCAAGGGATAGTTTGTAGTAGGCTGAGTAACGGCCTATGGAGATATTAGGAACCTGAAAATATTGCCTCATTTAGAAAATATGTGAGTGTGAGTAAGTAAGGATTTTGAGGTGAGAGGATTACCATGGTAGGCCCTGAGTGCAATCACAGGTGTCCTTATAGGAGAGGGGCAGAGGGAGAGTTGACGTATAATGAAGAGAAGGTAATGTGACACTGGAAGGAGAAGCTGAAGCAAGGTGACCACAGACAAGGATACTGGCTGCCACTGGAAGGTGGAAAAGGCAAGGAATGGGTGCTTCCCTGGAGGAAGCATAGTCTTTCCTACACCTTGATTTCACTTCATTAATACTGTTTTGAATTTCTGGACGTCAGAAATGTGAGATAATAAATTTCTATTGTTTTAAGCCACTATGTTATATTAATTTGTTACAGCAGGCATAGGAAACAAATACAGTATGAACTCTACACACATAAAGTTGACAATTTAAATGAAATGGACCAATTCCTCAAGAAACACTAACTACTGCAATTCATCTGGTATGAAAGAGGTTGTTTGTTTTAATAATTCTATAACTATTAAGAGAACTGAATTTATAATCAAAACCCTCTACTTCCTCCATTTCCGGGCCTAGATAGTTTTGCTGGAGAATTCTACCAAACATTTATTTAATTTTTTTAAACTTCCACTTTATTGGCAGGACAAACTTTTCCTCTTTTTGTTCTCCTTCCTCGTTACTTTTATTTATTTATTTATTTATTTTGGCCACACTGCGTGGCATGTGGGAGCTTAATTCCCCTATTGGGGATTGAACCCAAGCTCCCTGCATTGGAAGAATGGGGTCATAACCACTGGACCACCAGGGAAGTCCCTCTACCAAACATTTAAAGAAGAATTATATTCTACATAGTCTCTTCCAGAAAACAGAAGAAGAAGACTACTCACCAATTCATTTTATGAAGTTAATATTACCCTAATACTAAGATAAAGACAGTACCTGAACACACACACAGAGCTATAGATCAGAGTCACTAAGGAATATAAATGCATAAATCTTTAACAAAATATTAGCAAATAGTATTCAGCAAAATATAAAGAGAAATATACAACATGAACAAGAGAAGTTTATTTCAGGGATGGGAGGCTGATTCAATATTCAAAAGTCAAACAATGTAATCCACCTCCTTAACAGTATAAAGAATAAAAACCACATGATCTTATCGATTGATGCCAAAAAAACATTTGACAAAATTCAACATCCAGTTTATAATTAAGCAAAAACTTCTCAGAAAAATAGGAGTAGAAGGGAATATTCTCAACTTGATAATGAACACCTATAAAAACCAGCCAACAGGGATTTCCCTGGTGGTCCAATGGCTAAGACTCAGAGCTCCCGATACAGGGGCCTAGGTTTGATCCCTGGTCAGGGAACTAGATTCCAGGTGCCTCACTAAAGATCCTGCATGGCCATCTATTCAATGCATGAAGCAGGGCGCCTAAAGCCATGCTCTGGGACAACTCAGAGGGATAGGATGGAGAGGGAGGAGGAGGGGGATTCAGGATGGGGGGCAAATATGTATACCTGTGGCCAATTCATTTGGGGGCTGGGGAAACAGAACTTAATCAAATATATTGACACTTCTGCAACAAAACCCATTAATATTCATTCTAGATGAGTTAAATAAAGCCTATAACTTGTCTCGATAGATGCCTCATGTCATTTCAGGTCAGATTTTGCCACCAAATGAGTTTGCATGACACTTCAGTAAAAGCTTTTGATTTTTCAGAACTCACTGAGATTCCAGAACTTGCAGATAAGGGGTTGTGGAACTATAACAGAGTTGAAAAGTAATTCATAGCTGCTCCACTGAAGACATATTTCCAGACCCCTTTTTAAGTAAGTGTGGCCATGTGTGATTAAGTTCTAACGGAATGTGAGTACAGTAAGGTGAGCCACTTGGGGTCTGAACTTTAAGACACTGGGCTTGTGTTTTTCCATAGTTTCTTTCCTCCTGTCCTGCAAGCTGGAATGCAGATGAGCCATCAAAATGAGAAAAATGTTCACATTTGGTGAACAGAGGAATAAACTTCTATTCTTCTTTAAATAACTGATTTTTTTTTTTAATAACTGATTTTTTGAGCCTCCAGTCCACTTAGTCTTGAACTAATTAATGTGAGAGACAAATGTTGGGCATATAAAGTAAAGATGGAAGCTATAGTCCCTACTCTCAAGGGGGTTCTGGTTCAAGTAAGGAAAATCATTCATTTACAGATAATTCTCATAAAATGTGCTATGCTGATAAAGCCACTGTGGAAACACACAGGCTCATCTAGGGGCTTCAGGGAACACTTTCTCAGAAAGATAATGCCTCAGCTCAAGTATGAAGGTTGAAGAGAAGTTATTCAGGTAAAAAAATGGAAGAAGGTATGTTATAGGCCGAATTGTGTCATTGATGCCTTTGAACTGTGGTGTTAGAGAAGACCCTTGAGAGTCCCTTGGACTGCAAGGAGATCCAACCAGTCCATTCTGAAGGAGATCAGCCCTGGGATTTCTTTGGAAGGAATGATGATAAAGCTGAAACTTCAGTACTTTGGCCACTTCATGCGAAGAGTTGACTCATTGGAAAAGACTCTGATGCTGGGAGGGATTGGGGGCAGGAGGAGAAGGGGACGACAGAGGATGAGATGGCTGGATGGCATCACCGACTCGATGGACATGAGTTTGACACATTTAGACACATTGACAAGACACACAGGGTTAGGACCATGTGAGGAAATGGACACACAGACACAGAGGACACGGACACACAGATACAGGGGAAGACAGACATATGAAGGCAAAGACAATGACTGCATTATGCCGTACACGCCGAGGAAAGCCTGGGGCCACCCAGGAGCGGGAAGAGGCAAGGAAAGAGTCTCTCCTAGAAGTTCTGGAAGAATGATGGCCCTGCCAACACCTTGATTTAAGACTTCCAGCTTTCAGGACTGTAAGAGAATAAATTTCTATTCCTTCAAGCCACCCAGTTTGTGGTGCTTTGTTACTTTAGCCCTAGGAAACTAGCACAGGGTTTAGGGTTTAGGGCACAAAGACAGAGAGATGGAACAACATGGTATGTGCCGGGAGACTATAAACAATTCCCTATTTGTAAACCATAGTGTTCAAGGCAGGATGTGGCCTGTGACATATATATCTGACAAATGATATACATATATATCTCATAGATCAGAAGTATTGAATATATACTTAAATGAATAAAGAAATGCAAAAAATAATGATTACCAACATAATAGCATAATTCTTATGGCAGTCAAATTTCAGGCAATGTTTTCATTATCCTGTATTGATTGGTACTTTAAATGAAAATTATTTTTTAAGTTTTTTTTTTTTTTTTATGTGGACTATTTCTAAAGTTTTTATTGAATTTGTTACAATATTGCCTCTTTTTTATGTTTTGGTTTTTTGGCCGAGAGGCATGTGAGATTTTAACTCCCCAATCAGGAATCGAACCTGTAACTCTTATACTGGAAGGCAAAGTCTTAACCACTGGAGTAAGTAAGTAACCACCAGGTAAGTCCCCATACACTTTTAGTGTAATCAGAAAATAATCTATTTCATTCAGGAAAACAAAGGCTATCAATAAGTAGAGTTGAATGAGTAGGGGGCAAGACTAGGAGCAGCGACCAACTAAGAAATTACTGCAGTAGGTCAGATGGAGGAGGGCCTGAGCTCAGAAAGTGGTAGGAGGATGGAGAAGTGAAATATTCAGAAGGTACAGTCAGACTTGGTGAGTGATTAGAGGTATTGGGGTTGGCAATAGAGAAGGAGAATTCTAGAATGACCCTCAGAGCTGTATCTGGGGTGACTTGGTGAGTGGTGGGTGGCTCCATTCACTGAGGTTGGAAGAACAGGAGGATATTCAGGTTTCTAGGGGAAGATGAGGAAATACCAATAGGAGTATTTGAATCAGAAGGTCCTCAACTGGTAGCTGTAAGTGCTGTCTGTCCAGCACTCTACTCTAGACTTCCCCTGGTAAGCCTCCTTTGCCTACTCCACCTCTGTGATGCTAATAGTTGTTCTGTTCATAGACACCACCAGTCAAGTACAGTTGATTGGTCAAAGATGGAGGCATGGCCCAAACTTCTTTTTCAAGTTTTTTTTTTTTTTTAATATTGAAGACAGGACTGGAAATAAATCTTGGAATCACCTCATATAGGTATCAATTAGATCCAAGAATGAATGAGACTTCCTCCTAAGAAACCTGTATGCAGGTCAAGAAGCAACAGTTAGAACTGGACATGGAATCACAGACTGGTTCCAAATTGGGAAAGGAGTACATCAAGGCTGTATATTGTCACCTTGCTTATTTAACTTATATGCAGAGTACATCATGTGAAATGCCAGGCTGGATGAATTACAAGCCGGAATCAAGATTGCTGGGAGAACAATCAACAACCTCAGATATGTAGATGATACCACTTTAATGACAGAAAATGAAGAGGAACTAAAGAGCCTCTTGAGGGTGAAAGAGGAGAGTGAAAAAGCTGGGTTAAAACTCAACATTCAAAAAACAGATCATGGCTTCAGTCCCATCACTTCATGGCAAACAGAAAGGGAAAAAGTAGAAACAGTGACAGATTTTATTTTCTTGGGTTCCAAAATGACTGAGGATGATGACTGCAGCAAAGAAATTAAAAGATGCTCGCTCTTTGGAAGGAAAGCTGTGACAAACCTAGACAGCATATTAAAAGGTAGAAACATCACTTTGCCTTCAAAGGTCTGTATAGTCAAAGCTATGGTTTATCTGGGCTTTCCTGGTGGTTCAGATGGTAAAGAATCTGTCTACAATGTAGAAGACCCAGGTTCAATCCCTGAGTGGAGAAGATCCCCTGGAGAAGGAAACGGTAACCCACTCCAGTATTCTTGCCTGGGAGATCCCATGGCTGACTACAGTCCATGGGGTCACAAAGAGTCAGACACGACTGAGTGACACACACACATGGTTTTTCCAGTAGCCATGTATGGATGTAAGAGTTGGAGCATAAAGAAGGCTGAGTACCAAAGAATTGATGCTTTCGAACTGTGGTGCTGGAGAAGACTCTTGAGAATCCCTTGAACTGCAAGTAGATCAAACTAGTCAATTCTAAAGGAAATCAACTCTGAATATTCATTAGAAAGACTGATGCTGAAGCTGAAGCTCCAATACTTTGGCCACGTGGTGTGAAGAGCCAACTCATTGGAAAAGACTCTGAGCTGGGAAAGACTGAAGGCAGGAGGAGAAGGGAGTGTCAGAGGGTGAAATGGTTGGACCCAACTCAATGGACATGAGTCTGGGCAAACTCCGGGAGATAGTGAAGGACAGGGAAGCCTGTCTCACTAAAATCCATAGGGTCACAAAGAGTGAGGCATGACTTGGAGACTGAATAACAGCAACACTTTGCAAAGAGAGGGTGTAGGGGAAGAAAGAAGGCTGGGGATGGAATCTACCAAAGGTTAAGGAGAGAGCAAAAGAAGAAGACTTAATGACTGAAATAAAAGGAAGTTCAGAGGAGTAGGGAGAAAATACTGCCCTGTTTTGTATTCTGAACCCAATTCCGATTGTGTGTGTAGAATTTCCCCCATACAACCAAGCAATTCTCAGTATACTAGCTGGGTGATCTAGCATTCAACTGAATTCTGGCACTCTGTACTTGGAGTCCCTTGGACTGCAAAGAGATCCAACCAGTTCATCCTAAAGGAAATCAGTCCTGAATATTCATTGGAAGGACTGATGCTGAAGCTGAAACTCCAATACTTTGGCCACCTGATGTGAAGAACTGACTCATTGGAAAAGACCCTGATGCTGGGAAAGATTGAGGGCAAGCGGAAAAGGGAACAACAGAGGATGAGATGGTTGGATGGCATCACTGATTCCATGGACATGAGTTTGAGCAAGTTCTGGGAGTTGGTGATGGACAGCAAAGCCTGGTGTGCTGCAGTCCATGAGGTTGCAAAGAGTCGGACACAACTGAGTGACTGAACTGAACTGAACTTGGAGACAGCAAGAGATTCCACAGTTCGGGGTTCACACTGGGATCCTCCACAACTCAGATAAGAGTTGAAAACCCAGGTTATCACCTGTGTCTCTGACCCACAGTTTATTAATCAGTGGTTTACATGCCTCTCTCTTTGTGTTCGATTAACTTTTGAGAGTGGCTCACAGAACTCAAAGAAGCACTTTACCTACTAGATCACAGGTTTATTACAAAAGGATATAACTCAGGAACAGCCAGAGGACAGCATGGGGAAAGGCCACAGCGCTCTGAACATGCCATTCTCACATCTCCACATTGTCACCAACCTGGAAGCTCTCTGAACCCAGTCTTTTTGGGGGTTTTATGGCGGCCTTCATTACATGGGCAAGAGGGATTCAGCACTGCTGATTGAACTCAATCTCAAACGCCTCTCCCCTTCCTAGAGGTTGGGGGATGGGGCTGAAAAGTCCAAACCTCTAATCCAATGGTTGGCTCTGTTGGCAATCAGCCCCATCCTGGAGTGAGGACCAAAAGTCAGCTCATTAACATAACAAATAGTCTCTTTCTCGCTCTCGTTACAGGACATTCCAAAAGCTCTAGGAGCTTTGTGCCAGAAGACCAAATACATATTTCTGATTATATATCACATGCCTTCATTTAAAGTTGAGATAACTGGAGGTGAAAGGCTAATTTGATTCATGACTCAAATCCAGGTCTGTTCTACTATATCACTGCCAGAAAGTCCTATGGATTTTGATTATTCTACGTTGTTTAAAATGTATTTCTTTGTATTAATTTTTGGCTGCATCAGGCCTTAGTTGCTGGCATGCATGGGTTAGTTGCCTCGCAGCATGTGGGATCTTAGTTCCCTGACCAGGGATTGAACTTGTGTCCCCCATATTGGAAGGCTGATTCCCAATCACTGGACCACGAGGGAAGTCCCTGTTTTTCTTTTTTTTTTTAATGAAATTTAACAGAGTCAGTGTAGACAACTTGTTTTACTTTCCAATTTCCTTCTCAGAGCCTGTGACTATTTGTTTATATTTTTAAAATATTTATTTTAATGTATTTTCAGCCAAATTCAGCCAAAAATATATATTTTTGGCTGCATAATGAGAGGGGTTCTTGGTTGCAGCAGGCAGGATTGGCACATGGGCTCTCTACTTGAGGCGCCTGGGCTCCATAGTTACAGCACATGGGCTCAGTTGCCCTGTGGCATGTGGGATCTTAGTGCCCCAACCAGGAATTGAACCTGCATCCCTTACACTGGAAGGCAGATTTGTAACCACTGGACTAAGATCAGTGAAGTCCCCCATGCCTGATTTTGGAATGAAGTCTGCCTCTGCTCTCCCCACTTGCTGTTGCCTCTTGTTGGTCAGTATTCACAGATCTGTCCTAGGATTTGGTACTTGAGGCCTAAGGGCCTGATCAGCACCAACAGCATGAAGCTCCTCAAAAATGCTTTGGGCCAGGCAAGTAGACTGTTGAAGCAGACTGAGGATGGAGACCAGGCTGAGGGTGGAGGGTGGCCCAAAGCCTGGAGCCACCTGGGAGAGTATTCCTGGGACACTGGGAGCCTCAAGCCCACCACATTTTCTCAGAGACTTCAGTTCATCACATGTCATTTCTCCACACCTGTTCTCAGTGTCGTAAGTCACTGAGGTGAATCATTAAGCTGATTCACTTAATTTCTCTTGTGAACACACTAATAAGAAGACTTATTGAATCCCTGTGACTTAGATAATGGGAGGATGACAGGAGTTTCAGGAGATCCGATATTTCTCTTTAATTAAATTAGATAGTGGCCATTAGAGCTAGTAATTAGTGTCACTTACCTGGTAATTGAATGGTTGGTGTGAAAAATGGCTCCATGTCAGGATCCGTCTTGGAATGAATGTGGGAAGAATACAACTTTTTATATTCTTTCACATTTATTGTGCATCAGGAAGTATGTTGAGAACAGACTCAGAGCGGTGAGCAAGACAGATGAGGGCCCTATCCTTCTGGAACTCGTGTTCTAGTGGGCTAATTGGGACATGTCTAACACTTGAAAAATAACTTTCCCTACTTCCCTTCTTAGTAAGAGAGAAAACCCACCAGGACCCAGGTCAAACTGTCTGAAGAAAATAATAATAACATTTTCACATTTGAATCCTCAATGCAGCCCTGCAAGGCAGGGTAACATGGTAGAAAGGGCCAGCTTTGGGTTCAAATGTCGCTCTGCTACTCCTGTAGCTTCCTTGCAGAATCAGTTTCTCATCTTAATCCCTGAGCTGATAATATACATACCATATAGCAAGAAAAAGAAATGCAAAAAGGCAAAATAGTTGTCTGAGGGGGCTTTATAGATAGCTGAGAAAAGAAGAGAGGCAAAAGGCAAAGGAGAAAAAGAAAGATATTACCCATCTGAATACAGAGTTCCAAAGAATAGCAAGGAGAGATAAGAAAGCCTTCCTCAGTGAATAATGCAAATAAATAGAGGAAAACAATAGAATGGGAAAGATTAGAGATCTCTTCAAGAAAATTAGAGCTACTGAGGAAACATTTCATGCAAAGATGAGCACAATAAAGGACAGAAATGGTATGGACCTAACAGAAGCAGAAGATATTAAGAAGAGGGGGCAAGAATACATAGAAGAACTATACAAAAAAGATCTTAATGACCCAGATAACCACATGGTGTGATCACTCATCTAGAGCCAGACGTTCTGGAGTGTGAAGTCAAGTGGGCCTTAGGAAGCATCACTACAAACAAAGCTAGTGAGGTGATGGGATTCCAGCTGAGCTATTTCAAATCCTAAAAGATGATGCTGTGAAAATGCTGCACTCGATATGCCAGGAAATTTGGAAAACTCAGCAGTGGCCACAAAACTGGAAAGATCAGTTTTCATTCTAATCCCAAAGAAAGGCAATGCCAAAGAATGTTCAAGTTATTGCATGATTGCACTCATTTCACACACTAGCAAAGTAATGCTCAAAATTCTCCAAGTCAGGCTTCAACAGCACGTGAACCATGAAATTCCAGATGTTCAAGCTGGATTTAGAAAAGGCAGAGGAACCAGAGATCAAATTGCCAACATCCATTGGATCACAGAAAAAGCAAGAGAGTTCCAGAAAAACATCTACTTCTGCTTTATTGACTACGCCAAAGCCTTGTGTAGAGAGATGGAAATACCAGACCACCTTACTTGTCTCCTGAGAAACCTGTATACAGGTCAAGAAGCAGCAGTTAGAACCAGACATGAAACAATGGACTGGTTCCAAATTGGAAAAGGAGTACATCAAGGCTGTATACTGTAACCCTGCTTATTTAACTTATATGCAGAGTACATCATGCAAAATGCTAGGCTGGATAAAGCACAAGCTGGAATCAAGATTGCAGGGAAAAATATCAATAACCTCAGATATGCAGATGTCACCACCCTTATGGCAGAAAGTGAAGAGGCACTAATGCCTCCTGATGAAAATGAAAGAGGAGAGTGAGAAAGCTGGGTTAAAATTCAACATTCAAAAAACTAAGAGCATGGCATCTGATCCCATCACTTCATGGCAAATAGATGGGGAAACAATGAAAGCAGTGACAGACGATATTTTCTTGGGCTCCAAAATCACTGCAGATGGTAACTGCAGCCATGAAATTTAAAGATGTTTGCTCCTTGAAAGAAAAGCTATGACAAACCTAGACAGTATATTAGAAAGCAGAGACATTACTTTGTCAACAAAGGTCTGTACAGTCCAAGCTATGGTTTTTCCAGTAGTCATGTATAGATGTGAGAAGTGGATCATAAAGAAAGCTGAACGCTGAAGAATTGATGCTTTTGAATTGTGATGCTGGAGAAGACTCTTGAGAGTCCCTTGGCCTGCAAGGAGATCAAACTAGTCAATCCTAAAGGAAATCAATGGTTAGAATTCATTGGAAGGACTGATGCTGAAGCAGAAGCTCCAATACTTTGGCCACCTGATGCAAACAGCTGACTCATTAGAAAAGACCCTGATGTTGGAAAAGACTGAAGGCAGGAGAGAAGGGGACGACAAAGGACAAGATGGTTGGATGGCATCACCAACTCAATGGACATGAGCTTGAGCAAGCTCTGGGAGATGGTGAAGGGCAGGGAAACCTGGTATCCTGCAGTCCATGGGGTCGCAAAGAGTCGGACACAACTTAGTGACTGAACAACAACATTGGCAGATTGCACGACAGATATTCAGTTCAATTCAGTTCAGTTCAGTCGCTCAGTCGTGTCCGACTCTTTGTGACCCCATGAATCGCAGCACGCCAGGCCTCCCTGTCCATCACCAACTCCCAGAGTTTACCCAAACTCATGTCCATCGAGTCGGTGATGCCATCCAGCCATCTCATCCTCTGTCATCCCCTTCTCCTCCTGCCCCCAATCCCTCCCAGCATCAGGGTCTTTCCCAATGAGTCAACTCTTCACATGAGGTGGCCAAAGTATTGGAGTTTCAGCTTCAGCATCAGTCCCTCCAATGCACACCCAGGACTGATCTCCTTTAGAATGGACTGGTTGGATCTCCTTGCAGTCCAAGGGACTCTCAAGAGTCTTCTCCAACACCACAGTTCAAAAGCATCAATTCTTCGGCACTCAGCTTTCTTCACAGTCCAACTCTCACATCCATACATGACCACTGGAAAAACCATAGCCTTGACTCGATGGACCTTTGTTGGCAAAGTAATATCTCTGCTTTTTAATATGCTATCTAGGTTGGTCATAACTTTCCTTCCAAGGAGTAAGCGTCTTTTAATTTCATGGCTGCAATCACCATCTGCGTGATTTTGGAGCCCCAAAAGATAAAGTCTGACACTGTTTCCACTGTTTCCCCATCTATTTCCCACAAAGTGATGAGACCAGATGCCATGATCTTAGTTTTCTGAATGTTGAGCTTTAAGCCAACTTTTTCACTCTCCTCTTTCACTTTCATCAGGAGGCTCTTTAGTTCCTCTTCACTTTCTGCCATAATGGTGGTGTCATCTGCATATCTGAGGTTATTGATATTTCTCCCAGCAATCTTGATTCCAGCTTGTGCTTCTTCCAGCCCAGTGTTTCTCATGATGTACTCTGCATATAAGTTAAATAAGCAGGGTGACAATATACTGCCTTGATGTACTCCTTTTACTATTTGGAACCAGTCTGTTTTTCCATGTCCAGTTCTAACTGTTGTTTCCTGACCTGCATACAGGTTTCTCAGGAGGCAGGTCAGGTGGTCTGGGATTCCCATCTCTTTTGTTATTAGTCTGTTTTGAGGATGAGAAACTTGACCCATAAAGTAATTTGTCCATGGTCACACAGATGACAATTGGCAGATCAGGAACTTGAACCAGGCCACCTCCTCTTTCTAATTTAGACCACTGTCTGACATTAGACCAAGAAGAATTATCCATGGAACGAGTGTTGTATTAATACGTTTCTGGAGGGGTGCAAGCATCTTTACTGGGGGGCGGGGGGCAGCCTGAGAGAACCAGGAGAGATGTGGGGTATGTGTAGGCAAGAACCCAGGTAATGGTCGGTGAACAAGTCCAGACAGACCGGTAGCGGCAAGACCCAACCAGAGGAACTACATTCAGTGTCCGGCTGGGTCTGCTCACCTGTGGCCAAACACCGCCCCCTGCCGGCCGCCCAAGGGACGGAGGCCAGCGGCTCAGCTCCCGGAGCCTGCGGTTGGACCCACCCGAAGGGCGCTGGACAGGGAGGCCTGGCGTACTGCAGTCTATGGGGACGCAAAAAGTCGGACACGACTGAGCGACTGACTGAACTGAACTGAAGGGCGCCCACTGCACAGGCAGAAGCCCCGGGGACCACGCCGTCTTTCTCGGAACAACGCAGCAGCCTGAAGAAGCGGCGGCACCTCGGGACCTCTGTGCCGGCCTGGGTCCCCTAGGTAACGTCGCATCGGCCCCGTCGCTCACTCAGCTTTTGACCAAAAGGGGTCAGAGCTAAGGATTTTCCCTGCCTTGGGAAAGAACCGCCACCGCGGGCCTCCTCGGAGCCTCACTTTGCCGCGTAGCGCCCCATTCGGTTTGGGGTCTTGGAGTAGCCCGGCGCGCCCCGCTTAAGACGCCGGGCGTCTGAGCCTAGGGCGCCCCTGGGATGAACCCGAGCCTCTGGGCCAAACCCTACTTGCTCTTCGTCTGAGGGACACTGGTGGCAGCCGCTTCTTGTCCCCCTCCAGGCATCACCCGCGCGGCCCCCAGTGCGGGCCGGAAGAGATTAACCCTGCGGAGCGAGCGTACTGACCGCTCCTCAGGCCTGCAGGTCGCCAGGTGGGCTCTCCGGCTCCTCCCCACTCCATCCCACCCTCTGCCTCCTGGCTCTCCGCTTTCCTTGGCCCGAACGGCTACACAATGAGTAAAAAGTTTTAGTATTCTCAGCTTTTAGTCCCTATGTGGCTCCGCATCTCCATTCGCTCTGTGCAAAATGAAGTGAGTTAAACACTCTAAGAACCCAGGTAAACAGCGTATCTTAATAGAGTCACATGCATTTCTTAATCTAAGAGAAGCCCTTGGGAGAGCAATCTGCAGGAGACCTTGTTTGCAAGGCAGCCAAATATCATACACAGCCAGGGAACCAGCTGGAGATAAGACATGTGCATGCGTGCTAGGTCACTTCAGTCGTGTTGAAAGGTTGTTGTTGAATCACGCGAATACACCGGGATTCTTGGCCCCCGGAGGAGAAGAATTCAATCCGGGGCCAGAGACGAGGCTTGATCGCTCAGAGCTTTTGTGTAGTAAAGTTTTATTAAAGTATAAAGGAGATAGAGAAAGCTTCTGACATAGGCATCAGAAGGGGGCAGAAAGAGTACCCCCTTGCTAGTGTTAATAATGAGGTTATATAATCCAAAGAATGTCTGGAGGTTGTAAAGACCTCCTCCGACCTACTCCCATAATTTACATTTTAAGATAACACTGTCCTCAGGCAAGATACATCCTTGTAAAGACCAGGTATACTCCCATAATTAACATTTTAAAATAACAGAAGGTTGAATCCAAAGACTGTCCTTAGGCAGGATACATTATTGGTATATAATCCTAAGGAATGTGGAGAAAGAAAAAAAGTTTGTCCTTTTTTCCTCCTTAAGAATTCCAGACCCCTCTCTCCTCGGGGACCCCTAGACTCCCTATCAACCTGCCTAGGAAATGACTCTCTCAGTGTCCAACTCTTTGTGATCCTATGGACTGTAGCCCACCAGGGTCCTCTGTCCATGGGATTCTCCAGACAAGAATACTGGAGTGGGTTTCCCTGCCCTCCAGGGGACCTTCCTGATACAGGGATCGAACTCGCATCTCCTATGGCTCCTGCAGGAGCTCTTTACCACTGCTTCACTGGGGAAGCCCAGAGATATGACATTATGGCCACGTAATAATATGAAGTTGGTAAAACAACACAACACCAGCTCAGTAGCAATCTGGAGGATGAGGGGTGTGTGTGTGTGTGTGTGTGTGTGTGTGTGTGTGTGTTTGTGTGTATGTGTGTTGCTGGGGAGGGTCTTAAGTGTCCTATGCAAGGCTTGGCATTTTATTCCATAACTTGAATAAAAACATAGAAGACAGGCTTGTTAGCAATACAAATCTACTGACTTAGGAGGCAAAATTTTATAAGATTTCAACAAGCTAGGAAAGGAAGAAGAATGGGAGAGCCTGTAGAAAGGAATGAGATGTTTTCAAAAATTAGGATTGAAGTCAAGTCTTTTATCAGATTCTCTCCGAAGAAAGAATCCCCATTTGGGGACTTCCCTGGTGGTCCAGTGGTTAAGATTCCTCGCTCCCAATGCAGGGCGTTCTGGTTCAATCCCTGGTCAGGGAACTAGATTCCACATGCCACAGCTACGTTCTCAAACCACAACTAAGACCCAGGGCAACCAAACAAATAAATAAATAAAAGTAAGTATTTGTTTTTTAATCCCCATTTGGAATAGAAGAGATATGACTCAACTAAGATTCCTGTGAAAAAGGAGAGGCCACTGGGGGAGGAGCTGACCGAGCTGATCTGTGCTCAGGGTTAGAGCCTGCAGCCCCGCTCCTTGCCGGTGAAGGTAACTGAGTCTGACTGAGTAGGTAACACATTTATTCAATACACTGGATAAAGGACTGTCCAGCACATTCTTAGGTCATTTGAATTCCACTCTTACTACAAGGTGTGGCTTCCCAGGAAAGCCCGGGAAGATTTCCTGCCAAGCAGGAAATCCAAGAGACTTGGGTTTGATCCCTGTGTTGGGAAGATCCCCTGGAGAGGAAATGGCACTGGCACCCCAATCCAGTACTCTCGCCTGGAAAATCCCATGGACAGAGGAGTCTGGTAGGCTGCAGTCCATGGGGTCACAAAGAGTCGGACACAATTTAGCAACTAAACAACTACTACCACCATATGGTAATAAGGTGGGCTGGGGAGTTACTACCATGCTATTTTCAAGTAAGGACTTGGAATTTGAAGCTCAAAGAGGTGAAGAGAAGAGTTTGATGAAGATGGGAACAGCAGACTTCCCTGGCGGTCCACGGGTTGACTCTGTGCTTCCAGCTTCCACTGCAGGAGGATGGGTTTGATCCCTGGCAAAAGAAAAAGATGGGATCAGAACACAGATCCTTTCCAACCCAGTGTCTTGGATGGGATGCTTTCTTAGTAAAGTGTGATGTGCAGACACAGAGGGGCGATGGCTTTACTCTATAGGATTAGAGCAATGCAAGCGCTACGTCTTCTGCCCCTTGAGCACTGCATTCTGACAAGGACACCCAGACGCTCGTAACCAATTAGGTCACCACTCAAATGTCACCCAGAGACGTCTAGTATTGTCCCCTTCCTCAATGATACTCTTTCATGTTTGTGTTACCATCACCTGAAACTTTGTTTATTTATGGGTCTCCCCATGAGAATGCAAGGCCTTGGCTTGTGTCCCTCTGTGGCCCTAGGGCCTAGCACATACCAAGTATTCCATTAAAATGTTTGAATGAAAGAATGAACAAGAGCAGTGGTTCGCAAAGTCTAGTCCGAAGACTCCTGGGGGACTCTAGACACTTCCAGGGGGCTCACGAAGTCAAACAGTGAGTCATAATTTGTCTTCTCCCCACACTGACATCGACATCACTTACAATGATGGTAAAGCTGCCATGGCACCAAATTATACAGGAAGTCATGCATTCTTCACCACCACAAACTGACAGTAAGAACAAGACAAAAAAAAAAGCCAGTTTCATTTAAGGATGTGCTTGATGAAGCAATAAAAATGAGTAGGTTTACTAAAACTCAATCCCCTGAATACAGAAATAAGTAGTTGTACATAGAAGGACAGCGGTTGTCTTGAGGAAAAGCACGTGTTCTAGTCTGTGAGCTAACCTAGCTGCTTTTAAAAAAAGGAACACCATTTTTCCTTGAAAGAGTGACTGACAGAAAGAGAAATCTATGCTAATTCAGACCTGGGTATTGATAGATATTTAAAATAGTTTTATTTACCTGTATTTTACTTTAGGCCCTGCTGGGTCCTCACTGTTGCACGGACTTTTCCCTAGTTGTGGGAAGTGGGGGCTACACTCTAGTTGCAGTGGGAGGGCTGCTCTGCAGTGGCTTCTCTTGCTGCAGAGCACACGGGCTCTAGGGCACGTGGGCTTTCAGGAGTTGTGGCTCCTGGGCTCTAGAGCACAGGCTCAATAGTTTTGGTGCACAGGCTTAGTTTCGGCATGTGGGATCTTCCCAGATCAGGGATCAAACCTGTGTCTCCTGCATTGGGAGGCAGATTCTTTACCACTGAGCCACCAGGAAAGCCCCGATTTTTTTTTTTTTTTAAGAAAGTGAGCTTTCCCTTTTAAAGAAAACAACTGGCAGCTTTCATTGCTAATTATGAGATTCAAATTTTAAAACAAATATTGATATTTTGGAAAACTTAGATATACCACCCAGAGCTTATAGCTTCCTCAAACCTAGACTTTTCTAATGAGCTTGGTGTTGATATCAATGAATGTGAAATTTTGGTATTGAATCATGAAATGTGTCAGCATTTTAATGTAACAGAATGAAAAGTTTGTTGATATGATTTCAGATTCCACATTGCAACTGACCTCCAAGAAACTAATGCTTGACCAGTTTGGGTATGATATCTAAGAAAAATAGCTACAATTATTTAAAAGGCTGTAAAATACTCCTCCTCCTAACTACATATCTGTGAAACTGGAGGGCTTTTCCCATCAAACAACATATTAAAACAGATTGAATGCAGAAACAGATATGAGAATCTGCCTGGTTTATATTAAGCTAGATATTAAAGAGATTTGCCAAAATGCAAAAACAATGCCACTCTTCTTGCTAATTTTTTTGGTTCAGAAAATATATTTTTCAAAAACCATTACTCGTGGTAACATGTATACGGTTTATTAATGCTACTTTAGATGAATTCACAGATATTTAAAAATTTCTCAGTTTTAATGGTGAATGTCAATGGGTATTTAACATAAACACATAAACAAAACTGAAAACAAAACCCATAAACAAAAGCTCTTGGGGGCCCGCAATAGTTGTTAAGAATATAGAGGGGGTTTGTGACCAGAATGTTTGAGTACAACTGAGCTAGAGATGAGAATATAAACTTTTCTCTTTTTTTCTTATTCAGATATAATTTACATACCATAAATCCACCACTTTTAAAGTGTAAAATTCAGTGGTTTTCAGTATATTCACAAGGTTGTTCAACCATCACCACTATCTAATTTAAAAACATTTTCATCATCCCCCTGAAGAAATCCTGTGCCCATTAGCAGTCACTCCCCAGTGCTGCCTCTCTTTCACCCCTGGAAATCACAAATCTCAATGGATTTGCCTATCTGGTCATTTAATATAACAAAATCACACAATACATGGCATCTGGCTTCTGGGACAGCATTCTTTTACTTCTTTCAAGGTTCATCCATGTGGTATATGCACCTGCACTTTATTCCTTTTCATGGGAGAAGTATATATCCCTTTGCATGATATTCCATGTTGTGTTTATCTAGTCATCAGTTGATTGACATGTGAGTTGTTCCCACTTTCTGGCTATTATGAATCATGCTGCTATGAACATCTATATACAAATTTTTATATAAATCTTATGTTTTCAGTCTCTGAGGCATACGCCTAGGAGTGGAGTCCCTGGGTCTTATAGCACCCATTTGAGACCATGTTAAACTGTTTTCCACAGTAGTTCTACCATTTTGTGTTCCCACTAGCAGTACATGAGGGTTCCAATTTCCTGCATCCTTGCTAACCGTTTACTGTCTTTTTGATTAGAGCCATGCTCCTGGGTTTGAAGCAGTATCACACTGTTGTAGTGATCTGCCTTTCCCTGACGATTAATGATATTGTCTTTTCATATGTTTACTGGCCATTCGTATATCTTCTATGGAGAAATGCCTCTTCTAATCATTTGCCCAATCTTAAATGGGTTATTTGTCTTTTCATTGTTACATTGTAAGAGCTCTTCATATATTCTGGATACAAGACCCTTATCAGAGCTATGATTAGCAAATATTTTTTCCCATGCTGTGGCTTGTCTTTTAACTTTCTTGATAGTGCCTCAATCCACACAAGTTTTAAATTTTGATTAAGCCCAGTTTATTTTTTTCTTCTTGTGCTTTTGATGTAATATCTAGAAACCACTGCCTAATCAAAAAGATTTATAGCTGTATCTCCTAAGCATTTTATACTTTAGCGCTTATGTTTAGGTTTTGGACCTATTTTGAGCTAATTTTTATAGAAAGAATGGGGAATTTAGGGATCCAAATTCATTCCTTCGCACTTTGAACAAATGGATATCCACTTGTTCTAGCACCATTGTTGAAAAAAAGGATCTTTCTTCATTGAATAGTCTGGACACCTTGACCTTAGGTATATGGGTTTATTTCCGGACTCTCAATTCTAGTCCATTGATCTATACATCTATCCTTTTGCCAGGCCCACATTGCCTTGATTACTGTAGCTTTTGAAATTGGGAAGTGTAAGCCATCCAACTTCATTATTTTTCAAGACTGCTTTGGCTAGACACTATTAGCACTAACTATTTTTTCATTCCAAGTGATAAGTGCATGCTGTTTATCATATTATTCTCTTTACTTTTCTGTATTAAGATTTTTGTACTAACAAAATGGTGACAGCTGAATATATGTGATGAATAAACTACTTAAATGAGTTGGCGAATGTAAACCACTTGGAAGAGTATGTGGCACCCTCTATACTGTTAGGTATTATTGTTATTCTTTTATGTGAAATTTTTAACAAGCATCTTTAAAATTTTTAAATTGTAATATAGTTGATTCACAGTGTAAAGAACATTTTTTTTTTTTTTTTTTGGCCACACCAGGCTGCTTGTGGGATCTTAGTTCCTTGACCAGGGATCAAAGCCAGGCCCACAGCAGTGAAAGTGCCAAGTCTTAACCAGCAGACCACCAGGGAATTCCCTGAGGAAGCATCTTTTGAAGCTAGATTATCAGTGTTCAAACACTGGCCCTGCCACTCCCTAATAGTGTGAACCTGGGCTAGTTATGAAATCCTGCCATATCCTAATCTGTAGAGTGTGGATAATAACCTTAGTCTCATAGGATTGTTGTGAAAATTAAATGAGATACAGATATAATTAAATGATGTATAGAATAGCAGGAGGTTATTGAACCCAGTAGAGCCTAAACTATTATTTGCTTCTTACAATTCTGAAGGGAGTGATCAACTGGTTAAGAAACCTGGAAATCACTCCACATGAAGGATGTGAAGGAAATGGAGCACAAAGCTGTTTTTGAATATCAAAAGCCAAATGTGGAAGAGAATTTCTTTGTACTCTAGAGAGGACCAGGACTCCCGAATTTAAGGAAGCTATCCCAGCTAATCTGCCCCAATCAGCCTTCTGGAGGCTTTCATAATGCTCAGTGGTCATACATACCAGCACTTGCCAATTTGTAATTATAATTACTCTGAGCGACTTCACTTTCACTTTCACTTTCAGGTCTCAGATGGTGCCTTTTCACAGATATTTACAAAGTGTGAAAGTGTTAGTCAGTTGTGTATGACTCGTTGCAACCCCATGTACTGTAGCCCACCAGCTCCTCTGTCCAAGGAATTCTCCAAGCAGAATCCTGGAGTGGGTAGCCACTCCCTTCTCCAGGGGATTTTCCTGACCCAGGGATCAAACTCAGGGCTCCTGCTTTGCAGGTGGATTCTCTACCATCTGAGCCACGAGAGAAGCCCCAATATTTACAAAGTGATCACAATATTTCAGACGCTATATGTGTTAGACCCTGGGGCTTGTGGTTGAGTAAGATGCTGCCCCAGTCTTCCAGAAAGTCACAGTCCAGCTAAAAGCCAATTGGTTAGATTTTGAGGGAGCTAAATTTCTGCCTGATACAACTGACTGCTGTGCCTCCTATTTCCTCCAAAGTTCTTTGTTTTAGAACCAATGCAGCAGCTCCTTCACAGTTAATCACCAGACTCAAAGGCAAAGTTAGCTTCACGCAAGCCATCACTGGCAGTGGTCTCTGGGCCTGGAAATATGTGGCTTTCTGAGCGTGGAGCACCCTCTAGTGTCTGTCCAGGGTAAGGCAGGTCCAATGGGAAACTTCCCAAAGATGCCAATTTACTGCCTGCAGTTCCTTTCCTTAGTTTAGTGCTGCTTATGGCTAAGCTGTCTTCAGGTCTCCGCTGTGAGACAACAACACCGAATATTCAAAAATAATAAATAATACAGTTGCCAATATTTGGGGGCATTTACTATGTCCCAAGCCTGTGTTGTCTTACCTGGTTACTCAGGAGGCAGGTACTACCGCTGCTACTCCTACTTTTACTATTATTTATTATTATTTCTGTTATACAGATGAAGAAACTGAGGCAGGTGAGACGGCCAGCTAGAGGCAGAGCCAGAATTCAACCCAAGCCATCAGACTTCATAACCATGCTTCATTTTTTTGGTTTACTGTCAAAGAGAAGCGATAACCCCAGGCAATCCAAAAATAATTCTAGTCAAATTTCTCCTGTTTACTTGAGAGAATTGTACTTTATGTAAATCCATAAGATTTATGTTGAAACATCAAATATGGAGTGAGAATAAGCCTCTCTTGGGCTCATATTAAAATGGATAGAAAGAAATCATCTAGTCTAGGGTTTTCAAATTGTGAGTCATGGCTCATGGATGAGTGGTGCAAAAAATTTAGTGGACTGTGACCAGCACTTTAAAAACTGAAATACAATAGATCAGTTAAACATTAGACTTCACAAAGACCCAGTACATATTCTCTCTTCCTCTCTCTCCGTGTTACACACATAATATGGATCCACACACACACACTATAAATATACTGCATAACCATACTTCATGTTTCGGTTTACTGTCAAAGAGAAGCAATAACTCCAGGCAAGCCAAAGATAATTCTAGTCAAATTTCTCCTGTTTACTTCAGAGAATTGTACTTTACGTACAATTGTACTTTAGGTACTATATATATATATATATATATATATATAAAATATATACCTACAGGACTGATCAGAAACATTTGGAAACCACTGATCTAGCTATCTTTTCTGCCTGCCCAAGACTATACTCAAATCATTTCATCTAGGTGAAGCTGCCTTTTGTTTTGAGATCCTACTAATGTGGCTTCCGCCTCTTTTCTCTCCTCTTGGTCATTACTTTTCTTTGAGTGACCCATGCTGCCGAGAATGTCATCTCAGGTCTAAATTAAATTCTTCATGCTATACCCATCCCTCTCCCTTTTTTGGAGCCAAGAATTGAGATTTCTTTTTGTGGCAGAAACTATGATTAAAACAGTAAGTTTATTTTAAAAATCTAATTTGCTTATCCCATATTGTGTTTTCCTCTAAACCTCAGAGGTTGGAGTTACACTGAGAAATGATAGACATTAACTAGCCTTAATTTGTATTTGACTTTTGGAGAAGTTAAATGACTTATCTCAGTTCACACAGCTAATAAGAGGAAGACCTAGGATTTGACTCCAGGACAGCAAGCTTTCAACCACTATGTCATGCAAAAGAAATACCACCCCCAACCTAGCACGCAGGGCTGAGATCACAAACATGATGTCTGGGATAAAGAGGAACTGCGTAGACAAGAATGTGTGCTGAGCTGCATTGTAGGAGCTGCTACATGACAGAAATGTTTGAGTTCCAGAGTGTTGGCGGTCCTATGACAATGCATTTGGAGGCGGGTCTTTGGTGTTTGTACTGCTCTGTTACACTGGGAGTAAATGTGTTGTAGTGTGAGACACTGGATTATGTCTCAAAACAACTCTGAAATGCTTATTATTATCCTCACATAGCAAAGGAAGAAACTGAGGTTCAGGTTGGTCCACAGCAAGTGAACAGCTGAGATGCAAATTGGGTAGTAAAATGACCATTAACACTTAACTGCAGTCTCACTACATGACAGCCTCTATGTTAAACTACTTCCATATATTATCTCATGTACTTGCCTCAAAGACTCATCAGCTGAGTTTCCAAGTTAAGGAAAGATTAAGGTGCCTAAGTTAAGACAGTGAGTATAGGCAGAGCCAAGAGTCAAGCTTTGGTCTGTCTGTCTGTCTACAAAGACCTTGCCCTTCACCACTCTAAGCAGAGAATGCCTGACCTTTTCCTGGATCACAGAAACAAAGTGAATTTAAAAATAGAAAAAAAATCACAGCCATAAAAGAGTCAAAATGGTGTAGTGCTTAGTACTCAATAAACATTGGCCCTTATTTCTTCTAGCTATCTATTGCTGCTAAGTTGCTGCTAAGTCGCTTCAGTCGTGTCCGACTCTGTGCAACCCCAGAGACGGAAGCCCACCAGGCTCCCCTGTCCTTGGGATTCTCCAGGCAAGAACACTGGAGTGGGTTTCCATTTCCTTCTCCAATGCATGAAAGTGAAAAGTGAAAGTGAAGACGCTCAGTCTCCAGCTCTTCGTGACCCCATGGACTGTGGCCTATCAGGCTCCTCTGCCCATGGGATTTTCCAGGCAAGAGTACTAGAGTGGGGTCCCATTGCCTTCTAGAGTTACACTATTACAATTGTTGATCATATATTGAACTATACATTTGATCAACTGCTTCAAGTCTAGTCTAGCTGTCTATTGGTACATAGTAAATCATCCACAAACTTGGCATGGTTGTTGATGTCTCCTAGATAAAATGAAAATGGTATCTAGAGGACAGAGCCAAACCTGGTCCTGCAGCAAATCCCTCCTGAAGGAGGGTGACCACCACAGTGCTGGAGGAGGTCATCCCTCCCCCACATCCCCTGGTCACTTGGGCAGCCCCTGAGGATCGGCTGAGTGAACAGTTCGTATGCTTGGAGGATGACAGGGCCACCATCACCCCTGATGAAGTCTGCTTTCTCTCTCTGCCTCCATTCCTCACCAGACACCTCTGATAAAGGATAGGACCTGAGGGTCCACACAATTTGCCAAATGTTGGCAGTTCTCTTAGCAATAAAGGATGTCTCAGCCACCAGTTGGTCCCTTCTGTACATTTTTTCAGACATTAAGGCCATAGTCAGTGGTCTAGCCACTTGGTCCAACCAATGGCAGCAACAACAACTCTTTATTCAAGGTCACCTCTTTTGGGATAAAGAACTCTGGGAATGTTCTGGCTTCACAGATGCCTCAAAACAAATCGAAGTCAGACATGTCATTGTACATACTAGAGCCACAATACAAGGCCTCACCAAGATACTCTTTATCCCCTTCTGAGTTCCTGACAGTGAGAATGACCTAGACGTTCATTTCACTTCTAAAAATACACAGTACTGAACTCTTGGACAAGGCATTCAATAGAACTTTCACCTCCATTACTGGCTTCTGATTGTAAGCCTCATAGAGCACCATAATGACGGATTTAAACAAGTTCAAATTTAATTAAATGAAATGACACATTTTAGTTATGAGTCAAACATTGGGGGTGAATTTAAGAGGGCCCAGGTATGATAATGACTTGGTCATCTTTTCATATGATTATTGGCTCATAATCTGACCAAAAAAGTAATTCTTAATATGTTTGCTGCTAAGTCACTTCAGTCGTGTCCGACTCTGCGACCCTGTAGATGGCAGCCCATCAGGCTTCCCCGTCCCTGGGACTCTCCAGGCAAGAACACTGGAGTGGGTTGCCATTTCCTTCTCCAATGCATGAAAGTGAAAAGTGAAAGTGAAGTCGCTCAGTTGTGTCCGACTCTGGCGACCCCATGACTGCAGCCTACCAGGCTCCTCCATCCATGGGATTTTCCAGGATTCAAATTTCCAAAGTATGTCCTCTGACCAAAACAGAATTAAACCAAAAATCAGCAACAACAGAGATGACAAGTCATCAAAATTTCTGGAAATTAAGCATAACTCACAGATCTTATGAGAAATCACAAAGGAAATTAGAAAATATCTTGACCTGAATGAAATTTAATAGTATAATTTACCATAATGCAGTAGATGTAGCTAAGGCAGTGCTTAAAGGAAAGTAATAGCATTAAATTCTTACCTTGGAAAAGAAGAAAAGTCCTGGACTTCCCTGGTGGTCCTGTGGTTAAGAATCTGCATGTCAATGTAGGGGACACAGATTCAATCCCTGGTCTGGGAAGATCCTACATTCTGGGGAGTAACTAAGCCTGTGCGCCACAACTCCTGAGCCTTACATGCTGCAATTACTGAAGCACTCTCATGCACTAGAGTCTATGCTCCACAACAAGAGAAACCATCACAGTGAAAAGCCTGCACACCACAAGAAAGAGTAAGCCCTGCCCGCTGCGACTGGAGAAAAGCCCACACGCAGTAACGAAGACCCAGCACAGCCAAAAATAAATATACATAAAATAAATATAAATAAATTATAAATTATTTTTAAAAGGAAGAAGAAAGGTCTAACAGCAATACTCTAAACTTGTACCTCAGAAATTAGAAAAAAATAGAAGAACAAATTAAACCCGTAGTAAGCAGAAGGAAATAATAAAGAGTGGAAATCAATGAAAGAAAATGTATAAACTATAGGAGGGCTTCCCAGGTGTTGCTAATGGTAAGGAATCCACTTGTCAGTGCAGGGGATGCAAAAGATTCTGATTCCATCCCTGGGTTGGGAAGATTCCCTAGAGTAGGAAATGGCAACCTGCTCCAGTATTCTTGCCTGAAAAATTCCATGGACAGAGGAGCCTGGCAGGTTACAGTCCATGGGGTCACAGTCAGACATGACTGAGCACACACACACACACATAAACAATAGAGAAAAATCAATGAAACCAAACACTTTTAAAAAAGATTAATGTAACTGATCAACCTCTAGGCAGTAGGCAGACTGGTTAGGAAAAGAAAAAAAAAAAAAAAAAAACCTGAGATGACATAAATTACCATGATTGGAAATGAATGAGGAAACATCTACAGATCCTATAGCCATTCAAAGAACATTAGGGAATATTGTTGTTCAGTTGCTAAGTCGTGTCTGACTCGTTGCAACCCCATGAACTGCAGCACACCAGTCTTCCCTGGTCTTCATTGTCTCCTGGAGTTTGCTCAAATTCATGCCACTGAGTGATGCCATCCAACCATCTCACCCTCTGGGAATATTAGAACCAACTTTATGCCAGTACATTCAACAACATAGAATTCCTTTAAAATTCCCTAAAAGACACAAACTTTCAAAGCTTGCTCAAGAAGGAATATATAACCTGAATAGTCTTCTGTTCATAAAGAAATGGAACTTGTGCTTAAAAAAAAAAAATCCCACAAAGAAAACTACAGGTCTAGATGGCCTCAGTGGTGAATTCTACCAAACATTTTGCACAGAGTATTTACACAATTCTACACAAACTTTTCTAGAAAATACAAGAGGAGGCAATTCTTTCAACTTATTTTATGAGGCCAGCATTACCCTGATACCCAAATGAGAGAAAAAATTTAAAAACTGAATCAGACAAAAACTACAAATCAATAATCTTAGATATAAAAAGGCTTAACATTTAAGCAAATTGAATGCAATAGTAAATAAAAAGGCTGTTATACCAAGATCAAGTGGGGTTCATCCTGAAAATGCAAAGTTAAACATTTGAAAAGTAAATGTAGGGAATTCCTTGGTGGTCCAGTGGTTAGGACTCCAAACTCTCACTGCTGAGGTCCTGGGTTCAATCCCTGGTCTGGGAACTTAAGTCCCACAAACCATACAGTGTGGCGCGTGTGCACGCACACACACACACACCCACCCCGATATAATTCAATTCACTATATCAAAAAACTAAAAAAGATATAGACATAAAAACTACTTAATGAAATTTACCATCCATTCATTACAAAAACTCTCAGCAAACTAAGAACAAAAGGGAAATTCCTCAATTTGATAAGGAGCAACTAAAAAAACTTATAGCTGTCAGTGTACCTAATACTGAAAGAATGAATGCTTCTCCATGAGATCAGGGCAAGACAAGGTTATCTGCTCTCACCACTAACCCTGAATTGTTGGTCCTATGCGGTGAAACAGGCAAGAGAAATAAGAAGCATATAGAGTGGAAACAAAGAAAACTGTCTTTATTCACAGATCATCTATGTTGAAAATCCTAAGAAATCTACTTTAAAGACTCCCAGTATAGCAAATAAGAGATATTAACAAGGTCACAGAATACAAGTGAAATATACACCAACTATATAACCCAGCAATCCCACTCCTAGGGATTTTACTAAGAGAAGTGAAGACATCTATCCACATGAAGATTTGTAGTTAATGTTTATGGCAACTTCGTTTATAACAGTGCCAAACTGGAAACAACCCCAATGTCCAACACTTAGTAAATTGATAAATAAATGTTGTATACCTATAAAAAGGAATAAATACACTCAGTGTCAAAAGGAAACCAATTACCGAAACATATAATATGAAAAAAATCTCAAAGTTAGCATGCTAAATGACAGAAGCTGGACAAAAATACTACTTTCTGAATAATTACACTTAGATGAAAGTCTACAAAAATCAAGTTAATAGTGACAAGATTATAGTTCAACAGTTGCTTGGGGATGGGTGGGAAGCAGACTGACTGCAAAACGATATCAGGAAATTTTTGTGGGGATAGAAATAGTTACAGGACTACAAACATTTATTAAAAATCACTGGATTATAAACTCTAAACCGGTAAAATTTATTATATATAAAGTATACTTCCATAAAGCTGACAGAAAATACTAAAGGAAAAAAAGTCCCACTTTCTATGAACCTGAATCTCTTTAATCCATACAAATACCCTGTTATAAAAACAGCTTCAGATTTATAGAAAATTAGTCTTTAATTAGCCTTATACACTATCTCAAGATCTTTGCACTACTGTCTCTGCTAGGAACACTTTATTTTCCACCAATCCCTGGATTTATTACTAAACCAACACACTAGCGAAGAAGAAACACCAACAGAAAGAGAAAAATCATCTTCCAGGGAAACATAGCCAACTGTTCAGACAGTAGTGATGTTCTCAGAGTGCTATGGTAAAAGGCAAGTAACTTTGACACCGTGTGCCCCTTCATAGGCAAGGTTCCTTATAGATGCAGCCTTGTTCTTCTCCTATGTCTTCTCTTGGAGTTGTACCTGATTTTATTACCCTTTTCATTCGAATCCATTGAAGAATGGATTGATGATTCTTTTGTTTCATGACCAGGAATCACTTGATCCTGAAAGTCTTGTGAAAAGGCATGACGAGGAGCAAATTCAGCCGCACACAGGATGGTGGAGATGAGAAGAGAGTTTCCAGGAACACCCTTGTCTTCTATGCTTCTACTAGATAACTCTTTACCTTTCAGGTCTTAGTTGCAATATCATGTCATTATAAGACAATTTCTGTGAACCTTACAGACAACTTCCATGAATTTCTTCCAAATTCTCTATCATAGAGCCTGGCTTATTCTTTTTTCAAGCACTTTATGTGACTCTGTAATTAAATGTTCACTTCTAAATTTAACATCTATGTTCCCCCTGAATGTAAGTTTCATGAGGTTAAAAATTGTGCCTATTTTTGTTCACAAAAGGCTATTTTTATCATGATAGACAGATAAAAGGCTGAAGATTAATATTTACCCGAAACAAAGAGCTCTCACTAAATGACATGAAATGACATTAGGTTAACGCTTAAGATGAGCTTAGGTTTTAAATAGGCAATTTACAGAAGAGCCAATAATTTCATGAAAAGATGATCAAACCTATTAAAAGCTTGTACTCTCACACCATATGTACAAATAAATCTCAGGTTTATTTAAAAAATAAAGAAAAATAACATTTAGATATTGTGGTAGAAAGAATAATGACCCCTCAAAGATGTCTATACCCTAATTCCTGGAACCTATAAATATGTTATCTCATACAGCAAAAGGACCTCAGAGATATGATTAAGGACCTTGAGGTCCTTGAGGGAAATTATTCCGTATTATCCAGATAGGACCAATCACACAGATCTTGAAAACTGAAGAATCTTTCTTGGTTGAATTAGAGAGATGAAGACCAGAGAAGAAGGGGGGAAAATGTGAACATTAGAAGGACCTGACAGGCCAGTGATGGCTTTGAAGATGAAGAAAGGAGAGAGGCAACGAATGTGGTTGACCTCTAGAAGCTGAGAACATGCCTCCGTAGACAACCAACAAGGAAATGGAGGTCCTGTAGTGCAAGAAGGTAAATTCTGCCAACAACTCAAATGAGCAAGCAAACAGTTTCTCCCTAGAGCCTCCAGAAAGGAATGCAGCATTCACAATGCCTTGATTTCAGCTCGGTGAAACCTGTGTGTGTGTGACTTATGACCTGCTACATATTGTAAGATGACAACTCAGTGAGAAGCTTTTTATGGTAGTAATAGAAAACTAATACAGGTGTCTACATGAACACCTGGTGGAGTGCAGAGAACTCTCTAAATAAAGCCAGATACTTCAACTTCTATTTTTAAAAGATATGCATCTTTGACCTTATTTTTTAAAACATATGAAAAAAATGAATTTGACCATAAATGAAATTGACAATAAATTGGGGAAATAGTTGCAATGCTGATAACTGACAATTTAAAAAAAGTTTTAAAAAAGAAAATACACAAAGAGCACATCCAAATGGTCAATAGATATGAGAAAAGATGGACAGCCTCTCCAATATTCAGTTAAAGCAAATGAAATAAAGGAGATAACTTTTCTCTATCACATTGGCACATATGATAAAGGATAAAAACGCTATTGGTGGAAATGAGAGTTAATGTAGCTTTTAAAGAAAGTTGACTGGTAACGGCTATTGAAATACACATACTCTTTGACCATCTCCTAAAAGCAAGTTGACTGAAAAGTTAAATGTGTGTGTGTGTGTGTGTGTGTGTGTGTGTGTTTGTATCTCATTAAAAGCAGACAAATAAATAAAGAAAAGTTCTGTGTGTGTATTTATGTTTGTAAAAGCAACAGAGAAAAGTATGGAAAAATACAACATTAGTTTGTATTATTATAAACTCCCAATTTACATAATTTGGGGAAAAACAAGTGAAGAATATCTTAAAACACACACATAAACTTTAAAAAAGTACAGTGTTTGACTCATAAATCTGGGTTGAAGAGTAAATATGTTTTTCTGATTGAGGTATAGTTGATTTACAATGCTGTGTTAGTTTCAGGTGTACAGCACAGTGATTCATACACATATATACTTTTTCATATTCTTCTCCATTATAGGTTATTACAAGACATGGAGTATAGTTCCCTGTGCTATATCAGATCAGACCAGTCGCTCAGTCGTGTCCGACTCTTTGCGACCACATGAATCGCAGCATGCCAGGCCTCCATGTCCATCACCAACTCCTGGAGTTCATTCAGACTCACGTCCATCGAGTCAGTGATGCCATCCAGCCATCTCATCCTTTGTTGTCCCCTTCTCCTCCTGCCCCCAATCCCTCCCAGCATCAGAGTCTTTTCCAATGAGTCAACTCTTCGCATGAAGTGGCCAAAGTACTGAAGTTTCAGCTTTATCATCATTCCTTCCAAAGAAATCCCAGGGCTGATCTCCTTCAGAATGGACTGGTTGGATCTCCTTGCAGTCCAAGGGACTCTCAAGAGTCTTCTCCAACACCACAGTTCAAAAGCATCAATTCTTCAGTGCTCAGCCTTCTTCACAGTCCAACTCTCACATCCATACATGACCACAGGAAAAACCATAGCCTTGACTAGACAGACCTTTGTTGGCAAAGTAATGTCTCTGCTTTTGAATATGCTATCTAGGTTGGTCATAACTTTCCTTCCAAGGAGTAAGCATCTTTTAATTTCATGGCTGCAGTCACCATCTGTAGTGATTTTGGAGTCCAGAAACATAAAGTCTGACACTGTTTCCACTGTTTCCCCATCTATTTCCCATGAAGTGGTGGGACCGGATGCCATGATCTTCGTTTTCGGAATGTTGAGCTTTAAGCCAACTTTTTCACTCTCCACTTTCACTTTCATCAAGAGGCTTTTGAGTTCCTCTTCACTTTCTGCCATAAGGGTGGTGTCATCTGCATATCTGAGGTTATTGATATTTCTCCCGGCAATCTTGATTCCAGCTTGTGTTTCTTCCAGTCCAGCGTTTCTCATGATGTACTCTGCATACAAGTTAAATAAACAGGGTGACAATATACAGCCTTGACGTACTCCTTTTCCTATTTGGAACCAGTCTGTTGTTCCATGTTCAGTTCTAACTGTTGCTTCCTGACCTGCATACAAATTTCTCAAGAGGCAGGTCAGGTGGTCTGGTATTCCCATCTCTTTCAGAATTTTCCACAGTTTATTGTGATCCACACAGTCAAAGGCTTTGGCATAGTCAATAAAGCAGAAGTAGATGTTTTTCTGGAACTCTCTTGCTTTTTCTATGATCCAGCGGATGTTGGCAATTTGATCTCTGGTTCCTCTGCCTTTTCTAAAACCAGCTTGAACATCAGGAAGTTCATGGTTCACCTATTGCTGAAGCCTGGCTTGGAGAATTTTGAGCATTACTTTACTAGCATGTGAGATGAGTGCAATTGTGCGGTAGTTTGAGCATTCTTTGGCATTGCCTTTCTTTGGGATTGGAGTGAAAACTGACCTTTTCCAGTCCTGTGGCCACTGCTGAGTTTTCCAAATTTGCTGGCGTATTGAGTGCTATATAGGTCCTTCTTTATCTATTTTATATTGTTTATTTTATATATAGTAGTATGTATCTGTTAAGAGTAGATATATATTTTTATGTTTTATTATGTATTTATTTCTATTTTTGGCCGTGTTGGGTCTTTGCTGTTGCACTCAGGCCTTCTCTAGCTGCAATGCACAGGCTCAGCAGTTGTGGCTCATGGGCTCTAGAGTTATGGTGCATGAGCTTAGTTGCCCCACAACATGTGGAATCTTCCCAGACCAAGGATTGAACCCATGTCCCCTGCAAGTGGATTCTTAACTGCTGGACCACTGGGGAAGTCCAAGAGTAAATATATTTTAAATGAACAGAAGACTGCCCTCTCCTGCCCCTTACTCAGGTAAGGGTTCTCTGCAGGGTCCTGGGGCCTGTTTTCTGACACTTTGTATGATGGCTTCTGGCCTCCTCTCTGTTTTCCCCTCTGGAATGTGTGGCTCCCTGACTACAGGATCTGCCTAAATCGTAGTCATCACTCTACTTCTCAGTGCTTAGCAGTTAATGTTTTCTGAATGAATCTTTTTAAAAAATAAACAAACCTTATTTCAATTATCTGCTGCTGAAAAACAAACCATGGTAAATGTAATGACTTAAACTGATTATTTCTCATGGTTCTGTGGGGGTGCTGAGGGAATCCCTGTGCTTCCTAAGGTGTTGGCTGGAGCTCCATGATGGCTGGCATGTCCAGAATGGCTTTCCTTACATGGTGAGGAGTTCAGAGCTGTTGGCCCTTTGACTTGATTCTCTCTGTGTGAATGAATGAATTCGTTAATGAAAAGACACAGAAACAGATATCCAAACTGCAAATAAACATATGAAAAAGTGCTCAACCTCACTATCTTCAAAGAAATGCACATTAAAATCACCTCTTACCCATTAGAATGAAAGCTATTTAAAATAAAACAAACCAGGAAATAACAAGTGTTGAGGATGTGGAAAAATTAATGTCCCATGCACTGTTGGTGGGAATGTAAAAATGGTGCAGCCCCTATGGAAAACAGTATAGAAGTTCCTCAAAAAATTATAAATAGAACTATCCAGCAATCCCATTTCTGAGTATATACACAAGAGAATTGAAAAGTAGGATCTTAAAGAGGGATTTGCACACATGTTCATGTCAGCATTAATTGCAATAGTGGAAAGATAAAAGAAACCCAGATGTCCATCAACAGATGAATGAGTAAAGAAAATGTGGTATCTACATACAATGGGATATTACTCAGCTTTAAAAACTAAGGAAATCCCGTCACATGTCACAACACAGATGAACCCTGAAGATATTAAATGAGGCAGTCATAAAAAAACAAATACTGTATGTATGACTCTACGTACGTGAGCTATCTAAAGAACTCAAACTCATAGAAACAGAAAGTAGGATGGTGGAAGGGGAGCTGTTGATCAGTGGATATTTTATGTTATAAATTTTATAAAAGTTATTTATTCTACCACTTTGTAAAAATGCATGCACGCACATACATACATCGCAACATCATTATATATCCCCGTAATAACTAAAACGAACAATACAGATAATGCCAAGTATTGGAAGGGATATGGATCTCTCATACATTGCTGGTGGCTGTATACATTAGTTAACCACTTTGGAAAACTGTCAGTTTCTATCGAAGATAAACATACCCCTTCCCGATGACCCAGCATTTCCACTCCTGAGTCTCTTAACTGTAAGTGTCCATCAAAAAACACATGGACACAAATGCTCATATTCGTAGTGGCTTTTTTATAGTACTGGAAACAACTGAAATGTCCACAAAGAAAAGAATAAATAAATATATTGGTATATATTCAAACAATGGAATATGGCATTAAGTAGAATAAGGCAATAAAAAAGAATGAGCTACTGTAACACAGTGACATGGATAAATCTCACACACATAATATTAAGCAGATGAAGCCAAACATGAAAAATTACATATCATGACTTCATATATATGAAGTTCAAGGACAGACAAAACTTATCTAAGGTGATAGAAGACGGAATTATGGTTCCTTCTGAGGGTTATTGACTACAATGTTATAAGGGAAGGTTGAAAATATCTTGATTTAGGTACACGCATACATACCCAAAAATACATGGAGCCACACACTTAACATTAGCAATTTTGCTGCATTATCAATAAAAGTACAGAAAAATAAACTCATTCACTAAGCAAACTTAAATGTTGTCATTTCTATATGCATATTTAAGTGGCTTCAGAATAAAATCATCATTTGCATGCCTTTTCAGTGTAAGCTAACCAGAACCTGTGAACCAGTGGAAAGGCAGAGGCAAAACAATTCCTCTCACCTGCTCCCCCATTTTACAGGGAAACAAACTGAATAAAAAGTGGGGTGGGTGGCCAGGGCTTAAGTTAGTGGCAGAGGCCAGGCCTAGAACTCAGATCTGAGACACATCATACCCGCCCCCCGCCACCAACCATCTGCAGAACAGGCTGGATTCTGACTGGTTCCCCAGCCTCATGCTTCCCTGGTGGTTCAGAGGGTAAAGAATCTGCTTGTAATGCAGGAGACCAGGGTTCAATCCCTGGATTGGGAAGATCCCCCGGAGAAGGGAATGGCAAGCCATTCCAGTACTTTTGCCTGGAGAATTTCACAGACAGAGAAGGCTGGCAGGCTACAGTCCGTGGGGTCACAGAGTCAGACATGACTGAGCGACTAACGCTAACTAACCAGCCTCATGCTGGCTGTGGAGGAAGGCTTAGTCTGAGGCCTGGCAAACAGGGCAGTTCCTGGAGACCAACCAATTGGGAGTTAGGAAGGTTAGAACTCAAATTGTGTCAGTTTTCACAGATAATAGGTTAAGTTGAAACCTCTATTGGGGTCTGATAGAAAAATAAAAAGCGCCTGTGGTTTCAGGAAGGCGCTTCAGCAACCCGAAAGAACTAAACACAAAGGAGTCCTAAGGGCTGGTATGGAAAGTGAAACTTAGGAGCTCTTTCTTTGACCTTGGCCAAGGTCGTTCCCTCTGGCCTCGCCTGTCCTGTTCATTCAATGGGGGAAGGTCCCATTTAAGGCCCAGGGAACTGAAGAAAGAAGGCAGGTAGAAGGGCAGCGCTCAGTCTGGTGCAGACCCCCAGGCGGTCTGAGCCCCAGGCCGGCGACGCCGCAGGAGGGGAGCGCGGGAAGTCGCCCCGGGTGCCTCACCAGCGAGAGAAGGGCTGCAACCTGGCGAGGGACTGGGTGAGGTGGGGGTGGGGTCGGAGGAGGGGTCCTCCGCCTGTGTCTGTCGCCTCCTGCCGAGGTCAGGGCGCCCCCTCCTCTTCTCAGACTCCTCCGGCCTCGCCCCTCCCGCTCACATTCCCAACTCCTGAAGACAACTTGTCGCTCACTTCAGAAGCCCGGGGCTCCTTTCTGTCCCCCCGACTCTGCTTTCTCCCACTTCTTTTGTCTATTTCTGCATCTGACCGCTTTTCTGGGAAGCTTTCCTCGAATTCTCTTCCCTATAGTCTGTAATACGCTCCCCACCCCACCCCCACCTCGCCTTTGCCTCCCTCTCTATCTCTCTCCACACACACACACACACACACACACACACACTCACGCACACACACTCTCACACCCTCTTTTCTCTGCCGGCCATCTCGGCGCCTTTCCTCTGCGGCCCTGCCCTTCCAGAAGCAGGCAAGGCCCATTCTGGGAACCGCCGCGCTGCGATCCGACGGCGCCCCAGGGAGGGGCAGGTGAGACCGGCGGGAACCCGGCCAGGGCGGACGCGGAGGAAGGTGGCACCCGCGCGGACCCGCGGCTCCGGCCCCGTCCTCGCCCCCCACCCGCAACGCTCGCTGGCGCCAGGGGAACCAGGGCGCACGGGTCCCTTCGCGCCCCCGCGCCGTCGGCGCCGCCGCCCCAGACCTAGACTCTGCTCCCAGCGGCCTCCCAGGGCGGGGAACGGGGCGGCGACCGGCAGCAGCCTCACCCCAGGCCCCGGCACCGTCACCTCCGTCCCCAGGCTCGGTCGTGCCCACGTCCCGGGTTCCTGCAGTCCTGGAAAACTCGCGGAGGACAGCGCGGTCCGGAGAGGTAGGTAGACACTCCCCTCCTCCCACTGGCCGCCGGGGGCCGGGACCACGCAGCTCCGAGCGGCGGCGCAAAGAGCTCTCTGGGGATGGGCAGCACCCCCAACCCCGGCCGCACTTCGAGCGCCGAGAGGCCGCGGCGGGGGTAGATTACCGGGGCACCAGCTCACCTTGAGCTCTGGGCCGATCCAGCCTCCCGGGTGGGGTCTGGGGCGTACCCACAACGCCTGCTCCCCAACCCCCGCTGGCTTCCACCGGACTCGCTCTCCAGGCGAAGGTGTGTGTAAGGGGGCAGAGAATCACCTCCCATCCTTCCCGCGCGCCGCTGGCTCCCGCTGCCGGGTGCTGAGGGCAGCCTTGGGCCCTCTCCGCGGGGTCTCCCGGTTCAGAGTCCCGGATACCAAGAGGAGAGAGACAGAGTCAGGGACCCGCAGCCCCCACCGATCTTGTGGGTGGGGGTCGCTTGGAAAGGGACAGTGGTTATTCTTTCTCCACAGAAATTAGAAATTGGCCTGAAACGCTGCTTTCGGATGGGAGCCTCCAGGCCCCCAAGATGCACACTCAGCTCTCACTCCAGCAGCCCCCTAGAAGGGATGAAGGGAGAATGTTTGGGGAGAGTCTTGCTTCAGACTCTCTTTCCACGTAGGGAGGGGACCAAGATTTCGTTGCCCTCCGGACTGTGCGGAGGCTCCCAGGGCCTTCTGCCTGGGAGAGCCTGTATCTGAATCTGAAGGGATGCCAGGCGCCGCCATCTTACTAGAAATTCACACTCACAAAATGATGCGTGTGTATTTTTGTCCAGGGGCTTGTTGTTTATGGGAGGGGGCAGAAGTCAGAGAAGGTATCTCAATCTGTGTGGACTGGGCCAATACAAAATTACTGGCCTCTGAAAAAGGCATGTAGAGAGAAGCAGGCATAAAGGGGCTGCATGGTGGGTATTTCAAGGTCTTCTAGGAATTGGTAACTCTTAGGAGTCAGAGAGCAATCCTGGGTCAGGGCAGCTGTGCCTCTCAGAGTCTTAAGCTGTCCTGTAAAGGTTGAGGATAGAGGATTCATGAAAACATGCAAAAGAGACAGGAAATAATGTTTTCCCAACTGTGCTCAGCAATAAAGGTAGCAGACAGGAAATTCATATTTTCACCTATATACATTCCCCTTAAAAAAAAGAATGGTACACAGTATTTCTCATATTCCATGTATGTTAAATGTGGAAACATATGACACAGAATCGTACTTTCTAGTGTTAATAGAAGCACAAAGACCCATAATGGTGAGGAGTTGTTCCCTTAGAGAAAGTCCGGATTCTTGGAGGAAGGGAGTTTGGTGGAAACTCCTTTATAACACTATAGTCAGTAGGGAGTTCAGGGCTTTTCCTGATAAGACCTGTCCTCTAAATCCCCCTTTGGAGCTGCAGCTCCTCCATTTCCCTAGACTCTGGAGCACTTGGCTCCAAGTCCAGAGAGCCCTCCTCACTCCCCCAGCCTAGAAAAATGAAGCCTCTTTCTACTATCAATCATATCGCCCTGGGCTCCCAGGGAGGCAGTTGCTCTTAGCCATCTGCCAGGGTTTAGAGCCACTACCTCTATACACACATACCCCACAAACAAGCAGTGTGCCCCAGAGGAAATGCAAGGAAAGCCTTTACTAGACCCCAGGCAAGGCACCACAGGAGACCTTGGAGACCCTTAAGAGCCCCACACTCCTCCACACTGCAGTTGAGGAGACCCAGACCCCTACCGGTACCATCCCCAGAGGATGGTTCTGCCTTCTCACTGCCTCAGAGGCACTGACCCCACGGCTCAGTCAGCTGAGAACTTAAGTCTCTCACCCACCCTGCCTCCAGCTTCTCTTTCTGGCCTGATTAAAACAAGCATCAGACTTCTGATGCTGTGGGATTAGAAAGAGAAGTTGATTGTTTTAATCTGTTGGAATCTCTCCCTCATTTTCTCCTCCCTCATCACTCTCTTACTCTTGGGTTTTGTCTTTTTCTTCTCAAACATAGAAAGACAGAGGAATCCATAGGTTTTCTGAACTCAGAGGGACTATTTGACCCATCCAGGCAGCACCCAGAACTGATCTGAAGCACCGAGTCCTCATAGGAGACCCAGCCCTGCAATGCTTTAGAGGTTAATTTGATTCCTCAATGCCCCTCATCCCAAGATCCAAAAGCACCATCTTCCTTAAGAGGAGCTAAGGATTTGGGGCTTCTGCAGTTTTCAAAAAATAGGAAGAAGAAGAAAAATTGCTGTAGTTATTCAGGTGGCCAGGTGTGGAGGGAGCAGACCTGGGCTCACAGAGAAATGAGCCCTCAGAGCTGACAGGGTTGAGGGGCCAAGCCTGACACAGACAGAGACTTGGTGGGGCAGGTTTGACCCCTGACCCAGCCGGCAGGGGATGCTGGACTGTTTACCAGGTGGAGGTGAGATCAGGGGACAGGTTCTTCTCCTGCTTTACTGCCCTAAGGGCTCCAGAGCTCCCAAATCAAGAATAACTGAAAGGAAAACATCCAGATTTGTAATCTGCTTAGGCACCCCGACCTGTCCTGAAAGCAGTGAAGAAAATCTGCCGCCATGGCTGACTGGCAAATTTACACGCTCCGTTTTGGCAATATGTGGACGGGTGTCCAGAGCTCATTGTCTAGGACACTAGACGGCAGGTGGGGCCTCTGGCCTCCTTTCCCCGTGCCACCCCCAGCTGCTGCTTCTCCTCCCAGAGCTTCTCAGGAGATGATGAAGGCTTTCTTGCAGAGCCATGAAATCCCACAATTTCAGGGGATTTCAGAGTCCTTGACCATCAGGTTAACAACTCCTGTTTGGAGTCATCAGAGAACTTAGTATCTGGAAAATTCTGAGACCAAATATGGTCAGTTAGGTCTTCACTTTTTTCTATTTAGATGATAACTGGGTGCTTACCAGGTCCATCCACCTCCTGTCAAAGTACCCAGGTTAGTGCTCCTCTCTCACCGCTGTCTGTAAGGAGTAGGACGAAGAGCAGTGGGGCTTTCTTAGGAAGATGCCAAAGTGGCTGCCCTCAGCCCACTCTCCATTCTTTCTCCTTCTGTCCCCACCTCAGCCCTAGTTATAGGAAAACAGCCTCTACCTTGCAGGGGTAATTAAGGCCAAAGCGCCCCCACCCCATCCCATCTTGGGGCGGCTCTGAGTCACCCCCTTTTCATTCCGGGCTACTGTGCAAGGCTGTCTCGGCAGGAGTGGAGGTGAGGGCTTAATCCCAAATTAACTGGATAGTAATGAGTAACAATAATGAGAAAAATAACCATGAACTCCTGAGCCTCTACCATCCCGGAAAGTTCCTCCTTAATCTACGGCGGAAGCCCCCGCCCCATTGGACTCGAAAGGACTGGTCAGAATGCCCGAAACTCTTCTGGAGCGAGGGGTCAATATCCAGGGACCCTGTCCTTTGAAACAATAAAAAGGAAGAGGGTCCAAATTTCTACTTGTTAAACCTCTTACCTCTTCATCAGTCCGTTAGCTCCTTGGCCCCGGTGAGCCGGGATCCTGAGCTCTGATGTGAACCAGGGGGAATGAGGCTCCACAAGTTGCCGCGGCTCCAGGGAGAGAGTGCTCACTGCAGTGGGACCACGTCTCCTGGGGACTGGGGTGGCTGGAGAAGTCGTGGCGGAAGGATTTGCCTCCGTTACGCACCTAGATCCCGACTCCGGACGTATTTGGGATTGTGCGGAACACACCAAGTCCTAGCTAGGCTCCCTGGCGCTGGGCCAGCGCGGCGGCCCCCGACGGCGCGCATCCTGCGGTGCTCGGCTGGGGATCAGCACTTTCGCCTCCCGGCTGCGCGCGGGGTGGAGCTCTCAGTGCCGGGCGCTGGCCTGGTTGTGGGCAGGAGGGCAGGAAGGTCGCCAGGCCGGGAGGCGGCCGAGCCGGAGCCGCAGAGTTGGCGTCCGGAGGAGGGTCAGGGGCACCTCGGGATTCCGCGCGCCTCCAGCCGCATCGCCGACCGCCCATCCGCAGGTTGGCGCCGCTGGGGTGGGATCTGGAATCTTGGGAGGGTCTAGCACCGAGCCTCGGCCCTCTGGAGACGGGAGCCTGGCTGAAGGATTAGAAATGAGGCTTTCAAACCCGGCAGAAGCGTCCGGAAATAGCATTTTCGGAGCGAAGGGAGGTCGCAATTACAAGGTGACCCCCTCTTCCCCGGGACGCCGCAACGCCAAGGGCCTGTAGGTGCACAACCTCCGCGGTCTAAGGAGAGGAGACGCGGTGGGATGGGGGCTCCGTCCAGCCTCCGTCTCAGGGAGCGACTCGCCCTGGAGGCTGGGGCGGGGCGCCCTTTCCGAGGGAGAGGGGTGTTCTCGCTCTCCTGCTCCAAGGGGGCGTGGGTCCTAATCTCTGGGTCCCCGCGCTCAGCCGCCCCTCAGGAACAGTCCATTTGCTCCCTCCCGGCCGCCCGTGCCACTTGCCCCCACTTCCTGGCCCGGGATTTCCCCTCCCCTGCCCTTCCTCACCACAACTAATAAACGAACTGGCGAAACCTGCCGGGTCCCAGCGGAGGGGCACCTCTCTCCTCTCGAGTCGGCTGATTAATTAATCAGAGCCTTAAGGAGATCTAGGAGTTGTAAGAGGCGGTTTAGAACGAGGGGCCGCTCATTAACCTCCCTGTAAAGCTGGGAGGAAGACGCGCCCGGCCGCCTCCGAGGCCCCTCTGGGTCCTTCTCAGCACGCGGGTTTCGGCCTCTCCACCTGCGCGCCGCGCTCCAGCTCCCGCTTTCCTGCCCGTCTGCTTCACTTCACTCTTTGTGAGTCTCCATCTTCTCTCTGGCCCTTCCCTGATGGCTCAGACAGTAAGAAATCCGCCTGCAATACAGGAGACGAGGCCCCTTTCTTTGTGTCTGCTTCTGTCTACCTGTCCTGCTGAATCTCGCGCCCTTCTCCGCGTCCAGCCTGCACCAAGAGAACTTTAAGGTCATGGCGAGTGGCCCCGGCTAGCCGCTGGCGGGCTCAGACGGGGCACTATAGGCCTGGCTGAAGCTGAGGGAGCTGGAGATCCGGCAATATTCCCCTCCCGGACCCCATCCCTCCAAGAGGAGGGCGTTTGTGAAGGGAAAACAGATCCTGAAACTTTCTGCCCTCTTTCGGTATGGACAAGGCAGCAAATGGTTGAAGATCCAGGCTCCAGAGGAGTACAGCTCCATTTCATTTTTATTATAGACACACAGACCTTGCACATCCTTCTACGTGGGCAAGGGAGCACACAAGAGGTGGGGACTGGGTGTTGTGGGCTGCCTGTCTCAGTCCTGGGGTTCTCAACCCCTGTGAACAGGTACCTCTTGTGGAAGGCTATCCATGTGACCTTGGTACACACAATTGTTTGTCGGCTCCTTTAATTTATTTTGTCAGATACTCAAGTCTATTTCACTGCCTCCCTCAGCATCCTATTTGTGGTACTTGTATGTGAATAGTGAAGGAAATGGCAAGCCACTCCAGTACTCTTGCCTGAAAAATCCCATGGACAGAGGAGCCCGGTGGGCTAAAGTCCAGTGGATCGAGAAGAGTTGGACATGACTGAGCGATTTAGCACAAGCACAAGTGAATAAAAAGTTCCTAGCATTTTGGGAATTAGTTGCCCATACTTTAAAATCTAATTAAAAAAAAAAAAAAGCTGTTGCTTTCCTTGTCCCCACAGGGAAAAAACGAACCAACACAGTACTCACCAAACCCCACAATTTCAGAGGGTTTCAGACCCTTTGGACCCCAGGTTATGAACTCCTATTTAGATCAGTTAAAGAAGCTAGTGTCTGGAAAATACTGAGACCAAATACGGTCAGCTAACTCAGATCTTCGCTTCCCGCTGTGGCTGCCAGGCCAGCCTTCACCATTAAGAACACCGATGCCGCAGTGCTTCTCTCCCCACCACTACTGGCGGGGTCTGGGTTCCCAGTATAGCTGGTCTTTCTTCCCTCGCTGGATCTGTATGCTTGAGAAAGTGTGGAGAAACTTTGGTGGGGTGCTGGGGCAAAGCAGATCTTGGACCCCCCCAAGAGTGGGACCAACTGCTTGAGCGATACCAGGCTTGAGCAGCCTCCCAGGAAATAAGAAACATGCTGGAACTCCTGGGAAGGGAAGGCTGTTTGACAACAACCCCCTAGATAATGCTGTCTGTGAGCCCAGCAAATGTTCTTTTGTGTCCCTTACTGATCTACCTATTCAGTTTTGTTGGATATCCCAACTCTTTGTGGGGCTAGAGACAGCCAAGGTTAGAAGACCGAGAAGGCCGAGAAGGCCGGGGCTAGTGGGGAGTGGAGAGGAGGCGGTGGTGGATACTAGACACTGAGCTAAAAGGGGAAGACATTTGCTCCCAAATACTTTTGTAACCCTTAGTAGGAGCCAAGCAGCAGGTGGTCCCTGACAAGCCTCAGAGACCTCCTAGTTTCATCTAAACTCACTGGATGTTTGAGACTTGTTTAGACTTTATTCTTTCTCTCCAGTCTACTAATAGTAAAAGCTTCCTGGCCTTCTCTTCACTCCTTTCAGTTGACCAAACCATACCTCCCAGAAGAAAAATCAGGTTTCTTTGGGGTCTGGGAGGTGAAGAAACTTCCTTCTTCTTGGATGATGTTCAGACAAATTAAGGCAACTGGAAATTATTACCTTTATTGCACCCTCCCGCTACACACACATTCCACCCCTCAACTGCCTACACATTTCAAGCAAATGTGACTGGGGGCAGGACAGATTCCCAACCCACTCCTGGTTGCCCCTCTCTGAGGGGCACAACCACCACCTACCAGCCAAAGCAGTTCTGGGCTGGAACAAGAAGCCACTGGTTGGCTAATAGTATTCAGACCCCTGCCTGAAAATAAAAGAAAAAATAAACCATTTTCTGCTTGGGACAACTTAAACTGAATAATTCTGGCTGTGAACACCTGACCTAAATGCTTTTAATCAGAGCAGAAGAAATATATGCCTGTTTGTTCTCTCCTTTACTAATTAAAAAAGCTAATTGGTGTTCTTAAAAACTTCCGACTGAGGGTCAGGAGCCTGTAGTCATCTCTCCTCCCCTCTTCATGCCCCTCTGCCCCACCCCTCCCCCCACAAGGCCATCCCCACCGTGGAGTTGGCCTCTTTCTGACAGACAATGGGAGGGGGATGCCCAGACCATCTGGCTCCTCCCCTGCATGGGGACTTTGGCTCTGAAAAGGCAATGCTGTCATTGGCCAGAAGTTCTTGCCCAGCAGGGTTATCCCCCTTCCCAGGCCTCTGGACTAGTTTCTGGGAGCAGAGACTTCTGGATGGCTGCAAATCAACAAGGCTAACTGGTGGGGGGCAACTCCCACTGGAGCCCCAGAGCTCAGCCAGCGCTGGGCACACAGTGGGCACTCATGAAATGTTTGTTGAACATGGAATGAAAGTTCCCACCAGGCAAATGTCTGTGGCTTGTCTGGGGAGCCTCTGAGGCTGGTTCATCAGGGAGCTCCAAGGCCTCATAGCTGCCCAGGAAACAAGCAAGACCTGGTTTTTCTCAAGCATTTCTCAGATGTTCTGTTTTAATTTCAGCTTTCTGGGGCCTCTGTTTCTTTTCTACCCGTTCTCTAGGGCAGGCTCTTGCTCACTGCAGCAATGGGAAAAGGCTCATTGAGAAGTCAGATTAGAATATGCCAAAAAAAAAAAAAAAGAATATGCCACCACTCCCCAGACCTTTCCCCCACCAGATCCAGATACTTCAGGCTAAAGAGAGTTTGAACCTGAAATGAGCCAGATAATTGCCCCAATTCTCTGTTCCTTATTGAAGAGGTAGTTACAGGCCAAGGGGTTCAAGGGGCCTCACTTTTATGGACATAGCTGTAAGTCAAAAGAATACATTATACATATACAGGCTGAGACGCACACCCTCCAATCTAGACTGGTTCTCTGAGAACAAAGCAGACTTCCTCCTCTTTCTCCGGTTCCTCTCTCCTCCACCTCTTTTCTCCTCCTTCTGTTATTAACAGTTCCTCTTTACTCTTTGTTCATTAGGCATTGTGCTAAATCCTAGACATGTTGTCCATTAATTAAACCTTACAACAATCCAAAGAGTTAAGACTTGCAGATTTTGCTGATGCAAAGAAACTGAGTTACTTTTCCAGGCATGAAGCATGTGTGTGTGTGTGTGTGTGTGTGTGTGTGTGTAAAATAATGTTGATGTGATACTGGCAGATCTGAATGCTCAAGTGGCATAATGAGGATGGAAATAAAGAACAATGACAATGAAAAGATCTTAAAAGTTTTTGAAACTTGGAATATTTTCATAGAATGCAGTTCCTCCTGCCCTAAAATGAACAAAGAAGTGCTGCAATTAACTGGCTAATTCCGAGCCCCAAATGCTTCCCCTTGAAATGGGCGGATAATGAGGCCCACAGTATGTTCGCAGTTGAATTCGCCTGATGTTGCTCCATTCCCCCCCAACTTTTGCAAATCGATTGGGCAATCACAGTGAGATTCGCAGACCCTACCCGCACAGACTCACACACACACACACACACAGGAATGCTGACACACACAGACCCGACTTTATCCTGCCTCTAGAGTCTTTTATGACTCAGCCTCAGGAATGAAAATAGAATTTGGAGCAGAATAATGTGCCCGAGGCTGAGTGGGGCGCAGCTGCTCCAGATGTGTGCTCAGTAATTAGGCGTCCGCAAGAACCCCTGCCTGTCTGGGAGAACAGTGTCCCCTGAGGCCCAGACCTGGGCAGGCACTGCATCCTGCAGTTTCCTCCACGGTAGCACGTGCCCTTTGCTGCTGTGGCCCCAATGGCCACCTCGCCTCTCTTCTTCCCTCCCTTTCCCACAGGGGAGTCTCTGGGAATTCTGTCCGAAGACTAACTTTGGAGAATCTTCTCTTAGAGGGTTCTGCAGTATAAAATGATATCTCTGCTTTGGGAGAGAGCAACCCCAGTTCCTCCCAACCTCCTCTTCTCGGGTTTCTGGATGTCTCTGAACTCAGGCTCAGAGGGACTGGGTCCTGAACAGGCCTCTTTTCCCCTAAGCGTAAGTGAAAGTTGCTCAGTCGGTCAGACTCTTTGTGACCCCATGGACTATACACTCTATGGAATTCTCCAGGCCAGAGTACTGGAATGGATAGCCTCTCCAAAGGATCTTCCCAACCCAGGGATCAAACCCAGGTCTCCTGCATTGCAGGCAGATTCTTTACCAGCTGAGCCACAAGAGAAGCCCAAGAATACTGAAGTGGGTAGCCTGTCCCTTCTCCAGCAAATCTTCCTGGCCCAGGAATCAAACCAGGGTTTCCTGCATTGCAGGCAGACTCTTTACCAACTGAGCTATGAGGGAAGCCCCTCTTTTCCCTTACCCCCTATAACTGGTCCCATTCAAGCCAAGGAGAGTGGCCCAACTGCCTACTCTAAAAGCCCCTCTCTTTGGGGTTTATGGGACAGTCTTATATCAAGCATCTTCTCTTAATCATGGGGTCTCTTTTACAACGTGATCAGACCTTACAATATCCCTGTCTAGTAGGTCATTTTCATCCAGGCCTTCGAAAGCCTAAAGCACTTGCCCATGATCAGACACAGCTAGGGAGGTGACAGCAGCTTTGAGCTGACCAGTCCTAGAAGAGAAGGGGCAGGACCTGTCTTGGCTCCTGATGCTAGCTAAGTCATTCCTATGTCTGTCTCTAATTCCCTATGTGTCCCCCCAAATCTTAAATCCAGGAAATACCAAACTTCCAATATAGACAACTTCCAAAGTCTGTTATTCTGGAGATGAACTTTGCTTACAAGAAAGACATTTTTGCTGGGGCCATCATAGTTTGGAATAAAAACGTTACATTTGGAGTAGAGGACATGTCCTCCAACCCTCCTTCACCATTCTAAATAGCTGCTCTGATTTGGGGTTAACCACTTAATTTCTTCGGGACTCAGTGACTTCTTTTGCAAGTTATGGGAGCGGGTTAAAGCTTCTGGCGCTGCCCCTGAACCGGCTTCCGGAGAGATCAAAGGAGATTTGGGCTGTGGAAGGCTCCCTAGAGTCGGGGATGGGGTAGGGGGTTGGGAGCAGATGGAGCCATGATTAGCTGTGGATTCCTTTCCCAGCCCTCACTCGTTTAATCGTGTTTCTTTTGCTTGGCAGAGGGCGCCAAAGGCGACACGCCGGCGGCCAGCTCCAGGCCAAGCCCAGTCCGTCTGCAGGCCCCTTCACCCGGCGAAGGACACAAAGCTGCGGGAGGAGGATCTTCTTCAGCGCGGACTCAGCACCAGGCCGCCGCCTAGAGGTCGGCGGCGGCCACAGCCCCATCCGCCAGCGACCTCAGAGCTGCTTCCGCAGCCGACCCACAAATTGGGGTGGGCAGGGAGCGAATTCAGCTCGGGTTTCAGGAGCACGGCCTCTGGCACCTTTGACTTGTCTGAGACAGCCCCCGCTTAATGAACCCTAGGAAGGGACGCGGACCTGGAAGGCCCAAAAATATTTATTCTTGTAATTCTCACTAAATGGGAGGGGGTGGTGGTGTCGCAATTTCTGTTCCTTTGAGGATCCGGTGTTGGGCATCTCGTCTTCACTGTCTTATCTCGCCATCCAAATTGTCCATTCTCCACCAATTATGCTAGAACTCTGCTGTGTCTTCCAGGAGGGACTGCAGTAGGGAAAAGCCTCCCCCAAATCTAACAGCTTGATCATCTACATTTTCAATTTTCAGAATAACTTGGAAATGGACGTGCTTTTGGAAAAACTGTTGAGGGTGAAAGGAAACATTGCCTAAGTGGCCTTTACTCACTCATACCATCAACTAGTGTATGAGAGACTTTCAGGAGGTTGCTTGTTGGCACCAGCTCCCCTGTTGCTGGGTATCTGTGGTGAGCATTTGAAAGTTGACTCTGGGGCCAGGTGACCTCGGGATGAAAAAGGCTACCCAGCATCTATGGTTTCAGGTGCTGGAGGCCCCATGCAGAGTTTAATTTTTAAACTGAAATCCACGGCCTGGGTTCCTGGGATGGGGTAAAGGGAAACCAGAAAGCCCCCCGAAAAGTGTGTGCAAAATTAGTGTGTGCTCAGGTATGTCATTCTAAGGCTGTAGTCTCTTCCGTTTTTCCAGATTCCAGAGACTGAGGTCAGCAATGGGCAGGAAGCCAGCACACTGACCCGTCTCTGCCCGCCCTCACCCCACAGCCTAGGAGGGCAGGGGTGGGCAACGGCACTCTAGAATGCTGTGGAAACTGCCGCCCCTCTGGTCTGCTCTTCTTCTGTCACTAATAACTCTCAGAGGCAAATCCTGATAGAAGGAATGACTGTTTAGTGAAAAAAAAAAAAAATGTACAGCAAGATGAGGAGTGAAAAGAGGGAAATGGGGCGCATGCTGGAGGGGCACCCCATGCATATCCTGGAATATGGATGTTGGGATAGAAACAAGTTACTTCCTGTCTTCCAGCTGTTAATGAGCTCCCAGCTTCTTCCTCCTTGGTGAACGGGAAGGGGCCAGAGGGCATTCCCCACCCCTTGCCAGCTAAAGCAGAGTGGGACTGCCTGAAGCAGAGTTGGCCTTTCAGAAAATTTGGAAACTGTAAGCCACAGCCTCATATTTTTCCTGTCCATACCACTTTTAATCCATTTTTTAAAAATCCCCAGTAATGCTTTGGGGCCTTTTCCTGGAGGGGTAGGTGGTGGAGTTCATGAGTCATGCAGGGTCATACCTGTGTGTCTGTGCGAGAAGGTGAGCATCAGTGCACCAGACCCCCACCTCCGTCTGCAGCCGGCCCTCAGTCCTGTACACAAACCTCCCCAGAGCCTGTCAGACCCGAATCCTTGGTTGTTTTCTCTTGTTTTGTTTTGTGAATAACTAGTGAGTCACGCTGGAATTCCTTTGCTCTCCCACCCTGAAGTGCACCTAACCAGACCCCTTCATCAAAGTGAGCAAGAAATCAGTAACTTCACTCCCAGTTATCTGGAGCCCAAGGTGAAAGGGATTTTTCTCAGTTTTGGTTAACACGGCCGAACTGCCCTTCCAAATCTGGATTCCACAAAGTTTGTAAAAACAAAACAAAACAGAAAAATGGCCCAGGGCAGAAAAGAACTGTGGAGAGGATTAGTGGCGGGCTGGGTAGTGGTCATTTTTGTTTGATTTTGAGTATTTTAGGAAAGCAGAGAGAAGACGATTTGGGACACTATTAGCCGCTGGCCGTCACTGCCACTCCGGCGAAGACCGGCCCCTCGGTTTCTCCTCTGGGTGCCCTTGCCCGACTCAGCCCCTCAGACCTTCTGACTCTCTTCTCCTCCTTTCCAGCAAGTTCCAGGCAATAAACAGGGATGGGCAGGGCAAAGATCTGGCGGCTAGAGAGAAAAAAGGGAAAAAACCCGCTTTCGGCGGAAAGATGCAAAGAACCGAGGTCAGGCCGTGGCTGGCAGTCAGAGCCGTAACCAGGAGGCCCGGCGCCTAGCTCTGCTCGCGAGGAGCGGGGAGGCGAGCAGAGGCCTCGGTGTGTTTTCCGGGGGGAGGTGGCCTCCAGACCCCGTGAACGCCGAGCGGGGCGGCGGGGACCGCGGGCCAAGTCCGAGGCCAGACCGCTTCTCTCCACGCGGACATCGGCCGCCCGGCGAAAGAAAGGGGCCGAGCGGGTGCTTCCGCGGCTCGTAAATTTGTTTCCCCTTCCTTTAACCCGCCCCCGGCCGTCTTTCTTTTCAGGACAGGAGGGGATGTAAACCATTTGAAGTTCATCAACACGGTGAAGTTTTATTGTATTTCCGGTCCCCAAGATTTATACCCGGGAGGGGGAGCGGGCGGCCCCGCAGACTCCTGCGCCCCCTCGGACTTCCCCGTCTGACACGTGGCCGCTGGGACCCTGGCCTCCCGGACGAGGCCGGGAGGGAGCCCGGCCCGGCGGGACAGGACCGCTGGCTCCGCGCCTGCCGCCCCTTCCGACGGCCGCTCCCGCCGCCGCCGCCGCCCAGGTAAGTCCGCCGCTCGGCCCGCTCGGCCGCCGCCGGGTGCGGCGTGTGCGCCCGGGCACCTGTGAGGGCGCGGGGTCCGGAGGGACGGAAGTGGCAGCAGGGAACATCGGTGGGGACCGGGGAGAGAAGGTCCAGAAGGAAGGAGCGAGTATCCCGGTTTCATCTGTGAATTCAGAATGGGTTGTTTTACCTGGGACAGCTCTGCCTCTGCGGAGACGGGCAGGGTAACTTCCTGGAGGCTGCTCAGGTCAACCCCCTTGCCTTTCCAGTTCTGGGCTACTGTTTGCGCCCTAGTCTTCCTGAGACTTTCTCATGCTCTGCTCTTCCGCTCCCGCTCCGATTGTCAGTTTTTCTCCACTCTCTTGTCTGTGCCCGTTTCAAAGTTGGGGTCTGATGTAGGGCTTGAGGATTCGGCTTCTTAGAGCTACTACCCTGGGTGACCCTGGAGGATAGGCGCTAGACAGATGGTGACCACACACATACCATGATAACAGTTTGAAGTTGAGAGAAATTTTTTTGGCTGCTGAAACCTCCAGCTTCAGAGACAGAGTCTGAGAGGCAGTGACCAAGCAGGTATATCCACAAGGCCCTGCCCAGGCGGGGCCCAGGTTCCCCTCTGACTAGAGCTCCTGAAAGGGAACAAAAGTTCCTGGAATCTGAGCTGCCAGAACCAGCTCCAGAGGCTTTGCCTGGAGTCCTGCCTCCAGTTCTCTGGACTTGTTGTTTACTAGCAGCTGTGTTCTGTTTGGGAAGAGGTGGAGAAAAAGGAAGTTAGCTGGCCAGCCCTTTGGGCCCACAAAAATGGCTGCAGGGGCCTGTCCCCAGTGAGCCCTTGACCTGGAGCGTGAACTGGAACTGCTGAGTGAATTAGGTAGTTTCATGTTGTTGGGCCTGGATTTCTGAACACAACGACATTAAACCACCCGACTCACGGCAGTTACTGCTCCTCGCTTAGCTGGAGGAGTGGAGGGTGGGTGGGGAAGCAGACTCAGAACTAGTCTCACCCTTGCAACACGTGAAGAGGTATGATGTTCCTAATCCAGGAGCAGCAAGAATGTTCCCCAGAGAGGAGATCTGGGCTGCCCTAGGGTGTCTTCCCACTTATGCATTCGTTTACATGTGTGTTGGGAGGGGAAGGGGCACTGAAGAGTGTTCCACTCTCCAAAGGCACCTTTCTGGGCTGTTCTACAGAGCCAGAAGGATTTGAGTCAGGGCTTCAAGCTAACTGCTTGGGCTACATTCAGACTTCCCAAAGAAAGTCTCCCCAACTTGGCAAGCACTTGATTTCAACAGATTCACAGGATGACCTTGAGGTCTCTGTAACCTTTTGCCGGGTGGACAGGGCTCCACTTCCACAAGAGGCTTCAGGTGTCCTTGAGTGGGGCTCAGCCTATCCTATTCTGAAAAGGAAACATCAGGATCTCTTGCAGTCTCAGCCTCCAGGCTCCCAGGGTCCTTTCTACCCTCCCCCTAGTGAGACAGAGGTGGGTCCAAAACAGTCCTCCTTTCCCTGGCCCTCAGCTGGCCTCTTTGCACTGAGTGGCCAGGGTTCCCCTGTAGACCCTTGGGCTGGGCTGTGGGTATCCCAAGTCTGGAGGGCCACCCCCACCCAGAGGGGCCTGTCTTGCAGGCTAGTGGGGACCCCAGACTATTGGACAGTTCAGCCCAGACTGATGGAGTGACAGGAGATGGGGAGGGGGCAGGGGCAAAGCTGTGATACCCTCTTTGACCCCAGCCTTCTCCAGGCTGCTGGCTCTCTGCCCAGGAAAGGAGTGACTACAAGTGCTGGTGGAAGGAGGGGGACAGTCCAAAGCATAAGCTAACTTTTGTTCCCAAACTTTTTTCCTCCTGCTTGAGGCAGAGGAATGGCGGAAGGGGGTCTGGGGAAGAGGCCTGACCGGATGGGGCTCTGGCGCCGGGTCTGACTTGGAGGGCGGGTGAAGGGTGTCTCTGAATAAGGGGCCCCTGCTAGGGTGGAAGAGGTCCTTGGGAGACCCACCCTCAGCCTGGGAGGAAATGCAGCCCACTGTCCTGACATTTCCTCCTCGTCCTCGGGTTTGGGTGAAGAAGGTCTGGAGCGTCTTGTTGCCTTACCTTCCTTTTCCTCAGCCTCTCAGGAACCTGCCCAGCCACTCAGAGCCTGACTGTCCTCCATCCCTTGGTGTCCCTTGGCCACCCCCTCCCAGGAACAGTGCTGTAAAAAGAAAAAAGGGGGATGTTAGAGAGAAAGGAGGAAATAAAGTCTTTGGAAAGCAGAGAGTTTTACAACAGCCACAGGTTTTATGGAAGCAATTCCGTAATAACCTTCTACCTGCTCAACTCCTTTCCGCCCCGCCTGCCGCCCACCCCGTTTGGCCTCCTGGATACGCGCTCCCAAAGAGTCAGTCACCCCATGGCCTCCCATATTCCTGGTGGCTGGTAGCTGGTTAGAAATTCCCGGGATGTAATTGGGCAACTGACCTCTTTGTCTGTTCTTCTTTTCACCTCTGACAACCTGGAGGGAGGTTTGGGAGAAGATTTCGTTACTTTACAATTAAAATCCCCACTTGGAGGGTGTGGAAGCACTAAGGGTTGAACCCATGTTTGCAGATCGGATGCAGCTCCTTTTGGAGGCTGCTGTGTGTAAAGGGTGAAGGTTCTGGGGAATCTTGACTTCATCCCCTGGAACAAGTGTTCCCACACCTCATTCTTTCCAACAGTGGGGCTGGACTCTGATCGTGGGTCAGAAGAAATAAACTCCAGGTGCCATGGGGACTTTCCTGATTTCATTGTACACAGCAGTGCTTTTGTGTGACCTCTACAGTTACTTGAGAGCTTTCACATTTCAACTCATCTCTGACCACTGGTCAGATTCACACTTGTGTGAGACACACTTGTGCACAAGGAACTGTGCCTTCATCCCCGTGTCCATCACAACCATGAAATAAGCATCACAGAATGTACACTCTCCCTGTGGTTTTTGGGTAAGAGACGCAGTAAAGGATGTCATGGTCAGACAGAAAAGTCACAAAATTTCACAACCCGCTCTGGGCCAAGTTGAGGCATTTCCTTCACCTCTCAGAGAAATATTTCAGAATGGAGTTGTAAAAGAAACCAGACTTAGGTCACACGCGTTTGTGGATATTTTGCTTGAATATAGTGAAGCTTCTGAATCAGCTAATGTCTTATCGCCACAATTCGAGTACACAAATACTCAAGCTTTTGCCCTGTCTATAAGTGTGTGATGGTTATAAAAATGTACACACAAGCTTTGGGGTTATAGATCTTTTTATGTGAGCAGAATTGCAAACCCGTATCATACACACATCTACATATGCACCGTTAGATCTTATATACAAATGCCCAAGCACATATAGTATTATAGTTGGGCAGATTTATTTATTGTATATTCTGTACACAGCATAGAGCACAGCGCATTTGCACGCTGGGTTCCCCATATGGAAATATTGATTTGAAATATAGGTACAGGAAACAGATCTATTCAAATACGCATGCATAGATTTCAGCTTAGCTTATTGATTAAAAAACTTTCCCCCTTTTCCACTTACTGTTTTTCTTTTTTGTTTTTCTCCTTGCTTTTATTTCCTTCCCTCTGTCTAGATTTTCTCTCTATCTCAGAGTGAAGGGCGCCTCTAAAACAGCCCTTAAACCACAGGCACTCACCGGCTGGTCCTGGCCAGGGCTGGCCTCTCATCTTCTCACCTCGGCCTCCTTCGTGGTTCTTGGCTGCTCTGGGCCCCACTGTGGGCAGAAGCTGCAGCTCTTCCCTGCCTGCCCTTCCCGGAACTATCAGCTACTGGCCCCAGCTGTGTTCAGGCACAGCTCCGGTGCAGGGAATGGCAAGAGGCTTCAAGAGGGTTTTCCTTCTTTCTCTTTAGGGTTGGGGGGAGGTGGGGAGCAGTTTGGTCTCTCAGGGTGAAGTGACCCCCACTCAAGCAACCCTCTATTCAGCAGCACTAGACGCTGGGCTCCAGGGGCCACAATCCTATTTGCTTCTCTTCTTCATGGTGGGTATCATTGTCTGGGAGAGAAAACAAGGTTTGGGGGGCGGTTCACAAGCCCTCAGATCACCCAGACAAGGAGCTTTCTCTCAGCTGACTGAGAGGAAGCCTAAGCTGAAATTGAGCTCCAATTTGGAGCAGCAGTGCTTTCTAGAAAGCCTGGCTGAAGTGGGACTTACTGCTTGGTGTATCTGGATCCCCACTTGGAGGAGACGAGCTGGGGTGCAGACTCCAGGGCTTGAGTGCTGGTTCATTCTCTTTCCTCCAGAGTCACCTCTCCTGAGAAGATGACAAGACCTCCAAAACCTGTCACTTTGGAATTATTCCCACCCTCCAGCTTGTTTGTGAGCAAAAGCTAAGTTTTGGTCTCAGAAAAGAGGTCTGAGTCCCCTCTTCACCCAGCACCCTGGAGCCACCAGGGGTTAGGGGCAACTCACCAGACAGACTGCAGTCCACAAACCTGTCTGTGGGGACACCCCACCCTTGTAGGGCACAGGTCATGAGCCTAAATGTTCTTCTTCCTCAAACTTCTTCCCTAAACTAAGTGACTCTCTCAACTTCTCTCTTGTCACAAAGAGAGGCAGCGGCAAAGCCAGAGACAGAATGGCAACCAGAAGGGCGGGAGCCCAGCGTCTGCACAGCCTGGGTCTTAAGAAGAGCCCAGTGCACTGTGGCTCTGCCATAAATAAAAAAGTCCCTGGCCACAGACCTCATGTCCTTTGGGGCCCTAATTTATATATTACGGAAAGTCATATACTCAGCCCGCCATGCTTCATAACACCATTATTTACAGTAGGAGAGGAGTTTTTTCTTTCTTTTCTTTTCTTTTTTTTTCTTAAGAATATCTGTATCACAGGTAAAGCCAACAGCAGACGGCATAGGCATAGGTCTGGCAAATGGAGAACAGGTGCTTTTCCATAACTGTGATTCATTCGCCCGGTGCCCAGCTTTTTCGCTAGCGAGTCTGGGGAGCTCCCTCGACTTTCCCCAGTGTCCAAACGCTACTTAGAAGAATTTGCATCAAATTTCTGTTTTCCCACTTGGGTCCCATGGAAAGAGCAGATCTTCACGCTGTTTGGTTCCGGATCTGCTGGGCTGTCGCCCTCAGAGAGCTGGGGTGGAAAAGGAGGGGGCCGAGTGGGCGCTGGCATTGATCTTTAAAAAATCATTTTGAAATCGCCATAATGTGAAGAAATATGGCGCTTTGCCCTCGTATTTCACACGTAATGACACGAGATGGCTTCATTTGGAAAGAAAAGCGGGCGGGAGTGTGTCTGTGCGTGTGTGGAGGTGATCCTCAGCCTTCTGCATGGCAGAAGGGTGCATGGCCAAACAGATACAACCGCAAATTAGAATGGTCCCGCTTTTATTAAAACGACAGGACTGGGACAGCCTGTCTTACCAGGGCCCAGGGTCGGAGAATGCTAAGAAAATCGTCCCCAGCCTGCCTGAAGCCTGACCGGAGAGAAGCGGGTCTGTCCAGGGGCCGCCCCTCCCTGAGCGTCCACACCACCAGAAGCAACAGCAGCGAGGGCAGAAGCCAGAGGAGCGACGGCTGGAGATGGGCCAGGAAGCCAGCCGGTGGCCCCGGGGGAGTCCCGGCGCAGGGCCGCTGAGTAGATACCAATCAAGTGGGCTATTTGGTAGCTCCTTGCAGGAGTCTGCAGGAGGAAAAGCGGCGGGTGAGCGGGAGACTGACCCGCAGGTTCCCAGTCTATGCTGGTGCCCAATACAGCGTGTTTGGAAATCCTTCGGAGCGGGCAATGCTGGGGAAGAGCGGTCAAGAGAGGCGAAAACTCCCGGACTCACCTCCTTCCCCACTGGGTGGAAGGGGAGATAACTCTGGACCCCTTCTCACAGCTCTGCTCTGCTGACGCCTTAGGGAACTTCCCTTAACCCTTTCTCCCGTTCGGCTCCCCCATGGGCAGTGTTAAGGGTCTGGTGTTCAGTGGAGGAAAGGAGAGATGGCTGTGCACCTCCCTTTCCTCTGATCAAGGCCAGAGAGGCCCAAGAAATTTAAAGGAGCTTTGACTAGTTGTACTAGACTCTTTCAGAGGATCAACTTTCCAGGGCCTGCCTGATGAATCCCTTTATCCTCATATGGGCTCTAATTTCAAGACAGCTAGATTTTAGGACAGTATCTTTGGACACTCAGGCACTTTTATTCCCTTCTCTCCTCCCTCAGCTACTGAGGGGTCAGGAGAAAGTCCCAGGCCTATAAACATCCCAAACTAGTTACAGAGTCCCCTCCTATAAAACCCCAACTCTCCCCCATCCCCTTTCCTTCATCTCCAGTGGCTTGCTGCCGCGCTATTGTTTAATAAACATATTGCGTCAAGGGACTGGGAAGAGGAAGCGAGGGCCGGCGGGGTGGAGTGGAGGTGTGTTTGGCCGGGACCACCTCCTCTTTCTTTAATTATGCCCCGGGCCTCTCGGGCCGCTCCCCTGGCTGCAGCTCTCTCCCTCCCTGTGTCCTGCGCTCCCTCTCGGACCCGCCTGGGGAGAGGGCTCCACAGCCAGCGTCCCTCCCGAGGCAGCCCGCTGCTTTCCCTCCGCCTCTCCTCAGCCCCCGCCGCCCCACGTCGAGAACTGCCCCCCTTCTTGCAAAAGCGGGGGTGGGGGGCGGGCGGCCGGCAGCTTGGGCTGAGGTTACGTGGCCGCCGGAGCCCTGACGTGATAGCACATTGCATCAGCATAAAACAATCCATCCTCGATATGGAATGCGGTGCGGACGTATGACAGCGAGAGCGCAGCCCCCTCGCCCGATTGATTTATGTCGGAGCTGACGCTTTATCAGGCAGTCGGAAAAACTTTGACCAATCATTTTGCAAGGAGCGCTGAGCCGGGCTGCTCCACTGTACTTTGTTGGCTGAGAAGTTGAGCAGGGGGTGGGGGTGGGAGGGTGGGGGGCTGGGGGGGTCGCGTCCGAAAGCCCTCACACCGGTCCGGGTGCCACCTCTCCCTGCTTGAGCGCCGCGCGCGAGCGTTTCCCTTCCCCCTGCGAGCGCCCGGATAATGTCTGAGAATGTCCATTTCTGGGACGCTTAGCAGCTATTATGTCGACTCGATCATAAGTCACGAGAGTGAGGACGCGCCTCCAGCCAAGTTTCCTTCCGGCCAGTACGCGAGCCCCCGGCAGCCGGGCCACGCGGAGCACCTGGAGTTCCCCTCGTGCAGCTTCCAGCCCAAAGCGCCGGTGTTCGGCGCATCCTGGGCGCCGCTGAGCCCGCACGCGTCCGGAAGCCTGCCGTCCGTCTACCACCCCTACATCCAGCCCCAGGGCGTCCCGCCGGCCGAGAGCAGGTACCTCCGCACCTGGCTGGAGCCGGCGCCGCGCGGCGAAGCTGCTCCGGGGCAGGGCCAGGCGGCTGTGAAGGCGGAGCCGCTGCTGGGCGCGCCTGGGGAGCTGCTCAAGCAGGGCACGCCCGAGTACAGTTTGGAAACTTCGGCGGGCAGGGAGGCCGTCCTGTCTAATCAAAGACCCGGCTACGGGGACAATAAAATTTGCGAAGGAAGCGAGGACAAAGAGAGGCCGGATCAAAGTAAGTTATAAAAAGTGAGGAAATACCCAGGCCGAAGGCCAGGCGAGGGGGAGGGGAGGGGAGAGGCAATAAACTGCGGACAATGTGAAGGGAAACCGCGGCGTTGGCCAGAGAGCAGGCGAGGGCGGAGGGAAGACGGAGGAAGGAAGGGAGGCAGCTGGGTGCCCCAGAAAGGGAGACTGAGGCCGCCGGAGGCGCGCCGCCCCACTCCGTCAAGTCCAGCGGGAACCCGGGGCTCAGGGATCAGCTCGCCGCTCTCTCGGCCTCTCTTCCCCCACGCCCCCGGAGGCCCGCCGAAAGCCCGGGAAGAGGCCGACAACCGCCGGCTGGAAGAGGAGCTGGCGGGGCCGGGGAGGCAGCCAGAGAAGCCGAGAGCCCGCGCGGGCCAGGGCGGGAGCGCGCCGGGAAGCCGGGCCCTGCACGGCTGGCAGGGCTCCCCGCGCCACGCGCACACCGTAAAAGCCGGCCAAGGGGAAGTGGGAGGGGGCTCATTAGGATTTTATTTGCGATGCAACAGCTTGGCGGAGGATTGTTCCTAGCAGATCTCGCTCAGTAGCCGCTCAGGGTCCGCAGCCGGCGCCGGGAGGGGCGGGGGAAGCCCAGGACCCAGAGACTGAGCCCCCTCCCGGGATGCGCCGGCCCCTCCCCAGGAGCCTTCCCTCCGGTCGCCCCCTCCCCTCCTTTGGCATTCTCGCCCGGGTTGCGGCTTCCTTTCCTGCGGTTCCCGCTGCTCTCCGCAGGGCTCCCTAGCCCCAGCCGGAGCTGTCCGCCTCGCGGGGAGTCGAGGAATCGCTTCCGAACTTCAGGGCCGACCCGCGGCGTGGAGAGAGATCCCGAAAGGACCCTGGGGAGAGGAAGGGTGGGGGGAAGAGAGGCTTGCGGAGAGGCGGAGAACTTTATCCTCGGAAGGTAGTTTCTCACCGTCTCCCACCCCTCCAAATGCACCCCCTCCAGGAACCCCAGTCTGCCCAATTTCCAGGAGGTGCTGCTCCCTAAGGGGATCAGAAAGAGTCTCGGATTTTTCGTTTTTTAAGGCTGAGAAGGGCAAGTTGGTCGGAGCTCTTAGGCCCCAAACAATAACCTGCAGGCTGGTGGGGACAAGTCCTCACCCCTTACTCTTTTTCAAGAGTGAGGGTCAGATTTTTTAAGTCTCTGCTTGCCCTGCCGGATTTCCCACCAACAGAGTGACCCACGGGTCCTTTGGGGTTTATTGCCTGCTGGAGGGAAGAGAGCTGCCCTACTCCCTCAGGTCACCCCTTCCAACCTGCCAGGTGGGATCACAAGAGCTGACATTTGGGTAACACGGCTCTTCCCAAAGCCTCCCTGCTCACACCCAAGCAGGCCCCCCACCCCAGGCCCCCAAACTCTGCCTGGAAAGTCCATTATTGCAAGGCAGCAGTTTGGCTAGGATCAATTATTAACAGTTTTTTTTTTTTTTTTTTCCTCTTTCATATTTAATGTGACTGCGGGTCTCATCCCAGGCAATCACATTAAGGAAATAGCACTGCAAATTGGTAAGACAGGGTACTTAGTGTAGGATGAACCAGATTATTATTACTTTTTAAAAAAAAAATTCAGTGTTTTTCATTTGAGATGAAGAAATCTAGCAGAGGGTGGCTGCTATTTTTAATTAACTCTGCTTTATTTGGCAACTTTTCTGAGTTCAGGGGTAAGGAGAAGAGAAACTTGCATATATTTTTGTTTCCTTTTTATCCCCCACTTCCCCTCAGTCACCCTTTTCTCTGTTCCCTCTCACCGGGTGGAGCCAGTTGGATTTAGGTGTGCTGTGATGGACTTCTGTTACCCCCACATGATCCATGGCTCCCCACCTTGGGACTGGAGCAATCTTGCGTCCCAATTTCCCTGAACTTGCTTTAACCAAACTGCGAGATGAGCAGGAGCGGAAACGGAGACTATTGCGACCATAAGTTATCTGTGAGCCCCCAGCGCTCTCTTGTCCACAGGCTGGAGGTGATAAATGGTTGTAATTGGGTTGCATGTGAATTGGAGTGTGCTGAATGTTTGCGTCTCTAAATGCAAACCATATTTGTGGTGTGTGGTGTTGGGGGGGGTGGGCAGCGAGATATCACATAGACACATATGCCTGCTGCCATGTGGCCGAGAGACCCACGCTTGTGATTAAGACAGGAGGGTGCACTGGACTGGAGGGTCAGGAGGCCCCTCAGTTTGGCTGGGCAGAAGCCACTCTCCTCTCCCCCAGCTCAGTCTTTCTCTTACCTCTCAGACTTAGAGCTAGTACTCTTCAGTCAGCCTAGTTAGTCTTGTAGAGCTGGTGGGGGAGGGGGCTTCAGCCAGGCTGGGCTCTGACCTGAATCCTAACCAGTTCTGACCCAAGCCGAGAAAGAGACTGAGAGAGGGCCTGGGACAGGGAAAGCCTGGGAAGTTGTGGGATGCCTGGCACAGGTTTGGCTCTATCCTGTCCCAAAATCTCTCACCTGGAAATGTCTATAGCAACTCCTGGCCCATCTCTGAGACCCTTTCTGGGAGCTGAAGGCCCAGGTGGCCCTTTCTCTAATGCAAAATGGGGAGTAGAGACCAAAGGGGCACCCTCTTGGAAGGAGAACACAGGGGCCCTTCACCCCCTTTCCTTTCTTTGATTCTATCGCTGCTTCTCTTTCAGCCAACCCCTCCGCCAACTGGCTGCACGCTCGCTCTTCCCGGAAAAAGCGCTGTCCCTACACCAAATACCAGACGCTGGAGCTAGAGAAGGAGTTTCTGTTCAATATGTACCTCACCAGGGACCGTAGGCACGAAGTGGCCAGACTCCTCAATCTGAGTGAGAGACAAGTCAAAATCTGGTTTCAGAACCGGCGGATGAAAATGAAGAAAATGAATAAGGAACAGGGCAAAGAGTAAAGATTCCTCTAGCCCACCCCACCCCTTCTCCATCTCACACTTATTTATAAGTGATGGCTGCAGAGCCAGTGCTGTCTGGGATGTATTCAAGTGAATGGGGAAGGGGATCTTTCTCTTCAAAGTCCTTTTCTGTATCTAGAGGCTCTCTCCTTTCCTTTGCCCTCACCTGTCCTTCTCTTCTCCCTGGGTCTCAGGAGGAGTTTTTATTGATTTAGAAGGTAGATGTAGTTGATTCCTAAGAAGGTGATGGGCCACAAGGAAAGACAACCCCTAGTAGAGTCCCTAGTAACCCTCCTAATTTTTCTGGGCAACCCCAGTTCCTCACTTCCAACCTGCCTGTTCCTTCCCACATACTTATCCCGAAGTCACCTGGGGACACTCCAAATGCACACAGCCCAACAGATGCCCGCCTGGATAAAGCCTGGAGCCCACAGTAACAATGGGAAAAGCCCACAGTCAACACTCAAGTGACACCCCAAGTGCCATCACACCCCACGTCTGGCAGAATAGCCCCTAGACCATCAGAAAAGTCCAGGGTCTACCCCCAATGCAATACACACGAAGAAGATGTCTCAAGACACATTCCTGAATGAGGCGCTGCAGTTCAAGGGGCCCAGCATCACACCACCACCCCCATGGACTCCTTAACTGTCCCCAGGCATGGACTCAAGGCCAAATGGGATAAACTCAGTTCCCCAGCTGGTGGGCTAGAAAGGGCAAGGAAAGGCAGTGGTGGTCTTAGGAGAGTCTCTTAGGTTTTATGAAAGTAGTCCACATACACACGTTTTGCTGCAGGAAGTGTTTAATTCTGCATGTTGTTTTCCTATCCTTCCAACAAAAGGAGGTCAGATCGTGGGTCATAAGCCTTGACAGTGTCATCCTCCCGTTCATCTGTGCCCTGCTTGACAGAGACTGTGGCTTCTCTTGCTTGACACCGGCCCTGCTGCATTCTTCTGCATCCTCCCCAGCTCTGAAATCAACTCTGTTCGGCCAGTCCACCTTGCACCAGCGAGTCAAGTCACCCCTGTAGAACCCCCCTCTCCACCCTCCATCCTCTGCTAGCTCTACTCCTTAGGCGGGAAAGCAGGTCAGGAGAACCCGATGGAGAATTTATTGTGCATCGATTCCTGGGCTCCTCTCCAGAGCAAGTCGTGGAGGACAGGGAGGAGCAAAAACTCTGGGCTTGCGGAGCTTGACTTATTCCTCCAGTCCTGCCCAGTCCGACCCCTGCGGAGGAGCCTCGGGCTTGGCAGCTGCCGCTTCAGCGCAGAAGCGCTGAGACCCGCCTGGATGGCGACCTGCGCGCGCAGGCTTCTGGGGAGCAGTCCCGCTTGCTAAGAAAAGAGGCCGAAATCGCACCTAAGCGTTAGACTAGGGCTTACTCTCTGCTTCCTTTCCTCCCCCTGCTTCCCCCCCTTTCCAACCCCCCTCAATTCATAGACTGGCTCCTGCTAATCCCGACCCTGCAAGGGGACATTCCAGTAGAACTTTTTTTGCTTCGTCGGTGGCAGTCGTGAAATTGTGCTGTGTTTTGTGATTTCTTTGGGGGTGATCGTCTCGCCTGTTTTCAGTTGTCGCTTACAAGGGAGGGTTGTGGGTGGGAGAGGGGAGGGTGAAGGGCTTAGAGCTCTGATTGTTTTGGAAGAAAAAGAAACAAGAAAAAGAACAAAAAATATATATCACTCTAGACAATAAGCCTCTCGTGTGTCATTCTGTGTTGGCTCTCCTCACCTGACCAGAGTAGAGGTGCTAGTTCCAAGAGGGTGGCTTGGAAAAAAAGAGAAAAGTCCTGTGCCCAAGAGATTTCTCCTTAGACTTTGTAGGGTGGGCTTCCTGCAGGAGCTGAGAGCTGGTCTGGACCCAGGACCTCTGCTTAAACTGAGAAGAACCTTCCAACAGGAGGGCTGGGAGACTGGAGGGGAAGAAAAGGAAAGAAAGATTAGAGATGGGGTCTGGGTCTGCAGGCAGCAATGAGACCTTCCTCTTGTTATGCTGGAGACTTCCCCACCACCTCCAGAGCCAGAGGAAAGGCAAGGTTGCCCTGCCATGCCTGGAAGCAGGTCCTCTCTCAGCTGGCTGAGAAAGGCACCTTGGTTTGGCCACTTTAAAATGCCACACAAGTGAAGAGAGCAGTAACTTCTTTCTGCTATTCCCTGCAGCAGAGGGACAGGATGCAAATAGAGGTCTCTACAAGGCCAGGCTGTCCTTTCTTCCACCCCTCAAAAAGAGTGAACCCTAGGTTTTCAATCCCCACCTGGAGTCTGAGGCTCCAATCTGAGCCTCGGGGTCGCAGCCTTGGTGTAACGCGGGTGGAGTTTGGTGGGAGTGGGGCCTGGGGAGGCAGCTCTTTCAGGCTGGGAGAGAAGGTTGTGTGTCGAACAGAAATAGTTGAGGCGGGGCGGGGGGTGGGAGTCCCTTCCCCAATCGGACCCCAAAACTAAATTCGGTTTCAAAAGGCACCTTTTTGTCCCTCTCAGACTGCGGGTCCACCACCAAAGCCTCAGATGAGGAGCGCTGTTGTCTGCCGCCAGGCGGTTCTCATCCAGGCGCTGGGATTCCGCTTCTGCCGGGCTGGCTCTTGGGCACCGGTCTCCTGCTGGAGCCTCCCACCGGGCCCACCCAACGGCGCTGCAGTCCGCGGAGACCCTGAGGTTGGGATAGAGGTGGGGACAAAGCCTGGCCCTTGTGAAATCGGCCTGGAAGCGAAAAGGCCAGGCCTACCCCTCTCCAGCGAACGCAAAATCGGAGAGACAGCCGGAGGCAGGAGAACGCGAAGCTCCTGGTACGCCGGGGCCCCAACCCGCGTCCTCCTCCGAGGGTTCCAGTCGGTATATCAAGTGAATCTGCCTTTAGAGCTTGCGTAGACTAGGCTCCCTCCCCATCCTGGGCTCCCAGGAGCCAGCCTGAGCTGAGAAGGAGCTGAGAAGGCCAGATTCCGCCAAAAGGAAAACGCAAAAAGAGAGGCAGGAACTGAACGGAGTGCTGCCGGGTAGGGGGGCGAGGGCGCCCCGGGAAGCCTCAGGCGGCGGCGTCTGGGTCCCCAGCCCCGGGTGGCTTCTTTAAAGACAAACAAAGACGAAGATGCAGAGGCTCGGAAGCCGGAGATGGGGAAATCTGCTGTAATAAAAGAGAGAGATTCAGAGAGGGGGACCGGGAGAGTGCGAGCCAGAGAGAAGCCGGGAGAGGAATTCAATGCCGTGTGCGCAGCAATAAAAGAATATGACCGCTATAAAAGTTTATAGCGTATAAATTTCTGAAGGTTAAGAAACTAAACAGCAGCAAAGCAAACAGTGAGGGGAAACTTTCCGGAGCTGAGAGAGCCACAGCTGGGCCTGGGCTCCCGGCCTGGCGGGCGAATGGGTGGGCTGGGCTCGGCCGCCCCCACCTACACCCGCCCGGAGCGCGGGGCGCGGGGTTTCCGGGGGGCCCCAGGGGGCAAAGAGGGGCGAGGAGGGAGGGGCGAGGGAAGAACACTTTGTTGTCACAAACGCTTCACAGAACGCAATTGAGACTCTAGTCTTTGTTCCTCGTAAGCGCCCCCCCCCCCCAATCGGGCGTCATAAAGAGAAGCCCCCTGCACACGCGCGCGGGCACACACACACACACACACACACACGCAGGTCCGGCGGGGCCAGACGTCTGGGCGCGAGCAGCCTCTTGATCCTTTTAGTTCTGTCCCACCCTCTCGGGCCTCCTCTCCCCCCACAGAAAGCCCAATTGTTTTCCCTCAGAATTTGAAACAATCGTGTTGGGTTTGAAAAGTGTTCGGCTCCCCCTTTTAGGGGCCATACAAGGCGCACTGCTCGGCCGTCACCGCCCGAAATTAAGGGCTTGAGGTGGGGGGTGAGAGAAAAGCTGACTTATTTTTCCCTTCCCACCCTCTCTTTTTGTTCCTCTCTCTCTTTTTTAAATCTCTAACTTAACTGCACAATTTCATGAACCATTTCCTGATTTCCGACGCCTTCCCCTTCGCACGCTCTCATTTTCCTCTCCTTTTAGGCTAATATTGAAAGTTTCTCGGGGTTGTTGGCACGGTGGCAGGTTCTCGGAGAGGCAGGAGGGAGCGGTGGCGGCGGCGCCTTTCCTCAACACGGCCGCTAGATGGCATCCTTGCTCCACGTGAAAAATCCCCGGTGCGGCGGCTTCGGGCGCTGCGGCTGCACCTCGCACCTCGGTCGGCCCTGAAATCTATGAATTGAGCGCTACCAAAAGTCATGAAGTATTTGCCCAGAATAAAAATAGGGTTCATTATGGCCGTTTCCCCCATTTTATAGATTTAAGATATAGTGATGTTGATTGACCTCCTCTCCTCAAATGATCATTTTATTTCCCCCAGAAGGAGGGCTCAGGGCTTCTCACCCAGTTTCTATGTTCCGTGGGACAACAAATGCATGAAAATGGGGAATAATAGTAGCTATAGAACCAGTGAATCCAAATAAAAGAGGAGGATTGGTTCAGAAAAATGAGATTTTCCGGGATGGGGGGGAGAAGAATGCCTGCGGATACGGGTGAGCAGGTCAGGTGAGAGGGCGAGCGGGCAGAAGCGGGTCGGATGGAGAGAAAGCCGCCCCAGGCTGCTGCAAGATCGGCGGGAGAGGGAACCGGGTGAGCCAGGCCGGGTGGGGCATAGGGGCACTATAGGGGGGACGGATCCGTGGCTTTGGCGGGGATTCGGAGGTGCCCAGAGCCGGCGTTGCGGCTCGGCAAGGACCGAGGCTCCAGAGCCTTTGTATGTGGCCGGGGCTGGGCGGGGCGGCGCCGGGCGATCCAGGCTGGGGCAGGGGCTCCCCAGGACGGCGAGGTGCGAAAGGCTCGGGTATTTCCTGAGTAGTTCTGGGCCAAGTTGGGCCGCCAGAAAAGAGTGCGTTTTCTGCGTGGCTGTGGGGACAGGCGCAGTGCAGGAAGCACGGGCTCGGTTCTCCCGCGTCCCGTGGTTTCCAGGTGAGAGCTCCGGCTCCGTGCGCCCTGGCCCCGGCCTCAGGCAGACCTGGAGAGCACCAGTCCTTTCTCAAGTTAGCAGCTGGAGGCCTGGGCTCCAGGCGTTTTTCGTTCGGTGACCCGCGCGCTGTCAGCCCCTGCCCATAGCCCCTTAGATTCCAAATCTCCCATTTCCTCCCCACCCGGCCCGGCCCGATCCTTGCTCCCCATTTCGGACAAACCTGCGCGAGAAATAGGTGCCCCCCTTCTCCTTAAAATTAGCCACTCTGCAGCCTCGCCTCTCCTCCCCCTGGACCCGGTGCGAAGCGGAAAGCGGAGTTTCTCAACTTGAGTTTCTCTAATAAATCTGCGCTCCGTTGGGTGTTTATAAATTATCTCCTCGCTCTTTCTTGTTTTTTCTTATAATAGAAACATTTTCCTTCCATCAGGAATTTCTGGCACGGTGTAGGGATGATTTAGAACAAGCCATTGAATTTCTACCTCACCGGTGAGTCCTCAAATCATGACCATAAAATCCCCTGCACTTGATAAAAATGTTTGCTTCGGCAACAACTTAACTCTGCCTCCCGCTGCCTCACCACCTATCAGCCAGGCGGTAAACATTCAAGACCCTGGTTTGCTCCTCTCCTTTTCTCCTTTCTCCCTTTCCCTATCAGCCCCTCTCCAGTCTTCAGATTCACTTTTGAAGGATCAAGTGGCCCCAGTGGTACCTTCCCCTTAGAAGAGGTAATAGGTTTCATTTTTACAAAGGGGAAGATGAGTGGAACCCCCCAAAACACCCCTCCAAAAGCAAGCCACTCTCTCATGAATAAACAATAGACTGAATGTATTTATAAAGCCTCCACCTTTGTTGCTAGAAAATGTCTTTCTGTCTCCCTTCCTTCCTTCTTTCCTTTCCTTGGTCAAGGAGCCTCTTCAGGAAGCCATTGGTTCAGATTCTCAGTTTGGGGCCTTCTAAAGCTTGGCCACCACTGTCACTAGGCCCAGTAGGCCGGCAAAGGCAACTGGCAAGACAGGGTGGCACCCAGTCAGCTGGGTTCTGCACTCTGTGTTTCAGGCCCTAGGTCCTTAGGTCTGGAGGGAGAGCCAGGTTTAACTAGAGGCGCCCAAGGGGAAAGGAGAGAACATGGGGGACTCTGGCCTTGCTGTATCCAAATCCCTCCACCCCAAGGTCAGGTGAGGCAGTGACAGTGGCTGAAAGGACAGTGAAGGCTAAAAGGTGCCCCTCCCCACACACCCTCTGCAGTCACTGCCCAGGGCAGAGGAAGGAAAGCACAAGACTTCGGGCACCAAGGCCAGACACCGGGAGGGCAGCCTCAGTTGCTCTCCCCTCCCTCTGATGTGCTGCTGGCCCGGTGGTGCCCTCTCACCTAGTGGTGATGTGGAAGGCGTAGTGAACTGGCCTGAGAAGGTTGGGAGCCAGTTGGGCTTGGTTACTGGGTCCCAAGGCCTGGGTGCAGGACTAGGGCAGCCCAGCTGGTGTTATCCTGTGGGTGGCATCAGGCCCCTCTCCCATCATACAGAGTTGGTCTCCTAAAGGCTTGCTTACTGGGCCCCAGTGCCTTCTAGAGACCCCCTCCTCATTCTAGCACCCCCTTCCCAAGCCACCCAAGGCTGTGTTAAACTACAGAATGAATTGCAGGGTGAGCTTTGTTCAGGATTTCTCCACTGCCCATTAACCAGAAAGTTTCAGCTCTTCCTCCGGATGCCTCCTCAAGCCCTCCTGAATCCCTTCTCCAAAGAAAAACCTTGTTTGTTTAACGAAGGAAAGTTGGTGAGTGGCCTGGGTGGGGCAGAGAGGGCTACTTTGGGGGCTCCAGAGAGGGAGTGGGGGCAGGTGCTCCCACAGCTGAAGGAGGCGGAAAATCTCAGAAAAGTCACCGTTTGCGCCGAAAAAAAAACCTCATAATCATTCTCATTTCGGCTTTGTCACCCCCACCGTGCTGCAGTCGGGCGGCGGGGGCGATCGAAGCTGCAGTTTTATAGCTGTAGAGGAAAGAACTCGTAAAATGCTAACAGCTTTTATGCGCTGCGGCATAAACAACAACAGACTCGGCTTTATTGCGTTTTATAGTTTGTTAAAGAGTTTACAGCCGTTTTTTTGGGGGCCGGTTACCCAGCCAATTCCCTCCACACGATAGTTAAACCTTTATCAATAATAAGGAAATTGATCATTAAAGCTTTAAATATGACTACCTCGTTTGTTTGAAAATATGTTTAGGAGAGGAAGCTGTATGATTTGATAACTTGTATTAAAATACCAATTACATTTATAGGACCTTTTAAAACTCGGCGCAATTAAACCGTGTTCTTTTACATTTTTCCGAAGCGACCCTGACATTTAAAAAGACTCCAACTGCCTCGTTAAAATCGCGAAATTAACAGCGTGCCTACGCCTGGCGCGTTGTGTATGTGTGTGCGTGTTTTTTTCCGTGACTCCCCCACATCAGTCTTTGGGGGTGGTCTGCGAAGGTATTTGATTTGTTGTGAGGCAAGAGATATCTCATTAATGTAGGTAGTTAAACAGATTTAATCCGTATTCATTCTCTCTCTCCCCCCCTCTCCTTCCCCCCTCTCTCCCCCTCTCCCCCTCTCTCTCCCTGGGTGTTTTTTTTTTTTCTTCCCCTCCTTTTTTTTTCCGCTGTCTCCTCACTCCCTGGCGCTCTCTGCTCTCGCTCTCTCTCTCGCTCGCTCTCCCTCGCTCTCACCCTCGCTCTGCGTTCTGTCCGGGAGGAGTACGGAGAAGCCAATAGGATGCGGGGTCTCTAATGGATGCAAATGATCATGAAAAGACAGTGCAAAATATGAAACAACTCATTTGCAGGGAAGTAAATCACCGAAAACTGTTTATGAACTGGCATCCCTTCTTCGAAATGTAAAGCGAGGACCTCTTTAAGTGGCGGTATATTTTTGTGTGGGGGGTGGGGGGTGGGGGGAGGGCGAGCGAGCCGCGGCTGCCATGCAAGCTTAGACTTTTGGAGGCTTCGCTGTCCTTTTCTATTCCTGGAAATCACAAAAAGTGTGGTGGCTTCGAGATCTTCTTCGCCTTTTCTTTCTTTTCTTTCCCCCACCTCCTCCCTTCCCGTCTCCTTTCCTGGCGAGGGTGACTAGGAGCCGGCGAATCCGCGTTTTTTTCTCTCTCTCTCCCTCCCTTTCCCCCTCCCCACCCCCTCCCCAACAGCCCCCAACTACAGCCGCCGCCGCCGCCGCCGCCTCAAAATTCAATAAAATGAGCTCTTATTTCGTCAACTCACTGTTCTCCAAATACAAAACCGGGGAGTCCCTGCGCCCCAATTATTATGACTGCGGCTTCGCCCAGGACCTGGGCGGCCGACCCACCGTGGTGTACGGTCCCAGCAGCGGCGGTAGCTTCCAGCACCCGTCGCAAATCCAGGAGTTCTACCACGGGCCGTCTTCGCTGTCCACGGCTCCCTACCAGCAGAACCCGTGCGCTGTGGCGTGCCACGGGGACCCGGGCAACTTCTACGGCTACGACCCGCTGCAGCGGCAGAGCCTGTTCGGTGCGCAGGATCCAGACCTGGTGCAGTACGCCGACTGCAAGCTCGCCGCCGCCAGCGGCCTGGGAGAGGAGGCCGAGGGGTCCGAGCAGAGCCCGTCGCCCACACAGCTCTTCCCCTGGATGCGCCCGCAAGGTGAGCTCGCGTCGGGGGCCGGCGGGGGGCGGGGGAGGAAGGGAGACCCGGGGCCCAGGACGGGCAGGGGGCCGGGCAGGCCGGGCAGCGGTGTCCCCAGCTCCTGGAAGACGTGCTCGCTCCGTTTCAGATAGCCTCCCCCTTCTTTCCTTCCTTCCTCCCTTTCCTTCCTTTTCTTCTTTTTGTTTCCCTCGAAGGAGGTCGCTAAGCGACATTTCCTGAATCCATAAACCCCTCACCCTGCCTGACTTTTCTTCTTCCCCTCCTTTTCCCCCTTTTACTGTTTTATGGGGGGTAGTGGAGAAAGGGTGGCGGGAGTGGGGGCGCTCAACTTTTGCACTTCTCAATTGCTTTATAGTTTAATTACCCTGAAGAAACTTTTCTTCTGGGGCAGAGGCTCTGGGGGCTTTTCAAGGTGGGTCCATTCGTCCCCATCCCGGCTTTTTTTATTCTTATTTTTCCCCCTCCTTCACATCCTTCCTTCTAAAGTTTATGGCACTTTTAATAGATTCAACCACCCCCGCCCAACTCTCTGGAGCTGCTTACCAGGGGAGGGGGGACCCCTTTCTGGCTCCCTTAGATTCAGTGGTGTCTGATCCCCCTCATCCCCCCCCCCCCTCCACTGACCGCGGCCTCCCAGCGCCCCCGCCCCTGCGCGGGGTAGAAGGTCCCCTGCCCTTAATATACTGGTCTCCTAGGCTGGTTCACGAATCTTCCAACCTTCTCCGTCTCTGCCCCCTCCCCCACCCTCCCCTCCCCTCTGTCTCGCCCTTTCCCCTATTGCCAGCAGCCGCCGGACGCAGGCGAGGCCGACAGACCTACAGCCGCTACCAGACCCTGGAGCTGGAGAAGGAGTTCCTATTTAATCCCTATCTGACTCGCAAGCGGCGGATCGAGGTATCGCATGCACTGGGACTGACAGAGAGACAGGTCAAAATTTGGTTCCAGAACCGGAGGATGAAGTGGAAAAAAGAGAACAACAAAGACAAGTTCCCCAGCAGCAAATGCGAGCAGGAGGAGCTGGAGAAACAGAAGCTGGAGCGGGCCCCGGAGGCGGCGGACGAGGGAGACGCGCAGAAGGGCGACAAGAAGTAGGCTCCAGCTGGGACTGCCAGGGCCGCGGCCGCCCTGCGGCCGCCGGTCCCCCGACCGCGCCACCGTCGCCCGCCCCCGCCCGAGAGAGCTCTGGCCCCGCGAGCGGGGCCCGGAGCCTGGCCTCCCACCGCAGCGTCCCCGCCGCGCCAGTCCCCGCTAGTGGTAGTATCTCGTAATAGCTTCTGTGTGTGAGCTACCGTGGATCTCCTTCCCTTCTCTTGGGGGCCAGGGGGAAAGAAAAGAATTTTAAGCATGGACTCCCTCGCCCTGCGAGGGTAAGCGGCTGCGGCCTGGCTGAGCACCCCCCCCCACGCCCCCGCCCCGTGTAAAAAGCCTCCTTGTGCAATGGTCTTTTTTTCCTTTGAACGTGCTTCTTTGTAATGACCGAGGTACCGATTTCTGCTAAGTTCTCCCAACAACATGAAACTGCCTATTCACGCCGTAATTCTTTCTGTCTCCCTCCCTCTCTTTTCTCTCTCTTTCTCTCTCTCTCTCTCTCTCGCCTTGTCCTCATTTCCCCTCCCATCCCCCCTCCCCGCTGTCCTTCCTAGCTCGCTGGCTTTCTCTCTGGCTTCTCTCTTTTCCTCCACCCCCCCACCCCCCCGCGCCCGCCGCTTTGGTTTGACAATTTCGTCTTAAGTGTTTCTCAAAAGAGGTTACTTTAGTTAGCATGCGCGCTGTGGGCAATTGTTAAAAGTGTTCTTAGGTTTACTGTGAAGAGAATGTATCCTGTATCCGTGAATTGCTTTATTGGGGGGAGGGAGGGCTAATTATATATTTTGTTGTTCCTCTATACTTTGTTCTGTTGTCTGCGCCTGAAAAGGGCGGAAGAGTTACAATAAAGTTTACAAGCGAGAACCCGAGACTGGCCCGACCCGCTCTCCTCATTTGCTCCCAGCGCCTTGCAGATTTGCTGGGGGAGCCGGTCTACCGGCTCTAGCGCCCGCCAGGCCCGGCCGCGCAGAGGAGGGGGCGGAGGCTGGAGGCAGGTGGTGCAGTCCCTTGGCCCAGGGGCGCAGGGGGTGAGGGAGGCGGCTGCGCGCGATTGGAGGAGAGAGAAACGAGGGAGGGGAGCCGAGAGAAACCCCCTCCCTTCGCGTTCCGAGGCTGCGGGCCCCGGAGACCCTCGCGCCCAGGCCACGCTGGAGAGATGCGCGTGGGCTGTTGACTTTGTCCCACCCCACCCCCCGCACCTCCCCCTTTGTTTTTGCGTGTTCTCTCTTGTGTGTGAGTGTGTGTGTGTGTGTGTGTGTGTGTGTGTGTGTGTGTGTGCGCGCGCGCGCAGGGGTAGAGGTTCAGTACCGAGCTGCTAAACTGACTTATATTTTTATTTTTCTCGTACTCTGGTGGGGGGAGAAGGAGAAGGGAGATGCTCTTCCCTGCCTCTCCCTTTCTGGGACTTGGCTACCTTCGCCCAGCGCCGAGGTGGTGGTTCACTGCCTGCCTTCTTTTTCTCGCTCTGCTTCTCCAGCAGCCACGCTCGACTGAGGCATCCGCCTCCCAGAATCAGAGCAGCATACCGGGGCACCCTCCTCCCTTCCTTTCTCTTCCCACCCACCCCACCGTCTTCCTTTTTTTTATTTTCAAACCTTTTTTTTTTTTTTTTAAGCCATCAGAAACTACAGCATCCAACGCCCCAGGGGCTGGATCCCGCACCGCTGGGAGCACCCACGAAACCTCGCTGCATCCCTGCCCGTTCTGTCTGGGCCGCACACAGAGAAAGCGTGAGGCCAGGCTCACCTCGCGCCTCACCTCAGGAGAAACGGACCAAGTCCGGACCAAGTTTCCCCAAAGGGCCAGGCAGGCTGAATCGCTCCAGATTAATAAAGACCTGGCCTGCCCGCCCCCAGCCACCGGTTGTGTGCAATCTCTGCGTTTGTTTCTGGCTGGGTAACGGGCTGGGGAGGATGGGGCGGGGGTGGGTGACAACTCGGATCCCTCTCAGGTTATTTGTTTTCCCTTCCACTCAATCCCTTCCTCCTCCAAATCTCGCCTGCAAGCTGCCTCCAGCCCACGGGGGTCGACAGCGGCCCTGGAGCCCCCCAGCCCCAATCCATAGGGCCTGGCTTTCCCATTCATTATTGATCATATTTTATAAATCCAACGCCACACAATTTTTTCCACATTACCGGGAGCCGTGGGGAGGCTGCTCGGCCATTGGCTGAGGGGACGTCACGTGGGCGGGGTCACGTGGTCCAGAGAGGAAAAAGGGGGTCCTTTTTGGTGTAAATCTGGACTCTAATTCTGTAATATATCAAGGAATCTCGTAAAACCGACACTAAAACGTCCCTGCCTACAAATCATCCGGCCAAATTATGAGTTCATTGTATTATGCGAATGCTTTATTTTCTAAATATCCTGCCGCAAGTTCGGTTTTCGCTACCGGAGCCTTCCCCGAACAAACTTCTTGTGCGTTTGCTTCCAACCCCCAGCGCCCGGGCTATGGAGCCGGTTCGGGCGCTTCCTTCGCCGCCTCGATGCAGGGCTTGTACCCCGGCGGGGGGGGCATGGCGGGCCAGAGCGCAGCCGGCGTCTACGCGGCCGGCTACGGGCTCGAGCCGAGTTCCTTCAACATGCACTGCGCGCCCTTTGAGCAGAACCTCTCCGGGGTGTGTCCCGGCGACTCTGCCAAGGCGGCGGGCGCCAAGGAGCAGAGGGACTCGGACTTGGCGGCCGAGAGTAACTTCCGGATCTACCCCTGGATGCGAAGCTCAGGTAACGCCGCGCACCGAGCCGTCCCGAGCCGCAGTGGCCCGGGCACATATCCCGGAAGGCGCCCCCTTCCCGGCCAACCGCCCTTCTTCGCGTCCAGAGTGCTCCTGGTAGGAGATCGGCCCTGGGGACGCGGCCCCCCCTGAGCCGCGACACGGCGCGCCGCCCCCCTCCCATTTTTGCTTGGTGCTCTCAGGCTCGCTCTGCTTCCCTGGCGGATCCCTCTTCGCCGACGCCGCGGCGCTCTGAGCCCCCAGCCCACCCCCCACTCTTCCTCCTGGCCTTTTAGCTTTAAATATTTATCAGCCGCGCCGGCACGGGCTGGAGACGAGGCCGTTTGTCTTGCGGAGGAAGGCTGGGGTTTGCAGAGAATAGCCATTAGGGTCTCCCCCCCTCCCTTCACCCTTCCCCCGGCGGGGATCTCATCTCTGGGTGTGTCCCCTCAGCCCCAGCTTGGATGAGGTCTGGGGGAGGGGGCTGTAGCTCTGAGCGGTTCTCCCCTCCCTCTTTCCTCCCAGCCAACCCGCTCCCCCATTATTCCCTTCTGGACAATTAGAGGTGGGCTCTAGAGGCCTGGCGGGAGGAGGGGGTGTGAGAAGAGCTGAGGATTCAGTCAGGGACACAGAGGCAGGTGGAGAGAAGGGGGCGGAGGCCAAAAGAGAGAGGCTTCTGACTCCCCAGTGAACTTGGGAAGGGGGAGGCAGGAGAACTAGAGAATGGAGCAGAGGCCTCATGGGGAGCCCAGCTGACTTCCTCAGGTGCCCTTCCTAGCACCCCTGGAGAACTGGCCAACAAGTTTTCCAGTGTCCTTCCAGAAGGATGGATGTTCTCTTGGGGGAGAAACAAGGACTCCAAGAAGTCAAATCAAGAGTTAGAGAGTGCAGGCCGCTGAGGCAGCTACTGCAGAAACCCCAAGAGACCAGAGGCACTGTGGGGGTCTCCTGACAAGCCTGTCCCAGACAGCCTTCTTTGTGTTGCCCTGGACTCCAAGGCCTCTCTCAAGATCCAGGAAACCCAAGATATGTGGTCAGAGGCTCCCAGTCCAGCCAGGGTTGAGGGCCAAGAGAAGCCCAGCTCTTATTCCATCAGTATTAGTGGTCACAGTTCACATTACCTGCTCCATAATTCAACTGCCTTTCCAGCTGATTTATTAAAGCCCAAATTTTTCTGCTCATAAACATTTCAGCTTGGCTTTTATCTGACTTGAAATTAGGCCCCCAACCCCTCCTCCCACTGTCTCCTTCCTAGGAGGGCTGGCACCAGCACCTCCCCCAGCACAACCTCCCTCCAGCTTCCTCAGGGTTTGGGGCCTAACCTGGGAAGCTCTCCCCTGCCCATCTGCCCCCACCAGCCAGGTACTGAGTGTTCCACCCCAAACCAGGCTGCTGTCTCTCCTCTCCTCCTGTGCCTTCCCAGAGGCCCAAAGATTGCTTTGGAGGGCTGAGTTGTCTGGGCAGGTGGGCAGGCAGGACAGCCTGAACCTCAGCCACTCATTGGAAAGTAGCAGAGGGCAACTGCTCTCAGACCAACTCCACTGCGCCAAGGAAATCTGCAAATTCTCACCTCCTCCTCATTCCATAACAGGATGGGGGAGGGGGTAGACTGGACCTGTAAGGCGGTTTGTCTCCTTTTCTTTTTGCGAAAAGCCCTCAGGGCAGGCCTAGAGTCGCACTCCAGGGTCACTTGCATGGTTTTCCTTGTTATGGCTTATTCTGCACGCACTGACTTTTCTCCCGTAAATACTCTGCGCAGGGACCGACCGCAAGCGAGGACGCCAGACCTACACCCGCTATCAGACCCTGGAGCTGGAGAAGGAGTTTCACTACAATCGCTACCTGACGAGGCGGCGGCGCATCGAGATCGCGCACGCGCTCTGCCTCACAGAAAGACAGATCAAGATCTGGTTCCAGAACCGCCGCATGAAGTGGAAAAAAGAGAACAAGACCTCAGGCCCCGGGGCCGCCAGCCAGGACAAGGCCGAGATGGAGGAGGATGAGGAAGAGTGAGGGACAGAGAAAGGGGAGAGGAAGAGAGAAGAGAAAGGGAGAGGAAGAGAGAGAGAGAAGCTCAGCTTTGGGAACTGAACCAGGAAACTCAAGTCAAATAGAGAGGGAAAAAAAGCAAAAAACAAAACTATTTAAATGGAAAGCAGTTAATTTTTTTTTAAGAAGAGAAGGTGAAATTTTGGTTTCTTAACACTGAAAAAAAATACTACCTATAGGAAAGTCCATCAGGTTTGTTTTGTACTATATGGAAAGGACATCATCTACCTGTTCTGTAGCTTTCTGGAATTTGCCTCCCCCTTTTTTATGTCGCTAATTGTAAGGTCTTTGGTAAAATCTTGTTGTTTTGTAAGCCCCCTCTTTGATGCTGTCTTTGTGGTCTGTGGGTCTGGACTGTGTGTGGTTCCCTGTCTTCCTGAGCACCCTGCGTTCCCAGTAGTGGCACTGAAGGGGCCTTAGGGAGCCCCAAGGACCCACCAACCAGCTCAAGTGTACCCTCTGTGCAACTGGTCTGCCCACTGCTCCTTGCTCCTGCCAGCCCTGTGATCCTCTTTCCATTCTATGTATATCTGAAAGATGGAGAAATAAAAAATTAAAAATAAACATATGTCCTATTTTCTGTGTCTCTAAGGCTGGGAGTAGGTGAGAGATAGTCATGCATACCTGCGCCCAGCTTCTGCTGCGGCTCATTTCTTAATGTGCTGGTATCTGCTCTCTTTTTCCTTGGGTTCCTTGCTCTGGCCAGATACCACACATATGTAGCCCCCCTTTTTTTTTACACATATTGACACACAAATGCACACAATCACACTTAGTTACAGGCAGACATTGCACATAAATATATACCTTGTCATACAGAGTCACAAACACCCATATTCATTATGTTCACAAATAAATATACAAGCATTCACACATCCTAAACCCTTTCCAGAACACATGTATTCACATTCACTCACACAAGTAAACCTACATTCACACTCACTCACGGACACATTTATACATACCAGGATAACACTCACACATTGGCTTATAAACACACAGACTCACATTTGCCCCCTAGTAAACACGTCCTTGAGTCCACAGGCTCAGTCACACACATTCACAAAACCAAGCCAAACCAAACCCCAGAGTTCCACAGACCTTTCCTCGTCCAAGCCTTCACACCAGGCTGTGACTCGGCACCGCCACGGGGCACAAACATACAGAGCTGAAATCCAAAGTTCTAGGCCCCAAGCTAAGGAAGAGCAGAAGGAAAGGGAAGGTGACCACCCAAATCCACTCCTTCTCCGGCCGGCGAGTGGGTGGGCAGGCGGCGTTGGGCACAGGCCGGGCGGGCAAGCAGAAACCTCCCGACCGCCCAGACAGGCCTCCAACCTCGAGATGCTCCCGGCTTTCCGCTCAGCCCGCAAATATTTTCTGCAAGAGCTATTCGGTTATTTTATTTCAATTTATTTTACTTTCATTTAATTTACCTCATTTTAAATTGATCCACGGACCCAAATAAAACTTAAAACTGGGGGAGAAAAAAATGAGCGCCGGGAGCGAGAGGCCGAGCAGTGCGAGTTAGCCGGCTGCTGTGGCCGCATCCCGGTCGCTCTGAGCCCGGCCGCCTGGCCGCCGGGCCTCCCGGGCTCCGCCGGCTGCCTCCGCGCTTTTCTGCCCGCTGTCCGCGCTGCCGGCAACCTGGAAATCTCCGGGGTACAGAGAAAGAGAAAAAGAAGAACAATTTGCGAGGGAGGTTATTTCCTTTCCTGAATTTGGGCGCTGGTAGCTCAATTCAAAATACCGGCGTATATCAGAGGACCTGGGAAAACCCGGGGTGAATTTGGGTTGTTTGGCTCCAAAACATCCCCTTGATTGAGAAATACCGGAGGATGCCGTCTAGACCTTCGGAGCTGATTTTTAGTATTTATTCGATTATAAATCCTGGCTTATTTAAATTTAAAAAACAGGCGTCGGGCACTGAAAGGGTAAGAGGATTGGAAGGAAGCAAGGTTTAGGAGAATCTGTTTACTCTAAATTTGTAAGTAAAAGGCTCCTAAGCCTGCGGTACCCACATTAAGGACCGCAGACCACCCCCTCCCCCCGCAGAGAGCATGGGGAGTTGTCCTTGGGAACCTGGGCAAGTGCACATTTGGACGAGAGAGCCAAGTGTCTGGGTCCGGCTTTGCTCTCCTCCAATTCCTGGGATGCAGAGGCAATCATTCGGTGGCTAGAGTGTCTGCCTTGGCCTCCATTAGGGCCACCTTACTTGGGACAAAAGCTAGGCCCTAGGGGAATCTACGGCCCCCACACCCGCAGTGCTACAAGCCCTCACAGGTGGGGTCCTGCCATCTATAGGGCTGGGAGTGAGGGGGGCATTCAGAGGGGGAAAGGGGGCTTTGACGCTTTCATTTTGCCCCGAGGCTAGTGGCAGCTCTGGGCATTGGCTGTTGCTCCCAACTCACCCCCAAATTGCCTTAGAAAAGACCCTGTGTGGAGGTTTTGGGGTGAATTTTTACTAGAAAAGAAGGACAGAGCTCCAGTGAGAATAGGGAGGTTCCAAAAAGAACCCCCTTCCCAGATGGATGCTTGTGCCTCCTCTGTCTGATTCCCCACACCCCAAAACTCACACCTTCTCAGATTGGGGTTTCCCCAAAAATCGAGAAGGAGAAGAAAAGAAGATGGCGACTGAGAAAAGGGTTGCTGGTGGAGCAGCCATGAAGAAATGCAATAAATTCCTTGTTGTTTTATGAAAATTTACAACTTTGTGATAGAAGTTTATGAGTGGTTGAATCCAGCGATTGGCCAGCGCCGGTCATGTGGCCAGGCGATCGTGAACATGAACTTTTTATCATTTCCCTGGTGGTTATAATGCAGCATTCTTTTGGACACCACACCTAGGTCGGAGCACTGTCGTCCTTCAGGGCTCCAGCCTCTTGATATTTTTATACTTCAGTATCAGCTCGATAAAGCAAAAGAGAGAGAGGAAAACCGAGGGGGAGAGAAAAGAAGAGAGAGCGGGGGAGAGAGAGAGAAGGAGGGGTGGGAATTACACAAAAGAGAGAACCAAAAATAATTTTAATTTCTAAGTTAATTTGCTTGCTGATCTGGGATTTTAGTCATCATGGAGAGTAAATGGACAATCTGCCCAGGACTGCAGCCTGATACCATTTTTCAAAGCCAGAACTTACTCCATTTTCTATGCAAATATCAGAAAAGCGAAACACCCTCTCTCCCAAGTCAGAGAAGGGGAAGCAACGGCTCTCAGGTTGGGACAATATTATCTGGAAGATGAAGAAGAAACCGAACGCTCTTCCCCGCCCCCCTTTCTCCCACCCCTTTCAATCGGAGGAAAGAAACCCCAAGGTCTGCAAAGGTAAGGGAGATTCTACAATTTTCTTCTTATTCTTTTGCATCGGTTTTGTAGGGGGTGGGGCTTGGGTTTGTCTCTCTCCCCCCTCTTCCAAGACAGGGCTGAACCCCACCTCTGGGCGCTGCAGGGAGAGGCTTCCTAGGAAATTCGGTGGCTGAGAGAGGGGTGGTTGCTTCCTGGAGGAGAAGCAAGGCAGGGAAGACGGTCGGAGGAACCGAAAGGGGCCACGGGAGGCGAGCTCTAAGTGGCCTTTTTAAGCTGGGAGAAGACGTTTAAGCTAGAGGGCTGCGAAAGAAAAGATAGGGGGTGTCTGGACTTGGGGTGCCGGCATAAAGCCGGTTGCTACGGCCTCTGTGGGTTTGCGCCCCCTCCCCCTCCCACCATCTCTCCCTTGTTCCGGCCTCCCCCAATTGCCCCGGCGCAGTTCTCTTGCCCGGTGCGGGTACGGGTCTCCGTGGCTTTCCGGCACCGTTGGCACGAGGGGCGGTGGCGCTGAGAGACGTCCTGGTCTCTGGAGGGCCTGGAATCTCCGTTGAGGCCAGCGAGGGTGAGCAGGCGGCTAGAGAGATACAGAAAGAACAATTCACGGAGAAATACTCATTATCTCCCTTCGGAAACATTTCTGAAATTAAAGGGCTGTGGGTGGAGGCACCCAAATTGAGGGAAACCCCCTCCTCCCAAGAAGCCTGCCTGAAAATGCTCAGTTCTTTGGCCACTCCCGTAGGAGGGAGGCTCGCTCTGCAAGGAGACAATTTTGTGTTTTTTAACGCGGTAGGTTACAGCGTGTTGGTTTCTGTGTAATACTGGTTCTGTATTGGTATGGGATGTGTGGATTTCTGTGGAGGAGAAAATTGCCATGTGTGTCTGATGTGGAAACGTTTCAAACTTTCCTGGATCCAAATGTGGTGATTGTGAAGAAGCTGTTTAAAACGTTGTTGTTTTAGGTATGGAAACAAAAAAGAAAAATAAAGAGAAGAAAATTAAAAGAAATTCCCATTAGGGGATTTGATAGTGTCTGGACTAGAAAGCTGCCTGGCACTGAGCTCAGACAGCTAGTCTTGTCCCTCCGGCGCCTGATTCCATTCCTGAGCCAGGCCTGGGGTAGGGGGTAGGGGGTAGGGGGTGGGGGGAGCCGGGAGAAAAACCGTGGGGCGGGAAGCCTAGATTCCTAAAGTAGCTGGTGGGGTTGAAGAAGGCGCCAGTCGCTAGGTGAAGACTTAAAAATAGAGAGGGGTTCTGGGGAAGCTGCCAGCTGAGAGATAAGGGACTTAGGGCTCGTAGAGCAGGAGAGACTGTGATTTAGTTTGGTTTGCAGAAATGGGTGATTGCTTTCCTCTTTTTAAGGACCAGATGCAGAGATTTCAATCTCGGGTCTCTGGTGGCCCAGGGATTGCAGGGTCTGGATGCGCATAGGGGAATATTGGCCTTCTCAATACTGAGCTGAGAAGAGAGAGAGCCACTTGTGGCGCGGGAGGGGGCCCCTGGTGGCACAGGTAGATGCCCTGGAAGCAGGCCCAGTTATGGGTGCCTGAAGGGACCCCTCGGCTGCGAAGTCAGAGAAGTTCTCGGCCAGCACCCGCGGCACTCGGAGCCTATTCTCAAAGGAAAAATTCCCCAAACCTAGCCAGACTAAAGGTCTTTTTCTCCTGTAGTCTTGCCGGGGTATAAATCATCCCTTAGACACTTCGCTCTGACCCAAATTATGCGGTTTGCTGCCATCTACCGTCGGTTTGGAGACATGCGGCTTCGGCGCCGCAAGCTCGGCGACGCTGCCTGAACCCGGCCCCACGCCCGGAGCCCCCAGCCGCTCAGGTTCGGCGGGATTCCGGGGACTTTCGGGCCAGATTATCACCTTCCGCTGGATCTTGGTTCCAGCTCGCCCACATGTGGATTGGAAAACGAGGATCCCTCTCTCTGTCAGGCCCATCCCAGCTCCAAACCTGGCGGCTGGCTGGGGGAAGCGGCTTTTTTCTAGGGCATATTTTAAAAGGACTAATACTGCATCTGGCGGGAATGGGGCCCTGAATCAAAGGGTTGGGGGATCAGAGTCGAGAGCCCTCTCCCCGACGTCCCCGACAAACTCAAGAGGGGATCACCAGGGCCGCTAGGGAGATCCATCCGAGGCCAAGGCTGTTCAAGGTTTATTTGGTTTTCTTTTCGGCCAAGGGAGGGGTCCTGCAAGGGAGGCGCCGGCCCGGGCAGTTCCACTCGGTTGTCAAAAGACAAACCGAGTCTGTGTTCTCCGGGTTGACTGGTGGGTCTTGCCAGTTCCTTGGCCGGTTGAGTGTATGGTGAAAGAACTGAACCGAGCTTTCTGGAAATTGTTGGTGTCTGCAAGTGAGCGAGTGTGTGTCCCCTTCCCCATTCCCAATCATTTCAAGCGAAATCGACACAAACATGCTTTGGGAAAAAGCGGGGAGAGGGGATCAATCATTAAGGAAGCAAACCATTGTAATTTCCGTTCCTGCCCGACTCCTCACACCCGCTGAAGCCGACTGCTTTCCCAGGAGGGGGTGGCGAGGGCGAGGGTACGCGCCGCTGCCGCCGAGTTTGAATATTGGCCCGTCTCACGGGTTACTGATTAGCTCGGGCTTTCAAGCCGCAGGAGGAAGCTCTGGCCGCTCCTTTCAAGGTGCTGTGGCCCCAGTTCCTGGGCGGGGGGCTCCAGGAAATTGCCTCTGGTGCCAGTCAGGCCTAGGTGTTACGGGGTCTGGAGCTGGAGGAGCTGCCGAAGTGGAGGGGCCCAGCGGTACTAGGGGCAAACGCGGGGTCTCTGCGGCCCGAGGCTCTGGCGCCTTGCGAGTCTGCCTCGCAGGAGCAGCCCTTTCAGCTTTTCAGCAGAGAGTGACTTTCTGGCGGCTGGAAGGCCCGGCCCAGTGCAGGAGCCCCCAAGGGAGTGCTCCCTGAAAGTCTTGGGCCCCTCGGAGGTTTTTCTTGCGGACAATCGGAAGGACAGATGGAGAGGGGAAGGCAGCTGTACAGAGGGTTGAAACCTTTAAGGGCTCTTAGGGTGCCCATGGGCCTGGGGAGAGGGAGCTGAGGGCCACTGCTCCCCTCTCCAACAGAGAAGATGCCATTCATTTGCATAATGGAAATGTCTTTGTACCTTGCTTTGGAGGAGCCAATTTTAAGGCAGTGTTCCCTGTAAACTGCTCTCAAAGATTGGGAGAGGCCACACGGCTCCTCTGGGAACATATATGTTCCCCAAGCCCAGAGAATCGTGGAATCTAGAGGAAGAATTGGGTTGAGATGTTTGAATTCACCCCACCCCAATCAGAGTTGAGATTGGGGTGGGGGAAGTTGCCCACAACTCTTAAGAGCTGGGAGTGGGAGGGAGCTTTGCAGCTAAGAGGAAGTGGGAAGCCTGGACAATGTCTTAATACCCATCCCCTCCAAACACCTACTGGCACATACCCTCCCTGAGATTACCAGTGCAGGAGAATTCTACTCTGGAGCTGAACACAACTTCGACATTTACCGGGGAGCTGGAATGTGTGTATGTCCACAGGACCACAGATTCACAGCTCAGGAAATTACAATTATAAGTCCTGCCAATGGGATTTCTATACAATCCTTCTGTTGTGTACGCAAGACTTAAAACACATTTACATCCACCTCTCCGTACACACACCTCCTCCTTGAGCAGGGAGAGACATCCCAGACCAGCAGATGGCTGTGCCCACTGTGTATTTATATGTTCCCTCTTGGAGACAGACCGACGACGGTGGATGCAACCACAGACAGATTCATAGAGATCTGACTCCAGAAGTCAGGCAGCCTCTGGCCCAGCCCTGCCTGCCTGCTCTTTCTCCCAAACAAACGGATCAGACGAATAAACGCTCATAAATACCTCTGGGCTTAGATAAGAGCGATGAGGCGCTATTTCCTTTCATGCCCGACTCCAGGCGCCCAGGCCCTGCCTTTGCGGCTCCATCTCACGACAGGCAACCTGCAGAGGTGAGGTTAATTTGGGGCTATGACTCTAAGGATAAGGCGATTGTTTTCGTGCTTCTATCATAGGGGAAGTCTTCATCTCTTACTGAATCTTATGTTATCCAGGCTTCATGGGAAAGGCCATACCAAACAGTCCTAGTCTGAGGACACTGTGACCAGAAAGGAGGAAGGGAGGGCTGAGGCCCAAGGCCCAGCCTCAGTAGCAAGGAGGAGGGAGGTACACAAGGCACTCTCTCCACCTTGCTCCTCCAGCCCAAATGTTCTCCATTCCTTTCCAGGAGTGGGCCTAATCACAGCTGGATTTGAGCACTTATGACTGCATCATTAGGAGGCTAGAGTTTATCTTTTAAAATCTGACAACCCCCACCTCCAAAGAGGGGCTAGGAAGTGGTTGATGGGACAACCAGGAATAGCCACTTAACCATAAAGGCACAGCAGAGAAGTTGTCCTAAGTTTAGGGAGCCTTGTGGGCCGCTTTGCAACAACCCAGTTCCATCCCTGGTCACTAACCTCAATCCTTTACCACTTTTCCTAGTGTCTTGTGCCATCTTCAGTGGGCAGATTTGGCCTACAAAAAGGAGTCCAGAGAACAAGTCAGAGAAGGGTCAGCCTGGTCCCTTCATCATCAGGTTTTGTCCCACATTCTGGCCCATTCCTGGCCCCAGGTCCAAAGCTTGTCATCCTTTATGCGCATTAGAATGTTGAAAATACACTGTGGTTCAGTCTTCCAGGCTGGTTCCAATGCTCATTTTCCTAAAATAAGAGTCAGAGATGTACACACTCTTTCACACCAAAGCTTGTAGGCAGCAGGCTGGTGATACATATATGAGAGGTGGGAGGGATTGTAGAGATGCTGAGAGACAGAAGGGTAGTGAGCATCTGGAGAGGGGATACGGAATGATAGTGGTAAGCTGCCTGCTGCGGCCCCAGGAGGACCCAACCCTCCCCTTTATAAAATGAAACAAAAACTGTCTTGAGAAAGAATTAATTAAAAAAGAACTGTCAGCTTCTGGAGAGACCTGGAAAAGGAGCGATGGCTCCTCTCTTCCCAGTGGTTTCTCATTGTCTCCAAAATCAGGAGGGTCTGCAGACCTGGAACTGGAGGAGGAAAAATTTTCTTTCCTGTACTTACTGAGGCACCTTTGATACCTAAGAATTTGTAGCCCAGGATATTCTAACGTCTTTTGGGGTAGGAAGTGGGGTGGAGGGAGGGTTTCAGGCAGGATAGGGATCAGACAATCCTCTCACCCCTCCTCTCCCTATCCCCTTCTTCCCAGTGCCCCTTCCTGTGCCAAGAGCAAGCAGTACATACTAGAACCAGGCAAGATATCTTGGGCAGCGGCAGCGGTAGCCTTCCAAGAAGCTCCTAGCCTAACCGCACAGCAAAAGGGAGAAGCTTTTAGGCTCAGACCCTCCTCCCAATTCCCAGTCTTCTGGGTCCTCTGGCCTGCCTCTCAGACTACAAGAGCTGTAAAGAGGCAGGAATAATAAGCCCAGGCTTGGAGGAGATGGAGTAGGTCTGAGAAACAGGAAAAACGGTTTTCAAAACCTGGGAAGGAGATGGTTTCTTCTTGTTTTGCTTCTCGATTTCTGAAAGCGATGCTAATCAGCGGAGAACTCTTCTCCCCTCCTACCAACACAAAACCCGAGAAACCAGCCTTCTCCTTTAGTTCTCTTCTAGGGAGACTGAGATTCCAGATTCCGAGATATTTATCCACCTTCCCTTGAGGGAATGGGGCTCAAGCAAGTCAGGGGTTAACTTTTCTGAAAACACAATTAACTTTTTCCTATTCTGCGTGGGGAGGGGAGGGATATATTTATTTAATCACTGGAGGATGGGGTGGTCTCAATCCAAGTGCTCCCTCCTCCCTCAAAGGCACAGACGCCTCTTTCGCAGATCCTACGTAGGTGGAACGGGACGCGTTGTGCTGTTGGGGAGAGAGAGAGAGAAAGCAGAAGGAGAAGGAGGAAAAAAGGTTGATAGGTTTGTGCGCGGGTCCCTCGCGCGGGCTGCGCTCCTCCTGGGTGCTATTTGACAATTCCTGCCTCTGCCATTGGTCAGTGTTGGATCAGATGGTTGTATTTCCTTCTGGCCCTCACTGGCACCTCGCCATCCCCCCTCAGCTAAAACCCAATCTCAGATATACTACTAATAGGCGCGGCGCTCGGACTATAAAACACAACAAATCATAAACCCGGCGGAGCAGCAGCGGCCGCGCGCGCCTCCCCTCCCAATGAGTTCCTATTTCGTGAACTCCACCTTCCCCGTCACTCTGGCCAGCGGGCAGGAGTCCTTCCTGGGCCAGCTCCCTCTCTACTCGTCGGGGTATGCGGACCCTCTGAGGCACTACCCCGCGCCCTACGGGCCTGGGCCCGGCCAAGACAAGGGCTTTGCCGCTTCCTCCTATTACCCGCCGGCCGGCGGCGGCTACGGCCGGGCGGCGCCCTGCGACTACGGGCCGGCGCCGGCCTTCTACCGCGAGAAGGAGTCGGCCTGCGCGCTCTCGGGCGCCGACGAGCCGCCCCCGTTCCACCCGGAGCCGCGGAAGTCCGACTGTGCGCAGGACAAGAGCGTGTTCGGCGAGGCCGAGGAGCAAAAGTGCTCCACCCCGGTCTACCCCTGGATGCAGCGGATGAATTCATGCAACAGTGAGTGAGACTTGCTGCGACCGCCGCGACCCCCGCGGGCTCCCCCCCCCCCCCACCAGCGTCAGAACTAGAGAGCCCCAATTTTTCCACGGAGAAAGCATCTCGGGTTGGAGCTTAGGGAAGATTGGGCGCCTGCCTCGATCTCCCGCGCTGCCCTCACGCCCTCAAGAGTTGCAAAGTTTGCAAAGTCCCAGATGCACTCCGAGCCAGGGGGAGCGAGTGGGTTCTCTGCGAGGGCCAGGCCGCAACCGAGATCCGGGTCAGGGAGGCAGGCAGAGTCCGCGCAGCCACTGGTTGGGCTCTCCCTGGCGCCCCCAGCTCTGGCCCGGTCCCCCACCCCAAGACTGTTCATTAAAAACGGAGTACGTCATGGGAAGGGGGGCGGCGTGACGCTGGCGAGGGAGAGTTGAGTCTGTCCCGGACTGGTTTTCCCTGGGGGTCGGGGGCTGGGGAAAGAGGAGGCACCCGGAAAGGGGTGGTAGTCAGAGGAGGGGGGGAGAATAAGGGGAAGAAAGAGAGGGAGCGGGCGGAGTCGGAGAGAGGGAGAAGCAGGCGCCGGGGTCTCAGGTTGGATTATTTGTCGGTCTTAAATCCCAAATTGATGTCCATTAACGGGACACGAAAGTGAGGAGCCCTTAATGCTGACTACGGATCGATCCACGTCATTACAGATTAAGGGCCGGAATCTATCACGGGGTGGTGGGGGAGCCAGATGGAAAAAAAAGATGCGTCTAGGAAGAGACACACCTGGCCAGTGCTTCTCCAGCCCCTCCCCCTAGGCTCAGGTGGGATTTAAAACTGCTCCTCCCATCCCCCCACCAAGAATCTAGACAGAAGGCAAAAGCCTAGGAGACCCGGAGGGAATCTGGAGGGGGCGCTGGAGGAGTGAGGAAAGGAGGGGGTGGGCAAGGAACCAGGGAGAGTGGAGGGCATCCCGGGACAGGCTAGAGTCCCCATTTGAGGGTCGAATGGGGGAGGGGGGTTCTGGCCTTGGTAACCCCAGGCCTCAACATCTCCTCTCTGCGTAACAGGTTCATCCTTTGGGCCCAGCGGCCGCCGCGGCCGCCAGACCTACACGCGCTACCAGACGCTGGAGCTGGAGAAGGAGTTTCACTACAATCGCTACTTGACGCGGCGGCGGCGCATTGAGATCGCGCACGCCCTGTGCCTGACGGAACGGCAGATCAAGATCTGGTTCCAGAACCGGCGCATGAAGTGGAAAAAGGAGAGCAAACTGCTCAGCGCGTCTCAGCTCAGTGCCGAGGAGGAAGAAGAAAAACCGGCCGAATGAAGGCGCTGGCAGGGGGCGGGGGGACGCGAAGGGAGAGGCCTGCGGGGAACGGAGGGCAGCGAAGAGCTCCGGGAAAGGCTCTGCGGGCGGGGGAGCCTGGGGACCTGCTCTCCAGAGCGCGACAGGCGGGGCCCCGCGCTCTCCTGGACGCCCCCGCCCGCAGAGCGCTCCCTGGGCGCTGGGAGGCCGTGCTGCCTGAGCCCAGCCGGCACCCCAGCGCCGCCTCCATGCCCGCACAACCGCCTCCGCCCGAACAGGCTCCCGCGTGAGAACTGAGGACCGGACTCACTTGATGTTTCCTGGAAGCAGAGCAAAATGCTCTTGTCCGTGTCGCGTCTCATTTCGTCCATGTCGCCCGTGCACGGTTCAATGGTAGATTCGCAGTCCCCTCAGCGGGGGCCTCGAAGACTCCCTGACCCCAGACCTCTCTCCCAGCCCCTCCCCAAAGCCACTGGAAGGAGCACATACTACCTAGAAGTAAGAAGAGGAGCCTCAGAAGAAAACAAAGTTCTATTTTATTAATTTTCTATGTGTTGTGTTTGTAGTCGTGTCTTAGCTCTGGACGTGAAATACTTCGGTAATAATATTAATATTATTAATAATGATAATAATAATAAAGACGTAAAACCTCGCTGCTCAGTCACCTCTGCTCCTCCCCTGCCACTCCCCCACCCCCACCGCCACCCCTGCGTCCCGGTGCCGGAAACTCTGCAGCGAAGGCCGGAGCTCTGGTCGGCCCCAGAGGGCCAGAGGCGACTCGGAAGTTACAGTTGAGATAAAGGCTGCAGCGGTCCGGCCCAGGTTCCAACGCCGCGCCTCGCCGGTGCTGAGGCTCACAACAGCCTCTTCTCGTGCAGAACTGGGGGACGGAGAAGAGTCGTTCCCCTTTTATTCTCTAGCTTTTCTTCGTTTGTCCGTGGCAGGAGGGAACGCCACCGAGGCCCCCTAGCCGGGAGCTCCTGCAGAGACTGAGCTAGGCGGGTCTCTGTGCCTCAGCGCTGGGTTATGTCCGCAGGATCCCTGAGGCCGATGATCTTTGGCCTGCCCACATGGCCTGATTTCCGCCGGCCTTGGCCCTCGGCTCCTGGCCTAAATTGGGGCCACCGGGTGTCTGTCTCCCTGCCCACAGCTGCAGTCTCCAGGCGTCCCTTCCTGCCTCAAGTAGCGGCTTAGCGACAAGTAGGGGGATGTGAAGCCGCCGGCAGGCGCCTGGGCGAAGGGCAAGACTTTCCCCTGCTCTTTGGAGACCTGAGGGCAGGAAGCCAGGTGATGGGGCAGTTTGGTCACATCCCATCAACTATAACGGACCCATTCTGTCCCCACCCCATCCCACCCCCCACCCCCACCCTCACCCAGGCGACAAGATGAGGAGACTGTTTTCCTTTCTTCCTCCTCCCTCTCTTTCCCTTTTTTTATTTTTAAAGAAAATAGCCGTCCGGCAGAGGGGGCCCAGCTGTGGCGGTCTCTGGCCGCCAAGCGCGCTCAGCAAGGCGCTGCTGGTCCTCCGAACTCCTTTCCCGGGAAGGCGTGAGCCGCCCGGCAAATTCTGAAACTACCCACATGCCAGCAAGGGGTCTCAAGTAGGGATTCCCAAGGCAATAGCAGGCAGTTGGTGAGAAAGCGGAAGGATTCTTCCTTGATCCCAGAATCTCAGGACCACATTTATAGCCAAACCCGAGTCCCTGATGCGGTGGCCTCTACCGTTTTTCTCCCATCTAAGCCACTTGGCCCCAGCTGGGCTCTTCTTTTGGGGTCCCTATCCTGTTCTGCCATCCTTCCGTCCTGGGCTAAGGATGAGGAAGAGTATTTCAAAGTTCTCAGGGGACCCGGAGAAGCGAAAGTTTCTCCTTCGAACCCTTGGCTTTGCCCCACGGGCTTGGCCTGGATGTTGTGGATGGACCACTGCAGCCGGGTCAGGAAGCAGACCAGGCCGGGCTCACAAGGGAAACCCTTTGCAATAATTGTTTTTCACACACATCTTCCAACCTCTCCCCCATTTCTGCCCCCAACTCGGAGACTTGCAAGGCCCGAGTAAAGGAAGAGCAAATCAAGCTTTGGTCACCTTCAGTTAAAATAATAATAATAATAACGACGACGACAGGGAGAAGTACCGAACGATAGACAAACTCCACTTACGAGAAAGTGGGTAAAGGCTTAATCGGGTTTCTCTTCTAAAAGACTCAACCCTTCGGGTGAGCCTAGGCCGGGTTTCTTTCTAGCCCGGCGGTTGCACGGAGCCAGCAGGGAGGCAGTCGTCGCCGCCATGCCAGTCAGCGGCCCGCGCTCCCGCCGTTCGCCGGGAGGTGGCGCGCTCTGCTCAGAGGCCGCCACCAACCTTCTCCCTGTTTCTCCCCCTTCTCCTTTTTCCCCCTCTCTCGGAGGCTCGCATTGAATCGGCCCTAACGATTCTCGGATCGTCATTATTTGTAACCATAGAGCATGAATTACCTCTTGAGGTCATCAGCGAGAATTTACGACTGGTCAACAAAAGCACGTGATTCCCTAACGCCCCCCCATCCCCCTTCCAACCCCCCCCCCATATTTGGCCGCATACATAGCAAAACGAAGTACAGTGCATCGCTATAATTCATTAATACATCATAAATCGTGAAGCACAGGGTTATAACGACCACGATCCACAAATCAAGCCCTCCAAAATCACCCAAATGAGCTCGTACTTTGTAAACTCCTTCTCGGGGCGTTATCCAAATGGCCCGGACTATCAGTTGCTAAATTATGGCAGTGGCAGCTCTCTGAGCGGCTCTTACAGGGATCCCGCTGCCATGCACACCGGCTCTTACGGCTACAATTACAATGGGATGGACCTCAGCGTCAACCGCTCCTCGGCCTCCTCCAGCCACTTTGGGGCGGTGGGCGAGAGCTCGCGCGCCTTCCCTGCGCCCGCCCAGGAGCCCCGCTTCAGGCAAGCGGCGTCGAGCTGCTCCCTGTCCTCGCCCGAGTCCTTGCCCTGCACCAACGGCGACAGCCACGGCGCCAAGCCCTCTGCTTCGTCCCCCTCCGACCAGGCGACCCCGGCCAGCTCCAGCGCCAATTTCACCGAAATAGACGAGGCCAGCGCGTCCTCGGAGCCTGAGGAAGCGGCGAGCCAGCTAAGCAGCCCAAGCCTAGCTCGGGCGCAGCCAGAGCCCATGGCCACCTCCACAGCCGCGCCCGAGGGGCAGACTCCGCAGATATTCCCCTGGATGAGGAAGCTTCACATCAGCCATGGTAATTCTCGCTCTCGCTCCCCTTTTTGTCTTCTCGGCTTTTCCTTCTCCACGTTTGGGGGTGGGGGGAGTCGGCGAGGAGAGCTTGGCTTTTCCTCAAATATAGATTTCTCTTTTTCGGAGGGGGAGAAAAAGCTCGGAGGGACAGAGCCAAAAGAGGGCTTAGCTGGGGGGTTGAAGAGGAGTATTTTTAATAATTTGTTCACAGATTCGCCTTAGGTTTTATTTGCCCAGCTGTACTAGCTTTAGGATGAAGGATGGGGTTTATGTAACATGGGGAAGGGTCCTGCTTGCCCCCGAAATTTTGAGACTGCTTTTAGCAGAGGAGGGGCGAGCAGTAAAACGAGCTTTCCAGGGCAAAAGTGCAACCGTTCTCCTCCCTCCCGGGGTGAGCGGCCGCCTGAGCCCAGCGAAGGGTGAGGCACAGGGAGGGAGCAAGAGACAAAGCCGGGCGCATTCGCTGCGGGCAGAAGTGGGGGCTGTAGGAGAAGGGGGCATCAGGAAACAGGCTCGGATGCGGGCATCTGGAGTGGGGAGGATCGGAGCTGCGGTGAGCTGGGTGCCGGGGACGCCTGGGTCCTGCTCCACGCCCCCCTCCCACCCAGTGCCCCCTCCCTTAACCAGAATAACGCGGCCTCGCCGCTCTGCTCTGTCTGCTCCAGACATGACCGGGCCGGACGGGAAAAGGGCCCGAACCGCGTACACCCGCTACCAGACCCTGGAGCTGGAAAAGGAGTTCCACTTCAACCGCTACCTGACGCGGCGGCGGCGCATCGAGATCGCCCACGCGCTCTGCCTGTCCGAGCGCCAGATCAAGATCTGGTTCCAGAACCGGCGCATGAAGTGGAAGAAAGACAACAAACTGAAAAGTATGAGCCTGGCTACAGCCGGCAGCGCCTTCCAGCCCTGAGCCCGCCGGGAGGAGCCCGGGCGGCCCAAGAGTTCATGCCGCCCCCAGCCCTGGCCCCTCCAAGCCTCCTCGCGCTGCCGCCGCCCGCTGGGAACCGGTTCCCACGAGCCTGCCTCAGCCCGGGCCTTGTGTTACGATTTTTCGTTTGGTCTTAGGTCTTCCTGTGGCTCCCTCTCTCCTGGACTGGTTAATCTTGTTATTATTGTAATAATAATGATAATTATTATTTTCCCTCCATGCTCCCCACTCCCCTGCGTTCACCCCCAATCCGCCAGTGTTTCTGAATGTTCGTGTCTGTGGTTGCACTCCTTCCCCCAGGAAAAAAAGAAACTCGCATGTTTAATGTGAACTTTCCCCTCCCCATCTGTGTTATAACTTATTTATAAAAGGATGATCGCTGTATTTTGAGTTTCAGCTGGAAACTTCTCTAAAAGGGGCAGCAGTTGAGGTGGGATAGTGCCGCAGCGCGGGGCCCAGCTGAGCTGGCCTCGGAGACCGGGAGTCCATGACTGTGTCTCTTTCCTCCTTCCTCTTCCTCCTCTCTCCCCACTCCCAGGCCCAAGTTTCCTGAGGCTTGGTCCTGAGGTGGGAGGGAGCTAAGGGGGACCAAAGGGGTGATGTTGAAAAGAGGAAAGGTACATAGTGAGATTTAAGTTCCTGCCGCCTGGGTAGGCCCCACAAGGCCTGGTCTGGGAGCCTCAGAAAACAAAAATAATCCTCAGTGTAAAATGTCTTGTGTATTTCTCTGTGAATCCATGGGTCTGGTATAGAGGGCCCAAAGCTTGTAAATATGGGGATAGTCTGGGTCAGACCTATCCCCTCTTCCCTACCCATTTCGATTCCAAGACCATTTGTAGTGAGCGAGTGGATGCTGTGCTACGTGTGAAATCTGTCTTTGCCGGGCCTGTCTCAGTGATTCGCTTTTGGTATTTGTTTGTAGCTTTCCTTGAAGTCAAATAAATGTCTCCCCTCCTCCACTGCCCTTCCACTTGTCTTTTCTCTGGGGACCTGCTTCTCCCATCACCAGGCACACCCTAGACCATTCTTGATAGATCTGGGGTGTGGGGAAGGGAGAGTAGGATGCTCCCCAGCAGCCCCTCTCAGCCTCCTAAGTCTCTGCTTAGTCCAGCGGTACTTGGGCCAGGGGACAGGCTTTCATGCCTGGGGGACTGAGAGGCCCAGAAATCCCACCTGAAGCTGAAGCAAGGGACAAGGGAAAGGCTGAGCTGGACTCCACCCTGGTCTTCCACCAGCTGGCCAGAAAAGTCTCTGGAAACCTCTTCAGGAAAAGTAATTTGGGCCTAAGCCCTAAGCAGGAGGCTCCTGGTCTTGGAAGAGATACAGGCCTGCCCAGCCCCCTGGCCCCCTAGTCTAAATCCCAATTCAACCCTGTTACCCAGTAGGCAACCCCCACCCCCTCCAAAAAAAATCAGCTCAATTTCAAAGGTTTCCTCTTACCCTCAGTCTTCTCTACATTTATCAAGGGCTTCCTCTCTCCAGGGGCCCAACTGACCTGCCCTCTTGATTAGGAGCTGGGTTCCCTCCTAGAAGGCCCTTGGTTTCCCCTTCAGCCGAACTGGCCCAGGGCCCGGGCCCAGTCCTCTTCCATCCAAGTCAGCCTCCACCCTGAGTACAAGAGTCAAGTCTGGACACTTACCCAGTCCGTCCCTTCCAGCTTGGCCCAACTTCTTACAGGGCTGGGGGAGGGGAGGGGGAGCTGGTGAGGAGGCAGCCGAGGGTCTTGGAGGCTCTATTGGGCCCTCTTTCCCCCTTCCCCCTTGACTTTGTCCCCCTTTGTCCATAGCAAACTATCCCAAAAGTCGCTATGACATTTAGATGTCAAATGGATAGGGGTTTTATCTTGAAGTTAGATCGTAAAAATCGCGGAGAAGTCAGACAGATACCCCTCACTGGCTCGAGAAAGTCACGTGAGGTCCATAAAGTTAGTTTTATGGTTTTGGGGAGTTGACACCGCGCGGTATATTTCACATTCTCCAGAATGTTAAGTGACACTTTAACTGCTCGCTGTGGTGGGGAAGGGGGCAGAGGTAGGTGAGCGCTCTCCGGGCCCAGAAGGCGGTGGTGTGGCGGCAGCCCAGGCCCAGCTCTCCCGCAGTAAGTTGCTTCCAGCTTTCGCTTTTCCCCTTGAAACTGTGGGGCTTGAAACTAGGGGAAGGAAACCGTGCCTCCAGCAGGGCTATAGGGTAATAAGTGGGAGAAATTTAGCCTGGTTTTGCACCAAGTTCTGACCAGCTGGGTGTCTGAAGTGGGGCATCTAGTTCAATGTGATAAGGCCTCCGCAGTCGTTGGGTGCCTGGTTTTATTTGCAGGAGTGCCTGACTTTTTGTGGGCAAAAGGCTTGTGTGGGTTCCTTCAGTCCTCTTGGAAATTTAGGGGGCAAAAATGAGGGGTGTGTACTGCTGATAGGAGGGCCCCATGTTGCGGGGGGCACTCCACTACTGGCCATCTTCAAACAGACGCCTCCCCACCCCTAGGAAAGAAACTTTATGACATTCATTTGTCAGGGGTGTGTGGGGGCGCGCCGTTAGGCACTTTTATCTGGATACATCTGAGCTGAGAAAAAGCTTGGGGAAGGCTAAGCAGCTGCTGTGGGCTGCCTTGCACTGGCGCACTCTCTGGCTTTTAGATCTTTGAACCCATGAAAGGGGGTACCTGAGTTCTCCATGCCTTCATCAGGGCTATCTGGAATGGGGTGTGCCGCGCCTGCCTGCCTTTGCACCCAACTTCAGACTTTTGGTTCCAAGCCAACCTGCTGACTTGACTCTATGTAGGGTCCTGAGGTCCCAATGGGGAGCAGAGGAGGGCATTTCCCTCAAATCCAAAACCTAATTCCTGGCCAGGAGTGGGGAGAAGGGGAGAGCTTCTTTTTATGTCTAGAGGATCTGTGTGTTTAAGCAGATCCCTAGCGATCCCTCCAAAAATAAAAGTTGCTGAAGAACGCAGATTCCCAACTGTCGGGAGAGTAAAAGGGTCTCAGGAGCTGCGAGAGAACATTGGAAAGGTGTTCTCTTTCCTCTCCTTTCTTCTTCTCTCCCTACCAGAGCCTAGAGGCCCTTTGTTTTGTGGCACCACAAACCAGAAGGATTGCCTTATTTGACCCCCAGGGGGCCCGTTATTTTCTAAGGATAAGTCACCCTCTTTCTGAAAGCTAGAGGCCTCTTCCTCACCAAATCGACCTCTCCATTTTTTAAGACACATGCGGATCAACCATCCCCTCATGCCTGCTTTTGCCATCTCTAGATATAGCTCGCCAACTCCTGTTGTCCCTGGAATTGGATCTGTGACAACTTAAGGGGTTTCTGATCTTTGGGACCAGGAGAGGTTCACAAGATCCTCCCCTTTTCACATTAAAGAACATCTACACTCTCTCCAGCAGCTGCTCCCTATTCCCTGAGCTCTCAGATCAGGCCTAACTTACTGGTCACCCTTCATGGGCTTTGAGTGCAAAGAGGACAGAGGACAGAGGCTTTGAGTGCAAAGGTGTCCTCCCCTTGGTGTGAAGACACATCTCTCCCAGAATGTTGGGGCATCTGTGTCCCATGGAAAGGAGATTCTGCTCAGTTCCCAGAGGACATCAAGCACCATTTAAAATACTAGTAAAATCCGGAGGCATGACTTCCACAGGTTTCCACTCTGGACAAGGCAAATGAGTTAAATAAAGATGCAAAGGAAGAGTGTAGTGGGCACAGAATCTGATGAGGGGACCCCATTCCTATGGTACCCTTGGTCTCACTCTGATGCCACCAGCCACCCTCTCAGAAACCCCAGACCACCAGGCCTGCTGCTAAAGATTTTTTGGCCCCGTTCCACATCAGTTCTGCAAATTCTGATAAAGAATGTATGGGGCCAGCAGCCCAGGGACATCTGTTCCGCATATCTAGAGAGATTTTCCGGAATGGCAAAGGGCAGCTCTGGAGAGGGTGCCCACTTCTGCCACAATAGCCAAAACTCTTGGAGGATCTCCTCTTGCTCTGAGCAGATCCTATCTGGGGAAGATCCCATCCTAGCTGGGCTTTCCTCTTCCCCACTTCAGGTTCTCTGGGTAACTGTCTTCCCTGAACCCCAGCAAGGATCTGTTGGGGGAGAAGATGAGAGCTTCCCAGGGATTTCTCATGCAAAGGAGCTCTCTCTGCCCCAGGCCGTGTCTTGCTCTCCAGCCTTCCCCAAGACACTCTCCAAGAAAGCTGTTCCTCTCTCTCCTCTCCCCGGCTGCATTCAGGCCCCAACCTTTTGAGCTGCAGGCTGGAACTTACTAGCCCAATCCTCATGCCCATCTGTGGTACTTTCCACCTGGGGCAGGATAGAGGAAACTGGCAGTCGGAGGGTAAGGCTATAGATTCCCTTTTCCCTCTGAGGCCAGCTTGACCACCACTCAATAGACAATTTAGTTTTTTGTTTTACTTGGTTATTTTTTATTATTATTTTTGTTTTGTTTCTCTGAGGCTGTGGTGTGGGAGGAAGTATAAAGAAGTGTAAACAGGAAAGCCAGCCGGGCCTGGAGTTCCAAGCGCCCATATTTCATTGGCAGCTTCCTCTCTGTAACTGCTGCAGGGACACTTAACTCTTCCCTGGCTGTGACAAGTATTCACTGGGGTCTGGTGGGGGGGGTGGGGGGGGGGCGGGATCCAAGAGTAAGCTCCTCTCTTAGGATGGCTCCTTTATCCTGGGGTTTGAATGCTGAGGTGGATGCCAAGGATTCCAAATGAGGGAGAAGCAGACCGCTCAGCAGAGTCCCCCAAACTCAGTCCCTTTTGGGACAGAGCAGAGAAGGCAATTGCCTGTATGGGTTTCACAGCTTGGGATCAGCCCATCCAAGCAAGGAGAACAGGGCTAGCAAGAACACTTCCCCTCTTTTAGAGCAGAGCCCACTGGTCACTGTCTCCATTTTTTGGAGTTTCTCGGAATAATCAGATTTCGAGGCTGGGATCTGCCCACAGCGGGATTTATCGATTGCTGCAGCGCTGTTACACATCCATATTAATTAACCCAGACACCGCCTGGAAACCAAGCTGTTTGGGATGGGGGAGGGGAGAAATTGGGGGCCTTTAAGGAAAATGGACATTTATCAGTAATTCATGCCCTGGGGCTCAGATTGGAGAATCACTTCCCCACAAGAAACACGTGTCTTCCCCAAGCTGCGTGTCCCTTGACTTCTCAGCAAGAAGGGTAAGCCTGACTTACTCTTCACAGTCGGACTACACACTTCTTCAGGGTGGAATTAAACACTTCCCAGGCCCAAACACTTCAGAGTTACCTTGCCCCAGCACTCCGATGGTCGTTGTTTCCAGCAGGACATTTTTAGAGGGGTTAACATCCCCTCTCCACCTTCCTTTCAACTTCCCCAAGGTAGAAGCTTTTTATGGCTTTCCGGGTTGTGTTTAGTGTTTGTTGGTGGTGGTAGTGATGGCCTTCTCCTTCCTCCTATCCCTCCCTCCAAAAAGTGATTAAAATCTGTTAAAGGATTTAATTAAGAGAATTAAATGAAAAGGAAGGAGGCGCAAATGAGTTGGGGGAAAAAACCCACACCAAAGCTATTCTCAACGATTAAATCGCCATTTTAACAATATAATGGAGTTTGCATCCTGAAAGGGGAAATCAACGCTCATATCTCATCAATAATTCATAGAGTCCGGGATCACGCAGAGGTCAGCAGACGGGCCGAGCGCCGGCCTACTTGGGGCTCCGAGCCGCTGCCGCATACATTAGCGCCGCCGGCCGCACCGCCGTCACCTTCAGCGCTCCTACAGGTTTAGGCCGATTTTTTCCTCCTTTTGGCGAATTTACTGAGACCTAGATTTCGGGCTTCAAGAGGAAGTGGGGGATTCAGGAGACTGGAGAGGATTGGACTTCGGGCCATTCTGGACCTGTCGGACCCCGAATAGATCAGCACGTTCCCAAGTTTTAATCTCTTTCTCTCCCGCTTCTTTCTCCTTCGATGCTTCAGGCGTCCTCTGTCCTATCTGTTCTCTCCCTAAATCTCCTCTTGGCCTCCTCTAGCTTCCCCCCACCCCCACCCCCACCCCCCGGCCCCCGCTGCACAGCCACGCTCTGGTCTGAGCCTCCCTAGCTGCGGCCCCGCTGCGGCCTCTGAACGCAGCGGCTGACCATGCCTGACCCCCGGAGCCGGAGCCGAGTAGGATAGGGACGAATGTGTCTAGAGAGGAAGGTACTTCGAAGGCCCCAACACCGCTTGCCTAGTCAAGAGATGACCCAGGAAGGCCCGGTGGAGGGGAGTGTGGATTCAGCCTGAAAAAGGAGCGTTTAGGGGAGCAGAAGGGGGAAAGTCCTTGCATGTGGAAACATCTCCTTTTGGGGCCTTGGGGACACGATGGAGCATAAACCCGATATATCGGAGCTTCTGGTTGTCCTAGTCTCTTTTTCTCCGTATATGTGTCTTAACTCTCTCTTTTCTGTTTACAGATCCCCAAGGGTCCCTAGGGAAGGAGGAACAAAATCCTTCTCTGTGGGAGTTGGGGGCTTGGGAGGTGATATTTGGGAGCAAAGGAAAGCGAAAGAGGGCAGGTCGCTACGCGGCCGCTGCATTAGCTGAGGCAGAGGCTGTAACGTCCCCGAGCTGCCAGCAGAGTCCGCCTTAGACCAAGTTCACAGCCAGGCTGGAGCCTTCCAGGCGCCAGCGAGCGGTCCGGCAAGGTGGCCCGGGGCCCGCTGGGTCTTGCAGAGCCTGGACCCTGAGCTCTCTCTCCAGCCTTCTGGGGCCTGGGCCCCCTCCGGTCCCAAGGAACCCTTCCTCCAAGCTCTATCCACTCCTCGGCCCAGAAACACCCTTCTCGGTCAGCCCACTCTATGGCTGCCGTATGTCCTTTCGCCTGGCAAAAGCCATGGCGCCCCCACTCTAGGGGACACAAGAATGGAGAGGGGTGGGTCGTCAGAAGCTCTTCCAGGCATCTACCATGAGAGATGGTGAAAATGCGGGAAGTGGTGAAAAAAAGTCGGAAGTGCAGTTGGCATCTTTTCCCGAGGAGTTATTTAATAATGGAAAAAGATTGACTCCTTTTTCCCAGGTCTAAGGCCCTTAGTGGGGGTAGTAGGCGGGGAGGGGGGGGGGCGGGGGGCGGCGGAAGGGGAGTCCGGGGGTAGGGGGCGACGGGGGAAGGGCAGGGAAAATGGTTTGCGCTTGGGTTTCTGCACCCGGAGCGGCAGAATGAGACCCTGGGCGGAGAGGCCAGTGTTATTGCCGGAGGGGTCGCAAAGTTGGAGGGTCAAAAGTTTACAGCGTGCGTGAGCCGGCCGCGGCGGGGGCGGGGTGGGAGAGGGGAGGAGGCTGTGTGTGTGTGAAGAGAGAAGAGAGCAAGCTGGGGATGCTCGAGGTAAGGAAGACTCGTGGGCTCGGGGAGTGGGGTAGCGGCGCTGAGAGCGGAGAGGCAGATATCTGGGGAAGGAGAACGGAAGGAAGAAGTCCTCCTCCCCAGACTGGCTCTGGTGGGCTAGGGAGATGCACAAAATAAAGCGCTCTGGGCATGGCCAATCCTCTACGCAATATTCTTTCCTAAAGATAACCTTTGAGTCGCCATATAAAATTTAATTAAAACCTACCCAGCCGCACACGTTTTAAAAATCCAATTACCCACACGTCCTTGTAGGACGTTTGGTGGGGCCAAGGAAGCCTTCCAAGGCTTCCTGATTCCCACCCACACCAGCCCCATCAGGCTTCCTCTAAAGGGGCAAAATAGCTGGATCCCCCAGCTCCTTCTCCCTCCAGGCAGGCTAGTTTTTCAGGGATTCCTAACCCTCAGGTGGGGTCCAGGCAGTTGGAGTCCAGTAACCATGGGCCAGGACTAGAGGGAGTTTAAAAACTCCTATCCCTCCTTGCAAAGTGCTTGAGTTTAAGCAGTTGGATATTGAAAGAAGGTTACCTTAATTCTCTCACTCTCTCCCAAACCTACACTTGTGTGTTCTTTCAGAATGCCTCTCTTCCTGTTTCAAGGAGGGAGGGAAAATGAGAAGGAAAAATACTGAATGGCCTCACAGAGATCTTTCTAACTGGCGACCTGAAATGAACTTTGAATCTATGCATTGGGCTTAGCTCATAAGTATACCGCTTAGAGACACTGTAATTATAACACCAGGACATATGCTTATTTAGGATCTTTAGATGACTGTTTGTTGCATTATGAGATGTCATCGTTCTCTTCTAAGCATTTCATATTGGAGGTGCTCTCTGGGTGTTTGTCCTGCCAGAAAAAAAGGTAATTTGAGAGTTTTCATATCAACGCCTTTTGAAACATGGCCAGAAAAGATAACAAATCAATTTGACCCCAGTTTTTTTTTTTTTTTTTTTAATTAAACCAATTGGGTATGGGTCCTCCTTTCTGCTTGGCCTTCAGGCAGATTTTTCTGGGGAGTCAGGCCAGGAGGGAATTCCTGGGTTCCAGAGGAAGGAGAGGTCAAAGCCTGAACTCAAGAATCTATTTCTATCTGTTCTTAGTCTCTTCCCCTCCACTGCAGGACAGTGTTAGCAAGTTGATAGTTTTGTGGAGTAGAATGGGTCCTGGGCTTGGTGGGGCCTCACAATTGGGAATGGGAGACTTCTGCCATCCCAAGCCAAGCTGGGTGCCTTGGGATGCTTAGTCCCAACCTCCCCAAACTAGGGGGATACCCCTTTGGAGACACTGGCCTGAGACTCGAGCTGGGTGGAGGGGTAATCACCTGATCTACTTCTGCTGGTTGAAATGTGTTGCTGGCATGCCACCAATTTCTAGTCCTGTCCTGGAGGGATAAACCAAAGAAAATCTGAGTATTTTAAGCACCTCTTTGATTCGTTCCTGAACCTCCTGGTGGTGGTTCAGGCAAAGAGTTATAGCATAGATGAGAAGTAATTTTAAATAAAAATGGAGGTGGGGAGGATACTGTTTGATTTTTAAAGGAGAATTAAAGCATCTGAAAGCCAAGTCCCCAGGTTGGACCAGTGCAGTCCAGCCCTTCTCTCAGGATTCTATCTTCCCCAAACACGCTGGCCTGTGGACTAGATCTCAGCACCAGGAGAGCTTCCAGTTCAGGCAGAAATGGGGATCTCCCTGGCACTGAGGGGCGGAACAAAGCAGAGTGTGCAGTTGAGTGGGAATACAGGCCCTGTCAATGCGGCCATTTATAGGGGTTCTGGCTCAAGTCTGCTCTCTGGGACCCAGATCCCCACATTTCCACTTCTCCAGGTGCTGGTCTCCATCACGGGCTGCAAAGTGAACCCCTGTAGAGTTCTACCCACTTTCTCTTTGCCCCCAGAAGGAAAGCTGACAAAAAATATTGAAATGATGGAATATCAAAGTGGGGGTGGACCGGCTGAGTCCCTATTCTAGTGGGACTTTGGCGGGTAGGAGTTGGGGGGAGGGACGGGAAGGTTCTGGCAAAAAGTAGAGCTAGAGAGGATGAGCTGAATCAAATTCCTTGCTCTGTCATTTTTCTCCCAAGTAATGACCTGCGCAAAATTCAATATGACCCAGCGAACTGCGCGAGCGTATTATAGTAACTGCCTGCTCTTGGGGGAGGCCCGAGAGGGGGTGAACCGCAGGTCACGGCGTCTAAAAATTATTAAAATGTTCGAGAGCCTGGTGACGCGCCTAGCTGTTTAACAAAGACTGCCAAAGTATGAGATTAATACGAAAACTTGCACTTCAAAAACAACACACCAAAAAAAAAAAGTCTTGTTCCGGCCACCAAGGGGGCCCCGGAGCTCCTCTGCCCGCCGCGGCGGTTCGGTTTTCCGAACACACAATAGTGGACGAGAGCGAGCTTGTCGGGGGCCGCGCGGGCCCGCGAGCGGGCCGGCGGCCGGGAGGGCGCGGGGAGCGGCTCGGTGAGTACTCCCGCCCGCGCCCCTCTGGGCCTGGCGCTCCTCCGGGCCGCTGCCACGCGGGCCGCCCGGGGGCTCGCCTCCCCGGCCTGCGAACTCCCTCCTTCGCTCTGTCCCTCCCTCCCCGCCGACAAAAGGTAGCGGTGGTGGCGCGCGCTGGACACGCCCGGGACGGCGGAGGGCCTGAGCAGCGAGAGGTCACTGCGGCAACCTGTGGCTGCCGGGAGAAGGCGGCCGGCGGGCCAGCGAGCCACCGGGAGCGCGGGGGAGGTGGCTCTGAAATCGCGCGGAGCCTTGGCTTTTTCTTTCTTATTTTTAGTATGCGTATTGATGTTAGTGGTCTTCGCGAGTGGAGGGGAGAGGCAGCCTCCTGCTCTGGCCAACCTCGTCTCGAAAGTCGCTGATAAACCCAGTCCTCCACCCCTCGCGGCGGGACTGGCTGGGGTGGGCAGTGCGACCCCTCGGTGGGATGGGCAGGTGGCGGCTCCCAGCGCACAGAGGAGAAAAATCTCTGCGCTGTGTCCCCAGGATCAACCCCACAGGCTCTGCTTCCCACCCTCCCTCTTGGGGTGCTTGGGGGCACCTGGACTCCATCTCTTAAGAAAGTGTAGAGCAGCACAGAGGCCCTCTCCCAATTCTGAAAAGTGTATGAGTTGGACGGGTTTTAGGGTGGCGAGTTGAGAAGGACAGGAGGTATGGGGTAGGGGAAGTGGTCTGGCCAGCTGGAATGGTGCCCCTGACTAAAGTGGCCTTTGACAAGACTAGGAAAGGTCCTTGCTTGACGCTGGGGGGCTAGTGGTGCATCTGTCCGCACATTTTGTCTGTGGGTCCAGGGCCAGGTGCCAGTCTTCCTGAGTGCCCAAATGGAGGTATGAAATTACTTACTGGACCCTCTCGGCAAAAATAACTGCAATATTATTGTGTGTGTGTGATTTTTCAAATATAGGTGTCAGTGTTAGAAATCAAGCTTAGAAGCCAAACCTGGCAAGCTAGATTTGGGATAAAAAATCAGAGTCTCTGGACTCAGTGGCTAGTAGGTGAAAACTCCTCCTACCCACATGCAAGGGTCCCAGGGCTGGGTATGGGCACAGACCTTTAGAGTGTGGTGGTTAGAGGGTTGTTTTTTGTTTTGTTGATGTATTTATTAAAGAAAATTTTATTATATCACTAGGGATGCAAATATTCCTCAGACCTGGAGCGATGAGTGAGGAGTCTGGGTGGAGAAAAGGTTCTGTGCACCCTTCCCATCACCCTCTGAAGGCCCTTAGCTTTCACAGTCTAGGATGCCATTCCCTCCATCCCCAGTCTCCCAGCTTAGTAAATTCGGAGGTTACTGGCAGCCTCAGGAAGTCCCTTCGAAACTCCAGATCCCCCAGGTTTCCCAGATCCCCATTTAGGTCCCATTGCCAGCAACCCTAGCAGGTGGCTGAATAAGCAAGTTTAGATGAAGAGAGCCTGCCAGGAGCTAGGGAGGTGGAGGAAATGGGACTCCTCCTCACACTTCAGCTATCATCCCCCTTTCCTGGCCCCAGGAGGTATGGGAGGTTGGGAGGGGCCGAATATCATCTGGCTGCATCTTTTACGGTTCCTCCTCACCCTCTATTCGGAAATGAAACGCCTTTGATCTTTTTCTCAGGTTGTAAACGGAATTGCCCGTCATTAAATATCTGGGGCCCCATCTGCTTGGTCTCCCAGCATTTTTCTTTACAGCTGTTTCTCTTTTTACCATTGAATTTTTCCAAAAGGACTTTTATGACACCCCCTTCACACCCAGCCGCCTATCCCTCTTCCCTTTGCTGAGAGGCCCCTTGGAAAATATCTAGATTTTCGTTTGATCACAAACTAAAGGCTGCAGAAGAACACGGAGTTGCCGATTGGGGTTTTGTTTTTCTTAAAAAAAAAAAAAAAAGTCCTGGGGGAGGGGAGGGGCTGGAGGGCACCCAGAAGGGCCTGATTCTGACTATGCCGCAGCCTCAGGATGACCCTTCCTCCTTTTGTGCTTAGCTAATGTTTACATCTCATAATTCATGCACTGCCGCGGAGATGCACAGCAACCCCAAGGTTCGCGTCCCTTTGTGGAACCTGCTGTTTCTGTTTCTCTCTAATAGAAGAGGAAGAGGGTTGAAAATCTTGTAATCCCAATAATGGACACACAGTGCCTTTTCCTGCTCCCAGAGCTCAAAACTAGGGGGAAAAAGAAAAGCAAAGCACTGAAACCATACCCCAAACGAAGGATGCGCGGAAAATAGGAGGACTGGAAAATTTCTGGGCCAAGAAGATCTGTCTGTCTTCTGTATATACCCTGTAGATCCGAATTTGTGTAAGGAATTTTGTGATCACAAATTCGTATCTAGGGGAATATGTAGTTGACATAAACACTCCGCTCATTTTTTTTCTGAAGACAAAATTTTTTTTCCTAAATGAGGACCATCCGGTGATACGAAGACTCCTTTTTCTTTCTTCCTTTTTCTTTTTCTCCCTCAACTGGTTAGAGATGGAGGAATCATCTACCTGAAATCTACCCATGCCTGCCCTTGGGAGCCTTAGTCCTTTTTCACTTATCTTAAAAGGTTAATGTTGTTGCTGATGTTTTTATTTTGTCCTTTCCCTTTGGTCCAGCTATTCCCTATTTTGGGTGCAGGGAGGCTTCACTGAAAATCTGGTAAAAATGACTATTGTCTTCAGTGTGCGAAGGGAAAGGAAATTCACTTTTCAAACGGATGCAGAGGTCGCCTTTCCGTTTGGGTGCAGAACAAGATGCCCTGGAAACACGCGATTACCAAAGGGTGTTATTGTGTGGGGATCACCCAGACTCCTATCCTTAGCATCACGAGGATGTGAGATTTCTGCTCGCTGCTGAGGCGCGGCATTAACGGCAATTAGAACATCTCGCCGCTGCGGTTAGGCTTGCTCCGGTGTTTCTGGAATTAGCAAATTGCTATTCAACGTGCTCTCAGAAGTTGGAGGTTTTTTACTCCAGTGTTCATGTTCCGTGTGGGAAACCAACTCGTTTCTCCCGGCTTGGGCCGCGTGGGATAATGGGAGGAGTGGAGAGGAGAGGGGAACAGACGGACTGACTGACACAGCCAAACTAATAGCGCAGCTAAATGCGATTTGGAAGGCGAGGTCTCCCCGAATTAGTGCATGAATTTCCTATCGATCCGCCCGTGGTTCCATTCATCTCTGACAAGTCCCTCCGTACACCCGCCTGGTTGCTCCGACGCCTCTTCTTTCACTCACTACCCCTCCCCGTGCGGCTGCAGAGAAAAGGCCCACGCTTGATGCCTCGTTCCCCTGTGTGTGGGTTCTCCTCTCCAGGCGGAGCCCCTAGTCCGCCCCTCACTTAACTTCCCTGCTTAGACGCTGGGTGCAGATGCTCCATACCCCCATCGATAAGAGGGGCCAAGACCCTAAGGGAGGCCTGGGGGAGGGAGGCAGGACGGGAGGGGCCACATTCAGAGCCCCAACTTCTGAGGGGATCCAGGGATTGCGCTCCGCCCAGCGCCCCAACAGGCCCTTAGGTGGCAACCTGCTCACTCTCTCTCTCTCCCTCCCTTTCCGCGATCCCGGAGAGGCGAGGCGAGGCGAGGACGCGGTGGCCCCGCAGGAGCCCTATGTAAATCCTGGTGTTGGGTGGGTAGGGAGGGGGGGTGGAGAAGAAGGGGAAATAAACCTCTTTGGCTGGAGTAGGGTCCGGGTGAGCAGATTTCCTTATCCGGGAATCGCAGGCGGGGCGGCCATTGGCTCCGAGGATCACGTGGGCCCCTAACTTTGTTCACTTGACAGTAAGTAGGAGGGCTTTCGGAAACAGGAAAACGAGTCAGGGGTCGGAATAAATTTTAGTATATTTTGTGGACAATTCCCAGAAATTAATGGCTATGAGTTCTTTTTTGATCAACTCAAACTATGTCGACCCCAAGTTCCCTCCGTGCGAGGAATATTCACAGAGCGATTACCTACCCAGCGACCACTCGCCGGGGTACTACGCCGGCGGCCAGAGGCGAGAGAGCAGCTTCCAGCCGGAGGCGGGCTTCGGGCGGCGCTCGGCGTGCACCGTGCAGCGTTACGCGGCCTGCCGAGACCCTGGGCCCCCGCCGCCTCAGCCGCCGCCCCCGCCGCCCCCGCCACCGCCCGGGCTGTCCCCTCGGGCTCCCGCACAGCCGCCGTCCGGGGCCCTCCTCCCGGAGCCGGGCCAGCGCTGTGAGGCGGTCAGCAGCAGCCCCCCGCCGCCTCCCTGCGCCCAGAACCCCCTGCACCCCAGCCCGTCCCACTCCGCGTGCAAAGAGCCCGTCGTCTACCCCTGGATGCGCAAAGTTCACGTGAGCACGGGTGAGTGCGTGGGCACCCCTTCCCCCTCCCACCCCCGGCGCTTTACACCAAAGGGACCTCAAGGCATGGGGGTGGGGGGAGCTAGGGGAAGCCAATTGTCCCCGCTATAAACTCGCCATTGCCGGAGATTTACGGTCGCCTGTTTTCAGAGCCACATAATTACATCCCCCATAAATTTTTATGGCCTGGTGGGCCCCGCGCCTTTGAAGTAGGTTCCCCATCCTCTGCCATTCTCACCAGCGACTTTTTCGCCAGGGAGATGCAGTCTCAGTGAAGTTGGAAATTGGGGAGGGGTGTGAGAGGTGGGGGAGGAGAAGGGGGAGGAGGTAATCTGTATTTAAGCGGAGAGTTGAGTCAACTCCCAGTATTTATTTTTTCCTTTCTTTCCTCTAGTCTGGCTTCTTGGCTAGTGGGCAAAAGTTTTTACTGGGGGCAGCACTACTTGGAATCGGAACATTGAGGGTTGGAACTAACAGAAAGGTTTAGGGAAGCCCCCTCCCTCTTTCACCCTTCATTCTCCCATCTCGGGCCCCAGGCCAAGTAAGGGGAGAGATGAGCGATTAAAACCTTGTGAAGATTCCTCACTCCTCCCCGCCCCCTCCCCAAACAACAACGTCGTGACCGCACAGTCGTCCAAAACTTAGAGGTCTCTTTCTCCTCCTGGGGTCCCGCTTTCTCCTTCGTCCCCACCCCCTCTGGAGGAAGAAGAGGTGGCGGGAGAGGGAGGGAGACATTGCGTTAGCTGGAGGAAAGGGCTCCCCTCCTCCCTTTCGGGGCAATAAAACTTTCTCTTTCTCCCTCTCTCTGTGTGTGTCCAGTCAACCCCAATTACGCCGGCGGGGAGCCCAAGCGCTCTCGGACCGCCTACACTCGCCAGCAGGTCTTGGAGCTGGAGAAGGAATTTCACTACAACCGCTACCTGACACGGCGCCGGAGGGTGGAGATCGCCCACGCGCTCTGCCTCTCCGAGCGCCAGATCAAGATTTGGTTCCAGAACCGGCGCATGAAGTGGAAAAAAGACCACAAGTTGCCCAACACCAAGATCCGCTCGGGCGGCACCGCAGGCTCAGCCGGAGGGCCCCCTGGCCGGCCCAACGGAGGCCCCCCTGCGCTCTAGAGCCCCCCTTGCGGGAGCCGCGAACCTCGGGGCGGGGGTGGGTTGCGAGCTCGCGGGTGGTTGGGGGAGACGAGGGAGGGGACCCTGGGGCATGGGCCCGAAAAAGCCTACCTGCCCTCCCCCCACTTTGTCTATTTACACGAATAAATGCGGAGGAGGGGGGAGGGGAAGCTTTATTTATAGAAATGACAATAGGGAGCCGGGTGAGGCCCCCCAGAAGCAAGGTTCAAGTCTCTTGCTTTCTTCCTTAAAAAAAAAAAAGAAGAAGAAGAAGGAAGAAAGAAAAAGACAAAGAGAAATAGGAGGAGGCTGCACTCCTCATTTTCAGCTTTGGCGAAGATGGATCCACGTTTCATCTTTAATCACGCCAGGCCCAGGCCCATCTGTCTTGTTTACTCTGCCGAGGAGAGGACGGGCCTCGGTGGCGACCATTACCTCGACACCCGGCTAACAAATGAGGCCCGGCTCGGCCGCCGCCGCCTCTGCTGCTGCCGCTCTTGGAAGACAGTCTGGATTTTCTTTCTTTGTCCCTCATTCCTGAAACCCAGCGAAAGCATCCTCTGACTGCCAGATAGCACAGTGTTTTGGCCACGGTAACAAACACGCGCACACAACCTCCTTCCCCCTCCATGCCCGTTCACCCCCCTTCCACCTTGGGGCCGGGGTAGGGACGACAGGCTGGGGACAGGTGGACGTAGGGTGCCTTGGCTGCGCAGGAGCAGGGCAGGGTAATTGAGTCCGAGAGAAAAAGATGACCCAGAGACCGGGAGGGCCCTCCTTTGGAAGGTCAAGCCATGCCTGGCGGGGTGAGAGGCCAGTTGCCTTCTGGGAGCTGGACACAACCCTCTCCCCAATCTAGAGTTGTGCAGTGGAGGCCTTTTCTCCTAGATTGAAAGTGAATGTGAAACTAGGCAATAAAATGCCCTTCCCATCTGGGAGATAAGGTTACAGAGACCTCTCCCATAGTTTATCATTGTTGCATTGATGATGATGATGATGATTATTAATTATTATTATTATTATTTTATGTCATGTGCGTCTGTCCTCTCTCCTATTCTCTTTCTGACATTCCAAACCAGGCCCCTTCCTAGTCCTGGGGCTGCTTGAGTCTAGAACCCTTCGTTGGTGTGAAAATGTGTGTCATGTACAGAGTGACAATAGAAATAAATGTTTGGTTTCTTGTGATCAGCACGGCGTGTTTTTGTTAAAATCTTGATGTAAAGATGCAGACCAATGCCACCCAGTGTATATTTTAAGTACCCCAGTCCATTCGGCCTCACATTTACGTGGTTGAGGAATTTTTTCAAAGGATCCAATGGGAACTTCTCTCAGAGGATTGCAAATTGTGGTAGCTGGTGTGTTTTCCTTTTGGGGTGGGTGTGTTTTGTTTGGGGTTTTAAATTTTTTCCCTGTAGTCCAAAAATGGATTGAAAGGACTGGGAGGGCTGACTCCAATCCCTAATGGGGAGAAAATGTTTCATTGTAGGACACAAGAGGCTTAAGTATGGCAAAAGCTTTCATATCGTGATTTATTTGTCATAAGCAAATAAAATGCGGTTAAAGCTGTCTCTTTCTAGACAGACGGCTCTTTGCTTATTAAAGTTGCTAGGGAGGATTCTGCGCGGCTGGCCTCTTTCCTCCCTGTAAGAAGGTATCCTTTTCCTCTGAGGTGTTTAAGGTTTTAATGAGTCTAATTTTTTGCACAGATGTTTCTGGGTGTTTGCAGGTTTTCAGAGTATTTTTATATTACAAAGGAGCTAGCCAGTGCCATAGCTCAAACTCTGACAAGCAAATAGATAATCAAGAAGACAAATGGCCTCTTTTGTGAAGCCCTGCTCCTGTATTAATTTTCATTTTCTTTCTCATAGAAAGTATCGAAAGTATGACTGGGGACCAAATAGCTTTCTGTCTCTGAGGTCCCAGTCACCCCTAGAATGGAATGGGGGAAGGGGAAGAGGGCGCAAGTGACCCTCAGAAGCTCTGGGGAGGCTTGGGCCACTTTGGGATCAAGCCCAAGAGAAGTTCTAAGGCTCTGGTCTTGGACTCTGGTCCTGTGGTGGCCCCAGGTACAGCCATCTTGCCCCCCAAAATTTCAGGGCTCTGGAGAGCAAATGCAATTCAAAGTCGTTTTACAGTCCCATCTGCCTTCAGAAAATAAAAATAGCCAATTCCACCAGCGCGTTTTACTGTTATTTCTTTTGCATTTCTCCGGTGTGCAGCTCCCGGGTGTTTGAGGCTGGGTAGGGCCCCGGGACAGACTGGCCTGGGGTCCACCACACGGGAAGGGGTGTTTGAACCGCCTGTTTCAATGCTGTGGGGAGACTCATAGCAAATCGCCTGGACCTGGAGGTTGAGAGCGGAGCTTTGTTTTCAGTAGAATCGCTGGTGTGATGTTTAGCTGCCCAGGGATGCAGCCGGCCTTCCCTTCTAGAGGGGGAAAATAGTTCCTAAAAAGCATATTCCACCTCCCCCCCCAGGAATGTCTCTATAGAACCAAATCAAAGCTGCCCTTAGGAAGGTATGAATAGAATAAAAAAAAGATTTCTATGGAGCTTAAAGTTCACAGCCATTCTGTGTAGACAAGAGCTAAGAAAAATGTGAGAATTATACAGAAAACCATTAATCACTTCTTTTCTTTAAATACGTATCCTCTCTCCTTTGTTATTATTCAACAGCAAATCTCCGCAGACCGGCTGTTGGGGGAAAAAAGTGTTAGCCGCCACTCCCGGATCTGCAAGGGGGAAAAAATTTGGAACCATAAAGTTGAAAACTTTTTTCTCTCAGTTTGGAAGAAGCTGTTCGTCATGAATGGGATCCGTGGAGTTCAGGCGAGAGGAGGCGAGAGGCGCAAAGGTAACAAAGCCCCCGCCTGGGTTGGCTTTTTTTTTTTAATCGTTTTATGAGCTCTTTTTACAAGGGAAAGAAGAAATACTCTCTCGCCTCCTTCTTTTTCTTTTTCAACTATCTTCACAGGGTTTTTATGGTGGATGCTTGGTCCGGTTTTGATGCCTTTTATGATGACAGATGCTTGGGTCAGGGACTGACACCTGGAGAGTGTTTGATCTGACTGGGACTGAGGTGTTAGGGCCCCAGAAAGCCCCCAGAAAAGATAGGGAGGCAGTTCAGAAGTGCTTTCTGGTTTTAGAAAATGTAGCAGGGCCTGGGGAGCCCCAGAACATGTGTGTGTGTGTACTGAGCTGAGGTGCACATGTGGCCTGTGGGTTCCATAACTCTGCTTGTCTACTCTGGGGCTGGTATCCCACAGGTCTGTTTACCGGTGAGTTGCTGTCACTGCTACCTCCTGGAAAAATGAAAGGCAGCTTTTGGATGAAATGCCCCAACCTCGGAGTGGGTATAGGTGGATGTCTTCAGTTTTTCTTTTTGTGTCTAGCTTGGGGTTCTAGACAAATATTTGCCACTCTCTGGAGCAGGAAACTGTTCTGCTTGCAGGCAAGGTTCGTTGACGCCAGAATCTTCCTCTTCGACTCTGCCCCCTCCCTTTTTCCTGAAGGCTCAGAGTTTAGTTTGCTTTCCTTTTGCTCTCTTGGTTTGGGGGCTCTGTTCCTCGCTCAGGGGCCCTGCTTCTAAGGGTGAAGGAGCCAGTAGGCTCTGCCTCAGACCAGAATGTGCTGGCCTTTTTCCTTGGGACTCACTGAGGGTTTGGAAGTAGGAGGCCGGCAGGAGAGAGAGTTCATGGAGAGGCCACGTTTTCTAGGCGATTAGCTCAGTATTAGAACCACAAAATGACCTCGGAAGCCCCTTGACCTCTCTGAGACTGGACATTGTGTTGGCTCTTGCCTCCTGCCCAGAAGGGAAAGTCACACCTCTGCAGCGAGGGGTCCTTGGGCCGTTGCATGTCCCATCTTCACCCCCCATTAGACTCCAACAGTTTTTTTTTTTTTTTTTTTTCTATCTTGAAGTTTCTGGATTATTTTTCTATTACAGTCCATTGAAGAGAAAATGCGCAAAAAAAAAAAAAAAAAAGCTCAGATGGGGGAGGGAAGTAGGGTGCTGGTTTCTCTTTCTGTGCAGAGCTCCTTTCCTCAGGCAGATTCACACCACCCCCCCATCCATGTCCAGTTCACCCCTCCTCCTTTCCTGTCCCTTTGGAGGGGCTGAGGGAAGAAAGACAAAGGGAGACAGATATGAGAGGTCCAGGGGCTTCAGAGGGCTAGGGGAACAAGCCCCTGGGTCCTAAGGAGAGAGAGGGCCCCCGTTGTGGTTACTGTCTCTTGAGGTCTGTTCTCCAAATCCACAGATTCTTGACCCATTTTCTGAAGTCCCTTTGTTTAGGAAGCTATTTCTATAATCACTGTCACTCCCTTCCCCATTCTCCAATCCCACCCCAGCTACTCACAGTGCCCACAGAGTACCTCCCCACCAAAGGAGCAAGAGAGATGGGAGAAGGGTCAGTGTAGGCTGTCTGATCATTTTCAGGGACAGCTGTGCCATGTTAACCAAAGTTTCCAACAACTTTTAAGAGATGCATGGAGCATTTGCTAAGATGTGAACTCAACAGAGAGCCTTTCCAAATCTGAATTCTACTTGCTGTATCTTAAAAAAATCTATACCAGCAGCCATCCTCTTAGGAGGGGATAGAAACAAAGAGAGAGACAGACAGATTCCAGCTGGGAAGAGGAAATGTTCCCTTGAGTTAAGACTAGGAGAAACAGAACCTTGCTGGGATATATGTGGGATGTTGGTTTGCATTTTGTAAATGGTCTCCTGTGTCTTGGGGACTGTCTCAGACAAGCAATAACTGGCCTGGCGTTGGTTGGCAGCCTCTCCTTTGTCCCTGGGTGGCTTAACAAGTGCAGGGGCTGGTGGCCTTGGTAAGAAAAGGGAGCCAGCAGAAAGGCAAGCTGGACTCCTGAAATGAAAATATTTGGGACTCAGGGGAGATGTGCACCTATAACTCCTCAGAGCAGATAACCAGTTGTGAGCCCTCTATAGGCTCAGGTGACAAAGATCTAGTCACCTGGGTCTTTACAACCTACTTTCTGCCATGTGAGGATTACAGGTCCATCAAAGGAAAAGAGAAGGCTGGGGTTCCTTCAAACAGGACCTGAGGGACTTTCCCACCACCCTCGCTGCCAGACCCCCAACCTCTGTAGAGCTGAGCGCTGCCGGCAGGCTCCCCAGCCCCTTGGGCTCACCTTCTACAATTCTAGCGGCCATCTCTATCCTCCGAACCTTTGGACCTCTCTTCATCCAGTTCGTCGGCCCTCCCCACGCTCCCTCCTCTTTGCACCCGCCTGGGCAAAGTGGGGTTGCCCGACTAGCCTGTGCCGGCCGCCGCTGGGGCCGCCCCAGCGCCCGTGGTGGGTCTCCCATGGAAGCGGCGGCCCCGGGAGGGGGGTCTGATTGGAAAGCGGAGTTGGGAAGTTTCCCAGCGTGAGTTGAGCGCTGACGGATTTGTGATCGGCCATAAAACCGGCGCGTTCAGATTCGTAAATCAATCTCGCCTTTCTCACAGTATAAACGTTCGCTTTATCGGCAGCAAGAAAGCTCTCTGCTTGCGCCCCGGCGCTTGTTTATTTGAACATGGACATTCCCAGGATCCGAAAAGAGTGTGGGCATTTGAACAGAACCTGCCTGGCGTGCCTCCGTGTTACCGGCTTTTCTTTAGCTCGTTCTTAAAATGAATTTACCAGTTTTGAGATTGGTGTCTTACCATGCTCCCGCATATTCTCTCCTCTCTTCTCTGCTACCCCCGCCCCCGCCCTCTATTTTCCTTTTAGACTTTAGTGGCCTGCTTTTCTTGGGGGGAGGGCAGTTTTAATGGATTTCTCTGGCCAGGACCTTGCAGGGAGTTGCCCTCGCTGGAGCCGGGCGCGCGGCTGAATTCAATACCAGTCTGGGTTTTGTATCTGCACAATCAAAGCCGATCACCCCCCTACAGAGCCCGGGCCCGCCGGCGCCCCACCCGAGCGTTAAGAGCGGTATTCTTAGGGGACCAGGCCGGCCCAGTGCTCTGCCGGGGGCCCGCGCCGCCGCTCCCGCTGGACCCAGACACCACCTGGGTTGGTGGTTTCTTCAGGGGTGGTGAGGGCACCTGGGTCTTCAACCTTCTCCCCCTCGAGTCGCTTTTGGTTGAGACCCCTCCAGATAAACCGCTGGCGGCTCCTCGGCCCCCTACCCCCGCCCCAAACCACATCTGTTCTTCCTTGTCCGCCGGCCCCTGCGGCTGCCCCAGAGCTGCTGAAGATAGGGCTGGAAGTGTGGGCTGGACGAGGGGCTCCTTCAGGAATGTCTTCTCTGCTTCCCTTTGCAACCCCATCCCACACCGTGGCCAAAGACTCCGATTCGATTCTGGGACTCTGGTCATATCTGGTCTGCTCCTTCTGGCGCCAAGCTGTATGTGAAGGTTTGGAGGGATGTTTTGTTTTGTTTATATCTGAGATGAAGAAATCTGTGTGTGTTTCTCTCTCTAGGCAGAGGGGATGGATTTCTTCTATCAGCACTGGTGTTTAACCCCTCAATATGAAACCCCTCATCTTTTTCCTATTGATCTGTCTCCATTGTGTGCTGATTGGAAGCTGGGGGGCCGGGTACTAACACCTGGAAAATAGGAACTGGGCTGTCAGGCCAACTTCAAAGCCTCTTTCTTCCCTCTGCTCCCCTCCAGTTCAAACCTCTAGCTGTCTTCACTGGTGTGTTGTGGGTGGGGAGTGACTGAGGCAGGGTGTGACATAAGTATCCAGAGATTAAGCGCCCACTTCTTTTGTGTAGGAATCTTCTTACTCCAGGTCTTTGTCTCTAGAGCGTATTCTCAATAGAATTTGGTTCCCTCTAACAGTAACAACACAAGGAAAAAAAGTCCCCCTTGTGGTTACTCTCAACTCTGGAAGCTCCTAAGTCATCTCTTCACCCTGTCCCCTTTCTGCCCTTTCAAAAGGTACCACAAAAGATTTTTTTAAAAAGAGAATCAAAGCCAGAAACCCCCTTCTTTATACACATATAATCTGGATCTATGAAATGTTTCTTTTGAAGCTGGTCCCTTTAGAAATTTTGTTGGTCATTTAAGGAAGAGGGGGAGTATGCCCCACTAAAATATCCTAGGAGTAAGGGTAAAATAGAGTTGGGGAGAATGTTAATGTTAAAAGGATGTAGAGAGAGGAACTGGATGCTGAGAAATCCAGGGGCTTGGAGAAGGACTCTGTGCCCATCCCACCCCACCCCCCGAGACGCCCCTGCAGACTATTTCTGCACCTTCACAAACTAAGCAGAAGCAGGAGGAGAAGGGAGAGAGGAGAGGTGGGCTGTGGGTAAGTGTGTGTCTGGGGGGGATGCTGGTTAGGAAGTGTTAGAAACATGCTGTTAGAAACAGCAGATACAGATATGAATGTGGGAAAGAGAACTGGCTACTATTCCATTGGTGGGTTGGGGGGAACCTATTTCGCAGGAAAATTTCTCCTCCTGAAGGGGAAGGTCATAGTGGTCCTTTGAGCCTGAAATCGAAAGACCCCCTTCCCCCTCCTGGTCACGTGATTCATTAAATAATTAATGCCGAGGTTGCAGAATAGATATGTATTCGTCAGGAAAATCACAGGCTCGGTCTCCCTGTTTCTGACGTGCAATTCAACTGTCCTTTGAAAAACAAGCCTGTACCCCGAGAAAAAAAAAGAGAGGGGGAGAGAGAGGGAGAGAGAGAGAAAAAGAGAGGGAGGCAGCAATAAAACAGCCCCGCAGCCGGAGCCACACCGCGGGCTGGGGTATTGTAAGTAGAAGGGATTTCTCACTACCTACCGCGTCTTATATGTCCATGTAAATTTATTGTTTGTTATTAATGTTATTGTCGTAAAATGTGACAAATAGCCATCTTCATTTCCTGCCATTTCTCTTCACATGGTGCTCTGTGTGTTTGTACCCATTGAGGCATTGCATAGAGATTTTAGGAATATTCCTCTTCTCTATCTCTCTCTCTCTCTCCCTCTCCCTCTCCTCCAACCTTTTTCTTGATTTATAGCAATATGGGTGTCAGCTTCTCGGCCGGCATGCCAGCCATTGTGTGTGTGTGTGTGTGTGTGTGTGTGTGTGCGTGCGTGCGCGTCTGCGTGTGTTTGTGAGCGAGTTGTGTTGTTTATGGCCATGTCTTTGATAAATCATTTCTCACAGAAAATGATGTGGAAGCTGGGCTATTTCTGCGGCCGGGAAAGAGTCACTCTTGGAGGCACTTCCTCTCTCTCTGCTCTGCTCCCAGGAGTTGGTTATTTCAGACGATTTACAGTAATATATCAGCAGTTAATATGAAAGCTCTATAGCTGGAGGTCTTAAATTACAGCATCTGTGATTATCAATTAAGGCGAGATTTGTATAAATTTGGTAAACTAGAAATGCCTCATTGGCATATAAACCCAGTCAAAGACCACGACCTAATATAAAAATTATATTTGTGAGCCTGATAACAGCCAACATTCCTGCAGCAGCAGACAGAGCTTCATTTTTCAGCGGTTCCCCTCCAGGAGTTTGGCTGCTCCGATGCTGCCAGGGGTAAAGAACCCAACTCTGAAGGCAGAAGGAGCCTGGGGGAAAGAGAGGTGGAGGCAGGAGAAGAAATTACTGAAGTTGAAGGCAAAGATGTTTGCAATCCATGGGGACCAAAAAGAAGTCCTCTGCAACGGGAGGGGGCTGGAGGGATTTGGTTATAGTGTTCAAGCTTAACCTATAGGACTGACCTGTGTGACAGAGAGTTGAGGGTGGGATAGGAGCTACCCAAGCTGGGGAAGACAATGGAGGCAGAGGCTGAAGGGCAAGGAGGGAAGCTGAAAGCTTTGGCTCCCCACCCTTCTGTCTAACAAAACAAGGAAGTGAATTCACACCCTAGTAGCCTTCCTTCGACCTCCTGAAACAAAGAAAGTTTCCTCAGCGGTGAGGGACTGTGTGTTGAGGGCTAAAGGAGGGAAAAGTTCTCTTAAGTTTTTCTAGAAGAGAAATGTTTCCAGGTGGTCTCAGAAAGTTGGAGAGCATTTCAGGACACAGGGTATGTTCCTGTCCATAGTCCCCATCCAAAGAGGGAGCAAATGGGGTACAGACTGGGAGGGGGAGAGGTCACAGTACCTCCCCACTGGGGAGGAGGCTGCCGGTTGAGAGCAAAGCCAGAGGTGGCTTTTAGGGATGTTATGCACTGCCCCCCTCAAAGTTGTTATGGAGGAGAGGCAGAGGGACAGAACATTGGCCAAGTTCCGTTGGGGCTGCTAGCATCTCCTTCCCTGGCTGGAGCCCGGCCAACTGACTTTATAGCCACTATTATCTGTGATACTTAACTCTGCCTGCTAGTGTAAACCTTTGAGCAGGAAAATTAGAGTGATGCCGCGCCCAGGTGTTAATTATTCATGGCATCAGCTGTGCTTTGGAGTGGCTGCTTAGGCCCCAGTCCACCTAGGAACTCACTCCCACGCTCTGCTCCAAGTGGGCACTGAGCCCTGTCCTTGTGAACAGACAGCATTTGGGGTGGGTGGTAGGTGAGGCCTCCCAATTTGGGAGTCTGGGTTGAAAAGGGTTCAGTGAGAAAGAGAAGGAGAAGGCCAAGACCTTGGCTGGGATGGGTCGCTAAAAGGAGCTGGGGAGAGACTGGATTCAAGGGCAGCTTTGACAGGGCTGGAGAGCATGGGGAGGTGTGAAGGACTGGAGGAGCAGCAGAGAGGCCTGAGGGATAGGGGGCTTCAGGACCCCATCCTTGGTGTTGGAGAAGCCCCCCACCCCTCAGTGTGGGAAGCAACTATTTCCTTCTCCCTCACCTGGGAAGTGATGGGGGCGAGTTCACCCTCAATCCAGTGCTTCAGGATTGAGGCTGAAGTCTTAAAATCCCTGAGCCAGGGGGAAGGGAACAGTTGGGTGTTGGTAGCTTCTGAGCTCAGCCTGTTTTGGAGGGTGGGGAATAGCAGAAGAAGGCTGAAGGGTTTGCTCCCTGGGACAGGCCAGAGGAGAGCTGGGAGCCAACCTCACAGGCCCTTGCCTCTGTTCTTCCAACTCCCCTTTCTGTGTCGCCCCCTGTCACAGTGGAGGCCTGATATCCGCCACCGCCCCCCCTGCTTTTCCTCTCCATTCTTTCTGCCCCCTTCATGTCTTTGTCTCTTCTGGCCCTGGGGATACCCCCCTCCTCTTCTCTTCCCCTGGAGACAAAAGCAGGGAGAACATCCCTCTCTACCATTATCTTTTAGTCAGTCTCTGGCCCCTTGCTAAATCTCCTTGTGTGAAGCCTGATGCCCTCCATCCAGGCATATAGGCCTACCCTCCAGATCAGCAGGTTTGTTGTTTTTTAAACATTTGGTTCATGTAGCCATGAAGTGCCCTGCTTCTTACAGTTCTGCACGCAGACACACACACACCATTGGCTTTTGTGCTGTTCAGGAGATGGGGCAGAATGTATTTGATAGAAGGGGCTTTAAGAAAGCTGCTGACTCTTATCTTCTCCCCAGACTCTGCTGGAGTCCACTTTTGTGTATATAATTATAGTGTTTATTCCTGTGCCTTTAAGAAGCTGGGCTGCCATTGCTTTAATGAGCAGAGGAGTTAGAAAGATAAGGAAAAAAAGTTAGAAGGAAAAAAGAGAGAGTCCCAGAGAGAGAAGCAGCAGCAGTTTCCCTTTCTGAGGAGGGAGGTCAAGGCAGAGCCCAAGGAGAGGATGACAGGGAGAATGGAGACAAAGGCCACTCAGAGGGGCAGGGAGGCTGTCCTGGCAGAAGGCACCCCCCAATTTGGATAGGTACATACACAAGAGTTAAGTGAGAAGGGAAGTGGAAAGGAAACCACTCACTTTGGCCCCCTTCTCTGTAGGACATGTCTCCATGGCAGAAGGATGAGTACCCCCCTACCCCCAAGAGGACAGGGCCCTTAGACCAAGGGCTTCACATTACCCAGAGGAGCAGCCTAATCGAGTCCAGAAGTGATTTCTGGAGATACTCCGAAGTTGAAGTCCTTAGCAAAGCCCCATTCAAATTCACTAAAGACAAAGAGAGAAGCAGAGTGTGAGAAGACAAAAAGACTGTGAGAAAGGGACAGAGACCACAGAGATGGTTAGAAAAGGCAGAGAGAGGGAGAAAGGGAGGGAGGGAGGGGGGAGAGAGGAGAAAAACAAATAGAGATAGACATGTAGAGAAAGAGCCCATCCCCTTGGGGTGGGCGGCATTGAGGAAAGGACTGTAGGGTCTGGAAGCTCCTCCAGGCTCTGTGCCTTCTCACAGGCAGCTGCCCAAAGCCGAGGCCATCCCAGAAGCAGCGTCTCTAGAGTAGGCCCCGGGGGTGCTAAATCAGGTGTGAAGCAGCTGGGGTAGGAACTGGTGTTGAGAATGGCCAAGATGTCTTGGGCACTTCAAACTCCTCTTCCACCACCATCTTCAGTAACTTAAAGATTGGAATCTTCCCAAAGAGAATCCCACCCTGGGGTGGGCTGCTGGTTGTTGTCAGTCTCTCACACCAGGACCCTGGGACTCCTTCCTTGGCCTCTTTCCCCCTCCTGCGTTTGGTCTCTTCTTTCCCTCTTCAGGGGCAGGGAGAAGTTGATCTTCCAGCAGCCTGAGAACTTTCCCTTTCACCTCCAATCCACATCTTCTCCCTTTAAGCCCTGGCCAGAACACATGGATGCTACCCTCGCTAATCTCCTTCTTTCTCCATCGTTCTGGAAAGAAAAGGAAAAGTGGAAAGTTGCCACCAGCCTAAGCAGCTTTAGACAACTCCAGGGAAAATGGAAAATCTTGCTCGCCTCTCCAGTCCCTCCCCTGGCCGCCGCTGGGCTCCCCCGTCGCGCCCCCCATGCTCCCGTCCCGTCCTGCTCAGAATGCTCTCCCTTCCCCTCCCTCCTCCGCCGGGCCGGACATATGGAACCCATTTCGCCGGTGACATTGAAGAGCCGCTGCGCGCCCGCCTTCCGCCATGGCGCCCCCGATTCCCCGCGCCCCGGCAGTCGCCGCTCCTCTCGCTTGGCCGCTCGGCCCGCTCACGCCTCGAAGCCTCGACCCCGCTCCACGCCGGGCCCGCCAGCCTCCCGCAGCCCCACGCGGCCGGCCGCGCGCCGCCTCGAGGGCCGAACAAAGCGGCGGCCGCGGCAGGCGGGCTGGGGGAGTGCTTCCGGGCCTCTCCCCGCGTCGGCCGGTGGGGCCGGGATGCTGCCGGCCGCTCAGCCCCCGCTGGCGCCCCGGGTCCCAGGCCCGGCCAGCCGCCTGCCTCTGCCCGCGCCCTAGCAGAACCGCACAGGTAGGTGCGGGCTCCGGGCCGGGCTCGGGGTGAGAGCGGGGTGCCCGAGATCCCCGCGCCCCGGTCTAGGAGGACAGTCGGATCGGTGCGAGACAGACATGGGGGCGAGTTGAAGAGGCAGTGAGGGTGGGCGTAGGGTGCGGGTCGGTGTGCAGGAATGCGGGGTGTGGACGGGACCCGGCTGGGCCTGGGGAGCGCTGGGGCTCAGGAAGGGCGGTGGAAGCTGCGGGGAGTTTTCCAGGGGAATTGGGAGCTCCGGGTTGTGCGGCAAATGTGAGGGGCAGCAGCTGGGGTGTGGGGGGCGGCTGGGTCCTGCTCCCAAAGTCCAGCTGCCACCATGGTCAGAGCCTACTAGCACCTCGCGGGTTATTTGAAGCTGAAACTACAAGGGGCTGCGCTAAGGACGGGTGTTAAACTGAGAAGGTAGGAGACGGGGTGATTTATGGCTTCAGAGAAGCTGTGTTTACTCCCTGCCTCCTCTGGAAACCAAAAACCAAACAGAACAGAGGCGGGAGAAGCCTCTCTCTTTGGAGTGGAAGGCGATGCCAGGTTGATTCACTGGGATTTATTTTTCCAGATGTGGGGAAATGGTGGAAGCTGTCTCTTTGCAGGGGCAGGATGTGAGGTGTAAGGAGTGTGCAAGCACACACACGTAGGTGTGTTTTGTGTGAGTGCACATGTGTATTCATTCGGGTCGGGGTTTGTCGGGTACAGCATCGCTTTACAAGTGAGCACATCGGCAGCTGCATGGGGACCTGGTGTTCTCAGGTCTGGGTACGCAGGACCTGGTTGCTCTGGACATTCTCTGTTGCCTCGTACCCTCGCCATGGGGGAATGCTGCTGCAGTCTGTGCTTTCTTTCCTCCCACAGCCACAAGCAGCAGTGCCCACTTGGCCTGGTCCCTGGCCCCTCTGTGTCATCTGCCCACGCTGCCTGATCTTCACTTTGAACCTTTAACTTTGCCATGCAAGACTAAGGAATTAGTGAGCACAGCTGGATTGGGAAGGGGGTGGGAGAAAAAGGCCTGAAGTGGTAGGGGCTGTTGGTGGTTTGAGGCTGGTGGGGGTTCCACTAGTACTGCTCAAATTCTCCCAAAATCTCTGTTTGGGAGGGGGCCGGTGAGCACAAAGGGGACCAGGGGAAAGGAGCCATGCAGGATGATGGGGGTGGGAGAAAAATATTTTGACCCCAGATAGTTATTTCCGCAGGCCAGCCAACCGGTGGCTCTTGCATTTCTGTCCAGACACCGGGCTTTGCCTGGAAATTGTTTTGCATTAAATTTTCTCAGCCGCAGAATTATCTTTCCTCGCCTCCAGCTAAACTTGCATTTTTCCACCAGACACTTGGGCCCCGCACCAATGAAATCTGAGAGGAAGCGGCTGGGCCCTAAGTGGCTGTAATTTAATTGATTTTATCATAAATCATCAACTTGATGAAGAACCCGAGGTTTCAGTGAAGTAAATTGATATTAATGGGAGTTTCTTGAAATGCAAACTCGCTGCATTGTTGGGGCATTTTGAGCTGGGAGGTGGATTACATGTGTCCCAAGAGCAGAGAGCCTGTACCTGGAGCCCAGCACAGCTTTAGGGGGTCGGGAAAGCTAGCTTCGAGGGGCAGCTGCAGGCAGACCAGTTTCTTAGGGGAGAAGGCAGAGAATGGAACATTGTTGGGGAGGGAACAGTCTGACTCCATGAACCCTGGCTGGCAGTCCTGGGAATGCTGGTCTCCCAGTAGGGGGAGGCAGTTGGGGAAGCTGGTAGGTGTGTGAGTAGAGTTGGGGGTCGGGTGAGAAGGCCAGGCTGGTACAATGGGTGCATTGACTCCTGGTTAAAAATTGCCAGGTTGAAGCCTTCCTCCTCTAATTACACAAATTAATTATTTACTGCTCAGGTTGCTATGTCCGAAAATAGTACTTTTGATTTGGTGATGAAGGTGGAGAATAACCCACCCTCGACACAGAAAGGCAGTAAAAACCAGTGCACTAGCCTCTGAGGGTTCAGGAGTTGGGTTGGCACTCAGTTGTGGGGGTGTAAGCATTTAAATTCCAAGAGGAAATAGTCTGATTTTGGATGAGATGGTACCCATTATTATCTGAAATCAGTTTATGATTGCTTGTTGTCACTCACTTTTACATCAGTACACAGAGAACCACAAACTGTCAGCTCAAAAGGGAAGATCGTTTAGCCCAAGCCCTCCCCTCCACACATGTGATCTGGCTTTAGGGATGGGGAAAACTGAGGCCCAGTGAAGTCTCTGCTTCAGATTACACAGCCAATCTGGACCTAGAATCCAAGCCTCCTGACTCCCAAACCTTTCCTTTATGTACGACTTTAGGCAAGCCACTTCCTGGCTCTGGACCTCAGTTTCTCTATCTTTGGCAGTGGCAGCATTGGACAGGACACTCCCTGAGTTCTTCCCAATTCTGACCTTGAGTAACTCTTTAGTGCTTGGGAGCAACTCCTTTTTGTTGCTTCTGGGGTTCTGTGGGCATCTGAGTATAGAAGTCGCTATGTGCATGCATATTTGCAGTATACATGAAGTTTGTATATGTCCAGAGAAGTGCATGGTTATTCAGACTGACTCGAGGAAATCCACTGGAATCTGGACTATTCCTTCTCCTGAAGGTGTCCTTATTCTCAGCAGAGGAGAAGCCCAAGTCTAGAGCACTGGAGATAGAACGCAGTGGGTGGGGCTAGCTAGCTGGGTTGGGCCGTGATTGGCATTTGGAGGGGAGCTAGGGAAGGAGGGGCTCAGCCTCAAAGAGCAGAGCACTTTCTCTGCCAGGATTCGGAGCTGAGGCTGGAGTTGTTGGGAACAGCTTTTGAAGTCCCTCCAACACCAGCCCAGGGACCAAATTATGGTTTCAGAATTTAGATCTGAGACAGGAGACCACCATCACCACTGCCAGCCTCACTTTGCCCCCCTGAGCCTTTGGATGCAGGGGGCCATGGCATTACACCAGGTCTCCTCCCAGGGAAGCCAGGACAGAAGTCCTGCAAGGTGGATGATCCCTGTCTTCTTGCTCTTATTTTCCATTTCTTCTCCTAACTGAGAAAAAAAAAAGATAAAATTCAAAAGAGGTGGGGGCTTCTCAGAAGTGGCCTGGATGTGAGAAGGGAGATTTCTTGTAGGATCAGGGCTACGGGGAGGCTAGCAGAGGAGGGGCGGCTTCCAGACTGCCTTAGGAAGTGTTGTCAGGGATATGAATTCTGGTGGAAGAAGTGGGAAGAGAGGAGAAACAAATTCATTTTGGGGGGATTCTAGAAATCAGAGCTCCTGGAAATCAGATAATCCTGAGAGGAAATAGTCTGTTTTTGCCTGAGACTTCTTAAAGTCTCACCCCAAACCCTATTTGAGAGAAAGAAAAAAACGAAAGGGCCAGCAGGCCCAGATTCTGGGCCTATCCCATTCTGACTTTGGAGTTTTATATTTGGAGGCAGCTCAGGAGGCCTTCCACTGATTGGTCATTAATCCCATGAGTTATTGTCTGCTAAACAGAGGTCAGTGGGAGAGAGGCATCTGATCTGTCAGGAGAGACCTGCGCAGTCAGTCCCTTGCAGCAACTCCCTGGGCCCTGTACCTCCCTCGTCAGCTTCTGTCTTCCTTCCCCAGCAATCCCCCTCCAAACCCCCCAACCCACCCCTGACCCCAGGCCCCCAGCTGTCCAAGATTTGCCCTTTTCCTTCTTGCCTTGCCCACCTTTTGTCTCTACATCCACAGGGGTGGGGTTTGTCAGGCCGGGACAGAGCTTCTGGGTGAGGCGGGACCCCTGATACAGTGAAGCTCAAACCCAACTGGGCGCCGCTCACCGCCTTGGTCCACGGCATAGGGGCACTGGCGTGGCCTCCTTGCTCACTGAGCAGACTTTGCAAACCCTTGTGGGAGCCTTGTTTTGTCTTCCTCTTTTTCTTGCCCCCACGCCTGGGGTTAGGGGAGAGTTCAACTCGGAATTTACTTCAATTTACTTCAGTCTCGGTGGCCTTTTTCTTCTTTGGATCTCGGCTTCTACTGAGCCGGGTCTACACCAGCCTCCACCCAGGCGGGAAATCTTCCTTCCTCTGCCCCTTTGTTCCCACTGGCTCAGGCATCTTAGAAAAGTGGGAGTTCGGGATCCAAATACCAAGAGCGATTTGCAGGAGCATTTCCCATTTTATAGCCCCCATCTTTGAAATTTCATTAATATTTAAAAGAGATGGAGATTCAGGGGTGTGTGTGCGTGTGCGTGTGTACTTTTCACGACTCTCCGAGGCCACAGAGTTGGACAGTGAATCTGGAAGAGTGTGGGACCCGGAACCCAGACAGGGCCAGAAAGAGATTGCTAAACGCCTCACCACCTCCAGCCCCACTCCCAGGTCCTGGCTTCTCAGGGAGCCTGGCGGGCAAGTCAGATTTGGGGCTGGCTGAGCTGGGCGCTAGGCTGGGGCAGGGGGTGGGGAAAATCCCTTGGTCATCCCACGGCTGATACCAGAAATCGATTTTAAAGGAACCAGCCAGTTTGTCCTTATTGAGAGGAGAATTTTCGTTTGTTCTTTGATGTTTTTTTGGGCACAGAGGGAAACAGACATCTCCAATGGCCTCCAAGGATGCCCCCCTCCCCGTGATTGCTCAAGGGGATTTTAGGGGCCCGGTGTCCTGATACTGGGTATGGATTAGGAGTGGAGGAGTGAGTGGTCTAGCTCTGGGGAAACAGGAAAGAATGTCTATGAAGGGGGGGGGGGGCATTTTCTCTGATTTTTGCCTTTATTATTAATTTCTAAGGTTTCTGTGTCTTAATCTTTCTCTTAAATTTAAAAAAAATTTCTCTCTCTCTCTCTCTCACACACACATACACAGACACAAACACGGTAAGTTGCCCAAGTTTCCCGGCTCGAATCCAGGGAGAGATTGTTCCCTCCTCTCTCTAGTCTCCCCCTAAATTATGACTTCACTATCAGGGATGATAAATCCCTCTCTCCTCCTTTTCCAGACCTCAAAGTCTTCCCTCCAGCCCCGCTGGTGTTTCCTACCCCAAGTTTCCTGCCCAGGCTCCTCACTGCCCCACTCTGTCGCTTGAAATTTGGAAGGTCTCTAGCCTGCAGACGTACCTCGTACCTCGGAAAAGGGTGCCCTGGAGCTGCCGTTCTACCATTCATCCCCCATCCTCCCAGCCCCCAAAAGGGGCTATCTGCCAACCAGAAATCTCCAGAAAGGAATAATAAAGTCCAGAAGGAAACCAAACTGGGATCTAATTGTGTCTCAAGTATTTGGAAGGGGCTTTGCTCTCAGAATTACTTAAGAAGTCCTTACTCTATTTCCTCCTGCATTTGGGGGTGCATGTCCTCTCAAAATTTGCTCCAAGTTAACTTTCTTTCTCCCAGCCCTCTTTTTCCGCTCCCACTCCACTGTACTCCACCTCCTTGTGTAGCCAGAAGGGACCACAAGAATCCAGGCTCAGAGCGGGGAGGGGTCCACTGCTGTGTTTGGAAAACTCCTCTGCCCTTGGCTTAGCTCCAGGCTGATCCTCTTGCAGGCCCGCAACTGACTGGATGTCCCTGGGTTCTGTCTTACTCATTGGGGTGAAGCCGTGCAGGTCCCGCAAGTGACCAGATCCTCCTCTTAACTTCACAATGACTCTCTCTCTCTCTCTAGTGGCAGTAACAGCTAGAAGAGTTGGAGGGTCTGAGGTACATTCTTGACTTTTTAATGTGGGAGAGGAAAAGATCCAAAGGTGCTGGTCTCTTAAACCTCTAGAATCCTGGGTGAGTGAGTCACTGACCCACCAGGCCTAGAGCTACATAAAGTCCAGTCCAACAGGTCTCTAACCGGGGTCTGGAGATCTCAGGACAGACTCTTTGTAGCCTTAACTGCTTTCTCTGACGGTCCTGGCTTGAGCCCCAGCAGTGGGTCCAGCTTGGGTATTTTCTTTTCTTGATACTGATAAACATAGAAAAATGGCTTCCACCTTCCATCTTCACCTCCCCACAACCCTCAGCCACCAACTCTCTAGGCAGGCATTAGGATCCTAGGGACCTCACAGTAGGAGACTCTTCAACGGGTTCCTTGCTGGAGGTTAAGAAGGCCAGAGTCCCCCTCTCCACTCCAGTTCATCAGGGCCCCAGGAAACTGGCTATTCCAGCCCACGAAGTAAGCCTGACTTAGTGGGCCTGAAAGACGTGGGGACTGGAGGAGGCCAGGGGCCACACCTGATGAGAGTAGACAGTAGGACCCTTTCTCAGCCCAAAGCAAAGCCAGTGAGTGGGGAGCTATGGGGTGTGAGGGAAGCTTTGCCAGATACCGCCACCCTCTCCTGGAAGGGAGACAATAGCTGGAAACCATTCTCACCTTTGTTCTCCCAGTCCCTTCTCTCCTGGTCCATCCAGATGGGAAAAAGCAAAAGCCAAGGATTCTAACCAGGACATCACAGGGTAGTAGCTGGCTCTGTCTACGCAGAGTTAAGAGAACACGTTTTCCAAGCTGCCTTCGTAGAAAAGAGAAACTGCCGGACTTCTATTTTATCCTCTAAGCCCGGAGTCAGCAGTTCTGCCAAGTTGCAAACACTCCTGCTTTTGGAAAAGTCCTGGTGCTTTTTGTCTTTTTCTTCCACCAGGAATGGCTCTTCCCCACCCCCGCCCCAAATCTGCAGACACCTACATTCTTGCCCCCTATCTTCCTCCTACAGGCCTCCTAGCCTTTCCCTGCCCTTCTAAAACGCACTCTAAGACAACTTGAGCTTTTGTAGTTTTCCTCACTTGTTTCAAGAGTCCTAAATCTTGCAGAGCTAAGAGAAGTAAACAGATTTGTTCTGAACAATAATAATAAAAATAACTATCCTCCATCTCTTTTGCCAGTGCATTTAAAATTAAGGCATTTTGCTGGTTCTTTGAATCTTCTTAGAAGTACAAATGTCCTTATCACCTCTTAGCCCCTTCTGCCTATCCGGAGGTGAGAATCTTAACAGAAACTTCTTCGTGAAGTTCTTACAGCCTCTCTATTGCCAGCAGTGTCTGGAACTCAAGCTAAACACAAGGTCTTCCTTTTGTCACCCTCCCCTACAAGATGGTCTGGATTTTTGAAATAATCACTCACCGCTTGTTGTCTGTTCTCAAAAATGGGAGGGGGTTTTTGAAAAGAAAGGTCTAGTTCCCCCCACCCCAGGTTGGAAACTGGGCCAGGAGATTTGCCGGGAGAGAAGAGGAATAGAGGGTGTGGAGGAGAGAACAAACAGACTGCTGAGACTCAGCCACCAGTCCCACAAGAGTGAAACTACTTAAAAAAAAAAAAAGTCCTAGTGTTCCCACTGCAAATGAATGCAGAGGGGCACCCAGGAACCATCCCCCCCAAGCCCCGCAAGGCCAAGCTACTTCTCCGCTTAGACAGAAGGTTTTACTAGTGGTGGTGGTGGGGAGCTGTGAACTCCACCAGCTTTGCCTTGTCTTTGCGCTCCTCTTCCTCCCTCACCAAAATCTGAATTTAAAAATTTACCTGTCCTTAAAAAACAAAAACAAAACTTAAAAGCTCTACCTTCTTTCCTTTCTCAGTCTTTTTTTTTTAACGGGGGGGGGGGCGTTCAAAATGCCCCCCTCCCCCATTACCACCATCACCTTCCTTCCTTATCAGGCATCTAAGCTTGCTAAAGGGGGAGAGGTGGGGGTGTGTGTGAGCTTGTGTGTGTATGTGTGTGTGTGTGTGTGTGTGTGTGTGAGTGTGTGTGTCTGTGTGGTTTTTTTCCCTGTGCAAAAGCAGAGGCCATTGTTACGGAGAGTAGGGCGTACCAGTCTTATAGGGCAACCGCACTGTGGCGGCTTGGCCGTGCCGGAGCCTGGAGCTGGATTCTCGGCGAGCTGAGCCGCCCGAGCACCTTTCGATCTTCTATTTTTTTCCCGCTCCCCTACCCCCTCCCTCCTGCGCACCCCCGCTCCTAAGCCGAGTGAATTGAAGCGGACGCCGAGCGGCTCCTCCGGCCGGTCTGCCCCTCGGGCTCCCCAGCCGGGGTGGCTATTGGGGAGGGGGGCGACGCCGCTTTAAACAGTGGTCTTTTTTTCCTTTGCCTTCAAGGAGGGGAGATTTCTCGCCTGCCGCTCGCGCTGGGGCTCGATGTGAATATATATTATGTCTGCCTGTTCTCCCCTCGTCGGTGGCTAAGGTAAGCTGGACTGAAATAGGCTATCAGTTTGTGAATGGCGGAGAGTATGTCTCAATGATTTATGGCCCATATGACTCCAATCTCGGTTCAAGAAGAGTTCACAAGCTTTAAGCTTCCTTCCACGCAGCGACTCTCTCTCTCTCTCCCTCTCTCTCTCTCTCCCTCCCTCCCTCTCTCCCTCTCCCTCTCTCTTCCTGCTTCTTTCCTTTTCTCTTCTCTTTTCTTTCAGCAGCCAGATCTGGACTGAATTTTCGCCCGGCTGCTAAGAAGAGCCTAACCTTTTTTCTCTCTTCCTTTTTTGTTCTATTTCTCTTCTTTCTATGTGTTTTTTTTTTTTTTAAGTCCTGGAAGGTGGCCTAGCCCCTCTCCCTGGTCTTCCCAGCTATTGTTACTCTCCCAAGCTTTTGGGGGCGGGGGTTGCTTGGAAAAGTGGGTTTCTTGGGGTGGCTCACCGCCCCTCTCCAGTGAGACCCTGGGGGGAAGCCGGGAGCCACCGTCTCCTTCCCTCCCTCTCTCTCTCCCGAGGAGCCAGATGGAGCCTGGATTTTTTCAACATGGAGGCAAGGGAAATAGATGTGTTTGGCTTGGTAGAACTGCACCCCACCCCCCTTTTCCTGGATCCCCAGGTTTCGGATCCCCTCGGCACCTCTCCTTCTTCTCACTGTCCCATCAGCCGGGCCTCTGTGTGCGCCCTCCGGCCGGCCGGGCCTGACAAAGTCCCGGTGTGGAGTTACTAAGGCGCCTTTTAATTTAGTTACCTTCAGCGCCCAAACTTGCTGCCGCCCTAGGGCTGGTCCTCGGCCGGGTGTGCTTGGAACCTGCCGCTGCTAAATCGTTTCTGCGTCCTGAACGCTTCTCTTCTCCTTGGCCAACATAGCTTGTCGCCAGGCACCATGGCAGCAGCAGCCGAGACAGCCCGGCGGCGACAGCGGCAGCCAGGGACTAACTCCATCCACAAACCTTCCCGGCCCTTTCTGGCTGCCGGTGGAGCCTCCATTCTTTCCTATCACGTCTCTAGCTTCTTGCTTCCCACACTCGCCTGGCCTCGTTTCTGCAATGGTTTGCGAGTTCATTGCAGGGGGAGCGACAGGAATTTCGGCCCCAGGCGTCTAGTCAAATTATTGTTTTATTATAACTATCATCATCATCATCATCATTACTGCTGTAACAATCATTTAGACTAAATAAAGCCAGGGCCCAGCCAGCCAACCCCCTCCAACATTTTTATTTCATTCTCTTATCTATTAATAACAAACTCAACTGATGCCTGTTAATTAATTCCCCCTTCAACCAGGGCTGCTCCGAAGCTAATTTTGGTTAAATCATCAGAGGCTAATGGTAATAATAATAAAGGGATTGGGTCAGCCTGGTCAATTGAACTCCAGTTCTCCTCCCTGGAAGGACCTCCTGCTTTGCAGACCCCTGTGTGTTTCCCAGAAACAAATTCTTCCCAGAAACCAATCGGAACTCAGAGTTACCCAGCTCCCTTTTGAGTATAAATCTGTGCCATTAAGAAGGGGATTTATGTGTGGGAGGGATTTCCTTCACCTGGACTCCCTTTTTATTTTCCTATTTTTAGTTTTCTTTGGAGTTGACTAGCTGGGCTGAATGAGATTTAACTAGTCCAAACTCATATGTCAGAAGAGAGGGTCAATCTAAAGATTCTATGAAAAGTGATGGTGAGGAGTTGAGAAGACAGATTTGGTGAGCTTGGGGGGATGTAGTCAGAAGTTTCGGAAGAAATACACAAAATCCTGTGACAGCTTGAACCTTTATTTTTCCAGCACACTTTTAAAAGCCTGCATTAAAGTTTTTTTTTTTTTTTTTTTTTTTTTTTGCCTCAAAGAACTTCAGTAAACAGGGGCACCCAGTTTCCAGCCCAGATAATATTGCTTAGATTGCTTTGCTTACTTTCTTTTTTCTTAGGGGAAAAAAATTCTGTTTTAGAAAGACTTTCCCATCTCTTTGTAGAAAACTCCAGCAGTTGCCCAGTTTCTTTCTTCTTTTCTTCTTTTGGAAAAATCAAAGGAAGCAGACTGTCAAGGAAAGGGTGGGTAAAAAAAATTATGCCTGATGAAAAAAAACAGAGTGGGGGAAGACCTAGCCAAATGGTCACAGCACCAACCAGTCCCACCAAAGAAACAATCCTGTTCCATTTGGGGGCCCCATGGGGGCCGCTGGCTGTGGGATCCCAGACTTGGTTAGCAAACACTCAGACTGGAGGTGGTGGTACCTGCAGCAAAGGCCATGGAGGCGGCTCAGTTCCACTGGCTCTGGAGGTTAAAAATCTTCAGGAAGTTTTGGGTCAGGGTGCTGCTTCTTGAGATGGGAGGGTAAGGAGAGGCTCCCTCACACCAGAAGGTTCCCTGCTCAACTTGCTTCTTCCTGCTGCCTCTACCAGCGATCCTCAGCCTCAGTTTTTTTCTCCAGGTTAGACTCTGCTTGGATGAAAGGGACCTAGATGGGGGCAAAAGCAGGAGGTCTCTCAGCTCAGAGGAGGGTGTTGATGATGCTTTTATTTTGGAGTCCCCCCCACCTTGAGCCACCCTATCCCAGAGTTGGGGGACGGGTGTAGGGAGAGAGAAGAAAGGTCAGGGGCTAGTAGGCAGGCAGGAGAGAAGCCATGGCCCTTGCCATAGTAAGATTCTATATCCAGAGAGTTCCCAAAGGAGTGGAGTCCTTATTTTTTTTAAGTGAAGATGAAAACTGGTGGGCTTTTTCTTTTAAAATTAAAGCACTGATATAAGAAAAATCCATTTCAGGCCAAACAAGTGGCCTCAGCATCTGCTGTGAAGATGTTGGGTGGGGGAGAAGAAAAACCCTATTGATGTCAGTTCCCTTTTCAGTTCCTAAGATGGATTCGAGCCCCAGTCCTCTTCTCCCCGTGTCTCTTCTCTCACCCCGCAGGTCAACCGCTACGAACAGATCCCGGGAGGAGGGGGGCAGAAAGGGGGGGGGGTCCGGCGTGCCACGTGACCCCAAGGGGTGCCAATGTCCGGTCGTGAGGGTATCTGGCCCTTGCAAGTTGCCACCCACCACCAGGGCCTCACCCAGCGATGCAGAAAGCCACCTACTACGACAACACCGCCGCAGCACTCTTCGGAGGCTACCCCTCATACCCTGGCAGCAATGGCTTCGGCTACGACGGTCCCCCTCAGCCCCCCTTCCAGGCCGCCACGCACCTGGAAAGTGACTACCAGCGCTCAGCGTGCTCGCTGCAGTCCCTGGGCAACGCCGCCCCACACGCCAAGGGCAAGGAACTCAACGGCAGCTGCATGAGGCCGGGCCTGGCCTCGGAGCCCCTGCCGGCCCCGCCCGGCTCGCCCCCGCCCAGCGCCGCACCTACCAGTACCACTAGCAACAGCAGTAACGGGGGCGGTCCCAGCAAAAGCGGCCCCCCCAAGTGCGGTGCCGGCTCCAACTCCACCCTCACCAAACAGATATTCCCCTGGATGAAAGAGTCGAGGCAAACGTCCAAGCTGAAAAACAGCTCCCCTGGCACAGGTACCGGCTCTCTGGCTTCGTCGTCGTCAGCTTTTGTCCCGGCCAGGAATGTCACTGTTATTCTAGCACCCAGCCCCTAGGCGCCCAGGCGGCGGCGGCAGCTACGGCGCATTTCCCATACCCTCCCCCCTCACCTGGCGACCCCTGACCCCGCCAGCACCCTCTCCCTCCTGCCCTCCTCCACCTGAACTTCTGAGAGGCCCAGAAGGCCAGGTGCTCGGCCTCAGCCCTTTGCAAGGCCGCAGAGTCACGAGACGCTGCCAGTAGACGCAGAGTCGTCAACGATTGATTGTTATTAAGTATTACTACTGTGGGTATTAATCACAATCGCTCGGGCGGCCCGCGGTCTTGGCCTCCAGGCATGGCAACCTCTTTGCCACCCCCACCCCCCCATTTCCGTGCCCTGCCCAGAATGTCCAGACTCGCCCAGGAGCTCTCCTCAAGCACCTGTCTGGGCCACAGGACGGGGCGCAGTGGAGGGCGGAGGAGTGTCTTCTACACCTGGAACTAGGGATAAAAGGGGGGAGAAAGCGTGTGCGAGAAAATCCAGCCCTAAATAAATGGCCATGCGGCTCTGTCTGCGTGACATGATCAAATTTTCATAAGCTGGGGCAGTGAGAGGAGAACAGGTCTCTTAATAAATGCCACTATTATAGAGTGTCCGCTAATGCGGCGGGTGGGGGCGGGGGGCGGTGGAGAGGAGGAGGCGGGGACGCGAAGGGGAGGGCGGCGGGGCCTCCGAGTCCAGGCCTGGATTTATTAAGAAACGATGCATTCAATTTCGGCGTGTTCAGTAATTATCTTTTATTTCATTTTCTCCCCTTCCCACCCCTCCCCCTCGGGTCCAGCGGAGGGCTGCGGCAGCGGCGGCGGAGGAGGCGGCGGCAGTGGCAGCAGTGGGGGCGGCGGCGGGGGAGGGGACAAGAGCCCCCCGGGGTCTGCGGCCTCCAAGCGGGCGCGGACGGCGTACACGAGCGCGCAGCTGGTGGAGCTGGAGAAGGAGTTCCACTTCAACCGCTACCTATGCCGGCCGCGCCGCGTGGAGATGGCCAACCTGCTGAACCTCAGCGAGCGGCAGATCAAGATCTGGTTCCAGAACCGGCGCATGAAATACAAGAAGGACCAGAAGGCCAAGGGCCTGGCCTCGTCTTCGGGGGGCCCCTCTCCCGCCGGCAGCCCCTCGCAGCCCATGCAGTCCACGGCTGGCTTCATGAACGCCTTGCATTCCATGACCCCCAGCTATGAGAGCCCGTCCCCGCCCGCCTTCGGCAAAGCCCACCAGAATGCCTATGCGCTGCCCTCCAACTACCAGCCCCCCCTCAAAGGCTGCGGCGCCCCGCAGAAGTATCCCCAGACCCCGGCGCCCGATTACGAGCCTCACGTCCTTCAAACCAACGGGGGCGCCTACGGGACGCCCACCATGCAGGGCAGCCCCGTGTACGTGGGCGGGGGCGGCTACGCGGATCCGTTGCCGCCCCCTGCCGGCCCCTCCCTCTACGGCCTCAACCACCTTTCCCACCACCCCTCGGGGAACCTGGACTACAACGGGGCGCCCCCTATGGCCCCCAGCCAGCACCACGGACCCTGCGACCCCCACCCCACCTACACAGACCTCTCCTCTCACCATGCGCCTCCTCCTCAGGGTAGAATCCAAGAAGCGCCCAAGTTAACACACCTGTGATGGGAGAGGGAGGGCTGAGGAGCAGGTCTTGGGGTGGAGAAGACCCAGGAGGGACGGGGGCTGTGGAGTTGGGTGCAGTCGGGAGGTCTGAAAGAGGAGGCAGGGAGATGGCAGCCAGGCTTCCTGGGAAGAAAGGGCCTGGAGGTCCTTCCCCTCCCCCTGGCCTGAGAGGTTGCTTTTTAAGTCCTGCAGCTCTTGTTTAGTCTGCCTGCCAACCCATTGGAAAGGAATCTACAGCAGATTGGAGATGACCCCATCAACCCTAGGCCTCCAGCAATATCCAGTTGGAATTCCACCTTAGGGAGTCGGGTAGAGGAAGAGGAGATAGGGAAACAGGCAAAGAAGCACATTTTAAAAAACAGACAAGATGGCTAGGCCATCACCAGCCAACCAACCAACTTACCTTTCATGTGGTTAATTCCCCCAAATCTTGATTTTTCTTTCCTGGCAATTCTCCTTTAAAAAAAAATTCAAATACATTTCAAAACCAAGGGCACAAAGCATGTCCCCCTCCCACTTTCCTGAATCCTCAGATTTCTTCCCATGATAGGAGAAGGTTGATTGGGCACTCCATTTCTAGTCCCATATTTTTCTGCTCTAGGACATTAATATCTATACCCCACCCCTATCAATTACACTCTTCAGAGGGCTCAGGGATGGTGAGAGATCCTGAAAGAGCTGTCTATATTATAAATATATATATATATATTTTCTTTTATGGCAAAGCTGGGAGGTGAGGGCAGGCAAGTTGTCAGGAGTAAAGGTCTGCCCATTCCGCTGTCTCCCATCTCAGCTCCAGGTCCATCCCCCTCTCTTCACAGAAAGCAGTCGGTGACAGCGAGGTTCTACACTTTTCTTCTGTTGCTCTCTTGACTTAACGTGAAAACAGGGTATATTTTGACAAACTGTCCCAGGCGGGGGCTGCAGCTGGGCCTGTGTGCCTTGCTCAACCCTGGACAGGACACTTTTGTTGCACTTAGAGTTTACATTTTAATGGATATAAAAACAACTGTGAGAGATGCCTGGGCCTGCAGGAGTCCAGCATTGCTCAAAAAACGTGTGTTCTAGTGAACATTTTCATATATATTTATTGGTTATAGCTTGTTAAGATATTTTCTTTTTTTTTTGTATTATTTATCCCCCTACTTTATGTATTTATATGAGGGAAAAAGGAAAAAATTGTACTTTTTTTTTAGTATTTACTTGTTATAAAGGACGTTGTGTTCCCTGTCATGTAAAACCAGCTATTTTAGTTATTGTACTCTAGAAAAAAGCTATAGATTTATGTTAAACTTGTACTTATGAACAATTGTAATTAGTTCTAAAAGGCATGAACTCAGCTCCTAATTGTCACTGTATAGTCCTGAATTTGTAGAATTAGAGTTAATTCCCTCTTGGAACTTTCTTTGTTCTTCTGTAGTTACTTTTTTTCCTTACTTAAAAGGGTTGTCTGTCATATAATTCTTGAATAAACTTTCTGTTATCAATTTTATCTTGTCTTGGTGGTCCAATTTAGATAGCAGAGCAGCAGGCTGCTGACTGCCAGATTTCCCCAAGGGAAGAAGAATGGTGAAGACCCTATCCTGGCCTTTTTATGCTCCCCTGCTCAGGGCCCTACCTCCCCCATCTGTGTCTCAGGTTTATTTGGTTTTTCTCACACAAGCTTGGAACATTCTGCCAACTTCTTAAGATTTAAGTAACAAGTTTGGGGCAAAGGGAGACTAGGGGACTCTGTCTAGGTCTTTTCTGTTTGTCTTTTTCCCCTCTCAGTTTTTCCTCATTGACTGACCTTTTGTCTTTTTGCTTCTTTGGCCACAGCCTCCTCGCTGCCCCGCCCCCCCTCCCCCCCCCCCAACCCATCAACAACAACAGAAATCTGGCCCATTACTGCTTCTCCAACCTAAACTTCACAGTTCTCTTCCGGAGCTACAAAGAAGTCGTCACGTGACCCGAAGCCCAACCACCATTGGGTCTAAAATGAAAACAAAGGAAAATGATTAATCTTAAAAAAAAAAATTCTGAGGCCTAGACTTCTCAGGTCAAACCTTAAAACTAAAGGGAAATTAAATCACTAAATAAAACTCAGGGCAGAGGGAGAGGAGGCCTGTTTGATTTCCCCTGCCAGGGTAAGGGGAGAGGAGGAGGGTGGGAGAAGCTATGGATCCAAGCATACATAAAACGGTCCCCAGGCTAATGTGCCGCTCTGTTTCCACGATCCTTGGGAAAACTTCATTTCTTAGTCGTGGTTCCATAAAAGTTTTATCACATTGGAGCGAGGATAGAGAGGGTCTGTCAAAGATGAAATGTCACCACCGCGTCGCTGAAGCCGATAAGAGCTAGGAGACAGGGAAGCTGAAATATGGAGCTAATTCGTTGAAAGAGAAGCGATGGCTGCTTGCTGAAGAGTTGCATAATTCTAATTGTAAGCGATGCTCTCGCATTGCTTAATTAGGAGCATATATTTGGAGGTAGAGATGGTGGGGGGGTGGGGGGCGTGTCGGTGAGAATCATTCCAGGCCCTCAGCCTTAAAGCCAGGGCTGATTTTCATTTTTATGTTGTATCCTGGCAGTCCAAGGTTAGTAATTATAGTCTTTATGCAACAATAAATAACAATAAAAAAGCAACCTGAATTCTTCACCCCACCCCCCACACCACCACCAAGTAGGATTTTAACTGGACTAGGCTCATCCAAGCAGCAAGCAATTTAGCATTGGGTCAGGCTATAATTTAAAGGCATAAGAGCGTGCAAAGTTTGATTGGGATCAAATAACGCTCAAGGGTTTTTCTTTCTTTCTTTCTCTCTTCCTCTTCCCTGAATAACATTTTCTGAATGATGTAACTAGATGAAGCGCCATGTTTGGCTCTAGATGTAGAGTGGACTGATTATTTATCTAGCAGGAGAGAGGCAGGCCAAGTCAGAAAGTTTAACTTGAGTTTGAAAAACAGAGCTTTGGATTGAAACTGGAATTGCAAACAAGAAAAATCAGGGCCACCTTGGCTTGGTGTCCCCCTCCCTTCTCTCTTAGAGATTTCAGCCCCTAGCTAAGCAGCCAAAGTCGAGGGGAAAATATCTGTACAGTAGGATTCACAGCACAACAAGGGGGCGGGGAAGCGGCGACTCTGGGAAGGAAGGTTCTCTTGGCCCCTTTTAACACCCAAGTTTTCTGCTGTTCTCTAATCTGGCCGTAAAATCTGTCAGCAGGGTTAGAGAGAGCCGTATTTCCTGCAGGGACAGCCGGAGTTGTTGCGGAGAGAATCGCTCAACCCTGCAGCCAGCTGGAGAGGCTGTGAAAAAACTTCCAGGGCTTCTTAAGGGGGTGGCCGGAGGGAGACCCCTCTTAGGCCTCCCTGCTCAACCTGCAGACGACTACTCTTCTGTGCCTCTTCCCCCACTTCCACCCCCGTCCTCACCTCCAAGTGGCAAAAATTACTTTCTTTGGAGCCGAGCTGGACACAACCGTCTCTGGCTAGTTTGCCCCGTTTTTCAGAGCAGCTCCCTTGGATCTGAGCCCTCCAGAGCCTGCCGCCCCTTGTCCCTGCAGCCCCCACGTCCAGCTCCCCCTTTTTCCTCCTGGCTCTCCTCCACCCCCACCCTTCTCCTCAGATTTCTCTGTCCTTTTTAAACACTCACCCTCCCCCCCCCCCCACACGGATGAATACTTACCACCACCCACGCGGCTGTTAGACACTGACAGAAAGTTTCTAGTTCCAGCTCCCGGCCGAGTAGTTGCCATTTCTCTGCTAACCAGCCTTCTCCTCCTTGCTCCGCGGCAGCGAGCGAGGAGGGGGAGGGGAGGCCGGAGCCGTGGGAGTTCTCCAGAAAAACTTTCCACCCAACCCGGCGCCTTTCCTCTGTCCCCATTTCCCATCTGTTTCCCTGCTCTCCCAGAATCACCTTTCTCTTTCGCTAACACCCCCTACCTCCAGGCCTTTTAAAGAGATGGGGAATTTCGGCTGTTCCCTCTGCTTTCCCAAAGAAACAAATTCTTTGATGCCATCGGAGGGAGCTGTCAGGGGGCTAAGATTGATCGCCTCATCTCCTCTCGGTCCCTCTGACCCACTTATTTAAAAATCTTACCCCAGATCGACTTTTCATTTTCTGCTTTGAGATCTAGTTTTCCAACGATTGCTTGGGGCCCTGAGTCTTGTACCCAGTCAGTCCCTCCAGTAAATTACAGCACTCCCTAAAGTTCATACTATCTTGAACTTCTGAAAAGAAATAAAAACAACAATTTCCCCAGGGGCTAGAAATGAGATATCATCTCTGATCATTATTTTTGCACCCCCTCCATGTTCAGAGAATTCTATCTTGTTGGGGATATTTATACATACATACAATGACGAAAATGGCAAGGGCATTCCTGTGGGGGGGAGTACCCCCTTCCAATACATTGACCTGAGGTTTGAGAGTTCTTTAAGTCAAACTGGGGGCTACCTTGGTCCTGTTCCTGGATATAGATGCAGATACAGGCTTGAGGCTTGAGAGGGTGCATGTGCATCTTAGACCCTGTCTGCTGGGGTGTCATTGAGGAGCAGATGCCTCCAGGTGAGGAGGCAGGTAGACATAGGGGCAGGGGCAGTGCTGCAAATGCTGGGCAGAGAAGACTTCACAGCTCCACAGGCCAGAGGCCCAAAAGGGCTCCTCACTGTCTATCTCACTCCTCTGTGTCAGCCTAGGAGTGCTTGTCGATTTTCTAAGATTTATCTGTTGCTTTTAGGGGGTGGGTTGGGGATAGTGATGCTGATGATTGTAAATCTCTTCTCTTCCTTATTGCACTGTAACACAGGCCTTTCCCAAAGGGGAAAACTTCTTTCTACTACCTCTTCCTCCCATATTGAGATCCTCGCTCAGCTTTCTTTTTTTTCCGGGGTGGGGGCAGGGAATGCTGCTGGCCTTGTAAAGAAAGCTTTACTGTATTAAAAATATTTGAAAAAGAGAAAGACTTCTCCCTCAGGTTCTCTTGTTTCCTGGGTTCCAGAACCTCCCCTCCTCTGAAGGGGATGAAGACAAGGTTCCTTTAGCTTTTCTGGAGAAAGCGGGGCATGGGGAGCAGGTATGTAGGACTGGGGGGCTCATGGTGTCCAGGTCATGGTCCTCTAGAGTTTTTGAATCAATTAAAGCAAATAATGCTCTGTTTTCTACCAGGCCCAGACGAGTGATTGGCCAAGGCGGGTCCCGTGACCATGAATTCCCTGCAATTTCGCCGGAGTCCTGGGTTTAATAGAGGGAGTCCCCATACGCTTGTATTTATCAGCAATATACAATTATAAAGGCCCAAAATTTAAAAAAACAAAAAAGAGAGAGAGAACAAAATCTTCCCCTCCCAAAATCGCTGCATCACACAAACCTGGGGGGGGCAGGAGGGGGGGTCCCTTCCGATCCTCCCTCCTGACGCCCCCCCAGCAGGCCCCCTCCCCCACCATTGAAAGCCATGAATTTTGAATTTGAGAGGGAGATTGGGTTTATAAACAGCCAGCCATCGCTCGCCGAGTGTCTGACTTCCTTCCCCGCTGTCTTGGAGACATTTCAAACTTCATCAATCAAGGAGTCGACATTAATTCCTCCTCCTCCTCCTTTCGAGCAAACCTTCCCCAGCCTCCAGCCCGGCGCCTCCACCCTTCAGAGACCCGGGAGCCAAAAGCTAGCCGAAGATGGGCCCGCTCTGCCGCCGCTGCCGCCGCTCCCCGCCGCCCCCCTGGCCCCCGAGTTCCCCTGGATGAAAGAGAAGAAATCCGCCAAGAAACCCAGCCAATCCGCCGCGTCTCCCCCGGCCGCCTCCTCCGTCCTGGCCTCCGGGGTCGGATCGCCGGCAGGTCGGTAAGCGTGATAGGGGTTGGGTGAGGGGCAGCTAGAAAAAAAGGGGGAGAAAGAGCGATGGGGGAGGTAGAAAAAGGTGTCGAGCCTGTTGGGGTTTCTTGCCCCCGTCGATTCCAGGGACGAGAAAGCAGAAAAGATCGTTTTGGTTCAGGCCTGGCCGCTGCCAGCATTTTGGTTTTTTCCCTTTCCCTACAGCAGATTTTGGAAGCCGATTGGGGAAGAGCATCTTTTTCTGCTAGGAGAAAAGGATTCGATTGAGGTTTCACATTTAGCTGTGTGGAGGAGTATTGTTGGATGGGGTCGAATCTGGAGGCAGGAAAAGATTCTATCCCATCTAATCTAGCTCTAGGAGAACAGGGGGAATTTGAGAGCTGGGGGCTAGGGAGGAGAAGAGGTGAGGAACAATCTTTCTTTATGAATCCTCTCCCCAGGCTGAGTTGGAAAGTGCTGAAATGAGGGATCCACTCGGAGGACCTGGGAGGGGCTCTGAGGTTCTGGGGGCGAAGGGGAGCCGCTCCGTAACCCCTGCATGGTCCGTGGGCGGCTCTCTGAATGCTGCGCGCTGACTCTGGCCGGGTCTGGCGGAGAGAGAGAGGGACGAGAAAGAAGGCAAGAGCCGTGGGAGCGAGCCGCTTTGGTAGGCGGGCAGGTTGGGGGTGCCGCTGACATTGTTTTGGGAGGATGGGATAGTCTTTTATTTCAGCCGAGTTGAGGTTGGGCTGAGGACACGGCCCGCGTTGACGCCCAGCCCGCTTTCCCCGCAGATGGGCCGGGACTGCCGGAGGCCGCCGGCGGCGGGGCGCGCAGGCTGCGCACCGCTTACACCAATACGCAGCTGCTGGAGCTGGAGAAGGAATTCCACTTTAACAAGTACCTGTGCCGGCCGCGCCGCGTGGAGATCGCGGCCTTGTTGGACCTCACCGAGAGGCAGGTTAAAGTGTGGTTCCAGAACCGGCGCATGAAGCACAAGCGGCAGACGCAGCACCGAGAGCCGCCCGACGGGGAGCCAGCCTGCCCGGGCGCGCTGCGGAACACCGGCGAGCCAGCCGAAGAGCCTGTGGCTAGCCCGGGTCGCCCCTCCGTATTGCAGGCCTCGCGAGCAGCCTGTTGTCTCACGCCCGAGGTCGCGCAAGGGCCTCCGGGCGTCTCGGGCCCCCGGGCTTTGGCCGCTCGCGTGGAGGGCGCAGACGCGCGGAGCCCGGGCGGCGCGCTGCGCGGGGCCGGCGGACGGGAGCCGGAGCCGTTGCCAGAAGACGCCTTCTCAGAGCGGCAGGATTCTCCTTTCTTGCCGGACCTCAGCTTCTTCGCGGCCGATTCCTGTCTCCAGCTGTCCGGAGGCCTCTCCCCTAGTCTCCAGGGCTCTCTGGACAGCCCGGTTCCCTTTTCCGAGGAAGAGCTGGACTTCTTCACCAGCACGCTGTGTGCCATCGACCTGCAGTTCCCTTAATAACCCGCTTCCTTCTCTCGACCCCCGGCCCCCCTCAGCAGCCTGCGGGGAAACCCAAGGACCCCCCTCCCCAAGTTGTATGGACTTCTTTATGTGTTTTGCTAAAATTCAGGTATTATTGAATTAGCGTTTAATCCACCTCCTTTCTTCTCTAAAATATTGGACACACGGGCGTCTTTTACAAATTACACATAAAAAAATCCGTTTGGTAGAGTCCTTCCAACGAAATCTCAGGAATAATTAAACTCTGGGGAGCGGGGGTGTGCTTTCTTAAGAACTAGAGGAACCTATTTTCCTCTCTGTCTCTTTTTTTTTTTTTAAGTTTTAGGCCGTAGATTATTTATTAAAATTCTTTACTAATAGGAAAAGGGGAAAGTATTTATTGTACATTATTTTCATAGATTAAATAAATGTCTTTATAATACGGAAACGAGATAATGTTTGTGTTGGGACCCAGTCCCTTTCCTCCCCGCACCCACTAGGCCAGGCCGCCCTCTCTCTCTCTCTGGGTCTGCCCTGGGCCGGGTAAGTCCGGGTGGTACAAAAGAGGCCCCTTGGAGGAAGAGGGTGTGCTGCCAACTGAAGTGAGAGCAAAAAGAGATCTCAGGCACCGGCTTCAGAGTTGTGATGGGAGGCGTAGAGGTTCAGCTAGATTGGGAGGGTCCCTAGGGCTTCCTAGGCTTCTCGCCTCAGTGCCCCAAGTGGAATGGAGGGGTTTTTTCCAGGACGCAGGACGCCTGGGGAACTCGAGGTCTGGGGTCATGCGCAGGGCCAAGGAGTGGAGTAGGGTCGGGAGTTTTCTTGAGAAGCAGGGTCCCGTACCCAGGGATGGTCACTGGCCTCCCAAGTGGACAAGAAAGGAGGCCGTGTGGAAAATGTAGCGGGAGCGGGCACTAATGCTCTTCGGGTCCCTCGGTCACCCTAAGGCTCCTGGGGTTGGGAGGAGCGTCCGAGGAGCTGCGGGGCGACAAGCTCCGGGAGGCCCGGGCAGCGTTGGGAGGCGCTTGGCTTGTATAAAGCGAAGGAGGAGCGAGAAGAGCGGGAGAGAGACAGGGAAGCCAGGAAGATGCTCAAAATGGCGCTGGGGTCGGGAGGCAGGGAGGGGAGGGAAGAGACTGTGGCCGCCATGACAGCCGCCTCAGGATGCGCGCGGCCAGCCCCGGGACCGTCCCCGCACCCACCTTCACCTTTTTGGACCATCCCGATGCCTGTGAAGACAGGGAGCCCTGTCTCACGGGTTCCTTTTTTGTTTTTGTATTGTATTGTTTGAAAAATCAGCCCAACGGATGCTGAGGATGCGAGCCGGACAGATAGTCCGCGAGGGGGTGGGAATGGGAGAGGGTGAATGGCGGATCTTTCTGGCTGGGTCTGCCTCGCCAAATCTGACTTTTGATCCTTCGCTCTCGGATTTGATGCCCGGCCAGAGCGTTCTCCAAATGCAGACCTACCTGTCTTTGCCAACAACTTCATTTGCCGTCTCAGCACTATTTCCTATCCCTCACCTCACCTTAGCAGGTTTCTTGCAAACCCAGTAAGCGGGAGGCAAGGATCGATCTTTCCACCTGCCTCCTGGTTTGTTCCGGGGAACGTGGAGATTTAAAGGGCCCTGGAAAGCCATCCATCCTCCTTAGGTTTATTTAATATTTCTCGGGCTCAGAAACAGACACCGCAGGGCTACCTCCCCAGCAGATGCTGCTGTTCTTGAAAAGCAGTTTATTCCCGGACCTCCCAGACTTTCCCCTGAACCAGCAGGATGGGGACTTGGAGTACCAGGCACTCAAAGGCAACAACTGTCAGGAAAAGCCAGGAGCGAACATAGGTCGTGACATACAGGACTAAACAGACCCCTGCATATTTTTTTTTAAATCTGGTCTTTCAGTGTGGGCAGTACACACATCTTATTCAGCTGGAATTTAATCCCTTAAACTGTCTTAATATAGAATTCATCTCCTGCATTAAATAATCGTATGCCATGTTAAATTGCACTTATTTCTTTCATAAATAAATTAATATAGAACAATTAGATGTGTTATTATAATAATACCATGTATCTTATTAGTTTATTTTCCCTCATAAAATATATACATATGAAATAATTTCAATATATTAAAGTAATAATACAGCTTGTTGGCTTATGTGTTTATTTTCCCCATAAATAAGTGAATATATAATATAGTAAAACCACACTATACATCTCATTGGGCTGTGTGTTTATTTCTCCATAAAATATGCCTATAGGCAGTGTTTAACCTCTTTAAAATCACAGCACATAACCATCTCTACACCAACAAAATAAAACAGACATTTCAGCTGGGGTTTTGATTTCTATGGACAGCCAAACTAGATAATTTGATCTAATTAAAAATGCTCTTTCAGCTATAGCAGATTGTTTACAAAGATGGAGAATACCAGAAGGATCTTGCTAATTGCCCACCTTTCAGCTTTCTTTGGTCAAAAGGAGAGCACACTTCATCAATGCCAAAAATACAGGCTCTGCTCCGTTGGAGAGAATTCACCTCCTGGAATCATGGCTTGGTTTGTAATACTCAGGGGCCTCTGAGACTCCAGTTTTCTAAGAGACTTGCTGCTCCATGGACCAGCAGCATCAGCACTACCTGTGGGCTAGTTAGAAATGCAGACTCTTAGGCCCCACTCCAAATCTACTGAATCAAAATCTCAATTTAGCAGATCCCCAAGTAACTTACAGGCAAACTAAAGTCTGAGAAGTACTGCTGGATCACAGTGCCACCTTGCTTCCTGCCTTCCTCCATGTTTAACAATTTTTCACCCACTTTATCTGGTCACCTCCTTCCAATCCTCCCCAACCCAAACCAGAGGCCCAAAGGGCCCTGAATTTTAGCTTCTGCCTGAGTCTTCCCTGAATTCCTGAATCTTCCCTGCCCAACAGAGTGGGAGTTGGGAGGGCCCAACCAAAGGCTCAATCTACCTGCTTAGATCTAGGTACTTTTTGCATCCTGGGGGTGAGAAACAACCAATCCAGGAAATCAGAAGGTCCAGTATTTCCCTTGCTTATTAGAGAGGAGTTAGAGCTGTTTTTACAGGCAACACACAGCCTCTGTTTCTTTCTCCTGTCTCCTGTTCATGAAACTCACCATCTTTGATGCCACCAGAGAAGAACAAAGAGGCAAGGCATTTCTAAAAAGAAATGACTTCTCTTTTCTGTTCCATCTGACTTCAAATTCAAAGGAATGCATGGCAATTTAGAATTCGTAAGGAACTGGACTCAGGGTGCCTAAGTTGTTTTCTAAGTTAGCTCCTTCTGTTTGTTTCATCTCTAGGGTCATCCTTTTTAACCTGAGTCTTCCAGGCTGGCTATGGAGAAGGAAGGCAAAGAGAAGGGAGTTCTTAGACAGGGCAGCAGACTGCCCCCCGTCAATGGCAGGTTAGAGGGCAGTGCCAGGTGGCTGCACTCAGTTATCCCATCCTGATGTGGTATGGCTCCTCTTAAGTGGTCTGTAGGACAGACTGGTTATAAACTGGCTGTGGTTGGAGTGGGAAGGCTTCAGTGCTGTCCTGAAAGCTGCTGGTCAGTCCGTCCTACTCTTGGTGAGTCATTTTTTAAGAAGAATGGCCCATTAATATTATGGTGAAAGCAAAAGACCATTAGATTGAGAAATTATTTGCAATCACTCTAATCCTGAGTCATTACACTTTTAAAAAACTTATGCCTGGGTAAGTCTCTTCCCCTTTCTGGACCTCAGTTTCTCCAACTGTAAAATAAATGGAAGAACTAAATGACTCTAATGTTCTCTGCATCAGTATATGCCAAAAGTATATTCATTAGTCTTCACAAACAACGTATCAAATATTTATTATAGCACCTGGTGTCAGGTGCTTTTAAATGGAGGTGGTGACTTTTGATGTCTGATGATAACCCACTTCCCAAGTATCTGGTAGAGCCATTTTAATGAATTTTAATTTGCCTATTTACACCAACAATCATGCCCCAAGCATTATTTAAGTGAGCAGGGAGAGAAACCTTTTCAACAAGAATGTAATTAGCTGTAGTGCTGTGTGCCAGGCGCCAGGTATTCAACGAATATGAGTATTAAGAAGTGGGACATTTTATAAAAAAAGAGGCACCAAACTTCTTTGCCATGATGTACTAGACTTCATTTTTTTTTAATGTTTATTTATTTATTTAAGGGCTTCCTAGGTGGTGCAGTGGTAAAGAATCTGCCTGCCAGTGCAGGAGACGCAGAAGACACGGATTCAATCCCTGGGTCGGGAAGATCCCCTGGAGTAGGAAATGGCAACCCACTCCAGTATTCTTGCCTGGAAAATTTCACGGACAGAGTAGCCTGGCAGGCTACAGTCCATGGGGTCGCAGAGAGTTGGCTATGACTGGGCACACATACATTTTGGTCACACTGAGCATGTGGGATCTTAGTTCCTGGACCAGGGATGGAACCTGTGGCCCCTGCAGTAGAAGCACTGAGTCCTAACCACTGGGCTGCCAGGAGTTCCCAGTGTACTAGACTTTAAAAATCCCCTTTGGTCAGTGTTTATCTGGTTGCTAGGGCATTAGAACATAGGTACAAGTTATGGGTCTCCCTAAATAGCTCTGCTGAACCTTCTCTCCACCTTTCCTTCAAGTCTCTGACAAACACTCAATGGTCCCACTGTACATCCTTCTGAAATATGCTCTATTGAATACATGTCCTCAGTTTGCAGAAAGTAGACTCTTAGGCCCTACATCAGTCTCTCCACCTGTTGCAGCTAATGTGGCCCAAATCCTCCACTGACCTTTCCAGCCCAGCTCTGCCCTCCTGCTCCCCACCCCCATCCTTCTTCCTACTCAGAAGCAGATATTTGGTGCCTGAAGGAGATATAACAAACTGCTTCCTCCTCTGAGGAGAGAGTTAGCAGTAAAAGTGCCTTCCTAAAACCTTCTCTGGACTTCCCTGGTGGCTCAGATGGTAAAGAATCCACCTACGATGCAGGAGACCTGGGTTTGATTACTGGTTTGGGAAGATCCCCTGGAGAAGGAAATGGCAACCCACTCCAGTATTCTTGCCTGGGAAATCCCATGAACAGAGGAGCCGAGTGGGCTGCAGTCCATGGGGTTACAAAGAGCTGGACATGACTGTGTGGCTAACACACAAAACCGTCTCTAATTCCCAACCACCACAGAAAAATCACAGTCTGGACAGTCATTTGGATACAAATTCAGCTCAGTTAGTGTTCAATAAAGTTTCCAATGTGGATATTTTGGCCACAACCACTATACCTGGATAAGCCCAATTAAGTAGCAACTTAATAATAAGTTAATAATAAGTACAACTCTTCATGTCACTCTAATCTTTCCTTTTAGCAAGATCCCAACTCTCTGACTTACTTTTCCATCCAGATAGAGGTTTTCATCCTGTTCTGACATCACAGAAGTCAGGTTCAACCCTCAACCCTGACAAGGACAGTTTTCTCCCAAATTGGGAAAGTCAGGGAGTTCTTGTTAATGCCCAATCTCAAATCTTTCTGCTGCAGTTTTAATATATTATATAATATTAGAGTTATATTAGGTGAGGTTAGGGTTTGTTATAGATTATATAATACTAGGCTTTACTTAAAAAAAACCACCTCTTCAGTTTAGAAGAAACTTCTTTGCCTAAACAGAGGCAGCCTTCTGAATTTTCAATGAAATGTGCATATGATAAAGTACATATTACATAATATATGTGATATGGTATATAAAAATATAGCACATCTGCTATTTTCCCATCACATATTTCCATATTTTAATATGTCAGTTATATTAAAAACAGAAGACTGCTCATAGTATTTCAGAATGTGCATGTATATGTTAATATCATACACTTACAGAGTTCTCTACGGTTTATGTTTTCTTGTTTGCTTTAATCCTACTAACAATGTAGGGAGGTAAGTAGTATTAAACCCATGCTTCTTCTCTGAGGCTGAGATTCAGAGAAACCAGGGAACTTGTCCAGGATTATAATGCTAAGAAATGGTTAAGCAAGGATTTGAACCCAAGTTTTCTAGGCCCAAAACTAATAGTTTTCCCATTACAATATGCACCATCCACAGTCTATGGTTCTCAACCAGACATGTGACATTTTAATGAGCTTGCAATAAAACACACCCCTAAATTCAGATTGCATCCTCCCCAAAAACAGCAACAAGAAATCATTTCTTATAGAGAAAAAAATTATAACCCCAAATATCCTTTTAATTCTTAAGTTCCAATCTTTGATCTTGGGCTTTGGCCTTTAAGATCTGGGCTGGGAGAGCAGGCGGAGAGGCACTTAAGGACTTAACGAAAGATCTGTTCCGATTGCTTCTGCCAACCTTCACCTAAAGCAGCTTCCTCCATTGAAAGGTCCAGAATCAGGTATAAACTACTAACACATCCCTATTCTGATTTGAATGGTCTTGTCTTTGTGGTATAGGGACCAGCATCTCTCAAAGATCGTATCAGTTCTAAATATTCCTGTGTTCTCCTTGCTCACCTATATGTCTAAATAGGTTATAAAAAGAGGAAATCAACCATTTTTAACTTTGGTGTTGAGTCTACACAGACCATCCCTGGTGAATTTAATCTGGCCAACCAGATACTCCTATAGGCCACAGGCTACTTCAGATGGGGATTACTTTGTTTTGGTTGCCCTCAGCTGTGGGTTTAACAAGGAATCCAGGCTCCATAGATTTTCTCCTCAAGCCAGAGGCCAGTGAGGTTTCTTTTAAGGAGGAAGAGACTGGGAACCTAAGAACCCACGTTGCCTTTTCTCTCAGTCCTTTCTGCTGGGGTTGGGAGTTATTTAGTTGCTCAGTCATGTCTGACTTTGCAGCCCCATAGATTGTAGCCCACCAGCCTCAGTCCATAGGATTTCCCAGACAAGAATGCTGCCATTTCCTCCTCCACGGGATCTTCCAGACTCAGGGATTGAACCCATGTCTTCTGCACTGCAAGAGGATTCTATACCGCTGAGCCACCAGGGAAGCCAGCAGGAAATCTGGAAAGTTTTCATCTTTCTGCTACATAGGAGAAGGTAGCAAGGTTCAGGGATGAATTGGGACGCTGAGGCCTAAACAATTACTGCACTTGATAGTACAATTTGAGGCACTTTTGCTCCATCCCTTTCCTTCTGTATTTATAATTGACTATTGGTGACTTCAGCTATTAACTAGGGAGACTGCATTTCCCCAACTCCCAGAATGATTTCTACTCTTTTATCAATCTGATTTGGAATTTACTTCCTCTTTTAGACCTCAAATTGTTTCCTTGATTAGAAGAGCAAGGGATGAGGTGAGGAGGTTCTCCCTGGGAGGGAAATGTAGAAAGTGGAGTCTCAAGTCTCCCAGAAGAAGGGCAGCCAGGTCAGATAAAGGCCTAGCTCAGATGTGAGGTTTGAAGGGAAACCCTGGTTCCCTTCTTCCCTCTTTTCCAAAGGCCTCTGTGGAGGACATCTTAAAGTGAGAGGAAACAGTTGGGAGCATCTACCAATCCAAAAAGGGCAACAGAAATATGCTTGCTCTCACCTCAATACTCCTTTTCTCGTCAATCCTTCTGCAGCCACTGCCTGCCCCCTCCAACTTCCACCTCCCACCTCAACCCTCCTTTCCTTTGTCCATCCTCATCCCTTGGCACTGAACAGTCTCTCACCCTCCCCCACTGCATCTCTCTTAAAAGAGTTGCCAGCTGGTCCCTCCCCACAACTTGTCCTGCTCCTCTGAAGCAGAGGGAGGGAAGCAGGGGTCCTGTGAAATGCTTTAAGCTTTTTCATAATTGGGGGCTAAGTAAGGCTCACAGTTATTAAGAAAAGAGAAAGGCAGTGCAAGTCTGGTGATAGAGACGGAAAGTAGAAGAGAGCAGGCAAAGCAAGGGAACTGGGAAACAGAAAGAGGGAGCAGTGACACAGAGACTGAGAGAGACAACTTTGGGCCTCCTGCAGAGAGATGAGGACTCGCCCTGCCCTTTCTGGGGTGGGGAAACCTGAGAAGTTTTGAGGGTCCTCTCTGGGCCTGTCCCACCTGCTTTCCCTTCCTCCCCTTAGCTCAGTTGTTTACAGAGATCCTCCTCTGAACTCTTGCCCTCCTGGACTTGCCCTAGCCCCGGCCCCAGGGCTCAGCCAGGCAGACACCCTGACAGATTACAAATGAGCGTGGGTGTTAGATTGCGCCAAGCTCTTGTCCCCAGAGTCTGGAGGAGGGGAATCAATGGGCTCTACCTAAGAGCTTCCCTCTAGTTCCATCTCAGTCTGAACGGACTGAAGGAGGCACTTCCTGTTCCCCTCCCCTCCCCCAACCATAACCCAACAGACACACCCAGCAGAAAGGGGTGAGACTCCCCTCCTGAGCCTCAAGACCCGCCACTCGCCACTCAGAAGCTCCCATTCTCTAAGCAAAGTCCTTTGATCTATTCTACAAAATTCCTTGGAAACTTGAGTAATCTTTAAGATATAACTGCTATTGAATTTACGGATTTGAGGCTTGGGATTTTGGGGGAGAGGGGTGTGGGGCAGGAAGGAACCAGAAGAATGCACTACACTAGTTTAAAGCATTTCAGGAAAAGAATAAAAATTCCCTCGTCTTCACCTGTAAGTAAACATCACCTAGCTCTGTGCTCATTGTGGCTCTCTGGAGAGACACAGGGAGTTATTTGAGTCTGAGTGAGTGAGCCAACTACAGCTATGGATGGCTAGAGAGAGGATAAATACATCCGGAGAGATGAGTTGATGGATAGGTAGGGAAGGAATATAAATATGGAGAGAGATGGAGGAACAGAGAGATGGATTGAGACAGAGAGAATATAAAAAGAAGCTGAGGGAGAGAAATGGATGTGTGAATGAGGAGAGAGTGGTTATGTAGAGAGGTGGAGAGGGGAATGGGGCATTTCTCATCCTCTTCTCCGCAGTTCTGTCATCTTGTCTTGCTCCTTGAAATGCCAGTTTTCCACCCCTCACTTAATGAATTCTTTCTCTAGATTCTAGGCCCTGCCTCACACCCTTAGGTGTTTTTGCACCCTCTTCCTTCACAGTCATCCATTTGGCCCAAGACAACATACCTCACTTGGCTGTTCTAGCCCATCACCCCAAATTAGGAGAAAGAAACTCAGAGTGGGAGTTCTGGGCAAAGGAGGCTGGATTCCCCATCTCCTGGTCTACAGACTTGGGGAGGGGGTTGCTCCTTTGTGAGGTGAGGGGGGCGGTGGTGGGAAGAATGAAGGGCAGCTGGGTTGAATTTGTCCAAATCTAATAACCTAGGAGCCTATTGAAGGCCTTGGGGACTGAGAGGGGAGGAAAGTCTTGAATATTCCTCTAACTTTTGCCCCCTCTCCCTCTGGTCCCTTCTTTCCAAAAGTCTTTGAAGAAAGATGTTTTTGACGCTTCCATGTCGCCCTCAGATGGATGGGCTGCGGGTGATTGAAGTGTCTTTGTCATGCTAATGCTTGGGGGGTGATGGATGGGCGCTGGGGCTGCCAAACTGTGGCCCGCTGCGCCCATTGGCCTGGGAGAGATCACATGCACCCTTCCACCCCCACTCCCTACCCCCTTCCTGGGGGAGCGCTGGCCCAGGCGAGCTGGGTTAGGCCATGGATGCAAGCTTCGGCGCTGTGACATACTGCCGAAAGGTTGTAGGGCAAGAGGGTGTCTCCCCCAAACGGGCCGACCCTCCTGCGGCCTCCACGCATGGACTATAATAGGATGAACTCCTTCTTAGAGTACCCACTCTGTAACCGGGGACCCAGCGCCTACAGCGCCCACAGCGCCCCTACCTCCTTCCCCTCGAGCTCGGCTTCTGCTGTTGACAGCTATGCAGGCGAGACCCGCTATGGTGGGGGGCTGCCCAGCTCTGCACTGCAGCAGAACTCAGGCTATCTGGCCCAACAGCCACCCTCGGCATTAGGGGTGCCCTTCCCCAGCTCTGCGACCTCGGGGTACTCCCCGGCTGCCTGCAGTGCCAGCTACGGGTCTTCTCAGTACTACCCTCTGGGCCAGCTGGAAGGAGATGGAGGCTATTTTCATCCTTCAAGTTACGGGGCCCAGCTAGGGGCCTTGTCCTCCGATGGCTATGGAACCGCTGGAGTGGGCCCAGGGCCCTACCCTCCACCACAGCCCCATTATGGGAACGAGCAGACAGGGAGCTTTGCACCGGCCTGTGCTGATCTCCTCTCCGAGGACAAGGAATCGGCCTGCACGTCGGAAACGAGCACCCCTACAGCCCAGACCTTCGACTGGATGAAGGTTAAGAGGAACCCACCCAAGACAGGTAGGGCTCAGATGTGGCCACCCCCTCTCTAGGGGCTCAGAGCGGCTCTGCTGCTTTTGCACTGAGGTGTCCTGGGCTGGGTTCCTGTCTGCACCACTGGGTAGAGGCAGGTAAGAGCACTGTGCTCAGTCTCAGGTCAGGTGGGGTCTCCCCACCCAGTGAGTGCCCAGTTATCCTTAAGAGTAAGTCTCCAGACACACCCCTACTTCGATCTGTGTGCTCAGCGCAGGCCTAGGACCTGGTGTTCCGAGGAGGGGGAGCTGGGGGGTGGAAGTGTGGGGCCTGCTCCAGGTTGCCTGGAGGGGTGCCTGGTGATCCATGGAAACTTTGAGAGCTGAAGCTGGATAGAATGGTGACTGGGGGTGCAGAGCTGGCGGGGCAGGGGGGCGGTGGGGAGGGGAAGGAGAAAGAGGAGAGAACTGACGTGGCCCTTCTCTTGCCCCGCCCCTAGCGAAGGTGTCCGAGCTGGGCCTGGGCGCGCCAGGTGGCCTCCGCACCAACTTCACCACTCGGCAGCTGACCGAACTGGAGAAGGAGTTTCATTTCAACAAGTACCTGAGCCGGGCCCGGAGGGTGGAGATCGCTGCCACCCTGGAGCTCAATGAGACGCAGGTCAAGATATGGTTCCAGAACCGGCGCATGAAGCAGAAGAAGCGGGAGCGGGAGGGAGGCCGGGTGCCCCCAGCCCCTCCAGGCTGTCCCAAGGAGGCGACTGGAGACACCTCCGACCAGTCCACGTGCACCTCCCCGGAAGCTTCGCCCAGCTCTGTCACCTCCTGAACTAAACCTCCCACCCGGGACTCCTCGGCACCAGAGCACCAAGGAGTCCTGTCCAGCCCTCTCCTCTGTTCTCCCTAATCTCAGCCTCAGCTCAACTATTTAGCCTGGGGCGCCAGTTCAGAGCTGCCTTTGGGAGGAATGGGGGACTGCTTTCCTCCAGTCTGGGCAGGGTGCTGATGGCTGGGGACCTTACCGGACCAGAGGCACGGGAGACCCAACCTGTCTAATGCGAGGGAAGGGCTTCCCTCTGCCTCTAATCTGGGTATCAGCCCTCGGGTAGGGTGGGAGCAAGTCCCAACCTCCCGGGTTCTCTTTTCCCTTCCAACTTCCATTTGTTCAGTCCAGTGCCTTTGAGCTTCGAGGACTCTCCTCTCCTGCACTCTTATCCTAACTCCCCCTTCTAGGCCCGGGACAGAGAGAAGGTTTCCTGTGTGGGAGGTATTTGGGTGCTGGCGTATAACCAACGCTTAATCTCTCTAGTTGCCACAGACCTTACAGTAGCACCAGCTGCCTTGTGACAGACCAAAAAGCTCCCCCCACCACCCCCATCGAACCCTATTAACCCCCTCCTGGCACATTTGTATTGCACTAGCGGCCTCCAGAGGTTGTTTTCTGAGACCTGTCCCCCACCCCCACCCCCCACCCGCGACTTCATCTCGAAGCTACCAAAATGTTTTGGAACTTGGTACTTCAGAGACTTCTGGAATGTTGTTTGAGGCTGGACCCCAGCAAGCCTCTACCAGGAAGGCGCAGGCTCGCCCCAACTAGTTCCTCCCCTATTTATTGCCTCCTGGAAAAGCCAGGACCTTCTTCCTCATCTCCACCCCCACCCCTGGTGCAGCCCAGGGAAGCCCAGGTGCAGGGAGAGCTCCGACCAGCATCAAGCATTTCTCTGAACCTTGGGACAGTGGAGACACCACTCTTTCTGGAAACCTGAGCCCCAAGCAACCGGGTTCTCTCTGTACCTCCAGCTACCTCATTTCAATAAATTCTGTTTCCCCCTCCTCCCGCCTCTTCTGCTCCTCTGTCTAGGGGTAAAGGAGGCTCTCTCCAAGAGCGCTGGGGTGGAGAGATGAGGAAAGAGTAGATGCAAGTTGGCTGAGTTGGAAGCATCTGAGCTTTATGATCTCAGTTGGGTAAAAAGAAGGACTTACTGGGTGGGGCCTAAGCAGAACCGGGTCCCAGGTTTCCTAATCTGACAGCCGTCAGCCCTCCGGTCATTGGAGGAACGTGGGAAGACCTGGAGGGGAAAGGCGGTGGGGAGGAAACAGTTTGGAGACCTTGCAGGGAGGAGAAAGGCAGGAAAGAATAGTGGATCTGTTTGGAGAGAACAGAAAAGGGTGTGAAAAGAGGAGGAAGTTGGGGAAAGGCGAAGGGAAGGGCCCCTCTACCCCTTACCCCTCTTCCCTCCCCTATATCCAGAGCGAAGCTTGGCATAAAGTGGGCCTCAGTAAATATTTGCTGGGAAGACTGTGTACTGTCCCGTTCCCGCCGATTCTTGCTTAGAGAAAGTCAGAGGGTGCGTCGCCCGACAAACTTCAGACTGGCACACAGGTTAACCCCTCCACTCCCGCCCCCAGGCCGGCGCCTTTCCACCCAACCGGGACATCGGCGCCCGGGAGCCGGCGCGGCTGGGAGACTCCGGCCGTACCCGCTGCCTCCGAAGTGCGGTCCATCCGGCTCACAGAGACCGCCCGGGTCTCCAGCGCTGGACGGCGCGGGAGGCGCGGAGAAAGGGCCGAGGGGTCGGTGCGGTGCGGGGGAGACAGCGGCAGGTTGGAGCCTCGAGGGCCTGGGGTGGGCGGAGGAGGTAAACCCCAGTCCCGCGATGACCTTTTTACCTCGAAGCGCCCCCAGGCTTTCCAAACAAGCCGACCCCGCGCCCACGCGGGTAGCAATTGTCTCCCGGCGGGTCCCACTGACCACAGGTCCCCTTTGGTCGGCGGAGACGGGGGCAAGGAAGGGGGCCAGGGTCGGGCAGCGCCGAGACGGTAGCAAACCGGCAGCTTTCCCGCCCTGAAGTGCAGTCCGGAGAACGCGGGTCTGCGGCTTCCCGCCCGGTTTATTGATTCCGGGGATCCCGGGAGCCCCAGTGCCTTGGACCAGGACAGCTGGGAGCGAGCAGCAGGACCAAGGGGGCGTTTTATCCACTCTATCTAGTGATTTCTCGACCTTTCGAAGGAAGACAAGGAGCGAAAAAGACTAGCAGTGTGCGCAAGAAACGCCGAGCATTTGCTTCCTAATGAAATTGGTGCTGTTATAGGAGAGGCCAAGTTATCAATAATTGCGCAGTCCAGCTGGAGAAGAAGACAAGTGGTTTGGAAGAGGAAGCTCAGATTTCCCAGAAGCTGATGCTTTGCCCTCTGTGTTAAAAAAAAAAAAAAAAATCTATTTGCTTTTCTGCATGTAATTGAAATTGCCACCAAGGTCGGTTTCCCCAAAGGGGTCACCTTGACAGAGGGCACAGAGCAGTGTCTATGGAAACAAAACTCCCTTTGCTTGCAGCCATTTGATGTCAGCTGATAGAGCCTTCTGATTGGGGTATTTCTGGATCCTGTAAACTTTGGGCCACTGGGCAGAAAATCAAGGAGGAGGAAGGACCTTTTGTTAGAGCAGGACCCAAAGGATGATGACCCTGGACCTCAGACTGGGGCTCACAGGGCCTAGGGGAGGTTGATCTATTGGGTTTTTGGCCAGCAGAAGGAACCATTTGATCCCCCCACCCCATGGAGGGTTGAGGGGCAAAATTCTCTGTTAACAGGCTTGCTCAAAAGAATCCACAATACATCCGAGCGCCCCCCATCCTCTTTGATCCTAACTCCTTTCCTGCTTTGTACTCTCCCCAAATCCTACTTATCTGAGGCCTCAGACTGGTCTACACGGAAGTTATTTATTGCAGAAACAAAAGGTCACTATATTTTCCTATCTAAAATGACAAAGGAGTGGTCGGTACAAACAAACAATCAAACAAGCAAAAACACATTGTTAAACTTTCCAGAATAGATGACACGCTGCTTCCTTCATAGTCTCCACCATGCCTTTCAGATAGGTGGTTTTTTCACAGCCATTGAGGGGACAAAGGGAATTCTATTTACCAGGAAATCTGAAAACACATTTTCTGCAAAATTTAAAGGCCTCTATTCCAACATCTCCATTTACCAGATCTCTAAAAAGTCTCCTGTTTTGAAAAGAAAACTCTTGAAATAAAGATACACCCTCCCCCCCTTGATTCTTCATGGTGGGGAAAGTTCTTCTCAGGTTGAAAGTTTGTCAAGGTTTCTGAGGAGTAGCTCCCGGCCCCTCCCCCACCACGTAGCCTCCACTCCACCCAACCCTCTGCACCATCTGTTTCTCAGCCCTAAGTGTGAACTTTTCCTCTTTCATTTGCTTTTTTTCTTCAGCGTTTGTTCTTCCAATGTGAGGCCCTTTGATCTGGATGAGAGAGACAAGAAAAAGAGATTTTAAAAGCCCTTACTTTTAACGTGGATGTCTTTGTTATGAATATTCCTTGCACCAATACCACTGGGCTGCTGGAGGGGAGTTGGTGGGATGGGGCGTGGAGGAGGTAGGGAGGCTAGGGGCATCTCCTGATGATAAGAGCACAGAGATCCAGATGAACCTGAGAGGAAGGCCAAGATACGTGGGTTCAAATCCTTCAGAGGGTTGGGTGGAGTGGAGGCTACATGGTGGGCCCTGCTTCTCACAGCCTTGTGGCCTTGGGCAGGTTGCCCAGTTTAATTTTCTCCAAGATGGGCATCTATTTCATAGGGTTGATATTAATACATAGGTTTATATGTATACAATGCTAGGGAGCAGCCCCTAATAAATAAATGTGAGCCATGATAACACCTATAATTATTAAAGGAAACATGTCCCTAATCAATTCCAGGGTACATCTTGACCCTTTGGGGTACACACACATTTTCACTTCTCACACTCATGTCTTGTCTGATCCCTGAATGGTGGATGAGACTAGAGACAGGTTCTGGAGCTAAGGACAGGTAGAAGGGATTCCCTTCTGAGCAGCTGAGAACACTCAGGTGGGTCTGGTCGAGACCCTTTCCTCCAGGTCTCAGCCCACTCACCTGCAGAAGAGGAGAGTTGTCCTGGGCCTCCAGCACTGTCTCTCCCTTCTCTACTGGGAGAGTGGGTCAGAAGCCCTGAAGGCAGACACATTCCTAATTTAGAGTAGTGGAGGGCAAGGGCTCTGTGAAGCTTAGTTTTCAGTGTGGTTTCCCTTAGTTTTAGTGTGGTTCTCTTATCGGCTGGGTGAGTGAATTTATGCCAGTTAATCAGTTTCCCTGTGCTTCCGTTTCTTCAGATGCAAAATGAGGGAAGTTGAATAAGTGAGATACAAGAGACATGCTTAGATAACACTGCCTGGCAGTGTGCAGTAGAGGTTTTCTGTTTTAGGTATTCATATAAGACATTTTTTATTGAGGTGTGCTTGGCCTTGGTATTCTAGAAGCAGACATTCTCTAACCTTCATCCTCCAGCACCGTACCTGCAGACTCTTGTGGTACCATAACCATGGAATTTGCTGCTGGGAAGTAAAACAGTTAGGAATGAAAATGTTCAGGGTAGCCCCACAGAATACTAATTCATAGCAAGTGCAGCATCAGAATGAGACATACTTTGGGCCAGACAGTCTCATTGTATAATTCTGAGAGCACATTCTCACTGTTGTCCATGACTTTGGCACCCCCTGCAATTGTGCCAGATTTTACTTTGTGATGGTTCGGTCCTAGCTCTATGAACTTCCTTGCATGCCCTCCTTCATATGACTCAACCACAATATTCCAGATGCTTCATCTTTTGCAGTTTCATAGAACAGGAGTTGGAGATGCAAAATATTTAATGTCCATTCCTGGGAGAACAGAATGGCTCAAGCAGCTGTTGACCCCATTCAAAGTAGGACCTCTTGGCCACTGTCATTCTCTTCATTGGGAAATAAGTAAATCAGGTGCTACAGAGAAGAAAAAATATTGTAGGAAGTCAGGAGACCAGAGCTTCCTCTACCAAGGGTGTCCTTGAATCAGTCACTTAACCTCTCTGTGCCTGCTTTCCCAGTCTTTAATATAAGTTGCATTATCTCACTTCAGCTTTACTCATCCTTCCTTCTGATAATAGAAGACGTAAGTGGGAAAGAATGTTAAACTTGGTCTGGGATAGGGGATGGTAGGGAGGGGTGGGGAGAGCATCAAGTTGTATGTATATAGCCTACAGGCTTAGTTAGAGCTAATTAAGATGACTGTTTCTCCCCCACCCACTCCAGTCAGTTTCCTCCAGCTCTCAAGATCACTAGCCTGGGTCTAGACAATTCTGAGCCCTATAGCCCTTTCTGCCTGGAGGGTGAACTTAGGAGGGAGGGAGCCCTACAAAACATGTGCCTTCTGTTCCTCAGAGGCCCCAAAGCTCCCTTCAGTTTACTCTGGCCTGACAGCTCTGTTTCAACCCCCACCTTGGAGATGAGGCAGCTCAGTATTTACTCAGCCAGAGAGGTTTGCCCAGAAGCCTGGCCTCCCCAGCCAGCTCCTGCTGGCTCTGCTCTGCAGCCCCCACCCCCTTCCTTCCTGGTTCATGGAGAGTTCAGCCCTGAATGGCTTGCAGCCCCCCACCCCCCAGCCCCAGAGGAGCTGCCTGTCCAGGGGAGGCCAGAGGGCGGGGGAAGGGTCCCGGTCGTGGGGTCATGCCCTGGTCTCTCCACTCTTGCTGGACCAGTGCCTGGGCCTCCCAGAGGAGAGGCGACTCAGCAAATGATTGTCTTTTTGGGGAAGGGGTGTATGGAGATTGGCTAAAATGGGACTGTCAGGTTGGGGACATGATCCAGGACTGCAAAGGGCCATGTTATTAGTGTCATTGAACTACATCTAATGGTAGAAAAATTTGGTAAACTTGTAATAGCTTGGACTCTCTTTCCAGAGATACTAAAAGCCCGAAGACAATAAAGAAGTGACATGCATGTTATCAGCATCCACATATGAAAATAGCCTCTAACTTCCTGTTTAGAGTGTAAGATGCATGAAAGCTGAGATTTCTGTTTTGCTCATTGCTGTATTTCTAGTGCCTTTAACAATGCCTGGAACATAGTAGATGCTCAGTAAATATTTGCTGGACAAGTGAATATTGAAGCAAATTCCTCTTGTCTAGAAGTCGATCACTCCCCAAAATGGTGTTCTGAAACGATGTCATTTCAGACATTTAATTAGTCCAAGAGCGTTACCATGATCAATGGATTCATATGAAAATAATGAAAGTAGGGCGACAGATGGATGGGGACCTAGGAGGCATTTTCTTCTTCGACTTCCGTTCATTCATTAAAGGTATTTATCTCAGGCTAATGACAGAGTTCCCTTTGCAGCTCCAGAACAAGTGTGCTCCCAGGGCTCACCCATAGAGTTTTTGTTTGTTTGTTTTGTTTGGGCTTCCTTTACTGTAGCAAGTGTAAACTCAAGAAAAGACTCAATTTTAGAAATGTCAAGGGTTTGAAGGCCCAGCTGGATGTTTAGATTGGTAGAAATGTTGATAGAAAATAAAGAAACTGTCCTTCTGTAGGGAGATCTAGGCAGGTGGTTCCGCTGCGGACAAGTCTTCCTTTCTCTTCTGCATCACTCAACTCAACTCCACAGAGTGCGGTGTCCTTTATGCACCAATGGACCAACGTTTCCTTTTCTGAAAATGTTTGGGATGTCCTCCCTTTCTAGGCCCAATAAAGTGAAATCACACATGGGAGTGCTTAGGTTTGTTTGGGTCTGAAAGAGAACATTGAGGGGAGCATTACTTTTAATGCTTAACGGAAGTCAAGGGCGATAATGGTTATCTACTGGAAGTTTCTCAGAACTCTTGGGAAGATCATCCATTCTGGTGTGGTTAGTTACCATTGTTGGGAATTAATGACATCTTCTTGCTCAGTCCCACTGTAGCCCTACACATGTGGATCCTGGTCACCTAACTTAAAGCAAGAAAAAGGAAGCGAAAAGTGTCATGGAAAAGAAAAAATCACCTCCAGCCCCTGGAGTTCTTCTCTGGGGTTAGATTTCTAGATCAAGGGCCCCCTAAGAAGAACGGAGTTGGGGGAGGGAATTCCTCAGCAGTGACCTGAAAAAACTCAAAGGTTCAAGGGTCCTAGGCATGGTTCTGACAATTTTAACCAGAGTTCTCTGATTCTCCATTTCAGACACAGCCTTTGCTGGAAGCTAATGTTTTGGGGGCTGGGGAGTCTGAAGAGGCAGAAGCTGGACATCAAGCTGTGCAGAAGAAAAGCTTCCGAGGCATGTGTGAAGAAACAGGCTGGCAGTTGGCAGAAAGAGCTGTCCCACAATCTTCTAGAGCCCCGAGCTTCCCACCCTCCACCACTTCCAGTTACTCCACTGTCTCTCTACTTCACTCAGACATTTTTCAGAACTCAGTTTTCAATCCCCACCTTTGGGGCCTGGTAGGAGGGACACTACCCTGAGTTAGAGGAAGGCAGGAAGGCCACGCCTTCTCTGAAGGATGGGTGGGGTGAGGCAAGTTCCTAATCCTGCAGGGGGTCTGTATTCAGCAATTCAAATTCAGTGATTTGGATGCATTAGATGGGGCTTGCAAAGACACCTTTGAAAGGGTTTGCAGGCTTGCCTTGCCATGCATTTCAAAACCCGTTGAAATCCACACCTTGACACATTCCCAAAGAGACATGCCAACTTCTCTCACACGTTCACAGACCTATCTATAAACAAGCACTGTTTCTTGTGCCTCCGAACTACAACCAAACAGACCTTGTACACAGTTCTGCACACGTGGCTGCAACAGTCAGAGAAAGCAATCTGGGGAGACAAGTATTGTTACCTGTGTGGGAAGGTTCTCTTTCTCTTCTCTCTTTGGAATTTATGTTTTGACTGTTAAGTGGTATAAAATGAAGTTTTGAAGAAAAGTTGTCTGCATAGAGGTGAAAAGAAAGGGCCTTTTGCTCACTTTCCTCTAATCCATCTCTACAGAATCCCCAGGATAGAAATGAAAAGGAAGGAGGCAAGTTATGAGTCATTTCTCCATGTTGGGTGGCATGTGGCTATGCACTCAGTGGGAAAGCAAAATTAAGAGAAAGTGAAACAAGCAAACAATCCCAAACAGGACTTCTCCTTCACAGAGTACCAGAGATCTGGAGGGCTGATTTTTTTTCCCCCTGGTTTTCATTTGGGTGTTTGGACCAGAGTTCAGTAGACTTTACCTGAGTCTTCCTACCTTGAGTAGAAAAAAGAAAAAGAGCTTGTGCTTATCCCTAGAATGTAATGATGAAGAACAGAGAGACAGACACAAAACAAAAGAAAAAAAAGCATCCAGTTAGTGCTCAATATTAGTCCTTGCTTTGGGTTCTTCAACATCCTATTAAAAAAAAAAATTCAAAAGTGTGTTAAATAAATCTACCAAAAATAATCAGAGTGTCTTTCAGAATCCTCCCTTTATGAAAAACTCCCTCTGTTTCACTAGAGAAAAAAAATTTGTTTTTTTTAAATTCCTCTCTTTGAATACTGTCTCTAAGTCAAAGGGTTGTGGAAACTGGAAAAATGTTTTGCTTTACTCTTTCTTTTCCTCCAGTCCTCTTATACGTAGTTCTCTGAAAAACAGGATCCTAGTTTGAATTTAATTTAATCAGTACAAAATACTTATTGCTTTTACATCTTCTGCATTGGCCAGGGGCTGAGCTGGTCTCAATCTCAGATTTCTCCCTTGGAAAACAAGAAAAGACAGGATTCTCTCTCTTTTCTCTCTCCCCAGAATTCTCAAGTTTAGTTTTCAGTTTTATTTTTGGTGACAAGTGTAAATGTTTGTTCAGTTGCTGAGACATAACTCAGATTCTTCTCTGGGGTCAGGAGTCCTCTTCCATCCTCTCCTTTCAACTGAGGCAGGGCTCCAGACATAGATAGTTTTTTCTGAGTCAGAGTGGATCTCACTCAGCACCCTTACTGCCTCTTTCCATTTCAGCCTGGAAATGAGAGCTGTTTCCTGAATCATAGGGTCCATTCTCTCTTGAGGTCCGAAGCTCTTGATTGGGAAAGGAGAGAGAAAAGCTCATGGGTCCCTAATATGTGTGAATAGTAATCTTTCTATGTAGACTTTCCTTTCCTTCCAACACACACACACACACACACACACACACACACACACACACACACACACACAATTCTGCAAGCTTAATGAAGGGTTTTTAAGGTTTAAGGGATTGTAAAGGCAAAAGGGAGAGGTGTTTTTGTTCAGACCTCTGGCTGCTGCTAAGTCACTTCAGTCGTGTCTGACTCTCAGCGACCCCATGGACTGCAACCTTCCAGGCTCCTCCGTCCATGGGATTTTCCAGGCAAGAGTACTGGAGTGGGGTGCCATTGCCTTCTCTGAGACCTCTGGCAGATATTGCCAAATTCAGACTTAAATTGAAGAAAGTAGGGAAAACCACTAGACCATTCAGGTATGATCTAAATCAAATCACGTACGATTATACAGTGGAAGTGAGAAATAGATTCAAGGGATTAGATCTGATAGACAGAGTGCCTGAAGAACTATGGATGGAGGTTCGTGATATTGTACAGGAGACAGGGAGCAAGACCATCCCCAAGAAAAGAAATGAAAAAAAAGCAAAATGGCTGTCTGAGGAGGCCTTACAAATAACTGAAAAGAAGTAAAAAGCAAAGGAGAAAAGGAAAGATATACCCATTTGAATGGTGAGTTCCAAAGAATAGCAAGGATAAGAAAGCCTTCCTCAGTGATCAGTGCAAAGAAATAGAGGAAAACAATAGAATGGGAAAGACTAGAGATCTCTTCAAGAAAATTAGAGATACCAAGGGAACATTTCATGCAAAGATGGGCTCAATAAAGGACAGAAATGGTATGGACATAACAGAAGCAGAAAATATTAAGAAAAGGTGGCAAGAATACACAGAAGAACTACACAAAAAAGATCATCACAACCCAGATAATCATGATGGAATGATCACTCACCCAGACATCCTGGAATACGAAGTCAAGTGGGCCTTAGGAAGCATCACTACGAACAAAGCTGGTGGAGGTGATGCAATTCCAGTTGAGCTATTTCAAATGCTGAAAGATGATGCTGTGAAAGTGCTGCACTCAATATGCCAGCAAATTTGGAAAACTCAGCAGTGGCCACAGGACTGGAAAAGGTCAGTTTTCATTCCAATCCCAAAGAAAGGCAATGTCAAAGAATGCTCAAACTACTGCACAATTGCACTCATCTCACATGCTAGTAAAGTAATGCTCAAAAATCTCCAAGTCAGGCTTCAACAGTACATGAACCATGAACTTCCAGATGTTCAAGCTGGAATTAGAAAAGGCAGAGGAACCAGAGATCAAATTGCCAACATCCGTTGGATCATTGAAAAAGCAAGAGCATTCCAGAAAAACATCTACTTCTGCTTTATTGACTATGCCAAAGCCTTTGACTGTGTGCTGCTAAGTCACTTCAGTCGTGTCCGACTCTGTGCAACCCCATAGATGGCAGCCCACTAGGCTCCTCTGTCCCTGGGATTCTCCAGGCAAGAATACTGGAGTGGATCACCACAAACTGTGGAAAATTCTTAAAGAGATGGGAATACCAGACCACCTGACGTGCCTCTTGAGAAATCTGTATGCATGTCAGGAAGCAATAGTTAGAACTGGACATGGAACAAAAGACTGGTTCCAAATAGGGAAAGGAGTACGTCAAGGCTGTGTATTGTCACCCTGCTTATTTAACTTATATGCAGAGTACATCATGAGAAATGCTGGGCTGGATGAAGCACAAGCTGGAATCAAGATTGCCAGGAGAAATATCAACAACCTCAGATATGCAGATGACACCACCCTTATGGCAGAAAGCAAAGAAGAACTAAAGAGCCTCTTGAGGAAAGTCAAAGAGGAGAGTGAAAAAGTTGGCTTAAAACTCAACATTCAGAAAACTAAGATCATGGCACCTTGTCCCATCACTTCATGGCAAATAGATGTGGAAACAGTGACAGACTATTTTTGGGGCTCCAAAATCACTGCAGATGGTGACTGCGGCCATGAAATTAAAAGATGCTTACCAACCTAGACAGCATATTAAAAAGCAGAGACACTACTTTGCCAACAAAGGTCCATCTAGTCAAAGCTATGGTTTTCCCAGTAGTCATGTATGGATGTGAGAGTTGGACTTTAAAGAAAGCTGAGCGCAGAAGAATTGATGACTTTGAACTGTGGTGTTGGAGAAGACTCTTGAGAGTCCCTGGGACTGCAGGGAGATCCAACCAGTCCATCCTAAAGGAAATCAGTCCTGAATATTCATTGGAAGGACTGACGCTGAAGCTGAAACTCCAATACTTTGGCTGCCTGATGTGAAGAACTGACTCATTTGAAAAGACTTTGATGCTGGGAAAAATTGAAGGCAAGAGAAGAAGGGGATGACAGAGGATAAGATGGTTGGATGGCATCACCGACTCTATAGACATGAGTTTGAGTAAGCTCCAGGAGTTGGTGATGTACAGGGAGGCCTGGCGTGCTGCAGTCCATGGGGTCGCAGAGTCAGACATGACTGAGCCACTGAACTGAACTGGCAGATGTAGAGAGAAACACCTTCCCAATAATGAGATACCATTAACTACTAACCCAGCTTTCAAATCAGCATTGCCTTTGGATATTTTGATGGCCATCTAGCTGCTTCTTAGCTCATAGAGATGGAATCTGTTCCCTTCTCTCTTTCCCCACACACTTCCTGAACATAATCCAAGAGTCTTTTGTTTCTCCTTAGGTGAGTAAGTTTCCCAAGATATATCACTGCTGAAGCTGAAAACTGCTGGGAATTCCTTGCTTATTTCAACCTCACTGATGCCCATCTGAGAAAGACTTAGAGAATGAAAGTGGGACAAATAAAAGTGGGCAAAAGGACAACAAAAAGCTTGGATATGGAAGGAATGTAAAGACTTTATCCTTTATACCCTCATTCGATCTTCACTACCATATTCTGGAGTTGGCACCACTTGCAATGGGGAGATCACAATTTATAAGGGAGATTCCCCTGATTTTGAACTGCTTTATATACTAGAAAATACTCCTTTATATGGAATAGGAGTTTGTCTCCTTAGGACTTGCATGTTACTCCTTTGCTGCTTCTGGAGGCAACCCACAGCTCTTAATTGCTTTTCCACAGGCTATGTCTCCAAATATTTGAAGGGAGCTGTCATGTATACCCCTCGAGTAATATACATTTCCAGTTCCTTAATTTGTTTCTCCTAAGACCTGATTTCCAGATCTTTCCTCATCCTGCTCTTTCTTCCTTAGTTATTATTTTCTACAAAACAAAGTATCTAGAATTGAGCAGAAAATATAAAGTGTGATTAGACCAGGTCTAAGTAGAGTGGAAATTTATATCCCTCGATCTGGGCACTATATTTCTGTTAGTACAGATAGGATAGCTTGAGCAGCGAAAGACAGTGGAGCAGGCTGGGGAGAAATGGGAGGAATCCTTTCTCTCTTTCAAACTGTGTCCATCTACTTGACCTCTAGGGCTGCATTAGTCACTGATACTATGATCCAAACAAATCCCCAAGGTCGGTGAGGAAGTGGCCAGATTGGTAGCCATTGTGGGGAACAAACATTTGCTGAGCTGAGTCTGTGTAATTTGTGAGAAGAGAAAGGAGCATTAGAGTAGAGAAACAATGTGGAAGGTGAGAAGGAGCAGCCCTCTTATCTCAAGAGAAGGAAGTGCATATTTACCTGGGCTAAGGCAGCTTCTCCCGTTCTGCTGTCCAGGTAACGCTACTTCTTTGGCAATGCTTTTCCCTACTTCCCTTCTTGGTGGCAGCTGTTATTATTTTTGTTATCATTGTTGTTGTTGACATTTATATAACACTTGGCTATTAGCCTTTACATCTCATCACATCTCTGGGAGGTTAGTATGATCATTGTTCTCACATATGAAGAGCCCAAGGCTCAGAGAAAATAAGTAATGTACCCAAGATCACATATCTGAAAAGCAACATATCATTTCCTTTTTCTGCCTCTGACCCTCTAGAATTTATATGTAAGTCCACATATCTGGATGCAATGCATTTAGGATATCAGCCTGTCTTCCACCTCATCCTACTCTTAATCCTGCCTTAGCTCTCAGACCACCAGTTGTTGTTTATAGAGTCTGAAGTCACTGCTTTTTTCCTGTAGAAGAAGAGAAATCAAGCAGACTACCCCAATATTCAAGATGACTAGGTTTAACTAGGGAGTGTGTGTTTGCATATACATGTGTGGGTGTAACCCTTAAAGATCAAGAATTCCTGCAAATAGAGTCCAAGTCACATATTGGTTGACTCCTGGATTCTATGAAAACCCCTATGGTCCAGGGCTTGTCCATTATGGGAGGTTTTGCTTCAGGAATCTTCCACTTGGGGGGGGTGTCTTCTCCAAGTTTGGAAATATGTAGGCACTTTGAACGTAATTGACCTTGATGTTGAAGGGTTCATCATCAAGTTTGGCATATTACAGCAAGCCTGAGGGGAAGGGGGCTATTAACATGAATTTGGGAAAAGGTTCTCATTGAGAACCCATTATGATGGGTATGCAAATGTTATGACTTCCTAGGTACTGGGAGTTGTGATACAGGGATGGATAAGAAGTGGAGGTTTTCAGCTTTTTTGCCCAGGTGTCTGCTTTCATGTGAATCAGCCTCCCCCTACACCTCTCCTGCCCCTCCCCGACTCTATTAGAGATCCTGATCATGGTAGACATATAGATCAGAGCTTTGAAGCCTTTGAGTAATAAGCAGATCAAAAATCTCCAACTCCTTCCACCTGTGAGCCTCCCAGCACTGGCCAAAAGAGTCAGGCTCCAGGCAGCCGGAAAGGCAGAAGCCTGGAGGCCATGAGGAGCTTCCCCTCCTGTAGCTCAGTCCTGACCCTGGGGACTAACAGAGTGGTTCTGACAGCAGAATTAACATGATGGGAAGTCTAGGGTGAGACAGGAAGGGGAGAGAGAAGGGACACAGTTGGATTAGGGTCTGGCATCTACTCTCCTGCTTTATGCAAATATTGCTTTAGCCCCAGAGAAGTCACATTCCAGGACTAGTTTGATGTTTATTTAAAAATACACAGAATTAAAAAAAAAAAAAAACACACAGAATTTGCAAGCCATCTGGAAAAGGCTCTGAAGAGGCTCCTGATAAGGGCATCTCACCATATCCCAGCAGCAGGGCACTAAATCTAGAACTTGCAGAAACATCAAAAAAAGCCCTTCCTTGATCAGATGTTGTAAAGAATTTGCCAAGTGTGCAGATAAGGAGATCACTAGAGAGAGTGCATGTGTGAGTCCTTCAGAGATAGCCCATTTATTTTCTCCTTCTCTGTTACCTTCTGCTGTCTAGCCAAGCGAGGCCTGCACAACAAGGGGAGGTGGGTGAGCACTGGCTGTGAGGCTATGCAGCCCAAGTCACATATGGCCTCTCTTCCCCAGGTGCCCCGCAACACAGGAGGGTCTCTGCCTTTCCTTATCAGTTTTGAAATACGAGGCACAGAGACTCAACGGCTGCCAAGGGAAAAGGCTATCACAGAGCAAATACCTGAAGGGGAGAGACATATTTGAGAAAGAACAGATAACATTTTCAACATATTTAGAGATCCCAGCCCTCGTCCGTCTTCAGTATCCCTTCACCTGAGCTTTTACCAATAAGATGTGTCAAACAAATTAAACTGTTCAGGGGAAGGCATCTTACCAGTCCTTTTTTCTTGCGTTGAAGCTGGCCTGGAGACAACCATGCTGAAATAATGGGTCTTGGTAATTTCACAAGCTAAGGGACTCCAAGCATGCCATATATTTTTTCTTTTTTCTTTAATAAACACCAACTGCTTTTTATTATTCAGTTCCAGAAATCTTTCACAAGATGGTACAAAAAAGAAAGAAAAAGAAACACACCCCTGCCCAAAACTTTACAACCACAACTCAGCTAATGATATTTTTTCCATTGTTCCCAGTAAGCTCCAAACCCATTGTGTGCAAAGCCCATTTTTCCATGCGTCTAAATGATAGATACAGGCTATGATATTCTTTATTCTATTTGTAGCAGCCTGGAGAAGGAAATGGCAACCCACTCCAGTGTTCTTGCCTGGAGAACCCCAGGGACAGCGGAGCCTGGTGGGCTGCCGTCTCTGGGGTTGCACAGAGTCGGACACGACTGAAGCGACTTAGCAGCAGCATGCAGGTGCAGCCAAACACAAAGCTTCAGGACAAAATGTATAGAAACTTTACAATGTGGGATTTGAATTTAAAATATGAAACACAAAATCTACACAAAACTGATAAAAATCAAGCACAGATATCAGGACTGAAATTTATAATCCATGTGTGAAAGGGAGTCTTGTTTCCTTTCAAGTTTTTTATTCTGCTATAGAACAGTCGAGATGAAGATGTAAAGCTTTGCAGTTAGTTTAAATTATATACTCTGTAGATATTATACCAATTTAAAAAGTTACACATAGACCAACAGATGTCCATCAGTTCATCTGGGTTGACCAGATGCTCCAGCTGGATTGCAGAAAACAAACCAGACCAATGTGGAAAGAAAATCCACCTGTGCAATTTGTTTGCAGAGTCTACTGATGGGCACATCGCACTGCTGATCCATGATAGCTACTGCTTTCTTCATTAGAGCTATCATTATAGGCGTCATGCCTCTGACCACCTCCTGAGCCCTGAGTGCTATCAAATTCTTGAAGCTCTACCTCCTCGGTGTCTCCAATAATATTTGGAACTTCTGGTCTAGATGGCAGAAGATCTTCTAATTCAGAAAGCTTGTCTAGGTCGATCCAGTTGTTTTCAGGAAACTGCACATCAAACTTTATGTAAAGATCACCTTTTTCAAAGGGATTATGATATTGTGGCATTCCTTCACCTTGAACTATAAGAACACATCCTGGTTCGATTACTTTGCCAGGGGGGTATTTTACCACAATCTGATGTCCATCAAGGTGCTTAAATGTGAACTGAAATCCACACAGAGCTTCAACAAGTCCTGTCTTATATGTCATGTGCAAATCATTCCCATCTCTCTGGAACACCTCATGTTCTTTTTCTTGTAGCAAAAGAACAACGTCTCCTGGGACCTGGTCTGCTTCCCCAGTAAATGTAATTCTCTGTCCATGTTTCATGCCTTTGTCTATGTGGACTTCAAGAATCTTGACTTCTTTAATCACCTTTTTCCCTTCACATTTTTTACAGCGGTCCTTTTCATTAATTACCTCTCCTTCTCCGTTACAGTCAGAACACACAGACTGCATCTGCTGTACCATTCCTGGAGCCAGCTGTTTGATCATGATTTGTACACCTCGACCCCGACCAGCACTACCCTTCTGAATAGCTCCAGACTTCTCACCTTGGCCACTGCGTGCACCACAGAGGGCATTCTTGCTAAGTTGCCATTTGGTTGTCTTGCCATTACACAGGTCTTCTAAAAATACTTTGAGTGGATGCATCATGTCTTCTCCTCTTCTTCTGCCATTTCGACTTCTGCTCTGATTGACCATGAAGCCAAATAAGCCTCCACCAAAAATGTGAGAGAAAATATCATCCATGCCACCACTTCCACCACTACCCTCCCGAAGACCTTGTTCTCCATATCTGTCATATAGTTCCCGCTTCTCAGGATTTGATAGTACTTCATATGAAAAACTTATTTCTTTGAATCTGTCACCAGCATTTGGACTTATAAGGATAGTATTCTTTGTCTAACTTTCTATATGCCTTCTTCAGTTCATTCTCGCTGGCGCCACGCGGGACGCCCTGGATGTACAGTTTCCTGTCAGCCATGTTCGCCATGGCGGCCAGCCCGGCAGCGCACAGGCAAGAAGGCGGAGAAGCAGGAGGAGCGAAGCCGGGCCCTAAGCAGCGGCGGCGGCGGTGTGGGCTGAGACAGCGAGCAGGCATGCCATATTTTATCTTCTTTGCAGATAGTCACACTCAACCCCTTGACCAAAGGGAGTATCAATTTTTGCTGAAATCATTAAATAGTAGTGATGGGGGAATTAAAGTTCTTTCTTTCTCTCAACAGTTCTTTATTAAAACTACTAGAGAGGAAAACAGGATTAAAACTGAATAACCCATTGGAATGCAGAGTTCCAAAGAATAGCAAGGAGAGATAAGAAAGCCTTCCTCAGTGATCAGTGCAAAGAAATAGAGGAAAACAATAGAATGGGAAAGACTAGAGATCTCTTCAAGAAAATTAGAGATACCAAGGGAACATTTCATGCAAAGATGGGCTCAATAAAGGACAGAAATGGTATGGACCTAACAGAAGCAGAAGATATTAAGAATGTGTGGCAAGAATACACAGAAGAACTACACAAAAAAGATCATCACGACCCAGATAATCACGATGGTGTGATCACTCACCTAGAGCCAGACATCCTGGAATAAGAAGTCAAGTGGGCCTTTGGAAGCATCACTATGAACAAAGCTAGAGTAGGTGATTGAATTCCAGTTGAGCTATTTCAAATCCTAAAAGATGATGCTGTGAAAGTGCTGTACCCAATATGCCAGCAAATTTGGACAACTCAGCAGTGGCCGCAGGACTGGAAAAGGTCAGTTTTCATTCCAATCCCAAAGAAAGGCAATGCCAAAGAATGCTCAAACTATCAAACAATTGCACTCATCTCACACTCTAGTAAAGTAATACTCAAAATTCTCCAAGCCAGGCTTCAACAGTATGTGAACCATGAACTTCCAGATGTTCAAGCTGGAATTAGAAAAGGCAGAGGAACCAGAGATCAAATTGCCAACATCCTCTGGATCATCAAAAAAGCAAAAGCATTCCAGAAAAACACCTACTTCTGCTTTATTGACTATGCCAAAGCCTTTGACTGTGCAGATCACCACAAACTGTGGAAAATTCTTAAAGAGATGGGAATACCAGACCACCTGACATGCCTCTTGAGAAATCTGTGTGCATGTCAGGAAGCAACAGTTAGAACTGGACATGGAACAAAAGACTGGTTCCAGATAGGGAAAGGAGTACATCAAGGCTATATATTTAACATATGCTTATTAACCCTGCTTATTTAACCCTGCTTATTTAACTTATATGCAGAATACATTGTGAGAAACACTCAGCTGGATGAAGCACAAGCTGGAATCAAGATTGCTGGGAGAGATATCAATAACCTCAGATATGCAGATGACACCACCCTTTTGGCAGAAAGCAAAGAAGAACTAAAGACCCTCTTGATGACAGTGAAAGAGGAACATGAAAAGTTGGTTTAAAACTCAATATTCAGAAAACTAAGATCATGGAATCTTGTCCCATCACTTCATGGCAAATAGATGGGGAAACAGTGGAAAGAGTGACAGACTTTATTTTTTTGGGCTCCAAAATCACTGCAGGTGGTGATTGCAGCCATGAAATTAAAAGCTGCTTCCTCCTTGGAAGAAAAGTTGTGACCAAACTAGACAGCATATTAAAAAGCAGAGACATTACTTGGCCAACAAAGGTCCATCTAGTCAAAGCTATGGTTTTTCCAGTAGTCATGTATGGATGTGAGTCACATGTATGGACTCACATGTGAGTCATGTATGGAGTCACAAGAGTTGGACTGAGTGACTGAACTGACTGAACCCATATTAGGATCATGAGTGTTGCTCAGTCACTCAGTCATGTCCGACTTTTTGTGATCCCGTGGACTGCAGCACGCCAGGCCTTCCCTGTCCACCACCAACTCCTGGAGTTTACCCAAACGCATGTCCATTGAGTCGGTGATGCCATCCAACCATCTCATCCTCTGTTGTCCCCTTCTCCTCCTGCCCTCAATCTTTCCCAGCATCAGAGTCTTTTCAAATGAGTCAGTTCTTTGCGTCAGGTGGCCAAAGTATTGGCGTTTCAGCTTCAACATCAGTCCCTCCAATGAACACTCAGGACTGATCTCCTTTAGGATGGACTGGTTGGATCTCCTTGAAGTCTAAGGGACTCTCAAGAGTCTTCTCCAACACCACAGTTCAAAAACATCAATAACAAAGTAATATCTCTGTTTTTTAACATGCTGTCTAGATTGGTCATAGCTTTTCTTCCAAGGAGGAAGCATCTTTTAATTTCATGGCTGCAGTCACCATCTGCAGTGATTTTGAAGCCCCCCAAAATAAAGTCTGTCACTGTTTCCACTGTTTCCCCATATATTTGCCTTGAAGTGATGGGACTGGATGCCATGATCTTAGTTTTCTCAATGTTGAGTTTTAAGCCAGCTTTTTCACTCTCCTCTTTCACCTTCATCAAGATGCTCTTTAGTTCCTATTCGCTTTCTGTCATAATGGTGGTGTCATCTGCGTATCTGAGGTTATTGATATTTTGCCCGGCAATTTTGATTCCACCTTGTGCTTCATCCAGCCTGGCATTTTGCTTGATGTACTCTTCATGTAAGTTAAATAAGCAGGGTGACAATATACAGTCTTGACATAGTCCTTTCCTGATTTTGAAACAGTCCATTGTTCCATGTCCGGTTCTAACTGTTGCTTCTTGACCTGCATACAGGTTTTGCAGGGATCATGCTAGAGTTCTTTTATAGGTCAAGTTAAGGCTTCATGAGCCTCTTCAGCTCTCACTTTCATCTTTCCCATCATCAGCACTGCTTGTTAACTAAAGAAATGGAGGAAAAAGGAATTTCAATTAATTGGAGGCAACATTAAAGGAATCTAAGAGTACTCCACACATGACAAGCTTGCAGAGAGGGTTCTGATGGGACATCCATGACAAGCCAAACAAAAGGAGTGAGGAGGAGGTGGGGTGTATTCTGAGGGATTAATAATCTGAAATGTACTACCAGGAAGAGACTAATTCCAGATTCCCACAGCTTCAAATTCTCTTAAAATAGAAGGATAGCTGGGAGGCAAGAAAATTTTTAAAACTTACATTGTGAAAATATGAGGTCACCAGTTTGAAGAATGAAAACATACTGGGTTTTATGAGGGGATCTCTAAAAATGAGAAGAAGAGAAGACAGAGAAAGCTGGGTGTTTAAGTCTCTTTCCTTTTAGAATTGGTATACATATTCCTAATGTTCTTGGCCTTTCATATATCCTTGAGACCTGGTCTTACCTGGTTACATTTCCCTCCAAAACATGGGATGCTTTTCTATTTTGACTTCTAATAAGCCCTTCCATTTGCCTGAATGATTTTCTACTCATTCTGCATCTGGAAAACATCATTCGTCTTCCAAGATGCAGCTCAAATATTTCAAGGAAGACTTTCCACCATCCTTAGCCAGAGTGAATCTCTGTCCTTATCTGCTCTGCCCATGTCTCTTAATTCCACCACTGGGCCCTTACATTGCAAGTGTTTCTTGTTCTTATGTCTTTTCATTTTTGTATCCTTAATACCTGGGGGGGAAGACATATCTTGTAAATAAATATGAAATACTGAAAAGATAAGTGAATGAATACTAGAGTAAAGATGAGTAGATCAAACATTTGGCATAGGTGACATAATATTAACAACAGACACATGTAACAAATATATTTAATTTTGAGTTTTCTCTCTTCTTCACATAACAGAGATCTTCAAGATTTAAGTAACAATAACTTTAGTAAGGAGGGTGTTTGTCTCACTAACTCACCTCTAAGGCATCATTCAGTTCCAGGTGCTATATTTTAAGAGCATCTTAGACTCCCTGAATTGGAACGGACCATGAAGATTATTTGGCCCAATCTCGTTTTTATGACAACGTTTTCATCAAATGGTTGTCCAGCCTCTGATTGCAACTCACCCATCACCAGAGTCAGGGAGCTAACAACTTCCTGACACAGTCAGTTTTCTCTTCAAACCTTATTTAACATGAGATTTGTTTTAATGAACTTTCTCCCTTTGCTCCTAGGGCTTAATCCTTTAGCTATCAGAAGACAGTCATAATGCCTTCCCTATCTCAGTCTTTCCCACTCCAGGTGAAACCCTGTTATCCTTCAGCAGCTCATTATATGACATGACAATATCACCCAAGAAACCAGAGGAATATGCTTTGACCACGCCGGACGCAGAGTATAAACTGTTCTGCATAGTGCCACCAGCACAGAAGTCCATTAGGACTGTAGCATTTTCCTTATTCTTGCAATCCTTCCAGCTGCTTATGGAGACTTGTTTGAATATTCACTTATGTTTCAAGCTCTTAACACACAGTGTCTCATTTAATTCTTTCCCTATTTTGTACATGATGAAACTGAGACTTGTAGAGGGTAAATACTTGCCGGAGTCACACTATGAGTACTATATTTCTATTAATACAGCTTGTGATTATTTTTTGTTTTGTTGACTTTTTTGGGGCAGTCATAACCAGAGTTAACTCCTACTGAAACATCTAACTATTTTCTGCATGTGTGATGACTTGGTCATTATTTCCACCTTCATAAAGCAATTAAGAAGTTTTTTTTCCCTAAAAGTTTATTATACAAATTTTCAAATATTGAGAAAATATTGAAAGAATAGTACAATGAACACTGTACATCTACCTGTATCCAGTGGTTATCATTTTGTCAGGTTGGTTTTATATAACTTTTTATTTATACATCTATCTTTCCATCCATGAATTTCAAAATAGGTTGCACTTCTCCCTTAAATTTTTTAGTATGCATTTCCTAAGAATAAAAAATATTGTCCTATATAACCAATTGTCACACCTAAAAAAGTTAGCAATAATACCCAGTCCTTACAAACTCCTTTAACTTTCCCAAAATATCTTTTGCAAAAAATTGTGGTATAATACACATCACATAAAATTTACAATTTTAATAATTTTTAAGTGTACAGAGCACAAGTGTTAAGCACATTCACTTTGGTGCAAACAATTCTAGAACTCTTTTCATCTTGAAAAACTGAAACTCTGTATCCATTAAATAATCACTCCTCATTCCCTTTTTCCCCAGCCCATGAATAACCACCGTTGCATCGTCTATCTCTATGAATTTGACTACTCTGGATACTTCATGTAAGTGAAATCATACAATGTTTGTCATTTTTATGACTGGCTTATTTCATTTAGCACAATGTCCTCAAAATTCATCCGTGTTGTGTGGGAAATATGGATTTTCCATCCTTTTTTAAGGCTGAATTATATTCCATTGTGTGTTTATATCATATCCGTTCACCTGTTGATGGACACTTGAGTTGCTTATACCTTTATGCTATTTTGAATAGTGCTGCTATGAACATGAGTGCATAAGTATCTTTTGAAGCCTTTATTTGAATTCTTTAGAGTATATACCCAGAAGTGGAATTGCTGGATTGTATGATAATTCATGTAATTTTGAGGGGCACCTTTATACTGCTTTCCCCAGCAGCTGCGCACTTCTTACCAACAATGCGCAAGGGTTTTAATTTCTTTACATCCTCACCAATGCTTCTTTTCTTTTCTTTCTTTCTCTTTTTCTTTGATGGTAGCTATTCTAATGGATGCGATGTGGTTTCTCACTGTGGTTTAAATTACTTTTCCTTAATGATTAGTGATGCTGGACATCCTTTCCTGTGCTTATTGGCCATTTGTATATCTTCTTTAGAGAAATGTCTATTCAAGTCCTCTGCCTATTTGTAATAGAGTTGTTTATTTTTTGTTGTTGAATTGTAAGAGTTCTTTATACATTCTGGATATTAACCCCTTCTCAGATATAAGATCTGTAAATATTTTCTTCCATTCTGTGGATTGCCTTTCACTCTATTGATTATGTCCTTTGATGAAACAGTGACTTTTTGAACTCAAAATACTTTTGTTCTGACTAAACTTCATGTCTTTGCATGTTTTATCTCTACTTGGAATGTCCTCCTACCTTCTTCTGTTTGGATAATGCTTATGCATCCTCTAATACTCAGCCCCATTGTCGCTTCTTCCACTCCATCTGAGTTGGAAATTTTACAACTGTATTCCTAGAGTATTCTCTGCAGGAGCCTCTATTATGGCTTTTAGTCTAGTGTGTTATAGCCCTCTGATTACCTTAAAGGCAAAGGCCACTTTGTTTGTCTTTATTTTCGTAGTGCCTAGAACAGTGGCTCATAAACTCCTATTAACTAGCAAGTGTTATATTTAGCTGAACACTCTGAACTAGAGAGGTCAGAGGAAGTCACCAAGAATGGAGGAAAGTGACGATGATTAAAAAGCATGTGTGTAATATTTTACAATCATCAAATAATGTAGACATATATTATTTCATTCTACCCAGCTTTATTGAGGTATGATTGACAAAACTTATATGTATTTAGGTTGTACAATGTGATTTCTTTTAAAAAAGTACAATGTAATGATTTAATATACATAAACATTGTGAAATTACTACCACAATCAAGTTAATTAATACATCCACTACCTCACATAATTTTGTTTGCTTTTGTTTTGTGGTGAAAGCACTTAGTATCTACTCACTGATGAATAGATGGCTGGATGGCATCACTGACTCGATGGACATGAGTCTCAGTGAACTCCGGGAGTTGGTGATGGACAGGGAGGCCTGGCATGCTGCGATTCATGGGGTCGCAAAGAGTCGGACACGACTGAGTGACTGATCTGATCTGATCTACTCATTCAGCAAATACCAAATATATAAGAAACTATGGACCTTTGCTGGCAAATTTATATCTCTGCTTTTTAATATGCAGTCAAGGTTTGTCATAGCTTTCCTTCCAAGGAGTAAGTGTCTTTTAATTTCATGGGGGCAGTCACCATCTGCAGTAATTTTGGAGCCCAAGGAAATAAAATCTGTCACTGCTTCCACTTTGCCATGAAGTGATATGACTGGATGCCATGATCTTAGTTTGTTTTTTAATGTTGAGTTTCAAGCCAGCTTTTTCACTCTCTTCTTTTACCCTTATCAAGAGACTCTTTGGTTCTTCTTTACTTTCTGCCATTAGGGTGGTATCATCTGCATATCTGAGGTTGTTGATATTTCCCCTGACAATCTTAATTCCAGTTTGTGATTCATCCAGCCAGGCATTTTGCAGGATATACTCTGCATATAGGGGTTTCCCAGGTGGCTCAGTGCGTAAAGGATCTGCCTGCAATGCAGAAGGTGCAGGAGATGCGAGTTCAATCCCTGAGTTGGAAAGTTCCCCTGAAGGTGGGCATGGCAACCCACTCCAGTAGTCTTGCCTGGAGAATCCCATGGACACAGGAGCCTGCTGCTGCTGCTAAGTTGCTTCAGTCATGTCCAACTCTGTGCGACCCCATAGATGGCAGCCCACCAGGCTCCTCCGTCCCTGGGATTCTCCAGGCAAGAACACTGGAGTGGGTTGCCATTTCCTTCTCCAATGCATGAAAGTGAAAAGTGAAAGTAAAGTTGCTCAATCGTGTCCGACTCTTAGCAACCCCGTGGACTGCAGCCTACCAGGCTCTCCTGTCCATGGATTTTCCAGGCAAGAGTACTGGAGTGGGGTGCCATTGCCTTCTCCAACAGAGGAGCCTGGAAGACTACAAAGAATCGCAGACTTGAACACGACTGAAGCAAGTAAGTACACATTCACTCATGCACACTCTGAATATAAGTTAAATAAGCAAAATGACAATATACAGCCTTATCATACTCCTTTCCCAATTTTGAACCACTCAGCTGTTCTATGTCCTATTCTAACTATTGCTTCTTGACCCCCATACATGTTTCTCAGGAGACAGGTAAGGTGGTCTGGTATTCCCATTTCCATACAGTCAAAGCTATGGTTTTTCCAGTAGTCATGAATGGATGTGAGAGCTGGACCATAAAGAAGGCTGAGTGCAGAAGAATTGATGCTTTCAAGTTGTGGTATTGGAGAAGACTCTTGGGAGTCCTTTGGACTGCAAAGAGATCAAACCAGTCAATCCTATAGGAACTCAATCCTGAATATATATTGGAAGGACTGATGCTGAAATTGAAGCACCAATACTTTGACCATCTGATGTGAAGAGCTGACTTATTGGAAAAGACCCTGATGCTGGGAGAGATTGAAGGCAAAAGGAGAAGGGAGCAGCAGAAGATGAGGTGGTTAGATAGCATCACTGACTCAATGGACATGAATGTGAACAAACTTCAGGAGATAGTGAAGGACAGGGGAGCCTGGTGTGCCGCAGTCCATGGGGTCACAAAGAGTCAGATACGACTTAGTGACTGAACAACAACAACACAATAATATATACTAGTTTCCCTGAACTTATTCATCTTATGACCAAAAGTTTGTACCTTTCAACCAACATCTCCCCATAGCTTCTGTATCTCAGTGTTTAGCAACCACCATTCTACTGTTTGTTCTATGAGTTCAACTTTTTTAGATTCCACATATATGTGAGATCACACAGCATTTGTCTTTCTGTGTCTGGTTTATTTCACTTAGCATAATGTCCTTCAGATTCATCCATGTTGTTGCAAATGGCACAATCTGTTTTTTAACGGCTGAATAATATTCCTGTGTGTGTCACATTTTCTTTCTCCATTCATTTATCAGTGCATCCATATCTTGGCAGCGAAAGCGTGGAATCCTAACCACTGGACCACTAGGGAATCCCCAGGCTGTTTCCATATCTTGGCTATTGTAAATAATACTGCGACAAACATGAGGCTGAAGACATCTCTTCAACATACTGATTCCATTTCCTTTGGATGTATGCCCAGAAGTGGGATTGCTGGATCATACAGTAGTTCTATTTTTATTTTTTTGAGAAACCTGATTACTTTCTTCCATAATGGTTGTCCAAATTTACATTCCCATCAGCAGTGTACAAGGGTTCCCTTGTCCACATCTTCACCAACACTATTTATCTCTTATCTTTTTAATAGCAGCCAGGTTAGCCATCTTAATCGATGTGAGGTGATATTTCACTGTGGTTTTGATTTACATTTCTCTGATGATTAGTGATCTTAGCACCTTTTCACATACCTGTTGGCCATTTGTATGCCTTCTTTGAAAAAATGTCATCTCAGGTCCTTTTAATTCAGTTATTTTTATTTTTTTGCTATGAGTTCTTTGTGTATTTTGGATATTAACTTCTTATCAGATAGAAGGTTTGCAAATATCTTCTCTCAATCCATAGGTTGCCTTTTCATTTTGTTGATGGTTCACTTTGCTGTATGTTACTTTGCTTGTTTTTCCTTTGACATAGTCCTGTTTATTTATTTTCACTTTTGTTGCCTGTGCTTTTGATGTTATACCCAAAAAATTATTGCCAAAACCAATGTCAAGGAGTTTTCCCCCTATGTTTTCTTCTAGGAATTATATGGTTTCAGGTTTTACTTTTGTTTTATTTTTGGCTACACTGCATGTCATGCACAATCTTCGTTTCCTGCTGCTGCTGCCGGGATCAAATCCATACCTCCTGCAGAGGCAGTGTGGAGTCTTAACCACTGGACTGCCAGGGAAATCCCTCAGGTTTTACATTGAAATCTAATCCACTTTGAATTATTTTTTGCATATGTGTAAGATAGGGCCCAATGCATTCTGTTGCATGTGGATATCCAATTTCCCCAACACTATTTATTGAAGAGATTATCCTTTTCTTATATAAGTTATATATTGTTGATGCCCTTGTCAAAGATTAGTTGGCCATACATGTGTGGATTTATTTCTAGGCTCTGTATTCTGTTCCACTGGTCTGTGTGTCTGTTTTTATGCCTGTATCATACTGTTCTGATTACCATAGCCTTACAGTGTAGTTTGAAGTCAGAAAGTGTTATGTCTCCAGGTTTGTTCTTCTTTCTCAAGATTGCCTTGACTAGACAGGGTTTTTTGTGGTTCCATATGAATTTTAGGATTTCTTTTTTATATTTCTGTGAAAATGCCATTGAAATTTTGATGGACTGCATTGAATTGGTAGATCATTTGGGGTAGTGTGAACATTTTAACAATATTAATTCTTCTAATTCATGAATATGAGGTATCTTTCCATTTATTGGCATCTTTTTCAATTTGTCTCATCAGTGTCTGATAGTTTTCAGTGTACAAATATTTCTCCTCCTTGTATTTTATTCTTTCTGGTGCTATTATAAATTGGACTGTTTTCTTAATTTCCTTTTTGATAGTTCATTGTTAGTGTATAGAAATGAAACTGATTTTGTTAATTTTATACCCTGCAACTATACTGAATTCTTTCATTAGTACTAATAGTGTTTAGTGGTGTCTTTAGGTATTTCTATATATAAGTTCCTGTCAACTACAATTAGAGAGAACTTAACTTCTTTTCTGATGTGGATGCCTTTTATTTATTTTTCTTGCCTAACTGCTCCAGCTAGGTCTTCCAGTGTAATGTTGAATAGCAGTTATGAGAGTGGGTATCTTTGTCATGTTTTTGACCTTAGAGGAAAAGTTGTCAACTTTTCATCACTGAGTGTGATGTTAGTGGATTTGTCATAAATGGCCTTCTTATGTTGAGGTACTTTCTTCTATACTTAATTTGTGGAGAGTTTTGAATCATGAGAGGATTTTGAATTTTGTTAAATGCCTTTTCTGCATCTATTAAGGTGATTATATGGTTTTTATCCTTTATTATGTTAATGCAGTACATCACATTTATTAATTTGCATATGTTGCCTCATGCTTGCAGGGATAAATCCTCCTTGATCATAGTGTTTGACCCTTTTAATGTGCTGTTGAATTCATCTGCTAGTATTTGTTGCAGGTTCTTCCATCTATGTTCATGAAAGATATTGGCTATAACTTTTTCTTATAGTGTTCTTGTTGGGCCTTGGTATCAGGGTAATGCTAGCATTGTAAAATGAGTTTGGAAGTGTTCTCTCTTCTTTGATTTTTTAGAAACATTTGAGAAGGATTGATGTTAGTTCTTCTTAAAATGTTTGGTAGATTTACCAGTGAAGCCAACTGGTCCTCGACTCTTCTTTATTAAGGATTCTTGATTACTGATTCAATCTCCTGACTCATTACTGGTCTGTTTGGATTTTCTTTTTCTTCAATATTCAGTCTTGGTTGGTTGTATATTTCTAGGAATTTATCCACTTCTTCAAGGTTATCCAATTTGTTGGCATATAATTGTTCACAGTAGTCTCTTATGATCTTTTGCATTTCTGTGGTATTATTTTATCTCTGGAGAAGGCAATGGCAACCCAGTCCAGTACTCTTGCCTGGAAAATCCCATGGACAGAGGAGCCTGGTAGGCTGCAGTCCATGGGGTCGCTAAGAGTCAGACACGACTGAGCGACTTCACTTTCACTTTTCACTTTCATGCATTGGAGAAGGAAATGGCAACCCACTCCAGTGTTCTTGCCTGGAGAATCCCAGGGACGGCGGGGCCTGATGGCCTGCCGTCTATGGGGTCGCACAGAATCGGACACGACTGAAGCGACTTAGCATTTTATCTTATTTGATCCTCAGAACAGTAGGTAAGGTATACATATTTAATCTTCATTTTACAGAGGAAGAAGGTGAACTTCTGAGAGGTTCATTGACTTTCTTAAGGCTACATAGGCGAAAATTGGTGGGGCCAGGACTTGAACCCAGGTCTGTTCACTACCAGTTCATTGTTCTTTTCCTGTTCAGGGCATTGTTGAAGTAACTGAAAATGCTTAGCTTGGAATAGAAAAGACTTAGAGCAGATATTATAGACATTTTCAAAGATCTGAAAGAATATCACATGGAGTTCTTTCAAGGGCTTCCATTTATCCTGTGTAGCTCTTATGAGTGAGATTAGGAAGGTAATAGGAAGAACTTTTTGACAATAAAAGCTGTCCAAATCCGAACTGGACTTTCTAATCAACTTCTATAACTTGGGGTGTTAAAGCATCAGCATATGGGCATCTGAAAGGAAAGTTCTTGGATAGGAGCCTGGACCAAATGACCCTGAGATCTCTCAATGACTTTAATATTCCCTTTGGGTCTTTCCCCGTATCTCTTGTGAACATATGTCCTGGGAATATTTGCATGGCTGGCTTAACCACAACCACCAGTAAAGTTGGACATCACCCCTTTGTAGAAGGCTGAGTTCTACCTTGCTCCCAGATGCAAACAAAGAAAACAATTCTGAACTGAAATTAATATAGATTGATTCCCATCAAGAAATGTGTTCCTTTCAGTGATGCTTAGGATCATAATGCTAAGAAAGCATTTGGATTTGCAAATTCCAATTGCAGTTGGAACCAAGAAATCAAGATCTCCAAAACTCAGAGGTGTAATCGGATGGGAATGAGAGAAACAATTGTATTAGGGACAGGCCAGAGGGGACTATTAAGCAAGAATTCCCCTCTGTACACCACATTCTTCTCCTGGAAGCACTTTGAAAACTTGACCTTGAATTCTTTCTGGGAGAAAGGAGAAGTCAGCAACCTGGGGAGTCAGAGTAGGAACCAAAGTCTTAGGATATAATCCAGTTGTCAAATGTCCTTCACGCTCCTCTGGCAGCATGAAGTCAGAGGTTTCCAGGAGACTGCTGATTGCTCATGCAATCAGGTCATGAAGCCCTAACTGCTCAGTGCAGCACTGAGCTCCTGGAGGGAATGAGTATTGGAACAACATCGATGTCTTCACATTCAGTATTTAATAATCTGGACGCATATTGCCATCACCCTTCTGTGAACCCTGACCTTCCTTTCAAGTCCCTGGCCCTCAGGTTCATTAAAAAAATCTGATCACTAGTGACCTGGGTCCCATTGTAGCTGACACGGCCTCAGTCCTTTCATTTCGGCTCTCCCCTGACATGCTTCAGGGATGCAAAACAGCTGGGGCTCAGTGGTGAGAAAATAATTTGCTGGAGAAATATGTCTACAGCAAGGACTTCAGTGTGGAGCTAGGAGATGGGAAAAGGACAGCAGGAAATAAGAGGTTTTGCCCTGCTGAGCAGGAAAATATTGTTTTCATGGGCTACCAGGATGCAGAGGTTGGGGCAAACATGAAATTCTAAGGACAGAAAAATGAGAGAGAAATAGCATCTCTCCAGCTCTAGCCAAAACAGCTTTAGGGTCACCCTTTGGATCAGGGATCCCCCTCTGGTTTCCCACTGAAGCTTTAAATTCTGGACCTACGACCTATCCCCAAATAGCTTTTGAAAGGGTGATTTGGGTTATGTTCTTGACATGAAAAAAAGCTTCTTTTTTCAACATGTAATTCTGAGATCTTACCCGCTGTCTCTGTAATTCTCATTCTGATCCTTAATGGAAATACAGCACTGGAGACTGGACATAATTTGACATTTTCCAGGCCTTGACATTGAACAAGGACATATGGTATAAGAAGTGACTCTCATGGAGAAGGAAATGGCAACCCACTCCAGTATTCTTGCCTGGAAAAGTCCATGGACAGAGGAGCCTGGCAGGCTGCAGTCCATGGGGTTACATGACTGAGCATGTGTGCATGAGGATGGAGGGTCATGGGTTGGTAGCAATAAACTGGTAGAACTAAAAAAAAAAAAAAAAAAAAAAAAGAAGTGACTCTCAGTCCCACAGGATGTGTACACTGAGGGATGTGCTTCTCTGAGAGTAGGGCTGGGACCCAAGTGGTCCCTGTTGCCTTAGCCACCGAATTTGCAATGCAGCCAGCTAGGCTCAGGGATGCAACCTGAGACTGCAGAGCAGGTCTTTGGCCTGACCTGGCCTGGCACTTAACACAACCTTAATACATGTTTGCTGAGCACATCCTCGGTGCCACCCCAGTGAGAAGTGGAGCTGTAACAACCAGTATTATTGACATAGACTTCCTCTTACAAGGCCCTTTCACAGATATCTAATTTCCTCTATGCAAGAGCTCTCTGAAGTATGTATGGCAGGTCTAATTATTAACAATTTCATTTTACAGATGAAGAAACTGAGAATTAAATGAATTAAGTGGCATGCCCAAAGTCAAACAGCTAATCAAGGATGGAACAAGTTTTTAGACTCTAAATCCCATATTCCCTCTCCTATAAGAAAATAATCCACACTTATGGCCAAAATAGCTAATTTAAAACAGACTATATCTGTGTAAGGGGTATGGATGATATAAGATTGGCCTTGATAGTTGTGAAGCTATATATTGTTGGGTAAATGGGAGTCCATTATATCCTTTTATTTATGTATATGTTATAATTTTTTTATAACACCAAGGGGGTTTAAAAAGAATGAATGTGTGTTCTGTGTTGAAATTCTGCCCTTTCCAAAAGACTGTTCTTAGATAATTTTCATTTTTCTATCTCTATGTTTTCTTCCAAAGGTAGAGACCTCATTCCTGATAGTAGCTGCCATTTACTGAGTGTTATGTTGTATCACTCTGGTAGTGCTTTCTTCACAAGTCTCACTGTTTAGTCCCCCTCACAACCACCCTACAGCTAGTTACTACCATCCCCACTGTGCAGACAAGGAAACTGAAGCTTAGAGAGGTCACATAACTTTCCAAGATCACAACGACCGCTGGAGTAAATATCAGAGCAGAGATGTGAGCTCGAGCCTGACTGATCTGGGAGCCTTATTTTTGACTCTTATTTCTTACCTTCCAACCAGAGGGGGAACATCCTTCTCTTGGAGGCAGTTCTCTCTGAAATGTGCTTCCCTTCTCAGCATTATACAAGAAACTCAGCATTATACAAGAACATGGAACTGTAGACCTTCTCATCCCCACTGCTGAATAAATACGGCTGGTAAACACAAAAGCTCTTTCATGCTCAGCCAGGCCAGTCTCCCCACCTCCCTGAGGGGATTCAAGCACTTCACTTTGTTTTGTAATCTCAGGTGGATGAAGCTGGTGTTGACCATCTGAGCGTAGGGGTCATGGCTATTTTTTCAGTTCCTGCAAACAAAACATCTATCAGAGAAGTGAGGAGGCAGGTGGAGGACTAGAAGGGGGGACAACTGCCTTCAAAAGATATTTAGGTTCCATGTCTTTTCATGGATTCCCAGAGAAGCAGCTCTTGGTAGGCATGGTCTTTACCCCTGGTTGGACTGGACAAGGTTAAAGGACCCCAAAATCAGCATAGCAGGATGCCCCCACCTCAAGTCCTGCCTGATTTCAGTGAATCCAGTACTGATTAGGCTTCTCTCCTGTCTAGCGGCAGCCTTCTCCCACTGGTGAGAAGAGCCTTGGGCTATCATCTGGTGTGGTATCAAATATTTAGCCGGAGAACTTTCGGAGCGCTTCAGGGACGCAAGGAACTGTTTAGATATCAGATTCTCTCCTGCCAGGTCAAGCGAACCCCCTGTTGACGAATGGCTGGGTTTCCTCAAGCATCTTTCCCAGCAGCCAGTTATCTTATGTGCCCTTTAACTGGCTGTCCAGCTGAGAGGCCCCAGGCCTGCAGAAGCTGTTCTTCTAATCCCCATCTCAGGCGCAAGCTGCTGCAGTGGGCGATGGAAGATTGTTTATAAAAGTTGAAGGCTCACGGCCTTGCACCTGGTTTCTGTCTGGCCCACGCTGACGGGGATGAAGGATCCTTAATTTATCTCAGCCTCTCTTCTCAGGCAGCTCCTGCTGTCATGGCAAGCTAGGGCTGGTGTTTCACTCCCTGATAAGCAACCTTCTGAGGAGCTGGGGAGAGCCACTTACAGGCCTCACATACATACCTCTCTTGAGACCCCCACCCTAGTCCAAAGGGCAGCAGGCCTAGATGGGGCAGGGGCTTCTGAGGGTTTAAATAGAAGGTCAAGTGGGTCCTGATTCCAGCTATCTGGTGGCAGGGCATTTTGCTCTTTATTTACAGATTTTGGAAAGAGGTAGCTAAATAATCCTTCTGCCCCTTTTTACTTTCAGGAGAATAAGAGAGCAAGGACATCTGCTGGGCAAAGAACAGCAGGGATGACCCTGTTATGTGAAGGCTGGGGACAGACAAAGTGGAGAAAGACCCACTGGGACAGACAACACTCAGGAAGGAAGGATGGAATTTAGTGTGAAGAGTGCAGAAGCCTCCTCCCTAGAAGCCCCTAAAGACAGAGAGGCATTCACGATAATAATTAACATTTATGGGGTGCTTATTATGTGTCCAATCCCTGCGCTAAGCACTTGATCTCATTTAAAACCCAAGAGGTAAATACTCTTATTACATCCATTTAACATATGAGGAAATAGAGGCTTAGAGAGATTAAGTATACAGCCAGTAAAAAGAGCTGAGATTTAAACATAGGAGAGTTCGTTCCAAGGTCCCAAGCTCTCAATGATCATGCTGTAGTTGAGAGACACTCTGTGGGCAGCTGAGTGTGAGAGTATGGAGTTACGTGGCCACAGACGTGTTTAGGAACGTGGCTGCCTGGTTACACACGGTGACGACCCTGGTACTTGCACGAGGGGCGAAAAAGTAACCCAGCTAGTGGGTTAGAGAAAGCAGATACCAAAGAGTAAGTGTGAATCGGTCCCTCAAAGAAGCAGAATTTGGAGAGGAGGACAATGGGGCTCCTGACAGCTTTGGGGGTTTTGAAGATTTCCCATTGAAAACAACTGCTTCCTTTTGACTTGGAGAAATCCATTTACTGCCTCCCACGCTCCTGGTAAAAGTCAATAACCCTTTGGACATGGATTCCAATAGTAGATAGTGGTAGTACTCTTTGGATAGAACCAGAGGTTAATACTCTCAGTTTTTGAGTCTATTCCAAATAGCTGAATAATGCACTGGCCCTCTAGGAGGCTGTCCCCTTCCTCCTGGGTCAGTGTTTGGAGTTGTTGGACAGGCCAGCACCTTCCTCTGCACTGGAGAAACTGGGTCTGGCCAAAGGATCTTCTTTCTGTTCACAGACTGGGCTTTTCAGCCTCCACAGATGCACCTGTTGTCCTGATGATCTTGGAGAACCAGGAGAGAGGGAGCAGATGGTGCAGTATGATCGTCCTTGGCTATCAAACAACCCTGTTGTGGGGTTTGGAGCATCTTTACTCTCAAAGATGGTTGTAATATTGGCAGCTGAGTGGAGAAGAGGACTGAAAGCCTGAGGTAAAGGTTTCAGTCCCAGGAAGGCCTGGTCCAGGACTCAGGATATGTTCCATTGTTTATTCCACCACTGAGTTGCTGTGGGGCATTAAGAAAGAGGCCTCACAGTTCCTGGACCTCCTCTTCTGAAACACAGAAATGTGTCCCATTCTGTTATTAGAATGTGTCAAGGACAAGTGGGACCACTTAAAATAGGTGTCCGCTACATTTAAGGCAAGGTGGCTTTGACAAAGGTAAGTCCATGTCTCTGTTGTCCCTCTACCTCCTTCGGCTGAGGTCTGGGCTTTTTTCTTTATTTGAGCAGTCAAATCATCTCCCAGGACCTTACTGTCTCGGGGCAGAAAGTATTGACTGAAGGCTTCAAGCTTTATTCCTACAATTGCAGCTCCTATCTGACCCCTTGAGGACAGACAGTTGGAGACAAGGGGAGGTTGGGGTGGGGTAGCGGGGGGATGCTCTGCTTCACACTCTTCCAACCTGACGCCACCAGGACTGGGATGGTGACAAGACCTGGACTCAGCGTGCAGGGAAGCTGAGCCTTGTGGACAAGAAGCAGATAAACTGCACCAGGCCTCTTAATGAACCCAGCGCCAGCTTCAGATAAACTGTCACCACTTACCCCTCCCAGGCCTCCCTTCTCCAGGAAACACTCCCCGCTTTGCATCAGCAGCAGGCTTGCAGGACCAGGGGCCCCAGTGCCTGTTGCTCTCCAGAGAAGTTCTGGAGTCGAGACTTTCGGGAACTCTTGTTAGACATGTATTTGATTTCCATTAGCTCCAGCTGAATCCAACTCTCCAGGCCCAAAGAGGATCTGGAAATTAGCAACTATTGCGAAAATACATGTAAAAACCACCAGGGGAATGTTATTTTTAAAATGTGTTCTTCAGGGCCTCAAGAATATATTTGCAGACAAGTTATTTAAAGAGGTAATTAAGGTAAAATGAGGCCATTAGAGTGGGCCCCAATTCAATATGGCTAGTGTCCTCATATGAAGAGGTGATTAGAACATGAGAAGACCATGCGAAGACAAGGAGATGACAGGATTTACAAGCCAACAAGAGACTACAGAAGAAAGTAACCCTGCCAACACCTTGATCTTTGATTTCTAGTCTCCAGAATTTAAGAACATAAATTTCTGTTGTTTAAGCAAACAAACAAAAAACAATGTGTTTTGCTTTCTTGTGTGTGTTTTTTTTACTACTTTTTTTCATTTCTCTTTTGAATCATAAATTCTTTCTAGCCATAGAGGAGGTATGTACATTACAAGCAGGTAAATTCTGTTTAGAAATGTTGAGAACTCCATCCCAGACACGCTGGGTGGTAGCAAAGGTAAGACTAAAATCTGAAAGTCTTGCTTCTCATCAGGAATATTTCATTATAATATTTGCTCCAATAATTGCCCAATTTTATGCTTTGTTTTGGCCTTTGCAGGCCTGGCCATGCAGGTTCTGAGAAATGGATCATCTCTTTGTAGGTAACCGGGACAAGCAGACTCAAGCTCACTTCTTCTCTGTTGCACACTACTAGGATAACCCCTTGTAGTTTCTCAGCCTTGAGACCAAAGGAAGAACCTAAGGACAGTGACAAAAACATCAGTGGTTTAACTGGGGAGGGGAGTCTTACCCAAAGGGTCCTGGGGTGACGCCCTATCACGTGTGGCAGATGGTGGGCGCCTAAGGAAGAAGGAGGCTACCATTTATAAGGGGAATCAACATCAGGTGGGCTCATCAGTTACCAGGGGCTAATTAAGCCCTGTAATTAAGAGGATTGGCTAGTCATATGAGTGAAGAGGGGACTGGTCAAACAGGGGATGCACAAACAGCAAGAAAACAGCCATCTTGAATGGCCTAACCGTACACCACATGCACTCACAGGAGTTACACAAATGTTAACCAAATATTAAACTCCCTAAGAGTGTGAGCAAATGATCATTCTTGTTAGGGAAATGGAGAGGCATTTTCTGAAGGCATTTGAAAGAGACAGATGTTTCTCTTTTTTTTTGTTCATTGAGTATAGTTGCTTTATAATATTGTATTAGTTTCAGGTATACAGCAAAGTGATTCAGATTCTTTTCCATTATAGGTTATTAAAAGATACTGAATATAGTTCCCTGTGCTATACAGTAGGCCCTTGTTGTTTATCTGTTTTATATGTGGTAGTGTGTATCCGTTAATCCCAAACTCCCTCCCCTGCTTTTTCCCTTGGTGAACTGTAAGTTTTTTTCTATGTCTGTGAGTCCGTTTCTGTTTTGTGAATAAGTTCATTTGTATTATTTTTTAGATTATACATATAAGTGACCATTACTATGATAATCTCTAGGACCATCCATATTGGTGCAAATGGCATTACTTCATTCTTTTTTAATAGCTGATTAATATTCCATTGTATATATATATATTTATATATATTCCACATCTTCTTTATCCATTCATCTGTCAGTGGATATTCAGATTGTTTCTATGTCTTGGATATTGTTAACTAGTGCTGCAGTGAACATTGGGGTCCAGGTATCTTCACAAGTTAGACATATACCAGACATATACCCAGGAGTGGGATTGCTGAATTATATGATGAGTCTATTTTTAGCTTTTTAAGGAATCTCCATACTGTTTTCCATAGAGGCTGCAGCAATTTATATTCCCACCAACAGTGTAGGAGGATTCCCTTTTGGCTACCCCCACTCCAGCATGTATTATTTTCAGACTTTTTGATGCTAGCCATTCTGACTGGTGTGAGGTGATACAGGAGGTAGATATTTCTCATCTGGGACAATGTCAATGACTGTAAGCATACTGAGATGACTTCTAAAGGGTCTCTGAACACTAGGATAAGGTCCAAGCCCACGACTGGGGAGGCTATGAGGTCTCTAACCTCAAGAATATCTGTTCCAACAGTTTCAAAAGATTCGATGAGAATTTGGCAGGAGATAGTTGCAATCTGTAGGATATGATTTAATAGGATGAAGGACCTCCTGATTTTTATTTCAGTGTTTTACATCCAAGGTAAATATTTTTAACTGAAGGAGATAGAAGAATCCCACTTTTTTTTTTGACCCAGCTGCTAAGTTTGGATGGATTCTTATTATCCTCTAATAGTTTCACCTAAGTAAGCAAAGACACGTCGTAAATTTCTTGTTACCCACACAGTGACCGTCTACCTCCGTTCTACTCACTTAGTAGGGCTCTATTGATTTCTGAATGAGTTTTGGATGTTTACTTACTGGAGATGTTAATCAGAGCCATCCTTTCCATTTGATTAGTAAACAGTCCAGTTGTAGCTCACTCAATAAAGAATCTGCCTGCAATGCAGGAGACCTGGGTTCGGTACCTGGGCCGGGAAGATCCCCTGGAGAAGGAAATGGCAACCCACTCCAGTATTCTTGCCTGGAGAATACCATGGATGGAGGAGCCTGGTAGGCTACAGTCCACGGGGTTGCAAGAGTCGGACACGACTTTGTGACTAAATCACCACCACCAGTAAACAGTCCATAGTGTTTTACCCAAAGTGTGATTTGGATCAGCCTCAATAGCATCATCTGGGAGTCTAATAAAAGTGCAGAATCTCAGGCCTACCCAGATCCACTGACTCTGAGTCTGTAATTTAACAAGATCCCCAGGTGAATCACATGCCCATTAAAGTTTGAGAAGCACTGGTCCATATTACATGATCTCATCTGATGTTCTCTATCTCTGAGGTAGGCAGGACAACTACTTTTGTTTTCACTACATATCAATGGAAATTGAGACTCAGAGGTTAAGAAACTTGCCCATGCTCATACAACTAAATGCAGGATTTGGAATTTGGACCTAAGTCTTTTTCTTTTTTAAATTTATTTATTTGGCTTAGCCAGGTCTAAGCTGTGGCATGCGGGATCTTCAGTTGCAGCATGTGGACTCTAGGTCCCTGACCCAGGGATCAAACCCAGGCCCCCTGCATTGCAAGTGGCCACTGGACCACCAGGGAAGTCCCTGGACCCAAGATTTTTTGATTCCAAATCCCAAGCTCTGTCTACCAGGCCAGAATTCAGAAGAAGGAGAGATAAGCAGCTGACTCAGTGCAAATGAAATGTCCTGTGACCTGGTCCCTTTGTGCTCCTGTTTTTCTCACATGTAAGATGCTCTCTGAAAGAGGGAGAGCTGAGCTCAGTTCTTCCTTCAGTCCCCTTTTTCCCCTTTTATGTAACAGCATCTCTAACCTGAGCCAACTGCTTCAGAAGAGCAGGCTGTTAGCAATAATTGCCAGCACCTGTCACAGTGCCTGGCATTTAGTACGCACTCAACAAATGTTTGTTGAGTCAAATAGAATTACCCAGCATTAGTCCAAGCTCTCAACTGTTGATTACCAAGGTACACTGGTAAAGTAGTGTTCCAGGTTTTGGTGACTCCTCTCTCTAGTCTTAGAGTAATATTCAAATTACAGATCCTCCTGGCAGGAATTAGGGACACCAACTTCTCAACACGAAGGGCAGATTTTAAAAAGATATTCCATTGTCTGTGCCTATCTGTCCTCTGGATAGGGTCCAAGCCAGGAGCTGGGAGGGCCTGGAGTTGTTGAGGGCAGAATTTACATGCTCACACTGGAGAACAGGCTGTGCTGCATTTTCTTTGACTGGAAGCTTGGAAAGTGTGGGAAAAGTCAAGAGCACTAGCAGAGCCAAGTTTGAAGCCAGGGGTCAGCAGAAAGAGATTACTGGATGACAGTTACTGAGATCTGTTTGTAAACATTGGCTAGCATTTGAGGCTTTCTCTGAGATTGTTGACAATGGGAAAAAGCTAAAGTTAACCACACAGGGGATTTCAGAGCATCTAAACCAACACAGGGTTGAGCTAGAAATGCCTAGCTTTCTTTGCTTGCTTCTCCAAGGGAGCAGAAATGAAGCAAAGCTCCGAGGAGGGTTGAATTATTATATTGTAAAATATTTTCTGAGGATCTGAGCTATGAAGATGGACCTCAGTAGTAAATTTGACAGCTGTTCCACTTCTTGTACTTTAGCACTTCACACCAAAGCATCAGAGAAAGGAATGTACTATCTTTTCCGAGGAAGGTATCAGCCCTCCCCCCGTGAACAGGGCATGTATTTGGGGGCTCTTCTACCTGGGCACGGCTAGTTGTGCTGCCCTGTCCACATGTTCTCACACAGCCTTCTTGGTGTTTGGTGAAATCTGTGGGCCATAAGATGGATAACCCTATAACTTTGTCTTCCTTTGAGCATGCCAGATCCTCAGCTATAGAGCAAGTGAGCCCCAGATGCAACAAGATGCAATGTGGCCTTTGATCACATGAAGATTAGAGAGGCTTGGTTCATCTTTGTCCAACTTCCTTAGTAGCTGGCATTATGATGATTTTGCTTCCACATCACAGTCTGGGGAGGAGGAGATTCAGCCCTTCTGGTATGTGGGGGCAGAAAGTCCTCCTGGCCCACCTTTGTCCCTACCCTGCTCAACTTGTTTTGGCTAGGCAATGTGCAGCCTTAGGACTGTCTACAAGCTAGATCAGAGAGAAAGGCAATACCAGCTTTCAGTTCAGTTCACTTCAGTCGCTCAGTCGTGTCCGACTCTTTGTGACCCCATAAATCGCAGCACGCCGGGCCTCCCTGTCCATCACCAACTCCCGGAGTTCACTCAGAGTCACATCCATCGAGTCAGTGATGCCATCCAGCCATCTCATCCTCTGTCGTCCCCTTCTCCTCCTGCCCCCAATCCCTCCCAGCATCAGAGTCTTTTCCAATGAGTTAATTCTTCGCATGACGTGGCCAAAGTACTGGAGTTTCAGCTTCAGCACCATTCCTTCCAAAGAAATCCCAGGGCTGATCTCCTTCAGAATGGACTGGTTGGATGTCCTTGCAGTCCAAGGGACTCTCAAGAGTCTTCTCCAACACCACAGTTCAAAAGCATCAATTCTTCAGCGCTCAGCCTTCTTCACAGTGCAACTCTCACATCCATCCATGACCACAGGAAAAACCATCAATTTCTAGCTTCAAGGAGTTGTTCTCAGAGATGTGTAACTCCACACCTCCTGCCTTTAATTTACTGCTTTGTTTGTTTCATAGCATTATTGGGAGGCAGATACTTTCTTTCCCTTCCTGATATTCTCTTCACCAAAATCTTCTACTCCAGGCTCTTTGCTGGTTGATTCATTCATACAACAAGTATGGGTGTGTAGAATGCTATGGAGGCATGGGAGATAATCAACCACTTCTTCTTGGCCACCCTCAGTGTCCCATCCTCAGACTTCCATCACAGCATTTACAGTGTTTTATTACATTTATTTGGTATGTTTTCATGTATCTCTCCTTAAAAGACAGTGAACATTTTGAGGAAAGGAGTCACATTTGTCTTTATACTAACCATCTAGCCAAGATGTCTGGCACATGGAAATATTCAGTAGAGTTGATTAAATTGGATGGACAAGGGGAGTTGAAAGGATGAAGATGAGTCATCAGAGAGATCCAAGTCTCTAAAAGAAAAACAGTAGATCTAAGTTCTTCCGAGTAACCTGGGCCTGGAGTCAACTTCCGAAATGGTTCTGGGATTAGAGATTTGATCTCTTCAATCTTGACCTTGCTACAGCTTCATTGTAGTTACTGTGCTGTTGATAGCATCAAGAGATATTTGTCAGGACTGAGGACAGCTTTTAAAATATCATCATTTTGAGTGCCACAAAGACATTTATCAGTGATTGAGCATCGCTTAGAGACTGTTGCAACAATGAATTTTGTTAATTGACTTGTAAAATTATCGATATACATGTTGATGTTCACTTTTTGTGTGTATTCTTAAATAGAACTAGAAAATGTCTAAGGTGAAAAGACTGTAGAAGGAAGTTCACCCCTTCTTTTGACAAGGGAGGAACTGAAACTCAGAAACTGAGCAAGAACACATCACCAGCTAAGGGAAGAGGTGGGATTAGAACCAAAGCCTTTTAAATCATGATACAATGCTGTGAAACCAGAGAATATGGCAGTGACTAGGCAGGAGCTTTACTGCTCTCTTGTTCAGGGGACTGGAGCATTTCTCTGACTTTCTCTCCCCCACAACCCCCTCCCCCACCCCTACTGCTAACAGTTCTTGAGCATTTATCATATTCCAGGCACTTTGGCATCCTCTCACTTAAATTTCACTATAACCCTATGCTGCTGCTGCTGCTAAGTCACTTCAGTCGTGTCCGACTCTGTGCGACCCCATAGACGGTAGCCACCAGGCTCCCCCGTCCCTGGGATTCTCCAGGCAAGAACACTGGAGTGGGGTGCCATTTCCTTCTCCAATTCATGAAAGTGAAAAGTGAGAGTGAAGTCGCTCAGTCATGTCCAACTCTAGCGACCCCATGGACTGCAGCCCACCAGGCTCCTCCATCCATGGGATTTTCCAGGCAAGAGTACTGGAGTGGGGTGCCATTGCCTTCTCCGATAACCCTATGAGGTAACCCCAATAAAATAATAATCACAGTAATCATTCTTCTCATTTTATAGAAGAGGCACAAGAAGTTAAACTTGCCCAAGATCATATAATTAGTAAGTGGCAGAGCTGGAATTTCAGCTCGATGTGTCCCCCAGCAGAGTCCATGTTCTTAACTACAGTATTTTCATAGCTTTACTCAGATTTAAGCAATATTCCACTATGGAGAACTGAGCACCATTGCTGAAAAAGGAAATACGTCTCATCAATGAAGTACCGGTCCTCATCCTATTTTGTACACATCTCCACTATAGCTGTTTGTAATGCTTTGTTTTTATGTTCATCTCTTCCATCAGAGGGCTTCCCTGGTAGCTCAGTGGTAAAGAATCTGCCTGCCAGTGCAGGAGACACAAGAGATGCAGGTTCGATCCCTGGGTTGGGAAGATCCCCTGGAGAAGGAAATAGCAACCTACTCCAGTGTTCCCGCTGTAATAAACCCATGGACAGAGGAGCCTGGTGGGCTACAGTCCATGGGGTCGCAAAGAGTTGGGTACGATTGAGCATGCACACATTCTTAATTTAGAGTAGAAGACGTGTATCTTCTAGAGATCCCCTTCTAGTAGAAGGGGATGTATCTCTCATCTTTTATTTCCAGCACCTACTGGAGGGTCTGACACAGAGACGGTGCCTGATAAATGCTAAATAGAGCTCTGATAGAGCTCATGGGATTATCCAGCACTAGCATGACAATTCAGAGCCCCTGAGTTGGGGACCTGACCCACCACATTTGTCCTTTCTGCTTAGTTTCCTTGTCAGAGAAAGAGCAGCCTCTTTCATGTCTTACAAAACAGAAATGTCAGTAGCTAATCTTCCAATCTCTGAAGCTTAGTGTCTGGCCCAGTTTCTTCTTTTCTGGGTGCATTCTGTCAGTTCAGATAGCGCCCTCCCAGTGAGGATGGGCTCTACAAACCCAGAGGCTGTGGTTCCTGGACTACCAGTAGGCAGAGTGTTCCACACGGGAAGCTGCCTTTGTTCTCCAGTGTAACAGCAGACCCTTTATTAGGCGAAGGCTATACAGGTGGAGAGCTTCCCAGGTGATGCTAGTGGTAAAGAACCCTCCTGCCAATGGAGACATAAGAGAGGCTGGTTCCATCCATCGGGAAGATCCCCTGGAGGAAGGCATGGCAACTCACTCCAGTCTTCTTGCCTAGAGGAGCCCATGGACAGAGGAGCCTGGTGGGCTGCAGTCCACGGGGTTGCAGAGTCGGACATGATTGAAGTGACCGAGCATGTGCAGGTGGAGGAGGGCAGTGGCCGTATGCTGCCCTTCTCACTAGTGTGGTGTCTGGAGCCAGAAATCCCTCCCTCTTCTTGGTGGCTTGGTTGGACTTCCCGAAGCTGTGGATGACCTGAGTTTGGCAGCACTGGTCTCATAAGAAGATTATTGGGGCTTGTTGCCTACCGAAGGCTAACCTGGCTGTCTGACCCAAGGCCAGTTTCCCCAGATCCATGTTTTCAAATTGGGAGAAGGGGACATACCAGCGACACTGATGTCTGACCTGAGATCCCGCAGTGTCTGACTTGAAACCTCCACGTGGGAAGGTATCACCTCCACTGTGCTGTTTGCAGCTTCTGGTCATAGCTCCACAGGCTCAACATCGGACTCCCCACACCCAGTCCCTCTTCCCAAGGACTGAACTGACCTGACTCAGGCCTGACTAGGGGGTGCCTCACCTTCCAAGTCTTTGCCCTTCTTAGTAGCTAAGGAGTCCCAAGCTCCCATAGAAAGACAGCCTGTTGGCCACAAGCCTTCTGCAAGAATGTGCTCTCCCGGGGGCAAGGACAGGAACCTTCTGCCCGGTGGAGTCCCCGGGAGAGGCGCGGACTGTCACTGGAGGAAGAAGCAACGTCCCCCACACAATAAATACTTGTCTGTGTCTCCTGTAAATCTCCAGCTGTGTCGGCGAGGCACGGGGAAGAGAGCTTGAATTAGAGCCCATTAGAGACCGTATTCTCCCAGAGGAGGGCAGGCCTGCCCGTCAAGCAAGCCCCCCAGGCCCGCGGGGACCCCTTTGGGAGGAAGCGTCTCTCCTGACAGCTTTCCCGGCCGCTGCCCGGGGCCGGCGAGCTTCGGGAAGGACGGACACACTTTCCCCTGTGCTCTTCTGCCCTGTGTGGCGAGAGCACCCGGGTCGTCCCGGGGGTGCCCTCTTCCCGGTGAGTGCGGGCGGGGTGGGGGGTTGGTGGCGGGGGTGGCGGCGAGGACGCGAGGAAGAACCCAGACGTGGCAGAAGCAAACTGCCCGGGCCGGTGGGTGATTTATGAAGTGCTGAAAAGCATCTTCGAAGCTGTCATTTATCTTACAGCTCTCAGCCTAAATAAACACAGAATCCGCCTAATTATCGTTACAGTGGAAACACAACACCCGAACCTCCTCGCCAGCGCTGCCAGCGGGTCTCCGGCGCGCTCCGCCCGCGGCCCGGCGCCCGCTCAGCCCACAGCTGCACCCTAGCGGCTGCCTGTGCGCCCGCCGGAGGATGTGGACCGCAGCCGCCCGCCCGCCTCGCTTCTCTGCTCTCCGGACGCCCCTCATCTCCCTCCCTCCTTTCCGTCTCTCTCTTTCGCACCCTCAGTTCATGCACCCAAGAGTGCACCGCCCTGAAAAACAATTTGTCAAGAGCAGAGCCACCCGCTCCATCCTGCTGGGAAACTGCACCTGCTGCCTCAGTGCGGCCGCGGCAGGGGCTCGAGAGGACCCGGGGCCTGAATGCGCCTCCTCTTTCCCTGTCCTGGGAGCTTCCTTGAGTTGTCACCTGACCCAGCCTGGCCCAGGGGACTGCTCCAAGGTTAAGGGAGCTCTCTCTGTGACTGACCATTTCAGGAGAGGCAGAGGGGCTGGGAATGGTCTTGGACATCATTTAAGGTAGAGTGATACAGCTGTGCTTGGTGCTTTTGTATCCTCGCAGGGAGGAGGGAAAGGCTGTCCTGCTCGATGGTCCTTCCTCTCTCTAGGGCTGTTCCTGGACTTGAACTCAGAACTCCCCTTCCTCATGGGCATGTGGGAGCCCTCCTCCCTTTGGAGACTCTTCTGTCCTGGATGTCTGAACACAGAGGAAATGCTTCAACAGCAAGCAGGACAGTGATATCCAAGGAACGGGGGGCGGGTTCTGGGTGAAACCCTCATCCAATGGAGTACCTTCTCCAACTTGGTTCTGGGGAGGTGGGGCTTAGGGCCAGGGCTGTGTTTGACAGAGCGAAAGAATCCAGTCATTCTAACAACCAAGGGGAATCGGCCCCATGTCTAATGGAATCATAATCCCTTCAACTCTGCAGGAACCAGTTCCCTAAAAATGGGAATTTCCGAGCCCAAGGCAGTGTATCATCAGGGACAGTTCTGGATTTCCTCCACGTGGCATTAACTTACACGCTAGCATATACATTACACTAGACATATAACTCACTCCTAATTTACTGTTGTCTTTCTGTGTGTGCAGGGTCTTGTTCTTGAAGATGAATTTGGGTATCTAATAACAAAGTAAAGGAAGGATTCCTCAAAGCAGGTGTAATCTGAGTAGACCTCCTGGAGAATGTGGGGTTTGGAAAAGGGTATAAATAAAGAAACAGCTGCCACCTACAAGTTGGATGGGAATGGAGAGGAAAGCTTGAGGAAAGAGAAACTGGGAGTGACCTTATACAACAGAATAAGAAGAGGAGGTAACTCTGTTTGCTCACTAAGGGTACAAACCTGGGTATTTTTTATTGTGATTCTTGATTCCTAACTCAACCCTGACTTGGTCTGTCAGAGGAAGATAGAATGCTGTCCCCTGCTGTTTTTCAGTCCCAGAGGTGAGGCCAAGCCAGAGCAGCCAAAACTGTGGACCCACAGAACTGTGAGGGGCTTTGGCAGCTGGGTTCAGAAGAGAAGCTCTTGAATTCAAGACTTTTGATGACACCAGCAGCCTCTCTGCTAGTCTGTGGGTCCCTCCCCTCCCCAAAGCGCAGGAACCCACACTCCCTCAAATCTGGTCTGCTCAGCCAAGTCGTGGAATCCAGCTCAAAGGAGAAAGTCAGGGCCTTGTTCATAGTACGCAGAGGAGTGTAACAGAGGAGAGATCCATTTTTCACTAGTTATACCATTGCTTATCCATTAAAGTAAAATAAAAATACCTGTTCCCTGCCACGCTCCCAGAGCGACAATTCAAATGAATGAGGATGTAAAAGCTCATGGTAAGAAAATCTCTCCCTGGGTATTTCTAGATGAAAGAACAGCTCTTTAGCACTTCTAGTGAGTTAGACAGTGAAGCCTCTCCTTATGGCTGGTGGGATGGTCTCTGCATTTTAAAAATATAGTTTTATTTATTTATTTTTGGGTTGGATCTTTGTTGCTGAGTGGGCTTTTCTCTGGTTACGGAAAGAGGGGGTTACTCTCTAGTGGCGGTAAGCAGGCTTCTCATTGTGGTGGCTTCTCTTGTTGCGGCAGAGCACAAGCTCTAGGGCGGTAGTTGCAACATGTGGACTCAGTAGTTAGCTCCCAGGCTCTGGAGCGCAAGCTCAGGAGTTTTGGTGTATGCACCTCATTGTTCCACAGCATGTGGGATCTTCTGGGACCAGGGATCGAACCTTTGTCTACTGCACTGGCAGAATTCTTTACCACTGAGCCACCAGGGAAGCCCTCTGCATTTTTTTAAACAAGAGGGGAGCATAAACCTCAGAACAGTTGAATAAATTTTCTGCAATCACACAGTAAATTACTCTTGAAGGCCTGATTCTTTACTGGATAAGTTTTAAGAATATATGGTTTGAGTTGTTGTTGTTTAGTCACTCAGTCGTGTTCAACTCTTTGTGACCCCATGGACTGCAGCACGCCAGGCCTCTCTGTCCCTCACCATCTCCTGGAGCTCACCCAAACTCATGTTCACTGAGTCAGTGATGCCATCCAACTATCTTGTCCTCTGTTGTCCCTTCTCCTCCTGCCCTCAAACTTTCCCAGCTTCAGGGTTTGAAGGAGGGGGATAAATTAGGAGTTTGGGATTAATATATACATGCTACTGTGTATACAAGGTAACTACTCTATAGCACAGAACTCTACTCAGTACTCTGAAACAACCTATAAGGGAAAAGAACCTGAATAAAAATATCTATGTATGTATTAATGAATCATTTTGTCGTACATCCAAAACTTATACAATATTGTAAGTCAACTATACTTCAATTTAAAAAATAGAAATGCAAAAAAAGAATATTTGGTTTGCATTAACTCTCTGAAGGCCAAGACAGAAGAAAAGCACATTTTAAAGTGTCATATCTACAGCTTGGTGAGAAAATACATATTTAACAGAAAGAGCAGAAAAACTCTCTTCTGGTGTCTGTTTTGTTGAGTCTTGCTAGTTTTTGTGGGTCTCTCTGCCTTTCCCCTCCCTATTTTCTCCCCTCACCTTGCCTTTTCTTCCCTCCTTCTTTCCTTCATAACAGTCCAGTCAGCAGTTTTGTCCCCAGGATGCTTTACTTTTTCTGCTGCCAGCCCTTTCCTGCCAGCTGCCAAGGCCTCCCCTCCCTCCCAACTTCCTCAGTTGATCCTGTGCAGGAGCCGATAGCTTATCTCCACGCAACAACAAGAAAGTGAGATAGTGCGCTTAGAAGTCAGCCACCCCAAAGCATTTCGGGAAATGGCTGGCTGTTGTGAACAGTCCTGTCCCCCTAACCACACCCCCACCCCCAAGCCAAGAGCACACATAGATACTTCTGTCTTTCTGGTCTAGTCTGTGCTTCTATAGTCAGTTTGGACAGACAAAAGAAAAGGCCCTGCCAAAGAACTACACAGACATTTCTCCAAAGAAGACATACAGATGGCTAACAAACACATGAAAAGATACTCAACATCACTCATTATCAGAGAAATGCAAATCAAAACCACTATGAGGTACCATTTCACGCCAGTCAGAATGGCTGCTATCAAAAAGTCTACAAAGAGTAAATGCTGGAGAGGGTGCAGATAAAAGGGAATCCTCTTACACTGTTGGTGGGAATGCAAACTAGTATAGCCACTACGGAGAACAGTGTGGAGATTCCTTAAAAAACTGCAAATAGAACTCCCATATGACCCAGCAATCCCACTGCTGGGCATACACACCAAGGAAACCAGAATTGAAAGAGACACAGGTACCCCAATGTTCATCACAGCACTGTTTACAATAGCCAGGACATGGAAGCAACCTAGATGTCCATCAGCAGATGAATGTATAAGAAAGCTGTGGCACATATACACAATGGAATATTACTCAGCTATTAAAAAGAATGCATTTGAATCAGTTCTAATGAGGTGGATGAAACTGGAGCCTATCATACAGAATGAAGTAAGTCAGAAAGAAAAACACCAATACAACATGTTAATGCATATATATGGAATTTAGAAAGATGGTAACAATGCCCTAAATGTGAGACAGTAAAAGAGACACAGATGTAAAGAACAGACTTTTGGACTCTGTGGGAGAAGGCGAGGGTGGGATGATTTGAGAGAATAGCATTGAAACATGTACAATATCATATGTGAAATAGATCGCCAGTCTAGGTTCGATGCATGAGACAGGGCATTCAGGGCCAGTGCACTTGGATGACCCTGAGGGATGGGATGGGGAGGGAAGTGGGAAGGGGGTTCAGGATGGGGGAAACATGTACACCCATGGCTGATGCATGTCAATGTATGGCAAAAACCACTACAATATTGTAAAGTAATTCGCCTCCAATTAAAATTAATTAATTAAAAAAAAAAGGCCCTGGGCAGCTGAGGGTGCTCATGTTTTTCAGATGTCCAACTTCAAAGGGAGTTCAAGTCCTGATTTTGTCTTTGATGTGCTGTGCAACATCAGGAATGTTATTTAGTCTCTCTGGGCGCCAGTTTCTGCAGGCAGGTACAATCCAACCAGAGTGGGTCTTTATGTATGTGACTCTAGATTTAGAATACTGGCAAAGGTCCCATCTGAGGAATAGAGAGTCATTGCCATTTCCAGTAACTTCTGCTGGGGCATGCCCTCACACTTTTCTATTTCCTTTCTCTGTCATTTCATTCTGCACGCCAATGACCTGACATGGAAATTTTGTCCCAGTCAGGGATTATCTCAACTGGAGTGCTCCCAGTTTCAATTCTGAGAAACACCGGGGGTTGGAATTACATTAGTCATCAGTTCTTAACTTTTCCTCTATGAGAGAAATATTTTCCATTCCCATAAGGCAATAATAAGTAGAGAAATTGCTTCTGCTTCAGTCTAAGCCAGTTGTTTTGCCTCCTTCCCCCACCGCCTAAAACCACAAGAGACAACTGGTGTTGTTTGGAGATGTTTTCAGTTGCTGAAACTGAGAGGGAGTTGCTCCGGGCATCTAGAGAGTGGGGGCCATGTTGCTAAACATTCTATAGTTCGCTGCACAGCCCCCCACATCAAAGAGTTATCTGAACAGAATGTCAAAAATGCTGAGGTCGAGAAGCCCTGGTCTAAGTTATCATCATAAACAAGGTTCTTGGTGAAATTTTGGAGTTCATAGGACATGGTTGTTGATATTGTTTAATAGAATATGGAGGTGGCAGGAATTTGGACCCAGAAGGCTTCCATAGAGTAGGTAGATAGTGCCTCTGGGTTAGGAGACGTCCTGTCTGAGGGGAGAGACATGTTTCTTAAGCTCATGCCTGGGGACCTGGTAATCTAAAGAGAATCATAGGAATGTGGTGCATGACCCCAACATTTATTTACCTATTCCACTTAACTGAGCTCTTCCCGTGTGACAAGTCTTGTGTAAGGTGGTAAGGACGTCCACCTGAGTTCCCAATCCATACACTCAGGGGGGAATTTCCCTTCCTCTTGATCTTTATTCCAGTCACCACTGTAGGCAGTTCTGGCCAATATACCTGTGAATAGGAAGGACGTTTCAGAAAAAGAAAAGACTGTATACAGAGGTTCCAGGGAGCTGAGTTGTTAAAACATTGGGTGTATTCTGGGCAGTGCTTAGAGAAGCAGAAGCCAAACTTGCTGGAAGAAAAAAATTCAGTTCCATTATAAGATCTGGTAAGTCCCTGGGTCAAGCAGGCAGTCACAGAATGGAGATGCTCTGAGAGGTGAGACTTGGTAATTGCTGTTGGACTTGGGCCTGGTGTCTGAAATTCCCTGAGTTGCATGGACTAAAAGGATCCAACACAGACAAGGCTTTGCAATATGCCTCGGAGCCCATGGTAAGTGTTCTATGAATATAATAGGAAGCAAGAAACCCAGCATGTCCAGTGAAGCTTAGAAATGCTCTGGTTACTTTCACATGGAGATCTTCCTTCTTTACCCTCCTTGTGCCATGGGATTCACTTGCTGTAGGGGAAGAAAAGAGCAGGACCTTAGAAAGCGGGAGTCCTTGTCAGCACTGGCATAAGTGGCAAAAGGCCAAATACTTGATTCTGAATTGTCCTGCCAGGAACTTTAGAGACACGAACAAATTCCTTTTCTCGTGTAGTGGGATACAGGAAAAATAAGCATCTATAAGAAATAATACACACATTCATTCAACTAACATTTAGTGAACACTTATAGTATACAGGAATTATTCTAAGTACTCTAGGGGTTATAAAGATCCATTTATTGATTATTTATTCGTTCTAACAGTCATATATCAAACACCTCCTCTGGCATTGTGCTAAAAGCTTGGGGTGTGGAAATAAAACACAACTCCCGAAGAGTCCATGGGGAAAAATCATTTCTTAAATTCCTACCATGTACCAAGTCTCAAGCCAGGAGCTTTCTGTACATTATTTCTACAATATCCGTAACAACTTTGATCCTATTTTATAGGTGAAGAAACCAAAGCCTCCAAAGTTTAAGTCAGTTGTATGGCATTTCCTCAAAAAATTAAAAATAGGATGACCACCTGATTCAGCAATTCCACTTCTGGGTATATACTCAAAAGAATTGAAAGCAGGGTCTCAATATGGTCCAACCCATGACCATAGCAGCTCTATCCATAATCACCAAAAGGAAAAAGCAACTCAAGTGTCCACCAGCAGATGAAAGAACAAAAATGTGGCATATGTATACAATGGAATATTATTCAGTCTCAGAAAGGAAGGAAATCCTACATTTCTTACGCTACAACATGGATGAAACTTACGGACATTATGTTAACTGAAATAAGCCAGTCACAAAAAGACAGATACCGAATGATTCCTTTTAAATGAGGTACCAAAAACAAAGTCATAGAGACAGACAGTGGAATGGTAGCTGCCAGGGTATAGGGGAGCAGGGCATGGGGAATATTTGTTTAATGGGCACTCAGTTTTTCAAGATGAAAGGAGTTCTGAAGATTGGTTGCTTACCGATGTGAATGTAAACACTAGTGAACTGAACACTTAAAAATGAATAAGATAGTAAATTTTTCTTTGGCAGCACTGATTGGCTTGCAGGATCTTAGTTCCCCGACCAGGGATTAAGCCTGGGCCACAGTGGTGAAAGCAGGGAGTCCTGACTACTGGACCACCAGGGAAATCCCCATGATGGCAAATTTTAACAACAAGGATTTACTCTATAGCACAGGGATCTATATCCAATATTTTGTAATGAACCTTAATGGATAAGTATAGAAAAAGACTGTGGATATATATATATATATATATATATATAGGTATATGTATGTATAACTAAGGACGTCCCTGGTGGCTCAGATGGTAAAGCGTCTGTCTACAATGTGGGAGACCCAGGTTCAATCCCTGGGTTGGGAAGATTCCCTGGAGAAGGAAATGGCAATCCACTCCAGGACTATTGCATGGAAAATCCCATGGACAGAGGAGCCTGGTAGGCTACAGTCCACGGGATCGCAGAGTTGGACACGACTGAGCGACTTCACTATAGTCACTGATGCTGCTGCTGCTAAGTCGCTTCAGTCGTGCGCGACCCCATAGACGGCAGCCCACCAGGCTCCCCCGTCCCTGGGATTCTCCAGGCAAGAACACTGGAGTGGGTTGCCATTTCCTTCTCCAATGCATGAAAGTGCAAAGTGAAAGTGAAGTCGCTCAGTCGTGTCTGACTCTTAGTGACCCCAGGTACTGTAGCCTACCAGGCTCCTCTGTCCATGGGATTTTCCAGGCAAGAGTACTGGAGTGGGGTGCCGTCGCCTTCTCCGACTATGGTCACTATGTATAACTAAATCAGTTTGCTGTACACCTGAAACTAACACTATATTGTAAATCAACTATACATCAATAAAAATTTTTTTTAAAGATGGTAAATTTTGTTATGTATATTTCTCCATAATAAAACATTTTTTTAAAGTTTAAGCCACCTATCCCAGATCTGATTCTAAGATCCCATTTTTCTTCTCTTATAGAAACAATGATAAGGAAGAAAGGAATGTGTCCTTGTGAAAAAAGTGAAAGTGTGAGTTGCTCTTTGTGACCCCATGGACTATAACCCGCCAGGCTCCTCTGTCCATGGAATTCTCCAGGCAAGAATACTGGAGTGGGTTGCCATTCCATTCTCCAGAGGATCTTCCCAATCCAGCGATCAAACCTGAGTCTCCAGCATTGCAGGCAGATTCTTTACTGTCTGAGCCACCAGGGAAGCCCAATGTGTCCTTAGAGGAATCCAAACAAGGAATAACTTACTAGTATGTCATCCTTTGCCTTGAAATACAAGAGCATGACTATTATCCTCTGGGTAGTTGGGGCCATAAAGCAGTACTAGCCAGTAGCCCCACGCTCAGTCAAGGTTTAACATCATTTACAGAGTCTGATGCAGTTGAAGATTCAGACTTCTCTCAAAATCTCTGTTCAGGAAGATCTTCACCCCGTCCCCAGTCTCATCCACTCCCTTCTATCCACTCATGCTGCTTTGCAACTGCTCCCAGCTAAGAACAGAGGTCACTCCTAGTGGGCCAGCTTCTATGAAGGTGGAGGTGTGAAGCCCCAGGCAAACCTGTGAAGCAGGCAACGTTTTTCTTTCAGGCCTTGGGCTTTCCTTTTCTGCAGCTGGCACAGGGCTAAGAGTTAGGAGCCTTGAGTTGCAGCTCCTGTGTGTGCATGCTGTGTGACCCTGGAGAGACAGCTGCCTTCTCTGGGCCTTGGTTTCCTCATCTGCCACATGAGGGGTTTGTTCTATGGGGTGTCTGAGGCTCCCCCTGCGTTGTTGATCCTGTGGGAGCTTTGAAGCCCTGGCCCCTTCACTCCACTGCCTTCCCAGGGTCCCCATGTTCTGTCAGACCTTCTGTTTCGGCAAAACTAGTCTGGACAGGCTCTGATACGTTCATTCTCACAGAGGTACAATTTCTCCCAGGAGTATTTGCATTTCCACTGGGCTCCAGATGAGAGGGCATGAGGCTCTAATTTGGACTTCTTTTGATTGCAGGAGCAAAGGGCTTTTGAAGGGGTAGGAGGGAGGCGGGGGAGGGACCCAGTCCAGATGCCAACTGGCAAGGCAGGGCCTGGTCTATGACTCAGCCCTCGGGTGCAGATCTCAGCACACCTCTGCATGTGTAGCCCAGGTGCTAGCCCACCAGGTATCCTCCTCTCCTTCCAGGGACTCTGGAGCGATGCTGGCAGCCCCTCTGTCTCTGGAGAAGTGAGTTCCAGCTCAGATGCTGATGAGGTCATCGAGATCCCCAGTTTGAGCTGGAATTTGGCAGGAGGGCCGGTGGGGCAGCTGTTTGTGGTTTCTCTTTTCCTCTGAAGGAAAGTCTGAGCAGATGATCTCCTAGGTGCTGCCTGTTTCCATGTGAGGGAAGCAGGATGTGGCTTCGGGTCAGTGGAATGGGAGGGGGTCTGGCAAGGGGAGTCTGGGGCGACATACAAGTGACATATTTCATGAGATGAAAGATCCCATCTTCTTTCAATAACTTCCTCAACTTTGCTTTTGTTCTCGGGAAACGTCATTTCTCCCCTAATATTTATTCATAAGGATTTTTGTTTTTGGAGACATCGAGGAACAGCTGCTTTGGGTCTGAGGGAATTCACTCCACTGTGAAGGCGGCTTTTCATCTACTCGGGGCAGCCAGGCTCCTCATCAAGAAACGTCAGCTCCTCAGGGTGGAGGGGCCTCCAGCGCCAGCGGGATTAATGTGCAGTCGTGGAGGGCTCCCAGAATCCTCTGCTCCTGGCCAGGCAGCCCTGAGGCTTGAGCCCAGGGCAGGGCCAGCTTCAGGAACACAGAGAGGCACGTGACAGGAGAGGCGTTGGTGTCTGAGGACCTCATGGAGCCTCTTAGGCAAGCAAAGCTCTCTACTGGAGGCTTCGAGAGCTAGGAGATCCAGATGGTCCTTGTCTTTCAGAGGCTTGTGTCTAGTGGGAGAAACCAGGGACTTCTACCCACCAAAAAACAAATCCAATAAGTGCTCAGTGGGGAGCTCAGAGGGAAGACAGAATTAGAAAAAGATGTGCACAGGGTGTTTTTTGTTTGTTTTTATTGATGCATAGTTAATTTCACAATGTTGTGTTAATTTCTGCTGTATAGCAAAGTGATTCAGTTATACATATACATACACTTATTATGTTCTTTCCTGCTGCTGCTGCTGCTGCTAAGTCACTTCAGTCGTGTCCAACTCTGTGTGATCCCACAGACAGCAGCCACCAGGCTCCCCTGTCCCTGGGATTCTCCAGGCAAGAACACTGGAGTGGGGTGCCATTTCCTTCTCCAATGCATGAAAGTGAAAAGTGAAAGGGAAGTCGCTCAGTCGTGTCTGACTCTTAGTGACCCCATGGACTGCAGCCTACCAGGCTCCTCCATCCATGGGATTTTCCAGGCAAGAGTACTGGAGTGGGGTGCCATCGCCTTCTCCGATGTTCTTTCCTACTATGGTTTATCACAGGATACTGAAGAGTTCCATATGCTATATAGTAGGACCTTGTTGGCTACTCGTTCTATACGTAATAGTTTGCACCTGCTAATCCCAAGCCATCCCTCCTCTACCAGCTTTCTCCCTTGGCAACCACAAGTCTGTTCCCTATGTCTATGTATCTGTTTCATAGATAAGTTCATGCAATATTTTAAATTCCACTTATAAGTGATATCATACAGTATTTGTGTTTCTGTTTCTGACTTACTTCACTCAGTATCCTAATCTCTAGGCCTATCCATGTTGCTGCAAATGGCATTATTTCATTCTTTTTGTGGCTGAGTAATATTCTGTTGTATACATGTGCCACATCTTCTGTATCCATTCATCTGTTAATGGACATTGAGACTGTTTCCATGGCACAGGGTGGTTTTGACTGGGAAGTCAGGAATTCTGGAGGGTCAAAGTCAAAAGTGACTTTAAGTTCTAGTCCAACCCTGTTACTTTCCAGAAGGAGAGACTCTGAGAAGTGACTTGTCTAAAGTCTGCATCAAAGATGAGATGCAAATACAGGCCTTCTGGCCCGAGCCCAGGGCTCTTTCCTTTACATTTGATCTCTAGATGTCTGGTTTGCCCTACATTTTAGGTGTGCAGACTCAGCACAACTCACCAGGACTCACCAACCCTGCTCCTCCCAGCCAGCTCCTCCTCAGTTTCAATCTTTTTGGCCTGGGTTTCCCCTCATCCTTCGCTGTTCACTGCTTTCTTATTTAATGCCCACGTGAGCAAACTCTGCTTTGTCACAAGCCTCTGTAATGATGCTCATGGGCTTGTGGACGTAAGGCTCCAGGTTCCACATGAAAAAGTAATCCTGGGAAAGTTTGTGCCCCAGAAGGGAGCACTGACCTTCCAGAAAGAAAGATGTAGGCAAATCAGGACTGTCCTGAGTTCTTCCTAAGGCTCTGAACTGGTTCCTCTCATTTTGCACCATGGGCTCTTCAGCTCTTCAGCTCTTCAACCCAACACCAAGCCCCATCTTCCAGGGCTTTCACCTGCTCCTGTCTTCTTGGTTACCTTCTCTCCACCTATCCCCTCCCCCAATTCAAGCAGGAGCTTTACTTTATTTATCATTTAGGCTGCTTTGGATCTTAGTCATGACCCTCAGGAACTTGGTTGAGTCCTGCAGGGTCTTTCGGTGCATCCTAGGGACTCCAGTTGTGATGGGAGCTCTGGAGCACGTGAGCTCAGGAGATGCAGCGCGTGGGCCTAGTTCCTCCACAGCATGTGGGGTCTTAGTTCCCCAACCAGGGACGGAACCTGCATTCCCTGAATTGCAAGGTGGATTCTAAACCACTGGTCCACAAGGGAAGTCTCCAGGTTGGAGCTTTTAGAAATGTTTGTTATTGGTCCATTGGGTTAACTTGGTCATTTGGGTTAATGCTCCTAATTACACACCCACCACTGGCTCTGTTTCTGCTTCTCAAACCCTGAACACACTCCTGATGTTTTTCTCTAAAGAGAAATGTAGAGGATTCTTGGATATTGGCATTAAATGGGAGGAAATGGAAGATAACAGTGGTGGAGCTCACAAACAGGATAAAAGAGTAGAAACTAGGTGATGAATCAAGCCCTCTGGCTAGGCTCTCCTGCTACCTTGCTGAGTGGTCTTGGGCAAAATCTTTAACATCTCTGTGCTTACTTTTCAGGTGAGGATAATATGGCCTATCTCATCAACCTTTAACATAATTTAAAGATCAAGCCTCATGCGAAGAGTTGACTCATTGGAAAAGACTCTGATGCTGGGAGGGATTGGGGGCAGGAGGAGAAGGGGACGACAGCGGATGAGATGGCGGGATGGCATCACTGACTTGATGGACATGAGTCTGAGTGAACTCCTGGAGTTGGTGATGGACAGGGAGGCCTGGCATGCTGCGATTCATGGAGTCGCAAAGAGTCGGACACGACTGAGCGACTGAACTGAACTGAACTGAAAGATCAAGCAGGATAGCAGGTTTAAAATTTTCTTGGGAGTTCCCTGGTTGCCTAGTGGTTAGGATTCTGGGCTTTCACTGCTATGGCCCGGGTTCAGTCCCTGGTCCAGGAGCTGAGATCTTACAAGCTGTGTGGTGTGGCCAAAAACACAAACTTTTCTTAATTTAAAAGAATATTGGGGAAAAAAAATATTGCCACTAAATAGCATCACTATTAAGATTTCCCCCCAATCTTATTATATATTATACAAAACATATTTTAAACCCACCCTCCTTCACCAGTGTCCTCTGAGATAGCTAGCTAGTCAACCAAGTCTGAATTTCATCTCCTTTAATAATTTCTCTTCTGGGGAGAGGGGACTGATGAGCAGCGCCTTCAAGTGTGGCCTTCAAATCTAAGGAAGGGGAGTATTTGGGCTTGTTCCTTATTTTTTTGTGTGACATAAAGATTACTGGAAATCAGCCCATGTGTAAGTGTGTACAGGTGTATGTGTGCTGTGCCAATATTTAGATCTTATCTCATATTTTATTTGCATACCTCAGTCACAAAACCCCTCATGCCTAAGATTAGGAAACCAATGTATACACAAGCTTTCCTCTTCTGTCAAACTGCTGTGGACACAAGGAAGCCAACCTGGAGGCAGGGGTTCCTAGGAACAGTACACCAGGGGGAAGATCTTGGAGCTAGAAGTCAGGACACTAATCCATTCTCATCTTCACTCTTCTACTGTGTATGCAATCACAGGCAAGTTCACCTCCCTGCCTTAGTTTTCCCATCTGTAAAATAGCCAGAATAAACCTATCTGAAACCCTCCATTCAACCCAGTTCAACTGGGGATGAAGTTCACTATAACAAGCTCTTCAAGTGTTTGGGAAGGAAGATGCTGTGTCAACCCCAAATAGTTTTAATATTCTCTGTTTCCAGAAGGAAGGGGTGTAGGGCTTCTTCAAGCTCAGCACCTGAGTGGTGGCTGGGGCCTGCCAGGGCCTCCATCTGCCCATGTCAGAGAATACACTAGGTGGATGCACCAGAGAGGGAGCTATGCTTCCCCGGCTTGTCAACGTGTCATTAGGTTGTTCCTGTGGGAACCAAGAGCAGAGGCAGGAGGCCGGGGACGTGGGAGGGAGGGGGAGGGAGGAAGAGAGAGAAATGGAAGAGATGAAGGGGTCTATGCCAGTACCACATTCATCCCTGTCAGGAGGAGAGCTCTATCAAACCAAGGCCAGGCCTATAAATCAGGCCATAATTAGTTGCAAAGAGAAAGCTTTAACATCCTCATCAAATTGATTAATACATCTTGCAGCTCAGGACAGGCTGGCCCTGCCTCAGAAAAACTGCAAGCCCGCCCAGCCGGGTGGGGATGGAGGAGGGAGAAGGGACAGCTCCAGCTGCGGCTGCACAGAGCCCGGTGAGTTCTGCGCCTCTGCTTCCTCGCTTGAAGAAAGCTCTGGCAGGTGGTAGCCAAGGCCAGTGCTTAGTCCAGGAGGTCATCAGGGGCCCGGAGCCTCAAGAATCAAGTGAATGTGTTGGTTTTGCCAAAGAATTAATCCTGACACCACTGGCAAGCTATTTGTTTTCCTTCTGGGTTTCAGTTTCGCCATCTATAAAAAGGACATGTTGGATCAGAGGAACTTTGTTTTCTTCCAGTTCTGACACCAGAAACATTTTGAGTCCAATGGACAAGAGCATCTGGAGGTCATGGCAAGTGAAGACCTGACTATAGGTTCAATTTCTAAGATATCCAATGGGAGGTCAGGAGTTGGGGATAAGCTTAAATAATTTGGTCTAATTCAGGCTTGTGGTTACCAAGCTTTGCTGGTGTGTCCTTTCCTAAGGCCCAAGCAGCAAATACCTTTCATCTTTCAAGCCAGAACAGAGAGAAAGGACATAGATCAACCTGGGTTCGCGTCCTGGCTCAATCACTGATGAGCTGTGTGTCTGGGAAAAGTTACCTAACCTCTTCAGTTTCCTTCTCTGTAAGATAATTATGTCTCCCTTCCTGGGTCATCATGACAAGTAGATAAGATTTATGGTCGACAAGTAAGAGCCAGTACTATTATTATTCAGCTGACTTTTGATATCTTAATAATGGCACCTAAATCACATGAAGACTGAAAAAGTAGCCCAGTAAAAAAAAGTAAAGCCCTGATCCCCCACAGGACATCAAGCGAGACACTTCACCTTTCTGAATCTTGCTTTCCTGAATCAGGAATGCTTTCACATTCAATCAGATAATGTGTGGGAAAGGTCCTCATAAGACAGAAATCATTATTCAAATATAAAGCATTGTTCAAATATAAGTGATATACTAGGTATTGGTCACTCTTGCTTCCTGCTGACTGCCCCCAGGTCTCATGTCTAGAAAAAGAAATCAAATAGTTGCTTTTCAAACCCCTGAGACATTATGTCTTCTATGAATCACACTGGGTTCCAGCTTTAACGAAATCTCCATCCTTACAATAAATGAAGACTCTCTATTTGGTGGTGTTTGTGTCATATATAGGTTGATGTGGTAACACTATAAAAAGCCATTCTTTCTTTTTTCAGAATAATTGAATGGTTGGACACATGGCTGTATATATATATATGTATACATAGATGAGTGTGAAGAAGTGAAGTCGCTTAGTCGTGTCTGACTCTTTGCGACCCCATGGACTGTAGCCTACCAGGCTCCATCCATGGGATTTTCCAGGCAAGAATACTGGAGTGGGGTGCCATTGCCTTCTCCAGGGGATCTTTCCAACCCAGGGATGGAACCTTGGTCTCCCGCATTGCAGGCAGACGCTTTACCGTCTGAGCAGCCAGGCTGTCATTACAGATGAGTGTATATATATACACACACACACACATATACGTACATAAGTGACTAAGTTCTCGGTAAGGGAAAGGAGGAAGATGTGGACCACTTACAGGCTGGGACCTTAACAAATGCGTATGCCTCTTTTATACTTTTTGTTCTTCCCGGGACCCAGGACATGCATGTACCCTCAAAGCCGTTTGGATCAAGCAGACAAAGACCACAATGGAAAAGCAAGATGGTGGGGATGGTGGAAAAGCAAGAATGAAGGAACCTGGGTCCTTGAATGACAGCATGAAGGAGAGCTTCTTGCCAACTTGGAACTTAGACTGTTCTGAGAGAGAAAAGTAAACTATCTTGTTAATCTTGTTAAACTTCTAACATGAGACATCTTTATTATGAGTTAAATATCTCATACTAATTATATATTTGCATTGCTTCTCCCCCAGGAATCCAGAAATTTCCTGATCCATCCTATTATGCCTGGGTCAAAGTGCCAAAGAAGACACTTGAGGAGGTTCCACTGTTCCTGTTGTTTCTGAAGGCTGGGTCTGCATCTAGGTGGGCGTCATCTTCTGGTAATAACTTTATTAAAGAACTCCTGATCTATATACCCGCTAAGAATAATCAGCTCTATATACTCCCTAACAATAACAAGTACATTTTCTTGTACCATGCTGTCACAACAAAACCTACTCTATTCCTGAAAAGTAGCTGCAAGTAGAAGGCCATGGTGGGGAAACACAGAGCAGAAAATAAGAGAACTGTAGATGGAAGATGCCTGAGGGACCCCCAGGAATCTGAAAGAACCAAGAGAAATGGACCAGAGGTGCCCAAATGACTCATCCAGGGCCTCTGATAGAGGAAGTGGAATTTTCAGTCTGCCCACTGCTCTCTTACGCTTCGAATCCCCAAGAAAACTTGACCTTTGCTGGCTGACTCACTGGCTTCCTCATCGGTTTGTCATCATCAGTCAAGATTTTTACATAGCCTGTGACATTTAGAAAGCCTTCCTCCTGACACGCACCCCTCCCCTTTTAGAATGTGGTCCTGGGCAGACTCAGAATTGCTCTTTGAAACGTTTAAACTGAGCTCATGATTTAGAATGTGTGGACAGAATACCGTCTTTCAAGAGCCAGGAGCTATGGGAGTCTAGCCGCCATAGGATCATGGGGAAGAGGAGAAAACGAAGGAAGGACCTGGGGCCAAATAGCCACCGGTGGGAGTCACAGTGGTGGGGAGGGCTGGCCTCGCTTTGTCACACAGTTGGCCCACATCACAGGTCAGGGCTGGAAGGGAAGTGCCGGTTGCAAATGCTCCCACCTCATCTCACAGCTCACCAAATATTATGGCCTAGCACATAAAAACCAGAATGCTAAGCTGCCAGGAGTGTTAAACTCAAGGAGCTGTGACCAGAAGCAGGCAGGCTCAGGGGATGGGAGTAGGGAGGTGGCTGTAGCAGGCCAGCGGCTCCCATTAAGCCCCATGGCTCTCAGGCAGCAACTGAAACCAAGCAGGAAACTCAGCCCTTGCCCGGAAAGCCAGCTCTACCTCCTACCTCTCCACGGTGAGAGCATCAAGGGGAGTCCCAGGCCTCCCAAGCAGAAGCACGCTGCCTCTAAGTAGCAAATAAAGGCTTTCAGGCCACATAAATCAATGAAAATTATCAGGAGTCAAGGTGAAAAATCTATCCTCCACCACTTGGGTGTTTGAGCCAAGGTTCTCGGTGATTTAGAACCGTATAATTAGAGTGATCTGATCTCTCTCTCTCTGTGTGTCTCTCTCTTTTTCCATCCTTCCTTCCTTTTCCAGACAAAGTCCTCTTGGATAAGGCAGGTTCTCCTCTGGCTGGAGGCTAGTGCCTGCACCTGTCAGCTCAGCACCCTGATGGATCTCTGTGAGATTCGCCTCTGCCCCGCCTGCCCCTTAATGAGCACTCTGGCCCCAGGGTAGGTATGAGTTGTGGGTGGGGAGCCCACATTCTGAAGAATGTTGCAGAAGTGGAGAGGTGTGGCTGCTGACCCCAAGTAAAATGTGGTGTCATCCCGGAGGTGGAGGGCTGGGGTAATCAAAATCCCTAACTTTTGACCTTTGAACTGGGGAGAAGATTGATGATGGCAAGAAAGTTTCCCAGCTCTGTGCCTCCTGCCAGATTAGGGACACAACCTAGCAGGTGATGAAGTGTGATCTGGGATCCAGAGAGGTCAGGGGCTTGGATTTGTCTCAGAAAACAGGACCTAGAGGGGCAAGGTGGTATGGGAAGCGAAGGTGGTGCTTAGAGTTGGAGACACAGGTTCAAATGCCCTATCACTTACCACCTAGATGACCTTGAACAAGTTTCTTAAACTCTCTAAGACTCAGTTTCCACATCTTTAAAATTAAAATAATGATTCTCACAGAGTGGCAGTGAAGACTACATGAAAGAATGATGTAAAGTTGCCTGGAACATAGCATCATCCACAACACGGTACCCTCCTGCCTCTTAAGTTTTCTTCTTGCCCAAGGCTATACAGCAAGTCAGGGAAGGAATCAGAGCTCCAACCGAAATCTCCTAACTTCTCATCCAGGACCTGGTATCTAGCTCAGGAGTCTATCCACTACAGGCTCTCAGTCTAGACAGTTTAACTGAATGGCAGAGCAGAATTAGAAGTTTCCTCTTAAAGGCAGAGAGTTCCTAAAGGAAATCAGTCCTGAATATTCATTGGAAGGACTGATGCTGAAGCTGAAGCTCCAGTACTTTGGCCACCTGATGTGAAGAACTGACTCATTGGAAAAGACCCTGATGCTGGAAAGACTGAAGGCAGGAGGAGAAGGGAACGATAGAGGATGAGATGGTTGGATGGCATCACCTACTCGATGGACACAAGTTTGAGCAAGCTCCGGGAGTTAGTGATGGACAGGGAAGCCTGGCGTACTGCAGTCCGTGGGGTCACAAAGAGTCAGACACGACTGACTGAACTTACCAGAAGGTAGACTAGAACATGTCTGTTCTGAGAAAGGAAAACTCATACCAAGCATGGTGTTGTGTAGTATACAATGCCAGGTTCAAATCCTGACTCAGCTACTTACAAGTCGAGACCCTGGGCAACTCGCCAGGCCTCAGTTTCTCTCAATGTAAAGTGATTACAATTGTAATTCTTGCCACAGGGTTCATAGAAAAAGGGTTCTGAGGTTGGGTTCTGAGGTTCCTAGAAAAAGTGGTGGGATAAACTTCTGGAAATCGCTCTATATGTATAATGGAATATAATGTATAATAGAAAATGTAATTATACTGTAAATCATTTCATTGACAGAATTTCTCATAGGAGAGAAACTCTGCTTAGAAAATGCAGGGATTTTGATCAGTGTCCAGTTCTGGGTTTTGGACCTTGTTGCCCCAGGGCCTCACTTTTCTGAGGTTAAAAATGTTGCTTAACCTCCCTGGTTAAGTTCCATCTTTAAGAAGAAATGTCTTTATTGCTTCTCCCTTGCTCACTCAAATACTTGAAAGATGAAAGAGGTAATAGATGTAAAGTACTCTGAGAGCTTTTAAACAAACAACCCCATTGTGAAAGTAAGCTATTATTAATACCACATCTCACATGCTAAAAAGCCTGCTTAATCCACCCTGCCCCCAGGAGTGCAAGAGGACATTTCCCTCTCTGTTTATCCTTTCTTGTCAATTGCCAAGTCTGTTCCACTTCGCTCTCTCTCTGCAGAAACACAGCGTATGGACCCCTCCTAAAAATACCCAAGACCAAATACCATGACCATATCAAAGGATTCCCTTCTTCCCACTCATCTCTCTAGCCTCCTTCAAAGATAGGGATGAACCCCTGTGATGGGCTAGAAAATGTTTAATAAACAGCTTTCCAGAAACAAAAAGTCTTGTCCTGATCTGTAGCACTTGCCAATTTCCTCAGTGTAAATACTCCCACCATGCCTTCTTTCAAACTATCATTATGACATCATTGAGCACAGAACTGGGAAGAGATGTGTAGTAGCACATCATCACGCAGTATTTCTACCACATAGCTGCGATAGACACAAATAACTCCAAAACGTTAGGTTATAGTAAAATTTAGCAAAATAATTATGAAGGGATGAGTTTTTACTATTTATGTTTAAAAATATAGTTTATTTAATTCAGCTGTATTTTAGTTTTTTTAAACAACTGTTTCGTAAAATTCTTGAAAATGAAAAAATCAGTGTTCACAAAGCAGCCCCAGTCTACGCTTCTATGGCTCACACGAGAACACAAAAACAGACTGTCGCACAGAAGCCAAGGCATGTTGGAGAAAGTGCCAAGTGCTCCTGTGATATATCTTTCTTTTCCAGAAACAAGAATCACACAACAGGGACTCCCACTTCCCTTTCCAGTGGTTAGGGTTTTGCCTTCCAATGCAGGGGGTGCGGGTTCAGTCCCTGGTTGGGGAGCTAAGATGCCACATGCCCCACAGCCAAAAAACCAAAGTGGAAAACAGAAGCAATATTGTAACAAATTCAACAAAAACTTTAAAAATTATTTTAAGAATCACACAACAAATAGTATGTAGGATTGAAAATGGCTCCTTCAGTCTCAAAGATCCTCAAATTGGAGGTGCTCAGAAGGCAATGGCACCCACTCCAGTACTCTTGCCTGGAAAATCCCATGGATGGAGGAGCCTGGTGGGCTGCAGTCCATGGGGTCGCTGAGGGTCGGACACGACTGAGTGACTTCACTTTCACTTTTCACTTTCCTGCATTGGAGAAGGAAATGGCAACCCACTCCAGTGTTCTTGCCTGGAGAATCCCAGGGACGGGGGAGCCTGGTGGGCTGCCGTCCATGGGGTCACACAGAGTCGGACACGACTGAAGTGACTTAGCATAGCATAGCATAGCATCTAGTCCCCTTCCCTAATCATGAGCAAGAACTCCTCCTGAGTCTGTTCTCCAGGGTCCTGTATTGATCAGGATCCCCCTGGGAAAGGTATGGCACATTCGGACAGGGCCTATTTACCAAGAGTTTAATGAAGGCGTATCTCTGAAGATATAGGCAAGGTTCAGAGAAAGGTACAGGGTGGTGAAGGAAGCCAGAGTGGGGAACCCATTCCCCAGAATCTGAAGACAGCTGTAGAGAGGGTGCCCCACAGAAGCTGTGGCCTTCAGTTGAGGAACGCAGTCACTGCCAACCTGAGGCCCAGTTGGCAGGGACCTGGGGGAACAAGGACCCCCATCTCCCACTCTCTCTATCTTCAGTCTTCTCTGGGGACTCACTGCATGATGTAAATGTGTCCTCCTTCCCCTTTAAAAGGGCTTTCCTGGTAGCTCAACTGGTGAAGAATTCACCTGCAATGCAGGAGACCCCGGTTTGATTCCTGTGTCGGGAAGATCCCCTGGAGAAAAAATAAGATACCCGCTCCAGTATTCTTGGGCTTCCCTGGTGGCTCAGCTGGTAAAGAATCCACCTGCAATGCAGGAGACCTGGGTTCTATCCCTGGGTTGGGAAGATCCCCTGGAGAAGGGAACAGCTACCCAATCCAGTATTCTGGCCTGGAGAATTCCATGGACTATATAGTCCATGGGGTCTCAAAGAGTCGGACATGACTAAGCAACTTTGACTTTCCCCTTCAAAAACTTCAGTGTTTCTTGAACACTGGCTGAACCCAACCAGAAATCAGAAGGCAAGGGAGCCTGCTGAAGCAATTCTTAGGGGTCACTTCCCAGCACTAGCGTCGAGAACAGGGGAGGAAAGGGAAGGAAAGCTCATCCAGCACAGACTTCAGTGGGTCATTGTAAGTAGTCATTCCCATCCTAGGATCCTAGGCTTTTGAAACTTCAGTGGGCAAACTAACAGTTTAGGGATTACAAGGTGATTTCTGATTCAATAGGTTTTGGTCGTGGCCTAAGATCCAGGTGAGGCTGATATTGAGGCTTGTGAACCATCTTTTGGATAACAGGCTCTTAGGCCACACTCATCCCACCATCTAAAGCCCCAGTGAGCTTGTCTAAGGAAAAATCAGAGCTGTAAAAACCCCCTTAGTCATTCCCTTCCCACTTCTTACCGCCTCTTCTTTTCCTTCTCTCCAGATAATCTCTGATGCAACTCAATAATCTCAGTTGTCTCCCTGGATTCTGATCTCTGTTTGCCCTACCTCCCAGTACCAAGCTGGAAAGAGGTGGATTTGCAGAGGCTTCGCGGAAGGCAGGCCTCTCCACTGGAGGAAACCCTCAGAGAATATTTCCAATTCCCTACAACTTACTCTATTTCCTCCTCTCCTTGTTCTTACCCCCACAGTCAAAGTGGCTTGAGAAAGCCAGTGACCTCCTAAAAGGATAACATTTTCAGCCAAACTCTGCAATGGGATAAGTGGAAAGTGCCCCCACCTCCTCACTAGAATTTACCCCCAGGTAGAATAACAACCCAAGGGCCACTGTATCCTTGGTGCTGCCAGAGTGTCCTTACTGATGGACCTTGGCTATGATTTAGGCCCCTCTCCATGCCTGGCACATAATGCAAGCCCTTTTGAAGGCACAGGTCTAGAAACTATTCATAAACCCTAAATATTGAATAAACAAATGTGCTTGTGTTTGTGTGTGGGAAGTATGGCCACCAGGAGAAAACTCTTGGGCGGTACTCCCATTCCTGGACATGCACAAGCCAGAGATGCTCCCATTTTTGGATTAATGGGAATCTCCACTCAGCGAGTGATGAGTGCTAGGGAGCAGGTTAAGCTTTCATTTATATAAAGTTTATCCTTTATATGTCAAGGATGTATGGGCTTGTGAGGCTTAGGAAGGATACCACAAGGTTAGCCACATTCCAAAACAGGAGGAAGCAGCTGCGGCTTTGGTTCTTGGTATAAGAAAGTCGGGCCCTAGGGATATCCCCATTAATCCCAGATACGATGCAAGTGTGTGGGTGCTAACTTGTACATATGCTCTAAGTACATTGGGGGTGGCCAAGGGATGTAAAGCTGGGAAGTAGATAAAGGAAATGGATGAACATAATTCCTTCTCCTCGGAACCTAGATAATCTTCAAGAGGGACAATGCAGCAACAAAGGTAATCGGATCCAGTGCCTTCAAGACTTTCCTCATTACCTGTGTTCATCTGCCACAACTCCTGCATAGAATCATTTCTAGGAAAAGGCACAGTGAAGTGAGAATTTCCCAGGAATGGTCTGTTAGTAAGATCAGAAAGATATCCAGATCCCGTGATTAAAAGACTCCCCTAGCACTCCAGTGTTCTTGCCTGGAGAATCCCAGGGACGGGGGAGCCTGGTGGGCTGCCGTCTATGGGGTGCCACAGAGTCGGACACGACTGAAGCGACTTAGCAGCAGCAGCAGCAGGCACACATGGGGCTTCCCAGGTAGCTCAGCTGGTAAAGAATCCATCTGCAATGCAGGAGACCCCAGTTTTGATTCCTGGGTCCAGAAGTTCCCCTGGAGAAGGGATAGGCTACCCACTCCGGTATTCTTGGGCTTCCCTGGTGGCTCAGAAGATAAAGAATCCACCTGCAATGCAGGAGACCTGTGTTTGTTCCCTGGGTTGGGAAGATTCCCTGGAGGAGGGCATGGCAATCCACTCCAGTGTTCTTGCCTGGAGAATCCCCATGGACAGAGGAACCTGGAAGGCTACCATCCATGGGGTTGCAAAGAGTTGGACACAACCGAGTGACAAGACAGCACAGGGACACACGTCCTGTACCTGGGGATAATCTTTCTTGTTCCTTCTTCCAAGAGAAAGCAAAAGAGTCCCTAGATTTCTGGCTCAGGAACATACTGTCCTATAACACTTGCCTTTTCATTTATTTGGCACTTATCACAAAAGCTCCTGACACCATAGTGGAACTTGCAGTTTACAAGGGACTCTTCAAATCCATTTGTTATTGTTTTGTGAAGTCATGTCTGATTCTTTTGCAACCCCATGGACTGTAGCCCACCAGGCTCCTCTGTCCATGGGATTTCCTGGGCAAGAATACTGGGGGTTGCCATTCCCTTCTCCAGGGGATCTTCCCAACCCAGGGATTGAACCCGCATCTTCGGCATTGGCAGGCGGATTCTTCACCACCAAGCCACCAGGGAAGCTCTCAAACACATCATTTAATTTTTACAAGAAATCTATGAGATAAGGCGAGACAGATTTATCACCGTTTTATAATCAAGAAGCTGGGGTTTCAAGAAATTAAATAACCTATGTTAAGGGCACAAGACTCTCAGGGAGTGGGGCCAGGACTGGGATTCAGGTTTCCTAATTCCTAATACAGTATCCTTTCTTTCTGCTGCCTTCCTTTTCACACACTTCTTTGTCTATTAGCTACCATTTTCATAGCTTCTGACTTTGTTCCCTCACATATATGTCGGTGCCCTGACAGCCTGGACGTTATCTCTCTGCTTTACTAATATTTCCTCAACACATGTGACAGTGCCTGATACATCATATGTGCTTAATCAAATTACGTTGAATGAGTGAATAAATGAAACAATTATAAGTGATCTGAAGGCGGGGCTCTAACTTTGACTTCTTGGGGTCTTTCACAATCATCACACAGTGGAAGAGTAAATATTGCTGATAAGAAAAATGACCTAATATCCAGAGGGTGTGACTTACTCCCAAGAAGTAGTCCGCCCTGGAAGGTAATATATTTTGAGGAAGAGGGTCCCTGCCGTGGCTTCTAGAATTCTAAGCACAGACTATCTTTAGCCTTTCTTATTACCTTCAACTGACCCTTGCTCAGCCTCAGGGTGAAGACATTTGCCCTGTGAACAGATGCCCAGAGGTTCAGGCCTGTGTGTTTTTGATTTAGGAAAGAGGCACAATGGTTTGTGTCCCCCTGTGCTCCCACTGTCACCAGATAGAATAAAAAGGCTTGTTTCTCTTGGCGGCCTCCACCCAACAGCTCCCCATGTGTGTGTCGCTTTCTTCAATTTTCCCCTCTACAAAATCTGGTCATGTTTCATAACAATAAATCAGAGGCGAGATTGCAGCCCGGAAGAGAAGTCTGGGACAGCCGGGGTTTCCACATCTGGGGCCCATTCGGGTTGAAGCGATGACAATTCCTAATAAATGTTAATGGAGAACCTCCTCAGATTCATACACTCCAGCAATAATTTAGCCTGTCTCCATGCCAGATGACCTTTTGAACACGCAGAATACACCCATCATAGCACTAGCTACAGCCCTGGATTTCTTCCTGCATATGAAGTGGAAAAAAAACACAAGACTTGTTATTGATCATATTTCTCCATTTTCCTTTCCCTAGAAGCTTCTTCAAAGGCTCATAGGACCTTGGGGCCCCTAGCCACCCAGGTGGTTAGAGGCAAGGAAGTCAGGTTGAAGGATGTTTCCCTCTGCTCCTAACAGAGGCCTCACAAAGTCTGACAGCCAATGGGCAAGAGACAGGGCTGGACCTCAAAATACTGTCCACCCCCTTCCTTTGGCCTCTGAGACCCTTTGCTGATTCTGCTTGCTCTGGTCCTTTCATCAGCCGCTCCCCAGCCTCCTGCTACTTGTAACTAGTCAGTCTTCAAGGCTGGCTTTAGTCTTTGGCTTTTCTCTTCCTACCCCATCACTTCCATGAGTCTAATGCCTGTGTGCAGGTTTCCAGCTCTGATCTCTCTCTCTCAAGATCCAGTCCTGAATTTCTAACTGGGGACTGGGTGTTTTCACTTGATAACCACCACTGTCTAAAATTCCGTGTGTCTAAATTAACCTATCATCTCACTCACACACAGCTGGCCTCTTCTCCAAACTTCCATATTCCTAAGTGTGCTTCTGCTTTCAACTATACAGACACTCCCCATGTGCTGACCCCCTTTCCTATCTGGTGAGAAGCTCACTGAATCTTCATCCCAATCCCATGCCTTTTAACTTCCACCACCACCCCACATTGCAGGCTGTTATTATCTCACTCTGAAATTTCCTCCTACCTGATCTTTCTGTGAAACCACCCCCAAACACAGCAATTAGATACATTATCCCAAGATGCTTTTTTTTTTAATTGAAGGATAATTGCTTTATAGAATTTTGTTGTTTTCTGTCAGACCTCAACATGAATCAGCCATAGGTATACATATATCCCCTCTCCTTTGAACTTCCCTCCCATCTCCCTCCCCATCCCACCCGGCTAGGTTGATACAGAGCCCCTGTTTGAGTTTCCTTAGCCATACAGCAAATTCCCGTTGGCTATCTATTTTACATATGGTAATGTAAGTTTCCATGTCATTCTTTCCATGCATCTCACCCTCTCTTCTCCTCTCCCCATGTCCCTATGTCTGTTCTCTATGTCTGTTTCTCCATTGCTGCCCTGGAAGTAAATTCTTCAGTACTATTTTTCTAGATTCCATATATATGCGTTAGAATATGATATTTATCTTTCTCTTTCTGACTTACTTCACTCTATATAATAGGTTCTAGGTTCATCCACCTCATTAGAACTGACTCAAAGGCATTTCTTTTAATGGCTGAGTAATATTCCATTGTGTATACGTACCACAACTTCTTTATCCATTCATCTGTCGATGGACATCTAGGTTGCTTCCATGTCTAGCTGTTGTAAATAGTGCTGCAATGAACAATGGGATACATGTGTCCTTTTCTATTTTGGGTTCCTCAGGGTATATGCCTAAGAGTGGGATTGCTGGATCAAATGGTGGCTTTATTCCTAGTTTTTAACAGAATCTTCCATAGTGGCTGTATCAATTTACACTTCCACCAACAGTGCAAGAGCATTCCCTTTTCTCCACACCCTCTCCAGCATTTATTGTTTGTAGACTTTTTGGTGATGGCCATTCTGACTGGTGTGAGGTGATAGCTCTTTGTAGTTTTGATTTGCATTTCTCTAATAATGAGCCATGTTGAGCATCTTTTCATGTGTTTGTTAGCCATCTGTATGTCCTCTTTGGAGAAATGTCTGTTTAGGTCTTTTTCCCACTTTTTGATTGGGTTGTTTGTTTTTCTGGTATTGAGTTGTATGAGCTGCTTGTATATTTTGGAAGTTAATCCTTCATCAGTTGTTGCCCTTGCTATTATTTTGTCCCATTCTGAGGGTTGTCTTTTCACCTTGCTTATGGTTCCTGAGGTGGATCATAGAGAATCTTGCTTTGATTTATGTCATCGAGTGTTCTGCCTATGTTTTTTCTTCTAAGAGTTTTATAGTTTCTGGTCTTACATTTAGGTCTTTAATCCATTTTGAGTTTATCTTTGTGTATGGTGTTAGGAAGTGTTCTAATTTCATTCTTTCACATGTGGCTGTCCCATTTTCCCCAGCCCAATTTATTGAAGAGGCTGTCTTTGCCCCATTGTGTATTCTTGCCTCCTTTGTCAAAAATAAGGTACCCATGGGTCCATGGGTTTATTTCTGGGCTTTATATCTTGTTTCATTGGTCTGTATTTATGTTTTTGTGCCAGTACCATACTGTCTTGATGACTGTAGGTTTGTGGTATAATCTGAAGTCAGGAAGGTTGATTCCTCCAGCTCCATTCTTCTTTCTCAAGACTGCTTTGGCTATTTGGGGTCTTTTGTGTTTACATATTAATTGTGAAATTTTTTGTTCTAGTTCTGTGAAAAATATCATTGGTAATTTAATAGGGATTGTATTGAATCTGTAGATTGCATTTGGTAGTATAGTCATTTTCACAGTATTGATTCTTCCTATCCAGGAACATGAAATATCTCTCCATCTGTTTATGTCATCTTTGATTTCTTTCGTTAGTGTCTTATAATTTTCTGTGTACAGTTCTTTTGTCTCCTTAGGTAAGTTTATTCCTAGATATTTGATTCTTTCTGTTGCAATGGTGAATGGGATTGATTCCTAAATTTCTCTGATTTTTCATTGTTAGTATATAGAAATGCAAGTGATTTCTGTGTATTGATTTTGTATCCTATAAATCTGCTAAATTCACTGATTAGTTCTAGCAATTTTCTGATACTATCTTTAGGGTTTTCTATGTACAGTACCAAGATGCTGTCTTCATCATGTCCTTCTCCAGCTGAAAATTCTTCTGTGGCTCCCCACTGACTTATTATTATTATCGTTATTCAAAGTTCTTCATAATTAGGTGCCCATTGAACAAAAATTACATAATGCTGGAGTTTATATTTTTATATTGTAGATCTCATTGTTTTTTCATTGTTTTCCGCTTACCTGGCTAGTGACATGCTTAATTAGAATTCATTTATTTATTCAATAAATATTTTTTGAGCTACTGCTACATGCCAGGGTCTGCTGAGAACTGGAGGATAAAGTGATAATAGGCACGATGAACACTGTCCCTAGCCATATGAAAACACTTTCTAGTAGGGGAGACAAATAAAAAAAGAAAACAGGCAAATAATGAAAATATTGGAAACTGTGATAAGCGCCAAGTAAGAGTTGATAGAGAATAAGGGAAGTCTAGGTGGCACTAGTGGGAAAGAATCTGCCTCCTAATGAAGGAGACCAGGGTTTTATCCCAGGGTTGGGAAGATCTCCTGGAGAAAGGAATGGCTACCCACTCCAGTATTCTTGTCTGGAGAATCCCATGGACAGAGGAGCCTGGTGGTCTACAGTCCATGTGGTTGCAAAGAGTTGGACATGATGGAGTCATTTTAACGGTAGCTTAATCAGGTCTCTAAACTCTCACCTCTCTCACTGCTACCTCTTTGGTTCCTGAAGGATATGGTCACTTTTGAGAAACCACCCTCTAATAGCTCCAAAAAAGACAGGCATAAATAATACTGTGCCTGTGTGCCAAGTCACATCAGTTGTGTCTGGCTCTTTGCAAACCACTGGCCTGCAGCCCGCCAGGCTCCTCAGTCGATGGGGTTCTCCAGGCAAGAATACTGGAGCGATTGCCATGCCCTCCTCCAGGGGCTCGTCCTGACTCAGGGAGGGAACAGCATCTCTCACCTCTCCTGCATTGGCAGGCAGGTTCTTTACCATTAACGCCACCTGGGAAGCCTCATGCCCCTAGTGCATCTCTATTTTTATAGCCCAAATAGATATCAAGCTACATTTCTTGAATTTAGAATCAAGGATGTAACCTAGTGATTCCTTATTTGGCCTGCAGATGGAAATGGATCTTTACCTTAATATATGAGGGATTCAGGTTAGACATAGGGAAAAACTTACTGGCAAAATTTCAGTGGAACAGATGCCTGAGGGAGTGTATCAGTCAACTTTACTAAATAGTGCTGTATACTTTCCCAGGGCTTCCCAGGGCTTCGGAAGTCTTCCCAGGTAGCACCAGTGGTAAAGAACCTGCCTGCCGGCTCTACTACAAAGCCACAGTCATCAAGACAGTATGGTACTGGCACAAAGACAGAAATATAGATCAATGGAACAAAATAGAAACCCCAGAGATAAATCCACACACCTAGGGACACCTTATCTTTGACAAAGGAGGCAAGAATATACAATGGATTAAAGACAATCTCTTTAACAAGTGGTGCCGGGAAAACTGGTCAACCACTTGTAAAACAATGAAACTAGAACACTTTCTAACACCATACACAAAAATAAACTCAAAATGGATTAAAGATCTAAATGTAAGACCAGAAACTATAAAACTCCTAGAGGAGAACTCCGACATACATCACAGCAGGATCCTCTATGACCCACCTCCCAGAATATTGGAAATAAAAGCAAAAATAAACAAATGGGACCTAATTAAACTTAAAAGCTTCTGCACAACAAAGGAAACTATAAGCAAGGTGAAAAGACAGCCTTCAGAATGGGAGAAAATAATAGCAAATGAAGCAACTGACAAACAACTAATCTCAAAAATATACAAGCAACTCCTACAGCTCAATTCCAGAAAAATAAATGACCCAATCAAAAAATGGGCCAAAGAACTAAATAGACATTTCTCCAAAGAAGACATACAGGTGGCTAACAAACACATGCAAAGATACTCAACATCACTCATTATCAGAGAAATGCAAATCAAAACCACTATGAGGTACCATTTCACGCCAGTCAGAATGGCTGTGATCCAAAAGTCTACAAGCAATAAGTGCTGGAGAGGGTGTGGAGAAAAGGGAACCCTCTTACACTGTTGGTGGGAATGCAGACTAGTACAGCCACTATGGAGAACAGTGTGGAGATTCTTTAAAAAACTGGAAATAGAACTGCCTTATGACCCAGCAATCCCACTGCTGGGCATACACACCAAGGAAACCAGAATTGAAAGAGACACGTGTACCCCAATGTTCATTGCCGCGCTGTTTATAATAGCCAGGACATGGAAGCAACCTAGATGTCCATCAGCAGACGAATGGATAAGAAAGCTGTGGTATATATACACAATGGAGTATTACTCAGCCATTAAAAAGAATACATTTGAATCAGTTCTAATGAGGTGGATGAAACTGGAGCCTATTACACAGAGTGAAGTAAGCCAGAAAGAAAAACACCAATACAGTATACTAATGCATATATATGGAATTTAGAAAGATGGTAACAATAACCCTGTATACAAGACAGCAAAAGAGACACTGATGTATAGAACAGTCTTTTGGACTCTGTGGGAGAGGGAGAGGGTGGGATGATTTGGGAGAATGGCATTGAAACATGTATAATATCATATATGAAACGAGTTGCCAGTCCAGGTTTGATGCACGATACTGGGTGTTTGGGGCTGGTGCACTGGGATGACCCAGAGGGATGGTACGGGGAGAGAGTGGGGAGGAGGGTTCAGGATGGGGAGCACGTGTATACCTGTGGCGGATTCATATCGATATATGGCAAAACCAAGACAATATTGTAAAGTTAAAAAAAAAAAAAAAAGAACCTGCCTGCCAATGCAGGAGAAGTAAGAAATGTGGGTTCAGTTCCTGAGTCAGGAAGATTCCCTGGAGGAGGGTATAGCAACCCACTCCAATATTCTTGCCTGGAGAACCCCATGGTCAGACAAACCTGGAGGGCTATAGTTCATGGGGTCACAAAGAGTCGGACATGACTAAAGTGACTTGCTGCTGCTGCTGCTAAGTCGCTTCAGTAGTGTCTGACTCTGTGCGACCCCATAGACGGTACCCACCAGGCTCCCCTGTCCCTGGGATTCTCCAGGCAAGAACACTGGAGTGGGTTGCCATTTCCTTCTCCATGTATGAAAGTGAAAAGTGAGAGGAAAGTTGCTCAGTTGTGTCCGACTCTCTGCGACCCCATGGACTGCAGCCTTCCAGGCTCCTCCGCCCACGGGATTTTCCAGGCAAGAGTACTGGAGTACTGGAGTACAGCATTGCCAGCATGCTGTATAACAAATAACCTAAAATCCGGAGGTTACAACCCTTATTTCTTGCTTACTGGTTTGCAGATGGGCTACAGTACTTCTGTTGCAGGCTATGGGTCTTGTCCAGGTCCACTCTGTGTACCTTTTCATTCTGGGACCCAGGCCAAAGTGACAGGAGTGTGCTCTTCTCACAGCCAAGGATAGAAATGGAAAAGCCAAGCCAGACCAAGCAAGTAGAATTGAAATCTCTGCTTACATTTCATTGGCTAAAGCAAGTCACAAGACTAAATCCATCACCCGTGGAGTGGTAAGTTTTCTCCCCCCATGGAAGGGCAAAGAGGACAGTGACTACTTGCTGAACAATAATACACTTCAGTGCCAGGAGGTTATGGAGTTTCCTTCACAAGTGGTCTTTACAAATAGAAGAGATTGTTATCTATCTGGGTTCCTCTGGGTACCATATTATCTGAAGTACAGCAAAGGAGGAGCAGAAGAGATGATTTCTTAAAGATGCCTGTTTTGGTACAAGGGCAATGTAATTCGTGTTTGCTATCTGGTTGCCACTGAAGCCCCTTTTCCTTTTCCACCAGAGCTGTGCCATGGGGGTGATTTGCAGCCCAAGTCTTAATATCAGAGTCTCTATGTGATTGTATACAAGTGACAGTCGCAGAGCAAACATAAATACAGAAGAGGTTCTGATACCATCAGGGAACAGTATTCCTGCCATCAGGCCAGCTTTGTCTGCCACGGCAGTGCAGTTAAATCTGGAATGAAATTGGAGAACTAACTGATGGTCAGAGGGGACCGGGAAGATTTCCATTTGTAACAGAGAGGCAGGGCTCAGCAAAAGGAAGGCAAGAACAGACTTTACCATGGCTAGATAAATTCAGTTTACATACGTTTATATATTGTATTAAATCCCTTAATGGTTTTAATATTTGAACTTATCCAAATGGAAAGACAGAGGCATGATTGTGAACCCATACTCTCAGCAGCTTTTCACTTCAAGTTTTCAATCTGTACCCTCAACAATAACCTGTCTCTGTCTTTTTACCCCAAGGTGCTCGTTCTCCTCCCCTCTCAGTATTTGCTCCCAGGAACCGTTCAGTACTACTCAAGGTATAGACGCCAGACCATGGCAACTGTATTATCTGAGAACTAGTTAGAAATGCAAATTATTGGGCCTTTCCCCCTGACTTGCTGAATCAGAATCTCTGGGGATGGGGTGGAGAGGAGTCGTTCCAGGAAGCTGTGTTTTAATAAACTTTTCAACTTAAGCACATCCACTGAAGTTTGCGAACCAAGGTAGGTCTGACTCAGTAGGTCTGGGGTAGAAGCCATGACTTGCAGTGCTAACAAATGCAGACGACAGATGCTGTTGTCTGTGGACCACACTTCAAGAGCACTGCTTTAGAAGTCAATCATATACACATGAAATGACAGCCAACAGTACAAGTCTTAGTAGTCCTGAGAAGATAGGATCAAAGTCTTAGTGAGAGACATGAGTCACGAATGGTGGCTTTTCAGATAAGAGCCACCAGGTTAAAAAAAACAAAAAGCTTTTTTTTTTTTCCCTCAGAGGGTAGACCTGGAGCCTCTGAAGCCACAATGTGTGTGATTAGCTTTCTTCCATACACAGAGCTCATCCTGGCTATGATGATTAAAGAGGAGATGCTGTATGGGTGGAAAACATGGAGTCAGAGCACCTGGATTCTAGTTCTTTCCCTGTCACTGAGAATGTCATCATGGTTGGGTCCTTCTCTAATTCTCATCTATAAACTGAAGATGGGAGCCACACAAGCTCTACCACCCTTACTCCCTCCTCTCTTTTCTTATTACACAAGATTACCTTAACAACAGCTTTCTCTCCACATACCTAGTTCAGTTCAGTTCAGTCGCTCAGTTGTGTACGACTCTTTGTGACCCCATGGACTGCAGCACACCAGGCTTCCCTGTCCATCACCAACTCCCGGAGTCCACCCAAACTCATGTCCATGGAGTCAGTGATGCCATCCAGCCATCTCATCCTCCATCATCCCCTTCTCCTCCTGCCCTCAATCTTTCCCAGCATCAAAGTCTTTTCAAATGAGTCAGCTCTTTGCATAAGGTGGCCAAAGTATTGGAGTTTCAGCTTCAGCATCAGTCCTTCCAGTGAACACCCAGGACTGATTTCCTTTAGGATGGACTGGTTGGATCTCCTTGCAGTCCAAGGGACTCTCAAAAGTCTTCTCCAACACCTCAGTTCAAAAGCATCAATTCTTCAGCACTCAGCTTTCTTTGCTGTCCAACTCTCACATCCATACATGACCACAGGAAAAACCATAGCCTTGACTAGACGGATCTTTGTTGGCAAAGTAATGTCTCTGATTTTGAATATGCTATCTAGGTTGGTCATAACTTTCCTTCCAGGGAGTAAGCGTCTTTTAGTTTCATGGCTGCACTCACCATCAGCAGTGATTTTTGAACCCCCCAAAATAAAGTCAGCCACTGTTTCCACTGTTTCCCCATCTATTTGCCATGAAGTGATGGGACCGGATGCCATGATCTTAGTTTTCTGAATGTTGAGCTACCTAAGGGAGTCTCAAAAACACGGGAACGCCAAGGTGCAGAATTGAAGGCTAAGTTAAATACTTAGCCCTGAGTTACACTGTGAATCATGGGGGGAGTTAGGACTGACTCTATTCCACCACACCCTCCTTAGGGTAATGTTTGGTGAGCATTCAGGCTCTGAGCCAGACTCTCAGGGATGGGATTCCAGCCTCCCACTTATCAACTGTGTGTCTTTGGGCATGTTACTCTCGGAGCTGTAGCTTTCTAGTCTATAGAACAAGGACGACAATAAAACCTACCTCATTGGGTGGTTGTCAAGTTTAAAAGCGTTAATATATGTTAAGCGCTTACGACAGTGTCTGACGCGAGAAAAGCACTGGATAAACGTCAGGGGCTGAGAAAGAGGAGGGCCTGGTCAATCCCTGCCATCGAGCCGTTGAATTCTCCAGACCGGGTTGCAGGTCTTTCTCTCTCCTGTAGGTGGCGCCTCCCCTCGTTGAGCAGGCTACCTGCGCTCTGGCGCGCTAGAGGAAATAAGTTTCTTTACATCTCTGCTCTGTTTAGTATTTCTAGAGCCGGCTCTTCTGCAGTCCCCTGAAACCTGTGCCCAGGACAGCTAGGTTTGGGGATCCCGACTTCCTTCCTGGGGTGGCTCCTCTCCACCCCACCTCCATCAGAGGCCACTCACCACCCCTGGAAGCCAGAGCCTCCCCCGCGGATGCGACCCTGTAGGCCTTTGTCGTGGGAGGATTTAACTCCCAGCACCTGAGCCAGGGAGTTCAGTGGGAGTTTCTTTCCTGCTCGGTTAAAATGACAAATTGGTACATGAGCGCTTAATGAAAGATGCTGGAAACGTCCGTGGAGATCAGAAAAATCGCCTCTCCGAGCTGACAGCCAGGCCATCTGCATTCCCACATTCCTATTAATTCCTTAACAATAAACGACAGGAGCGCCTAGAGGGTTAACAGCTTAATTTAATCTCTGAGATTCCTTCGTGAAGCATTGAGAATTAGAAAGGCATTTACAAAACGTTATCTGCACACCTGATTTTTTTCCCCACTTGATGTGTCTTCTGGAACAGTCACACCCATTCCTGACAGATCTTGCATAGAGGCTCTGCCCCTCAGTACTCTCCACTGGGCCACTCTTGGGCTCCTTGAACCACATCATTGGGCTCCCAGTGTCACGGGATTTGGCCTCTTAGCACGCGCCCCAAATGCTGGTTTACTTTATTTCTCCAGGGCCTTTTAGGGACATAATAGAGTTGGAAAGGTGATGTCCCTGCTTCAGGTGAATTTCCTTCGCTAGTGAGGAGTAAAGGGAAGAGGTACTTAGTAGTAACAATCAGCTTGCAGTGCTATCAGGTCAGGTTTTGAGAGTCTCTGGAAGATCATGAACTACTCAGTGGAGAAGCTCAATTCTAATGCCATTCTATGGATAAGGAAACTGAGACTTGGAAATGATTAATAGTTTGTTTTAAGGCCATATATCCAGATAATGCCAAAGCCCCAGAGTAGGATTCAAGTCTCCTTACTCCCCGGTAAATGTTTGTTCGACAATAGATTTCATCTTACAAGATCACTCCCTTCACTGGTTGGTGAGGGCTGTCCAGAGCCCTGTGGACTGACTTTCCAGAAAGCCTCGGTCACAGTTTGGAGATGCCTTGTAGGGACAGAGAAGGGGCAGAGGTGCCAGGTATTTGCAGTCTCTGCACTTTTCAGGCTGCTTCCTTTGGGTTAGGCATTAAAAGACTTCTATTAAACAGGAAATGTTATCTGGGAGGAGTAATGCATTAAGCCATTATCTGTCATTAACACCTTGGCTGGAATTCATTCAAGATTAGTTTGCTGGTTGCCCAGCAGATCCCTGAGGGAATGAGAGTTTTGACCAGGATAGGGGCCTAGGAAAGGACATAGAACCTTGCCCTGGAGGGTGCAATATTTGAGGGCTCAGTGCAGAAAGGACTTAGAAGACACTGCATATCCAGAGGGGCTGAGGTAAGAGGAAGAAGTGACCCTGAAGACTGTTGCACAATCCTCTCCCGGCTTGCTGTGCTGTGCTTAGTCGCTCAGCCATGTCCGACTGTTTGTGACTCCATGGACTGTAGCCTGCCAGGCTCCTCTGTCCATGGGGATTCTCCAGGCAAGAATACTGGAGTGGGTTGCCATGCCTTTCTCCAGGGGATCTTCTCAACCCAGGGATTTAACCCAGGTCCCCTGCATTGCAGGCAGATTCTTTACCAGCTGAGCTACCAGGGAAGCCATCTTTGCATAATATGGTTTCTAGCAACCACATTGCTTGATTCTCAGTTTCTTCAAATGTGACACAAAGAGTGAGCTGGACTAGATCGCAGGTTCTGAACCTGCCTGTACATATTAGCACCATCCAGAGGGCATTAAAAAAAAACTCAAAACCAATATTTGGGTGCTCCCAGGCTAATCAAATCAGAATGTCCAGAACTGAGCCCTGTGCCTCCTTTTCCCACCTCTCTACAGAATATCCTGGTATGAGTCATTATACCATCCAGTCCTTATCCACACACTAACATATTTTATATATTTACAATTTCAGCTTCTGGATAGTTTTGCATTTTTAATATATCAAAATGCTTTCATTGGCAGGTAACAAGAATATTTAAAAGCCCCAATAGCAGCTTTCACTGTCTCACAAAAGAAGTGTAAAGGTCCCACTTTGGTTCATCAGCTGCAAAATACTATAGCTGACCAGACTTCTTTTATCCTTTTGTTTCTTTAGCCTCATCAGTGGCTCTTGGTCTTTAGACGTGCAACTATGGTTGCCATAGTTGAAGAAATCATGTCCTCACACAACCATGTCCACAGGCACGATGCTCATCCTTTTAACTGGAAGAAAAGTGTCCCCAGACATTTCCCGTATAGTCTTCCTCTTACCTTTCATTGGCCAGAACTGGCTCTTGTGGCCATCTTTAGCTTCAAGTGAACCTGGGAAAGCAAGAATCTGGTACTTTCAGCTTTTATCACTAGAGGCAACTCTGCTAGGAATAAAGAAGTGTTAGTATTGAGTAAGCTATTTAGAGAATCTGCCCAACCAATTGCAGTAAATATATTTGGTAACACCCAAAACACAATTATCTATAATAATAGCTAGAGACCTAAATGCAGCTGCTACTTTATATATTACTTCCTTAAGCAGCTAATACTTTTTATTCATGTCTGCAGTGCTAGCTTCTGAGACCACATCCTCCTACCTAGGCAGGAAGTATAAAAGAAGATCAAGGCCATTTAGATGTGTTTTGTTCACTTGTGATGTGACTATAAATGTCTTCCTGAGCAGTAGACTCCTGTCATCTGGGATCTGATTCCACCACCCCATCTTGCTAACTGATTTCATGATGTTTAGACCTTTCTCATATTCTCGAACAAGGTAGACCACCCACTTCCGGGCATCTGTGCCTTCATCTCCAGATCCCAGACCACTGGTGTTTGTCTGCCCTTGACATCTGAGCGCTCTCTAGTAGACCTATCTCCCTAACAAACACAATTCTGTTGCTGGGAGTGTGAAAAAAAAGTTGGTGGGAGGTATGTACATGCACCGAATGAAGTGGGATACATGTGGAATAAATGTGATGTGCAAGTACTGAGGGATGCCAAACAAAGGGAAACTCCACCGGTTTAATCAGATCAGGGCTGGTTCCTAGCAAAATGTGACATTTTGAAATGGTCTTTGGTTAATGGGTTAATACTCTTACTGTATAAAAATTCTTAAAAGTCTATAGGAAAATAAAAGGACAAATACCCACAAGGAAAAATAGATACGGAGTAGAATTTGTTGTTTGGAGAAAGCAATGGCACCCCACTCCAGTACTCTTGCCTGGAAAATCCCATGGGCGGAGGAGCCTGGTAGGCTGCAGTCCATGGGGTCTCAAAGAGTCGGACACGACTGAGCAACTTCACTTTCACTTTCACTTTCATGCATTGGAGAAGGAAATGGCAACCCACTCCAGTGTTCTTGCCTGGAGAATCCCAGGGACGGGGGAGCCTGGTGGGCTGCTGTCTCTGGGGTCGCACAGAGTCGGACACGACTGAAGCGACTTAGCAGTAGCAGAATTTGTTGTTATTTAGTCACTCAGTTGTGTCTGACTCTTTGTGACCCCATGGACTGTAGCCCACCATGCTCCTCTGTCCACAGGATTTCCCAGGTAAGAACACTGGAGTGGGTTGCTATTTTCTTCTCCAGGGTGTAGAACTAGTAATTTACAAAATAAGTAATACAATAAGCATTTTTAGAAGTTCTTTACTGATAATTGGGTAAGTATAAATCAGGACAAGATGCCAGTTCTTTCAACTTGACAAAGGTTTAAGAAGGTTCTAAAAATAATACTACTAGCATTTGGTCCATTCCCACTATTTTTGGTGTGTGTGTGTGCTGGTTTTGTGTGTGTGTGTGTGTGTGTGTGAGTGTGTGTACTGCAGAGGCTGGGAAACTAATGTTACACTGTCTAATTAGGATTCTAGATGTGAGTCAGGTTTCCTGAATTAAATGTACTTTCTGGATGATGGTGTCTGCTGCTGTCCATAACCTTAAGCTTTGGTTAGAGCCTTTGGACTACTAAACATTGTAGCAAATAATAGGCTTAACAATAATTAATGTGTAGGGGTGCTTTAGGGATTCCTAGGTGACTCAATGATAATGCAGGAGAAGGGTTTGATCTCTGGGTTGGGAAGATCCCCTGGAGGAAGAAATGGCTACCCACTCCAGTATTCTTGCCTGGACAATTTCGTAGACAGAGGAGCCTGGCAGGCTACAGTCCATTGGGTCAGACACGACTGAGCCAATGACCATGAGCACGAGCATGGTGTGTTAAATAAGTTAAAAAGCAAGTTTCCCATACATAAACTCAAGAAAATATTTAGTTCCAAATCTGGCTTCAAGGCCCTGACAGCTCACCTGTCTCTCTGGTGGTCTCAGTTCCTCCTCTGTATAGCAAAGGGGATTTATTAGATGACTCCTGCCCCTCTGACAGCTAGCCTCATGCCAATCAAGCACAGGGCTGGCTCCTTTCTTCTGGAAGAGTTTGCCATACAGGTGACCCTAACTTGGAGAAGAGTTTGTGGTGGCTGAGAGTGTGGGCTTTGTGCTCACAGTCCCTGGGTTTGAATCCTGGCTCTGTGACCTTGAACAAGGTACTTAACCACCCCTGGTTCCAGTTTTCTGGGAAATGGAGAGAAAAATCATACCCATCTCATGGAGTTGGGAGGATTAAATGAAATAATACATAGAAAGCACTCAGCAATTGTGTCAATTGCCAATTGTGTCAATTCTGAGGTGAGTTCTGTGAAACAGAAATAACTCAGTTCAATGGCAGAGCTCAGGAGTTCTAGCTCCAGGTCAGAATCTTTGGTCTTATGCTGAAACCAACAGCTTCTCCATGGTGCCCCAGGGATTTTGTGAATCTTTTTTATAACTCTTTTGCCTGCCTCATCCAATTCTTTTCTCATCTATTCTTTGGTAATTACAAACATGCCTCATGTTCAGAAAATTCAGGACAGGTAAATCTGAGTGTGTTTAACAGATACACCCAGGGTTCATTATTCATATTACAAAATAATTATTTGTTTTACAAGAGAATTAACCTTTACAAAGTTAATTTCCTGTGTACATGCAAAATTGAGTGCAGAATATAAAAACTTAATTTATATACATCTTAGAATCATAAAATTGTGAAAACTTAAAGACAGAACTGGCCTTTAGAAATCCTTTAGGCCAGCGGTTTTCACAACTTTATTGTAGCAGCCCTATTTCTTTAGAAATCTTTCTTAGATTTCCTAGATGCATGATGCAGGGGAAGACAGATCTAGTTTGGTTAAACCAGGTATGGGGAGGAGGCACTATTCACTTCCTTACCCTCTTGCCCTAATCCAAAAGCAGCTTCAGAATCATTCTGAGAAACCCTAGGGCTTCTAGGACTATAAATTTAAGTTCCACTGATTTAACACAGCCATCTTGCTGTGTACATTCCTTTTGTAAAACCTGATACTCCTGTTGCTGCTGCTACTAAGTCACTTCAGTTGTGTCCAACTCTGTGTGACCCCATAGATGGCAGCCCACCAGGCTCCCCCATCCCTGGGATTCTCCAGGCAAGAACACTGGAGTGGGTTGCCATTTCCTTCTCCAATGCATGAAAGTGAAAAGTGAAAGTGAAGTCGCTCAGTCATGTCTGACTCTTAGCGACCCCATGGACTGCAGCCTAACAGGCTCCTCCGCCCATGGGATTTTCCAGGCAAGAGTACTGGAGTGGGGTGCCATTGCCTTCTCCATATTCCTATTAATTCAACTGTCATTTTCTTTTTTAAATTATAGGTTTCTTGAGGACAAGAGCCTTTTTGTTTCGATTTTAAAAAATTCTTAGTGTATTGCCCTGCATGTAAGTGGAGTATTTAAGTCTTGCTAAAGTCTTCCTGTTAGTTCCAGAAATGACCAGAAACTATTATTATATATAAACACCATTTATTAAGTCTTTGAAAAGTGATTTCATAGAACCACTGAATTTTCAGCTTGAAGGGACCTTAGAGAATGTGTACTTTAACACTCTCATTTTCTGGATGTGGAAACTTTGGCCCAGATAAGTGATTCAGTTGATATCATGTTGCAAGTTAATAGCAGAGCTGGGACAAGAGAGCTGGACACCTGATTCTTGGGTTAGGGCTGTTTAAACTTATAACAAGAGGCTGCTCTTACACTATTGTTCAGTCACTCAGTAGTGTCCAACTCTTTGTGACCCCATGGACTGCAGTACACCAGGCTTCCCTGTCCTTCACTCTCTCCCAGAGTTTGCTCATGTTCATTGGGTCGGAGATGCCATCCAATCATCTTACCCTCTGTCATCCCCTTCTCCTGCCCTCAATCTTTCCCAGTATCAGAGTCTTTTCCAATCAGACCCTGGCTCTTTGCATCAGGTGGCCAAAGTATTAAAGTTTCAGCTTCAGCATCAGTCCTTCCAATGAATATTCAGGACTGATTTCTTTTAGGATCGACTGGTTTGATCTCCTTGGAGTCCAAGGGACTCTCAAGAGTCTTCTCCAACAGTTCACAGTTCAAAAGCATAAATTCTTTGGTGCTCAGCTTTCTTTGTGGTCCAACTCTCACATCCATAGATGACTACTGGAAAAGCCATAGCTTTGACCATACGGACCTTTGTTGGCAAAGTAATGTCTCTGCTTTGTAATATGTTGTCTAGGTTTGTCATAGCTTTTCTCCCAAGGAGCAAGCATCGTTTAATTTCATGGCTGCAGTCACTGTCTGCAGTGATCTCCAGCACTCAGCTTACGCTATTAGAAAATTATAGATTTGTATTCCTGAAAACACATATAAGCTACCTACAAATCTCCTTTCTTTCTTCAATAGTTAACCAAGAGAACTATCTTAATAATTGATGGCCAATGTTTTATCATGTAAGTTTAAGACAAATTATAAAAGTAGAAGTGGACTGACATAAGGAAATGTCCAGGATATAGCAAATGGAAATCCATGTATTATATGTGGGATGATCCCATTTTGTTTAAAGCTTTAGGTTATTTCTCTGAGACTTAGCTGAAGATATTTTTCTATCATATGTGACTCAAATATCTAATGATGTGATAACCACATCTGTTAATTTATATACATTGGCACTGATGCATGAATATTACAACCATAAGAATTTTTAATTTACTTTATCTCATTATATTTATTATATATTATAGACATCATATATATTTTTATATATTATATATATATATAATATATATTACATAGTATATATGCATCACTATTTACCCAATTCTCTACTGACAACTTTTAGGTTATCTCCAATTTTTAAAAAAGCTGCAGTGAAATTCCTCACACAAACATCCTTTTGCAGATCAGAGCATTTTTGTGGGACAAATTCCAAGAAGTAGAATTGCTGGATCAAATTTTGAGATACTGTGTGGCATTTATTTGGAGAAGATACTGGCGACCCATTCCAGCACTCTTGCCTGGAAAATCCCATGGATGGAAGAGTCTGGTAGGCTGCAGTCCATGGGGTCACGACGAGTCGGACACGACTGAGTGACTTCACTGTCATGCACTGGAGAAGGAAATGGCAACCCACTCCAGTGTTCTTGCCTGGAGAATCCCAGGGACGGGGGAGCCTGGTGGGCTGCTGTCTCTGGGGTCGCACAGAGTCGGACACGACTGACGTGACTTAGCAACAGCAGCAGTGGCATTTATTCTCAGGTTTTTCTTTTGTTGCTGAGACTAAAATGAATAAACTCCAGCATTTGTACCTAACTTTGTAGTTTACTAAGGTTTTCACAAACATGACGTTACTTGAACTTTTTAACAACTTGTTTGGGTTTACAGATGGGGAAGATGAGGTTTAGATAGGCAATCTGCTCAAGTCATTTAGCTAGGGAAGGCAGAGCCAGAGCTGAAAACTAGGTCTTCTCACACCAGGTGTAGGGCCAAAAGTCCCCAATGAAAACACAGAAATAAACCATTACGATAAGAACAGGAACGTGAACACATTCTCTTCGGGCAGCAGAGACCACTAATTTGGGACATAGACATCATCTCACCTTCACCTTAAAATCACCTTTATATCTTAAAGTCGTAGTAAGAGTGATTCAGTTGTATCTCCACAAACCAACACTGTGCAATTTCCTGTGGTGAGAAGAGGTTCAAAAGAGTATTGACGAAACTATTTGTGCCCTAGATACAGAGAAGCCCTACGATTTGCTAATTAGACTTACTGGACAGACCTCTGTGAGCAGAAGAGGGGTGTGTGTGTGTGTGTGTGTGTGTGCGTGCACATAGAGCAGGGGTGGCAGAAGACATTTTTTATTCTGGAGACAGAGGACTCTGCTCTGCTGCATTTCAACTTGCTAGTGGGTTTCTAGCATGAGCTGGCACTCCATGAATAAATATGACAGTAAAGTTATCCTTGTACAAACATCCCTTTTCCCTGTCCATGCAAACTACTTATTGATATTAAAGCAATTAAGTCTTATTTGGTTTAACAGACATTTGACAGGCATCTCCCATTTGTAAGGTCCACAGGATGTTTTGACTTAGGGCTGATATAACACAATACCACAGACTGGGTGGCATAAACAATAAACATTTGTTTCTTACAGTTCTGGAGACTGGTATTCCAAGATCAGGGTGCCAGCATGGTCAGGTTCCTGGTGAGTTCTCTTCCTGGCTTACAGATGGCTGCCATCTCCTTGGTATATTCTCCTCACGTGGCCAAGAAAAAAAGTTTCAGTTTCTCTTCCTTTCTCTCAGGACATTAATTCCATCATGGGATCCCCATTCTCATGACTTAATTTACCCTAAAAATTCATTTGAAAGACTGATGCTGAAGCTCCAATACTTTAGCCATCTGATGCAAAGAACAGACTCACTGGAAAAGACCCTGATGCTGGAAAAGATTGAGGGCAGGAGAAGGTGGCAACAGAGGATGAGTTGGTTGGATGGCATCACCGACCTGATGGACATGAGTCTGAGCAAACTCTGGGAGAATAGTGAAGGACAGGGGAGGACTGGCTTGCTGCAGTTCATGGCGGTCACAAGAGTTGGACAGGACTTAGTGACTGACCAACAACAACTTCCCAAGTGCCCACTTTCAAATACCATTATATTGGGGATTAGGGTTTCAACATATGAATAGGGGGGTGGGTCACAAATATTCAGTCCATAGCAGATGGGAAACCAAGCAATACAGAGGTCTCTGCTGAAAGACTAGGGGGTCTTCTGTAGCACCTCCACTCTCAGCCACCCAAATGTACCCAACCCTATATTTGTTGAGACCAGAAGCTGATTTGCTGGGAGCAGAGCTAGCAAAGGCCTGTCTTGTCACACACTGCCCTGGACGGGTGACTGTGAGGGGGCCTGGCAACCTTTCAGGCTTGGGGTATGTCTGGCTCAAGTCTCCTCTTCTGAGACCCTGTCTCCAAGCTGCATATTACGCTAGTAGGACCCAGAGAGAGATTTATTTGGTGACCTTTCTGGATGTGCAATCCAAGCAGGGGAAGGGAGCGAATCAGCTCCGAAGCGGTTAATTTTACTGGCTCCTAAATTGATAAGCGGTGGGACGTCAGTCTGAAATGAACTCGCCTTGTTCGAAGGGGTTCTAAGACAGCGGAACTCAATCAGCAGCGGGCCGCACGGTTCAAGGCTGCAATTCATCCCGCCGCGCCTCTGAAAAATGGGAGGTGACAGTTCATTTTGCCAGTGACAGTCTGTCGGTCTCGCTCGCTGCTTCTCCTGTCGATTGCCTGGCTGAGGTGAAGTGCAGCTCCAAGACACCCTCGTTTGGTATTCCACTCAGCCGAGCAGGATGGTCCCAGGACCCGAGGTGTGCAAATCTGACTCTACCACCGCGGCTCGTCTTTTTCCCTTCTTCATGCAGGCCCGAAATGCCGAAGCTTGATTATGGGTCCCAGGAGCCATCTTCCCACTTCCTGGGCCTCACCTTTCCTTCCAACTTGCACTTCCGGCGGACGGGGTTTCCTCCTCCCTCCGGGACATTGTAGAACAAAGCCATCCTGCTCAGAGGGCCAGCTTTCCGACAGAGGACTCAGGGCAACGGGAGGCACAGACGTGGGTGAGGGAAGTTGCTGCTGCCAGTAGGGGCACGGAGGGAGAACAGGCACACTCAGCCCTCAGCCAGGCACTGCCTTCCCCACCTCGACCTCAGCTTTTGAAGAATCTCTTTCTGGGGCAGAGAGAGAGGAAGGAGAAGGGGAGACCTTAATCCTAGAAGGCCCTTTCCCAGTACTTCCTACTTTCCTTATAAAGCAAACGAACAAACAAAAACAGAATTAGAGCTCACTTTCACTTTTCACTTAAAAAAATATAGAGCTCAGGTATCTTTGTTAACTTCCCTCATTTTGATAATGTGTTAAGGAAATACCCTCATTCTTAGGAAATACTACTAAATTATTAATGGGAAAAGCAGCATGATATCTGCAACTTACTCTCAGATGGTTTGGAAAAAATATGTAAATTTACATAAGTAGAAAAGAATAAAACAAATGTGACAAAAGCTTATAATTGATGGATCTATGGACGACAAAAGCTTACAGTGGTATATAAGAATTCTAGGTACTGTGGTACCTAAACTTTTCTATAAGTTTGAAATTAATTAAAAATAAAAAGTATTAAAAAAAAACCCAATAGGAACTTCCCTGGTGGTTCAGTGGCTTAGACTCTGTGCTCCCTATCAGGAGGCCTGCATTCCATCCCTGGTCAGGGAGGTAGATCCCACATATTGCAAGTAAAGATCCCACATGCTGCAACGAAGATTGAAGATTGAAGATCCATGTGCTAAGACTTGGCACAGCCAAAAACAAAAATACCCAACAGACTTACCTTCAGCACGTCCTCAATGAGCATATGTTGAGAACCTACTATGTACCAGGCACAGTACGTGCTGGGCATACTGGGATGAACATGAGAGGAAAGGTCTGGACCCTGAGGAGCTTACAGTTGGGAGGGAAGACGGGTGGTAGATAGGTAGTTACAGATGGAACTTGAGCTTTGAATGGCAGGCCTTAGTGCTACAGGAACATATGAGAAGGAAACAAGCCAGCCTCAAGAGCCGAGGATGATTACTAGAAGAAATGATCTTTAAGCTGAGACTTGAAGCGTAAGTAAGACTCAACTGAATGAAGGGGGAGGGGAAGATTGTTGCAGAGAGAGGGAAAAGCACATGTGGAAAAATGAAAGTGGAGTGGGTATGTCTCACTGAGAAACTGAAAGAAGTCTGCTACTGAAGAGGACAGAGAATAAGGGACCATTTGGCAGAGAAGATAAGCAAGAGGTCAAGTGTGGTCAGGAGTCGGGGCATATTAGCCATATTGAGGGGTTTGGAAGGATAATATTGGGGGGCTGCTAAAGTTTTAAAGAGTGAGAGACATAAGCAGGTTTTTTAAAAAAGGAGATCATTGTCAATAACGTGGAAAATAGGTTGAGAGGGTAGAAGACTAGAGAGGTGAGAGGTGATGGTAGTTTGCAACAGGATGGTGGCAGCCAGGCTGGAAAGAAATGACGAGTCAAAGATATTTAGCAAGTGGAAGGGCAGAGGGAGGAAGAGGAATGAATGATGCCCAGGTTTCTAGTTTGGGCAATTAGATTATCCACAGTACCATTTACTGACCTGGGAAAGATGGGAGGAGATGGGGAGTCGGCTAAGAAGAGACAAGTTGTTATCTTTGTGATATCTGGGTCCACCCTGAACATTTCACAACCAAAAATATAACACCTAGTAAAGCAGAGTCCCAGTCAGGCTGAAACTAAGGCTCCAGTGAGTGAAAAGAGTAAGGATCTAAACTTCTGTCTGACCACACCCCTGACTTTCAAGGGCCTAGAAGTTCGATAAGCGAGTTTGTACCTTTTGTATTGTGAGTTAGGCATTACAGGCAGATCTGTAGGGAGTTGTGATGGATAGATTGCTTTTTCTGTACAACAACTCTATGCACCTTAAGAAACAGCAATCTGTGTTGTCTAGGCATTTTTTCTCCCCCATTTCTACCCATTTGGTTTCTGTAGGAGCTGCTATGTTCTAACATGACACTGTTCTCCTGGCTCCAACTACTTCGGTTGGGCCAATGAGACCCCACTCTATAGCCTAAGAAACAATGGTATCCAGGAGCCCAAAGACATTTAAGGGCTGCCTTCCATGTTCAATTATTTCAGCCTTCCTTGGAATCTTGATGACAATTTCCCTATTTGCCTAAGGCTATTTGATTTGAATTTCTGTTTCATCCAAACAAAAGAGTCTTAATATACGAGACCCTTAAAGAAGCTAGGTTGTTGGAAAGAAAAGGAGACTGTTGAAAGAAAACCACAAAAGTAAGGATGGAGTTGACAGGTGGGCCACACTCAGTGACAGAGTTTGCGTGGAAGGCAGCATGGGGTTATTCTTAAGCCCTCCTGACCCAGCCATGGGAGGTACTGAAGTCTGTCAGGTGATGGGTAAAAAAGACCACTCTTCATGGGCAGCACAGCGAAAGTAGGCACTTCTCAAAATAAGCCAAGGGAACAAAAAAGAACCAAAGGGTTGGCAGAAGTAATGCAAATTTGTGAACTAACCCTGGAAATAACAGAAAGACACAAGAAAGGAGAAGGAAGGGCTGAGATCATATTTGAGAGAAGAGGGTCTATGGAGCCAGTGGTCTTAGGGACAAATTGTTAAAGTGATCTCACCTGGTAGTACCTAAATGGTGGGTTAGTCACCAAGTTGTGTCCGACTCTTGCGACTCCATGAACTGTAGCCCCGCCAGGCTCCTCTGTCCATGGGATTCTCCAGGCAAGAATACTGGAGTAGGTTGCCATTTCCTTTTCCAGGGGATCATCCCAACCCAGGGATCAAACCCAGGTCTCCTGCATTGCAGGCAGAGTCTTTACCAACTGAGCTATGAGGAAGCCACACTACCTGGGAACCCACACTAAATCTTATTAAGGACAAAGAGAAGCCACTGAGGAAGCCCAGATCTGAGCCAGGAATTCAGTAAGTTTGGCCAAAGATGGAAGACTCCAGAGGGCAGTGATCAAAACTCCTAGGGAAAAAAATTCTGAAAGAAGCTTTCCTTGCTTTCAGATCCCTTTTTTGTTCTCCATCCTTCACTGGTACCCAATCCCTCAAGTTGATTTTAATATTAATATTTAATTAATTTTTGATATTCACTCAGGAACTGAATTCTCTTGGATAAAGCTCAGTGTCCCCGGTACTTCTTGCTTTCATACCATATCAAATCAAAATTTATCTGCCTATATCCTATATCAGCCCCTGAGGACAGGTACTAATCTGATAAACTGATGTGTACTAATGGGACAAGGAGTGAGAATGGACACCATGTTACCCTTGCCAGGTAATTCATATCTGATTTATTTATGAACTCTTACTATCTGATTCTGTTACTGGCACATTCGAGGTATTCAGTTCATGTTTGCTGAAATGAAATTGATGGAGCATGATTCTTTTCTGGAGAAAATACCTTACTCAAAGTTAAGGCTCTTCCTCACAGTAAGAATTTTAAGTGTTGTAGTAACGGAGAAGGCAATGGCAAGCCACTCCAGTACTCTTGCCTGGAAAATTCCATGGATGGAGGAGCCTGGTAGGCTGCAGTCCATGGGGTCACTCCAAGTCGGATGCGACTGAGCGACTTCACTTTCACTTTTCACTTTCATGCATTGGAGAAGGAAATGGCAACCCACTCCAGTATTCTTGCCTGGAGAATCCCAGGGATGGCAGAGCCTGGTGGGCTGCCGTCTGTGGGGTCGCACAGAGTCGGACACGACTGAACGACTTAGCAGCAGCAGCAGCAGCAGCAGTAACCTATAAGGGAGAAGAGTCTGAAAAAGAAATCATGGAATTCTGGATGTTAGAGCTGGAAGGAAACTTATTTCCTCATGTACAGTTGAGAGAGTAGATTCTTTAATAAAAAGAAAAGATAATCAACTTATCTATCCCAGATGATTTAGTTACCAGAGGACATGATGCCAAACCAGATAATTCTCTTGGAGTTCCTATAAACTCCATTGTTCTTTGATTTCATAATTCTGTGTTGGACACTAACCAAAAATCCCTACGAATAATCAGACTCCTGCTCCCCTCAGTGGCCTGAGAGAACCAGTGTGAATTGAGTGGGGACGATTGTGTAGAAGCTTACAGTCCTGTCACTTGACTGTTTTTTTATCTAGAATCTTCCCTTTTTGGCATCAGCTAACATAGGAAGTGGTAATGCTATTATCTGTAGATTCAGCCAAATCACCATTTCCTGATTCTAATGTTCAACAACCACTTTTGAATCCTCCCCCTACTTCCTCTCTGCTTCAGTTTGAGGTTCAAAAGCATCCAGGAACTAAATTAGTACCTAGCTGAGCAGAGTGGGGCCCTGATACCCTTGTGGTTCCGCTGTTCGTTAATCTGCTATAACGCAGGCACATTACTTCTCCAGTGAGGCCTCAGACTGGGCCTTTTCACTGTATGTTACGGGGTTGCTAAAGTCCCTTCCAGCTCTGAAATTCTGAGATTCTGTCAGGATTCTGAAAAGAGAATCTAATGGACTAGCTACTTTTGGCAAGAAGAATGTGTCATACAGCCCTATGAATCTCTTCTTAGCCCAAATCTTGTTTGTTTGTTTGTCTTTTTCAGAGCACTGTACTGAAACAGTATAAGACATCAGAAAAGCAGGGTGACTGGTAACTGAAGTCTGCCAGTCTCATATGAATTGGCAAGTGGACTCAGAGGATGCGGGCATCAAAGTGGCCAGAGCAGCTCTTTGCCAAGGCTGAGTGGAGGTCAAGGGGAGAGACTGTGGGCTCCTCCTTTGATACTGCTACATGTCTTTTTTCTTTTCTTTTTTTTGGCCCTACCATGAGTCATGTCAGAGAAGGCAATGGCACCCCACTCCAGTACTCTTGCCTGGAAAATCCCATGGATGGAGGAGCCTGGAAGGCTGCAGTCCACCGGGTCGATGAGGGTCAGACACGACTGAGCGACTTCACTTTCACTTTTAATTTTCATGCATTGGAGGAGGAAATGGCAACCCACTCCAGTGTTCTTGCCTGGAGAATCCCAGGGACGGTGAGCCTGGTAGGCTGCCGTCTATGGGGTCACACAGAGTCGGACACGACTGAAGTGACTTAGCAGTAGCAGCATGAGTCATGTGAGACCCCAGTTCCCCAATCAGGGATCAAACCTGTGTCCTCTGCATTGGGAGAGTGGAGTTAACCCCTGGACCACCAGGGAAGTCCCTGATACTGCTACATTTCTCTCCGAGCCATTTTCTATCAGTTTAGCCTGAACTGGTCTCCTACTCAAGGCCAGTCCAGGAGGAATTGTATCCTGGTTTTGTTTCCAAAGGGAGTCCCACGTGGCATATTGGTAAAGAATCCACCTGCCAATTGTGGAAATGGGGGTTCAATTCCTAGGTTGGGAAGATCCCCCGGAGTAGGAAATGGCAACCCACTCCAGTATTCTTTCCTGGAAAATTCCATGGACAGAGGAGCCTGGCAGTCTACTGTCCATGGGATCGCAAAGAGTTGGACACAATTGAGCATGCATGGCACGCATTTGTTTCCAAATCAGGATAGAGGTGAGGAAGTCCTGCTGAGGCTCTCCAGTGGTAATCCCCACATTATCTGTTTTCAACTATAGAATCAGGGTTTGAAGTCTTTGTAACTAGCACTAGTAAGATGGAAAATTTACTTCCTGGGGCAGAATTCCACTGGAGATTGTAGAATTCTCCCCTATTAAGTGTAAGTAGGTACTGTCTTCTCCTGGGGACTTTGGAAATCCTCAGCCCTCTTTACCCAAGCATTTTCTCCCTGGGGGAAGATGTTGAAAGTTGGAGGTTAAATGACTTGCCCAAGGTCACACTGTTGGTGGCAGAGCAGAGATGAAAACTTCCACCAATCTTCCAAGTCCTTAATCTGGCTCTCACTGGGCCATGCCACAGCTGCTCCCCGTGAAAGGCACAGTTGCACCTCCTGAGGACACTGGACAGGGATGCCAGGTATTGATGTGTCTGCCGTTTCAACCCCTAGTGACCTTTTACATCCTGCAGCCTGCTCAGACTGTGGAGGAAGCAGCTCTGGAGCAGTGGGGGTTGCCATCTGCAGAGCTGCCCTGGTGAAGATAACAGGTTGTCTGTCAATGTATGAAGCCTATGTATGGCCCGGACCACAGAGCTTCCACAGGAGGAGAAATTAAACCTGTCTCACACACCAATCCCAGTGCTCTGATTACATTTACAGAGGTCATGGCCTGCATTCTGTCACCATGGAAACCTCTCATGCTGCCAGTGTGTCTTCTGTGTGTGTCGTTGATATTTAAAGGCAAAGTCACAGGCCCTATTGCCGAACTATCAGCTGCCAGGAGCAGTCGCTCTCCTTCACCAGCCCGAGTCCTGGTGCTTCATCCCAGAGATAAGAGATGGAGAGAAGGGTCAACCTGTCTGTACCAGGCAGGCCTCTTTAATAGAGCCAGGTTTGCAGGGAGGGGGGCTCTGGGACTCTGATATGGAGGTTTTGGTATAGCAGACATGGGGGAACCTAAAAGCACCCGACTTTGGCAGAATGCAAGCATCTCCTCACCACCCCGGTGCTGAGTAGAGCTCTTCTCTCTCTAATAACTTCCAAGTCATGAGCACATTTCAGAGCAGCCAGATGCAGCTGGGGGAGGCCCCTGTGCCTGAGTGCCCTTGGTGGTTTCGATTTTCTACATCTGGTAGCTGTGTGAATTGTGCTGATAACAATACCATTTATGAAGGATCCCTGCTTCTTCCAAAGACCCCACAGCACTGTCCTGGAAAAAGCTATCAGGGGAGTGACTTATCAGGAGTCCCAGGTGTTGGAAGAGGTAAATAACACCTGATTCAACAGAGTAAGAAAAGAACACAAGTGCTGACTTGGCTTGTGACCATCAGTTTTTTCTTTAGTCTCAAGACAATTATTTCCACACCATTGAATGGAGTGTAGATAACACCGGCACCTTAATAGACTGGGAGCAGAGGCTGTTTAGAGGAGATTTTAAGCACTGTGAGCATAAAATGAACATGAATATTCTGCAATATGCATCTTACAAGTTGTCATTAAGTGGATGGCCTCAGTGATTTGATGCAACAGGCTTTGATTGGAATATTGAGCTCTGAGAAAGGAAATTCTGCATCAATAGTCTCACGATGTGGAATATCACATAGTACTCAATAAGACGTGTCATTGTGTTGATAGCGCATATGCTAAAAAGTACAGCAGCAGATAATAATGGCTTGGCTCTCCAAAAGGAGCTTTTCTTTAGGAATTTACAGCCACTCTCTGAAGCTTCTCAATGTCCATGGAGGTGGAACATGGTATAACCTGAAATTACCACTAGGGAAATGGACTGGATCTATTTGATTTAATTTCTAATCTTCCAGATTATGGGAATCTCTTTATTTGCTCCTACATTTTCTATTTCTCGATTTCTTTATTTTTTCATCCAGTTTCTCATTCGCTTTCTTCTTTTCCAGTTTTCTTTTTTGCTTGTTTTATCCCTAGTCCGTCATCCCTTCCTCTCATCACCACGCCCCCCATCCCACCCCTGCTTTCGGTAGAGCTCAGTCCTGCAGCCTCCAGACTAAAGAGGCTACCAACTCCTGGGATGTCATCTGCCTTCTGATTGATTCTTTCTGGGGTCTGTATTTATAGTGATAATTTGACTTCTGCCACAGTGAGTGAAAAGAGGAGTTAATATCTCATGCCTTCAGATGAATGTTTTCCACATGTGACTTAGAAGCACTGCAAGTATTCTAGAATAGACAGGGCAGGGAAGAAATCTTTGGAGGTGGGCAGGGAGAATCTGCCTGCTGATTATCCCACTTCATTACAGCCTGGTGCCAAGGAAGCCAAGGCCACTCTTTTCATCTCTGTAAAGGCAAGTTAGCTTCATAGAAGAAAAACTCATCCTTGAAGACCAATGGCACCCATATCTTGGCCAGTCTCTCCTCTAATATATCTTTAGTGAGCAAGGAGGTTCAAATGAGAGATTATGGATGATTCAGGCATCAAGCACCTCCCAAGGCTATTTGTTGCAGGGGATGAAAGCAGAAATGATGATAATTGCTACCATATGTGAATCACCTACCATGTTGCAGGTGTTATAAACACAATATATATGAGGTCTTTGAATCCTCACAGCAACCTTGAAAGTGCTAATAGTGTTACCACTGTACAGATGAGGAAATCAAGGTATGGAAAGGACAGGTAGTTTGCCTGAGGTCATAGTAGGCAAGTAGCAGATATAAACAGAGGACAGTCTGACTTCAGGGCCACTATGCTCTATCACCTTTTTGGTGGGGTCAGGATTGAGTTTTGGGATACATATTCTGCAACATGGATGCAGAGTAGCATGTAATAATGGGGATATTGGATATTGAGGGATACTGAGGATTAAAAGCCGTTTCAGTATCATTCTCAACAAAGATAACGAGAACCCAAACCAGTGGTGATACTCAGGATTCCAAAGCCATTGTGAGCAGGTAAGATTGGCCAGATTGGTGGATATCTGGAATGGGGATGAGGAAGGGTCCAAGATGAGTCCTACATTTTGAGTTTGGATGATTGGACAAAAGCAGTGTCTTTATAATGGTTACAATTTATTGAGTGTATAACATACACTCTTATAGATGCCATCTTATTTAAGCTTTGTAATTACCCTGTAAGGTGGGGATTATGATACCTAATTTACAGATGAGGAAACTCAGACTCATAGAGCTCTGTCCAGAGGCTTAGAGCTGGTAGGTGGCTGAGCCAGAACTGGGACTCACATTTTTTTTAAGCTCATACAACTTTCACTGAACTTTGTTGACATTACAAGGATTAAGGGGACAGGAAATAAATTGGTCGAACTGTTCAGATATCCAGGTGGAAATGGGGAATAGAGATATCAATTAGAAGAGTAATCTACATAAAGGAGAAAGTTGGAGCAGTGGGAGAATGAAACCCTGTGGACTCAGAGAGCAAGGAGAGGAAATGGGAAAAGGCAAGTGTGAAACTTTGGTGAATACCTGTGACTAGAAGGTGAAATGAAGAGAGCCAAAGAAAGAGGCAGAGAAACAATAGGAAAGAAGAAAGAAGGAAGAAGACCAGGATAGGGCAATGCCAAGGAAGCTGGATGCCCAAGCAAGAGTAAGAGGCCAGTGCCACCCAACGCTGCAGACATAAGTTGGTAAGACAGAGCAAAGGTGAGAAGGAAAGAGGGCATTGATGCCCTTGAGAGAGTTGCTTCACTGGTGCAAAGACAGACAGGCAGACATGAGATTTGATGAGGGAAAGGAAGAAGAAAAGATGAAATTGGAGAAGGTCTCAGGGTCGAAGGAAGGTTTTTATTTGTGTTTTGTTTGTTTTTAGGATAGAGGAGACCAAGGATGTTAGCAGACAGAGGGAAAAGCTGAAGATGAAAAAGACTGTGAGAGTGAAGATCTAGAAGGTGGTAGGAGAGTGGGGATCAGGAATTCTGTGAAAAGAGGAGGAACAATCCACCTTTAGAAGATAAGAAAAAGTAAAGTCTAAAAATCAGCACAAGGACTGCGAGTACTGTCTTGTATGTGAAAGCGCATGGTTTACACTGGTAGAAAATGCTGTTGGAAGCTTCAGAAGTCCAAGGATGTTTAGGACATTTAGGACAAGGGTGTTTAAGAATACACATCTAGAAAAGAAAACATCAAAATGGACACGGACACAATTCTGAAGGAAAGGAAAGAACTTATTTGGGGGACCCAAAGGTCATTACACACAAGATGTCCACTAAGGGAAGGGTATTTTCACCCAGATTCTTGCATTGAAATAATCAGCCATTGCTGGCGTTATTTCTGACTCCAGGTAGTATGTCTGTTGGTATTTGTGAATATTGTTGAGTCTGGCTAGATTACATCAGTTCCTCTTAGTGTGCATCTTCCTCCAAGTATGTGTTGACCTGTGCCATGCAGGTTATTTCTCTCAGATTCCAGATAATAGCCTCTTCTCTCACCTTGAATCCCTCCTGCCCCTACCCTGAATTCTAAAACCCATAGTGAATTGAGGGAGGAGAAAGGGCAGAAATAAAGGAAGGGGCTTACAAAGCTTAAACTTTTGCTTTTTGAAATAAATGAAAAGATCAGTTCAACCTTTGCAAGGTTGCTTTCCTTCTATTATTAACCTTTAATTTCCTTAATCACCCCTAAAAGAAAGGGTTACTCCTTCCATAGTTTTCCAAAGTTATCATGTCTGCAAATATCTAGCCTAAAAAATTAGCTTTGGCCCCACCTGCTTCTCATGCAGATTAACCCCACAGACTGCCTGCGCATCCTACTCAGACAGTGCGCAGCCTCATCTGCTGCAGCTGACACTTTCTGTATGCACCCCCACCCCACCTCCACTTCAGATTCCCAAGAGAACCAATCAAAGCGAGAGAATGTCAGAGTCAGCAACCTCCGGTCTTTAGGGCCTGTGTTCAGCTCAGCAGTATCCATAGGGGATGTCTAATGTGGTCTAAGGGATAGGCAAAGAAGATTAAAAAAAAAAAAAACCCAATTGAGAAATACAGAGAAACAGAATAAAGGGAGAGATAGAAATATAAAGAACAAAGAGAGAAATGTTACCATTCAGATGCAGGGGGACCAACTATGACGGTTTCACAGAGCTGCTCAGTAATCTCTGGACTATGATTATCCATCTCAGGTGTTCAGTTGTACAGGAGCTTTGGACCAGCACTAGAGAACCAGGATTTTAGTATCAGAACCGCCTCTGGTGAGCTGGGTGGCCCTGGGCAGAGCACTAGGTCAGTTCCTCATCTTAAATTTGAATCACCTTGAAAATTCCTGAGTTTTAATAGTCTCTCATTCTGTTCCGAGCCTGGGCCTCACTGAGAACCTGTTTTGGAAATGTTCCCTGATACGATATGAGAACCTGTTTATTTTGTTGTATTAGTGCAAAGAATCTGGAAGTGTGAGCAGGGAGACCATCGAAGTGCATCATGTGCATAACAGGACCCTCCTAAATCAAAAGGTTAGCTAATTGGTAAAAATAAGGCTTCTGGCAAGCTATGAAAACCTTGTATCTTAAGGCCACTAAGCGAAGAGCCCAAGCAAGCATCTGTGTCCAGCTTCTCTGCCTCAAGGGTGCCATGAGGCTTGGTTTCCAGGGTCTTGCCAAGCATGCCGTGAGCCTGGTTCTTGGCACCAGCTGGATGCATCATCCCTCCTTCCACGGTCCTTAATGAAGTGTGCAGCTCTTGTCCTCATTAGGCCCCAGCATCGTCAATAAAAGAGTCAATAAACCCGGTTGATGGGGTTGGGACCAAGGGGCTGAGATGCAGCGGCCGCACATTCACAGGGCAGACGTCAGCTCGGCCGCATGTCGTGACCCAGAATCCAGGGATCAATAACCAACTCGGAATAAAGCCCAAGAGCTGCCCTCTGCAGTCTCCTCTCCAGACCCATTTCACCTGGGGCTGAGCAGTGCCAGCCAGCTCCTGCTTTGCTTGCAGTTGTTCCCGCCCCATGCCATTCTGGGTGCCAGATGCTTTTGTTTCTTCCTGACTGAACCCTCCGAACACCCCATGGATGCATATTTAGTGAGTGCCCACCTGGCACGAGAACATGAAGATGGCATCTCCAAGCAGCCGAGAGGCCAGCATGGGCCCTGTTTTCTGTGCCTTGTCTGCTGACAGTGTGGGAGGGGCCCCTGTGGACCAGGTGGTAGACTTTCTGCGTGTTGTGCTGTGGAGTCCATTTCAGCTGCTCTGCATCTCTTTAGATACCCTTATCTTATCTAATTACAAGGAATTTCAGATGAATTTCATGGCCTTTGCTCCAAAGAACCTCTTATCTGTGAGGGCCTTGTATTTTAACCTTGTCATTCTTTTGTTGTTAGCCTTTAAAGGGGAGATAGCTAAGAAAGGGATGCTAGGATCTTGCTGGAATTGGGTTTGGGGGGAGGGGAAGAAGAGGGAGGCAGACAGACCTGGGACTTGTGTATTCTGCTCCATCCCCCTGCCTGTGTGTGGAGACAGCTGGCTGCTTACTTCCATGACAGCCACATGGTACCCAGCCACACAAACAGGACCGGGGCAGCGACTCGTCTGCTGCCAACCTCTCCAGATCCCTTTGATATTTCCGACAGAGCAGTAAAAGACTCTTGACTATCACATTTTGCCTTGCCTCTCTCCACCTCCTCTAAGACTCCTCAGTGTGGTTTCCATGGCTACCCCCAATCAGATTTGGCTTCCTGCAAAATTGGATTTCAAAGAAGGACAAGGCTTCAAAGGAATTTGTCCATTTAACAGAATGTCATTAGGAGTGAGGCTGACTGTTGAACCAGGGTCCTCAGATGATTAAGGAGGGGCTGCACTCATGTGTGGAGGCAGGTTTCTGTCTGCAATGAGGAACCTTGATGCAACATGACAATGGCGTATTGGAATCTGCCACTCACCGCACACTACCCAACTGTGCACCTCCCTCTACTCCATGTCTCTGCACCCAGAATGGATGTAGAATATCTTTACCTTGAGTTTCTGCTGCTTCCCTTGGTATAAGTAAGCTATGACAGGCAGTGAGTCCTGATAGGATGTGCAATTACCAGAGTTTATTGCTTTTTATCAAACAACCCTTTAACTTGTAGCCTATTTCAGCATTTGACAAATACTCTTGAGGAAGGGAGGGAGGTTGTCAAATTTCCTCCCACTGTTGAGAGGAAAGCAAGGCAAAGTGCTGGGGTTACATATAGGAGGGACTGTGCTCCCCTTGCTCTTTAGCTCAGTTTTAGATTTAAGAAAAATTGAAACTGTAGTACACAGAGCTCCCTTTCCTTTTAACACATGTCATAGTACTCAGAAATGATTCCAGAGCAGCTACAATTTTATAGAAAGAGCAGTGAGTGTGGGAAAAATGCCCCAGTGGGGAACTGGTCTTACTCTGGAGCCTGAAGGAGGCAGCCTGCCCATGTTAACTTTCCCAGGGCAAGGACGCCTTGCAACAGGGGCCAGATTCCCCAGAAACTCTAGCCAGCCTCTGTCCCCTACACTTCCACCCCAATTACTGCAACTGGTAGGTGAGTCAGGTGACCGTGAAACCAAGGCATCATTCCTCTTCAGGTTGCAGCACTTAGATGTAGGCTCAAAGCCGCTGGACCCTTTAAAGGATCAAGCCCCAAACTTGAAACTATCTCTGGAGGGAAAGCTATGCCTGGAGGCAGGAACTGCTTCCAGGAGTCCTCTGGACAGTTTCTCCTTGCCCCCCATCCCCACATCCACGGTTCTGTCATTATTTCCCCCGAGGTTACTGTAAAAGCCACTTCACCCATCTTCTCTGTTTCCTTTCTCTTACTACTCCCAATCCTTTCCACGTATTCTAGTGTACATACAATCTGATAACAGAAACTCTATTTTTTACAAAGGAGGAAACTGATAGAGGTGAAGTGAGAAGTGCAGGGGCTCAGGTTAGCTCACTCCCCGTCTCAAAATTTGTCTGTGGCTCTCAGTGTCCACTCAAATGAGTTCAGAATCCTCACCCTTTCAAGTTCCTTCACAGTAGAACTTCAGTTTTTCTTGACAACTGTAATTTCCCTACACCAGCCAGAAGCTGTCCTTAAGCAGGAGAAGGCTTTTCCATCTTTGTTCACTCTTGTCCTTCCACCTGCCCCCTTGCCCCTTCAAAGTGTGGTGTCTTCAGAGCCATCTCATATGCCACATGCACCACTAAACCTCACACACATTTTCCCTCCTTTTCTATATTCATCTCCCTCCTTGTATCACCCATGGCACGTTATACTTTTTTCATGATACTTGCCCTATACTTAAAAAAAAAAAAAAAAAAAGAAACAAACTTAAGATAACTGTGGATTCACAGAAGTTGTGATAAATAATCCAGAGTGGTCCTGTTTCCCCAGGTAACATTGTGCAATATCACAGGATATCACAGCTAGGACACCTGACACCTACATACTCTGAATGAGAAGGAAGCCCACTTTTGTTATCTTGTCCTTTACTTTCCTGCCTTTTAAACTCTTACAGGGAAAGGGCTGGATGCTCCTCTCCTTTAGCTTTCTCTCTGGGTTACCGCTTCTTTTTCCTCTCATCCTTTTAGCCTTAGGGAAGGAAGGGATACTTTGCCTCCCTGTTTCCAGTGCAGCGGGACTGCTTTGATTCTCCCTGAAGTTGGTGACTTGAGATTATTTATTGGGACTTATGATCATTCCCTCCAACAGCCCTGGTTTGCCTGACCAACGGTTCTGCCCTGGTTTTCCGGGCTTGGATTCGCGAACTGGGCCGGGAATGACTGCGGCCCGTCTTGGCGGGGACTGACCCTGTCCTCGGATTCCGCCTCCTCGCGCCTCATTTCGGCCCCACGGTGGCTTCTCCACCTGCCGGCGAGGCCTGCGGTCCGGAGCTTAGAATGGGGAGCTCCCGGGGGCGAGGTGCCTGGAGTCGCGTCGCGTCTTTGTTTTGACAGGGAATGGGGGCCGCGGGGCGGGCACCTCCTCCCTGGGGCGCGGGAGCAGGGGCGCGGGCCCCGCTCACAGGTGTCGCCGCCGCCCAGGCGCCCCGCCCGCCGCGCGCCGCTTCCTGAGCGCGCCCCGCCCTGCGGCTCGGCCCCGCGGCGCCGGCGACTGAGGGCCAGGTGCCGCCGCAGCCGCCCGCCCGCCAGTCCGCCCGTCCGGCCCTCTCCCGCCGCCCGCCACATGCAGGCCGCCGCCGCCCTCCCCGAGGAGATCCGTTGGCTCCTGGAAGGTAACGCCCCGCTGGCCCGGGCGCCGCCGAGCCCGCCGGGAGTCGCACGTGCCGAGCCGGCAGCAGCCGAGACGCCAGCGGCTCCCCGGCCTTCCCCGTCGGCTCCCTCCCGCCTTGTAGAAGCTCGAGGCTGCTGCCGGAGCCCTGACTCTGCAGAGCCAGCTGTTCACCCCTCGCTCAGGGGTCCCTTTCACTCCTAGTAACACATTTTCTTGTTCCACGAGGCGTTTCCACTTCCCACTTAGCCTCCCGGCTTCTCAGCAAGTTCTGGCCGGGTTCAAGGTCCCCGGGCCGCCGTAGCTGGCCTTCAACCTGTCCCTTTCTCTTCAGGACGCCCTGCGTCTGTGGGTTACGCGCTGGCCCCTCTCTAGCCCTGACTCTGTCCCTTCACAGGGAACCCTAACCTTCGCTCTTAGAGCTCCCCACGGTCTCACGGGGCTGTTAGGGCTCATGGGCTCCTGTGGGCCAAGGCCTGGACATCCAGACCTCAGGCCCCCTTCACCCGCCCGCAGACTCCCTCTTGCCCCTGGGCGGCGGATCCCAGTGTTACATCTCCTGCCTTTCTAGAAGTGCCCCACTGTGGTGTGTTCACCCTCAAACCATAGAGCCCATCAGTCCTTGTAAGAGTTAAGGCCATAGTCACTAACAACACATCCCGCTGTAACACTCCAGAGACACTTTTTGCTAATGGGCAAGATCTGCTTGCCTCCCACTTTTCCTGGTGAAAAGGTATTAATAATTTGCTTTTCCTGTAACCGACCTTCCTGGAAGGATGGGGACCTGGAATCTGTGTTTGCATAAGGGTCCCAGGAGGAAACTGCTCAGAATTAAGCCTTTTGGCATCGAGGTGACGTTTTTGACACATACTTAACAGATGGCCTGTTTTCGGCAGGTCATACTTTTGGCAAGCAGTATTTTTTTTTCTCTTCAGTTTCTCTCAGTTTAATTGGTTTTATATCTCCATTACCATGTTATCTTGGTATAAATGCCTCCTAATCAAATATTTGGCAAGTCTTTTCAGTCTGTTTGTAGTGCTGTTTCCATTCTGGGTTGCTTCCATAAAAGCTGTCAACTACGTATTTCTTATGAGGTGAAGTTTCCAAAATTTATTTTGCTTGCTACCTGAGTAAATCTAAATTTTCAGAATAGAAAAGTATTTGTGGGGTAGAAGAGCATCATCTGGATGTCTAGAAGGAATCCAGCCTTTCCGTCTGCTGTTGGCTCAATAATTCCAAATATAAAGAGAGTCTGTACTGTGGTTTCCAGGAGAGAAGGAACTGTGGCAAAAAGTTTCATTCTGCCTTGCAGTTGAAGATATAAACAGATTCTTTTTATTGATATCTGTCATTTGTTGAGAGGAAACCTGTTTTACAAACTAGTTGAACTATACTTACATTTTGTTTACAGCCTTGATAGAAAATTCCTTTTTATTTTCAGAGGCTTACAATGACATCCACTCCTTCAGCATTTTTGATGTGCAGTTCTTTATTGTTCAAAACTGACACTTTGGTAAACAACTCATTTCTGCACCTGCCACCTTCCTTTAGTTTAGATTATTTTCTTGTTAGCTGACTGTTTTTAATTGAAGTCTTCAGATCTCCTCCTAAAGCAGAACCTTTGTTTGCTGACAAGTAGAGCAGAGTATGAATGGAGATTAATTGCATGTCACATACTTCTGTATCAAACTTGCTGTGTCTTAACAATCTCTCTTGGTGCTCAGGTCTTTGGAATATATAGAACAATCCAAGATTAAATTCTAAGGAGCTATGTTGGTTAATGTATTACTTTAAAGCCCCCTTTTTTTTAAAGTGTGTAATTAGAGCCTGAATCTGAAGTAGAGAAAAAAATGTGAACGTGGAATTCAACCAATAATTCTATTGAAAAATGTTTGAAGAATATACTTTTGAAAGGTTTGTGTAATCATAGCAACATATTGGTTGTAGGTTTTGTTTTTTATGGAACACGCTCTCTGTTGTAGACCAACAGAATTATTCACTGTACTACAAACAGTTTGTAAATATTAGAAACCCGTAATGGCTACCAATTTATCATCTGTTGCTGTTTGTCTTCCCCCACCCACCCCCACACACACTTTTTAAGGTTAACTGCTGACAATGAGAAAATACGTAGGTCCTGATCTCTATATTGTTACTCAGTGGAGGGAGTCGTAGGGTGAGAGTGCTGCCACAGGCTGTGGGGGTGGAGTTCCCACAATGAATTACTACTTTCATAAACCAAGGCATAAGCATTTGCACAGTGATTTAGTGCTGGCCATCACAGCCGTAACTTTAGCATTTATTTATTTATAACTACAAGAGCATAAATGACAGGGGCGTTTTTTGACATAATGGGTGTGCTTTGAAAAATAAGAAATGCAAAGCATTATGAAAGGTTTATGCCGGATTTTGCATAATGAAGGGAACAGAAATGCTGAAGGTCTAACACTAATTTTGTTTAAGGATAAAATTTTAAACATTTGACCAAGAAACTCCACTCCTAGGAATCTGTGTTAATGAAAGTAAAGAACATGAAGTATATATTTTTGTTTGTTTGTTTTAGTGGCTAAGTTGTGTTCAACTCTATGGACCGTATAGCTCCTCAGGCTCCAGAATACTGGAGTGGCTTGCCATTTCCTTCTCCAGGGGATCTTCCTGACTCAGGGATCAAACCTGCTTCTCCTGCATTGGCAGGTGGAGTCTGAGTCACCTGGGAAGCCCGTAGTATATGTACCAGGATGCATAGTAAGTGCCCATGAGTTGGGAGAAGTCAGGCGATGATATCTTGTGGAATCATCCATCTTACTGAATATTTTGTAACCATTAAAAAGGGTGAGGTGGATCTTTATATATTGGCTTAGGAAGTGTTGATAACGTATTTTTGAGACTAAAAAGCAAGATGCACAACAGTATAAATAACATACCATTTTTGTTTGAAAACAACCCCCCCCAAAAAAAATACCCCATATTTGATATATATTTGTGTAAGCCTAAGAAGGAGTAAGAAAGAATACACACCAAGCTCCCAAATTGGTTCTCTAGGGAGGGGAAAGAGAAGGTTGGGGAGAGAGGTTATTACTTTTATTTCATACATCTTCATGTTGTTTGAACCATGACAATGACCATGCATTACTTTTGTAATCAGGATAAAACAACCAGTAAGACTATTTAAAAGGAAAAGGAACAAAGGACAAATAGAAGCTTGGAGAGGTCAGAGTTCCAAAGGACCATGAACCAGTATTGTGATTATGCTTTTTTGTTTTTAGTACTAGAGATGTGTGGAAGGTGGGGATTCCCCCCACCCCCTTTTTTAATGCTATCTTGGGTTTTGGGCAAATATTAAAGCAGTGAGAGATTTCTAGAGTAACTCAGGAACCATCTTCCTCAGATTCTGTCAGGTTCTCATATAGAAATAGTAACTAGTCTATTTCAGCAAATAAGTACCTTATAGATAAGTAAAGTGAAGGACATTTACTGCCTTATTGAAAGAGGAAGAAATATTCAGGTCTATTTTCAAATAATCAGGCTTCAGGAGTAGAAGTTATCATTTTGTTTTTGCACTGTGATAACCACACTGAAAACAAAAACAATGGCGTGCTGACAGTTTGCATAGTCTTTGTTTCACAGATACAAACGTAATCAGTTCTTCCTTGTCTTTCTCGTATCACTTTTGAAGTCAGCAGCACAAGAGGCAGGTGTAAAGGAAATAGAATAAATATTTCTTTGGTTCATAATTTGTCCTGTGTGATGGAATGGAGCTTACTGAGTTTAATAGGTAATAAGTATCTACAAGGTACCTAAATCCTGCTCAAACATGGATTAGAGCCAAAATAACATCCACAATTCAGCTGCATTTAGTAGCAATTGTTGCATTAATGCTGATTTTGACATGCCTATAGTTACTTTTTTTAAACTTCCTTGGAAAGAAGTCATTAATCATTTCATTCCAGGTTGTTCTCCAGTTTTGTATTGGTCGATGTAGCCAACCGTAAAATCTTTTTCAATATAGTAAAATTCCAACTCTGTGGAACTCACAGGAGTGAGTTGTGCTGGATAGCTGAAGATGTTCTCTTTAAACATTATTTTTATTATAAACATTGGTGATCAAATTTTTTCTCAGATTCTATAGAAACTTCTCACACTTCCTCAACCAAACAGTCTGCATTCAAGAGGACCTCCTCTGAATACTTTAACTCGGAGTTGTTACGGTGAATATCAATTATCATACTTTATAGAGATATATTAAGTTATTTAGAGACTTTTTTTTGCCGTAATTGCCACTGGACTGCTTTGTGAATGTCTGTGTCTGTTTTATACTTTAATTTTTATCATTGTTTCCTACAGTTAGACCAGGCCTATCACTTTGTACTGTTCTCAGTGTATCTGTATCCCCCATGCTCTAGAAACATTAGATAATTAAGTTCGTTGGAATTAAGTTATGTGTAAAAGAAAATACGAAGGTCTGTCTTGATGAACACGGTACCCAAACTTTAGGTCCGTACTTTGTGACTTATACATTGGCTGCTCACAGTCTTTTTTGCTTAATTTCTTAATACTGGGTTGTCTTCTGGATAAATGGCGGTACTGTTTGGCTAAATTCTGAAACGTATGTGACCATACTTCTATTTCTTTCTTTTTTTTTAACTAATTTTTTTTTGGCTGTGTGAGCCCTTCATTTGTGATGCTCAGGCTCTCTAGCTGTGGGGCACAGGCTTAGTTGTCCTGCTGCACGTGGGATCTTAGTTCCCTAGCCACGGATTGAACCCACATCCCCTGTATTGGAAGGCAGATTCTTAACCCCTGAACCACCAGAGAAGTCCCTTATTTCTTTTTTATGCTAAATTTTTTGGTTATAAAAATAGTATTGCTCACGTAGAAGATTTAGAAAACAGTCACCCATAGTCAACAACTGTTAAATTTCCATGCATATTTTTCAGTTTTTATTATTTGTACAGACTTTATTTTTTTTTAATATGAAAAGATGTTTTATTATTATTTTACTATATAACATATTAGTGAATACACCCAATTGTATCTTCTCAAAAGGCAAATGAGATCCAGGGTAACATTCCTCTTTGATTCCTGAAAACATTAATATCATCTGTCTTTTGGAGGATTCAGTGTCCTACGACGTCTGTGATACTGTCCACGAGGATACCAATGGTGCTTAGTAGTAAAGAACATTTTACTGAGTTGTTCTATCATGGGTCCTTGCTCTAAGTGTTCGCTTTTTTCTTCTAATCTGGTTTTCAGTACTAGATCATGTGTTTCTTCATTTTTATGCACTGGATCTGGCTGAGGGATAGGCAATTATAGTCATCTGGGCTGCTACTCACTGCGAACCCGCCATCTTTTGTACAGACTTTAAAAGTTGGGACATATTGTGTGTATAGTTTTGTATACTGATTTTTCCACTTACTGTTTTTCACTTGCTATGGTCACCTGAGCATCTTCTTAGATCACTCACGTTCTTTTTTTTTTCCCTTTGAGTGATTTTAAAGTTATACATCCTGGTTTTATTTCAGATAGTTTTACCCTTATAGCTAAAAAAAAAACAAACAAAATGAACCATGTCCCTTTGATTAGCAATGTTAAGAATGAAACAGTATCTTCTACTCTTTCCTCCAATGTGAAATGTGACATGGCTTATATAATCTGAGATTTTAGATTCAGAATTATTAATGTTTTTATTGTGTATATTAGGTTATAAGAATTCTTTTGATATTTGCATAATATTTAAAACCATAGCTATAATGATATTTTGGATAGTTTATATTTAATGAAATATAATGATATTTTTGTTTAACTTGTTTATTGCATACTTTTTGTACCATGGCTTTTTCATTCTTGAGCTCTTTATCTCTTAGATATTTAGACTTTGCTGGACGGGTAACCATGGCCACATGTAGCTATTTAAATTATCTAAAATTAAATAAAACCAAAGCAAATCTGTTCCTCAATTATGCTAGCTACATGTCAGCTACTCAGTAGCCACAGAGGCTGCTGTATTGGATAGTACAGAAAGCCCTAGTAGATGACGATTGCGACTGTGATGCTGAGTGGATTTTTCAGGAAGGGGTTTGATACTACACTTGCTGAGTGCCTCTGAGTTTGAGTATGTGTCTATCTAGTTTCATATAAACTTAGCTGTGGGAATGAGGTTCTAGGATCCATTCCTTTCCCTTCCTCTCAACTTAACCTCTCAAAGTTTTACCCGTATCTCCTGGTCTTCAATTTTGTGGAGGAGAAGTCTGATGCCAGCCTGATATATTTATTTTATAACCCATCCCTCCCACTGCCTGCCTGCATGTTTATAGGATATTTTTCTTTGCTCTCAAAAATGTCACTGGATAAATTCAAAGTTAGACTTTTTGATTATTTTTGCCTGGTATGTAGTGAACCCTTTTGATCTATAGTCTTAAGGTCTTTAACATGAGAAAGTTTTTTCTATTGTCAGTGCTTTTATTCTGTTACACTAGGGTTTATATTGTAAATATATTGGGCCCCGATTTATTCTCTGTGTTTCATCTCTTTTATTGTCTCATCTGTCACTGATTTGATTGTAGTTTTAAATTCAGCATTTATTTATTTAAAAAAAATTTCCATGTGTTCTTTCCACACCATTCATTGTTTTGTTTTCATTACATCTGTAAATCTGGCTTATAGACATAATGACATTTTGGATGTTGTTGGAAATATGAATAGAAAAATTTTAAACATTTCTGTTCTTTAATAATAAGGCTACTTCAGAGGAGACATTTTCTGTAGTTCTTCAAGATATTTTTCTTTTTGAAGGTTAATATTTTCTCATAGATCCTGTATATTTTCTTTGTGGTAAGTTTTGTTGTTTGGTTCAGTTTCTCAGTCATGTCTGACTCTGTGCGACCCCATGGACTGCAGCATGCCAGGCTTTCCTGTCCTTCACCATCTCCTGCAGTTTGCTCAGACTCATGCCCATTGAATTGGTGATGCCATCCAACCATCTTGTCGTCTGTCGTCCCCTTGTCCTCTTGCCTTCACTCTTTCCTAGCATCAGGGTCTTTTCCAGTGAGTCAGCTGTTCTGATCAGGTGGCCAAAGGATTGGAGCTTCAGCTTCAGCATCAGTCCTTCCAATAAATATTCAAGGTTGATTTCCTTTTAGGATTGACTGGTTTGATCTCCTTGCTGACAAAGGGACTCTCAAGAGTCTTCTCCAGCACCACAGTCAGAAAGCATCTATTCAGTGCTCACCATCTGAGCCATCAGGGAAGCCCATGCCAACTCTTCAGTTCAGTTCAGTTCAGTTCCTCAGTCGTGTCCGACTCTTTGCAACCCCATGAGTCGCAGCATGCCAGGCCTCCCTGTCCGTCACCAACTCCTGGAGTTCACTCAGACTCATGTCCATTGAGTCAGTGATGCCATCCAGCCATCTCATCCTCTGTTGCCCACTTCTCCTCCTGCCCTCAATCCCTCCCAGCATCTGAGTCTTTTCCAATGAGTCAGCTCTTCGCATAAGGTGGCCAAAGTACTGGAGTTTCAGCTTTAGCATCATTCCTTCCAAAGAAATCCCAGGGCCGATCTCCTTCAGAATGGACTGGTTGGATCTCCTTGCAGTCCAAGGGACTCTCAAGAGTCTTCTCCAACACCACAGTTCAAAAGCATCAATTCTTCAGTGCTCAGCCTTCTTCGCAGTCCAACTCTCACATCCATACGTGACCACAGGAAAAACCATAGCCTTGACTAGACGGACGTTTGTTGGCAAAGTAACGTCTCTGCTTTACAATATGCTATCTAGGTTGGTCATAACTTTCCTTCCAAGGAGTAAGTGTCTTTTAATTTCATGTCAACTCTTAATTGTATGCAAACTCTTAGTTGCAGCATGTGGGATCTAGTTCCCTGATTAGGGATCGAATGCATTGGGAGCACAGTCTTAGCCACTGGACCACGAGAGAAGTTCCTATCTCATTGAATTTATGAGAAATAAAGGACTAAATATTTGAAAAGAAGTTAGAATAATATCTAGAATGTATTATACACCATATGTTTGGTAAATAAAATTTTAAAAAAAGTTTTTTTCTTTGAGGAAGTCCTGTTGATCTCTCTTCCTGCAACTGCTTCACCACAGGAAAACTTATAGGCCTTTTGCTTGGGTCAGTGGGTCATCCTTGCTCCTCCAAATTAGAGGAGGTTTGTAGGGGTTCTTTCAGGATGTTCTTCATTTCCTTCCTTAGATCAGAACTTTTTGGAGGAAGGAAAGAGGAAGTTAGCTTCCTTGCTAACTTAAGAAAGACATGTGTTCCTTACCTTGTTACATAGAATGCTTTGTACGCATGTGTGTTTCTGTAAATAGTATTTTTGCATTATTTCTCAGTTAAAAAAAAGGTTCAATCTTTCCCTTCTCCCTTTCTATTTTAATAAACAGAATTTTTTTAATTGGTAGAAATATTTTAGTTTCATTATGGGTATGTCCTAGATGTTAGCTGGGCTGCCCAGGCCTTTTGAACTCTGCTGTGTGTGTTTAGTCGCTCAGTCGTGTCCAACTCTTGTGACCTCATAGACTGAGGCCTGCCAGGCTCCTCTGTCCATGGTATTCTCCAAGCAAGAATACTGGAGTGGGTTTTCACTTCTGTCTCCAGGAGATCTTCCCGACCCAGGGATTGAACGCAGGTCTCCTGCACAGAAGTCAGACTCTTTACCGACTGAGCTATGAGGGAGTTCAGAACTCTAGGCAAGATCTATTCCTCATTGTGGGAACCCAAATATCTCCTCAAAATCTGAAGAATTCTCAAGGGGTGTGCATTCTCAAGGTTACCTTTCCTTCCAGGTTCCCCTGCTTCCATGGTTCCCAAATGGGGTGGTTTTGTCCCTCAGGGGGCATTTGGCAACACTTGGAGACATTTTTGTTGTTGTCACAACTAGGGAAGGTGCTATTGGTAGCTAATGGGTAGAGGCCAGTGATGCTGTTCAACTTCCTACAATGCATTGGACAGCTCTACAGCAAAGAATTATCAAGCCCCAAATGTCAGTAGGGCCAGGGTTGAGAAACTGTGGCCGTGACATATATCCTTGTCTTCAATTTCCACAAAGTCCTGTCCACATGAAGTCCCTGTGAGTGTCAAAAACATCACTGCAGAGTCAGGGGGTACAGGGAGAGGGAGGAAGGGTTTCCATGGCAGTTATGCAAAATATTTCATATTGAATATTAGGCATTCCTGTTCCTGAACTCCCTTTTGCCAATCCAGTCATGAGACAATGCCCTCTGGCCTTTCACCTGATGTAGTTCTCAGCCTTATGCTTTCTCACTGGCACTTTCTCCCTGTATCCTGTCTGGAGCAAAACAAACAAAAAAAAGGTTTTTTTCTCTTGCCACACAGAAAGGTGGTTTCACTGTCTGTTTATTGGTTTAGGCTCCCACTAACACCCACACACAGAAAGAAACAGGTTACTTTGCCAAACAATGGTGATTCTCTTCCTAAGAGGAATTCTAATGCTGTTAAGAGAATAACGTTTTTAACTCATTATATAAGTGTAATACTTAAACAATTTTTAATCACTTTAAATATAGGAAAAATAAGATAAATTTCAAGTTCTACCATCATCGGAGAATCTTAACATATTGACATAACTATAATAGATCTAATTTTTCACATTATGAACCATTACACTGTACAGAAATCCTATAATTTCTGCTACATTTATTCATATTTATTTCCCCTGTGTTTCCAAGTTCACTGCTTGCTTTTTCTGGTTTACCAGTGCTGCATTATAGGTTAGGTGATTCTAACAGATGGCTTTTCAGGTTTGGAGTCTTTGAGTTCCACTGTTTAATTTTACTATCCAGTTTTTACATGGAAGATAGGACAGATGTAGGCTCAGAAACAGAGTGGTCTTAGTATCCAGAGAGCAAGCTTTCCTGAAAGCTTATGGCTTTGATAAAATTATTTATGAATTACTTAAATTTCATCTAGGATCTCCGTCTAACATTGTTGATATTCTAATATTAGTATGTTATGGGGGAAATAAAATTTTTATTCACATAATAGGAGCTTTGCTAAGATGTATCCAATGGCACATATTTATACATACACCAATGTGATAGTTAAGTTGGAATTAATTAAGGTACTGTATATTATAAATCAAATATGAGAAGTGTCCTGGGAACTTAGAAAGTTATAGACAATCTCTCTTTACTGCATTGTAATAAATTTCCTTAAAATCACCCTCCCTTTAAAATAAATTTTCCTTTTTGATAGCACTTTGTGTGAGCCTCTTCATCCATTGATCCCTCCCTCTTCTTTTCTTCCTTCCCAGTACTTTATTAAGATGTGATTAATGTATATAAAATGCACTAGCGTTAAGTGTTACAACTGAATGACTTTCATATATGTATACACCTGTGTGACTACAACTCACATCAAGACATAAACACTTCCATCTCCCAATAAAGTTCCTTTCCAGTTCTGGAATTTCATAAATCAGTATGATCTCTTTTGTGTCTGTCCTCAATATAATATTTTTGAGATTCATCCATGTTGTTCTGTGTATCATTTATCTATCCTTTTGCTAAGTAGTAATCCATTGTGTGAGTATTCCGTTGTTTGCTTATTCATTTTTCTTCTGATGAACAATTGAATTGTTCAGTTTTGGGTTACTATGATTATAGCTGCTATGAGAATTCTTGTATAACTTTTTTTGTAACATAAACACTCATTTCTCCTGAATAAAGATCTAGGATGGAATTACTGGGTCTTATGGAATGCTGCTGCTGCTAAGTCGCTTCAGTCGTGTCCAATTCTGTGCGACCCCATAGACGGCAGCCCACCAGGCTCCCCCGTCCCTGAGGTTCTCCAGGCAAGAACACTGGAGTGGGTTGCCATTTCCTTCTCCAGTCTTATGGTATAAATACATTTAATTTTATTGGAAACCAGTTTCCCAAAGTGATTATAACCTCTTTTACACTCCCACCAACAGTATATGAGAATTACAGTTACTCCATTTCCTCACAAACTCTTGATGTTGTATTCTTTATTTTTAGGTATTCTGGTAGGTGTTATGGTCCATATATTTTTTAATTACAAAAATAACTTATGAATACATTTTTACTGTAGAATATTTGTACAACATAAAAGAATATAGATTACTTGACCTAGCCACAGCAATCAGAAAAGAAAAGAAAAAATAGGTGTCCAAATTGGAAGGGAAGAGGCAAAATTGTCATTATATGCATATGAGATGATATTATATATAGAAGATCCTAAAGACTCCACACTAAAACTATTGGAATAATAAATGAATTCAGCAAGGTTGCGGGTTACAAGATTAATATACAGAAATCTTTTGCATTTCTTTATACTAACAATGAACTATGAGAAAGTGAAGAACAATTGCATTTAATACTGTGTCCAGGGACTTCCCTGGTGGTGCAGTGGGTAGGAATCTGCCTGCCAGTGCAGAGGACACGAGTTCAATCCCTGGTTCAGGAAGATTCCACATGAGCACCTAAGCCCATGCTCTGTAACTTCTGAGCCCACACCCTAGAGCCTGTGAGCCACAACTTCTAAAGCCCATGCATTCCAGGGCCCATGAGCTGCAAATACTGAGCCTGTGTGCTCTAACTACTGAGGCCTCTGTGTCCTAGAGCCACACACTGCCGCTGCTGACCCTGCGTGCTGCAACCACTGAAGCCCGCATACCTGGAGCCTATGCTCTACAACAGGAGAGGCCACCACAATGAGAAGCAACTAGAGAAAGCCCATGCACAGCAATGCAGACCCGGTGCAACCAAAAAAAATTTTTAATCAATTAAAAAAATTGTGTACAAAAAATACCTAATAAACCTAATCAAGGAGGCGAAAGACCTATGTGCTAAGAACTATACCACATGGGTAAAGGAAATTGAAAATGATTCAAAGAAATGGAAAGACATCCCATGACCTTTGATTGGAAGAATTAGTATTGTTAAAATGGCCATGCTACCCAAAGCAACATACAGATTCAGTGCAATCCCTGTCAAACTATCCATGACATTTTTCACACAATTAGAACAAATAATCCAAATGTATATGGAATCATAAAAGACCCAGAATTTCCAAAGCAATCCTGAGGAAAAAGAACAAAGCTGGAGGCATAAACCTTCCCAAACTTCAGACAATACTTAAAGCTACAGTAATTAAAACAGTGTGGTCTTGGCACAAAAACAGACATATAGATCAATGGAACAGAATAGAGAGCCCAGAAATAAACACATACTACTTATGGTCAATTAATCTTTAACTAATGAGGCAAGACTATACATTGGAGAAAAGACAATCTCTTCAGCAAGTGGTGTTGGGAAAGCTGGCAGCCTCATGTAAATCAATAAAGTTAGAATACTCCCTCACATACACACACACACAAACTCAAAATGGCTTAAAGACTTAAATATAAGGCATGACATCATAGGACTCCTAGGAGAGAGTATAGGCAAAACATTTTCTGCAACTGCTGAGCCTGTGTGCTGCAACCACTGAACCAACTGAAGCTTCAGTGGTTGCAGCACACAGGCTCAGCAGTTGCATGAGCCTGCAATTGCAGCAATGTTTTCTTAGTTCAGTCTCCCAAAGCAATAGAAATAAAAGCAAAAACAAATGGGTCCTAATCAAACTTAGCATTTGCACAGCAAAGGAAACCATAAACAAAACAAAAAGACAGCCTATAGACTGGGAGAAAATATTTGCAAATTATGTGATCAACAAGGACTTAATTTCCAAAATATACAAACAGCTCATACAACTCAATGTCAAAAAAACAAACAACCCAATTGAAAAATGGGCAGAAGAACTAAACAGGCATTTCTCCAAAGACATCCAGATGGCCAAGAGGCACATGAAATGATGGTCAATATTGCTAATTATTGTTGTTGTTGTTTAGTCTCTAAGTTGTGTCCAACTCTTTGCGACCCCATGGACTGTAGCCCACCAGGGTCCTCTGTCCATGGGATTTCCCAGGCAAGAATAAACTGGAGTGGGTTGCCATTTCCTTCTCCACGGGATCTTCCCAATCCAGGGATCAAACCTGTGTCTCCTGCATTGGCAAGTGTATTGTTTACTGCTGAGCCACCAGGAAAGCCCGCTAATTATTAGAGAAATGCAAATCAAAACTACAGTGAGCTATCACCTCACAGCAGTTAGAATGTCTATCACTAAAAAGTCTACAATAAATACAGGAGAGAGTGTGGAAAAAAGGGAACCTTCCTACATTGTAGGTGGGAAGGTAAATTGGTGTGGTCACTGTGGGAAACAATACAGAGGCTCCTTAAGAAACTAAAAATAGAACTGCCATATGATCCAGCAGTCCCATTCCGAGGCATATATCTAGATAAGACGAAAGCTCTGATTTGAGAAGATATACACAAGTTCCAGAAAAACATCTATTTCTGCTTTATTGACTATGCCAGAGCCTTTGTGTGGATCACAGTAAACTGTGGAAAATTCTGAAAGAGATGGGAATACCAGACCACCTGACCTGCCTCTTGAGAAACCTGTATGCAGGTCAGGAAGCAAAGGTTAGAACTGGCCACGGAACAGACTGGTTCCAAACAGGAAAAGGAGTACATCAAGGCTGTCTATTGTCACCCTGGTTATTTAACATATGCAGAGTACATCATGAGAAACGCTGGGCTGGAAGAAGCACAAGCTAGAATCAAGATTGCCGGGAGAAATATCAATAACCTCAGATATGCAGATGACACCACCCTTATGGCAGAAAGTGAAGAGGAACTCAAAAGCCTCGTGATGAAAGTGAAAGAGGAGAAAGTGAAAAAGTTGGCTTAAAGCTCAACATTCAGAAAACGAAGATCGTGGCATCTGGTTCCATCACTTCATGGAAAATAGATGGGGAAACAGTGGAAACAGTGTCAGACTTTATTTTTTGGGGCTCCAAAATCACTGCAGATGGTGACTGCAGCCATGAAATTTAAAGATGCTTACTCCTTGGAAGAAAAGTTATGACCAACCTAGATAGCGTATTGAAAAGCAGAGACATTACTTTGCCAACAAAGATCCGTCTAGTCAAGGCTATGGTTTTTCCTGTGGTCATGTATGGATGCGAGAGTTGGACTGTGAAGAAAGCTGAGCACCGAAGAATTGATGCTTTTTAACCGTGGTGTTGGAGAAGACTCTTGAGAGTCCCTTGGACTGTAAGGAGATCCAACCAGTCCATTCTAAAGGATATCAGCCCTGGGTGCTCTTTGGAAGGACTGATGCTAAAGCTGAAACTCCAGTACTTTGGCCACCTCACGTGAAGAGTTGACTCATTGGAAAAGACTGATGCTGGGAGGGATTGAGGGCAGGAGGAGAAGGGGACGACAGAGGATGAGATGGCTGGATGGCATCACTGACTCGATGGACGTGAGTCTGAGTGAACTCCAGGAGATGGTGATGGACAGGGAGGCCTGGCGTGCTGTGATTCATGGGGTTGCAAAGAGTCGGACACGACTGAGCGACTGAACTGAACTGATACAACCCAGTGTTCATAGCAGCACAATTTATAATAGCCAAGAGATAGAAGCAACTAAACTGTCCACTGACAGTTGAATGGATAAAGAAGATGTGATATGTATATATATCACATTACTCAGCCATAAAAATAATGAAATAGGGACTTCCCTGGTGGTCCAGTGGCTAAGACTCTGAGCTCCCAATGCAGGGGACCCAAATTCAATCCCTGGTCGGGGAACAAGATCTCACATGCTGCAACTAAGACCTGGTGCAGCCAAATAAATAAATATTTTAAAATAATAAAATATTGCCATTTGCAGCAACATGAATGGACTTAGAGATTATTGTACTAAGTAAGTCGGAGAAAGACAACTATTATATGATAACACTTATGCATGAAATCTAAAAATAATACAAATGGACTTACTTACAAAACAGAAACAGACTCACAAACAAACTTAAGGTTACCAAAGGAGAAGGCAGGGAGGGCTAAATTAGGAGTATGGGGTTAGCAGATATGCACCACTATATATGAAATAGATAAACAACAAAGATTTACTCTGTAGCACAGGGAACTATATTCAATATCTTGCAGTAACCTATATTGGAAAAGAATCTGTAAAAGAGAATATATATGTGTATCTGAGTTACTTTGCTATATACTTGAAGCTAACACAATACTGTAAATCAACTATAGTTCAATGAAAAACAGAAAAAAAGAAATTGGTTTTTTAACATCACACCATTGTAAGCTTTCCCATATAAATCTATGTATATATTCATATATATATTCATTTTAAACTATTGTACAGTGTTTCAAATTTAATTATTCCCCTATTAAAGGATGTTTAGATTGTTTACAATTTTTTAAATATTTCCATAGTGCTGTAGAGAACATATCTGCATCTTTGCCTATATATGCAAATATTTCTGTAGGATAGATTCAGTGAAGATTGCAGAAGTGTTAATTCAGATTTGCAGACTGGTCAGTAGTTAAAACTTAATCTATAGTACTATCTGTGTTTTAGTTTCCAGTTTTTGTTTTCTCTATGCTATATGTGTATAGTTATTGTCATTTTTTTCACCTTCAGGAGGTAGAGGAATTAAAAATATAAACACCACACATTTCTTGGGTCATGGGGCAGAAACAATCAGCAGGTGAAGCAAACCACAGGAGAACATGTTGACATTTTCTCTATTGTATGCTGACAACTTCCTGCAAGCTAAAACAAAGCTGGTCGGTATGATTTTAGTGTTGCCAACAAGTTTTACCTCTTAACAAAAAGCAAAATATATGCCTTAAAGGATTACAATTGATTGCCAGATGAAAAATTTAATGCAAGGTTTAAAACAAGTTTTAAGCACAGTAAAAGTCGTTTCCTCCCCCCTTACTATGATAATTTTATTTAATTGGTGTGAAAATAAGCAAGACAAGATTCAATGAAGGCTTCCATCGTGTGTGCATACATGCTCAGTTATGTCTGACTCTCTCTGACCCCATGGATTGTAGCCGGCTAGGCTCCTCTGTCCATGGGATTACCCTGGCAAGAATACTGGAGTGGGTTGCCACTTCCTCCTCCAGGGGATCTTCCTCACCCAGGGATCTAACCCATGTCTCCTGTGGCTCATGCATTGATAGGCAGATTCTTTACCACTGAGCCACTTGGGAAGCCCTCCATCATTAAAGTAGGAAAATTAAACACTGAAGTTTCAGAAGTTTGATTTTACTGAGATATTTAAGTTACTGCAGAAATACTAATGATCCGATACCTTCAGTATATTTGTGACAAGGAATCAGTAATGATTATTTTTTGTTTGTTTCTATCAGAAGCTGTCAATGAGACTTTGTAGAAGTTGGATCAGTAACCAGGGTGCTTCTGTAAAATAGCAATATGTTACTAAAGGGAAAGTTGTGACACTTAATTAAATAGAATGCCCAAATATCTGGAATGAAATGTGGTCTTCTGTTATTTCCAAGGTAGAGATTGTTTTGATTTGGCAGGCATGATTTGTTAGGCATGGCCAAGTGCGTGGCCATAGTCTGTTACTGGAAAGGCTGTCTTACTGTTAGCAGCTCACTCAGGGAAGTCCTGAGGATGATGCAGATCTGTACTCCCTACCTATGGGACATCAGTTCAAACAAAGGACTCCTGGGATGGGTTCCTGAGAGGAGTCCCTCCTCTCCTTGATCCCCTTTCTCTTCTCCACAATCCCAACATTTTCTATATGCCTCCTTTCCAGATAAGTTTCCATCTTCATCCTCAATGGCACCCCACTCCAGTACTTTGCCTGGAAAATCCCATGGATGGAGGAGCCTGGTGGGCTGCAGTCCATGGGGTTGCTAAGAGTCAGACACAACTGATCGACTTCACTTTCACTTTTCACTTTCATGCATTGGAGAAGGAAATGGCAACTCACTCCAGTGTTCTTGCCTGGAGAATCCCAGGGACGGGGGAACCTGGTGGCTGCTGTCTATGGGGTTGCATAGAGTCGGACACGACTGAAGTGACTTAGCAGCAGCAGCTTCATCCTCAAAGGGTCACATCTCGTCTTTAAGGCTTTAACTCCTTCAAAGTGTTCAGAGTTAAGTATCTATAAGATAAATTAAGCATTTTAATTAGAAAAGATGTAGGTATCCTTGAAAATTAAAAGGAGTCTGAAGTAGCATCCTGCCCCTAGATTTTGTGTTTTTTGTTTTTTTTTTTAAATAGTGAGTAGATTGTTTTCTAACATTTACTTAGGTGTTTTCTTTATTAATACTTTTTTTCCCCACGTGGGAAAAAGAACCATGTTCTCTAAGTTGATTCCCAGGCCATCCCATTTTTAAACACTATTTCGTGGATCATAAAATTATGTATTTCTCTGATAAGACTGTTCAGGGCATTAGTGCTAATGCCGGACAAGAAAGGACAATGGTTCTCATAGATCAGGATTAGAAGCTATGTATAATTTTTTATTATATATTTTGGAAATTGATCTCAAAAACTTACATGTTCACCCAGTAAAGGTTGTTTATTCAAATTTTATTTTGTTTTATTTTTTTATTTTTAAATTAATTGGAGGCTAATTACTTTACAATATTGTAGTGGTTTTTGCCAAACATCGACATGAATCAGCCACCGGTGCACATGTGTTCCCCATCCTGAACCCCCCTCCCCCCTCCCTCCCCATCCCATCCCCCGGGGTCATCCCAGTGCACCAGCCCTGAGCACCCTGTCTCATGCATCGAACCTGGACTGGTGATCCTCTTCACATATGATAATATACATGTTTCAATGCTACCCTCTCAAATCATCCCACCCTCACCTTCTCCCACAGAGTCCAAAAGACTGTTCTTTACATCTGTGTCTCTTTTGCTGTCTCGCATATAGGGTCATCGTTACCATCTTTCTAAATTCCATATATATGCATTAGTATACTATATGGGAGTTTTTCTTTCTGACTTACTTCACTCTGTATAATAGGCTCCAGTTTCATCCACCTCATTAGAACTGATTCAAATGCATTCTTTTTAAAAATATGGAACGCTTCACAAATTTGCATGTCATCCTTGCACAGGGGCCATGCTAATCTTTTCTGTATCTTTCCAATTTTAGTATATGTGCTGCCGAAGCGAGCACTGTTTATTGAAATTTTAAACTTAATTGTATGTCATGTATTTAAAAAAAAAAAAAAAACCCTTTGGTATTTTACCTAGAGGAGAATTGTTGTTGTTTAATCGCTAAGTCGTGTCTGGCTCTTTTGCGACCCCATGGACTGTAACCCACCAGGCTCCTCTGTCCATGGGATTTCCCAAGCAAGAATACTGGCGTAGGGTTGTCATTTCCTTCTCCAGGGGTGTCTTCCAGATGCAGGGATTGAACCTGTGTCTCTTCCATTGGCAGGCGGATTCTTTACCACTGAGCCACCAGGGAAGCTCCCTAGAGGAGAATTCTGAAGCATATTTTTATGGGGAATGATCGTCCAATTTGAGACTCCAGAAACCCTTTCAGTCCTGAAGCCTGGGCCATTCCCCCTTCTGTTGGCTTCCTCTTTGTTAGTGGGAGCGCTCCTTTAATCCCCTGTTCCCTAACTCCAAGCTCTGATGGTGGCGTTGTGACTGGGGAATGACTCCAATGGTCAGGACTGGGAAGGGTATGAGGAGCTGGGTGAGAGCTAGGTTGGAGTTCCCAGGATTAAGGAAGAGCCTATTGAATAAGCCAGAATGAGAAAGGGAATGGGCTTCACCTAGAAAGGAGGTGAGAGCCAGTGAAGGGACCCAGAGAGAAAGGAGAACAGAATTTCCTCTCATCTCCTACTCTTTCTCTCCTGTCTCTTTACCTCTGACCTCCTCTCCCATTGAGAATGTGGCTACCAACAGGCTTGGAGGTGCTATGATAAGACAGGAGGCTGAGGGTGGGGTAAGGAGAGATGACTGAAGTCAGCAGAAGGTTATTGAAGTTAAAATGACTGTCAAAGCAGCAGCAGTGAGAAAACAGATATTTCTGTGATTGTGCCCAGCCAGCCAGGACAACCATTCACGTTTAAAGAACATTTGCAAGTACTTGGGTTTTTTGTTTTGTTTTGTTTTGAACTAATGAGAGGGCTGAAATACTGCCCAGCATTAAACTTAATAGAATTAGTTTTGAGTCATTTCACCCTGTGCCAACAAAAATCTCAAATATTTTCTTGGGTGTAATGCAAGTATAGACAGAAATTTATGGTATCCTTCTTTTCAGAAATGTGAGTTCTGCTTTAGTAGTTCAAATACTTTAGCAAAATATCCCCTCTAGGAACACTTTGATTGGTTTTTGGTTGGTGGAGTTGTTTTCAGCAGCATTTGGTCATTCATCCTGCCTTCAAATTAGAAGGCTGATTGAAGTGAACTTTTGAATTTTAGAAACAATATATCAAAAAAATTTTTCTAACTATTAAAGAATGCCAACTTAAATATTTTGTTCTTTCTGTGTGTTAGGAGCAGTACTTAGAAAATAGATGGAGGCAACCTTTATTTTTTAGTAGTTTGAAAAATGTGACCCTTAAGATGTCATTCTCCTCTAAGTAAACGAAATATCCCCTTGTAGCCTCATAAAATGGACAAGGTGAGAGGCTTGGGAGAATGTCAAAGACTTTCACCAGTCTACAGAACCTAGAGATCTTGGGTGCATCCTGTCAAATCAGAATCTTTTCAGCTGGCCTTAGACCCTGCAGTGGTTTCTCCCAGGGATCTGATGATTATATCGTGTCTACAAGTTCCCGCATACCCTCCCTTCCCTTGTCCTTCAGTTTTCATTTCCTATTTTCCTTTCCTACTCTGGTTTGATGAAATAGACATTCATAAGCTGCCTGGAAGCTGAAGAAATCTATGTTTTAGGGAAGCTGTGAATTATAATAGGAAGATGCATATTTGTCAGAGCTGTGTTTATCTTTTTAATATGGGACTTTAAATCATTAGTCTAGGCTTCCCTTGTGGCTCAGACTGTAAAGTATCTGCCTACAATGCAGGAGACCCGGGTTCGATCCCTTGGTTGGGAAGTTTCCCTGGAGAAGGAAATGGCAGCCCACTCCAGTATTCTTGCCTGGAAAATCCCATGGATGGAGGAGCCCGGTAGGCTATAGTCCATGGGGTCGCAAAGAGTCGGACACGACTGAGCGACTTCACTTACTTACTTACTTACTTAAATCATTATAGATTACTTTTAGTACAAAATGCTGTATATTGCTACAAACTTGCCTTCCAGAATAATCTTTCATCACTGTTGCTCTTACCCCTAACCTTTGTGTTGTTGCTTCCAAGTTAGAATTCTTTCAGTTTCTCCAGCTGAACTAAGATCTGTCACCTTAGGACCTGTGCACACGGTGTTTCCATGCTGGTGCCATTCTTTTCCTCATTCTACCAGCTCCTCCCCACCCCCAACATACATACTCGACCTGCTGATCTTGGGGTTTCAGATGAAAGGTTAGGTCTCTGGGAGATCTCCCTAACTTCCCTCTAGACTAGGCGCATCTACTATGGGTGTGTGCCTCCCTCACTTTTCTTATTATAACTCGTATCACAGTTTATTCTAATTGTCTACTTAAGTCTTTATTCTTTGGTAGACTGTAAACTTTTAGTTTGGATCTGTCTTGTTCACATTTTCAGTATACAGCATATAATAAGTGCTCAGTGACAATATTTATGGTACATTTCTGATTTTGTCTTTTCTCCTTGGTGTGAGGACATTTATACCAGTGTGGTAGTGCTCACTCATTAGTCATAGATCTTGTACCATCGGGTATTATGTGCGGTGAGGGATGTGATGTCAGAGGCACCTCTGGAATGTTGTCACTCAGTGGTGGTTTTCACTCTGGGCTTTGTAGTTACAGATGCCTAAGGCATTCTGATTTGATAAGACATGATATTTATATTAGAAGAGTTTTTATTTGCACAAGGCTGATTGCTTAATAGAAAACCCACCTAGAGAGAATGGTGAACTTGGTTAAAATACAGGAGGTGGAAATCTCTTTCTTATTCAGTGGTGAGCAGTGCATTTCTGAGCAGCCTTACTGAGGCACCTTCAGGTCATAATCACTGTAAGTAACATCATCTTCTAAATTGAAAGGCAAATGTATTATATGTTGGTCTGTAGTTTTCTTTCCTTAGTATTTTTAAAGATATTTTCCTTAATATCTTTAAGTTTTGATATCAGGGTTATTCTGGCTTATAAAATGAATTGGGAAGTGTGTAAAATACTAGATGCATAATCCCTCCTATAGCTCTTGCTTTTGACTTATTTACATTTTATTATAAATTTGTTCATCTAGTGAGTTGTGGGAGTATTTTTAGATCAGGTTAAAAAAAAAGATGAGACAGGTGGAAGAGGTTGTCTTTGTGCCATGTTATTCCTCTGAGTAGATGACACTTGCAGATGAAGGAACAAGTACTTAAATAAACACATGGCCCTCTAAAGTGTTTTGCAATGAAGCCTGCAAAAAAGTAATTTTAAAGTGAAACTTAACAAGTAAAGTCATAATAAAATATCAAAGTATCAAATATCCCCCAATGAGTTGGGGGATAATTAGATCCTGTTGATTCCCTTTTAACAATTTTAGTATATACAAATATAGTTACATGGGATATTTTACTTATAAGAATTTAGTAAGGCAAGTAGAAGTTCAAAATAATATATACACACATACATATATATTTAACATCTATAGGCACAAAGTATACATTACAACCATCTATCTCCCATAGGATCTTTATTCCGCAGAATCATTATTCCACAGGATCTTTATTCTGCCTGGGTGTCCTCCTTTACTGTTCCCAGCTGTGAATCAGTACAACCTACTACTGCTGAGTGAAATGAAGAGGAGGGTGAAAAATTAAAGTCAGTCTAAGCTAAGAGTGATATTACACTATGCTTGCATAGTAATTTTAATTTTACTTTTTTCATATGTAAAACACATATTTTAGAACATGTAGAAGAGTATGAAGAAGACGATAAAATGGCTTGTAATTCCACTACCTAGAGATGACCATTGTTGATATTTTGGTGTCTTATCACAGTACCTGATTGACCTGTGCTGCTGCTGCTGCTGCTGCTAAGTCGCTTCAGTCATGTCGGACTCTGTGCCACCCCATAGACAGCAACCCACCAGCCTCCCCCGTCCCTGGGATTCTCTAGGCAAGAACACTGGAGTGGGTTGCCATTTCCTTCTCCATGATTGACCTGTAGGAAGGACTCAATTTAGACTGGGTTAATGACTGAATTAAGCCAAGGACCTCCCCCTTTTTTTTGGGTAAAATGTCAAGATTATATCGTATATTAAAAATTAATAGACTAGTTTTTAGAATAGTTTTAGATTTACAGGAAAGATTGAACAGGTAGTACAGAGAATTCTCCTTTTCCCTTCCCCCTCCCCCCAATTGCCTCCATTATTAGCTAACTTTCACATTAGTATGATACATTTGTTACAGTTAATGAACCAGTACTGATGTGTTATTGATTAAAGTCTGCAGTTTATTCAGTCCTGTCAGACTCTTTGTGACCCCGTGGACCATACAGTCCATGGAATTCTCCAGGCCAGAATACTGGAGTGAGTAGCTTATCCCTTCTCCAGTGGATCTTCCCGACCCAGGAATCGAACTGGGGTCTCCTGCACCGCAGGCAGATTCTTCACCAGCTGAGCTACCAGGGAAGCCCCTCCTCCCCCTTTCTTTGGGTAAAATGTCAAGATTATATCATATTACCACTTCTTAAAAATTAATAGACTAGTTTTTAGAATAATTTTAGATTTACAGAAAAGATTGAGCAGGTAGTACAGAGAATTGTTCTATTCCCTGTCCCTCCAATTTCCTCCATTATTAATTAACTTTCACATTAGTATGAACCATTTGTTACAATTAATGAACTATTTGTTACAATTAATGAACCTATACTGATGTGTTATTGATGGAAAATCTGTAGTTTATTCCATTTCCCTTAGTTTTTACCTAATGTCCTTTTTCTTTTCCAGGATCCTCTTCAGGATATCTCATTTAATTTAGTTCTTTAGAACTCCTCTGCAACTGTTTCTCAAACTTTCCTTGTTTTTGATGATCTTGAGAGTTTTGAGGAGTACTGGTCAAGTATATTGTAGAATGCTATATATTAGAATTTGTCTGACCATTTTCTCATGATTAGACTAGGTTTTTGGAAAGAAGATCACAGAAGTCAAGTGTCATTCTCATCACATGTCAAGGGTACATACAATCAACATGATTTATAACTGTTGATGTTTTCTTTGATTGCCTGGCTGATAAAGTTTCTGTCAAGTTACTCTTTGTTTCCCCTTTCAATACTGTATTCTTTGGAAGGAAGTCTCTATGTGCAGTCTACACTTGAGTGTTGGGAGTTATGCTCCTTCTTCCTTGGGGTGGTGTGTCTACATTATTTGGAATTATGTACTGGAGATTTGTGTTTTCTCCCCTATGTATTCATTTATTCTTTATTTATTAATATTTATATCATTGTGGACTCATGAATACTTATTTTATACTTTGAGTTATAATCCAATGTTACTTAACTTTGTTGCTCAAATTGTTCTGACTTTGGCCACTAGGCTCTTTTACTTGGCTTCTGGGTTCCTTTTGACATGTCATATCAAGTGTGTGTGTGTATATTTTGGGCACTTCCTTACTTTCTGGCCACACAAAATGGTCCAGGCTCATTTTGTATGTTTCCTGCCCTAGACCTAGAATAAGCCATCTCTCAAAAAAGCCTTGGTTCCTTTTATTGAAGATTGGTTTTAGAAACCATGATCTTGGTAGTAGATATGCTCTTTTTCACTGGGACGTTGTTTCTTTTAGGTCTTCTCACTGACAAACAAAGATATATATGTATGCATAATAATCCCACATATACATATGCATGCCATGCCAAGTCTCTTCAGTCCTGTCCAATTCTTTGCGACCCTATGGACTGTAGCCTGCCAGGCTCTTCTGTCCATGGGATTCTTTAGGCAAGAATACTTAAGTGGGTTGCCATGCCCTCCTCCAGGGGACTTTCCCAACCCAGGGATGGAACCCGCATCTCTTACATTTTCTGCACTGGCAGGCGGGTTCTTTACCACTAACAACATATACGTTTATCTATTAGCAATTCCTATGGGTTTCCAGTGTGGCCCAGTTGGTAAAGAATCTGCCTGCAATGTGGGAGACCTGGGTTGGGAAGATTCCCCAGAGAAGGGAAAGGCTACCCAGTCCAGTATTCTGGCCTGGCGCATTCTATGGACTGTACAGTCCATGGGACCACAAAGAGTTGGCCACGACTGAGCGGCTTTCACACTAGCATATATATAACTATCTGTATCTGGTACAAACTTAAACATGAGTTCTTTTTTTTCTTTTTTTTTTTCAAACCTTTCTTTAGACTTTCAATAGCTTGCAGCAAGGGAGCTGCTCTGCTGCGTACAAAACCCCAACCCAGAAGCAGGTCGTCTACCAGTGGTTCCCCATGGTAGCACCAGGTTTCGTCTAGCACCAGGTTCCCCATGAACGTGTGGTCCTTGATGGGTGAGGGAGCTAAACATGAGCTCTTATTGATGTCTTGAACTCTAATTCATTTTCGACTGCTCTCCTTACTATTCTTTAAAATTGAGCCAACATTGTTTTATAACATTGTATAAGTTTCATGTGTACAACATTCTATTTCTACCTCTGTGTACACTACAGTGTGCTCACCACCAAAAATTTAATTCCTTGCTATCACATATAGTTGACACCTTTTACCCATTTCACCCTCCTCCCCTCCCTTCTGACAGCCAATGTTCTGTTCACTGTATCCACATGTTTGTTTTTGTTTGGTCTGTTTTGTTCATTTATTTTATTTGTTCATTTATTTTATTTGCTTTTTATATTCCACACATGAGCGAAATTTTACAATATTTGTCTTTCTCCCTCTGATTTGTCTCACTTGGCATAATACCTTCAAGGTCCATCCATTGTTGTCACAAATGGCAAGATTTCATCATTTTTTTATGGCTGAATGGTAATCCATCATTATATATATATATGGCTTCCCTGGTGGCTCAGATGGTAAAGCGTCTGCCTGCAACTCGGGAGACCCGGGTTCGATTCCTGAGTCGGGAAGATCCCCTGGAGAAGGAAATGGCAATCCACTCCAGCACTCTTGCCTGGAAAATCCCATGGATGGAGGAGCCTGATAGGCTACAGTCCCTGGGGTTGCAAAGAGTCGGACATCTTCTTTATCCATTCATCTATTGATGGGCACTGGGGTTGTTTCCATATCTTAGCTACTGTAAAAAATGCTGTGATAATGGAGATGGAAATGGCAACCCACTCCAGTATTCTTGCCGGGAAATTCCGATCGACAGAGCAGCCTGGCAGGCTACAGTCCATTGGGTCGGAAAAGAGTCAGACATGACTTAGCAACTAAACAACAAGGTCTACAGGACCCAGTTAAAAAGAAACAGGAATTTAGAATGATTCTCAATTTTTTGGCCTGGGCAGTTAGGTAGATGATGATGTCAATTCAAAGGTATAGGGAAAGATAATGGATTCAATTTGTATATCTTGTATTTGAGAGTTTGTAGATGCATAGTCAGTTTTTGGCAAAACCTTGGTGCATAGTGATTTTATGATTTAGAAAATGAATAAATAAAGGAGTCCAATTTGTTAAAACATGCTGTGATGAAAATAGAGGTGCATATACCTTTTTGAATTATTGGGTTTGTATTCTTTAGATAAATACCCAGAAATGGAATAGCTGAATCATATGATAGTTTAATTCTTAATTTTTTGAGAAATCTCCATATTGTTTTCCATAGTGGTGGCACCAATTTATACTCTTACCAACAGTGCATGAGGGGTCCTTTTTCTCCACATCTTCTCCAACACTTATTACTTCTTGCCTTTTTGATAATAGCTATTCTAATGGATTGAGGTGATATCTATCTCATTGTGGTTTTGATTTACATTTCCCCAATAATGATTTTGAACATCTTTTCATGTTGGCCATTTGTATCTCTTCTTTGGAAAAATATCTGTTCAGCCCTTCTCCTCAATATTTTTGCTTCTTGCTCCTCTCCTTTCCACTCCAACACTGAGAAACCTGACTCCCACCATTCACCATCCACTTGTTGTTTGATTAGAGTATACGTGTATAGCAGTATAAGAAGTGATAACCTGGACACCCACTGGAAACTGTTGACTAGGGTCCAGTATTCACCTGCAGTTCCTTTTGCCTTTAGTATTATAGACTACCCATTACCAGTGTTACTTAGGCCAGCACCTTTCCCCCATTCAGTGAGTTTAATTCATATATTTGTAATTAGTTAGATTATGTTGTTTGTCTGCAATTTTCCCTGAGATCCCCCAACCTGCAAAATGATTTTTTGAAATCTACAGACATTAAAGGTCATTCTTTGTGTTGTAAAGCCCTATGCTGCTGCTGCTGCTAAGTTGCTTCAGTCGTGTCCGACTCTGTGCAACCCCACAGACGGCAGCCCACCAGGCTCCTCCATCCATGGGATTTTCCAGGCAAGAGTACTGGAGTGGGGTGCCATTGCCTTCTCCATGTAAAGTCCTATAGGTTTTGACAATTACAAAATGCCATGTGTCAACCATTAAAGTGTCATACAATATAGTTTCACTGCCCTAAAAGTCTCCTGTGCTTTATCTATTCATCCCTCTGACTCCTCTTGAACCCCTTGCCAACCACTGATTTTTTATATTGTTGCCTTTTCCAGAATGTTATGTAGTAGGAACCACACAGTATGTAACCTTTTCAGATTGGCTTCTTTCACATCAGTTCAGTTCAGTTCAGTCGCTCAGTCATGTCCGACTCCTTGTGAGCCCATGGACTGCAGCACACCAGGCCTCCCTGTCCATCCAACTCCCAGAGTTTACTCAAACTCATGTCCATTGAGTCAGTGATGCCATCCAACCATCTCACCCTCTGTCGTGCCCTTCTCCTCCTGCCTTCAATCTTTCCCAGCATCAGGGTCTTTTCAAATGAGTCAGTTCTTTGCATGAGGTGGCCAAAGTGTTGAAGTTTCAGCTTCAGCATCAGTCCTTCCAGTGAACACCCAGGACTGATTTCCCTTAGGATGGACTGGTTGGATCTCCTTGCAGTCCAAGGGACTCTCAAGAGTCTTCTCCAACACTACAGTTCAAAAGCATCAATTCTTTGGCGCTCAGCTTTCTTCACAGTCCAACTCTCACATCCATACATGACTACTGGAAAAACCATAGCTTTGACTACATGGACCTTTGATGGCAAAGTAATGTCTCTGCTTTTTAATATGCTGTCTAGGTTGGTTATAACTTTTCTTCCAAGGAGCAAGCATCTTTTAATATCATGACTGCAGTCACCATCTGCAGTGATTTTGGAGCCCCCCAAAATAGTCTGTCACTGTTTCCACTGTTTCTCCACCCTTTTGCCATGAATTGATGGGACCAGATGCCATGATCTTAGTTTTCTGAATGTTGGGTTTTAACCCAACTTTTTCCCTCTACTCTTTCACTTTCATCTAGAGGCTCTTTAGTTCTTCTTCACTTTCTGCTGTAAGGGTAGTATCATCTGCATATCTGAAGTTACTGATATTTCTCCTGGAAGTGTTGATTCCAGTTTGTGCTTCATCCAACCCAGCATTTCTCATAATGTACTCTGCATATAAGTTAAATAAGAAGGGTCACAATATACAAACTTGATGTACTCCTTTGCCGATTTGGAACCAGTCTGTTGTTCCATGTCCAGTTCTAACTGTTGCTTCCTGACCTGCATACAGATTTCTCAAGAGGCAGGTCAGGTGGTCTGGTATTCCCATCTCTTTCAGAATTTTCCACAGTTTGTGATGATCCACACAGTCAAAGGCTTTGGCATAGTCAATAAAGCAGAAGTAGATGTTTTTTTGGAACTTTCTTGCTTTTTCGATGATCCAATAGATGTTGGCAATTTGATCTCTGGTTCCTCTTCCTTTTCTAAAACCAGCTTGAACATCTGGAGGTTCACGGTTCACATACTGTTGAAGCCTGGCTTGGAGAATTTTGAGCATTACTTTACTAGTGTGTGAGGTGAGTACAATTGTTTGGTAGTTTGAGCATTCTTTGGCATTGCCTTTCTTTGGGATTGGAATGAAAACTGACCTTTTCCAGTCCCATGGGCACTGCTGAGTTTTCCACATTTGCTGGCGTATTGACTGCAGCACTTTCACAGCATCATCTTTTATGATTTGAAATAGCTCAACTGGAATTCCATCACCTCCACTAGCTTTGTTCATAGTGATGCTTCCTAAGGCCCACTTGACTTCTTATTCCAGGATGTCTGGCTCTAGGTGAGTGATCACACCATCATGATTATCTGGGTCATGATGATCTTTTTTGTATAGTTCTTCTGTGTATTCTTGCCACCTCTTCTTAATATCTTCTGCTTCTGTTAGGTCCTTACCATTTTTGTGCCCATCTTTGCATGTTCCCTTGGTATCTCTAATTTTCTTGAAGAGGTCTTTAGTCTTTCCCATTTTGTTGTTTTCCTCTATTAGTTTGCACTGATTGCTGAGGAAAGCTTTCTTATCTCTTCTTGTTATTCTTTGGAACTCTGCATTCAAATGGGTATATCTTTCCTTTTCTCCTTTACCTTCGCTTCTCTTCCTTTCACAGCTATTTGTAAGGCCTCCTCAGATAACCATTTTGCCTTTTTGCATTTCTTTTTCCTGGGGATGGTCTTGATCCCTGCCTCCTGTACAATGTAATGAACTTCCATCCATAGTTATGCAGGCACTCTGTCTATCAGATCTAATCCCTTGAATCTATTTCTCACTTCTACTATATAATCTTAAGGGATTTGATTTAGGTCATATCTGAATGGTCTAGTGGTTTTCCCACTTTCTTCAGTTTAAGTCTGAATTTGGCAATAAGGAGTTCATGATCTGAGCCATAGTCAGCTCCCAGTCTTGTTTTTGCTGACTGTATAGAGTTTCTCTGTCATGGCTGCAAAGAATATAATCAATCTGATTTCGGTGTTGACCATCTGGTGATGTCCATGTGTAGTCTTCTCTTGTGTTGTTGGAAGAAGGTGTTTGCTAACTCTGTTAGCCTTTACCCTGCTTCATTCTGTACTCCAAGGCCAAATTTGCCTGTTACTCCCGGTGTTTCTTGACTTCCTACTTTTGCATTCCAGTCCCCTATAATGAAAAGGACATCTTTTTTGGGTGTTAGTTCTAGAAGTTCTTGTACACTGTTCAACTTCAGCTTCTTCAGCATTTCTGGTGGGGGCATAGACTTGGATTACTGTGATATTGAATGGTTTGCCTTGGAAACAAAGAGAGATCATTCTGTCATTTTTGAGATTGCATCCAAATAGTGCATTTCACACTCTTTTGTTGACTATGATGGCTACTCCATTTCTTTAATACATTTAAGGTTCCCCAGTGACACCTCATGCGAAGAGTTGACTTATTGGAAAAGACTCTGATGCTGGGAGGGATTGAGGGCAGGAGGAGAAGGGGATGACAGAGGATGAGATGGCTGGATGGCATCACCGACTCGATGGACGTGAGTTTGAGTGAACTCCGGGAGTTGGTGATGGACAGGGTTGCCTGGCGTGGTTGCCTGGCGTGCTGTGATCCATGGGGTCGGAAAGAGTCAGACACAACTGAGCAACTGAACTGAACTGAATGTTTTTTCATTTCTTGAGAGTTCATTTCTTGTTTGCACTGAATAGTATTCCACCAGTTGTATATATCACAATTTATTTATCCACTTACCTACTGAAGGACATTTTGATTGCTTCTAAAAATTTAGCAAGTATAGATAAAGCTGCTCTAATCTAAATGTGCAGATTTTTCTGTGGACTTAAGTTTTCAAGTCAGTTGGGTGAATACTTAGGAGTGTGATTGCTGGATCTTATGGTAAGACTACATTTAGCTTTGTAAGAAACCAAGCCACCTTCCAAAGTGGATATACCATTTTGCATTCCCATCAGCAATTAATGAGATTCTGGTTGCTCTGTATCCTTGTCAGCCATTGGTATTGTCAATTTTTAAAAATTTATTCATTCTAGTAGGTACATAGTGATATATCATTGTTTTAATTTGCAGTTTCCTAATGACATACGATTATGCTGATTTGCTTTTTTGTTATCTGTGTATCTTCTTTGGTGAGGTCTCTGTTCACATTTTATGTCCATTTCGAAACTGGGTTGTTTGTTTTCTTATTATTGAGTTTTAAGAGTTCTTTAACTATTTTGATACACGTCCTTTATTAGGTATGTGTTTTGTAAAGATTTTCTACCAATCTGTGGCTTGTCTTTTCATTCTCTTAACACTATCTTTTGTAGAACAGCAGTTTTTCATTTTTATGAAGTCTAAATTATTTCTTTCATGGATCATTGGATCATGCTTTTGGTCTTATAACTAAAAACCCATTGCCAAACCCAAGGCCACTTACATTTTCTCCTGTGTGCATTTTAGTCTATGATTTACTTGAGTTAATTTTTGTATAAAGGGAGAGCAGTGCCTTTTTTTTTTTAACTTGGTTGTTTAGTTGTCCCAGCACAATTTGTTAAAAAGGTTTATCCTCTCTTGGTTGAATTGCTTTACATCTTTTTTCAAAGATCAACTGACTGTGTTTGTGTAGGTCTATTTCTGTGTTCTCTGTTCTGTTCCATTAATCTGTGTCTGTTCTTCCAATGATACTACTCTATCTTGATCACAGCATCATAGTAGTAAGTCTTTAGGTTGAGTAATGTCAGTCCTTCAATCTTCCTCCTCCTGTCCCACTCTCCTTTTTTCTTCATCTTCCTCTTCTCCTTTTCCTTGAGTATTGTATTAAAAATATGCTGCGAGAATATTTGAATTCCTTCCATTTCCTCGTGAATATTATTTTTAATTGGTTACAAAATACTTCATTATATGATCTGTGATATAACCAGTGTTTAGTGGAAAAAGTTCAAAACTTTTGATATCTCATTTTTGTAAATGAAAATAAAGTTATGTTAGGACAGAATAAAAACTGAATGAGTGATGGGATTGTAAATAATTGTAATTGTGTTCCTTATATCGATTGATTTATTTTCCAGTGTTTCTATTAATACAATGAGTAGCAATGCCTTTTTTATTAGGGAAAGGTAAATATGTTTGTGTTTGTTTTCTAAAGTCTGAGAAATACCTTTTCTTCCTTTTCTCCTCTGAATCTGATATTGGTATTTCTCTGTGTTGCTTTTATGAATCTTAATAAAATCTTTATGGACTTATCAAATTTATTGGTCTTTTAAAAGAACCAAGCAATGCTTTTTCTGCTTTAAATGCTTTAAATGGAAGTCTATTTAATTGACTTCCATTCTTATTTTTTATTATTTTCTTTTTCCTGTTTGGAGTTTAATTTGGTCTTCTTTTTCTATTTTCTTAAGATGAAAACTTAGATCATTGATTTTAAACCTTTCTTCTTTTCTACCATAAACATTTAAAGTTGTGTGTTTCCCTTAAGTGTGGCTTTAACTGCATCCTACAAATTTGGGTGGATTTTATAATTTTTATAATATTTTTATTTTATAATCATTCAGTTTATTAAAAGAAGAATACTTCCTCTTTGAATTATGTTTCTTCAAATTGTTGAGGCTTTTTAGATACCTCATTGTTATTGATTTCTAACTTAAGTCTTTTTGATTAGAGAACATACTCTAAGATTTTAGATTTTTGGTGTTTATAAGACTTATTTTATGGCCTAGAATAATGTATATCTTGGTGAACCCTTCATCCACCTAAAAAAAGTATATTCTATAGTTGTTAGATGTAGCATTGTATGAATGCCAATTGGATCAAAGTTAATAGTGTTGCTCACATTCTCTATCTCTTTAGTGATTATTTATCTGGTAGTTTTATTAGTTTCTTAAAGAGGATAGTAAAATTTCTAACTATGATTGTAGATATGTTTTTTTCTTGCTTTAGTTCTGTTGGAATTTGCTTCAAGTATTTTGAAGCTATTTTGTTATGTGAATGCTGCTGCTGCTGCTGCTAAGTCGCTTCAGTCGTGTCCGACTCTGTGCTATCCCATAGACGGCAGCCTGCCAGGCTCCTCTGTCCCTGGGATTCTCCAGGCAAGAATACTGGAGTGGGTTGCCATTTCCTTCTCCAATGCATGCATGCATGCATGCTAAGTCGCTTCAGTCGTGTCCAACTCTGTGTGACCCTATGGACAGTAGCCCACCAGGCTCCTCTGTCCACGTGATTCTCTAGGCAAGAATACTGGAGTGGGTTGCCATTTCCTCTCCTGTTATGTGCATACACATTTATAATTTTTTTGTCTTCCTGATGACTTGGCCCTTTTATCATTATGAAATATCCCTTTTTATATCTGGTAATATTCCATGTCCTGAAGTCTACTTTGGCATTAATATAGCCATTCCATCTTCCTTATGCTTAGTCTTAGCATACTGTATAATTTCCATTCTTTTTTCCAGCCTGTGTCTTTATTGGAATATAGTTGATTTACAATGTGTTAGTTTCAGATGTACACCAAAGTGAATCAGTTATCCACATAAATATACATATGTATACATATATGTATATCTCCACTATTTTTTAAGATTATTTTCTCTGTGTCTTCATATTTAAAATGTGTCTCTTGTAGATTACTATGATAATTATATGCTAATAAAATGGACAACCTAGAAGAAATGGACAAATTCCTAGAAATGTACAATCTCCCATGACTGAATCAGGAAGAAATGTAAAACATGAATAGACCAATTACCAGTAATTGAATCAGTATTTTAAAAACTCCCAAGAAACAAAATTCCAGGACCAAATGGCTTTATAGGTGAATTCTACCAAACAATTAGAGAACGATTAACACCTATCCTTCCCAAACTATTCCAAAAATATTACTGAGGAAGGAATGCTTCTGCGAACTCGTTCTGTGAAGGCAGTATCACCCTGATACCAAAACTAGACAAAGATATAATAATTAAAAAAGAGAAAATTACAGGTCAATATCACTGATGAACACGAATGCAGAAATCCTCAACAAAATATTAACAAACCAAATAAATATGTTAAAAGGATCATATACCATGATCAAGTGGGATTAATCCCAGGGATGCAATGATGATTCAGTATCTACAAATCAATCAATGTAATATACCACATTAACAAATTGAAGAATAAAAATCATATGATCATCATGTGTTATGAAAAAAGATTTTGACAAAATTCAACATCCATTTATGATAAAACTCTCAACAAAATGGATATAGAAGGAATATATCTCAACATAAGAAAGGCCATATATGACAGGCCTACAGCTAACATCATACTGAATGATGAAAAGCTGGATGCATTTTCTCTAAGGTCAGGAACAAGACAAGGATGCCCTTGAGGGTGTTATGCTGCTCAGTAAAATAAATCATACAGAGAAGGATAAATACCATATGATTTCACTTATATGTGAACCTAAAAAAACAACAACAAATGAACAATCAAAACAAAACAGAAACAGAGTGATAGCTACAGAGAATAAACAGATGGCTGCCAGAGTGGAGAGCAGGGAGGGGAAGGAGAGAGGTGAGGGATACTGAGAGGCACAAACTCCTAGTTACAAAACAAATGAGCCATGGGTATGAAATGCACAGTGTGGAGAATAAAGCCAGTAACTATGTAGTATCTTTGGATGGTGACAGATGATAACTGGACTTATTGTGGTGATCATTTTTAAGTGTATAGAAATTGTAAATCACTGTGTTGTATACCAGGCTTCCCAGGTGGCTCTAGTGGTAAAGAACCTACCTGCCAATGCAGGAGACATAATGAGACTTGGGTTTAATCCCTAGGTTGGGAAGATCCCCTGGAGGAGGGCATGGCAACCCACTCCAGTATTCTTGCCTGGAGAATCCAATGGACAGAGGAGCCTGGTGGGCTACAGTCCACAGGGTCACAAAGAGTAGGACATGACTGAAACAACAGTGTGCATGCTTGTTGTATGCCAGGAACTGACAGACTGTTGTAGGTCAATTATACTTCAAAAACAATCAAGCTCATAGAAAAAGAGATCAGATTTGTGATTAGCAGAAGTTGGGCATTGGGGGAGAGGGAATTGGATGAATGGTCAAAAGTTACAAACTTTCAGTCATAAGTAAGTATTAGGGATGTAATGTACAACATGGTCGGAGAAGGCAATGGCACCACACTCCAGTACTCTTGCCTGGAAAATCCCATGGATGGAGGAGCCTGGAAGGCTGCAGTCCATGGGGTCGCTGAGGATCGGACACGACTGAGCGACTTCATTTTCACTTTTCACTTTCATGCATTGGAGAAGGAAATGGCAACCCACTCCAGTGTTCTTGCCTGGAGAATCCCAGGGACGGGGGAGCCTGGTGGGCTGCCGTCTATGGGGTCACACAGAGTCGGACATGACTGAAGTGACTTAGCAGTACAAGATGGTAAATGTAATTAACACTGCTGTACAGTATATATAGGGCTTCCCTGGTGGCTCAGTGGTAAAGAATCTGGCTGCCAATGCAGGAGACACAGGTTTGATCCCTGGATTGGAAAGATCGCCTGGAGAAGGAAATTGCAAGTCACTCCAGTATTCTTGCCTAGGAAATCCCATGGACAGAGGAGCCTGGCAGACTATAGCCCATGGGGTCGTGAAAGAGTAGGACACAACTTAGTAACTAAACAACAACAACAGTATACATAAAAGTTGTTAAGAGAGTAAATGCTTAAGAGTTCTTATTACAAGGGAAAAAATTATTTCTTTAATTTTCTATCTGTATGAGATGATAAGTATAATTTTACTGTGGTAATCATGGCATATGTATGTCAAATCATTATGCTGTGCATCTTAAACAATGCTATATGTGAATTATATCTCAATAAAACTGGAAGGAAAAAAAGTGTCTCCTGTAGACAGACAGCATATAATTGGGTCTTGCATTTTTACTCAGTTAGACAGTCTCTGCTTTTTAATTGAAGTGTTTAGTTCATTTACAACTAATGCAACTATTGCTATGGATGGATTTAGGGTCTACCATTGAACTATTTCTTTTCCAGCTGTCACATTTTTGGCTATACTTGCCCTTTTAAAAAGTTAGTCAAATGCTTTTTAATATTCCATTTTGATTTCTCTATTTAAAAAAAATTGTTCCTCTTTATTTTGTCTGTTAGGGTTGTTCCATTGATTACAGTGTGTTCCTTAACTTATCACAGGCTACTCAGAATTAATTTTATACCACTAAAGGTGCTTCATTTACTCTGCTTTCCCCATCTTCTGTTTTATCGCTATATATATATTATAAGCTGTGCAGTGCAGTTTTATAATCTCTGCTTCAGATTGCCAGTTATCTTTTGAAGAGATTAGGAGAAAAAAGTGATAATGTTTTATATTTACCCACATATTTAGCATTTTGGTACTGCTGTTGATCTGAGTTTCCCTTTAGCGTCAGTTCCCTTTAGCTTGACGAATTTTCATTTAGATTTCTATTTAGAGCAGGTTTCTTAGCAAAAATTTTTCTCAGTTTTTGTTCATATGAAAAGTGTCTTTATTTTGTCTTTACATTTGGACAGTTATTGTCACTGGATATAGAATTCTGGGTTGACAAGTTTTTTCCCTTTTCTTTTCAAAATTTTAAATATGTTATTTTAGCATCTTCTGGCCTCCATTATTTTTGATGAAAAGTCAACTCTCGTTCCTATCATTATTCTTCTGTGTGTGATGGATCATTTTCTCTGGCTTCTTTGAAATTCTCTTTATTTTAGGTTTTCAACAGTTTGCCTGTAATTTACCTGTGTTTAGTTTTCTTTGTATTTATCCAACTGAGCTTCCACTGAGCTTCTTGAATCTGTAAATTGCTATTTTTTCACCAAATTTGGGAAATTTTTGACTTATTTTTTCTGTTATTTCTTCTGGTACATTTTCTTTCCTATTCTGGTTTTAATCTTCTTCTGAGACTCCAAATGTATGTTAAGTTGTGGCATTGGTGTTTTCCCACAGTCCAGTAAGCTTTTTGCCTAAGGGTGCATGGCAACCCGCTCCAGTGTTCTTGCCTGGAGAATCCCAGGGACAGCAGAGCCTGGTGGGCTGCCGTCTCTGGGGTCGCACAGAGTTGGACACGACTGAAGCGACTTAGCAGCAGCAGCAGCAGCTCCCCAGCCACTCCACACCAAATGAACTGGGAGTACCTTTAGGTGAAAAGCTGTATAAATAAAAGTCTCACCCAGTCGTTCTCTTCTTTCAAGGATCAAATCCCCACCAATTTCTGCCTGCTTTGGCTACTGCTTTCATTGTTTTTTGTTTAGTTGTATCTGACTTTTTGTGACCCCATGGATTGGGATTTTCCAGGCAAGAATACTGGAGTGGGTTGCCATTTCCTTTTTCCAGGGGATCTTCCTGACCTGGGGATTGAACCCTTGTCTCCTGCCTGTGTCTCCTACGTTGCAGGCAGATTTCTTTACCGCTGGGCCACCCACCAGAGAAGCCCTTGGCTACTGTTCAGTGCCCTAAAATAGGTGCTCTTAATTTTTTTGTCTAGTGTTGACAATTCTTATCTGTGGGAAAATCATTGCAACACAAGCTATTCTTCTGTTGCCCAGAAAGCTATCAGTTTTTAAAGCATTTATTTTCTGGTTACCCAAGTGAATTCTTAAAATTTCTAAAAGTTTTCTAAGTTCATACTTTAAGCTTATATGTATTTGGTCATAATATCTGCACATAGTGACTTCTTTTCCCTTCTAAGACTTTTTTTCCTTCTAAGACTTATTTTTGTGTAAAACCTCCACAACAATGTTATTTGACAGTGGGAGTAGCTGAAAAAACAATCTTTAATAATAACGATTTAGTTTTTCAGCCATAAATATGAAGCTAGTTGAGAAGGTAGTCTTTTACTTACATATGTGACCCCATGGACTGTAGCTCACCAGGCTTCTCTGTCCATGGAATTTTCCAGTATTCTTGCCTGGAGAATTCCATGGACAGAGGAGCCTGGTGGGCTACAGCCCATGGGGTTGCAAAGAGTTGGACACAACTGGGCAACTAACACACACACACACAAACACAATATAGTTTTGTCACAAACAGGTAATAAATATCATCAGAGAAAGTTTTGTCATTTGCAAAAAGGTTTGTATAAACTTCTTTTTTAACCTATTATATAAATGGGCTTCCCTGGTGGCTCAGATGGTAAAGAAATTGCCTGCAATTTCAGAGATCCAGGTTCGATCCCTGGGTCAGGAACATCCCCTGGAGAAGAGAATGGCTACCCACTCCAGTATTCTTGCCTGGAGAATTTCATGCACAGATGAACCTGGTCAGTTACAGTTCATGGATTGCAAAGAGTTAGATATTACTGAGCAACTAACACTTATAAGAGATGTATTAGTATGTAATATGTCAATAATATTGAAACATCTTTATATTACCAGGATAAATTGTATTGTTCTTTTAATATACTGTTAGGTGTGATCTACTGGTGTTTTATTTAGTATTTTTGTATCTATATTAACTTTTAAAATTTTAATTTAAAAATTTTTAAACTTTTACTCTTATATTGGAGTATAATATACATGAAACTAGCTGTGTTAGTTTCAGGTGCACAGCAAAATGACTCAGTCATATGTGCACATGCATCCATTCCCCTTCACATTCTCTTCCCATCTAGATCATTTCATAACACCAAGCAAAGTTCCCTGAGCTACACAGTAGGGCCCCACTGGCTAACCATTTTAATCAGAGCAGTATGTACATGTCACATTCCAGGATGTCTGGCTCTAGGTCAGTGATCACACCATCGTGATTATCTGGGTCGTGAAGATCTTTTTTGTACAGTTCTTCTGTGTATTCTTGCCATCTCTTCTTAATATCTTCTGCTTCTGTTAGGTCCCTACCATTTCTGTCCTTTATCGAGCCCATCTTTGCATGAAATGTTCCCTTGGTATCTCTAATTTTCTTGAAGAGATCTCTAGTCTTTCCCCTTCTGTTGTTTTCCTCTGTTTCTTTGCATTGATCGCTGAAGATGGCTTTCTTATCTCTTCTTGCTATTCTTCGGAACTCTGCATTCAGATGTTTAGATCTTTCCTTTTCTCCTTTGCTTTTCGCTTCTCTTCTTTTCACAGCTATTTGTAAGGCCTCCCCAGACAGCCATTTTGCTTTTTTGCATTTCTTTTCCATGGCGATGGTCTTGATCCCTGTCTCCTGTACAATGTCACGAACCTCATTCCATAGCTCATCAGGCACTCTATCTATCAGATCTAGGCCCTTAAATCTATTTCTCACTTCCACTGTATAATCATAAGGGATTTGATTTAGGTCATACCTGAATGGTCTAGTGGTTTTCCCTACTTTTTTCAATTTAAGTCTGAATTTGGCAATAAGGAGTTCATGGTCTGAGCCACAGTCAGCTCCTGGTCTTGTTTTTGCTGACTGTATAGAGCTTCTCCATCTTTGGCTGCAAAGAATATAATCAGTCTGATTTCAGTGTTGACCATCTGGTGATGTCCATGTATAGAGTCTTCTCTTGTGTTGTTGGAAGAGGGTGTTTGTTATGACCAGTGCATTTTCTTGGCAAAACTCTGTTAGTCTTTGCCCTGCTTCATTCCGTATTCCAAGGCCAAATTTGCCTGTTACTTCAGGTGTTTCTTGACTTCCTACTTTTGCATTCCAGTCCCCTATAATGAAAAGGACATTTTTTTTGGGTGTTAGTTCTAAAAGGTCTTGTAGGTCTTCATAGAACCGTTCAACTTCAGCTTCTTCAGCGTTACTGGTTGGGGCATAGACTTGGATTACTGTGATATTGAATGGTTTGCCTTGGAAACGAACAGAGATCATTCTGTCGTTTTTGAGATTGCATCCAAGTACTGCATTTCGGACTCTTTTGTTGACCATGGTGGCTACTCCATTTCTTCTGAGGGATTCCTGCCCACAGTAGTAGATATAATGGTCATCTGAGTTAAATTCACCCATTCCAGTCCATTTCAGTTCGCTGATTCCTAGAATGTCGACATTCACTCTTGCCATCTCTTGTTTGACTACTTCCAATTTGCCTTGATTCATGGACCTGACATTCCAGGTTCCTATGCAATATTGCTCTTTACAGCATCAGACCTTGCTTCTATTACCAGTCACATCCACAGCTGGGTATTCTTTTTGCTTTGGCTCCATCCCTTCATTTTTTCCTGGGGTTATTTCTCCACTGATCTCCAGTAGCATATTGGGCACCTACTGACCTGGGGAGTTTCTCTTTCAGTATCCTATCATTTTGCCAGGCTATGGTTTTTCCTGTGGTCATGTATGGATGTGAGAGTTGGACTGTGAAGAAGGCTGAGCACCAAAGAATTGATGCTTTTGAACTGTGGTGTTGGAGAAGACTCTTGAGAGTCCCTTGGACTGCAAGGAGATCCAACCAGTCCATTCTAAAGGAAATCAGCCCTGGGATTTCTTTGGAAGAAATGATGCTAAAGCTGAAACTCCAGTACTTTGGCCACCTCATGCAAAGAGTTGACTCATTGGACAAGACTCTGATGCTGGGAGGGATTGAGGGCAGGAGGAGAAGGGGGCGACAGAGGATGAGATGGCTGGATGGCATCACTGACTCGATGGACCTGAGTCTGAGTGAACTCCGGGAGTTGGTGATGGACAGGGAGGCCTGGCGTGCTGTGATTCATGGGGTCGCAAAGAGTCGGACACAACTGAGGGACTGATCTGATCTGATCTGATGTACATTCAATCTCAAATTCCTTAACTATCACTTCATCCCACCCTTCCCTCTGTATTAACTTTAAACTGATTCCTTTTTGTGCTCTTTTAGAACTATGGTTGTGCTAGGTTATACCAAATAATATGAGAAGTTTCTTTTTCTAGGCTCTGAAATAATTTATATAGAACCAGAATTATTTATTACTTAAAGATTTGAAAAACATCTTAAAAATTATATTAATATGAATTTAGATAAACATTTTAGCAACCTTTTCTTCTTTTCTCCTGGTTTTTAGCCTGTTCAGGAGTCAGGTTTTACATTTCTCAATTCAGTTTTAAAAATTTATATTTTTCTCAGAAACTTTCACTGAGAGTTTATTTGCATGACATTTTATTTTGTTTATATGGCACTTTATTTTTGAAAATAATCTTTTAAAGGGACAAAAATGATACTATCATGAAATTTACGTAGACATAAAAGCACAAAGAAGAAAATTAAAATAACTTGAAATCTCACCAATGTTGTCAAATAGTTCATTATCTTTAAAAATTATGGTTTTTATTGCTTCTTTTATTCTGCCTAATTTCTGTATATTTGTGCTTTCTTTCCTTTTTCCTTAATTACATTTGCTGATGGTACATCAATTTATTGGATTTCCCCCTAACCCCTGAAAAATTCCAGCTTTTATACTTATTTAGCATTTATATATGTTTTTCTCACTATTTTTAAGTTCAGGGAAAGTAATGGTTTTGAAGTGGTTTTTTAGCCACTAAGTTGTGCAATGGAACCCTTTTCAACGTTAAAATCTTATGTGAAATCCCAGTGTATAAATAGATAAAAGCCAAGCACTTGTGATTAAAGTAAAGGGGAATTGTAGGGGAAGGAAGGGAGTTTCCCAGAGTCTCACTCAATTGACACCCCTCCAACTCCTTCTCTTTCTTTTTTTTTTTTAATTTAAATTTATTTTAATTGGAGGCTAATTATTTTACAATATTGTATTGGTTTGCCATACATCAACATGAATCCACCACGGGTATACACGTGTTCCCCATCCTGAACCGCCCTGCCACCTCCCTCCCCGTACCATCTCTCTGGGTCATCCCAGTGCACCAGCCCCAAGCATCCTGTATCCTGCATCAAACCTGGACTGGCGATTCCTTTCTTATATGATATTATATATGTTTCAATGCCATTCTCCCAAATCATCCCACCTTCTTCCTCTCCCACAGAGTCCAAAAGACTGTTCTATACATCTGTGTCTCTTTTGCTGACTCGAAAAAGAGACAGGGTTATCATTACCATCTTTCTAAATTCCATATATATGCATTAGTATACTGTATTGGTGTTTTTCTTTCTGGCTTACTTCACTGTGTGTAATAGGCTCCAGTTTCATCCACCTCATTAGAAACTGATTCAAATGTATTCTTTTTAATGGCTGAGTAATACTCCATTGTGTGTATGTACCACAGCTTTCTTATCCATTCATCTGCTGATGGACATCTAGGTTGCTTCCATGTCCTGGCTATTATAAACAGCGTGGCAATGAACATTGGGGTACACGTGTCTCTTTCAATTCTGGTTTCCTTGGTGTGTATGCCCAGCAGTGGGATTGCTGGGCCATAAGGCAGTTCTATTTCCAGTTTTTTAAAGAATCTCCACACTGTTCTCCATAGTGGCTGTACTAGTTTGCATTCCCACCAACAGTGTGAGAGGATTCCCTTTTCTCCACACCCTCTCCAGCATTTATTGCTTGTAGACTTTTGGATAGCAGCCATTCTGACTGGCGTGAAATGGTACCTCATTGTGGTTTTGATTTGCATTTCTCTGATAATGAGTGATGTTAAGCATCTTTTCATGTGTTTGTTAGCCATCTGTATGTCTTCTTTGGAGAAATGTCTATTTAGTTCTTTGGCCCATTTTTTGATTGGGTCATTTATTTTTCTGGAATTGAGCTGTAGGAGTTGCTTGTATATTTTTGAGATTAGTTGTTTGTCAGTTGCTTCATTTGCTATTATTTTCTCCCATTCTGAAGGCTGTCTTTTCACCTTGCTTATAGTTTCCTTTTTTGTGCAGAAGCTTTTAATTTTAATTAGGTCCCATTTGTTTATTTTTGCTTTTATTTCCAATATTCTGGGAGGTGGGTCATAGAGGATCCTGCTGTGATCTATGTTGGAGAATGTTTTGCCTATGTTCTCCTCTAGGAGTTTTATAGTTTCTGGTCTTACATTTAGATCTTTAATCCATTTTGAGTTTATTTTTGTGTATGGTGTTAGAAAGTGTTCTAGTTTCATTCTTTTACAAGTGGTTGACCAGTTTTCCCAGCACCACTTGTTAAAGAGATTGTCTTTTCTCCATTGTATATTCTTGCCTCCTTTGTCAAAGATAAGGTGTCCATAGGTGCATGGATTTATCTCTGGGGTTTCTATTTTGTTCCACTGATCTATATTTCTGTCTTTGTGCCAGTACCATACTGTCTTGATGACTGGCTTTGTAGTAGAGCCTGAAGTCAGGCAGGTTGATTCCTCCAGTTCCATTCTTCTTTCTCAAGTTTGCTTTGGCTATTCGAGGTTTTTTGTATTTCTGTACAAATTGTGAAATTATTTGTTCTAGCTCTATGAAAAATACCATTGGTAGCTTGATAGGGATTGCATTGAATCTATAGATTGCTTTGGGTAGTATATTCATTTTCACTATATTGATTCTTCTGATCCATGAACATGGTATATTTCTCCATCTGTTAGTGTCCTCTTGGTTATCGGACGCTCATGACTCCAGAGAGCACTGTTAGACAACCACCGTTCTAACTTTTTCGTTCTGTTTTTTATCTTTATTGTTTCCTTTCTCCTGCTTTCCATAGGCTGGTTTATTGCTCTTTTGTGATTTTTTGAATTTGTTGCTTCATGTATTTCTTTTCATTCTTTCTTATTTAATATTGGAAATATTGAGGTCTATGCTAAGTCGCTTCAGTCGTGTCCGACTCTGTGCCACCCCATAGATGGCAGCCCACCAGGCTCCCCCGTCCCTGGGATTCTCTAGGCAAGAACACTGGAGTGGGTTGCCATTTCCTTCTCCAATGCATGAAAGTGAAAAGTGAAAGTGAAGTCGTTCAGTTGTATCCGACTTTTAGCGACCCCATGGACTGCAGCCTGCCAGGCTCCTCCATCCATGGGATTTTCCAGGCAAGAGTACTGGAGTGGGGTGCCATTGCCTTCTCCATTGAGGTCTATAAAGGTCCATAAATAAGAGATCACTCTGTACAATGCTGGTTATATTTCATAATATTTTACACAGGCTATTTTCTCAATAGATGGTAATTATAGTTTTGAGTTTCCTCTACTACCCACAATGTATGTGTGCATGTGTTTTCAAATGTCTAAGTATGGAGAGTTTTTTTACTCTTTTAAATGTTAAGTTCTAGTTTTATTTTGTTTTAATCATAAAATAGATCTTTCTAATTTTGAGTTTTTAAGAAATTATTGATTTTTTTGGTAATCCAGTGCTTAATTAATTTTCATAAATATGAGCATTTGAATGTGACTAGTCTGAACTGATATGTGTTGTTAAATGTAAAATGCACATAGGTTTTGAAGATATAATACAAAAACAGGTAAAATAGCTCAATAATTATTTTTTGTTCATTACATATTGAAATCATACTATTTTGGTTTAAAAAAAAATTATTTGTTTTTGCCTGTGCTGGATCTTCATTGCTGCATAGGCTTTTCTCTAGTTGTGGTGAGCAGAGGCTCCTCTCTAGTTGTGGTATATGCAGCCTTCTCGTTGTTTCTATTGTTGCTTCCTTTGTTGAGGAGCACGGGCTCTAGGGTGCTTGGGCTTCAGTAGTTGCGACAGGTGGGCTTAGTAGTTGCGGTTCCCAGACTAAAGCACAGACGCAATCGTTGTGGTGCCCGGGCTTAGGTGCTGCATGGCATGTGGGGTCTTCCCAGATCAGGGATAGAACTCATGTCTCCTGCATTGGCAGGTAGATTCTTTACCAGTGAGCCACCAGGGAAGCCCCAAATCATATTTTGTATCTACTGAGTTAAATAAAATAAATATCACTGAAATTAATTTTATCTCTTTTTGGGCTATGTTTTGAAATGAGGCTACTAGAAAATTTTAAATTACGTGTGTAATTTTATTTCTATTGGACATAAACTGCCCTCTATAATTATATATTTTTATCCATGTGGTCTATTAGAGACTAGTAGTGACTTTACAATTGTTTTTCAGTAATTTCTACTTATAGTTCTTGAATTTTTCACTATATATATTTTAGTACTATTCTATTTAGCACATAACAGGTCACTTCTATTACAGATTGTACTTTATATAAAATAAAATGACTCTGTTGGCCTGTTTGTGTTCTACTTTGATATGAATTATTGCTATTCTTGCTTTTAAGAAAATTTGTTTAGGACATTTTGCACATCTTTCTTCTTTTAATTTCAATCTCACTTTATTTCAGGTGAATATCTTTTAAACAGTAATCAAATTAACTGTTATCTTTTTGCATAGAAATTCTTTACTTTTTTTTCACTTGTTTCTGTTAACTTTTTTCTTTTTAAATTGAAGTATAGTTGATTTACAATATTATATTGGTTTCAGGTGTACAACATAGTGATTAAAAAATTTTATAGATTATTCTCAATTTATGCTTATTATAAAACATAGGCTATATTCCCCATGCTATGCAATATATCCTTATAGCTTGTTTTTAATAGAGGACTCTAATTTTTCACAATTATTATCATCAGTTATGTATCATTTTATGAGTTTTATTATTTGCTACATTATATTTTTCTGTTTTATTACATTGAATATTAAAAAAATTTTTTCCTCTTTAAATTTTGTGTTCACATTGTGCTGTGCTTAGTTGCTCAGTAGTGTCCAACTCTTTGTAATGGATTGTAGCCTGCCAAAGCACCTCTGTCCATGGGGATTCTCCAGGCAAGAATACTGGAGTGGATTGCTGTGCCCTCCTCCAGGGGATCTTCCCAACACAGGGATCGAACCCAGGTCTCTCGCATTGTAGGTGGTTTCTTTACCATCTGGGCCACCAGAGAAACCCATTATTACACTTATTACATTAGTGTTTGAAAAATCGTAGTTAAACCCATTTTCTTTAATTATCATTGTCCAAGATGGCATAGTACCCATTAACTTTATGTAAATGAGTAATTTAGCTTGTTTTCTTCTCTATTTCTTTCCTAACTAGTATTCAGATGCTTATTACATTTTTTAACAAATATCTTAATTAAGAATTACTCTTTAACAATAAGTTTTAAACTGTATTTAACCACAGTTACCTAGATTTAACTTATTTTGCTGGTTTGAATTTCATCACCACCTCTTTCTGTTGATCTGTGTGTCCTTGAAAAGATTTTCTTCAGGAAAGAATGTACGTGATAGAAATTCAGAGCCACAACTGTTTGAAAATGTTTTGCTGGTCTCCTTCATGTTATATAACCAACATCTTGACTATGTTTAGAATTCTTGCGCACAGTATTTTTCCTTTAAAACACTAAAACTTTCATCTTCGGGTGCTTATTTTGTGGAGAGGACATTTTGACTCTGTTATTCTGTAAACTACTTCTTTTTTTTTTTTTTATGTCTGGGTACTTAAAGAATGTTTTCATCCTCAAAATTTGAAATTTCAGAAGGGTATGTGTAGATGTTGTTATTCACTCATCCATCCATTCATACATTTGTTTCTATTTTTTAACAGCTTCATTGAGATGTAGTTCTTATACCATAAAACCTATCCATTTAAAGGGTGCAGTCCAATGGCTTCTAGTATGGTACTCACAGAGTTGTACAGTCATCATCACAATAAATTTTAGAACATTTTTCATCATCTTCCAAAGAAAACTTGAACCCCCTTAGCCTTCATTCTTCAATCTGCAGCCCTCTCTCCCACAGCCCTAGGCATCTGCTTGTCTACTTTCTGTTCCTATAGATTTTTGCCCATTCTGTATGTTTCATGTAAATGGGATTATACTATATGTGACCCTTGCTACTGGTTTCTTTTGATTGATGAAATTATGATTTCAGAGATTTATTTGTATCGTAGCATGTATCAGCATTTCCTTTTTTATTGCTGCCACATTTTGTTTATCTGTTCATCAGTTGATGAGTGTTAGTATTTATCCACTTACTGGCTGTTAAGAATAATGCTGCTACAAACATTTGTGTACAAGTTTTTATTTGAACACTTGTTTTCATTTCTCTTGTGTATATACCTAGTAGTGGAATTGGTGGGCAACTCTCTTTTTAGCTTTTTGAGGAACTGCCAGACTTTTACAAAGTAACAACACATTTTACGTTCCCACTAGCAATGTATATGGAGAAGGAAATGGCAACCCACTCCAGTGTTCTTGCCTGGAAAATCCCATGGATGGAGAAGCCTGGTAGGCTGCAGTCCACGGGGTCGCACAGAGTCGGACACGACTGAAGCGACTTAGCAGCAGCAGCAGCAGTGTATAAGGATCCTAATTTCTCTCCATCTTCAACAGCACTCATTATTGTCCATCTTCTTGACAGTAGCCATGTGAAACTGGTACCTCAGTGTGGTACTGGTTATTGTTTCCTGATAACAACTGATGTTAAGCATCTTTTCATGTGTTTATTAGTCATTTGTATATCTTCTTTGGATAAATGTCTATTTAGGTTCTTTGTTTTAAAATCAGATTGTCTTTTTATTATTGAATTGTAAGAGCTTTTTATTTATTCTGTATATAAGTCTCCTATTAGATACATGATTTGCAAAAATTTTCTCTTTCTTGATAGCATCCTTTGAACCACAGTAGTTTTAATTTTGATGTCAATTTGTTTCTTTGGTTGCTTGTTCTTTTGGCATCATATCTAAGAAACTATTATCTAATCCAAGGTTACAAGGATTTATGCCTATTTTCTTCTATAGTTTTAGCATTTATGTTTGGGTCTATGATCCATTTTGAGTTAATTTTTGTATATTATATGGGTAAGGGTTCAATTTCATTTCTTTGCATGTAGATATTTAATTGTTCCAGCACCATTTATTGAAAAACAGTTTTTTCCGTTGTTTTATCTTGTCATCCTTGTCAAAAATTTATTGAATATAAATGTGAGGGTTTACTTCTAAATTCCCAATTCTGTTCCTTTGATCTGTGTGTCTGACTTTACACCAATACCATATTGTCTTGATTACTGTAGCTTTGTAGTAAGTTTTGAAATCAGAAAATGGGAAAGTTGTCCTCCTTTTTCAAAATTGTTTCGACTATTCTGGGTACCTTTAATTTCCAAATGAATTATAGGATTAGTTTGTCAGTTTCTGCAAAAAATCCAGCTGAGATTTTTATAGAGATTGCATTGACTATTTAGATCAATATGGAAATATTCCCATATTAATAGCCATAAGTCTCATATGTAAACATGGGATGTCTTCCCATTTAGTTTCTTCCTTTAATTTAAGGTCTTTCATTTCTTTCAATAATATTTTGTAGTTTTCAGAGTTTAAGTTTTATACTTCTCTTGTTAAATTTATTCCTTAGTATTAATTCTGTTTTATATTATTTTAAATGGAATTTTCCTAATTTAATTTTTCCTAATTTAATTTTGGCTTGTTCATTGCTACTGTATAGAAATACAGCTGATTTTTTATATTAATCTTGTATCCTGCAAACTTATTGAACTCATATTTTAGTTCTAATAGTTGTCAGTGGATTCCTTAGGGTTTTCTATGTACAAGATTATATCATCTGCATGTAGAGATAGTTTTACTTCTTTCTTTCTAACCTGCTGCTGCTGCCAAGTCACTTCAGTCGTGTCCAACTCTGTGCGACCCCATGGACTGCAGCCTACCAGGCTTCTCTGTCCATGGGATTCTCCAGGCAAGAACACTGGAGTGGGTTGCCATTTCCTTCTCCAATGCATGAAAGTGGAAAGTGAAAGTGAAGTCACTCAGTCATGTCTGACTCTTAGCGACCCCATGGACTGCAGCCCACCAGGCTCCTCCATCCATGGGATTTTCCGGGCAACAGTACTGGAGTGGGGTGCCATTGCCTTCTCCCTCTTTCTAACCTAGACTCTTTTAATTTCATTTTTTGCATATTTGCCCTGTCCAGCACCAGTGCAATGTTGAATATAAGTGGTAAGAGCAGACAGCTTGTCTTGTTGCTGATCTTTAGGAACAGGGGGAAAGTATTCAGCCTAAAACAGTAAAACAACCAGTTATTTTACCTGCAAAGTGGTTTATTTGGGAACAGCAAAGACTTGCAATTAAGGACGTGCAATCATGGTTATCCACAGGCAAGCCCAGAAAACAAAAAAGAGGAACTTTCTTTCATAGAGGAGAAGGAACTGGGAGGAGCTGTTATAAACAAAAAGACCATTGGAGAAAACTGGGAGTTGCAAGTGTAATGGCTTCTTGTTGACTGAGTTATTGTTAACAGTCTCTCATTGGCCAGACTCTTGCAGGACAAGGAGAAATTTTTTCCTTCCTCCTACTGTAGTAAAGTAGGAACCTTCTCCCTGTTGGAGATACAGTGATATATCTCTTCCTGTTGGTCTGCAATTGACATCGATGGGTAGGGCCTTAGAGCTCCCTTTTCTGGCACCCTGACTTTATTAAAAAAGAGGGGGGGGGGTCTGTATATTGATTTTCACCTATCATTAAGTATGATGTTAGTGGGTTTTTGTAGATGATCTTTATGAGGCTAAGGAAGTTTCCTTCTATTTCTAGTTTGTTGAGTGTTTTTGTTTGTTTTATCATAAAGTGCTGTTGAATTTTGTCGAATGCTTTTTCTGCATCCATTGAGACAATCACATCGCCTTTGTCCTTTATCCTATTAATATGGCATATTACATTAATTTAATTTTGGATAGCATTTATTTTTACCTTTGAATTCAACTTTTCATCCTTTAGCCTTCAGAGGAACTTGGAGGAACCTATTTAATGATATATGCAATAGATATGAACATACATCTTAGAATTTAATGGTGGTCCTTAGTGAAATTTTTATTTCCAGAACTTTATACCCCATCAAAAGTCCTACTTATGGCTATGTAGGATTTTTTGTTTGGTGTTCTTGAGTGGTGAGAATGTAAAACAAAATTTTAATATGCTTATGTAACCCAACTGTATAAATTCGTAACATTATCTTGATAGTATATCTAGTGCAGTTTCATATTACAGGCACTAGAAGTGAAATATACATAAGTATCCTCTTCTGTGGCATTACTTACAATCACCTTATTCTGCAACTTTAAAGTTTTTAAAGAGAAATTTGTATCCATTTGTTAATCCTCCAGATTTTCTTCCTTCTCTCTTGGTACTTTTTCTTTTCTGTTGATCAGCTTTCCTTTTCGTTTAGATACTGAGGACTTCCTGGCCGAAGGTTTGCGGAATGAGAACCTCAGTGCTGGTGCAAAGGACAACAGAGACCATATTCTGCGGGGCTTGCAGCAAATCAAAGCTAGGTTTGTATAAACCGGTTCCATTATTCTTCTTCATAAAGTTTAAAGCAATTTATAATCAGCAAAATCTACTTTAATTGTATATAAATTATCAAAGTAGGACACATTTATTATAGTTCTTTATACTTGGTAGAGGCTTTTAAATGTTTACTGAATTGCATTGAAGGTAGGCAGGCATATTTAGGGTAGTTAGTTTACCACAATGGAAATATTTTTATAGTTGTATATGTTAAGAAAGTTATTCTGCTTTTAGCTTTGGATTGTTATGTTAGTCTTTATTGGACACTTTTGCAAAATGGGTGAAAAGCTAAATATTTATGCTTGTCCAAATTACTGAAAGAGAGGACGTTAAGCAGTATGAGACAATTTCCACTATGAGTTTTAGTCCTGATTTTATATCCTCATCTCCTTCCCGAATAGAAAACTTAAACTAGACTTATCCAGTTGATTCTTTCCTCCTATTAAAATGTCTTACTCTCAGGCTGATTGGAATATCATGCTCATTAAGTTGTTTTTTTTTAAATTAAAGGCCCTCACCTAGTTTTTGTGCCTTTTAGAATGTGAGCACCTGACAGATGCATACACTTGCTTGATGGAGGGAGAAATAAAAAATTTCCATTACAGTATATTCCTCAACCACTTCTTGTTCGAAGTGTGATAACTGAATGAGAGTTGGGGATAAATGAGTACAATCTTAAGTCTTTTTCGACTTGGAGGCAATGTGATTTGAAACGTTTGAACTGTGTACTCTTAGTAAAGGAAGAGCTTCAGCAGTGTTATACCTGGGATTTCATTTGTGTGGCAGAAAGATCTTATCATCTACTTTAGAAACATCATTGAAACTCCTTAGAAGCAAGGAGTTTTATCCTTTCGAAGGGCACAGCCAGAATATATTCCCTCCAGGAATGTGAGAGAACTTCACAAGATGCCCTGCTGGATCTTAATCGATCTTTCCTGCTGGCTAATTAAGCATCACTTTTACTCAGCAACTGGGGACTATGTAATTATCAGCCTGGGTTGCCCTGAATAATTGAAACAAACAGAATGCAAAAGATGAAAGCTTTTTGCAAAAGTGAGAATATCTGTAATTTTTGTTAGGTTGGAAGAGTGTTTAAAACAAACTTCCCTATACTTTATTAGTGGATAAGTTTAGGCTTAGTTGTGTCTGAAGGCTCAGTTAGTAACTTAAAGAATTTTTTATTTCTTTAATACAAAGTTGATCTTTGTATTATAGGATTATTATAAGGATGGCATGAGGAACAAAGATGGAATTATTTTAAACTGTACTATAGGGAGTGAAAGTGAAGTCGCTCAGTCGTGTCCGACTCTTTGCTACCCCATAGACGGTAGCCTACCAGGCTCCGCCGTCCATGGGATTTTCTAGGCAAGGATACTGGAGTGGGCTGCCATTTCCTTCTCCAGGGGATCTTCCCAACCCAGGGATCAAACCCGGGTCTCCTGTATTGCAGACAGACGCTTTACTGTCTGAGCCACCAAGGATAGCGAGAGGGATGCCCAAAATATAATTGTGTATATGGTGGTGTTAATGGTATAAATCTGTGATAAGGTATAAATCTGTGATGGTATAAAAAAATAATTTTATTGCATCTATGGAGACAAATATACAATGAGTAGAAATTCTCCTTTCCTGTTATTTGCAGTGCAGCACTTGGAAAGGACTGAATTTCAATCTGAAATTGATAATAAAAGGTGATTTTGTGGTGACTCACTGTTATCTCAGTGTTATCACTTACATATTACTTCTTAGTTCTCTTTTTTAAGTGCATACACACACTCATACACACACACCCATGCACACAGACATAGAAGCTGTATTTATTATGAGGCAGAGAGGGTTCCTTGTTCTCAAAGGACTTGCTGTGTGGTTTGTGGGATAGATATTCAGGAAATAATCAGCAGGGGTTTTAGGAAACATCTGCATTGTTGATGGGAGCTTTCTGTTCATTGATTTGTTGTAAGAAAGATGACACTTTATTTAGAATTTCACAATTATCAGATCAGGAGGAAATGAGGAGCCAGAAATTAGATACTGTACAAGAAAATGGAAAAATGAGGATTTCCTTTGGCAAGCTGTTTGAAATTGTCTTAAATTTACCCATTCAATCATCATCCCATAATGTAACCCTTGTCTTACTGAATCTTCTTTTTCAGCCGCATTGCGTGTATGGCCCCATGTATGGGTGGTTGATGTTATGTACTTATATGTATTTGTAGCAGTTGCTTTGAGAGCACTGAAAACTTGTACAATGCCAATCGCATTTACTTTTTTTTGCGTGGAAGTTGTATCTCTCCCAGAGGCTCAGTATGAAAGGAAATTTGGAAATCATCAAACTTGAGAGCTAAATGTATATGGAAAATGGCCAAGTAACATCAAAAGAATTAATGAAAGCCACTTTAAAAGTTTGATCTTGAGTCATATTAAAGCAATAAAACTTTAGGGGTTTGGTAAATTTGTGGGGAGGTAGGCATCTGTCTAAAACTACTAACTTGGCACATTAGGGCCGAAGGTGGGTAAGAAATCTCTAGCAGGATAACCTGGGAAAGACACTAGATAAATATAAATGCCATATATACATATACTGCCCCCCCCAAAACTTTCCATTCTATCTTTGTTGCGTCCTTGCTTTAATTCATTTAATTATTTCCTCCACACTGTGCTGCTTGAGAATAGAGTGGAGTGATGGGAAAATACTGATTCCTGGTAAACTCTAGGGGCTTGGCTGTAATTTTTATGGTGGCTCAGAATTCAGTGCTATTTGCCATGACTGTGGACTCGCTGTAAATTAAAGCATCTGACTTCATCACAGCTGTTATGTGCTGTTTGCCACCTTTCTGTTGCCTAGAGTGACTGACCCCAGAAAATGATAGTTGTGTTGAGTCATGGATGTCCTCCAAGTGCTCATCTGTTTTTCAGTACAAGTAGGTTTTCTGTCTTCCCAGACTGAAAATCATATCTGTATTTCTGTCTTGATAGGGTTTTTTTGGCTTAAGAGTATTACCAATGAAGGATAATGTTTTCCATATAAGACAAATAAAAAACGGATGGCACTTTGCGTGATTCCAAGGAAATGAAGTCCTGTTGTGGTATTTGATGTCCTGAGCTGTGATGTTCATGGCTCTTCTTCAAACTGCCTCCTCATTTAAACCTTCTCCCTAAAACTAACAGCTTTCACATTCTGAGTCCAAGTTTTCAGCAAGCTCTTTAGAGAATGATTAGGATGAAAGCCAGGCAGAGGCTCCTCCTGTTTTATTGCGGTGGTCACTGCAGGACCAGTGCCAGCTGTGAGGCACCTGGAATGAAACATACTTCATCTATACTCAGACGTTTAAGGGCGTTCTTATGCATTTGCAGAAACAGTTGAGCATTTCTTAAGTTTGATTCAGGGGAGGCCATCTGACAGCAAGAATGCATTGAGAATGGGGGAAAGGGTGAAGAAAATAGAAAATTTTTATTACTGAGGTAGGGATAAATTCTCCATGGCTCATTTTGGAGCAGCTAGTCATTTATGCTCACTGTTGGAAGTGAAGTCTAGAGCCAATGGAAACAAATTTAGAGTATTGTTTTCTTTTGTGAAACTTAAAGGAGTTCCAAAAAGAGACAGGTAGATTAATAGCATATTGAAATGGAAAGAAATAAAGAAATAACTTTATGTAACAGGATTATGGCACAACCCCACAAAACCAGTGCTTTTAAAGTACAGACTGAAAGAATATCTTGAACATGTCTCATTGTGGGTGGTTAGCATATAGCTCTGCATGAAACATGATATGTTAGTACAAATATCATAAAAATAATTCCAGTTCTCTTTGGGAACTTCAAGTTTTTCTTATCAGCTTACCATGGATTTAGCTTTAAAACAGAATTTAGTTTAAGAATATATTGTTCTTCTGTCTTTGTATTGGAGGAAAGACAAGGAGTTAGTCCAATGTAACTCTTGAGAGCAAGATTTTCAAAGTGATATGCTGTCAATATTATCGCCATTAATTACATGGAGAATGTTACTTTTCCTAAATGCTGGTTATTGAGCTTAAAATTCCCAAACAAAAAACATTCAGATGAAGTGTGCTTATCAAGAGAAGAAATGTGAAATGTGTTGTTGGTACATTTTTGTTACAAGTTTAGATATTTGTTCATATCTTCTCTTTCTATTCACTTTGCTACTTTCACTGGCGTTTCAGTGCCAATGCAGAAATAAAAAAGGTAGTAGGTACTAGTGCAATCTATCTAAGTTTAAAGAGCTCTGAAAAAGCTTCAAACTTATAGCAATAATTTGACCACATCTTGAAGTTTAAAAATTCATTTCTTCCTTTTCCAGTCCTATCTCTGCTTCTCACCCTTATCCAAGAAAGCAAACAAAAACTCACAACTTCACGGCTCTCAAGTTATCAATTATAGGCTAAATCCCTGTACTAGTTTTCTGTTATTTAGTGAGTGTATGTTGAGATTTCACAATTGTGTTAAAGATTTTTGGAGATATACTTACTGGGAGTAGTAAAGGGTTATTTTTGTTTCTCTTTTAGTCTGAAATGGTCTACAGGTGAAACTGGTATAATATTACTTGCTGTTGGTCTCTCGGCTTAACTTGGAAAGGAAGATCATTTTATTACATGTTCTTTCATAGCAAGTTTCCTCTACTTTCAAAGCAGCCTTGAAGTGTATGACTCCTTTTTAATTTTATGATGATGATTATTTTGTTTATTCTTTCACTTGAGTAGGTGTCTTGGATTTGGTACCAGCTATAAGATTAAACTGATCCATTTTTGTTTTCTTTTACACTGGGCTATTTTGGTGGTGTTAGTAGATAGAAGCCTCTCCCTTTGATCATCCCATAAAATAAATATTTTATATGAGTAATTTTGATGTACAATAACTTTTTAGTAAGTGGGTTTTTTTTTAATCTTGTTTTTTTCAATCATTTTTATTAAACATTCCCAGTACTGAGCTCATTAAACAGAATAACATGTTCTATCAAGAGTGGAAGGTCATTTGAAATGAAACCTGGGAAGCAGGTAGATAACTGAGCTTTCTCCCTTCAGGTTGGACTGACCCGTTAGAATAAGCTGAACACTACTATTTAGTCCTATAGTTAGGTCTCTGAATTTGCTTTACTTCTAATAGAATTATAGCCATCATTATTACTTGGGCACATTCCTATTAGCTACTTGAAACGGATTTGTCTTGGAAGATCTCAGAAAATCCTCAGTATCAATTTTTTTAATACTAGAAGCTTTTCTATTTGTCTATAAATGGGGGCTCTTAATTCATACATTGTGTGAAAAGATCATTTATATGAAATTACAGTCTTCATTTTACCAATGTTAACTTTGGCCTTGATTTTAAATCTCACTTGATCTGGATCTAGTCTTTTGTCCCAATGTGTGCTATTTTTTCTGCTTATAGAAAGCCAGTGGGGGAAAAAAAATGCCTCTCTGTATTCATCTATTTATGGATCTCCAGAAACTTGTGGCGTTAGGCCCTCCTGGTTGTGGTTATCTCTAATTTGCTGGTTTTCTCTTATTTCTGATGTAGATCCATCCTGTATCCACTTCCTGTGTTACACTGAAATTAGAGCAAAGGGGAGAGAAATGCAAGAGCACTGGGTCAGCTCTCAGAATTCAAAGTCTTTGTTCTGATGTTTTTTCTGTAACATTGTCTGATTCAATTGAAGATTTGCCTAAGCATGATCTTGTGTTTTCTTTTTCAGTTGCCTCCCCCAAAATGTTATTTGGGATTGTTTTTTCAAATGTTACAAAAATGCAAACATTACCAACCAAACCTTGAAACCTCAAAAATTTGATTTCTTTTATGGTATCACTATGATTTTTCATTTTTTTTTAATTTGCAAAATGATGCAGGAAATTTCATTTCCTTGGGATTTCATTTTATTTCATGATTCTGTTGAAAATGAGTTGGGCCTAAAGTGGGTTTTTATAATCACAACATGTGAATCATTTCTTCTTTGGAAGCCGGATCTTCTCTCCGACTGTGTAGCCTCATCTAGTCTCCCTGAAGTGCAGCACTAGCAGGGTTGATAATGAAATGCGGTCCTTCTTATCACACCCAGCAAAAGGCTCAGAAACGACAGGAAAAAAAATCAATCCCACAGGAACTTCTCAAGTGCTAGATATCCATATTTAACCCCCATGCATTTAAAATGGAAATGAGATATCTCAGGGTTTTAGTTTTTGATTTACACAAGATGTCACTGCCTCCTTGGCAATGGGAATATTTTGCAGACCAACTGCTGACCTGTTTAGGGAGATCTCAGCCTATCGCCTCAGGTCCAATGTAGTTTCTTCATAATTCTTTCGAAACTCTCAGCAGTGCTTTGCAGCAGCTTTGATTCTTCAGGCTTCAAAGAATGCCCCTTCCAGGCCAATCTTCTAAAAGAAAAAAAAAGAAAAATCAGTGTAGGGGAATAAACAGCTCATAAAGGAAGGGGCAGCTATCCCTGTGGCAGTTCTCACTCTACTTAATTAATAAGGAGTTTATAAGCCAGCTACAGCTTCACAAAGCCAAGAAAATTCCAGTTTGATGCTAGTGCCTTGTTATGAAATTCCCACTTGGAGTGACTCAGTCTTCAATAATCAAGTTGTTTTATCATAGATATACAGTGACGCTTATGTGTTATGATTAAATGCTCACCCTCAAGCTCCCTCTTGAGTTTGTGAGCCTTGTTGAGTTATTATAATTTATAGAAAACTTTATGCCCACATAATTTCCAATTAGCTATTTCTCAGTTTTATTAAGGGAGTGTCTCTCTTTTCTGGATTCTGCCATAACCACAATGTTCATTTTATGATTTGATAATCAAGACCTCCTATCATGTCTACCAAGAACCTTTGTTTTTTGGTTAATGATAAAACTAAGATATGTGACATTACTCAAAGTAAGAGAATTAATAAAAGATTAGGATTTAGAATGTAGGATTTCTAAGTGGTTGCATAATTTACTTAAGCAAGCCATTATTTTAAAAAAGAATTGGCATCTTTCAAAAGCTTATTGGTTTAAAGGAACTGTAAATAAATATTGAAGTTTAGTTAATTATATATGCATCTAGAGTCTTGCAACATCTGTAGTTTATTTTGGAATGCATCAAAAACAAGATGGATGGATAGGTGGATAAGTGACAAAGCAGATATAACAAAATGTGAATCATAGCATCTAGATTATGAGTATACACATATATGGGTGTTCATTTACCTTTTATGCATATCTGAAACATTTCATAATGTGATGTTGCAAAAAACATTTGTTTCACTTTGCAGTTCGAAACCATAGACTTCATTCATACTGTGGTTTCAGAAAACCGTAGACTTCCTCATGTTGGAAATGTAATAAGTATGTCTGTGATATTTTTAGGATTATAATTTTCTAAAAATAACCTTATTATTTCTGGATGATAGTAGTCTAAGGGATGATCCTTCAGTTTGTTATTTCTGACATAACTAACTTTAAGTATCTAACTTTTATACTTCTTTAAGACTTCCAGGCTAGCAATTATTGAGAGTTCAAATTCAATTCAAGCATTCTGCCCAGGAGATCCTGAGATTTTGATCTTTTTTAAGGAAAGGCAATTTCTGACTTTTCTCATAAATTTGATAAAAGGAAAGCTAATATGAGATTGGTAGTCCAGTAGGAAATGGAACTCAATTTTACATTTTTTAAATCATTTTATGGTATTAAAAATGACAGAGGTTAGAAACAAAGCTCTTATTCTTTTATTGAACTAGAATTGAAAGTGGCAGAAAATCATTTTGGCCCCGGTGCAGTAAATGTTATCACTAAAACATGTTCAGGGGATATCAGGATAGTCTCTCAAGCACCAGAGACAAAAGTTCACAGAAAAAGAACTGATTTTTCTGTCCTTATCTTGAAATTATGAGATGTACAGGAGATGAAAGTATCTTAGCTCTGATAGGACAGGCGATGGAGTATGTGTTAGAAATGATAATGTCTCCATTCTGGAGAGGGGTGAAATGGAGAGAATGTGGTGGGACGGGTGTCTCAGCAGTGACAGGCACGATGGAGGGAATTCACAGGGACAAGGAGGGTCAGCAGCTGAGCCAGCCCCAAAGATGAAGAATCCAGAAGCAGAGAAAATTATACTTGTGCAAAATTACACTGTGAGCTGACCATGAAGATGGTAAGAAAGCAAACAATACTATTTGTTAAAAGTACTGTTTGAAGATTTTGTTTGAAAGAGAAATTAAACTGGAGCTGTCAGCAGCTACTTGATTTTAAGAATCCAGTAGAAGAGAAATTTTAAGTCCATTTGGGAAAAACCAATCATTTTTGAGTATGCAGTCTGATTATTCTTTAGAATTTTGTGTAAATGGAGCAAGTTGGTAGACATATGTTTGCTGATCCTATAATGATTAAAATTCAGAATAAGTCAGACTCTTGTGAAATTGAGTTTTCAGGTTCCAGCCAGTGTTTTATACTGCCATATGGCATAACTAGAATTAACTGCTGCTCCCAGTCTGTTTATTCTTTTACTGAATATCTAGGTGCCCTGTTTGAAATAGTAGGGATTCCACAAAAGTATGTAATCACATGAGATAGATGGTTGACATGTTCACGACACCGGTCTGTATAGCTAATAGTTGCTTTTGTAGCTAATAGAAGAGCAAGCTTTTTTTAAGTTTTTCTACCCTAACCTCTCTTTTTATTAGAAAGAACAGATGGGTAAGAGAGTTAACAAGGAAAAGAGGAAAAAATTTAGGACCTTATAGGTCAGTGTAAATAGAAAAGGTAAAGCAAGAAATCCTTTTTGCTAGAGTCCTAGCTTCTTGATGCTCAAGAGTGACTCATGGACCAGCAACATCAACATCACCTGAAAAGTTGTTAAAAATGCAGAATCTCAGGCTCCATTGAATCAGACCCACTGAATCAGAACCTGCATGTTAATAAGATCCCAAGGTTATTTGTATGCACAGAAACATTTGAGAATCACTGCTCTACCACATACTTTTAAGTTCATTTTAAATTCAGTTTCTTAGAACTTGGATGACATACTTATGGAGATTATAAACTTCTTAATCACATGGATGTTCATTTTTAAAAAAACGATCTATCACAGTACTGGCATATGATATGAGCTCAATAATGTGAGTCGAATGAGGGAGAAACTGTTATAAATGTGTCATCTGGTCCTTGGCTAAACATTAGAACAAGAGATCCTCTATATTTTGAAATTTACTATTCAGTGGCCAGCCCCACATATTCTTGTCCAAAGATAGAACACATTCTTTTTATTGAGCATTAGGAGTTACAGAGCCATTTGTAAAGATGGCATCCATCTCTTTAAATGTCTCCTGTGATGACATTTCTCTAATATTCTGTGGCATAAGATTACAGGGCTGCTGCCCATGTGTTGGAGTTCTTTCAGAGTATGGATGCCAGTTAGTCCAGACATGATCCATCTTAAGCCCTCTGCCTTTGGTTATCATCTTTCCTATAAAGCTTTGCACTTCCTTGTTTCCACCATCTTTCATCTTTCCTGAGGACTTCTTTTCTAATCCTTCCCCCTGTGTTTCCTAGAATCCATGTTCTAGTATAATCAAACTCCACGATATCCTCAACCTCTTTTCTCCATCCCTGCCCAAGTAAAACATGACTCTTCTTCAGGATACTGTTTTGCTTGCAGCTATCTTAAATAGAACTTGCTCATTTTCCAGAAGTGCTGTTGGCATCCTTCATGCTCCTTGCTTGTCATTTCTAGATTTTTACTATTCAATCTTTTGCCAGACCTCTTCCCTTTTGAGATTTGCCTACATGGTTTTACAGTTCTCTGTCATCGTTTGAGTTCAGAGTCTCCCCTCATGCTATTTGAGGACTGAGGCTTTGACTCATAGTTGTCATCTTCACTCTGCTATAACCACTGCCCCCTAGAGACCTTCTCTCTCAAATTTAGCTTTTCCCTCCTGATTACATCTCTCCATTCATCATATAAATATGCTCAAATCCCTCCTAATATTCAGAAAAACATTACATCCTACACAGTGATTCCCTCTCTGGCTACTGTCCTGTCTCTCTCTCTCTCTCTTTTCTTCTTGAAATAGAAGCCTAGGCAAGCCATTTCTGGCTTCTTCTCTGGCCACTCTTCAGTCCCCTATAATCTAATCTCTGCTCCTATCAAGTTACTCTTGCCAAAATACCAGTAACTTGCTGATTGCATCATCCGGGTGACACTGTTCAAGCCTTATCTTATTTGGTGTATCTGCAGCATGTGACAATATTAATAGCTCCCTTTTCCTCAAAAAGTAAAAACAAACAAGCAAATAAAAACAGCAAAAGCAAATAAAAACTCTCTCCCTCTGTTGGTCCCCATGATAATAGTCTCTCCTGGTTTTCCTTCTTCCTTGTACTTATACTCTTAGTTTAGGCTTTGGCTTGAGCTTGTTTTTCTACCCTGCCTTCTTCACTGCTATTTCTTAGGCTTGCCTCTTTCTCATCACATTCTCTGTAAGCAGTTGCATAGTTCTGCAGCTCAACTGCAGTTCTGTCTCCAAGGCACTATACAGCATATTGGACAGCTCCTTTCGGGTGTCTTATAGATTATCTTATAGATATCTCAAACTTGCAAAGCTGGGACAGACCTGCTGTATGCCTCTCCAACAGCCACCCTCCATTCTTCCTAGACAACATCACCCCACCTTCCTAGGGAAGGACTCATGATCTGAAAGCCATTCTGTTTTGCCAGTGGTTGGTCTAGAGTTTGCATAAGATACAGTTTTGGCCAAAGAAATGTGAGGAGAAGACTTCTGATAGCTTCTCACATGGCAATCTTATGCTTAGGAAGAGAAAGTGAAGTCGTTCAGTTGTGTCTGACTCTTTGCGACCCTGTGGACTATAGCCTACCAGTCTCCTCCATCCATAGGATTCTCCAGGCAAGAATACTGGAGTGGGTTGCCATTTCCTTCTCCAAATCTTATGCTTGGGAGGCCAAAATAAAGCACTGAAATGCAGTAGCCACTGTAAGACATTACTCTGCTCTAAGGTGTTAGAGCAGAAATAAGGGAAGAACCTAGGTTCTTCATGCCATTGTTGGGACCCTGCATCATGCCTAGAATCACCAGTCTTCAGACTTTTTCTTTTGAAGGAAAAATAAACTTGTATTTGCTTAAGCCTCTGTCAGTCAGATTTTCTGTTATTTTGTAGCCAGAAGAATCATATCTGATTGAGTGTCCAGAACTGAACTCATTATTTTATATTCCGCTTACCCCTGAAGTCTATTTCTGCTTTCACTAGGTCCTGACCCCCTAGGCAGAATCCTGGAAGTCACTCCTCTTTACTCCCCAAACCATCAACAAGCCTATTGATTCTTCATTCTAAATCTGTCTTCTTCTTTCTATTCTCTTTCTCACTGGCTAAATTTTAGCTCTCATGAAGTCTTACTCAGAGCTTTGCACAATTCTCTTTTCTGATTCTCTGCTTCAGGCTTCTCCCTGTTCCAGTTTATTCTGCTCCTCCATTCTGTTGAAAGGGGAGATATAAAAAAGAAGATAATTTAATCATTTGTGCTATAGAAGAAGATATATTGATATGGAATGATAAGATATACTATACATGAAGAAATGGGTTTTTTTTTTTTTCAGAGACATGTCTGAAAAAATGCACCAAAATGTTAATGATAGTAATTTCTGGCATATAGAGTTTGAATGATTTTTAATTTCTCCTTTTTATCTATTTGTATTTTCTAAATCTCTACAGTGAATGTGTAAATCTTAAATCACTGATATCAGAGCCTTTCCTGTTTTACACAGAGGCAGGGAACAAAAACAGGCGGGGATTTAAAAACCAAAGAGTATTTATTTCCAGGTGGGAAAGGAGTTGGCATTGCAGGGAAAAGAGATATGGATAGAGGAAATTGGGCTTTAATTGTAGCCTTGGGTCATTTCTATTCAAATAAATAGATGTATTTGGAGGTTTTTTTTTAACTCTGTAACTAAGCATGCGTGCACAGACACACACAAAAGTAAGATTATTTTTGAGCCATATGAAATACAGCAGTCCTTTTAGTAATTTATGATGACTTTTCTAAAATAAGTTGTTGTTTTTCTTTTTTTTAATAAAGGAAGTTCATTCTCAAGGTCTTCATTAGATGAGCTATCTAATTGTTGACTAGGAACAACTTCCCTTTCTTAGATTTTATCTTTTTGAGCTGCACTGAACTGACACAGGATGAATCCCTCATTAGAAATGGATTATCTACACTCTGTGTGGCTATTTAGTGAAACATTTTTATTTGTGAGACTAGCTTTCCAAAGTGATGGTGCTTGAGTAAACCATTCACTTCCTCCTTCTCAAAACATCAGTCACTGTGATTGATTTTCATGTTGGTCATGGAGAGAAATGGAATTAACTAAAAGCAAGGGTGAGGATTACAAGCCGGAAGCAGTTAATTTACTTAACAAATATGTATTGGCTATTTGTTTACTCTTTATTGGGCACAATGCCAGGTGATCAAAACAGTGTCAGAGAAAATATATCCGTGTTTTTCAAGAAGTTCTTGGGCCAGTAAGCGGCCAGACTCATGAACAGCGCTAGCACAGAGCCCACCATGCATAGGTATCTTCTCTAGGCAGTCTGAAATGCTTGGTTTCAATTTGTTACATACCTGGATTTTCACCATTTAGAGACTCGTTTAGGCGCATAGTCCTCTTTTACAAATATAAATTCACTTGGAAGGATAAGGGCTCTGATATCAGTGATTTAAGATTTACATGTTCACTGTAGAGATTTAGAAAATACAAATAGATAAAAAGGAGAAATTAAAAATCATTCAAACTCTACATGCCAGAGTACTTTGATGTGCACTAGCCCTACTGAATGGTTTTCTTCTAACTTTTGGTTAAGATGATTGTGCTGTGGAAATTCAATAAGTTTGTTGAACCTATGGGGCAACACACAGTGGTTGGTACACTGAGGGTTATAAAGTTAACAGAGGATCCTTTTCTTCAGAAAGAATGAGGGCTTTAGAAACTCTTGCCTCTGCAACTGAAGAGTTACAGTCACAGCTAACATTCATCACACAGTTACCATGTGCCAGGCCCAGTGTTGGAGGACTTCACACACATTTTCTCATTTATCCCTCACAACAGGTGTGAGGTGAATACTATAATAATCCCCAGCTAGCAGATGAGAATACTGAGGTTCAGAGAACTTGCTCAAGGTTATACAGCTGTTAGGGTTTGGACTTGGGATCTGAACCAAGGCAGGATGATTGTTTGGCCAGCACTCTTACTGAGGCTTGATTTCTTCATAAGTGAATAATGCTACTTCATTCATGCAACAAATATTTATTGAGCATCTACTATGTGCAAAGCATTTTTGTGGTGATTATATGACAGTTTTCAGTCCTCCTATAACTTGTTGTTTTTGAACCAGATAAACTGAATAATTATACAATACGCCCACCTTGTAGGATTGTTGTTATGCATATAAAAGTGCTTAATACAATGCATGTTACACTGTAGATACCCAATAGATATTCCCAAGAAATTTACAACCTAATGAGAAAGATAAAAAAGATACAGAAATAAGAAATCTTCATGGATGAGATGTCTTCATGGATGAGATGTCATCATGGCTTGGTCTTGGATTTGAAAGGGAAGGATTTTTGGTCAGATGTATTGCACACAAAAACAGCATGTACAAAGAAACAGAGGAGATAAAAGTTTAGCCGTGGTTGGGAACCAAAGGATAATTCTGTTGATTAGGTATAAGGAAGTAATGAAACACATAGCTGAAAAGATAAGATGGAATCAAATCCTGGAAATGGGAATTTTTACTGGATTTGTGGAGAAGAGGTACATGACTGAAGAGAGTAAAGCCTGGGACAGGGACGGGTAAGCTGATGCTTTAGTAGGGAATTATGGATACCGTATGAGTCCTTGGTTCCTGGGCTGAGGCCTCTGGGAGGCAGAGGACGGTTGCAAAGGGAGAGAAGAGGGACAAGACTCTCAAGTTTGCCTATGTTTATTCTCTGTGCATGCCCAGAAAAGGAAGACAGATGTTTCTTTCTTCCCAGTATTTCTTGCTTTGAGCTCATATTTATATCCTTGATTCCATAGCTGCCTTTGGTTTATTATGAGCTTCACAAGCTTTTATGGATAACCAGATAATATAACCACTTTTCAGAACTTCATGTCAGTGGGAAAATACGTTCTAAATGGCCAACATTGTGCTTCAGCTTTTGAAATGTGGTTGGTTGGTAAATTAAAGATTGTATTTACTATATTTCAGATTTGTAAATAAGATTTAATTTTTTTAAAGAAGATGCAGAAAATTTAACACTATCTATCACTTTGTTTCATTAGGAAAATGCATTTCCAGATCCAAACAATGGAAGTGAATTTTGGAATACAGTCTATACTTGAACTAGGGGCTGCCTGTTTATAATTCCCTTAACAGGCAACCATTTATGAAATACCCATGTCCTTAATGGTGTTCTACAAACTTGCCCCATCATATGAATTACCTGGGGATCTTGTTAAAAACACAGACTTCTAGGTCACTAACCTGGACATGCTAATTTACTAGGTCTGGTGTGGACCCTGGGGAATTTGCGTTTCAATTAGGGTTCCAGGAGATTCTTAAAATCAGACAAGTAGGTGTAGAAATCTTTATTAGAAGATACCATTTTTGTTTAGATAAGTAGCTATTTTGGTTTAAAACTGAATTTTAACAGCGAGAGGGAACGAAGGAAGAAGGATTTGACTGGAAGTATGAGTAGGCTATTGGTTTGAGTGGTTAGGAGGGTCTCCCAATATGACGGGGTTTGATTGACAGGAAGATCTTACCAGCAGGGCTTAGGGCCAGCCAGTAGCTGACAGCATTTCAACCTAATTAGCTTCTAGGATGAGGGATGGAGATATGGTCAGAATAAATAGTCTTGGTTCTTTCCTTGTCCTGATGTTTGCTTGCTGTCTTAAGTGCTTCCGCATGGCCTGGCAACATCTGGAGACATTTTTGATGCTGGGGAATCCCTTGATGTGGGACAGAACCAGAAGTCCTGGCCCCAGGATGGGTCAGGTGAGTCCTGAGATTGACTGGTTGTTGTGGCTGAACTGCTGGTGACCCTTGACCTGTATTGATACAGCAGTAGAACTGGTCACATAGTCATTAGCCTTTAGCTCTAATCCAGTTCCCTACTTTTATGATTTGGATAACAGAGTACCTCATATAAGGGTTTAACTGTGACTGCTATAGGCACTGTACCAAGAAGTAAATGGGGAAGAATGATATTTTAGTATAGACTCTTGTACAATTAGAAAAAAGTCAAGTTGAGGGTCAAACTGTGCAATAATTTTAAAATGATTTCTGAATTTTTGTGTACATCTCAGTTCTTAATTGGAAGAAAGTGTACACTTAAGGATAGGAGTTGTTTTTTTAATTTCATCAATTCACTGTAGCTGTTAGAGTGGTTACCATGGAAGGATGCATTCTAGATTATGTTTTTATATATTTATCCAAATTTTGTTTTAGTGTGAATGAGTGAAATATTAAGTCTTTAATTAGAATTCTGTTGTTATTTTTTGATTAATCTGTGTCAGTAGCTTTAGCATTTGTACTAAATCATTTTCTTCATGAAGGCGTTTAATGAGGAAACAAATTGATTGTATTTATATATTGGATTCTTGCCACTGTGATGTATATTTGGTTGTGTCTTTTGAAGTCTATTTTTGCTGGTCATTTTGTAGTTAGTCTTTGAAGCCAGGCTTTAGGTGAAAAACTTCTTCATTTGGATGTTTTAGTTTAACAACTGCTACTGCTAAGTCACTTCAGTCGTGTCCGACTCTGTGTGACCCCATTGACAGCCCACCAGGCTCCCCCGTCCCTGGGATTCTCCAAGCAAGAATACTGGAGTGGGTTACCATTTCCTTCTCCAATGCTTGACAGTGAAAATTGAAAGTGAAGTTGCTCAGTCGTGTCCGACCCTCAGGAACCCCATGGACTGCAGACTACCAGGCTCCTCCATCCATGGGATTTTCCAGGCAAGGAGTACTGGAGTGGGGTGCCATTGCCTTCTCCATTAGTTTAACAAAGCTTACTTATTTTTATCTTTCTCTTCTTCATTTTCTTTCCTTCCTTTGATTTCTCTTTTTTCCCCTCCTACCTTTGTGTGAGTAATTTAGAGGAAAAGGAGGGCACTTCTCTCTATCTTATTTGGAATAAATTCACACTCTGTACCGTTGCTTAGAAAGCCTTGCCTTCTGCCTGCCTCTTCAGACTTGTCTCCACTGTGCCCTGAAATATACTCAGTGCTGTACTCATGCTTAACACAGACAGCTCTTCTGCTTCTCACCTCCATTCACTTATTTAGCAAGGTCTGTGCTACTGCCCCTTGAGGGCTCAGGAACATAAAGAGACAAGAAGCTTGTGGACCAGTATATAGGTGCTGCTAAGGGGGGTACATGGGGGAGCACCTAACTCAGGAGACTGGACTGAGCCTCAAAGGGCCATCGGGCGTTTGCTAGTAGAGGGAGGGACCTGAAGAGAAAAGTGTGCCGGCAGAGAGAGAGCTGTCATGTGTAAGAACAGGAGTGTGAGCTGTGGAGGGGAGGGCCAGACTGGGGTAAGCCATTGAAGGATTTCAAGCAGAGGGATGATAAGATTTGGTTTGTGTGTTGTTAGGTGGTTAGAATAATGATGGCACTATTGGAACATCTCATGCAAAGATGGGCTCAATAAAGGACAGAAATGGTCTGGACCTAAAAGAACCAGAAGATATTAAGAAGAGGTGGCAAGAATACACAGAACTGTACAAAAAAGATCTTCACAACCCAGATAATCACGATGGTATGATCACTCACCTAGAGTCAGACATCCTGGAATGTGAAGTTGAGTGGGCTTTAGGAAGCATCACTACGAACAAAGCTAGTAGAGGTGGTAGAATTCCAGTTGAACTATTTCAAATCCTGAAGGATGATGCTGTGAAAGTACTGTACTCAATATGCCAGCAAATTTGGACAACTCAGCAGTGGCCACAGGACTAGAAAAGGTCAGTTTTCATTCCAATCCCAAAGAAAGGCAATGCCAAAGAATGCTCAAACTACTGCACAAGTGCACTCATCTCACATGCTAGCAAAGTAATGCTCAAAATTCTCAAGCCAGGCTTCAACAGTACGTGAACTGTGAACTTCCAGATGTTCAAGCTGATTTTAGAAAAGGCAGAGGAACCAGAGATCAAATTGCCAACATCCGCTGGATCATCGAAAAAGCAAGAATTCCAGAGAAACATCTACTTCTGCTTTATTGGGACTTCCCTCATAGCTCAGTTGGTAAAGAATCTGCCTGTAATGCAGGAGACCAGGGTTCAATTCCTGGGTCGGGAAGATCCCCCGGAGAAGGAAATGGCAATCCACTTCAGTATTCTTGCCTGGAAAATCCCATGGACCGAGGAGCCTGGCAGGCTATAGTCCATGGGGTTGTAAGAGTCAAACACGACTTAGCAACTAAACCACCACCACCACCACAGCTTTATTGACTATGCCAAAGCCTTTGACTGTGTGGATCACAATAAACTGTGGGAAATTCTGAAAGAGATGGGAATACCAGACCACCTGACCTGCCTCTTGAGAAATCTGTATGCAGGTCAGGAAGTAACAGTTAGAACTGGGCTTGGAAAAACAGACTGATTCCAAATGGAAAAGGACTACGTCAAGGGTATATATTGTGACCCTGCTTCTTTAACTTATATGCAGAGTACATCATGAGAAACTTGGCTGGATGAAGCACAAGCTGGAACAAGATTGCAGGGAGAAATATCAGTAACCTCAGATATGAAGATGACACCACCCTTATGACAGAAAGTGGAGAACTAAAGAGCCTCTTGATGAAAGTGAAAGTGGAGAGTGAAAAAGTTGGCTTAAAGCTCAACATTCAGAAAACGAAGATCATGGCATTTGGTCCCATCACTTCATGGGAAATAGATGGAGAAACAGTGGAAACAGTGTCAGACTTTATCTTTTGGGCTCCAAAATCACTGCAGATGGTGACTGCAGCCATGAAATGAAAAGACGCTTACTCCTTAGAAGGAAAGTTATGACCAACCTAGACAGCATATTAAAAAACAGAGACATTACTTTGCCAACAAAGGTCCGTCTAGTCAAGGCTATGGTTTTTCCAGTAGTCGTGTATGGATGTGAGAGTTGGACTGTGAAGAAAGCTGAGTGCCGAAGAATGGATGCTTTTGAACTGTGGTGTTGGAGAAGACTCTTGAGAGTCCCTTGGACTGCAAGGAGATCCAACCAATCCATCCTAAAGGAAATCAGTCCTGAATATTCTTTGGAAAGGCTGATGCTGAAGCTGAAAGTCCAAAACTTTGGCCACCTGATGCGAAGAACTGACTCATTTGAAAAGACCCTGATGCTGGGAAAGATTAAAGGCAGGAGGAGAAGGGGATGACAGAGGATGAGATGCTTGGATGGCGTCACTGACCCAATGGACACGAGTTTGAGTAAACTCCAGGAGTTGGTGATGGACTGGGAGGCTTAGCGTGCTGCAGTCGATGGGGTCACAAAGAGTCGGACATGGCTGAGCGACTGAACTGACTGAATGACATAACAATTGAGGTTTGCTGAAGGCTGCCTGGTGCCAGGCCTAATGCTCAGTTCTTTATGTATATCATCTCAGTTAATCTTCCCAAGAATGATATGTGACAGATATGGTTATTATTTCTATTTTAAAGATGAAGAAACTGAGACTGCAGCTACAGTCTCACAGCTAGAAGATGAAGGTGCTAGAACTCCAACCTAGGCTTATCTGCAAGCCTTTGCTCTTCACGGTCACTGCACTTCCTTCTCCATCAGCATTGATGGGAATTGCTCAGAGAGGAGCAAAGTGGCAGGTAGACCACTTTGGACCTCGTTATATTGGTCTGGGTGAGGTATTTTGAGGACTTGAGTGAATTCAGTGCCCATAGTGAGGGAGAGGAGATAGATTAAAAATAAATGAAGATAGAATCTCCAGGTCTTGGTGATTGATGGGATATACATAGAATAGGGAACGAGATAAAAGATGACTCCTAAGCTTCAGTTCGGAGAAGGCAATGGCACCCCACTCCAGTACTCTTGCCTGGAAAATCCCATGGATGGAGGAGCCTGGTAGGGTGCGGTCCATGGGGTCGCGAAGAGTCGGACATGACTGCATGACTTCACTTTCACTTTTCACTTTCATGCATTGGAGAAGGAAATGGCAACCCACTCCAGTATTCTTGCCTGGAAAATCCCAGGGATGGGGGAGCCTGTTGGGCTGCCATCTATGGGGTCGCACAGAGTCAGACACGACTGAAACGACTTAGCAGCAGCAGCAGCAAGCTTCAGTTGGGTGGATGGAGATGTTGGCCACTGAAGCAGGAAACATGAGATAAGAGAGGTTTGAGACTTTAGGGACAAAAAACAGTCCTGAGAGAGAAGAGTAGAATAATTGTATCTCTTATTTTTGAATCTTTTAATTTAATATTAAATATTGACTATTTTAATATTTGATTGTTTAAGTATTTTATATGTACGGACAGCATAGTCAAGTCTTTGGCCATTGGTTTCTTCCCTGGCCAGCCTGAGTTCCATGGCATGCTTCTCCAGTCTTCTCTTACTCTCTTGTCTTTTTATCCCACAAGCCTAGAAAAATTCTAAACTTGGGTCAATTCATCTGTCCACCTTTTCTGACCTTACACCTGGGCAGCTAATTAGTGCTGGAGAAAAATGACACAATTGGATTGCCGCCACAGTAAATCTTAGTCTCCAACCTCAGCTGACCCCTTAATGATGCCTGGCAGTTATTTCACATGCTTTGTATCAACAGCCTTTTAAATTTCCTCAATATTCTTCCCTCTAATGTCTTTAGCTGCCTTTACCTTATCATACCACCTCTCACTCTTGCTCGACATTGTAGTCTATTTCACAAGATAAAACACAGACTTTCAGGTTGGAACCCATTCACAATCCTGCCCTGCCTGCGTGCCCCACCCCCACCCCCCGCCAACATCTGCTGTGGGCCTCTGCCACCTGCTCTGAACACCTGGCCCCTCTGCCTGGCTTCTCTCTGCATCCTGGGCCTGGCCTCTCAGTGACTCTCCCCTCCAGGCATCTTCCCTCAATCTGACCCCAGGTCCACCCCCAGAAACTCTGATCTGCAGGCAGTAAGACGGATTCTGGGATTAGCCAGACCTAGGTTCTGCTGGCCCCAATTTTTACCTTATGTGTGTTTTAGGTCACTCACACCACTTTTGCACAGTTTTGCGTTATTCCAGCCAAACTGGCCCACAGTTCAGGCTTTCTGTGCTCTCAGACCCTCATGCTGCTGCTGCTACTGCTAAGTCGCTTCAGTCGTGTCTGACTCTGTGCGACCCCATAGATGGCAGCCCAACAGGCTCCCCGTCCCTGGGATTCTCTAGGCAAGAACACTGGAGTGGGTTGCCATTTCCTTCTCCAATGCATGAAAGTGAAAAGTGAAAGTGAAGTCGCTCAGTCATGTCCGACCTTTAGCGACCCCATGGACTGCAGACTACCAGGCTCCTCTGTCCATGGGATTTTCCAGGCAAGAGTACTGGAGTGGGGTGCCATTGCCTTCTCCACAGACCCTCATGGAGTGTCTGGCAAATAGTGGACATTTTTTACAGTTTGAGAGAATGAATGCAGTGTTCATAACTTGAGATATAAAGGGTTTGTTGACATGTTAATGTTCACAAATCCATGCTGCCTGGAGGAGCCCCAGGAACTAGTCCAGTTTAAAATTTTTATGTAATATTTGAGCTCAGGTGAATAAAGTGACCATGTTCACAACAAGAAAAATACCAAAGGAATTTTCAAATGAATATCACATTTTGAACCTGTTTCTGATTTTGCACAAGATAAACTGTCATGGCTCTACAATGTGGATTTTTAAACCCTTATGGTTCAATCAAATAACCTCCTCATGTTTCGTTTTTCTCATCTATAAAGTCAGGGGCTGAGTAAAATGACCTTTGATGTCCTTCTAGCTGTAAAATTCAGGGAGTATATGGTCCACAGTCACAGTCATCTAGTTATCAGTTATTCATCAATCACATAACTAGGAGTCTCAGTGGTCTAAGAGTAGCTATTAACCTGAAGCAAGCAAAAAATAAAATAAATTAGGTTCTAAGTATCAATGGTGACAAAAACGGCAGGGCAAGAGCTAAAGATAGTACAGATTAAAATATGATAATCAGCTAGAGTTCTTTGTGAGTTCTGCCTTGTTTTCTCTCTCAAAACACAGGTTTGGAATCAAAAGACGTTTCTGAGTTTCCTTCCAAAACCTTTTGCCCCTTCTCTTGCTCTCCAGCAGCTTACTAAACCAATTTGCTCCTCTCTCTCCCATCTAGGCTACACATTTCTGCTGGATCTGATCACAATGGACATTATTCCCTATACTTAAAAACAAGCAAACCAACCGACCAACGAACCCTTCAGTTGTTCCCTTTTTTCTACACAAAGGAAAAGAAATTTTAACTCTGACTTGACGTTTAGTGTCTTTCATTTTGCCACAACACAGCTAGCTAGCGTTTTTCTTTAATAGTCCATTGAGTCATATTTGGTTGTCTGTTACATGTAGGGAGTAGGGGGATTGCATAGCAACCACAATTTCCAGTGTTAATGCTAGAACACAGGGGATGAAATATTAGAATGTAGGTTTCCAGTGTTTCAATGAAAGGGCATAATCATTGAGCTCGTAGATTTTACTATTAATGTCAGAGCAGGGATTTCATGTAGTGATTGTGTTACAGAAGACTCTAGTGGTGAATAGGATTTTATTTAATGAATTTATTTTATATTATTTCTTTTTTATTATCTGCAAATAGACTTCTAAAAAATTTTTTTTAGTCATGGGTGATACTATCAAATCAAATCAGATAATGTTACTTGTTTATCATTTAATACAAGTTTAATTGTGACTATTGTATTTTATAAGAGAACTTTGTGGTGCTGTCCTCTAGGGTTTCTAAAATTTGTGGACATAGACTCAAGATCACAGAAATATTACCTCCCCCCAAATAATCCAAGACTTTATGACAGCTCCTTCTGTTACATGAGTTTTGTGCTTATCATCTGTTGTTACCATTGTTGTGGTTGTTCAGCTGCTCAGTTGTGTCTGACTCTTTGTGACCTCATGGACTACAGCATGCCAGGCTCCTGTGTCCTCTACTGTCTCCTGGAGTGTGCTCAAATTCATGTCCATTGAGTCAGTGATGCTGTCTAACCATCTCATCTGGGGATCTTCCCAACCCAGGGATCGAACCCAGGTCTTCTGCATCGCAGGCGGATTCATCAGCTGAGCCACCAGGGAAGCCTAAGAATACTGGAATGGGTAGCCTATCCCTTCTCCAGTGGAATTCCCAACCCAGGAATTGAACTGGGGTCTCCTGCATTGCAGGTGGATTCTTTACCAGCTGAGCTACCAGAGAAGCCCCATCCTCTGCCACCCTTTCTTCTTTTGCCTTCAGTCTTTTCCAGCATCAAGATCTTTTCCAGAGAGTCAGTTCTTAGCATCAGGCAACCAAAATATGAATGCTGGATCTCTGCGGTCCAAAGAACTCTCAAGTCTTCAGCAGCATAATTCAAAAGCATCAATTCTTTGACACTCAGCCTTGTTTATGGCCAAACTCTCACATCCGTACATGACTTTTGGAAAAACCATAGCTTTGACTATATGGACCTTTGTTGGCAAAGTGATGTCTCTGCCTTTTAATATGCTGTCCGGATTTCTCATAATTTTCAAGGAACAAGCATCTTTTAATTTCATGGCTGCAGTCACTGTCTATAGTGATTTTGGAGACCCCCCGAATAAAATCTGTCACTGCTTCTACTTTTTCCCCTTCTATTTGCCATAAAGTGATGGGACCAGATGCCATGATCTTAGTTTTTTCAATGTTGTGTTTTCAAGTCAGCTTTTTCACTCTTTGCATTCACCCTCATCAAGAGGCTCTTTAGTTCCTCTTCACTTTCTGCCATTAGAGTGCTATCATCTGCGTATCTTTTTTTGTTGTTGTTACCATAGTGTGTGTGTGTTTGTAATTTACTATCTTAAATTGACTATCTCTTCATGTGTATTTCATATTTTAGAAAAGATTGTAAGCTTCCTATAGGCAGATACTAGTTCTTGTACTTTTGATGGCTTGAAGGAACAGGGACCATAGGGGCACCACTCCCAGGGACCGTCCCATGCTTGCTCAACTGTTTCTAAGGCTGGTACCCCCAGCCCTGGTAGCCCAACCAGTAAAGAATCTGCCTGCAATGACCCAGGTTCAATCCCTGAGTTGGGAAGATCCCCTGGAGAAGGGAATGACAACCCACTCCAGTATTCTTGCCTGGAGAATCCCATGGACAGAGGGGCCTGGCAAGCTACAGTCCATGGGGTCACAAAGAGTTGGATACCCCCACCCCTGGGTCCCTGTCCTCTGATGCTCCATCAGAGACTTCCACCAGATGGTGCTCTTTTCCCATTTGTGTTCTTGGGTGTCATGCCCTATTACCTCTGCCCCTTGCCCATTCCTTCTGTTGGAATACTGGTAGTGGAAAGAGAATTCAAAATCAACTGAATTTTCCCAAATGAGAGACGAGGTTATAGGAAATATTCAGTGTAGAGACTATTAGCATTGTTCAGAAAAGTCATTTCCTTGGGTATAATCCATATTTACCATGTGACTCAATACTCAAGGTCAAATGCAAGGGTTTTCCTAGCCTTATTAACTTACTCAGTTCAATTCAGTTCAGTTTAGTGGCTTAGTCATGTCCGACTCTTTGCGACTCCATGAATTGCAGCACGCCAGGCCTCCCTGTCCATCACCATCTCCCGGAGTTAACTCAAACTCACGTCCATCGAGTCGGTGATGCCATCCAGCCATCTCATCCTCTGTCATCCCCTTTTCCTCCTGCCCCCAATCCCTCCCAGCATCAGAGTCTTTTCCAATGAGTCAACTCTTCTCATGAGGTGGCCAAAGTACTGGAGTTTCAGCTTTAGCATCATTTCTTCCAAAGAACACCCAGGGCTAATCTCCTTTAGAATGGACTGGTTGGATTTCCTTGCAGTCCAAGGGACTCTCAAGAGTCTTCTCCAACACCACAATTCAAAAGCATCAGTTCTTCGGTGCTCAGCTTTCTTTATAGTCCAACTCTCGCATCCATACATGACCACTGGAAAAACCATAGCCTTGACTAAACGGACCTTTGCTGGCAAAGTAATGTCTCTGCTTTTCAATATGCTATCTAGGTTGGTCATAACTTTGCTTCCAAAGAGTAAGCATCTTTTCATTTCATGGCTGCAGTCACCATCTGCAGTGATTTTGGAGCCCAAAAGATAAAGTCTGACACTGTTTCCACTGTTTCCCCATCTATTTCCCATGAAGTGATGGGACCAGATGCCATGATCTTCATTTTCTGAATGTTGAGCTTTAAGCCAACTTTTTCACTCTCCACTTTCACTTTCATCAAGAGGCCTTTTAGTTCCTCTTCACTTTCTGCCATAAGGGTAGTGTCATCTGCATATCTGAGGTTATTGATATTTCTCCTGGCAATTTTGATTCCAGCTTGTGCTTCTTCCAGCCCAGCGTTTCTCATGATGTACTCTGCATATAAGTTAAATAAGCAGGGTGACAATATACAGCCTTGACGTACTCCTTTTCCTATTTGGAACCAGTCTGTTGTTCCATGTCCAGTTCTAACTGTTGCTTCCTGACCTGCATATAGGTTTCTCAAGAGGCAGGTCAGGTAGTCTGGTATTCCCATCTCTTTCAGAATTTCCCACAGTTTATTGTGATCCACACAGTCAAAGGCTTTGGCATATTCTTTAAAGCAGAAATAGATGTTTTTCTGGAACTCTCTTGCTTTTTCCATGATCCAGTGGATGTTGGCAATTTGATCTCTGGTTCCTCTGCCTTTTCTAAAACCAACTTGAACATCTGGAAGTTCACGGTTCACGTATTGCTGAAGCCTGGCTTGGAGAATTTTGAGCATTACTAGCGTGTGAGATGAGTGCAATTGTTTGGTGGTTTGAGCATTCTTTGGCATTGACTTTCTTTGGGATTGAAATGAAAACTGACCTTTTCCAGTCCTGTGGCCACTGCTGAGTTTTCCAAATTTGCTTGCTTATTGAGTGTAGCACTTTCACAGCATCATCTTTCAAGATTTGAAATAGCTCAACTGGAATTCCATCACCTCCACTAGCTTTGTTCGTAGTGATGCTTTCTAAGGCCCACTCGACTTCACATTCCAGGATGTCTGACTCTAGGTGAGTGATCACACCATCGTGATTATCTGGGTCGTGAAGGTCTATTTTGTACAGTTCTTCTGTGTGTTCTTGGCACCTCTTCTTAATATCTTCTGCTTCTGTTAGGTCCATACCATTTCTGTCCTATATTGAGCCCATCTTTGCATGAAATGTTCCCTTGGTATCTCTAATTTTCTTGAAGAGATTTACTTACTACTGAAGCCCTAATGCCAGGATAACACTTTAGCGTTAGTCTTTGCAGTTTGTTTGGAGACAGCCATTACCAGGGAACAGAGATGACCAAGAGGGAAATGGAAGTCTCTGGACATTGAGTATTACAGACAGCCTACCCATTTAGAAGACACCACTGTTTTTGTACAAAAAACTGAAGTTCAAATCTGGACATCTGTAAGTCATCAAGAAGAGATTTGATTTTTTTTTTTTTACCAAGACAGGGAATGTATGATGGGTCTTAAATTTCTGTAAGTCACAAGTAAAACAACACTCTTAATGCTTTAGTTGTAAAAGATTTTCGTCTAGATGTTCTAGATTACAGATTTTAGCCTTTCTGCATAGTTAGGTTTATAATGCCATTATAATCCTTTTCATCTAACCTTACTCATCTAATTCTATTCATCTAATGATAAGTGGGTCTTACCATTTTGGAGGAGGAGTTAGTGACATTTTTTGAATTCTAATGGAGTTCATGGACTCTTTTTCAAGGAAAAAGAAAACATACATTACTTTTTACCTATAATTTTAGGGAGTTTATGAATTTCCCAAAGCTCAAATAGTTGAAACCATAGTTGACTCCAAATTAAAGACTCTGAACTGACTGCTCCCTGATACAAGGCTGTCTGACAAAACAGTTATAACTTCTCTTAGTACTAGACTTGTTTTCTGCATTACAGCCAGTGGAAATGCAGTTACCCAGCAGACCTAGATACAGATCTTGACTCTGCCGCTTAATGGCTGCATGATCCTGGCCAATTTGTTTGACTATCCTGAGTCTTAGTTTCCTCATCTGTAAAAAGGGGATAATAATAGTATCATTGTAATAGTAATAATCTCATTGGATTATGATGAAGATAAAATAATACATATAAAATAATACATGTAAAATGTATACTGAGCACAACACCTCAGTTCAGTTCAGTTCAGTCACTTAGCCGTGTCCGACTCTTTGCGACCCCATGAATTGCAGCACGCCAGGCCTCCCTGCCCATCACCAACTCCCGGAGTTAACTCAAACTCACGTCCATCGAGTTGGTGATGCCATTCAGCCATCTCATCCTCTGTCATCCCCTTTTCCTCCTGCCCCCAATCCCTCCCAGCATCAGAGTCTTTTCCAATGAGTCAACTCTTTGCATGAGGTGGCCAAAGTACTGGAGTTTCAGCTTTAGCATCATTTCTTCCAAAGAACACCCAGGGCTGATCTCCTTCAGAATGGACTGGTTGGATCTCCTTGCAGTCCAAGGGACTCTCAAGAGTCTTCTCCAACACCACAGTTCAAAAGCATCAATTCTTTGGTGCTCAGCTTTCTTTATAGTCCAACTCTCACATCCATACATGACTACTGGAAAAACCATAGCCTTGACTAGACAAACCTTTGTTGGCAAAGTAATGTCTGCTTTTGAATATGCTATCTAGGTTGGTCATAACTTTCCTTCTAAGGAGTAAGCGTCTTTTCATTTCATGGCTGCAGTCACCATCTGCAGTGATTTTGGAGCCCTCAAAAATAAAGTCTGACACTGTTTCCACTGTTTTCCCATCTATTTCCCATGAAGTGATGGGACCAGATGCCATGATCTTAGTTTTCTGAATGTTGAGCTTTAAGCCAACTTTTTCACTCTCCTCTTTCACTTTCAAGAGGCTTTTTAGTTGCACTTCACTTTCTGCCATAACACCTAGCGTGTGTTAAATGCTTAATACAGAGTTTTATTATAATTAGGAAATGGAATTATTTTTCCTTCTTGCTGCTGCTGCTGCTAGGTCGCTTCAGTCGTGTCTGACTCTGTGCGACCCCATAGACGGCAGCCCACCAGGCTCCCCCGTCCCTGGGATTCTCCAGGCAAGAACACTGGAGTGGATTGCCAGTTCCTTCTTAGATAGTTCCAATAAAATGAGGATAGTTACATTTGTTTTACCTACTTCACCAGGATCTATCTAATTAGCTAGCTTAGTGGTTAAAGCTCTGAATATTTTAACCTCACTAAACGTGTTTATTGGTTAGCTCCATGGTCAAGAATTTGACACCCACCTTCAAACCCCAAACTAATGATTAAAAGTTAATAGCCTCATTTTTAGGAGAAATCTCATATTCCATCAATCTTAATTGGCAAACTAAAACAGTATGATCGCAATTTAAAAGATACTGAAGTGTAATCTGAGATGGACCTCCCCCTGCAGTGGAAACACAGAGTCAAAACTTTCCTGTTTAATTTCTTATTAGAGTGTCTGTTCTGGATCTAGTTGCTAGGATTAGCTAGGATTAATAAACCTTGATTAGTAGCTATGAAACCATGGGCAAGTTCTCTCACCTCTTGATGCCTCGGTTTCCTCATTTATAAAATGGGCATAATATAGGGTTAGAATGTGGAGGAAGTAAGTTTATATAAGTACTTAAAACAATGCCCAGCAATTGATTTTTAAAAATCTTAGCATTGTTATTATCATTACTATTACTACTGCTATGATAGCTACAGCTGGACATCAAGACTCCCTCAATATAGTGAGTTCATTTGCTGCACCTTTCCTTAAACTAAAGTTCAAATAGAACTTCTTTAATTTAAAAACACAAATAGCAAATTTTGTCTTGCATGTAAAGTAACCTTGAATTTTCAAGACTTTATTCAGGGATTTCCGTGGGGTCCAGTGGTTAAGAATCTGCCTGCCAATGCAGGGGACAGGAGTTCCATCCCTGGTCCTGGAAGATTCCACATGGCTTGGGGCAACTAAGCCTGTGGGCTCCACAACTACTGAGCCCATGTGCTGAAAATACTGAAGTCTGTGTGCCCTAGAACATGTGCTCTGCAACAAGAGAAGCCACTGCGGTGAGAAGCCCGTGCACTGCAACTAGAGAGTAGCCCCCCGGCCCGCGCCCACAACTGGAGAAAGCCCGAGTGCAGCAGTGAAGACCCAGTGCAGCCAAAAATAATAGATAAATAAGAAGAAGAAGAAAATTTTAAAGACTTTATTCTGTAGCATAGACTAAATGTTGTAAAATATTATTCTTCCATTTTAATTTTGGAGACACAAGATGGATTTATTTTGACTGAATGTGAAAATCATCATCATCAATACAGTTGCAGCATTTTCTCTCTGCTCATTCTGTACTCATCTTTTTTCCAGTTCCAAATATCATTTGCATGGACCTGATGATGTCAAGTATGGATATTGTAGAGGAGTGATAGCTTCCCTTTCATATTGAAGCTGAAGCTTCAAAGAGAAGATTAAAGAAGTGTTGCTATCTATCTGCTCAGCCCTGATATGAAATTCTCAGAGGCATTTAGGATGAACACAACTCCGTGTGTGTGTTTGCATGCTTTTTCTTCCATATATTTCCATTGTGGTCTTTGTATTTTGGTTTAAAATTTCTAGTTTCAGACTTGTTGGAGTCTCTGGCTAAGGGATAATTGTTTTTAAAGTGAAGGATAAGAATTAGAAGATGTTGGCAGGATTTGACTAAATGCCTCCTAAGGAGAGCAGAATTCTCTTGTGCGGAATCATCTTTCCAGAGAATGTAATGAATGCCATCCATAGGATATATTTAACAAGATAAGATTAAGACTTTTAAGTGAGTCAGCAAAGAATAATCCATGGTGCCCTCCAGTGAGAAATGAGATTGTTCACCTTTTGGCCTTGCCTTTTAGAAGTATCCTCTCTGAGCTCTGGGATAGAGGGGGGTGTGTGTGTGTGTGTGTGTACGGACTTCCTTTAGGGTTGTTACATAATAAATAGTTAAAATAAGAAGAAAGGAAAAAGAGGTAGTTTACCAGGGTAGTTTTATATCTCTTGAGAAAGAAGCAAACTGATATTCCACTTCATGTCATTTTTCTACATCAAGTTCTATATATAATTTTTATTGACTGAAATATTTAATAACAGTATAAAGCAGATTATTGGATTAAATTTAATTTAATTCTTCCTCCGTAAACAGCCTTCTTAAGATATAACTACTTTTGGGAGAAGCAATGCTTGGTACATGTGAACATATACATCTCCTTAACTAACGAGCGAAACCAGGACACTTTATAGTACATAGAGAAAGGAACTGAAAATGTGTGTGAGTTGGAATGGAGATTGTGGAGGGCAGGGGTCAGGGGAACAGGTAAGAGACTGAGATCATTATTATCTGTTTTGACAATTTACCATGAATTGGCCCTTTAACTGCCACTGGGGCGTGGCTAAGTTTTTTTCTCGATCAGTAAGTGACGATACTTGTTAGCCAAGTTTTTGCTGTTGCTGTCACTAACATTTTGGAAAGAGGAGTGCGCACACACAGTTTGCACATGTTCATATCCTAATTTCTGTTTATACTGAACTAGATAGAGGTTGGATAATGATTGGAATGGGGAGGGGGCAAGACAACACCTTGAGAAAAGATGGAAAAATAGGAAAAGAAGATGGAAAATTGTTCACCCTCTTGATAATTGGCTTGGTAAGCTGTGTTTTACAGACAGGAGATTTATGGAGAACTTATCACATTGGCCAAGTTCATTGGGAAATGGCAGGGTCTGGTTGGTACACTAATATAAACCGATTATTTAAGTCGCAGCCGGTTTCAGTTTACATATGCCCTCGCGTCAGCGTGGCCGCCCTCTTCCCCAGGGGCTGCACCTTTGTATTTCCCACCCTTCCCCTTCTCCTCCCCTCTCCCCCTTTCCACTGAAGACGTCAAAGCTGTTCTGAACTTTACTTGCCCTCTAACCCAAGCATCTTAGCATTCCTTCACCTGATTGCCAGTCCAGAACTGTTCTGAGAAAGAAAAGGAACAAGAAAAGTCCATTGCAAGGTTTCTTCACGTTCTCTTCTTACTCTGTTTATTTCCCACAAATTCGTCTCTGGGTTATACTCCAGAGATGTATACCCCCTGCATATAATCTCCTTGCTCTCCATTTTCTGAATTTTTATAAAGAAATAACCTAGATGCTCATTGGGCTGGTGTTCCTCCCCAAAGTAGCCACACTTTATTTCAGCCATGAACTCAGTTGGTAAAGAATCCACCTGCAATGCAGGAGACCCGGGTTTGATTCCTGGGTTGGGAAGATCCACTGGAGAAGAGAGAAGCTACCCACTCCAGTATTCTTGGGCTTCCCTTATGGCTCAGCTGGTAAAGAATCCGCCTGCAATGCTGGAGACCTGGGTTGGGAAGATTCCCCTGGAGAAGAGAAAGGCTACCCACTCCAGTATTCTGGCCTAGAGAATTCCATGGGCTGTATAGTCCATGAGGTTGCAAAGAGTCGGACATGACTGAGTGACTTTCACTTTCACATACTAGAAGACACACCATTATCATCAATGTATTACCCTTTCCTCATCTTTTTTGGAATATTTTTAAGAATTGGATTAAAACTGTGAACTCTCTCCTTAGAAAAAAAGTGCTGTTATACTCATATATGCCCCTGGGAAGTCAAGATGAGGATAGAAAAATATTCTTTCCACTTAGAGGGATAGAGATTACTATGTTTATAGCCAAGAATTAATATGTGGTGACCGTAAACAAGATTGGGATATGTTGAAGAGCGGGTGGGAGGTGAGGAAATAAAGAGAGACTATAGCCAACACTTGGGAAAATTTCACTGTGATGTGAAAGGAAAGAAGGCAGCAGATGGAGGGACGTGAAGGGGGTGAGGGAAAGTTTGCTTTATTTTTATATGAGCATAAATGTTGATGGAAAGGGCCATGTTGAGAGGAAGAGGTTGAATTTATACAAGAGAAAATCGATGTAGAATAATGTAAGTATCCTGTGAAGGCAGGAGGAAATGGAGTCCAAAGTACAATAGACTTTTGTGGGTAGCCACTATATATAACATTGCTTCTGTGGGGAGGCGGGGGAAGCAATTTAGATTTCAAATAAGTGACTTGCAAATGATCCCTTCTGCTATTGCCATTTCATTATTTGTAAGACTTCAAGGGTTATGGGGTTTGCCAGTCATTTCCCAAAATAAAAGGAGATGGAATGATAGACTGAATTGCAAGAGCCCCAGTCTTGGCTCGGACACTAAAATATTGGATGACCTTGAGTCAGTTGTTCATACATCGCCTGTAAAATTAAGAATTTAGGCCTAGAAGGTATCTGGGGATGTGTTGGGGGGTGTTTTAGTTGTCATAACAACTGGGGGTGCCCCTAGTTTTTGGTGCCCAGAACCAATGATGCTGATTGTCCTATAACACACAAGATAGGTTATCCAAACAAGGGCTCGTCCTGCTCAAAGCCCGAAGAGCTCCTTAGGAGAAACCTGGACCATGGTTAGGTAATATTTTAGGACCTTTCTAGCTCTAAAGTCAGACTTATCTAAGGAGATACAGTGAGTTAAATGTCCCTTTGAAGCCTTTAAGAATCTTTCAAATCTCAAGGACAACCCTTCAGTTTTTCTTAGAGTAGATTGTGGCTTTGGCTAGTTATTGACTATTTAGGAAGCTTTTTGGAAGGAGTGCTATTGCTATCATATGCCACGATTGAGAAATACAAGTTTGACTTATCTCCATTCTTTTTCCTTTTATTTCAGATACTTTTGGAATTTTCAGCCCCAAGGTGAGTCCTCTCCAACCATTTATGGTTCATACTAAAAATGTGTAGATGGTATTGTTACTTCTGTATCTTCTAAGTAAGCTTCTCCATAGGGTGGCATTAGCCTTTTCTGAGGAAAGTTAGTGGAGTGTTTAATTAACCTTCACCCTGCTGGGCTCCCTTGCCCTGCTTTTTAGCAATAAGAAGCCCTGATGCTTCTGCCTTCTGAATGAATTCGTGCTAGATTATTTTATAGGACCAAAGCTTTTATTCCTTGAGCTTTGTTAGATGCCAATAGGATCCACCAGCATTCAAATAAAATGGTGGCCGAGTCCATAATAAAAGCCTTGGGAGGGCTCCAACTCAACTAATCCTTCATTGCTCCAGAAATAAATTCCAGTATGTTACCTCCTCAATCACAGTGCTCTTCCACACAGCCTGCCTGTCTGGCAGCAGAAAAATGTCAGAAATGGAGTAGTGTTGAAATTCCCACTAGAACGGTGTTATCACATTTTAATATGAGCCTGGCTGCAGCCTCAGTGCTTCTAATTGCTTTCAAACCATTGTTTTCCTGCTTTTGCTTGATGAACCTAGCATCTGGCATGATTCTAAAAAGTACAACAGACAGCTGTGTGCAAAATTGAAAAAAAAGAGACAGGATTAAAACACATTTTTAAAAGGTTCAAAATTGAAAATTTTTCTGATTTCAGTTTGAGGGGGTGCCTTTAAAGTATATGCATTCTTTATTTTTAGTACCCTGGTTGAGAATGTCAGAAACATCATTCTCAATATTAACTATCTCAACTTGTTATAAATGGGAGATTTTTATTTTCTCAGAAAAATCACAGCATTTTAAACTAAAATAGCTTTATGAACTATTTTGCTCTATAAAATTTTTTAACCAATTGCAAGCTTTTCCATTTTTTTTTCTTAACATTATTAATGTATCCATCTCAGTGAGCAGTAGCATCTTAAAAAAATCAAACTGTAATGATACTAGTTTTATTAAAATTTTAATTTTCCTAGCTCATACTTTGAAGTCTATAAAGGTTTTCTTTAAAAGCAAACTTTAAAAATAAAATATTATATTTTTAAAGTTTTTAAACTTTTGTAAATTATAACCATAGCTTTTGTAACATTTTAAATAATGTGATATGGTGTTACTGTATATCTCACTGTCCTAAAGCATTTATGGCTGAAAACACAGGTTGAGAATAGAGAATTATATGTACTAATGTAGCAGTTTGTTTTGCAAAATGTGAAATATGCTATTCAAGAAATGGCCCTATAGTTCAGGATTTAACAGATGCTAAGCAAAATCCACAGGGGGCAGAATATGAATGTAAACTGGCAGAAATGAATGGAACTGTGAAGATAGAATTAATTACCTAAAGGAGAAATAAAGAATTAGTGTCAGAGATGTGGTACAGTAATGTGTTGAGAAGAGAAAATAATTTTAGAGCTTAACACAAGGGACTGTGTGGGGCTCAAAAGACAAAGCACACATCTCACCAGATTCTTGTAATAGTGGTATTGTAGTCATCTTCCAGCATAGGGCAACTTCTACACAGTCTTTCTCTTTTAGAAAGAAGGCAGAGGTACAGCAGTCAAGGAGACAACTGAAAAGAGTTTATTTAGATCAGAAAACTCTTTACTTCTTGACAATGATTGGATACATGTAGCAAATTGGATATTCTTTGCTCATTTGGAAGTAATGTAAGGAAAGATAAAATAGAAAACCCGTGTACATGTGGCTTGCCCCCAGCTTTGTTCCTCCCACTAAGACAGTTTTGAGGGGCAGAAGAGGAAAGAAAGGGTATCTTTTACTTTGTCCTTTTGGTCAGATCTTAGCAGATTGTTTGCTTCTAAAATGTAGGTTGGCTGGGAGCTGGTCTATTTAAGATACTATGGGGCAATTTGGGATTATGAAAAGAATAAGAATATGTAAGAAGTAGAACAGATGGCAGAAGTATTTTAAGAGCCCTGGAAGACTAAGTAGTATTGGGAAGGGAGTGAAGAAGGACAGAAATGGTGGCCCCAAACATTCCTGGCATTTTTATCTGTGGCAGGATTTTTGTGCAGGAAGGTGATTGGATGAATTTTATTAACTCTGTGCATTTCCCTAAACACACATGCATATTCTTCAGAATATTTGTACAAAAGTCTGGTACCTAGAGGGAAAATAGTCCTTAGTTACAAAAGAGTTGACACAAGGTGCTGAAAAGATAACCTTTAAAAGAGAGATACTTGGGAGAGTAGACCTAGAGAAGGATTTCAAGCAAAGCATTTCTTATCCGTCATTCCATTCAATGCCAGGTTTAATGCGATAGAAGAGTGATCGTGGAATAGTATTGGGAGAGTTTTGTCCCTGTTCTGGAGAAGAAACAGGGTGTGGTAGAAAGAGCATGGACGTTGAGGCCTAATAATCCTGGGTTCAAGTCTCACTATACCATTTAGCTAAAGGTTATGTGAACTTAGCAAGTTGCTTCATTTTTCTGAATCCTGGCTTCCTTATCTATAAAACAAAGATGTGCCAGACACTGTGCGAAGTCTTTTACATGCATTATCTTATCTAACCCTCAGAACAGCCCTATGGAATAAGTACTGTTAATATACCCATCTGATAGATGTGGCTACTGAGGCAGAGAGTGGTTAAGAGAATTGCTCAAGGCCAATCTCCTCAAGGAGTCTAACTTAATCAGTATGACTTTGTAACGTACTCTTTTTAGAAAACATAAAAGCTTTATTGTGATATAATTCACATAACAAAAGAATTAACCCTTTAAAAGTATGCATCAGTGGTTTTTTACTTTAGTCACTGAGTTGCACAACCATCACCATTGTCTAATTTCAGAACGTGTTCATCACCCTAATAAGAAACTCCATGCTTATTAGTATTCTAGAGCCCAGTATCTTCATTGCTGTATTTTACTGCCTCATTGCAGGTTGTCATGAGGACTAATAGTAATACGTGTAAGTCCTAGCATGGTGACTGGACATAGTATAGTTTCTGTTCATGGTGTTATGATAATTCTTTCCTTCCATTTTCACCTAAATTTTCATATTCGTCCACTGTTTAACTTCCTGAATGATGTTCATTTAAAAATAATGAAATAGGAAGAAAAATAATCCCAATAATTTATTACTTTAATATAGAAGGGACATAAATGAAAGACCTCTTTTAATGGGCTTAAACAAAATTGTAAAACATGGGAAAGAAAGACTTTTTATTTTTATTTTTTATTGAGATTCCTTTGATAATTCAAGCCCTGTTTACTTTGAAAACTTTTTCTCTACCTAAATTACTTAAAATTACAAAGAAAGTACATTGGAATCTTTGCTATGGAACTTTACCATTTCCGCAATCAGATATTTAAAACGTGATATTGCTCAAATCTCTGCAACAATATTAGCTTTACCTTTTTAGATAGCCATAGTGCTTGATGGTATTGATCCTAGTGACAGTTACAATTAGAAAAAGTTTCAGTTACAAGACATAGTGTTTATAATTTAAATTTATTGCTATAAAACTTCTTCATGAGTATTAGAAAAATTGCCCACCATGGACCCAGAGTCTAAAACAAATGATACAATATTTAAAAAAAAATTTAAGAAAGACCATGGGAATATCATAAATATATGTAACAAAATGGTATTTTTTTCTGTCCAATGGTCCCTTACATTATACTTGCAATAATGGTAAATATGGACCAGTGAAATTTCTTGCCAGCTTGAAGATTCTTTGAGTATCTGCATAGGTGATGTAGAGGGTTTATGAGAAAATTACTTGGTATATTTCAATATGGAAACTTTCCACTATGTGAATCTTAAAAATCTTATTTTGAAGTGGCAGGCCTATATCCCTTGTCAAAGTGAATTGATGCCAAAAAATACAGCTTAGCAAAAGCAAATAATACAAAATGAATAAAGCAAATGTTATTATAAAACCACATTAACTATAGATTAAAAGAGATTTAAAAGCCATATCAACTAATGTGTGAACCTTATTTGCATCCTGAATCAAACTATAAAATCTACGAGAGAATTAGTAATTTGGACACTGACTGGATTTTTTATGTTGAGAATCTACTGCTAATTTTTTAGGTGTGACAGTGACATTATGTTTATATTTGTATGCTGTGATATTTGAAGATAAAGTAATAGATTCTGATGTATTATTCAAAATAATATGGGAGAGGAAGAAATAAATGGGGTGGGGTGTAGATGAAATAAAATGGATCATAAATTATGTTGAAGCTGGACAATGTGTACAAGGGGAGTTATTACACTTTTTCCTACCTTTGTACATTTTAAAAATTCACCATAATGCAAGAACAAAAGAAAAAATCTAGTTTGAAATTAATAAAAAATGTAATGATATTTTGTTTCTAGTATGAAACCTGGTACATGAAAGCATAAGATACTTTATGTATTTGGACACAAAATACATAAAACAATGAGGGTTTTTTAAGTTTTTGTTTCAAGTTTAATGTTTTATTAAGGAAACAGCATGAGCTTTGAAGTTAGATCTGAATTCGAATCCCAGTTCCTTTACTAACAAGCATTGTGAGCTATAGCAAGTGACATCACCTTCTCATTTACAAAATCTTCTAATAATATCTATGTGTGTGCGTGTGCTGTCCTTCAGTGTCTGATGCTGTGCAACCCTGTGGACTGTAGCCCACCAGGCTCCTCTGTCCATGGAATTCTCCAGGCAAGAATACTGGAGTGGGTTGCCATGCCCTCTCCCAAGGGATCTTCCCGATCCAGGGATCAAACCTGCGTCCCTTGCGTCTCCTGCATTGGTAGGCACGTTCTTTACCACTAGCGCCACCTGGGAAGCCCTAATAATATCTTCTTCACACTTATTATGAGTTGTAATGAATTTTAATAAGATGATGAACTCATGAGGAGTGCTTGCCGCTTGGTAGGCGCTTACTGAAGTGGTAACAAGTATTATGTTTATGTTTCAAAGTAGGGCTATGCAAGTAAATCTATGTATGGAACTTAGGTAATATATATTCACATATCTTTCCATAATATTCATCCATTCCAGCTGAACCCTGGTATAAGGCCATTTAACTCACCATATATATATATATGTACTGGAGTATACGTATATATACATATATTTGTGAGATTTTGTATTTAAAGGCTGTGTGTGCAGACTTTTTGTTGGTAGGCACTTCAGAGGTTAGATTTATGAGCTTATTGCTCTGTAATGTCTGAGACATGTTGAATCGAAGCATGGATGTCACTTTCCTTCTCTTTTCTTACTATCACATACTTGGAGCATGTAGTTATGACAACTACAAGAAGCAAGCCATTAAAGCAGCAAAGAAACACCATCTTAGCACTAAAAAAAGGAGAGAAAGGTTTCCCTTTGAAGTTGAAGAGAAGTGTTTTTGACTTAATGGAGTGTACAGTGATTTTACAAGTTTTATTTATGAAAATACTCTTTGCATTCATGCCAGAAGGTTTTAGCACAGTCATAAGTAGGATTTACACAAAGAAACATAGCCGAAATTTATGATGTGTTTGCAAATGTAAGAAAAAGTCTGAATTTACAATATTTGTAATTTATTGTTAAGTGTCTTTCTATCACTATTCCTGGAATGCTAATATTTTATAAACACAAGTGTTGGTTATGAACCTAGAATATCCTAACCTATACTACTTTTTAAAAAGAAATCTTCCAGAATGTTTTCCATGTCTTTTGGGAATTTAACAGGGGGAAATGTACACTGGACGAATGCTCCTGCCTTTGGCTTTAGCCCAAACTTTTAGCATCAACAATCTTGACAGCTGCTTTTGTGACTTGACTTCCTTTGGACCTTTCTCCCCTTTCCCTATTTGCTACATGTTATACAAATTAATCTGTAGAAAGTGGAAGTATACATACACATTGTTTTTGAATTTAATTACTGACTTTGATACCTTTTCAAATATTTTACTTCCTATACATCTACTGGTTGGGTTTTTCTAGAGTGGAATAATGCAATAATGCATTTTTAAATTAATGCATTGTTTTGCAGATTCTATCAAAGGTTAGTTTTTGTGTGTTTTTGTTTTTTTTTTTTAACAAAAAGACTCACTTTTTTCCTTTCTAACCTTAAAATTTTCTAAGGCTTTGATGTCCTTTGTAAAGTCCCATCTTGGCATATGTGATCTTGAGACACAAGAAAAAGAACTGACTTTCATGCAGGCAAAAGAACTCATTTGAATCAGATGCTGCTGCCTTCTGTATTCCCTATACAATATATTATACGCACAAATGTTCTTTTATAGCATTGTTTGGAATAGCAAGGACTCCAAACAGCCTAAATGCTCTGCAATAGGGGACTAGTTAAATAAAGTATGTTATATGCATTTAATGGAGTGCTACATGGAGATTAAAGGAATATATATGTGTATCATGGAGAGCTCTCCAAGGCATATTGTTAAATGAAGAGGGCAGTTTGGACAGTGCACTCTGTGTATGTGTGTATGTGCACACACATGCATGCAAGTCTGCTTGCTTTTATTTGTATATAGTATATTTTTGGAAGGATACACATGAATCTATTAACCATGGTACCCCTGCTGAGGCGGGTACCAGTGTGAGTACAGAGAGAATCTTTGTTATTTATATCTTTTGGTGCGATTTGAATTTTCACCATGTGCATTAATTATTTTTTGGCTAAAAATTAGTTAAAAGTGAAGTAAGTCTATTTCTGCTAATATGAAGCAACCTCCAAGATAAATGATTAGGAGGAAAAGCAGGATACAAGATAAGACAAGTGCTACCTTTGTTGTTTTTTTTGAACAAAAAGACTTACTACTCTCACAGACACTTGTTATATTTAGACAGAAAATTCATAGAATACCCACAAAACATATTGCTTCTGGAGAGAAGAACCATGAGAAGGGAAGAAAGATGAGCTTTCATTACACTCCTTCTTGTAATGTTTGAAATTTTTGCTCTGGGCATACTTAACTTTTTTATTTAATAAAGCTCACTGTAGTTAACAATACTGTATTGTGTATTTGAAGGTTGCTAAGAGAGTAGATTGCAAAAGTTCTCATCATAAGAACAAAATTGTAGCTATGCGAGGTTATGGATGTTGACTAAACTTACAGTCTTGGTGGAGGAGTCTTACCTGTTAATGTATTTTCAACTCATTAAAAGGTTATGGAAAATCCCCCCCAAATTTCTTAATGTATACACCTATTAAATCACTATGATGTACATCTAAAACTAATACAATATTGTATGTCAATGATATATCAACAAAGCTTGGGAGAAAAAGAAGCACGCCAAAAAACTTGATTTAATACAGTAGCTCTTTTTCAGTAGAATCATGATTTGGTAGTTTATATCCATTCATGTTTTTTCCTTGTTTATTTTTACATATGAATTTATAGGTGAGATCCTGATGATATAAAATAGCAGTATTCTCTGTTGTTTCATGTTTGGAAACCAGTATTACATAAGTGTGGCAAGTTAACCTACCACTTAAAAGTGTACTTTAAAATAAATAATAAAATAGGATCATATAATACCCATGGTAATTGATAAAGAATACCTTTTTACCCTATCTTAGTCTTTCTTTTTGCATGCGTGGTAATTAAAAATTCATAGAACCTCTGATTCTTGTCATTATGTAGATGGCAAAGAAAATAAAGTGATAAATTAATGACTGCTTTAATTTTATTTGATTAGCCTGGAAACTTGTTGAGGAAAAAAACATAAACTATTTTTTCTTAGATAGAATTATCCCTGGATCAATACAGAAAATCAGGTAAAGAGTACAGTTCTGTGTTCTGAACACAGAATTTTGGTATAAATATTAATTTACTTCAGGAATTGTGCCTCTAATGAATTTTCATGGTTTGGACCCAAAGTGTTGAGAGAAATCTCTGGTTAATTTGAATACAACATTTTTGGGGTTTCTGCTTAAAATTCTTTGTGAATAAGCCCTTGGACTTGAAAGCCAGTGAGTTTGTTTGATATCTGGAGACTGAATAAGGTGATGGTTAAGCCCAATTCTCTTATATAGCATTTCACTGTGTTTCTCAGCAACACATACTTCTCTTGGAAACTTGTTTAATAGTTATTGTTTACCAGGAGAGGGTGGGATGATTTGGGAGAATGGCATTGAAATATGTATAATATCATATATGGAACGAGTCGGCAGTCCAGGTTCGATGCACGATGCTGGATGCTTGGGGCTGGTGCACTGGGACGACCCAGAGGGATGGTATGGGGAGGCAGGAGGGAGGAGGGTTCAGGATGGGGAACACATGTATACCTGTGGTGGATTCATTTCAATATTTGGCAAAACCAATACAATATTGTAAAGTTTAAAAATAAAATAAAATTAAAAAAAAAAAAACAGAAAAGGAACTATTAAGTTGTGTACAAGGGGAGTTACATGATATATAAAATAAAGATTCCAATCAGTACTAATACTTGAGAGGTAGAGTGGAAGAACCAATCTCTGAACTTGTCTATCCCTGTCAGCTGACATGCACTTAACACACACTTGCCAGTTTAGAAAGTTCTTGATCACAGTTCATCTCTAAAAGGCATTTCCGTAAACTTAAAAAGTGATACCACTTTTCTTAAGATTAGTGCACTTTCCTTGTTAGTGCTACCCCAATAAAGATGGAAAAATAAAATTTAAATACAAGGAGATACTTTTCCATGTGAAACTTCTGTTCCAAAAAAGGCCAAACATTGAACAGAATTGTTGGTGTTAAGAGGCTTTGGTGGTTAATGTTGTTGTTATACACATACATGTTGTTATTTTCATACATGAACAGGAGTTCCTATTAAGCAGAGGGGCAAAAGGAGGCTGAATTTTGTCACTTTTTGCCATTCCAGCTTTAGTGGTATTGGAGGTCTATGTTACTCACAAAGAAAACTCACCTTTTCTTCAGTATGTTAAAAGATGTTTCACGTTTTCAGGCCTGCTTATCTTACCCATAGTACCTTCTTTATTATACGTTATTTTATTTTTACTTCTTTGTCTTTTGTGAAATTTTCTTATATCTGCCTGTAGACAATGTAGTCCCATTCTTCTTCAGCAGGAGATATTGAAATCCAAGTGGGCTTATAGTGTCCCTCAAGAAGTAATATAAGCTGATTGGGATATGATAGATCCTAGGATGCGTCAGGACAGGGACTAGGTGCTGAGGTCCACTCAGTTTATTATTTGAGAGAAAGGAAAAGAGGGAAAGAGAGCAAGATAAATCAAGTAGTAATAAAATTGCTACATTCAGAGTTAATGACATATTTTTGAGGCATTTCCTACTCTGAGACTTAAGTATGGTGGTGCCAGAAAGGAAATGAGTTCTATAGCTAGGCCAGGTCAAAGCTGTATTTGGGTGTGGAACACGTTGCCTCACTTTCTCTGAAGCAGCATCAAAATATCCAGGATCAAACAAAATCACACAGACATCACTAGAAAAAAATTCAACATATTGATCTGACTAAACCCAAAATGTTGTATTTTTTTGTAAGCATGAGCTTCATGCTAAAAAGTGGTATTTCTTTAAAAAATCACTGCAACAATACTATAATAGGTACATTTGAACCTATAAATCGGACCAGCTCCTTCTTGACCAAATAATTGACCACATTTGACTTTGTTAGTTTCATGCATAATATGACTACTAGTATTCCCACTACTTATAATAAATTATACTTTTGATTTTATAGATTTACCTTGCTGAAGTAAAAAAAAATACTGATATTAATGGCACATGCCATAAATTCAAGTCATTCAGTATGCTTTGCCTTTGAGTAATAATTGTAATTTACAAAGCATGCATATTTGGAGACTGTACAGCTCAGTGAATTAGAACAAGATCTTAGTAATCAGACAAGGCGGGGTCAGAACCACTTATGAGTCACCTGTATGACTTTGGGTAAATTGTTTAATCTCTGGATCTCAATTTCTTTATCTGTAACTTTGGGTTAATAGTATATCACAGGATTATTTTGTAGATTAAATGAGATAGTACCTAAAGGGTCTTGACCCAGAGCCTGTAACCAGTAAGAGTTCAGTTAGCTATTATATTTTTATTGTTACTAGAACTGCTTTCTCCTATAAGTCAAAACATGTTGAAAATTCAGTTGAATAGCTTCATAGTAAGACTTAAACGCTGAGAATACAGTGGAAAACAGAACAATGAACCAATAATGTCAGTTATGATTGCCTGGCTACCATATAATAAATGCATTCATTTTATAGTATATTTACTACATACTACCAAATACCTAGATTTACATGTTTTGAATTCTGTCAAAATCTCATTCCTATTGAAAATATTCAGACTCAGCAGGTCCCATTTTAGTAGCAGTTGAACAATAACAGTGGTGGATGGAATGTGTTAGCGTAAAGCTGGAATGATTGCTGACAGGCTGTAATTTGCTTTATGAAGTGTGCGTTGTCACATATACAATTATCTGGTTTATATTTTGCTGTCAGTCTTCCAGTTTGTTAATGTCCAGGAGTTATGTCTTTATGTGAAACCTAAGAAGGGTTAAAAATCTCAGCATTTGCGGTGTGAGTCAGGGGAAGGAAGGAAAGAGCAGAGGGTTCACACAGTGGCTACCTTTTTTTTTTTTTTTTTTTGAAGAATTAGGATGATGCTACACACTGCAGCTCACCCTACTGGTCAAAATGAAAAACTGCATCATGAAGGATTTTTTTTTTTTTTTTTTTAAAGGAAGGAGGAAAAAAAGAAACTTTTCCATTGGCTCCCCTGGGCATTTTCCTGTCCAACTCACCCCTGACAGATGTAGTTCATTCTGGAAGTATTATTAAACCATGCTGCCCTTTTGGTTGTTGGAGTGATTCTGCTATAAGCATCCAACCTATTTGATTCCATTTCTTATCGTTTAAACCATGCTCTCTCTACAAATGAGATCCCTAAAGGTTTTTAAAAAGTCTGTGATTCTTTGCATGATTTATACAATTAGTATAAACAATATTCCAAGCTAAAAAACAGTCATAGGCTCAATTTATTTCTTGTACATTCAAGATCTAGTTGGAGCAACTTTTTAAAAGGATGATAAATGGAAACTTTCTTTACCTGGGCCGTCATTTGTTCTGTAGACTTAATGACATTCAGTACTATTATACTCACTTCCAGGGCCTTGGGGGAAAAAAGAATATTTATACATTGAGTTATGGCTAGATGTAGGAGGCCAAAAGAAAAAAAAAAAAGATGGGCAGGAAGTCAGGCTGTATAGAACAGAGAAGAATTTGAGACCTTCACTATACATGGATTAATCACAAGAACTAACCATGCAAATCGAAACGGATATTTAGAAATAGGTGAAGCCTCTAAGATGTTCTGTGGGAAACACCATACATTTTCTAATGCATGAGTATGTGCAATATGGTATCTAATTTATAATGGAAGTGTTGACAGAACTTTAGATTTGGTGTTACAAATGTTCTCCAAAATATGTTTACATGTGAATAACACTTCACATATATGGACACGTATGTACTCAATATATTTCTTTAGTCGGTATTATATTTAATAATTTAGGTGAATGGTTATAAATAAGGAATAATAAGCTGAAGTTTTACTAATCTTACCTTAGTTCAGCTTTGGGAACTGCATTACTGGGAAATTGGTCCGTGAAAATCTGGCAGTATTAACGTTATCAAGCATGAAAACTAACTGGATTGGATCAGAGACCTTTATTTATGACATTTTGTTCAAGATTTATTAATTTAAAGAAGGAGCTGTGTATCTCACAGGTTCTTAAGTACTAAATAGAGTCAGAAGTTGTATATTCCCTTTCATTGTCAACAATGAAAGCAAAAACAATGCAACTTTACATTAATTTCATTTTCCTTATATTATCCAGAGATACTTGGTGAAGTAATAGCAAACCCTAGAAAATTTTCAACCATGCCATATAGTTGGTTGCAGATGTGCATAAAGTTTTTATAATATAGCTCATAATTAATTAGGAGAAAAGTAAAAGTTAATGACTTCATAGTACCATGAAAAAACACATTGAGCCTTTGCATATTGAATAAACAAACATATATTTATATGTTGTATTTATTTTTCTTACGGTTTTATGCTTATGTTTTATGCTTTTTTATTTTTTCTGTCTTTTAAAATTTTTCTCTTATTTCTTGGTAAAATCATCATTATGGTTTGTTTTTATCCGCAAATAGTACCTGCAAGTTCAGAATCAGATGGATTTGCTGTGAGTCAAAATAGTTACGAGGGGAGCATCATCATGGCTCATTTTCTCCCCTGTTTTATTTGGAATTGAATTAGGAAATGAAAGTTTTTAGCAGTTTAATTCACTTCTCCATAAAGTTTATGGAGCAGCAACAGCTGGTTGAATTCATGGCAGAAAAAGCCAACTTCAAGTGGCCAAGCTATTGTTTCAGAATTAAGGGAGAAAACTCATTAGCTGTTAATGAAAACACAGGAATAAAAACAAATAGCACAGAAACCCTAGCAAATAATTACCTTACACCTGACACAAAGCTGCTTTATCTTTCTGCTCCAACCCTCAGAGATTCCCACCTTATCATTCTATGGAGCATGAATGAAATTGAGTTTGACTTAAAGGAAAGAACAATAGAGAAGCCATCCTCCTTACAGGCTCCTCAGCACCATACTCAGTGGAAACCTACCACTGAATATACTAAGGGGTGTTTCTGGTGCCCAATTCTTATGATACTTAGGATTAGAGGAGCAAACTACCAGCTAATAGCAGGTGAACCCTTAATTTAGTTCCCCCAGATCTTGTTTAGAAATACAAAAGGAAGGGACTGAAGGTAGTGGATGTGATTAATGGAGATATTGTGTGTTAGAATATATATATCTGGATAGAAATATATTGATTCTGAGCAAGTTGCAATGGGAAAGAGTGTCTCTAGTGGCTAGGGTCTTGCTTGTGAGAAAGCCACTCAAAGCAGGTGGAGTTCTAAGCCCTAATTGTAGAGCTACTGAATGGAAATGTCTGTCACTATGGTTTGTGATCATTTACGTCTGATCCCACTGGACTGTGGTTGTGGCCACTTGTAACTGCAATTCTAAGAGCTGTAGATGAGTCCAGAGATTACTTGCGATTATGTTTTAAGAACAAATTATGTTCTAAACTTCAACAAATCCAAAATGACCACAGTAATTGTTAGTTCTTCTATAAAATTTTTCACCCATGCATCTTGAATAATTGTAATCATTTTAATTACATGGGAGTGTCTATTTATATGTCACTGGCTTTTTTTCTGTGTGTGTCCAGGGGAGCTGGGCCACTTGATATGACACTGAAAACACTTACAGCTACATTTCCCTCATCAGGAACTAATTACACTTGGATGTAAAACATATTTTTAAATGTTTCCCCCACTGCAATCATTTTTAGTACTGACCTAGGCTCTGTTTTTCCTGCATTGAGTTGTTTACCTTTGTTGTCGTATACTTTACAGAGTCATGGTCTTGTATTTAGCACAGAGGTAGCTGTTAAAAGCTCACCTGGAGTAACTACGTTTAGATACCATAGGAATCACATGGAAGTGACTTTTCCATCTGAAGTTAATAATGCATGCATGCATGCTAAGTCACTTCAGTCGTGTCCAGCTCTTTGTGACCCCATGAACTATAGCCAGCCAGGCTTCTCTGTCCATGGGATTCTCCAGGCATGCCAAATCCAGGTAGGTATTTTGGATAATACTTTAAAAATGGAAGCTCTAAATATAACTGAATTGGATCCTGTGACAGGAAAAGGACACTAGTGGGAAAACTGGTGTAATCTGAATAAGGTCTGTGGTTTAGTTAATAGCAGTGTATCAATGCTAATTTCTTGATTTTGACAAGTATACACTAGTTATGTAAAAAGTTGACATTGGGGAAATTGGTTGAACAGTATGTAGGAACTCCTTGTACTATCTTTGCAATACTTAGAATAAATCCACAACTATTCCAAAACTTAAAAGCTCATTTAAAATAACAAAGCAAAGCAAAGCAAAGCCCCTCCTGATTTGCTTTTTTTTAAAAAGCCTAGACTGCTAGAATATGTAAGAGTGGATTTGTCAGATTTCTGGAGCAAGCAGAAAACTTTGAATCTGGAGTGACAGTTGATAAATAATGCCCATTATGTCCTACAAATGCTAAATTTTGCTTGGCAACCCATATGACTACTTTTTAACTGGATCTTTGTTTGACTCAAAAATGTTAAATTCCTTTAATCTCACAGCTCACTTTCAGGTTGCCTGCCAGGCTATACATTTAGATTGCCTTGATAATATCATTTCAGTGGATTTGCAGTGATGTAAAATTTGAGGATTTTAGTCCTCAGTTCAGTATTTGAGATTTTTCTGCTTATAATAGAAATTTCTCAGTAGTACTTTAGCAGAACTATAAGCTTTGTATCTTGATCAAGTAACCTAGTAAAACACAGCATTTCTTCCCACTCTAGCCAGTGACTGTTGTGTGAGGGGTTTGTTTGTTTTCATTTTACTTTTATTCTCCACAACAAACTCCACAGTTTATTTTTAAAGTCCTGTATCTGCAGGTGTTCAACTCAGTTATGGATGTCTACCTATCATTGGGCATCTGTAGAGGAATCTAGATATGATCATCTAATTTATGGAAAGAGAAGGCTACAGCTTTCCACTTTTAATCATTTTATATCCTCCCTATCCTTCTAGTTTAATTGTAGGAAATAAACCTTTAAAGTGAGGCAATACAGATTCTATGTAGGTTGTTCAGTTTCACTGCTCCCTAGTTGAAATCCAGGGCCAAAACTCTACAGTGTTTACTGAGATTAGCATTGGTGATTTCCTTTGGAAATTAGTATTTGAGATAATATTAAATTCAGTTGAAAATCCCCTTTTCATGTTTGTGAAATGAACTGAGCAGCTGTTGGTGTCCTTTTATCAGCAGACTGTACCTCTGTTTGGGGGATTTTGAGTAAAGCCATTTGCAGTGCAGAGCCTTTTCTTCTGGTTTCTGAATGAACTAACATCTTCTTTCTAAACCTTTTAAAGTGTTGTAATAGCATGGGCCACTTCTACAAAATATAATCCACTAGTGTGTCAAAAACGCCCAAAAGAGATTAGCATTATTTTAATTGCCTTATTCAGAATTGTATATACATTACCTTTCATCAAAGCAATTTTGCAGAACAAATATTACCTTCTTAGGGTTTTTAGAATTCCTAAGAGGTGGTTGCATAGGCTGTAAACCAGAATTATAAAGAGAACTTCCTTAAAATTGCAAAACAAGTAGTGATTTAAATTGGAATAGTCCAGATTCTCTCCAAATTTTACATCTCTTATTTTTTAACAAAGGAAAGAATCTTGACCTTGCTGCTGCTGCTGCTGCTAAGTCACTTCAGTCGTGTCCGACTCTGTGCGACCCCATAGACGGCAGCCCACCAGGCTCCGCACCCCGCTCCGTCCCTGGGATTCTCCAGGCAAGAGTACTGGAGTGGGTTGCCATTGCCTTCTCTGCTTGACTTTGCTGCACTGTATTATGTATAGAAGTTTAACTCTTTGTGTAATTTATTCTATTTCATTTGGAAATAGAGGCATTCAGGGTAAAGGCAGTAATTAATGGGATATTTTTATAACTACGTTTTCATTTTAAGTGTGATGGGGAAATTTCTTTCTGGTGGCAAAAGGTCTCCTCACTTTAACAGTTTCTAAGTTCTAGTTAGTTGAATGGAAAATTTCCCATCCAGGTAGGTTGGTTCTATAAATTATTTATATGTTTCTCTTATGTTAATAGATATATTTGGTAAATACCAGAAGGAATCTGGGCTTCCCTGGGAGCTCAGATGGAAAAGAATCTACCTGCAATGCAGGAGACCCAGGTTCAGTCCCTGGGTTGGGAAAATCCCCTGGAGAAGGGAATGGCAACCCACTCCAGTATTCTTGCCTGGAGAATTCCATGGACAGACCATGGAGTCGCAAAGAGTCAGACAAGACTGAGTGACTAACACTGGCCTCTAGAAGGAATCTACAAAGACATTTATTAAGATATCAGAAGTATGACTTTGTTTCTTTCTTTTTTGTCCCTCAGGGGGAGACCAACCTGAAAATTACCTTGGACAGGACAGCTCCGATGATAATCACAGTGGAACTCATGGCCCTTCTTTTACATCAGATGCACCTTTTTTGTCAGATTATCAGGATGAGGGTGAGTGTCATCTTTCTATCTTTAGGATGACCAAACTTTTATACTTTTTGTCCTGGGTCTTTGCCTTTGGTCATTTTCAATCTAGCAGCCTTCAGAAGGTTCTCTGTATTGGTAATCACTCGTTTGCAAAGAACAACTATTTGTTTCATTGTGGTGCTATCCTCCTAGATAATTCAATAGTTCTCAAGTTAATGTACTTAGGGAGACACTAATTCCATATTGGAGCAGGAAGACATCATTATCGATCTTTCTATAAGAACTGTAGCTGAAAAGCTAAGAGACCTTTTTAAGATTGCAGGGCCCAGTTTAACCTTCTTTCATATTTTTTAGCTTCAGTGAAGTTCATGAGAATTAAGAGCATTGTTTTATGATTATTGAATTATTGATATATTGAGGATTATTTGAGACTCTTGAGCTTATCATATTATAATAGGATACCATTTTTACCCATACTCACATCTCTCTGACCATATTGGTGTTGTCTAAGGGGAAGGGAAAATCACAAGGACCATAATGCAGATCTTCCCGGATCTGCATCCATTTCATTTGAAGATTTGGGAATGGAAAGAGTTAAATAATTCAACCCTTATGAACATTATATTAGAAACACATTGGTATGTAATATAGTGGCATGCAAAATATATATGAATTTTTAAGATACACGAATATAAAAAATTTGGCATGGTGGCTGCCGGTTTCTGGCTCAGGCTCAGATATCCCAGGGGTGGGAGTTCACTGTGCCTCTTCTGGCATTTGGCCACTTGAACAGAAGGTTTGATCATCATTGATGCACATGGTTATCTTATCAAAGTCTCTCTTGTGCCTTTGCAGTGTGTGTGTGCTGGGGGGATGTCGAAATGCTACTAAACTGAATATTAAATTGGAAGCTTATTATTCACTTAGGGATTGGGACTAAAGTTGGTAAATTATTCTTTATTTTTCTTTATTAGTCTGTGATCTTGGTATTTATTTTTCTTGCAAATTTCCCTCCGACTTTGGCATTTTCCAAGTGTTCATAATCCCTGCATTCCCTTCTCCTTTTAATTTGTCATTAATTCTTATTTCATCTAGCCGTTTTGGTGATTTTGTATTTTCTTATTTTCGTTGAATTGATAACCACCAAACAGAACTATAGATTCAGTCACACAGAAGCAGTTTATTTTGTTTGAGCTTTGTATCCTAGCTCAATTAGTAATACCTAAGTTTTTACACTAAAAACATCATTTGGGTTGAAAGCTTAATAATTACACTGGTAGCTGATTAATAATTATACAAAATTAACAGTGCAAAACAAAAAAATTTGTTTTGTTTCTTTTTGATCAATCTAATGCTTGACAGAATTAGAACAATAGTACCTCATTAATCCATGGGTCACTTAGTATTTCCAGCTTTCCCAAACACAACTGAGAACACAGTAAGTAAGCCAGAAAGACCTCTAAGTGGAAATAATATATTTAAAATGTTTTCATTAAAAATAGTTGAAATTAAAGAAAGTGATTAGCATTGAGAGATAAACCTATTACCTGGAAAATCCCAAAGCACATTAAAGTTGAAAGAATTCCCAAAGTGTCACTGTTAATAGTATAGGTAAGAATAGACTTGTTTATTTGACTGTAGGATGATAAGATATGTTTCTGCAAAGTATTGAATCTAGCAAAGTGCCTAGTGCCTGATGGATAATGGGCACAATAAATGTTTGTTTCCTTCCCCTGAAAAATAAAGATATGTACATTTCTTGTGAAATTAAAGAGATGCTGATAAAGATGTTAAAATTTTAGGTAAACTTTATATCCTATTTTACTAGATTACACCATTATAGAGAATAGTAACATTTGATATGCTATTTATTCATTATTTTAACAAATACTTATTTAGAGATTATAAGGTAATGCTGAGCTAAGCTATTAGGCAGTAAAAAGTCAAACACAGTCCTTGCCCTCATGGAGCTGACTATCTCATTGGGAAAACACACTATTAATATGTTGACAGATGGACAGATATAAATGCTGATGAGATAGCTACAGTGATCCATTAGGAACAAAAGATTTAAAAAAATTTTATTTATAGTAACATTATTTTAAACACTTGGAATTTTTATCTTTATTAGAAAAATGAAAGATCAGTCCTAAAATTTTTCAGCTTGGTTGCCTTCCAGCTCTAGCCAGATCAGTATCCTAAACGTACAGTTATGCAAGGACACAGTCTGATCCATTTGGCCATAACTTCAGTGATGAGAAGCAATAGCCATGGTGCGTGTCGTGTTTGGGTCATGCTTTTGCGAAAACTACAAAGAGATCTAGAAGAATATAGAAACCTGACCAGGTGCGACAGCATAAAATGAAAACCAAGGTTACATGCTAAACCATGCATAAAAATGAGAGCATGTTGCTACCTAATCACAATTCCTTCCCCTCTTCCTTTGTAAACTGCCCTCAGTCTGAGAATGTCAGGCTATAGCCTATGGAGTGATACCTACAAACAAGAGCATAACCCCATAATCAGGAATGAAAACTTGCTAACAAGTAATAAAATTTAGATTTATAGACTTAGGAAGACATAGTTTCTACTGTATTGAAGGAAAAATTTTTTAGTATGAAGCATTCAATACAGTAACTACAAAAGCCAGCCAACTATGAAGCTCAAAATCTGATTGCTCTCATTGTGCAAAATATACAATGGATATATAATTACAAAGAACCCCCGTGTATATATGGGACTTCGCAGGTGGCTCAGGGGTAAAGACTCTGCCTGCCAAGGCAGGAGATGCTGGTTCAGTCCCTGCATGGGGAAGATCTTTTGCAGAAGCAAATGGCAACCCACTCCAGTATTCTTGCCTTGGAAATCTCATTGACAGAGGAGCCTGGCAGGCTGCAGTCCATGGGGTTGCAAGAACCAGAAATGACTTAGCAACTAAACAACACATATATAAATTTTTTAAAGATGGGTTAGGGAAAGTGTTCTATAAAAGGTTATAGTGACTCCTTCTGGAAGAAAATTTTAAAAATGATTTTAAGTGAAGAAACCAGAAATCTGTAATAATGTATTAATATTATGTATCATGTATTATTACCTTCTAATTAAAGAAAAGGTAATAACTGGTATTGGTCAGATATATCTGGGAAGAAATGAGGAAGAATGTTTTTCGAACTTATTTTTACATCTGGATGTTAAAGGTTATAAAGCATTCTTGTTCTCCAGCAAAATGAAAAGTAGAATTGGAAAAGTAAAAACCTGTAACCATCATTGGAGAAGAGTAAAAATGATTAAGTGAAGAGCCTTTATAGGCCAATTTATATGCTGCTGCTACTGCTACTGCTAAGTCGCTTCAGTCATGTCTGACTTTGCAACCCCATAGACGGCAGCCCACCAAGCTCACCGTCCCTGGGATTCTCCAGGCAAGAGCACTGGAGTGGGTTGCCATTTCCTTCTCCAATGCATGAAAGTGAAAAGTGAAAGTGAAGCTGCTCGGTTGTGTCCGACTCTTAGCGACCTCATGGACTACAGCCTACCAGGCTCCTCCGTCCATGGGATTTTCCAGGCAAGAGTACTGGAGTGGGGTGCCACATGCTACTTGACTTAAAAGAAATTGTAGACTTGTTCATGTACCAGTAGTGGCCATTTTCAACTCCATGCCTTTTCTGAAAGATATATTAAAAAACAGAATATTTTTAAAATAAAGAAAATCAGTTTTTATGGCCTTATTTTTAACACTTCTTAAAAACATTTTTTAATGTTTTGTAATGATAACTGGAGGATTTGTTGTTGTTCAGCCAGTCAGTCGTGTCCAACGCTTTGCGACACCATGGACTGCAACACACCAGGCTTCCCTGTCCTTCACTACCTCCCCGAGTTTGCTCAAACTCATGTCCGTTGAGTTGGTGTTGCCATTCAACCATCTCATCCTCTCTTGCCCCCTTCTCCTCCTGCCCTCCATCTTTCCCAGCATCAGGGTCTTAAAAGACCCTGACTCTTCGCATCAGGTGGCCAAAGTATTGGAGCCTTAGCTTCAGCATCATCCCTTCCAATGAATATTCAGGGTTGATTTCCTTTAGAATTGACTAGTTTGACCTCCTTGCTGTCCAAGGGACTCTCAAGAGTCTTCACCAGTACCATAATTTGAAAACATCAATTCTTCAGTGCTCAGCCTGCTTTATGGTCCACCTCACTTTCCACACATGACTAATGGAAAAACCATAGCAAGTCTACTCATAGTACCCCTGATAGATTTTATATTCAGTGAGGATAAAAAAATGTTTGTTCACAAGCCAGTTTGAGACCTCATTGCTGTGAGTTGTGTGTAAGGCCTGATTTTACTATATAAATTATATTGTTTCACATAATAAATAAACTGCACTTCTTATAGTACTTATGGGATGTGTGAATTAATGATGCAGTGATTAGTGGTAAGTGACCCCTCTGATTAGGTAAACCTTAGGCTGAATACTGCTGACAGCTTTGGAGGAAAATGTGTGTGTTTTATGGCTGCTTGACTTGGAATGTTAGAAAGCTATTGCAAGTTCAGTCATTGGTACCTAGTAGGTTGAAAGAGTTAATGGCCTAAAAACAGCAAGCCATTTGCTTCCTTCTCACTGATGGGGTCAAGCACATTACATTCTTCGTGTGTATTTTTCTTAAATTACATAAACTATATGAACATATTTAGGGTTGTTAGTACCTTTTTATTCTATTATATGATGATAATAGAAATGACTCAAATAGTCCCTTTCCATATATGATTATATAAATAAACATACATACATTCAAACAAGCATTTATCTCATTTTATTTTTATTCTTCAGTTATTTGCTTTTATCTTTATTGCTTGCAGGTATATTTTTCTTTAATAAGACATATGACTCCTGTCAAACCTAACAGAAGTTATGTCTGTGTATTTAGAGTGTACACTGCGGAAGAGCACAAAACTGGTTTCTCTGTCTGTGTTTTGAGAGTCAAAGAATAAATTCCTACTGTAAAACACATACTTTCATGAGCATGGTAGATTTCTGAACAAGTCTCTGTTGGCTTCAGGTGAGTCCATCAGATTTCAGATCATTTGGAGAAATTAAGGACTCAGTGTTGAGTTAACTGTGATAAGGGTAAGTAAGCTGTCACTCAGGATTGCAGTGGCCTCCTTCATGAAGATAAATGTCTTATTAGATCTAAGACATCATGTCGTTTATATAGTCTGGTATAAATCACAGATGAAGATGACAAACTGGGCTTCAAAGTTGACAGTAATTTATATAACTTAAACAAATGATTACCAAGGATTATACATGTTTTGTGTAGAATAAAAAAAACAATAACAATTATCTGTCTATGAACTACTCATTTTTCATTCTTCAGCCAAGCATGTTTGGGCTGTTGGTGCGTATTTAAACTCTAACCTTCTGTCCAGTGCTTTAGTAAAGCACTCTCGCATGTGTTGATTGTTGGATAGCTTCCATAATGCCTCTTTCACTAGGAAAAACTCCTTGCAAACTTAACCCACATTTTAACATTAAAACCATGGCAGTTTAGACATGGAAGAGACTTGGTAATCACCCAATCTAATCTCTGTTTTACCAAAATGGAAACTACATTTTAAAAAGGTGAAGTGCCTGGTCCTATGGTCAGCAAGACAGAATCAGTAAGAAAACCAAGACCTGGGCACAGCCTCCCCTGACCCATACCGTGTACTTTCCTCACCTGCCTGATCTCAGCATGCTTTTCAGTGCGGACCCAGATAGCTTTGCCTGACCATGGGCATTAAGCTATTTTTCAGAAGTTTTAGTCAAGTTCTTCAGACATGTGTGTCTCTCTGGCCTATGTATGTTATCTTCCCAGAATGATTTGGAAGCAGTATTTTATAAAGAATTTCAAAGGGCTCCATAAATTCGGACAATTACAATTGTGAAAAGCATACAATTAGTTTCTGAATTGACTTGACAGAGAACTAATTCATTATCTTTTTTGGCTTTTTTGTCCATGTTATAGATTTTAATAGACTGCCAATGAAGAGTTAGTTATTGAATTCCTATATTGAATGCCCTTATTCAGTTATGAATTTAGATGATGCGTGGAGGATACAAAAAGAAATAAGGTGCGATTCCTTTGGTTAGTAAGTAAATCATCTAGTTGAAGAGAGAAGACTGAACACCCCCACAATAAGGTATATGGTACATAATCAAGTGCTGATTTTGAAGGACTGAGTTTTCAGGAAAAAAACAAAAAAAAACAGTTGGTTGGACTTACAGTAGTTTGAAAGACAGTCAGGATAAGATTTGGCCTTTGCTGTAGCCAACGTGATTTTAGAAATTTTTTCCACACTGGCAATATGAGCAAAAGCCCATTCTTTGAAAGGTCAACATTTATTGAGCTTCTACTATAATTAGTAGTGAAGTAACAGTGGCCATTTTAAAATGTAAATAGTTGATTTTTAAGTGAGTGATTTGGCTGATGAGATTAAGCTTTTTTATATTGCCTCAAATATTTTTTGTTTCTCTCCAAATTCTAAACGAGTCAATGAGTGTAGTGGTAATATGAAAGTCCTAGTATGTTATTATTGAAGTTGTTAGTGTGGTCATTACAGTGGTGGCAAAATGATATACAGTGTTTTGGTTGCTAATGTAATATAGTTATCTGATATATATATACATATATAAAACTGAGTCAAAGGCAGACCATTCTTCTTCAAGCTGCAAAGCCATTGACCATTTTTATCTCAAAGTTTAATATTCACTTAAATGTGAAAGAATTTTGTTTAAGCATAAAACTTTCAGGCCAAGTATGTAGATACATATACTTAATTTATATAGGCATAAATTTTATTTATACTTAATATACATTATGTTTTATATATTTTTGTTGTATATATATGTAAGTGTATATTTAGAGTGATTTCTTCATGCTTTGGTGATCTTTGTTCTTCTAGCCATAAATTCTTTTGCTTTGTCATAGAACTCTGGCTTTTCAAGTAAAAAGTAAATGTTAGTAATGCTGTTTAAAACGATGCTGAAACATGTTAATCTAGAATATTATTGTCTACTATGGGAAGATTGTTGAATTCATAAACTATAATTACACTTATGCTCTACACTGCCTTTCTGACTTTGAGTGACAGGCTTTTTTATGTTAGGCCCTAAGTAGCTTAAACCCAGATACATTAGTCTAGAGGGAAATATTATACAAAGTGGTTTCTCTGGCTTGTAAAACTGGGATTTATAGGGGAGTTGTTCCTTCATGGAAAATTTTCACTTATAGAAACCTTTAGCCAATTATTTGTGGACCCATTTCTATGAGCTGTTAGGGTATAGCTTATATGGTATAGTTTATTTTAATGGAATTCTGTAAGAGATAAGCATAATTTTAATGGTTAATTTTGTAATTATGTTATTTCATAATAATACTCCAGATTTTGTTTTAATCAAAAAAACATAGGGTTAACTGGGATCATGAGCACTCCTTTCTACAAATGACCATTATCATCATTGAAAGACATTTATGAATATCCAAGTACGTAGTTGGGCCTAGAGATTGTCACAGCTTAGGGGAAAAAAATCACTTGAGTTATCTAATCTAGCCCTTCTAATGAATTCACATCATTCTTACTAATATCTCATTTAATTAATTATCAAATATAGCCATTATGCTCTGTATCCTTCCTTTGCAAGACATATTTCCCGCCCAACTATTATTACTAATTTATTCTTCATGTCTAACCTAAACTTTTCCTTCCTTAGTTTCAGGCCATTGCTCTCTTCTATACCATCTTCCGAGACTGGATAATTCCCCTAATTCATTTATATTGTTACCTTTAGAAGATATTTAAAGACTGTGAACATTCATCCCTCGAGTCTTCACTTTTCCAAACTACATAAATTTCAGTTCTCTTAATCCTTACTTCACTCTTCTCCTGCCATACTCTCCACTTCTTGGGCGTTTTATCACATTCCTTGATATTTTCCATTCCGAAGGGTTCACCTAACCAAAAGAGCTGACTAAAGCGTAAAATCTCATATAAACCTCTTGAAGACGCCTAAGTGTTTATTTGATGTTGGTGTTGGTGATCATCTGGTGGGCACACTAGTGTAGTGCTTGCTTTGGCATATGTTGGGATATATGTGTATTTTAATGCCTTAATGTATTATGGCCTGTTGTAATTGAATGTCTATAAAGTAGCAGTTAAAAGGGTTTTATAGACCTTAGAAGAGATTAGAATTCTCTAGCCCCCTCTTGTGGTAAAAGAAAATATTACTTTTGAACTTTTCTGGATTGTTTTGTTTTAAATGATGTCCAAGGCTATAAGATACATAAGTTCTCAATATGTGAATATAGGGAGTGAATCCAAGAATTTAAAAATTATAGACTACTACATATAAAAACTACACACACACACATATATATACATATATATTGTATATGTGTATGTATGTGTGTATGTGTATATATATATATATATATATATATGTTCGAGCACAAACACATACTCAGATCTGAGAAGTTCCTATTCTTTTATTAATGCCCTAAAACCTAAAAGATATTAATTTCTTAACAACTGTCATTTCAGTATATGCTTATTACACAAGTCAGGAGGAGGACAAATAAAACCATAATCTTGAGGGTTTATATTCCTAAATAAATGAAGGAGGCTTGAATATGAATTTTAAACCAAATTTGCAGGTACTTTTTTCTTTTTCATTAAAAATGGATATTGTTAGCATTTCTAACAGATTTAAACAGATATCCTATATCTCCTATAACAAATTAATTTATTAGTTTTATAATATATTATTGTAGCATTCCTTCTGTGAATTTCAGATATATTTACATAAATGTCTAGTAAGTAGCAAACAGATGAAGGGAAGATTGAACTGGCATGCAGATGAATCCAAGTGTATTGCCTATGGAAAAAACTTCTACATGTAGCACAAAATTGTTTTTCTAGGAGGCCATTAAAAGTAACATTTCTGTTCTTCCTTGGAATAGTTGGTCTAGAGATAAGAACCAATGAAGAGTTGCTATTAATATGCCTTACATGGCAATCCAGGAGGTGAAAAGATTAAAGTTAGACACTGCTCCTCAATAGTTTTTTTTAAGCTACTTGAAAAACTTGAATAATGGTTGAGGTAGATTGCCTTTATGAGAGATCAAGTCACATTCTAATGAAAAAAAAATGGGGTCCTGTTTAGCAATTCTAAGAACTCTAGAAATAAATTAGAGACCTGATTTTTAATATTAAATATTTTTAATTTTAAAAGAGAGGATTTAATATTATATTCACTGAGGAAGTACAAGAGAAGAGTGGCGTGAACATAGCAGAACAAGATGAGAAGGGGTTTTACACAGGTGAAATAAGTAAGAATAGCATAATGATTTAAATATTAAATAGAGAACTGGTAGTTTTGACTGATTCTCTTTTTTCTCCCCCATTTGAAGAGATGATAATTGTTTTTTTCAAACAGGGAAATTAATTCACTTTATGTGCTTCTCCCTTAAGATGTACGAATATAATTTTAATCTCAGCTATTTATTAATTTTTAGTATTGACATTCCTCTGAATATCTAAAGACAAAATTTAACAAACCTAAAGATGAAATCTCTTAATAACAAAGCATTTATGGATCTTCATAGTAAAAGTCTAGTTTTTACACTTTTAGAAAAACAATAATATGACAACATTTTTGAGATTTATCTGTAGTCAGGTTGAGGGATCTTATATACCCCTATTTCCTAATCTGTGGTCAGGTTTCTCAGGCTGGATCTGATTTTTTCATGTTAAGGCCATACTTTTCATGAGACAGACTAAATTGTGGAGTTTCTTTAAAACTTTGGAACATTCTTATAATTATGAGTAGAGATGCAGATAATGGCCTTTAGCTATACCTGTGTCTGTTTCAATTAGTTTGGTCATCAAAAAATTACAACTGCTCTTAGGTACATGTTCTTTGAACTATTGATTTTAGATTAAGCATATATATTTTCACAGAGCCCTTTTAAGTGTAGCTTTCTTACTTCAAGATAAGTGTTTACTTGGCTTTTGGAAAAAGATTCATTTTAGAAAAACTGTTTATTAACTCAAATTCATTAATCAGTTTAAGATTTTGTATTCTTGCTTTTAGCATTAAAATTAGGGAAATTAAAACAGCCAATTTGTTGGATGGTTACAGTTAATACATTGTAATATAGAAACTGTTTGCAAATATTTGGCTTTGTAGCTATAAGGAGGTGTCAGAAGGTTTGTTGGAGTTTTGTGATCATTGTCAAAGTATAGGATAGAAGAGATTTTCCTAGAAAACCTCATCTGAGTTCTTATTAAATGTCATTATAAATAATTTTTATTTTCCTTGTCATATCTTTAAAGCTGAGAATAGGCAGGTTACTTACTTCTTCCTTGCTTTTTCACTCCGTATTACAAATGCTTTCAGTTGTAAAGCAAGAATTTTTTCTGAATTTTTCTAAGGAACACCAGGTCAATTCAAGGAGCTTGTTGTGTGAAATCCTTTGCATGTTGTTTCTTCAAGAATAACAAATTTATTTAAATTTGATAATGTTGTTTTTAAGTGTTTCTCTCTTAATTTAGAATTCTTTAAAATACCCTTTTAATTTAGGATAAGACATAAAAAGGAGCCAGAGAAACCTACTGTCTTTTTCACTTTTTTAAATCCTGGTTTCCAAAAAAACAACTTTTCACTGCTTTTATAGTTGTTCCACAGATAAATTATCAAATCATAATATAGTTTAATTCTAAATATATATTAACTTTTAAAAAGATATGTTTCATTTCATGTTAAGAGACAATATATATAACTTGTCTTACCAGTGGAAAGACATTTTTCAGCTATATAAGAAGTCCCAGCTTTATCTAAATGAGAGAGAAAGGTACATGTATGAATAAGGACTTTGCATACTGGGTGCAAAGAAATTTAGCACAACTGTTGGAAAAATTGATATTAATTTCAGTTTAGTTAAGAAGGCTAGGTTACTACACTAAATATGTCTAGCAAAAATAAATGCAGACTAACTTGCGAAGGTACATAAATTTATAAACTTTTAGGATGTTTACATTTTGTTTCTGGTGGTGGCCTTCCTTAGCGTTTTTGTTGTTTCTTATACTCTTTTTAAGAAGTTAGTTAAGGAGAAATTTCTGGAATTGCACAGGTTAATTCTAACAGTTAGTATTTACAGCACATTTTACAGTTCACTTATGATTGTTACTAGTGTTGCTGTTACGACTGTTACAGTATGAATCACTGTCCAGAGTGTTGCAGGGATCCTGGTCTAGCACTACAGAAATCAGAACTAGGAAGAACTTTCACGACTTTGTTTACTTCTCCTATATGGAATAGGTAAAAACTGAGTTCTGATTTAGTTATAATTTTCTTTAAACTCTTACCCAAGTTATCACTGACAAATTCTAACATATTCTGTTTTTCAGTCTAAAAGATATAAGACCATATTAAATATGATTTTCAATATATGGCAAAAGTGTAAAATTAAGAAAAGATTTCTATAAAAATTTTTGCACACTCTGCTAAATGAATTATTGAAATTCCAATAAAGAATGTTTTAAAACTCTAAAAAGCAGTGTGGGTTTTATTTTTCCCCTGTCCTTCCAGCTCTTATAAATGTGCCCTTGAAAGGTATGTCTATAGGGTTAGAAAAGAATATATTCTATAATATTTACCCGATCAGGAAGATTCTTAAAACATGGCATCTCAATGTGAGATATTGACTAAAGGGGATGGCAGGTTTACTGGCCTGGCAGATACAGCAAGTTTGCAGTAAATCCATGTGGTAAAAGACCTCTAAGAAGTTTTTGATTAAGAAACTTTTACTATCCTTTTAAAATGAAATATGCTGGTCATTTTTTAAATGATAAAAGTGGATATTTTATGTTGTTATCTGAGTCAGATTCTGAAATATATTTTAATGAGTTTGTTGTATGAAAGTTCCTGGATTTCTAAGATGCTAACTTAAATTATATGTCTATAATCGAGCAGATCCAGACATGTGAAAAGAAATAATAAAAATATTCAGCAAAAATAAAAAGAAAAATTTACATCTAAAACCAGAAAATCTGCATTCAAAGAAGAGTTAACATTGTTATTCTTTTATAAAAGTTATAAATTATTTAAAGATGTAATAATATCATGAACTCTGCCTAATGGTGAAATTAAAGAAAAATATTTTGAAATAACAAATGTAATTTAAAATACTTGTAGTTTTAAGAGCAAACTAAAATTATGAGTAGTTTTTTTTTAATGCTTTACGGGTTACATTTCTACTTAGAGCAATGAGAGCAATTATTAATTTAAAACATAACATGGCAAGACTCTGTTAAGTGGTAAACAACTTTATTGAGAAGATGAATTTAGAAATAATATTTTATATAGAAGTTCACAATTGAAGTTTAAATTTATTGAGAATTAAAATTTGAAGATGGTGCACGCTCCTTCAGAAAGCTACATGCTCAATGAATATATTATTTCCCCCTTCAGATGTTTTATTAACAAGTTCTTCTTGAACTTTGTATAAAATCTATTGTTTAACCCAACACTAATTGTTTAAGACTTTAGACTTTTTAAAGTCTTATATGATTCAGTACTGTAAAACTTTTTGATTTAATGAAGTAAGAGCAGAGGTTAAAAAGAGGTCTATATCTCAAATTGATTTCTGGTTTCTGTTGAAGAAGAGCTATGTGTCTATATACCCTTCCAAATTAAACTTAATTAAAAAAAAATCCTCAGCATCACAGTAAAAAACCTGCTGCTTAACTCACTGAGACCCTCTGTTCTACCCCACAATTTCAGGAGAGGCAACTAAAATAATCAGCATCATTCTTCACCTAGATAATGCTTTCTCTGCAGCTAATAGTTCCTTGTTCATCAAGGAAACAAATGTGCACAGAGGTGACATGCTCTTCACCCACCACTCTTTGTTCTAGGTTCCCTCAGACTGATTGTATCAGCCCCAGCACTGACAAATATCACCCCAAACTTTAACACTATGTTAAACTGAGTTATGACGTTTTAAGGTTACACTCCCCTGGCTGAAGGTTGATTGTCTCTAAGAGATAAAGGAATTATGCTCAATGATAACAGAATCCATGCCATGGAATGATCTTGGTTATTGAACTCATAGCTCTCTTTATTTGGTTACTTGGTCACTCTTTTTTTTTTCCCCTGGGGAGTGACTAGATACTAAACTGATTCACCACTTTCCACCTACTCCTCCAAGGATATTTTAGAAGACCCACAAGCATTCTAGCAGATGAAGGAACAAGACATAGCAAGCCGGTAGACCAACTGCTTGAAATGTGCTCTCACTTAGGGAGTACCAACTACTGGAAACAAGAGTGACTCAATTCTTGTTTGCACTTCTCCTGGCAGCATGAATTTGTAAGAGGATCTAAATATACAAAATGCTTCCTTCTCCTTCCTTCTGCCCTCCAATTTTTCATATATGCATTAAATCTCTGTTTTTAAAAATACTGTGATTTTTTTTTAAGTTTTTCTCTGGAGGCAGAAATTTCAGACTTGCTGTCTGGGCAAAATTTTAAGCTGCAGCCTTCATTGGTGGCAGTGATGGTGACCGTTCTTCATGCCAGTCTTTGCAATTCCAATCCAGCATGCCACTCTGTAAGTGTCTTTGTAGTAGTAAAAGCTACTGGATAATGGTAAATTAAAGCCTGTCTGATGATTGTGAATACTCATTTTTTTCCTTATATAAATTTAAGAGAACTATTATGAACGGAATTAATAATACCATAGAGAAAAACTTTAGTTTAGCTGCATTGTAGGAATACTAGAGAAAGCCCTACTGAGGGAAAACTCTTTAAACAATGCAAAACGTCATCCTACAAAAGATTTACTAGCCTGACCTTCATTACCAACAGCAACAATCACTTAGTATGCAACTATGTTGAGTACATGGCACTCTATAAGGTGAATTATTAGTACCTGCTTTCTACAATAAATTTCTTGAATGTCTACCATATGCGAGACATAGTATTTTACATACATTATCTCTAATCATCATTACTACTGTGCAGTGTAGATATTATTGTTCCCATATTACAGATGAAGAAACTGAGCACCAGAGATTAATTTGCTCAAGGTCCTAAGATAATAAAGTGGCAGAGGAGGGTTTGAATAAGTCTATATAAATTCAAAGTCCATAACTTTTCGAATATGCCACACAGCCTTGCAGAAAAGGAAGTAACATTTGCTGTTGCTTCTCCAGATTCTTATATACACTGCTAAAAGGAAAATTAGAGATTCTGGAATTACTTGGGAAAGCAGTATTGTATTAATGGCTACCATTCACTGAGCACTTACCCTCTGATAGGCATTGTGCGGAGACAGTTTCATATAGTCACTTTAAAGTCCAATATTCAAAAGCTAAAGAGCATCTAATTTCAAAGCTTATATTTCTTCCACATTGTCTTCCAAGACTGTATAGAAGAGGGAGAGGAAATGGGCTGCAGCACAGTGCTATCCAATAAACTTTCTGCAATAATGGGAGTGTCCTATAATATTTACCCTGTGCAATAGTAGAGCCACTACATATGTAACTACCGAGTACTTGAAAACGTGACTAGTAAGACTGAGGCTAAATTAGGGATTTCCCTGGCAGTTAAGTGGTTAGGACTTTGCACTTTCACTGCTGAGGGTGTGGGTTCAATCCCTGGTTGTGGAACTAAGATCGTGCAAGCTATGCAGCGTGGCCAAAAATATATATATTTTTGGTTAATCTAAGTGGTTTCATGTTGGAGAAGGAAACGGCAACCCACTCCAGTGTTCTTGCCTAGAGAATCCCAGGGACAGAGGAGCCTGGTGGGCTGCCGTCTATGGGGTTGCACAGAGTCGGACACGACTGAAGTGACGCAGCAGCAGCAGCAGCAGCAAGTGGTTTCATGTAGTAGGGGTGGGACAAATTGGAGATTGGTCCACTGTATATAAAAGAGATAACTAATGAGAACCTACTATTTAGCACTGGGAACTCTATTTAGTGATCTGTGATGACCTAAATGGGAAGGAAATCTAAAAAAAGAGTGGATTTATGTGTACGTATAACTGATTCACTTTACTGTACAGCAGAAACTAGCACAACATTGTAAAGCAACTTGTACTCCAGTAAAAAGTTAATTTTAAAAAATTAAAAATAAATAAATGGCTTTGTGTAGCTAGTGGATTCCATATAGGAGAATGAAACTCAGAATGGCTTCTTCTTAACCACATGGCCAAGACAACCTGGAAATAGTATTTCAGAAACTTCTTGAAAGATGGATTGGACATAAGTTGGGTGGGCAAGAGAAAAAAGAAAAAAAGGCTCAGACATTGGCTGTGGCTGAGGAGAAGGTCAGAGGTGTGAGGTAGGTGAATAGGCAGAAGGACCCTCAAGTAAATTTATGTGAGAAGCCCAGAGAAAACAGGATGTGGAGTGGAAGAAGGGAAGTGACCTGGCAAAGTGCTTTGAAGAAGAGCATTAGAATCCATAGTTAATGGATTTGCACAGATTGAAAGGTAAATAAAAATCAGCATTTTTTTCAGTATTCACCTGTTATAAATCATTACTTGACGTTTTGATGAGTGGCTTTGGAGTGAGTTGTTTAAATGGTACTGTGATGTTTGTGTATGCTAGAAGCTTACAAGCTCTCATCCTACAGAACTCAGCGCTCCTGAGTCATTCGGCTATAAGTTTCTGGGCAGGGCTGGGAGGCTGTCATTTATTCCTTCACAAGTATTCATTAAGTCAATAAATCATCTCCTTTTTTTGTGTCAATGCCATATCTAATCTTTCTTAAGAAATTAATTCTCCAAGACATTTAAAACTTTTATTATAAAACTATTTAAGTCCCTGGTAATGAGTAACGATGACACTAACTTGCATGATTTTATAGCACTTTACAGTTTAAAAATCTTGTTTGAATGTGTTGCTCCATTTAACCCTCATAGCAGTCTCATGAGGTGAGTGGTATCTTTGTCTTATAAGTGAGAAAGCTTGAGCTTGAGGTTTGTCCGAGATCATGCATCCCACATGCTCAGACCAGAAGCTGGGCAATTGCAGGGTCTGAGTTCTCTGAGCACACTCTTTCCATGCTTATTCTTAGCCTCTGCTCCTTCTGCAGTAATAAGTACAGACATCCCAGTGAGCTGCAATACTTTCATGTGTGGTTTCAAATTAAGAAACAGACATAAAAACGGCAAACATGAGTCATTGAGTCTCTGGGTCCAACTACCAATTTGCAGGGGGGAAAGGACAGAACCTGTTGAACTTCCCTGTGAGTATGCAATTAGCAAAGTGCTGACAGTAGGAAATTCTAACAATTAAAAAGCCTAGATTTTTCAACAGATAAATTATAAGGAAAAGTAAGGGATGAAGGGCAACATGTAGATTAAAAGAGATTTACAAGGCAAAATTTTCTACATGGGCCAGATTTTTAAAAAATCAACTGCAGATGCATTAGAACCCCAATCTAAGAACTGTGATTTATTTTCTGGTCTACCACTTAGTCTCTTGAATTTATGCTTTTCTGTACTTATATTGAAAGAGCATTCCATAATATTTTTAGCTGTCACTTTGGAAAATGCATAGTTAAATTTTAAAAAAGAAGAAAAAGAATTACGCAGTTGCTCTTTTCTGTATTGACCCTAATGGTCCGTTCCAAATGGCTATAAACCCTTTACCCATTCAGTTTTCTTATCACTCACATTATGGTCATCACTTAAAATGGTTCTTTGGAAAGAAAGTATTTTGGATTAAAGAGCTTTATCATAAGTTCCTAGTGTTCTGTAAATTTTGATAGTGCTCAATCTAGGAAAACTGAGGAGAAACAATTGAACATATTGTTAATTTCCTACTCTGAGTTCTAATCTACAATCAATAGAAGAATGAAAACAAACATTAAAAAAAATTTCAAACATAAAAGGAATGCTGATATTGTAACCTGTAATGTCCAAGTGTTTAAATTTGGTCTAGATAAACCATTTAAAACAAAATTAGTTCTTCACTCACAGGGATGCTGAGTTTGCAGAAAAACAATTCCGATGAGAGACGACCTTAAAATTCTGTTGCCAATAATTCTAAAGCTCCAGGAGATTGAAGAGCCTGAGTCATTTGACCTGTAGATTTTCCCACAAGCTATGATAATTCCTTTTGTTTTTATCTTCTCTGTTGCCCTGGGTTTGAAATAAATGAACTTATCAAAGTTTCAGGAATATGGGACAGGAAGATTTTGACAGGCATCCTAATTAGTCTGACCCATACTAATGTAAACAAATGCATCCCTCTCCATTATCAGGACACTTCTAGGAAGGAAGAGCAAGATGTACATACAAAGATGTTCCTGCTTCAAGTTTTTTATAGTAAAGGTGGAATTCTTGATGCTTTATAGACTTGAAAAGATTGCAGAGTGTTATGTTATAACGTTAGTATGATGTAATTATATTTAAATTTCCCCATATTTTACTTGTTTTTCCTTCTATAAAGATTACTAATGAGTTCAGTTCAGTTCAGTTCAGTTGCTCAGTCATGTCCGACTCTTCGCGACCCCATGAATCACGGCACGCTAGGCCTCCCTGTTCATCACCAACTCCCGGAGTTCACTCACACTCATGTCCATCGAGTCAGTGATGCCATCCAGCCATCCTCTGTCGTCCCCTTCTCCTCCTGCCCCCAATCCCTCCCAGCATCAGAGTCTTTTCCAATGAGTCAACTCTTCGCATGAGGTGGCCAAAGTACTGGAGTTTCAGCTTCAGCATCATTCCCTCCAAAGAAGTCCCAGGGCTGATCTCCTTCAGAATGGACTGGTTGGATGTCCTTGCAGTCCAAGGGACTCTCAAGAATCTTCTCCAACACCACAGTTCAAAAGCATCAATTCTTCGGTGCTCAGCCTTCTTCACAGTCCAACTCTCGCATCCATACATGACCACTGGAAAAACCATAGCCTTGACTAGATGGACCTTTGTTGGCAAAGTAATGTCTCTGCTTTTCAATATGCTATCTAGGTTGATCATAATTTTTCTTCCAAGGAGTAAGCGTCTTGTAATTTCATGGCTGCGATCACCATCTGCAGTGATTTTGGAGCCCAAAAAAATAAAGTCTGACACTGTTTCCACTGTTTCCCCATCTGTTTCCCATGAGTACTTCCCACTAGATTACACATCAAAAATCTTGAACACTTCCTATTTTTATAACACCTATAGATTATTATATAGCATGTTATATCAAGCATTAAAATCTGAAAACAAGCTTGAAGCATTTTCTGTAGGAAAACATGGGAAGTTCTGGCAGTAATCTGTACATTCATCCAACAAGTCATCGTTGTTGCTTTGTGTGTGTCAGACAGAGCTAGGTACTAGGACTGTGGCAGTGAATTAGACATGACCTTTTCCTCCAAGAAGCACGCAGTCTAACTGAAAAGACAATATCTGAATAAATAATCTGACTACTTATAAGCACTAAAAATGAGGAATATAAGTGGTGTTGTGAGAGCACAGTATGGGGAGCAGTAACTATACCTGGAAAGGAAACGGTATTCAGAGAAGGTCTCTCAAGGAGGTGCTATTTGAATTATGTCTTAAAAGATAAATTGGAATTTATCAGGCTGAAAATGGTTGGGCAGCAATAAATGAAAATACTCAGTGTTGGACAAAAGTGTAGGAAGTGGCCACACACTGCAAGTGTACGGTATATTGCTTAGTACAATCTTTCCAGAGGTAAGCTTGGAGAAAAGGTAACGAAAACTGTAATTGCAAATGTCCTTTGATTTAGCAGTTCAACTTTAAGTGTACTTTAAGAAAATAAACATACATAAAAATGTTCAAGGGTATTCATTGCAGACTTGTTTATAAAAGCACAAAATTGAGAACCAGGTTAAACGTCTAAGCTACTACCACACAATGGATTATATGCAGCCATTAAAAGTGATGTTTATAAAAGAACAATGGCTATCAGAAGATATTTATACTTTAAGGGGAAATATAAGGCTTTAAGACAGTACATATAATAAGCTCTTACTTTCTGAAATATATGTATTTCATATATGCATTGAAAAAAGACTATATTGTTCTTCACCAAAATATTTTTGACCTGATTTTATTTGTAAATTTTATATAGTGAACATTTATTATTTTTAGAATTAAAAATAGACAGTTATTTTTCAAAAATCTTGAAAATGTGCATGCAGAGTTCTAGGCCCAGAAGTTTCACTTTTGAGAAGTTTATTCTAAGGAAATAAGCCAGTACAGCTCCTAGAACATCAAGTAATTGGAAACAACCTAAATGTCTAATTACATGGAATTGGTTTAATAAATTACAGTACACCATATGATGGACTGCAGTTCAACCATTAAAAATCATGTTGTCAGTAGAGGAGTCATTATTGTCACAGGAAAATATTCATGATATATGAAAGGTAAAAAGCAGGGTACAAAACAGTACAGAAAGAGCATATACCAAAATGTTAATGGTAGCTTTCTCTGGGTTATGATATTATGGGGTTTTTCTCCTTTGTATGTTTCCATATTTCTAAATTTGCTGGTTTGAGCATGTTACTTTTTAAAATTAAAGGCCATTGATTGGGTTTTTGTTTTTTTTTTTAACGAGTACGCTATTATTTGTGACATTAAGCAAGTGTTGACTAACCGCTGAGAGCACACAAGAGTCCACAGTGACATAAGTATATATAAGGGCAGGATGTCCTGTAAAATACACCAGCCAGACCTGGGAAGGTTATTCCTGCTGTCCCTGGGGCAGTGTTAGAGGAACAGATGCCCAGCACCCATGGTCCTATTTGGAATCTGCCCTCACAGCATCATCCCTCTCTCATCCCTCCTTCTGGTCCAGGCCTTCATATATGTTCTCTGTCTTTATTATAACCTCTTTTGCAGGTAGTGATAATATCTAATCCAACTTTGTATTGTTCTTCCTCCTCTAGCCTCTAGAATCTGGCGTGGTACTTTTCACATAGAAATGCTCAATAATTGCTTGTTAAATAAATGTTAACATAAATTAATTTAAAAAGAAAGGTCACAGTGCTTTCTGTCATAACACTTCCGTTTTGTGCCCTATTTGGCAGAGTAATCCATTAGACTAATGTCTTTAAGGATCACTTTCTCATGATCTAAGTGAGAAACTTTTCTTTGGTTTTAATTGTTGAATATCCACAGTCCACTAGGTGTAATATGAATTCTGTGAGCAAAATGTCTTACACTTTCCCAGTACTAAAGAAAAACATTAGCTAGTACTTTCCACTGGCGTTCCTCTGCCACTTCTCCGCCCAGTGACTGATGCAGTCTTGTGAGGCTTTTCTCTTGGTAGTCTACATGCACTCGATGTCCTGTTCTCTAGCTTTGTTTTACTGTTGTCATTTTCATGCTGTATTTTCAGTAGCAATGTCACTATCTTCCTTGTAAGTTGTGACAGGCTCTACTTATTGTATATCGGCATCCATTTCACTTTATTTCTTACTTGCAGAACCTTGATTTTGTCCACAGCAGCCATGTGCCCAGCTGAAAACACTTGCCTTCATAGACAGACCTGCAGTTAGGTAGCCATAATACAGAGTTCTGGCCAGGAAGGTGTAAGGTGAAGTCACTGGAAGAAATGTCTCTTCTCAAAAAAGCTGAGGAAGCCCCTTGCTTCTCTTGCTTTTGCGTTTCCTCTTGTCCCTTTATCTTCTTCCTGCCTGGGATACAGAGTTGTTGCCTGGGAGTATAGCAGCCATTTGCACAGAGACGTTGTGACTTGCTCTGGCCACCGCCAGTAAGTAGCAAGACTGGAAGAACAGAAATGTCTAGGCCACTCTTTCTGTTGAGTGTAATTGTTAGTGAACTTCCCTTTATTATAGATTTTGTGCTAATTTTCCCCCCACCCTGGAATTAACTGCATTTCAAAAGAAAGAGATCTAGATAAATATGCCTACAAATATGCACAACTTAGCAAAGATTTCAGTGCTTTTCTGTGCAAACTCTATGCCAAGACATAAAGGGGGGGAAATAAGACTATCCCTGCCTTCAAGCAGCTTACAAATAGATTTATTTGAAAATGTACTGAAGGTGAGTGAAGTCGCTCAGTCGTGTCCGACTCTTTGCGACCCCATGGACTGCAGCCTACCAGATTCCTCCATCCATGGGATTTCCCAGGCAAGAATACTGGAGTGGGTTGCCATTTCCTTCTCCAGGAGACCTTCCCAAGCCAGGGATCGAATCCAGGTCTCCCGCATTGTAGGCAGACGCTTTACCATCTGAGCCACCAGGGAAGTCCAGGGAAGTACTGAAGGTAGACTATAGTAATTCTATAATGTAGTAAGAGAACAAAGGGGTGTAAGACCACCTTGAGTGGAAAATTCTCCAGAAACTTCAAGGAGCCTTGAAGTACAGTCAACAGTTAAGAATGAAGGAAACGTAATACCAGAAAATAAGAAAGTATGAGCAAAGATATGAAAGGAGACTTTCTTGGGTTGAGTTGGGTAGCTGGGCTGGCACAGAGGCTGCACAGGTAGGAACAAGCAGAGACAAGGATGTAAAAATAGTTTGGGTATGAATTGTGAACTTTATTTAAACTTTATTTTGTAAGTGGCTATGAAAAAAGTTTTATGAATTTACATGGTCAGATTTATGTTTTGGGAGGAAGGGGGCATTTTAGACAAGATTAAGAGGCTCTTGCCGTGGTGTTGGTAAACAGTGTTGAAGACCTTTCCATGTTACTGACATGTAATAAAAGAGAGGGATGGACTGGAAAGAGCATTTTACCTCTAAAAATGATGAAAGAGGAGGATGAACTGGACTGCAGAGATCATTGTTGAATATTCTTCCTTGAAAATCTTTTAAAATGAGGTGACTAAGTAACCTGTATGCAGGTCAAGAAGCAACAGTTAGAACTGAACATGGAACAACAGACTGGTTCAAAATTGGGAAAGGAGTACATCAAGGCTGTATATTGTCACCCTCCATATTTAACTTATATGCAGAGCACATAATGTGAAATGCCAGGCTACATGAAGCTCAAGCTGGAATCAAAATTGCTGGGAGAAATATCAGTAACCTCAGATATGCAGATAACATCACTCTATAGTGGCAGAAAGTGAAGAGGAACTAAAGAGCCACTTGATGAAGGTCAAAGAGGAGAGTGAACAAACTGGCTTAAAAATCAACATTCAGAAAACTAAGATCATGGCATCTGGTCCCATCACTTCATGGGAAATAGATGGGGGAAAAAATGGAAACAGTGACAAACTTTATTTTCTCGGGCTCCAAAATCACTGTGGATGGTGACTGCAGCCATAAAATTAAAAGATGTTTACTCCTTGGAAGAAAAGCTATGACAAACCTAGACAGCTTATTAAAAAAGCAGAGACATCACTTTGCTGATAAAGGTCTGTATAGTCAAAGCTATGGTTTATCCTGTAGCCATGTATGGATGTGAGAGTTGGACCATAAAGAAGGCTGAGCGCTGAAGGATTGATGCTTTTGAACTGTGGTGCTGGAGAAGACTCTTAAGAGTCCCTTGGATATCAGGGAGATCAAACCAGTCAATCCTAAAGGAAATCAACCCTGAAGGACTGATGTTGAAGCTGAAGCTCCAATACTTTGGCCACCTGATGCAAAAAGCTGGCTCATTGGAAAAGACCCTGATGGTGGGAATTGAAGGCAGGAGGAGAAGGGGGAGACAGAGATTGAGATGGTTGGATGGCATCACCAATTCAATGGACAGGAGTGAGAAAACTCCAGGAGATTGTGAAGGACAGGGAAGCCTGTTATGCTGCAGTCCATGGGGTCGCAAAGAGTCGGACAATACTGAGCGACTGAACAACTAACCATCTATCTTGAATGAGTTACATATTTATGTCTAAGAAGATAGGAATTGGCCCTAATGATTTCTTGAGGAATCATTTTCTGCTTTTGGGTAAATGGAAACCATGTACAAATATGTAGCTCCTACAATTGGGTTGGTTTATTTATTATCTAAATCTCTTGCTTTTTTCTCTCCATCCTGTTATAGACTGCTAACTATATTGCTGACTAGTCTGACATCCTCAGAAAAAAAAAAAGGAGATATTCTAAGAACTCACATGCCAAGATTCTTATTATCTCTATGCCTGCCATTGGTTGGAATGGCCTAAGCCTGAATACACTGATTTCCAAAAGAAATAGACAACATCAGATGTTTAATGAGTTCAGTAATCACTGTCCTCTACTCCTCCTTGCCCAGCATGATAACAGTTGAATAAGTTTTTAAATATCCATGAATTTTATGTTTTATTGCTGTCCCCCCAACTTTATTGGGGAATAATCGACAAATATAATTGTATGTATTTAAAGTGTACATATATGCTTTGTGAAATGATTACCAAGATTAAGGTAATTAACACATCCATCACCTCACACACTTAAATCTCAGTCTCTCTTTTTTTCCCTTTTTCCCTTTTTTCGTTGTTGTGAGAATGCCTAAGATTTACTCTCAGCAACTTTCAAGTATACAATACTGCATTTTATTTTTGCTCTTTTAACTACAATTATTGCTGATAAGAAGAAATGCTTTTTTGATAAGGAAATATGCATTATACTTTCTTTCTGTGTTTCCTTTGCCTTAAGAAGATTTTGAAGATAAGCTAACTTTCTTTTTTATACTACAATAACTATTACTCTTTTTAGAAGTTACAAAGTTCATCTCCAATCATTCATTTTTATTTAACGTTTATAAGTTTGCTGGGCACTGAGAGTTTCTACCATGTTATGGGTTTTTATAGCAATCTTATTTCTAGAATAGTAAGGAAAATTTTTGCTTTTGAAGGACATACTTGTCTAGAAATATCAGTTTAATTTTAAGCTAATATTGATTTATTTAGCTTCTAGAATCGATTTAGAGTTTTTAAGGTATGCAGAGATCTCATTTAATTCATGCTTAGGCCAAGTTTTTCCTGATGATATGTTCTTGAATTATTATTTGGTTATTTGTGGTTCATGAGAGACTCTTTTCTGGCATAATCATTGATAGGAAATTCATGAGGATATCCTGGCAGACCAGTGATTAGGACTCTGCACTCTCACTACAGCGGGTCTAAGTTCTGTCCCTGGTTGGGGAACTAAGATCCCACAAGCCTGACAATACAGCTAAAAATAAATAAGAACTCCTGGGGATAGGAAACTTATTCTTCTTTCCTTTTGACTTGATTTTTGTTCGTGGCTTATCTTGTATACCTTTGGATCTCTTATGAAATATCCTAATAATTATGCTTCTCAGTATTTTTGCTTGTTAATTACTAGACAATCTTGGGTTATTTGTCCATTTATTAGATAGTTTTAATGTAAGGGATATTGTAGACACTTAGTCATAAGCTTTCTTATCAAAGCTTCAGATTTTTATTAAAACAGAAGAACCATCTCCAAAGCAATATTCAGAATGTTAATGTACCCGTTTTGATCAAGTTGTATAGCACCACTATCTGCTATGGTTTCATATGTCCCAGATATACTGATGGAGGAAATGATTGGTGTCTCCAAGCTTGTCGTTAGTTTCCCAGTTGCACCTATTCTTTCAGATTAGCTTAAATATTGTTCTAGCTCTAATTCTTAAATTGTCTCCTCCAGGACTATAGAAAGGATATGGCAGGCAAATATCTTCCCCAAAGGAGATTCTCTGGAGCTGAGAGAACTTTGGGGATTTATAACTGAAGTGATTCTGCAGTGGACATTTGAACCTGCAGAATACCAGAAACTACTAAGAAACAGCTCTGATTTCATACTTCTGATTGCCTGCTTGCCTTTTGCCATTCCAGTGTACTTGTTTCATCTTTCTTTCACTCCGTCAGAGAGTCATCAAAACAAAGTCCAAGACCTCATTTGTTCTAGAGAATTTCTGTCAAAAGGTTATTGTTACCACTCTGCATATTTATGATTTCCTTCAAATGTTAGAGATTTGTGTTTCTTTTTTGTCTCCACTTCAAGATGATCACTTATATTAAATTGGGAATACTCAAGTCTTTGAAAACATTGAAGCTAATAATAGAAAATCTTATGAAAGAAAAGATTCTTAAATCATCAGTTGCTAGTACAAACACAACTATTTATATTATACCTATATGATTCCACACCTCTGAGAGCCTAGTAGTTGATAGTGGAGTCAGCAAATTGTGAAAGTAGTTTAGTATATCAGAAAAACCAGATGAATGACAATAGCAGTCGATGTAATTTTAAATGAGACCTCTTAAGTGGGCTACCCAGCATGAAATCAAAGTAAGTCAGTTTTGGGGAGAAGATAATTGCCATATGAGGTCAAAAAGAAATGATGTTCTTGATATAGAGTTGCACCATTAGGTGTATTATTGGATTTGGGTTGGTGAGAGTAGACCTTTCCTCTGAACATCTGTTCACTGTCAGAGCAGCATGGCAAAAGGGATGCACCCCTGGTCTGTTTCAATATGACAGTTCCTACATAGGAGTATGGAAACATGAATGCCTTCCTAGGCCAGTATGAATTGTGGTGCTGTATATAAAATCTAAAAATCGTTATTTTTGCTATTGTGTCCTATTGCAAGCTCACTTGCTCTTCTCTGTTGCCATGAGATCTTTAACAGTATTGTGCTTTCTAAACTTTTCCTTTTTATGGATACTGGCATTTTGATTTATTTTTCTCCCAGACCTGTTGATTGCAATTTTTTCTTGATTGAATTCCACTTATTCTTGAAGTACTTCAGTTTCTACCTCCTACTTTAGTCTTTGATTTCCTCTCTGTTTTTTCAGACATCTATGATACTTTCTAAGTTACTGTCTCATGAGAGTTTAACATAAGCACCCTGAAAAACTCAGTTAGGTTCTTACTTGAATTCTTGTAATTCAAATAAGAAGAGATATAAAGAAGTTATTTATTACAGTTCTTTTATTTTATGGGTAATGATACTGTTAATAAGATCTGGAAATTTTAAGTGTCTTGCTTACTATTATTTGTTTTCAAGTTTTATATAAATTTTGGTACATGAAAATTATTCATGTCTAAGTATATTTGAGTTTCCTTCAGAAGGAGATTTTTATGGGCATTTAATATAACCAGCCTACTGGTCTAAGTATAGGATTATACTTTGCTTAGTCTGAAACTTTGAGCACTTTCATTTTATCATCCTTAAAATTGTTCCTATTGCATAACTTGATTTCTTAAGTTTATTCAATATATTATTTGTACTAAGCATTATTATTTTAATGCCACGTTTGTGATATTTCTACTTCTGTTTAGAAACTGACCTCTAAAAAAAAAGGTTTTTGGATAAGTTTAGTCTCCACTTGTGTTCGTCATTCCTTTATCAACATTGAGCTAGTTTTTTCCTCTATTATCATATAAGGAATTGGTGATTTTTCATAGATTCATTTCCAGTATGAGTCTTTTTTTTTCATTCAGACTTGTCGGCAGATGAATGCCAGTAAACATCCATTTGAATGTAGAGTCAAGGATCATCTTTCAAGGTGGCTCCAAGGGGCTGCTGACATCTCTCACTCTTGCATGAGCAGCTGAACCTCAATTTGTCATGGCTAGGATGTAATAACCATCAGCCCCACCCACAGTCCAGGGGCTGGGCACTTGTTCCATGTTGAATGTGATAAGGAGGAAAATAAAGGGTCAGATTGGGAGTTTTCCCACCAAAGCTACTAATGGAGATAGGATCTATATGCAAATAGGGATCATACATAAGAAATAGTAATAGGTATCATAAGGAAGATGTGATTCTGGTGTTGGGAAAATTGAGAAAAGAGAGAGCTGATTTTTAGCTGATAGTTCATCTTAGTGTGGTGGTCTCTGTCACGTGAACATTCTTTTCATGTTAATTTTCAAATGAACAGCAGGTGGAATGTCTGTCAGTTGCTTTGATGTTATTCATTTATCATAGAGGACCGGTTTTGAGTTAGAATTACATGAGGTTCTTGGGGACACATAGATGAAACTGTCAAAATCCCTCACCACATGGAGCTTACGTTTTACTAGGGGAGATATATAGTATAGTGTCAGGCCATGGAACAGGCCATGAAACAAAACAAAACCAAAAAAGACCAGAAGGCACAGAGATAGAAAGTGACAAGAAAAGGGTGTCAGTGGGACTCTTTGAGAGAGTGCTAAGAGGGGGCCACTGAGCAGAGACCTGAATAAAGTGATATCAAACCAGGCAAGGACCTGAAGGAGCAGAATTCCAGGCAGAAGAGAAGTAAGTGCAAAGCTTTGAGATAGAAACGATCTTGAAGTGTTCAGAGAATAATTAAGAAACCTGTATCAGTTCAGTTCAGTCGCTCAGTTGTGTCCAACTCTTTGTGACCCCATGGACCGCAGCACACTAGGCTTCCCTGTCCATCACCAACTCCCGGAGCTTACCCAAACTCATGTCCATCAAGTCAGCGATGGCATCCAACCATCTCATCCTCTGTCGTTCCCTTCTCCTCCCACCTTCAATCTTTCCCAGCATCAGTTAAGTTCAGTCGCTAAGTAATGTCTGACTCATTGCGACCCCATGAACTGCAGCACACCAGGCCTCCCTGTCCATCACCAACTCCCAGAGTCCACCCAAACCCATGTCCATTGAGTCGGTGATGCCATCCAACCATCTCATCCTCTGCCATCCCCTTCTCTTCCTGTCCTCAATCTCTCCCAGCATCAGGATCTTTTCCAGTGAGTCAGCTCTTCGCATCAGGTGGCCAAAGTATTGGAGTTTCAGCTTCAACATCAGTCCTTCCAATGAACACCCAGGACTGATCTCCTTTAGGATGGACTGGTTGGATCTCCTTGCAGTCCAAGGGACTCTCAAGAGTCTTCTCCAACACCACAGTTCAAACGCATCAATTCTTTAGCGCTCAGCTTTCTTTATAGTCCAACTCTCACATCCATACATGACCACAGGAAAAACCATAGCCTTGACTAGACAGACCTGTGTTGACAAAGTAATGTCTCTGCTTTTCAATGTGCTGTCTAAGTTGGTCATAACTTTCCTTCCAAGGAGTAACCGTCTTTTAATTTCATGGCTGCAATCACCATCTGCAGTGATTTTGGAGCCCAGAAAAATAAAGTCAGCCACTGTTTCCACTGTTTCCCCATCTATTTCCCATGAAGTGGTGGGACCGGATGCCATGATCTTAGTTTTCTGAATGTTGAGCTTTAAGCCAACTTTTCTACTCTCCTCTTTCACTTTCATCAAGAGGCTCTTTAGTTCTTCTTCACTTTCTGCCATAAGGGTGGTATCATCTACATATGTGAGGTTATTGATATTTCTCCTGGCAATCTTGATTCCAACTTGTGGTTCATCTAGCCCAGCATTCCTCATGATGCACTGTGCATATAAGTTAAATAAACAGGGTGACAATATACAGCCTTGGCATACTCCTTTGCCGATTTGGAACCAGTCTGCTGTTTCATGTCCAGTTCTAACTGTTGCTTCTTGACCTGAAGATTTCTCAGGAGGCAGGTCAGGTGGTCTGGTATTCTCATCTCTTTAAGAATTTTCCACAGTTTGTTGTGATCCACACAGTCAAAAGCTTTGACATAGTCAATAAAGCAGAAGTAGATGTTTTTTTGGAACTCTCTCCCTTTTTCAGTGATCCAACAGATGTTGACAATTTGATCTCTGGTTCCTCTGCCTTTTCTGAATCCAGTTTGAATACCTGGAAGTTCATTGTTCACGTACTGTTGAAACCTGGCTTGGAGAATTTTGAGCATTACTTTGCTAGCATGTGAGATGACTGGAATTGTGCAGTAGTTTGAACATTCTTGGAATTGGAAACCTGTATGGATAGAGCTAAGTAAGTGAGGCAGAGTTGGGGAATGAAGTTGAAGACACAGAAAGAACTACATTCTGGAGAGCCTTTTAAGCTATAGTAAGGAACTAATGAGTTCCAACCAGAGACTGGCATGATATAATTGTTAGTTCTAAAAGATTTTTCTAATTACTCTTTGTATAATTAATTATAAGGGGCATAGGAGTGGAAGAAGGGAGAGACCAGATGAAGTGTACTAGATGATCCACAGAAGACAGGAAAAAAATATTAGAATATATGGGTGGGTGTGTATGTGTATCACTGTGTGTGTTTGTGGGTATATAAAACTAAGGTTTTCTAATATTGACAGATTAGTGATATGTATATATAAATTGTAAATTAATATAAATATATTTTGTGCCTAACAAAAAATATACAATTGGGGCAATCAATTTCAAAAATTTAAGAATCACTGTTTTGAGTGAGAGATGATGGTGGCTGTCGTTGACTTCCAACATCTTTTCTTTGGAAATGTAATAATCATTTTTTGTGGGCTTTTATTCCTTTTCTTATCACTGTGTAGCAGTGGTTCTTCTTGCCATAAAAATGAGCACGCACAGGCAAGCACACACGTGTATTTGCATATCATTTCAGAATGTTCCCAGATACCACATTAAGAATCTCAACTGTAGAGTCATTTCACAGCACCAGGTCCCATCCCAAGGATATAACATTTGTCCTTTTTTCTGAACATTCTACTCTAGTATTTCTTTCCCTTTCTATCCCTGTTTGTGTCATTACTAAAATCACTCTATGTGCAACTTTTTAATTTATCCCTCAAGTCTAGATTTCTGACCTGCAAGTGAGCACAGTTTCTTTTAGTTATATTTTGCTATCTATCCATTTTCACAATGATAGGGTTCAAAATAATGCTATCTAGGGATTTAGAATAAAGCCAAATCCATTATTTCTGTCACAGCATCAATACACTATTTCTCTATTTCCTGGAGTTCCTAATATGCCAATATTATTGTATATTGATAAAGGTCCTGGTGATAGGCAAATAAAAATCAGAAGCAAAGTTTTTACAAATAAATGATGTGACTTTAACATGAATCCCAGCCATCTGGCTAGATATAGTTTTTAATCAAGGAAACTCTGTGGCACGCTTTGGTACTTCTTTGGTTATACCTCAAGCTGTTGGGCAGAAGTAGATATGGAAATCAGGCATTTAAAAAATATTCCTCAAGTTCTTTATAATTTTTGTACTCATAGAGAAGTAGATTTGAGCTGTACCCTTGAGAAACTCTACTTAATGTTCCAGCATTTTGGGAACCTTCCAGCCTAATTTGTAATATCTGTCCAGTTCTAGTTACACTTGACATCATAAAAAGTTAATATTTTAAAGATTTGCCTCACTGCACACCTTGATAATTTTCTACTTAGAAAGTTTGCCTACATACTTTTTTTCCTTTCCTGCTTGCTTAGGCCTTTGGTTTCAAAGTATAATTAAAACTAATTGCTGAGGCTAAAACTCAGATGCTGGTCCATCATGGTGATGAGATGAAGGATTACTTTTTCTTTAAGAGTTGTTTAACTTTTGGAAGAGAAGACACAAGAAGCTCCATCCAAAAGAACAGGTGATTCAACCTCAGAGGTGTATTTTTTGCAGATCTTTTGCCCTCTTTCACCTGTAATGCCTATTAACAAACGTTTGGAGTGATATGACGCAAACATGACATAAAGGAAAATTGACTGTTGTTTCATTTTGAGAAAACCTGATGCCTTGAATATAAACTATGATATGAAGAGATAAAACAGTTTCTTCTTTGTTTATTCATTGTTTTAACTTTTTGCAATTCATCTTTATTTTTCAGTTGTTTTAAGACAAGATAATGAAAACTTTGTGGTTTCAGTTTTCTCCTTTTAGAAATATAAGTTGAAGTAGAGAGAAATACAAATTCATTTTAAAGTCAATTTTTATAGTTTCTATCAACTCTAGTTTTGCTTTTAAATCACATATTTAATATTTTAGTATACTCTATGATTTAAACTTTCTTATTAAAGTCTTTGTGTGGGATTTATTGTACAAAACTAAGTGGACACCTCCCCCCACATACACATACAGCTTCCTTTAAAAAAAAGATAATCCCCCATAGTTTTAATTGATTATACTAACTCTGTTGATATTTCCTGTGTCCACTTTATAACCTGAAGTTCGTAAATTATTAGGAGAGAATCAGAGTCACTGATTCTGATTCTAAGATTGATACTAAGAAGTGAGATAATTTCAGAATCTTATGGGAACTTTCTAGTTTCCATTCTTTTATTTCCTCAGAAGACTTTTTCATGAAAGACGGGAATTAGTGGCAACCTTCTAATGCAGAGTTAGTCTTTAGTTTTTTGTTTAAAAATGACACTTTGAACATGTAGTGCATAATGCATTAGAAGGTCTGTTGCCAAGCAGCTTGAAACCTACGGGGCATTATTGAATGTGAAGGAATAGTGGGTTCAGGGAAAGGACCAAAAGAAAACTTGAGAAAAATAGAGTAAGACTGAAAGTGTTTTATGATAATTAGAATAAAAATTGGTTATCAGAACTTCACGGGTCAGCTTCTGTTCACACATTTAGCTTTCACCTTGCAAAGAAAGGGATGTATCAGGTAATTAGGTCAAATCAATGATTATATATCTTTAACTCAAGTGGAAGGGACTGTAATTGTGATGAAATTGTCTGAAGGGGAACGCATGGGGAATCTTGTCAAAGGTCATGAGTTCAAAGGGGAAATTAAGTTCAAGGTTCGGTTCCTGTTCACACATCCCTATCAATAGTGCATAACAAGAAACCAAACAACTAATATTTCTCTACACAAGTTATTTTGTCATTTTGAAATAAGCAGAAGCATTCTCAGTCATGTCCCTTCAGGGATATAGAATTAAAGCCATTACACCTCCTTAATAGGGCATTTTCTCCTGACGTGGACAGAAAGAATATCTCTAATATTATATTTCTTGCTTGTTGGTCTTTTCTGGTTTTTTGCTAATCATACACAAGACATCCAGCTGCATGGAATGCAAATAAACAGCCCATCTCCAAGAGCTCATATGGCCACATGTTCCCTAATGCAAATTCCTGACTTGTTTGCAAGAAAACAATAAAATATTTTAAGATTGGAGGCAACGAGGAGACAGTTGAGAAAGTTGTTCGGGGCCCTCCTTCTCTCTCTCTCTCTGACTCTTCTCTCTTCCTGAATTCAGTTTCCCCTTAAACTTGACAAAGTGGAACCAAAATTCACCCTTGTCTTGGTTATTCTTCTGAAACAAAGAGTCTATTCTCCCTTTTAATGAATGTAGAACTTCCATTAAGGTTGACCGTAAGCTCTTGCATGGGATGAGAAAAGAAAAAGCTCTCAAATCTTTTCTTAACCCTGGTATTATTTTTAAAGGACTAACAATAAGAACATAGTTTCACATAGTGGTAAAGAAACCCTGGCTGAAGAGACATGGCCTTTAAAATCCAGCGCCCTTTAAACATTCTGGATTCCATGTATAATCCCAATACATTAAATTCTTTAAGATTGTTTTAGTGTTTTAATAAAGAGACATATATGCACGAAAAAAGTATATAATTGCTTAAGGCAAATAAAGTTCTTGCAGATACTTTTAAAATATTTTTCCATCCAATCAGGTATTAAATTTGAAGTTTATAAAGTGACACTATTACTGACTGGAAACCAAGAAGCATAACTGGAATAAAGAAGAACTAGCCAATCTGCTTTCTCTCCTCTGCACTGGAGCTATCTCAACCACACATGCACCAGGGCTCCAACAAACTGGGCTAATGACTGAAATGTTAAATGTGATTTATGTAAAAAATACAGAAACATTTCAAATATAAACACAAGGAACCAAACCCCAGATGCTTGTGTCCTCCTTAGATTTTCATAGGACATGACTCTTACCATAAAACAGGACAAGAAGATATCTGATGAAAGCCTTACCTATATTTTTGCTAATGAATTTCCTTGTGTTTATCATGTTCCATGCTTGGATGGGCTTATTATCCTGGTGTCTTCTTGAACAGCTTTATCTTTTTTGTGTCCGAATGTATGTGATTTTGGTCTGTAAACTCTAAGATACTTGCCAAGTTTTAACAGAAAAATAATCTGACAGATCATGATTGATAAACTGTTTGGGGATAAATTGTTTTGGAATAAACAGGCCCATGAATGGAGAACATTCTAGGAGATAGGTGCCTCACTTGACTGAATGGGTTTGGGATGGAGGAATAAAGGGTGGGGGCAGTTCATTGGTTTAACTCTAGCAACTAAAATTTCCACCCTAGTAAAATTTAGAAGTTCAAGGAGCAACATTGCTGTGATACTAATGACCTTTGAAGGCATATAGAGTTCAGAGTTCATTTTCTAGTTACAACATCCTTTTCTGCTCCACCCCTTACCCTTCCCACTTCCAAATATAAAATAAAAAAGCAATTATTTAAGACATTATGACATTCAGCCTGGCTAATTTTTGTACAAAAATAGAGTGTAAAATATAGCAGTTAAGTATTAATAATAATGGGTACAACTAGGGAGGGGTGCCTAATGTAGAGAGAGGGTGTCTCCTGAGCAGTTCAAAGTTCATTCTTTGTTCACATATAATGAAAAGTCTTCAGTTATCAGGTATTTAAACCCAAATCAGCAGTTCCATATCCGTAACCTGAGCTGAGTGTTCCTCCATCTAATGGCCATGCCGCTGTCGTTTGCAGTGAGTTGGGTGACATTCGATTTGTACTCCGAGACGGGAACAGATGGGCTTTCATTGTGAGGCTCCGCCTGTATGCAAATGTGAACCGAGTTTCACCCGATCCCGGGGCCTGACCTGACCGTGCACATGCATTTACTCAACGTGGCTCAGCCTGGGGGGGCGGCGAAGGGGGAATAAAAAATGGCAATCGGATAGTACCAGCGGCAGGTCAAGTTTACCATCCGTCTTTCAGCGGGACTGAGATGGCAACACAGTTATTTAGTTTCAGTGTTGATGTGCGTTGCAATAAACTCCATCATTTCACCTGTTTATGAACCCAGCCTCGTATGAGATCTCTGTGAAATCAAACAAAGCTGGCAATCAACTCTCTTGTTTCCAGCAGAATGGGGGATTATGGACTTTTTTTTAAGCATCTTTATTTTTTCCCCAGCCTCACATACATAAATCAGTAAATTTTTTCTCCAGCCCTTTTTATTTCTTACATTGAATTTATTAATTTCTTATTTGGAGGGGAAAAATATATTTTACCCAAATGCTTTTTGTTTCAAATTAAGAAATATGATCATTAATGTCAGAATAAACAACCAGCATTTTAGATGTCGATTAACTGTTTTGCATATACACAGCAATGTACAGTACCTAATAAATCTTACAATTAAATGTGCAGCCCTTCATTAGAATGAAAATATGAACAGCTGTAATCATACACATTCTATTGACAGAGAAAAATTTAGTTTCATTTGTAATTTTTCACACTGGGAAAGAATGAGAGATGGATTGAAACACTAACTGTGGGCTTTTTCTTCACATGTACAGAAGGACAACAAACCAGTGTCTCTGACTTCAGGGTCTAACAGCAGTGATTTGCCTCAGTTTTCTTCTCTGATGAAAGTAAATTTCTCTTGGGAAACCTATAAGCCCTTGGCTAGAAAACCCATAGGACAGACACCCCCAAACTGTAACAAATAACAAATTGATGCATTTCTCCAGTACATCTGTTCTTTAGGGGGTTCTGTTAACTGATGTATGAAACTGGCATAAAAGAAAGAGTTGCTAAGAATATGGGGAAAGTTGATGCATGCAGCAAAAACTGCTTCTGGCAACAAAAGACACTGCTTATGGTGGCACATGCATATTGCTCTGAATGGAAAAGGGGTCTTTCAAAGTCGTATTTGTGCAAATGTGGTCAAAGCCAAGGCAGGCTTCCCTCAAAAAAATGTGCCAAATTGTCTCTGGAAACAGATTCCTCTCTAGCCCCGCTAATTCCAGTTCTCACTCGAGGGTGCAAGGCCAACACACCAGAACAGCATTTTCAAGCAGTTCTAAAGAGTTAGGCTTGAAATAATTCCAAATAGAAATAAATGACCAGGACTAGGACTAGCATTTGTCTACTAGGCACCCAGTAGTAACTGACAGAGATAATAAAGAATAAAGGGTTGCTTGACAGTATAGCAGGTATTAAAAAATGTCATACTCGTTCCCTTGGCTATTGAAAATTGATTTGCTTATCACACTTGGTCTCTAAATATGTATTTCCATCTATTTGGAATATATGTGGATGGCATACATGTGGACCTATATGTATATATACGTTTATATTTATGTATATACATACATACAGATACATACATACTTATTTACGTCTATCTATACAGATCCTTCCTTATACAAACAAGGATTTATGTGAATGCAGGATTTTACGTACACATAAACTTTTGCTCATGGTTGAATTACTGTGGGTCACCTTAAGGATATCATTTGTACCCTTAGAAAATTTGTTTGAGAGTTGTCAAGGCAGTGCTTACAAGGGAATTCAAAATGTTTATTTACTTTAGAAGCAGGGGACTCATATGTTCTAAGTTTAACAAGAAGCTTAACAAAGTTATATTCTAGCATGAGTAGAATATTGAAGCTTTTTTAATATAGATAAAAAAGAAAATGAAAATTTGTACAATATGAATATTGTAACCAAGTTATTAGAACCATCACTTATGGTTGTTTGCATTAGTAAAATGATGCAATTGCTAAAGTTTATCTAAAACAAGCTTGAGAGTTAGAAACCAGTAGTTTATTTTTTTATGTCATGTTGAAAGCAATATCATGAAGTGGAAAGAAACACTTATTTTTTTTAAGTTCTTGAGGAAGAAGAAACTTAGACATCATAAGTTATCCATGATCAGAGAGCATTCAAGTATCTAGAAAATTATACTCTTCATGTCTTTACAAAATCCATGAAGTTCATTTTTCACAAATATTTGTGTCACAAGATAGTTGCAAACAAGGAGGTACTTGGCTCAAATAAATAATAATAATAACAGCAAACATTTATATGGCTCTTATTATGTTCCAAGGACTCTCTTTAAATGCTTTCCATATATTAGCTCATTTAATTCTGGCAAAAATTCCATGAGGAATAGGTCCCATTTTTATCTCCATTTTACAGATGAGGAAAATGAAACTTGTTCAAATAGCTTTTCCCCAGAAAAGAAAATGAAAAATTTGAGGAATTAGGACTCAGATTTTTTTTAAAAGACCTTCCATGGAATAGAACAAATTATTTGTCTCTCTGCTTATTTCATCTGTAGAAAATTATGATGTAGTCTGTAAAAATCATATTTATGAAATATGGATCTTGCTTCCTAAGCAGCAAGAAGTAAATATGTACTATTTCTACACCTTTTAAAGCTCTGCAGTATTAGAGATCACTGTTCTTCATCTGTGACATGGTGTGGGACATCTAAGAAAGTCCTTCAAAGTCCCCATGAAAACTTCCCTGTGGGAAAGTTATTGGAACCAGAAAATCTAAATGCCTTTCCTACTCCAAATGCGGGTCCAGTTTGAGTGAGAATAAGTTATGTACTATTCTTAAAAAGTGGCCCTGTCTAGTCTGTGAGTCTGTTCTTTGGCAAAAAATTAGATTCCTTGAGGGTGTTTTATTATTTTTCTTATTTTGCCCTAAGGTTAGTCATTTGTACCCTTGAAAGGACGGGTGAAGAGAAATTAGGCAGGACACAATGGTCTTGTCTTTTCTTTCTGAATTGTATCTAAAGATACAATTTTGCGTTTTATCATCTTGTTCCAGAGTCTGTGTTGTGATCCATTCAATTCATGATAAAAAATAATGGTATTTATATGTCATAATTAGCCTTTGAATCCTAGTCGGACTGCAGCACTCAGCAAAGATGTACACATCCTTTTGGCTTGTGAGAAGGGGAAGGGGGAGCCACCTTGTGGCTGGGAGACGACCCAGCAGCCTCCAGGATCCTTGCTCTGTTCTGAGTAGAAAGCAAAGGAGATGAGGGTAGAAGCCAGAGATAAATCAGAAATATCAATCACGAAATATTTGTGGAAAGTGGTAAGGGATATAAATAGAATCTATAACTATAATAATACTGAAGCAGTAGTTGTAAATATACATTATCCTCTTTAATATGACATCGAGTAGATTGAGAACTGAGAAATTATTAAGACCTCCACAAAAAAAATTGGAAGAAAGAATGAAAACATTTAAGTTAAAATTATGTTCATTTTGTAATTCAATAAAGAAATCCCAGAGACATATTTTTAAATTTAATGTTGTTTTCTAAAGCACAGAAAAAGCCCCACAGACATCTGTTTGCATACATTGTGTGTCAGGCAACATCAGATTTGAATGGAATTTATCTAAATTTTATATGCATGGCTTGATGTAAATTGAAATAAATTGTACAGCATACTCTGCGTGGACATATTGGTTTTTCCATCGCTGCTTGAACTTTTAACCCCAGGGCCTGAGCCGGTCACACGTTGACCTGTCTGAACTCTGCTGGTAGATCCAAGTGTGGAAGGCTGACCTTGCCTCCATGGCAACCACAAAGTAGGGTCCATGACTCTTCTCTCCCTTTCTCTCTCTTTTCTCCACACTCCAAACAAAACAAAACAAAACAAATTAGTATATTCTCGCATAGCCAGTCAGTGTAATCTTGGAGTAGTTTTACCAAAATGCATTTTGCCCCTAACCTAAGCTCTAAGCAAAGCTTTTTCAGCTTGCTTGTCAGATGTTAATGAAAGTTTGAAATGAAAGCCTTTATAAACGTTAATGGAAAAGACCCCTTCCTGGGACACATTCAGTTTGCTTGTCTACTATTGTAATAAAATATACTTCACATACTCATACATTAAGTAATGTTGCTATAGGTATGTTATACACACAGATGAAAATTATTCTTCTGTAGAATCTCAATATTAAAAAAATACTTAGATTAGTTTTTACTAATGCCCACTGTATCTACATCAGATATAACATTTTCCAGTGTCGTAGAGCTAATATATCTGAAAGAAGTAAACATTGAGGATCTAGAGTTAATATCTCTATTGTGAGTTGTAGTCTGCACTTTAATTAGGTACTTTTATACTTCTGATTTGTTTTAATTTTGCTGATTTATCTTTAAACCTATGTGCTAACAAATGATCATTTTCACAATCTTGGTGGTAGTTTAAAGGTGTTATTTATTCATCACTAAAGCTAAAATTCTTTTCATAGGATATACTTATGGATATTCATTTATTAATGCAAGAAGCACTGGTTGAATACCTACTATGTAAATAACTTCAACTAAGTACTGTGGAGTAATATTTTTTTAAAAATGTGGCATGGTCTTAAACAATTCCAGTTTTGCAAGATAGGATGTACTACTTAGAAAGAGAAAAACTAGAGAACAATTAGACAGCAATGACAAATGTATAATTGTTTAAAATTGTGTACCACTGACAAGGAAGCATGGCATAATGGAGTGACCATTTGGGAGTGGGTTTAATGAAGAAAGGCCTCTTATGAACAAAGCCTTGGAAAAGGTGGTTATCGAGGGCTATAAACAAACATTCTACTAAGTTTCAGAGGTTTCACAGAAAAAGGAAAACCTGGAGTGGTGCTGGTTATATACAAGAATTGATAAGGAGAAAAGTGACAAGAGAAAATGAACTGTGTTATACCAGAAATGCTCAGGGACCAATATGCTATCCTTCAAATTCTGAGGTCCAGATCAGTGATTTGCTTCTCAAGTTTTTGCAGCAAACATTTTAAAAAGAACAGACTTACTAATTTTAAGCTGTAAGGGACTTCTATTGTCCTTTTTAGAAAGCATAAAGAAAAATCTTAATTTATAGAGGTCTGAGGTAGAAAACTAAAGCTCAAATGTTCCACAAGTTGCCTTTAGGTCACTTTAGGTAACAGGATTGATAGGTGACTGGTCTGATGAAACTGAAGTTCTCATTTAAAGTGGCTTTGTGGTAGTTTTTAAAAAAAAATCACAGAAGTTTTTTTTCTTGGTCTGACAATATAGAAAATTTTAAAAGACAGTATCATCGAAGGCAAGGGGAATCAGAAAATACTTCCAGTCTGCCTCTAGCAAATTCTGTGACCTTGGGGTCACTTTATCTCTGTGGTCCAGGGTTTCTTTATATGTAATAATAAAGATATCTAATATTTACTGAATTCTTACTTTATACCAGTCATTAATGTCTAAGCACTTTCACTTAATTCTCACAACAACTCTATTAGGTAAATACCATTGTTGTCCCCATTTTACAGCTCAGAAAACTGAGGCACACTCTCTTTTCCAGTATCATGCCTGAGTAGTCTAGCTTTACACCTTATGTGCTTCATCCACTGTACCAGGCATCTGTAAAGGTCCAGGTAATTAGTATCTTAGGATTTTCAGACCATACAGTCTCTAGAGTGACGACTGTGTCAGTTGTAGTGCAAAATCACCTATCAGTTCAGTTCAGTTCAGTCGCTTAGTCATGTCCGACTCTTTGTGACCCCATGAATCGCAGCACGCCAGGCCTCCCTGTCCATCACCAACTCCCAGAGTTCACTCAGACTCACGTCCATCGAGTCAGTGATGCCATCCAGCCATCTCATCCTCTGTCGTCCTCTTCTCCTCCTGCCCCCAATCCCTCCCAGCATCAGAGTCTTTTCCAATGAGTCAACTCGTCTCATGAGGTGGCCAAAGTACTGGAATTTCAGCTTCAGCATCAGTCCCTCCAAAAAAGTCCCAGGGCTGATCTCCTTCAGAATGGACTGGTTGGATCTCCTTGCAGTCCAAGGAACTCTCAAGAGTCTTCTCCAACACCACATTCGGCGCTCAGCTTTCTTCACAGTCCAACTCTCACATCCATACATGACCACTGGAAAAACCATAGCCTTGACTAGACAGACCTTTGTTGGCAAAGTAATGTCTCTGCTTTTCAATATGCTATCTAGATTGATCATAACTTTTCTTCCAAGGAGTAAGCGTCTTTTAATTTCATGGCTGCAATCACCATCTGCAGTGATTTTGGAGCCCCCAAAAATAAAGTCTGCCACTGTTTCCACTGTTACCCCATCTATTTGCCATGAAGTGATGGGACCAGATGCCATGATCTTTGTTTTCTGAGTGTTGAGCTTTAAGCCAGCTTTTAATAACATGCAAATAAACAGTGTGGCTATATATGAAAACTTTTTTATAGATACTGAAATTTGAATTCCTTATAACTTTCATATGTCATGAAATATTATTTTGATCTTCCCCCTACCATTTAGAAATGCTTAAAAAAAAATTCTAAGCTATCAGGCCCCACAAAAACAGGGTAGGTGGGATTTGGCCCTTGGATCCTACCTAGTGTGGCAACCTCTGTACTGCACTGTGCTGCCTCTCCATGTATAGAAAAGGAATTGAGCTAGATGATCTCTTAAATTACATTAAATTCTATAACTTTCTAACTTCAAAAGTAGGGTGACCATTTTGGATTCACCACTATGTAATTAAAGAATTGAAAGCTACCTTGGAAAATAAGCTTATCTAACCGTTTCCTTTGAAAAAGACTGTATCTCAGAAGGGTAAAGAATTGTCTTTGTCTAATTGCTATTTTGAGAAACAGATTTCATTATCTTCTTTAACAAGTCATTTTATGTTCATTGCTGTTCCTATCAGGACTGTAGTCCTAATGTCCACCCTGAGTCCCTTATGATGCAGTGGAAGCCCACTTGCTCTACTTTTTAGAAATAACAGTGATCTTGTCTCTGTCTTCTACACCACTTCCTATAACTTCTGTATCATTTTCTGCAGCTCAAGGTAAGAACCTCCCATCCTTTCCCCAGGCATTTTTTCTTTACTTATGCAGATTGTTTTCTATTCTCCTAGCTATAATTGTAGTGTTCAAAGGAATCCTTTCCAAAGTATCTTTCTCTCTTAGTTGAGAGTACCAGAAACTGAACAGGGTAGAGACCTCTTTTCTTTATCTATATTTAAGAGTTTGTTTTTCCAAAAGACATATGTCAAAATTTTTACAAATGTCATTATTATCTAAAATAAGTACTTTGTAGGGATCCATAGGGCTTTCCAGGTAATGCTAATGGTAAAGAATCCACCTGCCAATGCAGGAGATACAGGTAGACACAGGTTCATACCCTGGGTTGGGAAGATCTCCTAGAGTAGGAAATGGCACCCCACTCCAGTATTCTTGCCTGGAAAATTCCACTGGCAGAGGAGCTTGGTGAGCTCCAGTCCATGGAGACACAAAGAGTCGAACACGACTGAGTGACTGAGCACACACAGGAATCCATATGCTTAACTCATAACTTCTTTAATTGTATAATACTTTGGTATTATGATAGATAAAGCAAATAATCTCTTCCTTTAAAATCAAGTAATGTACATGATTGTGAATTTAAAACTCTTTTTTTTTTCTTTTAGCTTTAAAGCTCAGAACCATTCCATTTACTTCTGTTTCCTTAGTGTTGGTTAAGTAATGTGATAAAAGCAAAATATAAAATTTCATGTATAATAATGTTTCTACATCCTCAGTTACAACCTTAGCATTTAAACTCCTGAATAGTCTACTGAGCTGTATGCCATACGGCTCCCCAAACATTGACAATTTATTTTATATATAGCAAGAAAATATCTCCTTATTGTCTAATAACTCTGTACATGTCCTGCTGCTGCTGCTGCTGCTAAGTCGCTTCAGTCGTGTCCGACTCTGTGCGACCCCATAGACGGCAGCCCACCAGGCTCCCCCGTCCCTGGGATTCTCCAGGCAAGAACACTGGAGTGAGTTGCCATTTCCTTCTCCAATGCATGAAAGTGAAAAGTGAAAGTGAAGTCGCTCAGTCGTGTCTGACTCTTAGTGACCCCATGGACTGCAGCCTACCAGGCTCTTCCATCCATGGGATTTTCCAGGCAAGAGTACTGGAGTAGGGTGCCACTGCCTTCTCTGTACATGTCCTACGTATGACAAATTAAGAGAATTGTATTTCATTCTTAGAAATGGTCATTGGAGTCAAAGTTTTGAAGGTTTTCCCCAAGCCTATGTCTTTTTTATTGTATACTTTATTTTTATTTTTTGGAATTTTGGCTGCACTGTGTCTTTGGTGTAGCACATAGGCTTTCTCTAGTTGTGGCTCTCAGTTGTGGAGCGCAGGCTCTAGAGTGCGTGAGTTTACTAGTTGCAACACATGGGCTTTCTAGTTGTGGCGCATGGCATTCTCTATTCCGGTGCTCAGCTTAGTTGCTCCATGGCATGTGGGATCTTAGTTACCTGACCAGGGATTGAACCCATGTCCCCTGCATTGGAAAAGGGATTCTTAACCACCGGACCACCAGGGAAATCCCAAGCCTCTGTCTTTTATAGACATTTTGTCACAAAGATTTTATCACATATAGAGATTTTCTAAATAGTTCTAGAGCCACAAAATTGGAGGCACATGAATGAAAGTAGTCTGCCTCATTTGTTTGAGTGTTCAGTAAGGTCTTGGTATACTCACTCAACAACTTTTATCATAGAGCTGTAGTGAAACCAGATGAATAAAGTGCTCTTTGAGAGTAAAATTCTCATCTATTTATATTTCTAATACTCCAGAGTATTATTTGACAGATTACACTGGCATTAATGTAAAGACTGTTTACAGGTTATTTGAAAGGGTTGAGATGAAATATAATGTTATCTAGGAAAATATCTAGGGCAAGAGAGCCTTAAAAAGAGAAAACAGTTTTGTAATAAGGAGATCCCCTTCCCTACAAATAGTGTCACAGGACAGTGGCACTGGATGTCCCCCTATCTGGTAACTTTTTGGTGTAACCAAAAGATGTATTTACAGGTGCTAGTTGGAGTGAGTCTCTTATATTTCCTTGCCCCTACTACTGTTGTACAAAAATGTTTACTGCCTTTAAGGAACTTTATTTTGAGAAGAATCTGTTCAGTGAGTAGACTCGCCAATGTTTTTCTTTTAGTTTGCTCTCATTAGTTTATTCTATTAACATTTAAATGATCCTTAAAACCTTAAATTTTAGATTTCGAATTTGGGCATTCCATATTTTAAGATAAATGTTGACTTTTGCCTTAAAATACAGAATTGTCCCAAATGTAGTTCACCTTTTAAGAAAAGTATCCCTGTGGTTTGAAATCTTCAAATCACTGCCATCATTGTCCTGGAATTCTGTGTTTACACACCTCTGTCCTGCGCTGGATTCTGGCTCCCTGAAGGTCTAGCACAGCGCCTGTTGTAGCGTAAGTGCTCCCAGAATGTTTGTTTACCTGAACTGTTGAACCAAATAGTGACAAAGAGAATGGATTTCGACTGAGAACGTTGTGCAGGACCCATGGATTCTTTACATTCTTGGTGGGTAGGCCTATTCTAAAGGAATGCTTCAAGTAAACAACTGTAACACGGCGATTCTGCTGGCTTTCTTAGGCATTTCATGTTGCATGCAATTAGCCGGGCAGCAACGCAGGACAGAGAAGTGGCCGGTAACCTCAGTATATACATGTGTCCAAGAAGCTGTGTGACCCTTGAGCTGTTTATCGCTGTTCCTAAAGGTTCTCAGTGTATGGAGGAGTTTGTGAGAGAGGGGAGAGCTTCCTGTTAGTGCAATTCCATATAAGACACTCAAGGGAAATACAGAAGTAAAAAGTGTTCCCATGTCCCATTGATTAACCTTACATGTTTGGATTCAAATATTTGTTTTTGTACCCTCTGCACAAAAGAAGCCTATTTACTGAAGGTGTCAATCAATATATTAGTAGTGACTGGCTTATTTCTGATTATATTTTAGAATGTATTGTGTCTCAGCCATTGTAGAGCTTTCTGGGAAAATAGGGCTTATTGCATAATACCTTACAAGATCTTACAACATGGTTTATGTTTGGATCAACAGAAAGCCACTTGATAAATCTGGCAAGTCTCTGTGTTTCAAATTCTTCATTTTTGAGTTCTTGATCACTACCATCGATCATCATGATATACATTTCATGTATATGTTTGTTTTGTATATTTTAGCAACAAAATCAAAATAACACAATTTTTATTATACTTTCTGACATACGAGAATTTTAAAATAATTTTGTTGTTGACAATTGAGAATGAGATGTTTCCTAATTCTCTAAACCATTAGAGAAAGCTGCATGCCCTGATACTAGCTGTAGCATCTGAAACCATTCCTAGTTTCCTGACATGGTCAGAGAATATCAGGAATCATGGGGACAATGAGACTGGTTGAAGAAATCCAGATTCAATTTAAATACTCATGGAGTGTCTACCGTATACAAGGCATAATGCTACATGTTGAGGGGCTATAAAGGTGAGTAACTGACAATCTCCCTCCATGTTTGTGTATTTTTAGATGTGGGGTGGGGCATTTTTAAGGAGGGACAAGAATGGTGGAAACAAAAATAAAGTTATTTGCTAATTCTTTGAGGAGCAGTTTCAGTAGATTAGTAAAAGTAGAAGGCTGATTTTAGGGATTCAGGAGTGAATGAGAACTGAGAAACTAGAGACTGTAGGTATAAACCACTTTTAAAAAAGTTGGTTGCTGAAAATAAGGGAAGGGATAAGTGGTAGCAAGGAAGAGGTGAAGAGGAACTTTTTTTTGGTTCTTTAATTTTTGTTTTAGGAGAGGGTAGATCTGAGCTAATTTTCCTGAAAAGAAGAAAGAACAGTTGAAAAAGAAAGGATAATAAATAGAATCAAGTTCTGCGAAAGGTGGAGGTAGGTTGTATAATACTATTCAAGAATCAGCCTTAAGCTAAAAGGTAAGGCACTCACTTCTTAGAGAAAGGAGTTAAAAGATAGAGGGGGGTAATGATGCAGAGATATTTTTACTTGGAAGTCGGGGAGGGCAAGGCCATCTGCTGAGAGTAAAGAGCATGGAGTAGGGATTGGCCCTGGGCTTATGGAAACGGAGAGTGGAAGTTTAGGGCAGCCACTAAAGCATGACAGAGTCAAGAAAAGAATTAATTAATATACAGTAAGAACCATCTCAATCTATTCAACAAGGATTAAACATTAAACATTAAATGGAGAATTCATGGGAGAATAAAATGGTAAAGAGCTCCTGATCCACTTCTAGCCGTCATAGCTCTCTCCGGTATGATGTGAGGCACAGCTTCCAGTCTCCAGAAAATCACATGTGTTCTCATGCTGAGTTGTCCTGAATCTTTGCTTACCATCATCCCTGTTGACACCAGACCCAGTCTTGAAGAGGTATCACATTCACAGAAGCACAATAAGAGTAAACATTTCAGTCCTCACATATACATGCAGTATATTTTACAAGGCCACTGTCCCCTCTCAGAATCTCCACAGCTCCCTGGAGCCTCTTGCTCTCTTGCCCTTGAACTCTTTCAGACCTACTGTCCAGCTGTGTTCCTTTTGATTCTCAGCAGAGCAGAGTGGAGAGTGCTTTTTGGCTGTCTGTCCTCTACTATCTGTCCAAGTGGCCTTTGCCCTTCCAAATTCTTATCTCATTCTTATTCTTCCCAACACTGCATCACAAAAGGCCAAGACGCTTGTCTGAGAATGGCAGAACCCTCCATAGTTGAGAGCAGGCCTAGGAAGGAACCAAACCAGTGAAGCCAGAACCTCTTGAGTATACAAGGGGATAATGGGCTGAGAACACTCATCATTAAGAACTGTTGTCTAGTTACACTGCAGCTTCATAATCTCAGCTTATTTTGAAGAGGATTTGAAAGCATGATCTGAAATACAAGTTATCTGTACTTTTCATTTTACCTCCTACATTTGAATCTCATGCCCTACACTCCAACCTCATTATTCATCATTCCCCAAAACCAGCCCTGTGTCTTCCACCTAGAATGCCTTTCTCATCTTCTCCAGCCATCTACAATGCACTGATCCTACAAGGCTCGGCTCATCTTCTCTACATGGCTTCCTAATTGCTCCAAGGTAGCCTCATCCTCGGAGAAGGCAATGGCCACCCACTCCAGTACTCTTGCCTGGAAAATCCCATGGGCGGAGGAGCCTGGTAGGCTGCAGTTCACGGAGTCGCTAAGAGTCGGACACCACTGAAGTGACTTAGCAGCAGCAGCAGCAGCCTCATCCTCTCCCTGTCTTATGTTTTACTTGATCAATGCCTTTATTGTAGTTGTTACCACCGTTTGCCTTGCATTATATTACTTACCATGTGCTGGCTTCTCCAAAGGTTGTGAGCTCCCACAGGGCGGGAGTGGTGTCTTAATTATTCCTGTATCTTTCACAGGTTAATTACTCCTGTATCTTTCACAGACTTCAGCACGTGGGAGATATTCAATAAGAATTTGTCAAATTGAACCCTAAAAAATGTGACTATACATACATGTATTTGTCATATCCTAAAGAACCTCCAAAGAACCTTGAGATAATAGTAGTCTCCTGTTTCTTCAGTATTTCTTAACGTGCCACAGAGTGACTGCCACCTTCTCTCCCCCTCTTCCATGATATCTGGAGGTTTTTCTCCTTAGACACCAGAAATACAGAGGGTGGAAAACACTATCCCAGATAGATCCAAGGTAAATGTTCCCTTCCTTCAATAGTATGGCCTATGAGTACAAAGGCAAATGCTATACACTGACACTACCAAGACAAATGAGTCAAGAACTTTAGAAAAGGGAGAAGAGGCAGCCAACATGTTCCTTCCATGTTACAGCTCAGGGAAGAGAAGATGGCAGAAAAATCAAATCCACAGAAGAGTGTATATCCTGCTGACTACTGAAATACATTTTTGCTGAGATGCCAACAATCTGTGATAGGCCACGTGAGGTGAAAATACTCATATTTATATGGTGCTCTTCATACAGAGAATCCCAAGATACTTTATAAATATGAATGCTCTTTATGCAATGTCCCTAATGTTCTCCATATAAGAAATCCAGTTCCTAATAGGCCAAATCTCCACCCACAACAACACTGAATATTTAAACATTTTTATCAGCACACAATATTTTGTCTTTGAAAAATCCTTTATATCAAAAAGTCTGCAATTTACACTATTTGTCTTCTAACATATGCAGCATCTCTCCTACCTACCTCCCTTCCCCCACTAACATGGAAAGTGAATTCAATTAGATTTAAGACAAAGAGTAATTGCATTGGAAAATAGAAAAAATATCTCATCCCAGAGTGATTAAGCTCTTTACCTTGTAAAGGGAGTTTAACTCTTTCAGGAAAACAGGATCCCATATAATAAATGAATACAGAGATTTGCTAAATCAAAGTATAATGTCTTGAATCTAATCCCCCAGTCATCAGTGAGCTCTTTGCTCCAGGAGAATAGTGTACTCATTGTAACGTTTATAAGAAATATAAAATAAAAACTAAGTCAATTAAGAGTTTTAAATTTTTATCTTTTAACTATTCTCATTTTTACAGTGGGTATCTAAAAATCTGAAAAATATTCAGAACTCTTGGATTCTTGAAAGTGAGTTTAATCATCTACTTTCCTAGACTTATTTTGTGCTTTTGATATCTTGAGTTTGATAAACTCTTCCACATACTCAATGGGAAATGATCCATGGAAGGCCAGAGTCACTGGTACTACAAAAACTGCTCTGCCAGCAGCTGCTGACTAGTTGCTTGTTGGTGCTCATTCTGGAACTTCTTCAGAAAGATGATAAAGTACCCTAATGTGATGGAGTCTTTAATAGAGGAAGTCCCAGAACTGTAGATGACCAGCAGCTAGGGATGATATACAGCACTTTCATTTGCAATGCTCGCTATTTGAGGTGGGGAGGATTGTGTTAATTCCAGGGAAAACTTAAAAGGTAAATATTGAAGCAGCTGAGAGACTCTGTAATAAAGAGATAGGTCAAATGTACAGGTGTAGGTTGCAGTCAGCCTGTTGCTCAGTGTTGGAGTACAGAAAACAGAAGAGATCTTTCGGGCGCCTTGAACTAAGAAATCTCCCTTCTTAGGCTCTTTCCTACCTATATTATTCAGGTATTTCATACCTATCAGTGTGGTTTCACTTAAGTTGTTGTTGTTGAGTTGCTAAGTCATGTCCGACTCTTTGCAACTCCATGAAATGCTGCACACCAGGCTTCCCTGTCCCTTCAGACTCTGGCCCTGTTTTTAATACCTCAGTTAAACTGTCTTTTGTAATCCTAATGTTCTGGAGCTCCAAGCTGATATATCCCTGTCCTCTTTACCAATCAATAACATAGGTACTACACACTGTTGTGTTACATGGAGAAAAATTCTACCAACACAAGGCATTGGCTCCATTTTGACTGGAGTTTCTCACAGCAGCATAGATTTTTCTCCTTTTAGTAGTGCCTGAACTGAACCAGATGTTTTGGCATGATGATGAGACCCTCCTTTCAATTGGTTGATGATCTAACAGGGTGGTAGATCCGACTTTAAGAGGTAAAGCAAGGGAACAAAAGCTGAATACTTGTCTTAGAAGTTTTGCTCTACCTGTCTCACCATGGGATCTTGTTTTGTCCCATTCCTAACTAGGGATTTTAAAGCTATAATTATTTATGAGGTCATTTATATTGTTGTTTGAGACCTTCTGGTGAAAGGCACTATATAAACTAATCCCAATGTTAATATATCTATATTTTTCCCATATCTTACAAACTCTGTTATACATAGGACAGATTCATTTATTTATGATACGTCCTTAGTTTGTTACTCTTAGCCAAATTTGTGTCATGATAAATACTTTAAAATAATTATACACATTAACCAGGGATTAGAGAGACTGATTTATAGACTTGGAGTGGGAAGAATAAAATAAAACCACCATCTATTTGGGTCATGCAATCAAATAAGTTTAGAAGTTCTAAGTGAAATGTTTTTAGTCAAGTCAACAACAAGGTGGGTCACATCAAAAGGAGCATCTGCAATGAAGTAACACAAGGAATTTTTTTTTAATCTGGAAATGAATGAGTTAGGAAAATTAATGGCTCTTCTAACTCCTTAGACAGAGAGTAGTCCTTTCAAGTTTGATGAAGGTCATTTTCAGGACAGTCTAAGAGAGAGGTTATAGTTCAACTTCCACTAGCAGTACTTGAGAAAGGCAAAAATGACCAGAGTTTCTGAAGCATCTGAGTTTTTTTTTTTCCCCAAAATTAAAGCTGATAAAATTGCAAATAATTACCCGTATTCTTAATATTTTATATTTTCTCCCCTCCCCCCAAATTAGGAATTTATCACTTTTTCCAAAGACTGGAATGGAGAAAATACCCACTAAGATACAGTGAATGTGCGCTAGTGTGTACTCCCAGCTGCTCATGTAAATCTTTCTTCACAGCAGGATTTGAACAAAAACTCACCACTTAATTGAATAGTTCAAATGCCACTGAGTAGGAAATTTTAGTGAGGCCAGGATATGTGTAAACTTAAAATAGATATGTATATTCTGGCAACATACACGGTATTTTGAAACAGAAAAAAATGTTAAAGGAATTTTTTGTGCTCTTAGGCCAATTGTGGGTATTGTTTTAGGACTTTGAAAGTATTCCTTTTATACTGTTGCTGTTTTTTTTAAACAACAACAACAACAACCTTGCTTTATTTTCCTTTTTATTTTTGAGCTGTTTGCAACCCTCTTTTGAATAGTGAGAAACAATGCAATTAATTTTCTCCAGCGCAATCATGCATAGATTTAATAAGCATCCGAAGGTAGGATCCATCTGTAAAGTATGTGTTGCATGCTAAATTACTTCTCTTCTGTGGTTTTTTTTCTTTCCAAACCTTAATTAATTGAAGAAAAAAAATGTTTATTAAAGTGGGAACAGGCTGGGCTCTGGCTCTCCGCCTCTGGTTCAAAAGTTCATACAATTCCCTGAAGGCTCATCTGAATGTGTGTGTCTCCCTCTCACAATCTTTCTTTCTCCGTCTCTATAGTAGGGATGAATGCCTAGAAAAGGTGTATTATTTTGTTCCCAGGATCGATCTGAATAATCGTAACTTAGGTAAACTAACTTTTGGTGAGTATCGATTTGCATATATTACATATGTTTATATAAACAGTACATACACATAGACACATCAATGTGTTATTTACCCATTTTTCTGTTGCTTGGAATTAAAAATTTATATATGTTCAGTGGCATCTTTAAATGGGATGTAGATAGAGGGCAGGAAGTATAATTCTACAGGTGGATCTCACACAGGAAATTAAAGGAATTATGTATGAACACAAGCTAAGTCTTTGTGGATAAATTTAGACCCAGAAGAAAAAATATTAAATCTATCCCACGTAGAAAAATATTTACCCATAAACAGAGTAATGGAGAAAATATATAATAGGAAGTGACTCACTCCTGTGAACTACTTTGGAAATAAGATATTTCCTGACCTGCAGTAGGCTTTATATGACCTAGGTGAAAAGCAATAAACTTTTTGTAAAATGAAAATATTATCTTAAGATAGACTCAGAATTTTTTCAGTTATCTCAGTTGTTACCTAGGATGTCTATTTTTTCAAAATATTGGGTTTTTTTTTTCTCTTTATTATGTACTACAATTTTTAGATCCTTGGTTTTTTAAAAATAAACGTAAGTTGTAGTTTTCATCCAAATTACTTGTTTCTTTTTACTTTAAAGTAAGGTTGGTTTTCTCCTTTAACACAAGTAAGGTTTGCACAATCACCTCCGTACCTCGGAGCTGATTGAATCAGAAAGCAGTGCTGAACTTGACTGTGATCTTGCTTGGCTAAAGTCTACTTCGTTTAGCCCAGTTGCTTCTTTAAAAGCATAGTGTTCACATAGGAGCCTAGCAGAGGGGTTTCTACAGGTTGTTTCATTTTCTCTTTGGACTCTGTACAGGGCACCTAAAGCCTCTGGGCTATTAGTCATTTAAACTTTAAAAATAGGTGTTTAAATAGGGGAAAAAATAAGCAGCATGGAGAATGATTTTAGTTTGGAATAGATGCTGCTTTAGTCATATTGGCCCTTTTACCACGTACATGACTACCATCCTATACTCTTGCCATGTGAGTATCAGATGAGCCATGGGGACATTCCTGGAAGGAATTTTGAGGAATTAACATGAGGAATCGCCTTTCAAATGTTGTTACATGTACATATTTGGGCCATATCTGCATACTTGTGAATCAAATTACTTGGAGGCGTTGCCAAAATATGATCACCAAATAACAATTAAAACTGATGTCTTGGAAACTTGAAGACTCTCATCCACTATATATGTACCTATTTATGTGAATACCACATCATAATCTCCCCACACCCAGCCTTCTGTGACTCTTGGAAGAATCTCTCTACTGCTTTCCAAACAGATTTTAGTTTAGACTTCTGTGAAATCCCTGAACTGAATAGCTGTGGGTTTCACAAATTACATGCATGTAAACAACATACCTTGGAAAGGAGGTTGTGTGGGCCCTTTCTCCTACATGCTTATGTCTCTGTTGTCGTAGACTGGCGTCCTTTGTGAGCTATTCAGTGACATTTCAGAACCATTTCGCTCTGCAGAAAACCCGCAGTTGTGTTTCTTTAGCTGACACTGTGGCACTTGCTCTCGAAATTGCTAGTTAGAAAAAAAAATTGTTGAGGCCGGTGGCTGTAATCAGCGTTGTTGCTGTCTGTTTCCTCAGACTAATAGCAGAGCGATCCGAGTCTGAGAGTTCAAACAGAGGTTATCTTTCCCAGGTAGCATCTCGTCCAACGAGAATTTGATTTTTTTCTATAGGACTTTACTCCATTAGATTAATGAAATTTCAATGAGAGCCTGGCGCCCCCTGAAGCTTTGTTAAGAAAACAAATGGTGATTCTGTAGGTGTGACAGCTTGCTTGGAGAGTTACGAGAAGGTGAATACATCCCCACAATCCAGGCAGCCTGGAACACATTGATCTCTATTTAAAGCACCAATCGGATTTTTGTTAATTATAAATGATTGATCTGCAGTTTTTTCCCCTCTCTCTTCTTATATGTGTGGCTCCCCCTCCTTTCCCCACTTCTAACTTCTTTGCATGCTGAGTACAGAGCTTTTTGTTTAAAGGGACGATCATAGAGAGCAAATTATAGGAATACCCAGCAGCGATGCTGTTGTGAATGTCATTGTCAGAGCATTCACTGTTCACCGATTGAGGTGAACTCTGAAGTAGATTTCAAACTGACTCCATGTTCCTTCTTTACTTGACTCATTGCTAAAATGAAGAATTAGTTTAACAAAATAAAGCATTAGAATAGTATCATAGACATCACCGTTATTATGTCTTAAAATCTGACTTGTGAGCCTGTGAACCAAGTCCCCAATATTAACTCTGAACCACAGTGTATGCCTCGTGCGCACCAGGATATGAATTGTGACCAACTAACCCTGTGTGAGACAACAGGGTGAGTGAAGGGAATATCTCTGACCTTACATCTCAATTTATAGGCATTTAGGTGACTAATCCCCCTTTTATCATCTTTGTATAGTGGTTTTTTAATAATGTTTAGAAGCAATAGTGTACTCAAAAACTGACACGTATATTACTCCTGATAATTGCTCACCACACTTAGTTCTGAAGAGCACAGAGATATGTCCAAGCTTCTTTGTGGACCTCTATATAATGAAAATATCTGAGCATTAAATATATTTGAGTATTGAATACAAAAACACCTAGTTACTTATTTGTTATTTATGACATGTACAATATATAATTTGCACAGATCTCAGGAAACATATTTGTAAAAATTACAGTTTAAGGACAGGTACTAGTGGATTACATTGAAAGCCACATTAGTTTCATAGTTTTAACTAAAATATAGATTTTTATGAATGTTTTTCTTAAATTTGAGCCCTTAGTTAAGTTTTAGGACATATATGTTCAAGTTATAATAATGATTTTTACCTCAGTGTACTTTTTTGTTAATTGTCTAAATAATCCATGAAATGTACGAGAGACTTCTCTAGACAGAATCTTAAAATAGTTTATAGTTTTCAGTGACACTCTTATGCAAAGTCCTTTAGATTTGAAGTATTGCCTCGTTTCTTTGAATGTCTTGAAACTTGTTCACGTTCCTAATGAGTTGCTCTATCACTAATTGTATGTGATAAACTCTCACTAGCATGAGAGCAATTTCTGTCTTTAAAACAACAGTATAAAATGGGCAAGAGCCTCATGTATAACATAACCTCCTCCAACTCCAAATTCTGTGGTTTTTAAAAGAAGCTCACTATTGCTTTCTAAATAGATTCAAGTCTATAACATGCACCTAAATATGAAAGGTGTTCTGCCAGAACTTCCCCAGGAGGTAATTGTTTAATGATCCTGTAAGTACTCTCCGGAAAACTAGATCTAAAGTGTAATTTTTACAATGTTTTTAGCCAGTATTTTAAAAATATTTATTTTTTTCTTTATTACTGTTTATTGTTTTATTGTAATATTTTTTAAATTAGCAAAAGTCATTAGGGCACATTTATAAATAATTATAACCATAACTTTTAAAATCAGATTTGAATTAGAAAAAGCAGTGTAACATTTTTACAAATATTAACACATCAGAAGAGTTGTTGATGTCAGTGTCTAAATAAGTAACCAACAACAACATTAAGAAATGAGTGATCATGGTAAATGCACAAAGTTATTTTTATAACATGTTTCCAAAGGGCTGATTTTAGAAATGTTTTAATTTTACTCCTGTTGGTTTTGTTTTTAAATAGTCTAACTAATGATTTTCATTAGTGTATTTGTTATTTATGTGATCTGAGTAGTTCTACCAAGGTTAAATAATTTAAGGAAATAAACCCATATCTGATATAAGATAGCTAATGAAGTATATTAGATACTTGCCCTATTGCTGTATGAATTGGGTCTCCAAAGCTAACAACAGCTTTCTGCGGGAACACAAATCTCTATATAAATATCCAAATGTAGCAAGATGTTGCAAATTTTTAAAGATATGCCATAAAAATAGATTAACACTAGTATGCAGTCCTGTTCAACTGAATTACAAAGGGATATCATGGGATTGCCAGTGACATTCACATAAATAAAAAATCAATTCTTAATGATGAGGCAGACTTGTTTTGGCGCATTACCCAGGTTAAATGGGAGCATACAAAGACATCAACTCCTATAAGACTAGTGGAATCATTGTATATTAATATGATTTAGGGAGCTACACACCTCGATGGAATAATTGTTATTATATCTATAGAGCCAGATGGCACTTGATGTAAACAGCCATTGAGCACCTCAAACACAAGTATGGCAGGTGATCTTTAAGGTGTTCTTGCATCCTGCTCACTCATCTTATCATTGGAATCTGCATTCCTGTTTGCAGAATGGTTTGATTGCCAGATTTTTCAGAATGGTCCTCTTATTCAATAAGAATACAGAGTATAGGATTTCCTTAGCAGAAGAATAGATGAGGCAGAGTAGATAAGGCAGGTACCTGGATTTGTGTGGTTAGTATATTTTTTACAAGAAAGAGAACAGAGGGAATCATATTTTTCCAGCAACAGTGGCAAAAAAAAATGGTGTCTTCAGAAATTTTTTTAAATGAATTCACAAATTTTCAGTGAAGTAGGCTCTAGTAATTGTTGGTATCAAAATAACCCTATTGAGGAAGCCAAAACTTATTAAAATATATTTCCAAAGTAAGAGAAATCCAACTTTAGAGAAGAAATATCTTCAAATTTCTTGTTTTTAAAAAGAATCTTGCTTTGTTTTGAAGATTTAAATTGACTTCTGCTAATTCTAAGTATCCAGTTAGGGAAAACTCATTAATTTTTCCAACAGATACTAATTGGGCACTTACTATGTGTTAGTACTGTTCTAGGTGTTAGGGATTCATCAGTGTAAAAACCCCACTCTCCAACAGAGTTTACATTCCTCCATGGGGAAGGGGGCAATAAATGGTATGATATGATGTAAAATATGAGAGAAATGAAATAGGAAAGGGAGACCATGTGCTCAAAAAGTGTAGAAGTGTAAGATTTGCCTTCTTCCCTTTAAAAACATAAAAGAGGCCATCTAGAAATAATAAAAGAGGCTGGGAAAATTCTTGTTTATCTTCTAACTTCATTGATCTTATGAAATTTCTAGTGACTTGTCTGATAAACACCTGCTGTAATAGCCTCAGCTCAGTGGCCAGAGTTAAACAGTTTGGAATGGGTTCGGGATAAGCCTAGATTTTCTTGGCTTAAATTAAATTTAATAATGTTGCATAAGTTTTTTATGGTTTGTTAATAGCATACCAAATAGCATAATATGGTTTGCTATTATCTTTCCTTTGATAATAGCATAAAAAGGCATATCATCTTTAATTATAAATAATTCCTAAATTTCTCCCTTGCTTTACCATATATAATCCAGGTTTTCAGTTTCAAAGATAAAGGACATACAACTAGCTTTTATAGGGATCTTTATTATAGTAAATTTGTAGATTTCCAAATATATAAAACAGATTTTCCAAGTATCTATAATATAAGATGTTCCTTGAAATTTCAGAATCTCATAAATTAACTCTTCTGTTCCATAATGACAAAATTCATCTTAATCCATAGAATATATCCCCCACCCCACTCCATGGTGCTATTGACCAACTCATTCCTAGATTTAAAACTATAATGTTCAGTTCTTCACCAGAAGCAGTTTATCATATAACTGTAGCTTATCTCTAGATAAAACATAGTATATGCTGTGAAATATTCCTTTAGTTTAGGTGAAAAGATAAAATTCACTTTGTGAAATGGTATAGTCTTCAGTCAGGTTTATTTTTGGTTAAACACTAAGAATTAAAAAGCACATGTACTAAAAATAAAAGTTTAAAAAAGTACATGTGCTTATCACTGCATAGGAAAAAGTACTGAAAGGTTGTGTTCCGAAGTGTTAATAATGGCTAGAGTTTACAACATAACATTAGGAATAATATTTATTCTTTTCTTTGTACTTTTATCCTTTTAATTCTTTTCTACAGTGGCCTTGTATTCCTTTTACAGTCAAGAAAAAACTCACTTTTAAAAGCTAAAGATGCCTAAAAATTGATATATTTACTTAACATAAAATCTCATAACTGGTAAGTGTATGCAGATCAGTTCCGCAAACAATAGAAAGTAGTAAAAATCAGCAAACATCAAGATTTAGATAATATCATGAAGTTACTAATTTTACCTATTTCTATTTCATTGTACTACTTGAAAAGTACCATGCAAAATTTGACCAATTTATCCTTTTTTTTTTAATTTCTAAGACATCAAACTTCTGTTAAAAAAAAAAAAACATTAGGCTGAGACATTTCTATAGCAACATGCCAGATATGCCAAATTTCATAAGAAAACATGTTTTTAATTTCAGGCCTTTGAGTATGGTGATGTTCATAAGGATGAGTATTTATGAATGTATAATAAAAAATAAGAGGCTTAGAAACTTTATTTCTTTTAACAGTCAACAATATTTAGCCTATCAGAATGCTTCAATAGATAAACATTCCTACTGTTTTAATTTTGAATATAGATTGTCTCGTGCTGATGGGAAGTATTGTTAATTTTAATAAAATTAACTTTATATTGTTATTTCACCGCTTTATAATAATTTTACATGGCGCCCTGGGGATGCCTCTGTTTTACATTATCAGGTGTCACATTTGCCATTTGGTTGGTATAGCAGCGTTCAGCTTCACTTCTCTATTCGATTGCCTGAAGCCACACTATTCACGTTATATTACAAGTAGCTATATTGCTATACGCTGCACAAGTTTATATACTTTTATTTTGTACATATATATCATTTTTGTATTTTCTTAAAATCATTGTTTGTGCTATTTCCCAGCATTCCTGTTGCTTGCCTCTAGGTAGACACAGTTATGATAAAAAGTTGGCTAAGACACCTTAGCAATCTGCCTCAAGTATTAACATTTAAATTTATTTTCAACCTGGAATCAGTCACAATTTTGATACAGTCTTAGCTAATGCTTCAAGGTTTTTGATAAGAGTTATACTTTGATAAACCTATAAAATATAACTTTTTACATAGAGTTATTGCTATTTAAAAATAAGAGGAAATCACTGATGACTTTCATAACTCACCGTATGTTGGACAGATCAATTAGAGATAATTAATCAGAGCATGTCTCCATTAAATGTTACCTCTTGACTTAAGCTCTCCCAGGAATTCATAGAAATCAGGCTGACTTGCAAATAATCTGTAAGAAAATTGAATATTTGTCAAATTAAATACCAGTTACTAAATACACAGTAATTAAATAATAGTAATTAAATTAAAGATATACCAGTTCCTCTTGAGTACGTCTGTTTTTACTTTTTACTTCTTTTCATATAAATTTACATCATCGCTTTGAGTTTTGTCTAATTTGAATTGTTCTAATACCTGCTTTATCCTGCTGCTATCTAAGGTGTAAGAGTGTGCTAAAACATTTTGGTTAGCTGTGTCAAATATTTATTGTGGGCAATTCAGAATGTGCATTTTAAAATGGACTTTCTTTTTCACTTGAGTTTGTGTATATATGTTGACAAGCAAGCTGGTCTCTTGTCTGAGACCCTATGTGCAACTGGCTATTATTTAATTGATAAGCTAATGATCCCTATAGTCTGAGGAGCATTTAGATAACTGATAACAAACAGGCCACTCAATTTAAACCTGCTTTAGTAATTCATAGTCCAAAACTACATAAAAATGAGTACTGAGGAGTTTCTATATGAGTGTGTTAAATATTGGTATTTTTGTTTTTCAGAAATTGCTCCCTTTTTTCTTCTCTTACCAAAAATTTCCCTGGCTGGTAGGAACTATGTCTCTGCTTTGGATTAACCATTATTTCATGTTATTAGCAATCATGTATCATTTTCTTTCACACCTTCAAGTTTAATATCTTATGTACACTATTTTAGTTAGAGTCTTGGAACAAAATATTATGTAATAGTCTTACTTTTGTTTCTATTCAGTAAATGCAATTACCCTGCCATTCTCTTAAACTGTAAGTTGCTTATTGGATATATTTTTCATTTTCTGTTATTGTGAAATTTTTAGGTTTGGGGGATGTTGCTGACTACAGGTAATGAAATGTGGAACCAGGTTTGTAACAGACTGTTCTAGTTGTGGTACTGGCACAATTTACTGAATGACTTTGATGAAGTAATTAAAATTATCTAGCTAGTAAAGAGGAGCAATACAAAGAGCAATTATAAGGGAACAGGGAATTACTATATTAAGCTGATTTCAAGCCAGAAAGAACTGTTGCTCTTGAGGAAGATGTCAAGTGTATGTACGTTTGTTACGGGAATATTGTAGATGTTGGTTGTAAATATTGTATGCCTATTGAATGCTTATGTAGCTTTGATCTACTTGGTAATTCCTAGTTAGCTATTTGCCTTTGGGCTGAACTCATAGACTTTATCTTTGCTTTTCTAGTTCAAGTATTTAAAGATTCTTCATGTGCCTTTTGAAAAGTCATTTTAATGCCATTGCAATGCCTATAGTGCAGAGAATTTTCTTATAAAAATTTTGCAGGACATGGAGAGAATTTGGGGATAAAACTAGTTTGCATAATTCTGAGTCAGAATTGGAGGCAAGTGACCTGCAATGTTTACATAGCAATTTAATGGCTATTAATATATTTCTGAATTTTTAGAAGAAAGTTTATTGGAAAAAGATTTTATGAAGTCTCTGAATGTAGGTAATTTGAATCATGTTTATAAATATTTTACCTGCCATGAATAGATGATTAGTTTTGTCCAATAACAATTTCAGAGTAGCTAATGTGGCAATATAAATATGAATGTTTAGAAAAACATTTTTTCTTTATATAGTAAATATGTGATTAGTAATGATTTCTTTTACGGAGGGTTTTTTATGGCACATTGCTTTATAAAGGAAACGAAGTTAAGTGTGAAAAATTACATAATGAAATCTTCTGGGAATATGTGGTTTAGGTATAATTATAAGCATGAAGGTATATAATTTATACTTGCATAATGCCTTTCATTGAAGGTTGTGAAAATAAGTCCTGTGAGGTACTCCAGGCTTCATATTTCTTATATACTGTACTTCCCTATATAATTGAAACAACTTCCCTACTATGGTCTAACAATAGTCTCACACTTAAAAATACCTAAAATTTAGCATTACACAGCCAAACCTGTCTATACGGTAATGCGAGTGACGTCTCTTTTGTCTTTTTTTTTTTAAATTAATTAATTACTTGTTTATGTATTTCTCCTTCCACCAAGCATTTGAGGTAGCCTTCCCAACCTTTTCGAAAACTTTTACCCAAGCTAATTAGCTACTAATTACCAAAATTAAAATTGCAACCATTTATTGAAAACTTTGTACATGCCAGGTATTGTACTGGCTGATTTCTATGTAATATCTCATTTTAACTCTCCCAGTAATCCTGTAAACTAGATATTACCAAGCCTATTTTACAGATGAGGAAATTAAGACTCAGAAAGGTTAAGTAACTTTCCCAGGACCATATTACTCAGCTGTGGCAAAGCAAGAATGTTAATTTATATTTGACTTCCAAAGTAGATGTCTGAGGAAATGCACAGAGTAAGGAAAAACATTCAGAATCCCTATCTCCTATTCTCATTATAAAATTATACTTGATGATTTTTATGATTTCTGATGGAGAAAAGGATGAATGAAAAAATGAAACTTTTGTTTAGAGCCAAAGGAAATCGCAACCCACTCCAGTCTTCTTGCCTGGGAAATCCCGTGGACAGAGGAGCCTTGCAGGCTATATATAGTCCATGGCGTCACAAAAGAGTCATAGATGACTTAGCGACTAAACAACAAAAGGGTTGAAAGGACTCATGGGAAATACTGATATATGGGCTCTGTTTTTCTTCTAGACCCAGCTTGACTAGCAAAAGGAGTTGGTAGTGTATAAAGGAGAGTAGGTGTTTAATGACTGATTTTTTTTTTTTTTTTTATTCTTCCAATTTTATTTTATTTTTAAACTTTACATAATTGTATTAGTTTTGCCAAATATCAAAGTGAATCCGCCACAGGTATACATGTGTTCCCCATCCCGAACCCTCCTCCCTCCTCCCTCCCCATACCATCCCTCTGGGTCGTCCCAGTGCACTAGCCCCAAGCATCCAGTATCGTGCATCGAACCTGGACTGGCATCTCATTTCATACATGATATTTTACATGTTTCCATGCCATTCTCCCACATCTTCCCACCCTCTCCCTCTCCCACAGAGTCTATAAGACTGTTCTATACATCAGTGTCTCTTTTGCTGTCTCGTATTGTTGCTTGTACTTTTGGTGTATCCAAAAAAACTATTGCCAAGCCCAATGTCAAGGAGCTTTCCCCCTTTGTTTTCTTCTAGGATTTTTATAGTTTCAGGTCTTATGTTTAAATCTTTAATTCATTTAGAGTTAATCAGTTATATATCTGATAAGAGGTTAACATTCAAAATATATGAAGAACTCATACAATTCAATAACAAGAAAAACCCAGTTCAATTTTAAAGATAAGGAGAGGAGCTGAATAGACATTTTTCCAATAAAGACATACAAATGGCCAACAGGTACATGAAAAGATGCTCAACATCATTGATCGTCAAGGAAATGCAAATCAAAACCACACTGGTACATTATTTCACATCTATTAGAATGGTTATTATTAAAAAGACAACAAAGAACAAGTTTGGGCAAGGATGTAGAGAAAAGGGAACCCAGGTGCACTGTTGATTAAGAGTGTAAATTGGTACAGGCACTATGGAGAACTATATAGAGGTTTTTCCAAGAAAATTAAAAATAGAATATGATACAGCAGTCCCACTTCTGGGCATATATTCAAAAGAAATGAAAAAAGCACCACAACGAGTTATCTGATTCTCTTGCTTATCGCATCATTATCCACAATAGCTGAGATATGGAAACAACCTGTCTACCAATGGACAATGGATAAAAGGTGTGATATATATATTAATATATGAAACAAGGGCATTATGCTAAATGAAATAAGTAAGACAGAGAAAGATTTATTATATAAAAGTATATAATAACATGTGGAATCCAAAGATGTTGAACTCATAGAACCAAGGCCCAAGGGGTAGTGTGGAATGGAGCAATGTTGGTCACAGGATACAAAATTCCAATTAGAAGATGAGTAAATTCTGAGCATCTAATGCACAGCATTGCAATTATAATTAATGATACAGTATTATGTACTTGAAAGTTGCTGAGAGAGTAAATCTTAAGTTTTCTCACACAAAAAAAGAAATGGTGGTGATGTGATGGAGATGTTAGCAAAAGCTGTCTACAGTGGTAATCACTTTGCAATATATACATGTATCAAATCAATACATTGTATACCTTCAGTTCAGTTCAGTCACTCAGTCGTGTCCGACTCTTTGTGACCCCATGGACTACAGCACGCCAGGCTTCCCTGGCATCACCAACTCCCAGAGCCTACTCAAACTCATGTCCATTGAGTCAGTGATGCCATCCAACCATCTCATCCTCTGTCATCCTTCAGACTGAAGATTGTGCCTTCAATCTTTCCCAGCATCAGGGTCTTTTCAAATGAGTCAGTTCTTTACATCAGGTGGCCAAAGTATTGGAGTTTCAGCTTCAGCATCAGTCCTTTCAATGACTATTCAGGACTGATTTCCTTTAGGATGGACTGGTTGGATCTCCTTGCAGTCCAAGGGACTCTTAAGAGTCTTCTCCAACACCACAATTCAAAAGCATCAATGCTTTGGCTCTCAGCTTTCTTTATAGTCCAACTCTCACATCCATACATGACTGCTGGAAAAACCATAGCTTTGACTAGAAGGACATTTTTTGGTAAAGTAACGTCTCTGCTTTTTAATATACTCTCTAGGTTTGTCATAGCTTTCTTCCAAGGAGCAAGTGTTTTTTAATTTCATGGCTGCAGTCAACATCTGCAGTGATTTTGGAGCCCAAAATAATAAGGTCTGTCACTGTTTCCATTGTTACCCCATCTATTTGCCATGAAGTGATGGGACCAGATGCCATGATCTTAGTTTTCTGAATACTGAGCTTTAAGCCAACTTTTCACTCTCCTCTTTTACTTTCATCAAGAGGCTCTTTAGTTCTTCTTTGCTTTCAGCCATAAGGGTGGTGTCATCTACATATCTGAGGTTATTGATATTTCTCCCGGCAATCTTGATTCCAGCTTGTGCTTCATCCAGCCTGGCTTTCACATGATGTACTTTGCATATAAGTTAAATTAGCAGGGTGACAATATACAGCCTTGACATACTCCTTTCCTGATTTGGAAGTAGTCTTATAGTTCCATGTCCAGTTCTGTTGCTTCTTGACCTGCATGTAGATTTCTCAGGAGGCAGGTCAGGTGGTCTGGTATTCCCATCTCTTTCAGAATTTTCCACAGTTTGTGATGATCCACACAGTCAAAAGCTTTGACATAGTCAATAAAGCAGAAGTAGATGTTTTTCTGGAACTCTCTTTTTCGATGATCCAGCGGATGTTGGCAATTTGATCTCTGGTTCCTCTGCCTTTTCTAAATCCAACTTGAACATCTGGAAGTTCATAGTTCATATACTGTTGAAGCCTGGCTTGAGAATTTTGAGTATTAATTGCTAGCATGTGAAATGAGTACAGTTGTGCAGTAGTTTGAACATTCTTTAGCATTGCCTTTGGGATTTGAATGAAAACTTGACCTTTACCAGTCCCGTGGGCACTGCTGAGTTTTCCAGGTTTGCTGGCATATTGCATGCAGCACTTTCACAGCATCATCTTTTAGGATTTGAAATAGCTCAACTGGAATTCCATCACCTCCACTAGCTTTGTTCCTAGTGATGCTTCCTAAGCCCCACTTCACATTCTAGGATGTCTGGCTCTAGGTGAGTGATCACACCATCGTGGTTGTCTGGGTCATGAAGATCTTTTTTGTAGAGTTCTTCTGTGTATTCTTGCCACCTCTTTTTAATATCTTCTGCTTCTGTCAGGTCCATACCATTTCTTTTATTGTGCTCATCTTCACATGAAATGTTCCTTTGATATCTCTAATTTTCTTGAAGAGATCTCTAGTCTTTCCCATTCTATGTTTTCCTCTATTTCTTTGCACTGATCACTGAGGAAGGCTTTCTTATCTCTCCTTGCTATTCTTTGGAATTCTGCATTCAAATGGGTATATCTCTCCTTTTCATTGTTTGCAATATATACATGTATCAAATCAATACATTGTATACTTTAAGCTTATATAATATTATATGTTATTATTTCTCATTAAATCTGGAAGGGAAAAAAAGGACAATAGGTGGAAATAAGCTTTATGTTCCTCTCCTAGAATCACCTTTCCCATCTCATTCACTGCTCACTCACAAACGGCTTGGATATTTTGCTATATGTTTCTTTTCCCATCCCTAATAACATTTTAAAATTGAGCAAATATAAGAATATTTAGAGATGGCTGTGAAGATTTGGAGAGTTTATAGAATAAGTATACCGAAAGCATAAAAAAATGACCTTCTCTCTGAGTCATAAGAGGCCTCAGGCTTACTGTGAGAGAACTCTCCATTTAATTGCTTTGTAAGCTAATCTATACCTCCATGTCTTTCAATATGACTTTCATAAATCTCAAGCAACTAAGAATTTCAGTGTGCACTGCCTGGCATCTGATGCTGAAAACTACTGATCTGGTAACCTGATCGAAGTTTAATGACTACAGTGGGAGATTTTTGTTGAATTGTGAACAAAGCCCAAATGCTTTCAATCTCATCATATATGTCTGTGCCAAATTCTTTGGTGGTCCGTGAAAGCCAGGTCCTCCCAGACTTGGCTAAAGTCCAGGTTTCTTTAAGATTTCCAAGCTTCCACTACTGCTAAAATATATACTAGTTGATATTGATATCATGTCCTCTAGTGTAAGACGAGAGTGAAATTATCACAGAATATCTGAATCCCTGAGTTACTTATAGAAAAGGGACATATCTAATATAAGTGTATTTTTTCCCATAATGTGCCAGTTGTGCTCTTCAGAAACTATTTTGGAACATGGTGATAGATACATCTGAACATTGAAGTGACCTGTGTACTCACATCCAAGCCTGCTTCACAGATCACCACCCCCAGAACTGGCAGGGCTCACTGTGGGCCCACGTGCCTCTGAGTAAACTGAAAGGAATGCCATTTCATAAATAACCTATGCTAAGACGGCAAACAGTTTTTCCTGCATGTTCTGACAACTACCTATAAGTGATCTCCTTCAAAACTTCAAACTCACCATAAAATTTCTATTTGATGTAGAATGTCTTGAAAGACACTGACCTGTACAGATTATTTCTTAATTAGCATCCTATTCATGACCTACTTTTAAAAAAATGATTATAAAGGATTTCCTAAATAAAATCAGAACAACTACAAATGCTTGCCATAAATGGTGTTGGGTTGGCCAGTTAACAGGTTGGTACCCCACACTAGAAGAAGGGACCATGTTGGATTTAGTTACGGAGGAGCAGGGAGTAGGGAACGAGTAAAAAGGAATGTAAAATGTAAAAGGGAGGGAGTGGCTGGTTTTCCTGTGAACTGTGTTTAAGCTGGAAAAACAACTTCAAAATTACTTCTAAGGCATTCAGCATAAAAGGAGTAGGCAAGTAATAGCATAAAAACAGACTGAATAATGGTGTTTAAATGATGATGGTGAGAGTCTGGGGCATTCATCAGAGAGTTCCATATGGGACAGGGAAGAAGTGGAGTCTGGTCTCAGAGAAGGAGACCCTGTCTCTGTCCTAGGCGAACTAGCTAGGTACAAGAAACCCAGACAGAAAGCCAGTTAGGCAGCCTGAGAGCACTTTGTCCTCCTGACATCTGAGTTACTTCCCCACCCAGAGGGAAATGGAATGGAACAGCAGTTTGTAACCAGCTCTCACTTGTAACTGGATGAGCGTTCAGGAGCCAGTGAGACCCCATCTTTGCCTGCTCCCAGATTTCAGTAATCACTGGTCAGGTAAGTCAACAAACATTTGATCTCCTCTGTGCGGGTCTTACTGGCCCAAATCTGCTGCATCTGTGGATGGCAAGGGTTATTATAAACACTAGAAGTTAAGCTGAGTTTGAAAGAGTTAAAAAACTTGGCCAGGTCACAGACTATCTAGAGGGAGTTGAACTAAGATTTGAAGCCAAGCAGTCTGACTCCAGAATTAATCTGGCTTTAGCCACTATGTTATGCTGTCTTAATCATATGCAGTTAAATTTTAGATACAATTTTAAACATATCTTCTCGTACTCGTAGGAAACTTTTAGTTCTCTATCATAATCACAACTAATCATACCCTAATCACAACGTTTCTCTGTATTCTCTCATCAGTTATGTATTTTTGTCTAAAGACTCTAAGCTCTTTATTTTTCACTGTTGTTAATGCTGCCTTGGATTTCTTAAGTTGTTTAAGATGTATGATTGTTTTGACGGTCTTGACAAAATCGTGCTCCAAAATGACCCCAGCTGTGTTTTTTGCCATGGGTCTCTTATTTACTGGAGCTACAAAAAGGGATAGCATGCCAGCCCACTAGCTCTTAAGGATCTCCTAAGTGCTGGTTTAGTCACCCTGCCAAGGAAGACTTATCCTGTAAGGCCATCAGACAGAGGATCCCAAATATTTGATGGCTTAGATAACTCATTATATTTCATGATGAACAATGGAATTTGGTATGGCAGGGGGAAACTCATTTGCTCTTAAACATCCTGTGGGAGACTCAGAGCAGGACTCTCTTGACATTGTAATTATATTTTAGAAACAGCCGATGTGTCGAGCCAAAACTTTATTGGTATTTCTGTGTTTAGATAATTATTAGATCATATTCTGTCCCTAAAATAGGAACTTGACTCTCCAAAATATGTTGTTAACTAAAAATTTCATTCGTTCATGGCTATTTCAGAGACCTTAAAGTACTTGCACTCCTTTAGCCAAATTCAGAAAATAATTGCAAGGAATTGCAAAATGGTAAGGGTGGATGGTATTTTATAATTATTGTTCCCTCAAATGAGTAGATATGCACGCAGCAAGAAGCACAAAAATTATGCAGTTTTTCTTACAGAAAGTAAAAGCAATTTCTTGGTATGGGCAGTGACACTGGTTTTATAATGTGTTAGCACTGGGAGGAAATCAAAAAGTTGGCTTAAAGCTCAACATTCAGAAAACAAAGATCATGGCATCTGGTCCCATCACTTCACGGCAAATAGATGGGGAAACAGTGGAAACAGTGTCAGACTTTATTTTTTTGGGCTCCAAAATCACTGCAGATGGTGACTGCAGCCATGAAATTAAAAGATGCTTACTCCTTGGAAGGAAAGTTATGACCAACCTAGACAGCATATTCAAAAGCAGAGACATTACTTTGTCAAAAAAGGTCCATCTAGTCAAGGCTGTGGTTTTTCCAGTGGTCATGTATGGATGTGAGAGTTGGACTATAAAGAAGGCTGAGCGCTGAAGCATTGATGCTTTTGAACTGTGGTATTGGAGAAGACTCTTGAGAGTCCCTTGGACTGCAAGGAGATCCAGCCAGTCCATTCTGAAGGAGATCAGTCCTGGGTGTTCATTGGAAGGACTGATGCTAAAGCTGAAACTCCAGTACTTTTGCCACCTCATGTGAAGAGTTGACTCATTGGAAAAGACTCTGATGCTGGGAGGGATTGGGGGCAGGAGAAGAAGGGGATGACAGAGGATGAGATGGCTGGATGGCATCACCAACTCAATGGATATTAGTTTGGGTGAACTCCAGGAGTTGGTGATGGACAGGGAGGCCTGGCATGCTGCAATTCATGGGGTCGCAAAGATTCGGACACAACTGAGCGACTGAACTGAACTGAACTGAGCACTGGGGGGAGCTAGTGAAGGATATATAGGAACTCTGTACCATCTTAGTCACTTTTCTCAAAATCTAAAATTATTTTAAGGTTTTAAAAACATAATTCATTAATTTGGGTGTAAGTCAGAAGTGAATGCGGAATAGAGGAAATAGGATTGGCCATGAACTGATAATTGTTGAAGCTGCAATAATTGGTGATAAGTGCAAAGGTTGATTATCTCATTTTCTCTATATTTGTACGTTTGAAATTTTTAGAATTTTTGTCTGATAAAAAACATAAAAAGAAAAAGTTATGCACAGTTTGACTTTGGACAAACATAAGAATTTTCTAAATAACTTTATTAGCCTTGACAAACTTGTTATCATTGGATACCAGGGGGTTTGCTATTCTTTTCCTTACCCCAAAGAATCAAGTATATGCTAATGTGATTTTTTAAAAATTCTAGAATATATGTTCCTTGTTATATTTAACTACTATTCCTACGTTTTCTTTATTACTACAGTGCTAAAAATATATACCTAAGATGAACTAGAAATCTTTAAAAATTGTCTTAACTATCCATAGATTTCAGTTTAGTTGCTCAGTCGTGTCCGACTCTTTGCAGTCCCATGAACCGCAGCATGCCAGGCCTCCCTGTCCATAGACTAGTGGACAGTAATATTCATTTTATGCCTATTTTTGGTTTTTGTTTTTCTAAATTAAAAAGTCACACCACTGTCAGATATTTTTCCATTGCTTTTACAGTTCAATTCAGTTCAGTCGCTCAGTCATGTTCGACTCTTTGCAACCCCATGATCTGCAGCACGCCAGGCCTTCCTGTCCATCACCAACTCCTGGAGTCCACCCAAACCCATGTCCAGTGATGCCATCCAGCCATCTCATCTTCTGTCGTCCCCTTCTCCTCCTGCCCCCAATCCCTCCCAGCATCAGAGTCTTTTCCAATGAGTCAACTCTTCACATCAGGTGGCCAAAGTATTGGAGTTTCAGCTTTAGCATCAGTCCTACCAATGAACACCCAGGACTGATTTCCTTTAGAATGGACTGGTTGGATCTCCTTGCAGTCCAAGGGACTCTCAAGAGTCTTCTGCAACACCACAGTTCAAAAACATCAATTCTTCAGCACTCAGCTTTCTTTATAGTCCAACTTTCACATTCATACATGACCACTGGAAAAACCATAGCCTTGACTAGATGGACCTTTTTTTGACAAAGTAATGTCTCTGCTTTTGAATATGCTGTCTAGGTTGGTCATAACTTTCCTTCCAAGGAGTAAGCATCTTTTAATTTCATGGCTGCAGTCACCATCTGCAGTGATTTTGGAGCCCAAAAAAATAAAGTCTGACACTGTTTCCACTGTTTCCCCATCTATTTGCCATGAAGTGATGGGACCGGATGCCTCGATCTTAGTTTTCTGAATGTTGAGCTTTAAGCCAACTTTTTCACTCTCCTCTTTTACTTTCATCAAGAGGCTCTTTAGTTCTTCTTCACTTTCTGCCGTAAGGGTGGTGTCATCTGCATACCTGAGGTTATTGATATTTCTCCGGGCAATCTTGATTCCAGCTTGTGCTTCTTCCAGCCCAGCATTTCTCATGATGTACTCTGCATATAAGTTAAATAAGCAGGGTGACAATATACAGCCTTGACGTACTCCTTTTCCTACTTGGAACCAGTCTGTTGTTCCATGTCCAGTTCTAACTGTTGCTTCCTTACCTGCATACAGGTTTCTCAAGAGGAAGGTCAGGTGGTCTGGTATTCCCATCTCTTTCAGAATTTTTCACACTTTATTGTGATCCACACAGTCAACGGCTTTGGCATAGTCAATAAAGCAGAAATGCTAATATAGGGGCTTTCCTGGTGGCTCAGATGGTAAAGAGTCTGCCTGCAACGTGGGGGACCCCAATTCAATTCCTGGGTCAGGAAGATTCCCTGGAGAAGGGAATGGTTACCCACTCCAGTATTCTTGCCTGGAGAATTCCATGGACAGAGGAGCCTAGCAGGCTACAGTCCATGAGGTCGCAATGAGTCAGACATGACTGAGTGAGTAACACTAACACTAAGATGCTATTACAAAGATAAACAACTAGATCAATGAGTAAGAGAGGTTTCAAGAGCCATGTTAGAATTTAAGCTGTGGACCACTAGATGGTGGCCAAAGTGTTGTTTTGTTACTTTCTAAGTCCTCTCTTTAAAGATGTCTGTGTTAGAGGATTTCCTTACAAATAAATCCCTTAATTGGTTTGAAATGACAGAAGCCTTTCTTTAAAGCACAATTTGAAGTCACATTTCTTCTGTCCACCAGCCTAAATGTGTGGTATTTGATGTGGGAGCAGGCAACATCTACTTCGTGAGCATCACAGGAACCAGGAGCAGTCAGGAACCTGAGAAAGAGGTGTGGTGATGTTGACAAAGAGCTTCACAGTTCCTGTTTGGGCACCTGGGGAATAGAGTGCTTAAAAACTTGGGTTGTGAATCTAGACTGCCTAATCTGAACACAGAGTCTGTCTTGGCATTTATAGAGGCTTTATTCACAATAGCCCCAAACTGAAAATAACTCAAGTACCCATCAACTGGTGAATAAACAAACTTTGGTATATCCATATAATGGAATACTATTTGGCAATAAAAAGTAATAAACTACTGATACATATTTTTTTGTTAGTTGTGTATCACTTTTACATATAGGGCTTCCTAGGTGGCACTAGTGGTTAAGAACCCACCTGCCAACACAGGAGATATATTTAAGAGATGCAGGTTTGATCCCTGGGTCAGGAAGATCTCCTGGAGGAGGGCATGGCAACCCACTCCAATATTCTTGCCTGGAGAATTCCATGGACTGAGGAGCCTGGCAGAAGCCTGTAGAGTCTGTGGGGTTGCAAAGAGTCAGACATGACTGAAGTGACTTTGCACTGAAGTGACTTCACACACACACACACTGATACATATAACCACATGGATGGATTTCAAAGGTTTTATTCTAATTGAAGGAAGCCAAACATAAAAGATTAGCTAGCATATGATTTCTTTTTTTTCAATTAATTTTTATTAGAATATGGTTGCTTTACAATGTTCTGTTAGTTGCTATTGAACAGCAAAATGAATAAGCCATGCATATACATATCCCTCTCTTTTGGAATCCCTTCCCATTCAGGTCACCACAGTGCATAAGGTCAAATTCCCCATGCTATACAGTCTGTTCTCATCAGTTATCTATTTTATACATAGTATCAGTAGTGTATATGTGGGGGGTTCAGGATTGAGGGGACACATGTATACTTGTGGCCAATTCATGTTGATATATGGAGAAGGCAATGGCACCCCACTCCAGTACTCTTGCCTGGAAAATCCCATGGACAGGGGAGCCTGGTGGGCTGCAGTCCATGAGGTCGCTAAGAGTCGGACACAACTGAGCGACTTCACTTTGACATTTCACTTTTGTGCGTTGGAGAAGGAAATGGCAACCCACTCCAGTATTCTTGCCTGGAGAATCCCAGGGACAGGGAAGCCTGGTGGGCTGCCATCTATGGGGTCGCACAGAGTAGGACACGACTGAAGCGACTTAGCAGCAGCAGCAGCAGCATGTTGATATATGGCAAAAACCATCATGATATTGTAAAGTAATTATTCTTCAGTTAAAATAGATTAACTAAAAAATAGTATATATGTGTCAATCACAATTTCCCAATTCCTCCCACTCTCCGTTTCCCCCTTGATATACACATATTTGTTCTCTATATCCCTGTCTCTATTTCTGCTTTGCAAATAAGATCATCTATTCCTTTTTTCTAGATTCCTCATATAAGCAATATTATATGATGCCCGTTTTTCTCTTTCTGACTTAACTTCACCCTGAATGACATTCTTTAGGTCCATCCATGTCTCTGCATATGATTTTGTCTATGCTGCTAAGTCGTTTCAGTTGTGTCCGACTCTGTGCGACCCCATAGACGGCAGCCCACTAGGCTCCCCTGTCCTTGGGATTCTCCAGGCAAGAACACTGGAGTGGGTTGCCATTTCCTTCTCCAACACACAAAAGTGAAAAGTGAAAGTTTAGTCGCTCAGTCATGTCTGACTCTTAGTGACCCCATGGACTGCAGCCTACCAGGGTCCTCTGTCCATGGGATTTTCCAGACTTTCCTTCTCCGGATTTTGTCTATAGAACACTGTTAAAAAGTCAAAACTATACATAGAAACGGAGAAGGCAATGGCACCCCACTCCAGTACTCTGGCCTGGAAAATCCCAAGGATGGAGGAGCCTGGAAGGCTGCAGTCCACAGGGTCGCTGAGGGTTGAACACGACTGAGTGACTTCACTTTCACTTTTCACTTTTGTGCATTGGAGAAGGAAATGGCAACCCACTCCAGTATTCTTGCCTGAGAATCCCAGGGACGAGGGAGCCTGGTGGGCTGCCGTCTATGGGGTCACACAGTCGGACACGACTGAAGTGACTTAGCAATACATAGAAAAGTAGATCAATGGTTGCCAAAACCAGGGATAGAGGGAATATATTGACTGCAAATGGGCACAAGGGAACTTTTGGGAATGATGAAAATATTCTATATCTTGATTTGGTAATGAAATATATATAATATATATTTCAATATTTTTTTTTCAAAATTCATCACACTATACATTTTAAAAGAATTCTATTTTATGTAAATTATATCTCAATAAAATATTCAAAATCAAATGTATAAACTACATTTTCCAGAAGCCTTTTTGATTTGCCTGGCTTCTGTAAAAAAATCTACTGTTATTGCTATAGGTTATGTCTTTCTATTTATTTTTTTTACTAAAGTACAGTTGATTTATAATGTGTTACTTTTTGCTGTACAGCAAAGTGATTCAGTTATACATATACATACATTCTTAGGTCGTGTCTTTCCAGAACCAAGGGATATATGAGTTCTTTGCCACAGGTATATTTCTATCCACCCTCTTCTGGTAAAACTGTATAACAGGGCCCTAGGGGATAAAGATAGAAAGAGAGACCCTGGGTTAAATACTGGTGTTAGAAGACAAAGTCCTAGAAGGAACTGTAAGCACAGGAGAGAAGGATTCAGGGAAAGTGAAGCTGGCCCAGGCCACAGAGAGAGGAAGGCCAAGAATAGAGTATTGGCTGGCCCTAGGAGAGGAGGTGAGGGTGAGGTGTGGGGAAAGGTAAGCTAAGAGAGCAAGATGAAAAGTACCTCTAGGTATCACAGCTCAAATTAACATGTTTACACGTTCATGACACCCAAGTGGTTTCAGTTTCTCGGCAGTGGAATTTCTCACATAATTAAGTGTTTAGAAAAAAATTCATTTTTGCCATTAAAAAAACATGACAAATGGTCCACATGTATCATTTGGACATAGGTTACATTACCCAGATAATGAACTCTTTCATGTAAAATTTCCAGTAGACTTTTAACATGCAAAAGTCCTGCTCATATGTTATTCTGCATTGATCTGATTGGAGCTGTTAGTGTCTAGTGGATCAATGATCAGCAAACTAAAAAGTCACTTACTGACTATGCCACTCCTGGCAGTGTTAGAATCTATTGTGTCAGGAATTCTTGTTTTATTAACTCTGTAATTGCCTGTTCAGCTGAACCAGTGAATTTTATTACACATTTCCTTTCACCTGAATAAGACCTTTGCACTGCTGCTAGTGCCCTGAGGAGCCTCCATTTTTTTCTCTGCTCCCTGTCTTTCTCTAGTGCCCTGTGGCTTCACTGCCATCTGTTTAGGCAGAGACACGTGTGGAAAGAAAGGCTTTCAGAATATCACCACCTTGCCTTAAAGCTGTTCAGTGGTCTCTTCAGCATGGTTGCCTCCATTGAGACACGCTTTGGTCTCAGGAAGTAGGAAGTCAACAGTGCAACTCTGTTTGCTGTGTGTTGATAGTTTCTTTAAGCAAAGAACCATGATGTCGAGTGGCATGCGAACTAACAGCATTCACTCTGGAGACAGATCTTGGCCAGGTGGCAAATTAAATAAACTCTCTCAGCTTCAGTTGCCCTGCATGTAAAGAGGGAGGATAGGACTGGTTCCTCCCTCATAACAACATGTGGATGTCTCACCAGCACCTCAGATTCAACATGCCTGACACTTGGTTCCCCGGCACCTGTAACTCCTCTACTTTCTCTTGAAAAATGACGCAGTCTTCTTTGACCCCACCCCAACATTCAGCATTCACCAAATGCTACGACCTGCCTCCTAAATGAATCTTTGATACATACATTACTCTTCATCCCCACCATCTCTGCCCAACCCAAGCCATTACCATTCTCATCTGGAATCATCTTAGTAATCGTCCAACTGGATTCCCCAAATTCACTCCTCAGTTCATTTCAGTCACTCAGTCGTGTCTGACTCTTTGTGACCCCATGGACTGCAGCATGCCAGGCTTCCCAGTCCATCACCAACTCCCAGAGCGTGCTCAAACTCATGTCCACCGAGTCGGTGATGCCCTCCAACCATCTCATCCTCTGTCGTCCCCTTCTCCTCCTGCCTTCAATCTTTCCCAGCATTATGGTCTAAATTCACTCTTAGCTTCTTTTAATAAGATCACCATGCTGCCATTATTCAAAGATTTCTGTTTCCCTTAGAATTCGATTCAACATCACTAACACATCCAAAAAGACTTTGTATGATTTCATCCTTTTCTTTACCTCATGTCACTGCTCTTGGCTGTTGTACTAGGATTTATTCATCCAGTTTACATTTTCATTTATTCATTCATTCAACTAATATTTATTGAGCATCTAGTGTGTCAGGCATAGTGCAAGTGCTGAGACCACAAAGGGAAAAGGATCCCTGACTGGGATGAGTTCAGTGCTTAATGGGGGATGGAGATACAAGAAGACTTAAAATGGTAAAATGTAATAGAGCAGAAGGAGTAATTAGCTTTGTGTTTGGCACATCGGAGAAAGCTTTGCAATGAGAGTGACTATATTATGCCTGGGAGGATAAACAGAAGTGTGTTTGTATATGTGTGTGTGTCTGTGTAAGTTTAAGTTAGATTCTTTCTGCCAGAAAGTGTTTTAGGAATATAATACAAAACCAAAGCACAATTGTGCTTTAGATGTTGTTGTTATTGTTGTTCAGTCACTCAGCCATGTCTGACTCTTTGCAACCCCATGGACTCCAGCACGCCAGGCTTTGCTGTCCTTCACTATCTCCCGGAGTTTGCTCAAACTCACATCCATTGAGTTGGTGATGCCATCCAACCATCTCATCCTCTGTCGTCCCCTTCTCCTTCTGCCTTCAATCTTTCCCAGCATCAGGGTCTTTTCCAGTGAGTCAGTTCTTTGCATCAGGTGGCCAAAGTACTGGAGCTTCAGCTTCACTATCTGTCCTTCCAATGAATATTCAGGGTTGATTTCCTTTAGGATTGACTGGTGTGATCTCCTTGCTGACCAAGGGCCTCTCAAGAGTCTTCTCCAGCACCGCAGTTCAAAAGCATCAATTCTTTGGTGCTCAGCCTTCTTTATGGTCCAACTCTCACATCCATACATGACTACTGGAAAAACCATAGCTTTGACTATATGGACCTTTGTTGGCAAAGTGATGTCTCTGCTTTTTATTATGCTGTCTAGATTTGTCATCGCTTTCTTCCAAGGAGCAAGTGTCTTTTAATTTCATGGCTGCAGTCACCATCTGCAGTGATTTCAGAGCCCAAAAAAATAAAGTCTCTCACTGTTTCCATTGTTTTCCCATCTATTTGCCATGAGGTGATAGACCGGGTACGTGATCTTAGTTTTTTCAAAGTTTAGTTTTAAGTCAGCTTTTTCACTCTCCTCTTTCACCTTCATCAAGAGTCTCTTTGGTTCCTCTTTGCTTTCTGCCACAAGGGTGCTGTCATCTGCATATCTGAGGTTATTGATATTTCTCTCGGCAATCTTGATTCCAGCTTGTGCTTCATCCAGCCCAGCATTTTGCATGATGTACTCTGCATATAAGTTGAATAAGCAGGGTGACAATATACAGCCTTGACATTCTCCTTTCCCAGTTTTGATCCAGTCCATTGTTCCATGTCCAGTTCTAACTATTGGTTCATGACAGGTTTTTCAGGAGGTAGGTAAGGTGGTCTGGTATTCCCATCTCTTGAAGAATTTTCCACAGTTTGTTGTGATGCACACAGTCAAAGGGTTTAGCGTAGTCAATGAAGCAGAAGTAGATGTTTTTCTGGAATTCCTTTGCTTTTTCTATGATCCAATGGATGTTGGCAATTTGATCTCTGGTTCCTCTGCCTTTTCCAAATCCAGCTTGTACATCTGGAAGTTCTCAGTTCTCGTATTGTTGATGCCTAGCTTGGAGGATTTTGAGCATGACCTTGCTGGCATGAGAGATAAGCGCAATTGTGCGGCAGTTGTAGAGGATGCTTAAGAGTTTCCCAGATCACTGAGGTATATAACCAGCACAAGCTATTGGTCATTTCTCTCAGAACAAATAGAGCTGATGGAACATTTCCTTTTTTTCATAAAGAGTAGTTTTCTATCATCTTCATTAAAATCTCTCCATTTGTTTTGAGCGGTCAGTGCAAATTCTCAAATTTTCATTTTCTTGATATGTATCCCGGGAACTGGAAAATCAAAAAAGCTGTTGATTGTAGAATTTGGTCAGAATGAACCTAAAAGAAAATAAATTCAACGTTCTTGGATTCTGAGTCTTTTTAACTGGCTTCTCAAGGAATGCACCATATACTCATAATATAAATCAGACCTTCCTTAAGATTTAATTCCAGTACAGAGGAATTAGACTATCCACAAGTGACAGAAAGTCTGTCACTTTAAGGTTTTGTGGCCTGCCTAAAGCCCATGTTATGTGTAAAAGATCTACTTTTCTAGAAATGCAACTTTAATACTCAACTGCTACTGAAAGTCCATTTCATAAATTTAATAATGGTTTCCTTCAAAATTTGGTTTCTGGTTGTATTTTATTTTCTAACTTTTAGATAGTCAAAAGTATTCTCTTAATTAATTTCTGAAAAACATGTACTGAGATAATTTCTACAATATAAAAGAAATATTCTTTAAAAAGAAACTTAATTTTCCTTTTATGCCTATGATGCTTTTGACCATATATTTTACAGACATTTCACAGAAGTGTTTTTACTATAAGGAAACTGATTGATAACCACAGATACTATTTGCTGCAGATAATATCTTGTCTAAACTCTGTTGCATAAAGATCTCAATGCACTTATTGCATGAGATATTTTAGTGTTCTTAGTTTTAAGCTCAGTGTCGAAGATACAGAGAAATGAATGCAACTAACTCAGCCTGTGCTTCTGGAAGAAACATTTGTCAATTAAGCAAAATTGAATTGCTTGTAAGACTTCTGAAAGTACTGATGACATCTCAGTTGTAAAAAGCAATGGTAACAGTACTCTCTGCTTCCTTTGGCTAAAGAGTAAGAAATAAGAAAAGTTGCCTGACCAAGGGTAAAGTTGACCTAAAACACTATAGACTATTTCATTTGAAATGATTAGGAAAGTACAGTATATGGAACAAAAGAAATTAAACTGAAAAATGTAAACTGTAAGTTAGGAGACCTCATAATTATAGCAACATCACCTTTTCTGCTTCCTAATTCTTCCTTAAAATGTGCTTTCTGGTATAGACTCTGAAGATATAAAGATGAATAAGACCCAGTCCCTGCCTTCAAGGAACTAATAATCCAGTGGAAAACAGATGTGCACAGCACACCCTAATTATTGAGATATATTAGTGTTTTCAGCAAGGTGCTAAGTAGAGGGAGAACAAAATAAATTTTACCTAAGGGAATCCAGGAAGACTTCAAAGAGGAGGTGACATTTAGTTGAATCTTAAAGGATGAGTAAACTTTAACCCAAGGAAGAAGGAAAGCAGGGATACCTTGAAATGGGGAAATATCAAGAAACAAAAGCAAATTGTATAGAAATACTCAGCAGATTGGAGAATATACAAGAAGAATGACTGGGGAGGTAACTTAGGGTTAATTGTGAAAAATATGAATATTCCTCTTCCCTTAACCCACTCTCATCACCTCCTGTTAATAGTTTAGACTTTATTTTGTGAGACATTAGGGAACCAAAAAACCTTTTAGTATTTTCTGGTCGGGATGTTTTATTGTTTGGTCATCTGCAACCAGCTCTTCACCCTTCCTATAAACTCCCTTATCCTTTTTGTGTTACCACCTATTATATGTGGTATTAATAAGAATAGTTTCTTCCACTATCAAATTTTTCTTCAACAAAATCTGGTGTTGTCAGGGTCCAACCACCTGATTTAAGGTTGACCAAATGAACACTCCTCTTTGAATACTTTGAATTTTAATCAAGTGACGCAAAGATGCGAGGACATCTGGCGGTCATATACACAACAGCAGCAGCAGCTACAGTTGGTGCATTGTGGGTTTTTGTTGTGGTTTCTGTCCCTTGACCCTTGGGAGCTCCCCTGATTCTAACCTTGAGTCATTTTCTGCCTTGCCAGTAAGAGCTATGTCCAAACAATGTCCAAAAGCAAATTAATCATTCAAATTCAAGGAGTTATGCAACTGGGAAATTAGAACTATAGGTTCAGAAATTTAAATGAAAGACTTTTAAGAGATAGAGATAGGTTTTATTAAAACCTGTATTTCTCTTGTTTTAAAGCTAAAACTTAAAGCCCAAGAGATAGATCACCCTGGGAGAAACTACAGAGGAAGAAAACAAGAGGATCAGAAATAATACTCTGGGAGATGCCAATATGTGAAGAAGCAGACAGAGGCGATAGTAAAGAAAAGGGTATCAGAGAGTTAGGAGAACTCAGGGAAGAAATAATTTCAAAGAGGTGGTCAGAAATATAGCAAATTGCTTAAAGATCAGACAGAGTAAGTACTGAGAAGAAGTCATTGGGATGGGCAATTAGTGGGCCATTGGGTACTTTGAAAGAAGAGATTTAGAGTTGCTTTTCAGGTAGGAGTCAAAATCCTATTGTTAAAGAACTAATCACTGCAGATGGTGACTGTAGCCATGAATTAAAATATGCCTGCTCCTTGGAAGAAAAGTTATGACCAACCTAGACAGCATATTAAAAAGCAGAGACATTACTTTGCCAACAAAGGTCCATCTAGTCAAAACTGTGGTTTTTCCAGTAGTCATGTATGGATGTGAGAGTTGGACTATAAAGAAAGTTGAACGCTGAAGAATTGATGCTTTTGAACTGTGGTGTTGGAGAAGACTCTTGAGAGTCCCTTCAACAGCAAGGAGATCCAACCAGTCCATCCTAAAGGAAATCAGTCCTGAATATTCATTGGAAGCTGAAACTCCAATACTTTGGCCACCTGAAGAGCTGACTCATTTGAAAAGACCTTGATGCTGGGAAACATTGCAAGCAGAAGGAGAAGGGGACGACAGAGGGTGAGATGGTTGGATGGCATCACTGATTCAGTGGACATGAGTTTGAGTAAATACAGGAGTTGGTGATGGACAGGGAGGCCTGGCATGCTGCAGTCCATGGGGTCACAAAGAGTTGGACACGCCTGAGCTACTGAACTGAACTGAAGAAACTTATAGGTGACAAATGGAAGCAGTAGTACAGACTGTTTTAATGGAAAGTTTATTGGTGTGATAAGGGATGAAACAGCAGCAAGGGGGTTAGGGTTAACAGAAGGCTTTTTCTCTAGAGAACTGAGACTTTTCAAATGGAGGAGGAGACGTTGAGAATGTTGGGAAAAGAGATTGGGACTGGCACAGTAAGTGTGGTAGATCTCAAGGAGACAAAGGATTGAGGTGGTTGACCCTGGGATCCAGGCTGAATAGGCAAGAACGTGCAATGGCTCTAAAGTGCAGGCATGCCTGTGTGCTCAGTCACTCAGTCATGTCCAACTCTTTGCGATCCCACAATACTGCCATTTCCTACTCCAGGTTCTAAAGTGAGGTGGAAACAAACAGAAGCTCCATTCCAAGCAGGTTGGCTAGCTTGAAGGAGTGCATTTGGTATCACCAAATTCTGAGCTGCTCTTACATGCGTGTGTGCTAAGGCACTCAGTCAGGTCCAACTCTTTGTGACCCTATGGACCATGGCCCACCAGGCTCCTCTGTCCATGGGATTCTCCAGGCAAGAATACTGGAATAGATTGTCATGCCCTTCTCCAGGGGATCTTCCCCACCCAGGGATAGAGCCCACATCTCTTTTGTCTTCTGCATTGGAAGGTGGGTTCTTCCACTAGCGCCAGCTGGGTAACAATCAAAACTGAACAAACTTGCTATACTTTATCCTTGCTGCCTTCATCATTAGAGTGAAAAATTGGAACGATCTAAGTGTCCATTAGTGGGGATTTCTTAAGTAAATTATGATGTATCCAAATTGTGGTGGCTCAGATGCTAAAGAATTCCCTGGTGGCTCAGACGCTAAAGAATCCACCCGTAATTCAGGAGACCCAGGTTTGATCCCTGGGTCGGGAAGATCCACTGAAGAAGGGAATGGCTAACTGACTCATTGGAAAAGAGCTTGATGCTGGGAAAAATTGAAGGCAAAAGAGAAGAGGGCAGCAGAGGATGAGATGGTTAGAGAACATCACCAACTCAATGGACATGAATTTGAGCTCACTCTGGGAGATAGTGAAGGACTGGGAAGCCTGGTGTGTTGCACTCCACAGGGTTGCAAAGAGTCGGACATGAATGAATGACTCATCAACAACAAATGTCATGACTATTTTTCGAAAATAAGTAGACTGTTATCATTGTGTTAATGATTATATTCCAGCCATAATTTGAATTGTTGTTGTGTTCTGTTGCTAAGTCATGTCTGACCCTTTGCGATCCCACGGACTCCAGCACGCCAGGCTTCCCTGTCCTTTACTATCTCCTGGAGTTTCCTCAAACTCACATCCATTGAGTTGGTGATGCCATCCAACCATCTCATCCTCCGTTGCCCCATTCTTCTTTTGCCTTCAATCTTTCCCAGCATCAGGGTCTTTTCCAGTGAGTCAGTTCTTTGCATCAGGTGGCCAAAGTACTGGAGCTTCAGCTTCACTATCTGTCCTTCCAATGAATATTCAGGGTTGATTTCCTTTAGGATTGACTGGTGTGATCTCCTTGCTGACCAAGGGCCTCTCAAGAGTCTTCTCCAGCACCGCAGTTCAAAAGCATCAATTCTTTGGTGCTCAGCCTTCTTTATGGTCCAACTCTCACATCCATACATGACTACTGGAAAAACCATAGCTTTGACTATATGGACCTTTGTTGGCAAAGTGATGTCTCTGCTTTTTATTATGCTGTCTAGGTTTGTCATCGCTTTCTTCCAAGGAGCAAGTGTCTTTTAATTTCATGGCTGCAGTCACCATCTGCAGTGATTTCAGAGCCCAAAAAAATAAAGTCTCTCACTGTTTCCATTGTTTTCCCATCTATTTGCCATGAGGTGATAGACCGGGTACGTGATCTTAGTTTTTTCAAAGTTTAGTTTTAAGTCAGCTTTTTCACTCTCCTCTTTCACCTTCATCAAGAGTCTCTTTGGTTCCTCTTTGCTTTCTGCCACAAGGGTGCTGTCATCTGCATATCTGAGGTTATTGATATTTCTCTCGGCAATCTTGATTCCAGCTTGTGCTTCATCCAGCCCAGCATTTTGCATGATGTACTCTGCATATAAGTTGAATAAGCAGGGTGACAATATACAGCCTTGACATTCTCCTTTCCCAGTTTTGATCCAGTCCATTGTTCCATGTCCAGTTCTAACTATTGGTTCATGACAGGTTTTTCAGGAGGTAGGTAAGGTGGTCTGGTATTCCCATCTCTTGAAGAATTTTCCACAGTTTGTTGTGATGCACACAGTCAAAGGGTTTAGCGTAGTCAATGAAGCAGAAGTAGATGTTTTTCTGGAATTCCTTTGCTTTTTCTATGATCCAATGGATGTTGGCAATTTGATCTCTGGTTCCTCTGCCTTTTCCAAATCCAGCTTGTACATCTGGAAGTTCTCAGTTCTCGTATTGTTGACGCCTAGCTTGGAGGATTTTGAGCATGACCTTGCTGGCATGTGAAACGAGTGCAATTGTGTGGTAGTTTGAACGTTCTTTGACATTGCCCTTCTTGCCTTGAGAACCCTTTGAACAGTATGAAAAAGCATGACATTTGAGAAGGTTAAGAAGCATGTTATAAAACATTATGTAAACATGATTTGATTTTGCCAAGATTTTGTGTCCATGTGTGAGTACATGCATATATGCAAAGGAGATATCTGAAAGAAAAAGTCACAAATGGTGATTTTTATTTATTTGTATTTTCTATATGAGTTAAATGTTTACTATATATTTCTATTATTTTAGGGCTCAGAAAATACAATAAAGTTGTTTTTTTCAGTAATACAAAGCATTAGAAACACCCAAATCACTTATGTTTCCTCCCCACCAGTCAAAACTTTCTTTTTTCTTAGCGTGGTTTATCTCCTAGAGGTAGGAACTGAGCTGATTAAATTAATTTATGCCAATTTGTGAATAATTAGTATCTCCATTATCCTTCAAAACATATTTATTTTCTTAAAATATAAATGAATTTCAAAGTGATATTCAAGGTAGATGAACAATGAAGCATGGTAATTTGGACAAGCCCCAGAATATGACCCCAGGGCTTCCCTGGTGGCTCAGTTTTAAAGAATCCACCTGCCAATGCAGGAGACCCGGGTTTGACCACTGGTCCAGGAAAATCCCACATTCAGAGGAACAACTAAGTCCATGGGCCACAACTACTGAAGCCTGAGCTCCCTAGAGCCTGTGCTTTGCAACAAGAAAAGCCACTGCAGTGAGAAGCCCTCACACCACAACCAGAGAGTCGTGCCTGCTTGCCACAACTAGAGAAAAGCCCACACAGCAAGGAAGACCCAGCACAGCCAAAAATAAATAAATACATGAAAATCTTAAAATAAGAATATGACCCCATAGCAGATCAACCCTGCCAGGGAATGTATATCCCTCAGGGTCATATTCCCATTTATGCAACATTCTCTAGTCCTGTTATAGACTGACACTTGTTACACACACAAGTTATGTTTTGGTTTTGTTTTTTAACCTTATCTTATTTATTTACTTATTTTATCCCTTCTAACTTAAAATGTACTTTTTTTCTATTCTATTCTCTTTTACTTTGTGAAATATTCTACTGTCTTTTAGTTTTCTGTAATTTGACTTCTATATATTTATATTTAATTCAGGTGGAATTTATTTTGATATCTAGTGTGAGGCATCGCTGACTCAATGGACATGAGTTTGAGTAAGCCCCAGGAGTTGGTGATGGACAGGGAAGCCTGGTGTGCTGCAGTCCACGGGGTCGCAAAGAGTCGGACACGACTGAGTGACTGAACTGAACTGAGTGTGAGATAAGAACCTAAATTGATCTCATTCCAAATTGCTACTTTTCTCAATATCATTTATTCAACCACCATCTTTTGCTTGTGTGCCTTACCATGTATTAATTTATTATATCTAAAAGATCTTTTTCTGTTGTATTAATCTGAGTATTTTTGCACCAGTCATAGGGCTTGCTGTAGTTCTGTAACGTTTTAATAATTGTTCATGTCAGTCATTGCTTTCCTTCTTTAAAAATTTCAAAATGCTACTTTCTGCTTTTTATTTTTCCTATGAATTTTAGAATTATTTTTATCAACTGTCTTAAAAATCTTAATTTGGTTTTAGTTCATATAGCATTAAACTTAAAACTTGACTTGAATCTCTCCACTTTGTACCGACAAATTATTTTCAGTCTCCTAAGTACTTTTCAGAGGCTCCCTGTCACAGTGGTGGCAGTGGACGTAGGAACACACTGCAGTGGTGACATAGTTCGTAAGGCAAGGATCGCCTATTTTCATGTAAAGTTCGTATATTAAAAAACTGACATTTGGGGCCTTCCACTATTAAGCACCTTTGTAATACAAGTTTTGTTGTTGTTTTTTAAGTAGTCCTTTTTTATCTTATTATTTCAGGGTGTCATCTTGAACTTTAGCTACTAATTGTCAAGTTACCCGGGACTGATTTATTTTGCATTCTTTTCCCATTTTTATAAATTGGCTTACTATAGTAGGTTGAAGACCTCTTCAAGTTTTCTTTCTTGTAACTCTAGAGAGTAAGGTGGTAAGGTCTGTCTTTCAGAGACTTTACAGATTCATTTTGTAAAGTATTCCAAAGCCTAGAATGATTATTACTTGAACTACCTGTATGATCTCAGGGAAGTCATTTAAATTCTCTAATCTTAAGCTTTCTCATCTATGCAGTGGGCATAATAATATATACCTGAGGCATTAATGTAAGTATACATATAAGTGGTCTCTGTGTGGTCACTCAGGAAATGGTGTGCCTTCCCATCCCTCCCTTCCCTCCACTTATTTGTCAATATCTATTCTGTCAGTCCTCCCAGCCTTTGTTTGCATAATCACTCTCCCTGAGGAAGTTCCTAAATGTCTCCCATGGCTGGTACTTAAGACCAAATGAGGAAAGGATAGAAAGAGAGCAAATAATTTTGTAAGCAATCTAGTATTAAATTAATTACAAATCATTTTATAATAGCAAATGAAGCTAAGCCAGTGTTCATACCCATCCTTTAGAAAAATAAGCAAAGTTTAGAAAATTACCTTCTAAGTTATTAATGATTAATATAGGATAATATTTTGGGTGTCAAGCTTAAGAACTCATTTACAGAACTCCTATTAGTACCAAGTGGTAATTCTAAATGTAAATTCTAGTCATGTCACCTTCAAGCCAAAATCATTGATTAAATGGGCATGTTCAACATTAAAGTGTGTGTGTTTAATTAAAATTGATTTTGGAAGAATTCTCCAACTACTTTTTCTTATGTTCAGAGTTATTTTCTGATTATAAAAACTAAGTAAAATTGAGGTATTATTTAGGTTAAGTTATGTATGTTGAGAAGTATCTTAATTTTGTTTTTTGTTTTTTTTTCACAAAGGCCTAATATCTTATATATCTACTTTATGTTTGAATTTCAACCTAGGGTATTCTTTTCAGTGTTCAAAATTCAAAAGTTGAAATCTTATCTAAAGAAAATCTTTGATGTTTTAGGCACATTCAGAGCCCTGAGTATGGGGAGAGAGGTGGAAAACAAATTTGAGAAAAATAATTATTTGATTGCTCTTCATCACATTATTTTCATGGTAAAATAATATGCAACATGCTAATTCTGTCATCTGCTATATTCTGTGAGGGCTTTTCTTAGAGCAAAGCAGTGAAAGCATATGTTTAGTGTTAGTCGTATTCACAGTAGAAAGACAGTTTCGTGTGTATTTGAATATTTCCACTTCATCCCTTAAGAATTCTCCCAGTAATTATAAGGTAGAAATACTATTCTTGAATTTAAAAAGAGAGAAAGAGAAAAGGAATAAGAAAAAGAAAACAGAATCTTGAAAATTTGACTTCCAGCTATAGACCCGATTTCTTGCACTAACAGTTTCAATACTATGTTTCTCGATGAACGTGGCATATGCAACAACCATCCATCTGTTCTGATGGGTGGAAACTATCTTTAAATAATAAAGAAACTCCTTTCTGACTTGCCTTTGAAAGCTAAATAGAATTATGCAGCATGATGTTTGTGTCAGTCTGACATTTATATGAAGACCTATCTGATTATATCTTCTAAAATCTATTATTTTTGGTAAACACTTTAGTTGACTAGCCTGGGTTGGTATTGTCTTTGGTTTTGCTTTTTTAAGTTTTTCCCTAAAATACTTTCAGCTAACTCTCAGATTAATAATCACGCTGTGATGTCAGCCAAATCAAGTGCTAACAAGGAAATGGGAGACCTGTTCAAGAGAGAGATGAGTAAATATCCCGAGAGAGGAATCAAACAGAAAGCAGTCATTTTTCATAAAGAGGAAAATCATTAAAGAAAAGAGGTTCTTTTTAAAAATAAGTTTAACTGGAAACCTGGACAATCTAAAAAGGTGTGCAGATGGTAAGATACTAATGGAAGGGGCAGTTGGCAGTATGGTCAGCAGCATGTTCCACCTGCTGCAGGAGTTTGCCTATGGGCAGATGCAACTCCCTAGCTTGAAAAAAAATGTACAGGTTACAGTCCAAGTGAGCTAGACACACCTCTAGCCAGAGTGCTGCTCCTAAGTAATTCACACTGCTGACAGCAATAATACTAGAATTAAATAAAATGGGAAAACAGCGTGCTGATTTTTTTTTAACTACCGTGTCAATATGCTTAAAAAATAATTTGAGGTTTTGTATGCCTTTTCTGAATAGGTAGCAGCCACACTCCACAGTTTCATAGGTTTCTTCCCTCTTCATTTCAGAGTCTTTGGGGCTTCGATGTGAACTAACTTTTAAAATTAAAACTGGATCCAGGTACTTTTTCTCTTTAACAGATTGGGATCCATTAAATCGCACTGCAGACAAATCCTATGAAGAGTGTGTATTGTTTCAAATAGCTGGAGAGGAGAGCAGCTTTCCCCATCACTCACTGGAGCTGTGGTTCACCCAGTAGAGCCATGTTTTTAGTAGGGTTCCTGTGGGAGACCTGTTTGTGAAAGTGGCATTTGTGATTGACTTCAGCTCCCCATGCCAGCTTCAGAAAGTCAAACAGATGTTTCCTCGTTTACTGCAGCAGAGCTCATCACTTACCCCAAGAGGAAAGTCAGAAGAGACTGGGGACAAGCGCCATTCTGTCAGCCAAGCCACAAGAAAATGGAGATAGAGGGCTTATTTGTGTGTGTGTGTGTTTTCTAAATCTGATTAAATCGAGATTAAACTTTGCTTTATTTAAAGATAGAAAGATCCATCTAAATTTCCTTTTTTAACTCTTTTCTCTCCCCCACTTTCTGTCAAAGTTTAGTCTCTTTGATGAGTCTCTTTGGAATACAGTCTTTGTGCTTTACAGTTTTGCTTTGAGACCAAAGTTTAGCTCCTGATTTGTTCTGAAAGAATAATAAGATCAAAAGCTATTTCTTATTCACACATATCAAAACACATGCACACCCCCAAAAATCAAATAAAATAATGTATTTTGAATTTCATATACCACAAATGATGTGGCCTGGGAATTATACTCATTAAATGGATTACAAAGATCTTGGTGACATACAGTGGAAAAGAATATTGCATTTAAGCCTGAACTAACATTAGGGGAGACATAGTAAGACTTTTTTGTCTGATCTGTATATTTAAAAAGTAGTAGTGCTGACTTTTAAGCTAGAAATAAAATTGCTTTAGAATGCAAAAAAAAATCCATTTTAACCATTTCCATGTTTTTGTTTTAGACTTGTATCAGATGTAGTCTTGCTTAATTGTGTTCTAGAGTCTGTTTTTTAAGTTGGACTTTTCTGGAAAATGATCTGATGTCTCTTTGCTTGGAACGAATTCCTCTAGCCTGAGGCTTTGGTCAGTGGAAGGGTCGCGGCTAGTTTAGAAGTTTCTATGTGGATGTATGTCTCTGTCTCTCCCTTTCAGGCGCTCTCGTTTGCTCTCCTCTCTTGCTCTGTACAAATGCAGAGTGCTGTCTGTGTTTCAGGAAAAGAATGTGTGTTAAAAGAACTAATGGTCCAACTGTCCATCAGACTGGGCAGCAATGGAGGTCATCTGGCGGTCAAAACCAAATAATTTCAGCCTGTTCCTAAAGGCCCTGAAGCTGTTGACTCGACGACTGGAGTTCACCGTCTCTTGTTGCTTCTGTATCCTCTGAAACCTGGGAGTTTTATTTTGGGAGACAAGAACGTACATATTTTCTCCCTAGCAACTGTGTGTACACAGTGCCTGCCGTTCAGTGTTGGCTCAGGTTAGTTTGGCTGAAGTATACAGTTAGTGCTCCTTCTTGATACACGTCTGCCTGGAGTAGACAATAGACGAGGTTCTAAACCTGGATGTTCCCAAAATATTGAGAGAGTCTAATTATTTGTGTTTATTTGAAGTGCCAATTGTTATACAGAAATTTTAAATATTTAAAAATAGAAAATACTGTCTCTTTTATGAAGAGATCTGTTGTTTTTAATGTGAAACCTCCTATGGGCACATATTTTAAGGTAACTTCCAAGTTTCTACATTCATATGGAACAGATGGGAATGGAAGTAGTTTCAGAGAGCTGACAACTCCATTAAAAATGTTTTAAAATCCATAATCCATAAATCTGAACCACATATTGGTACTATTCACAGCCCTTCCAGTATTTCTCGTCCCCTATTTGTGAATACTACCACCTGCTGGTAGTTAAATGACAAGACCTTACTTTCCTGAAGAATCAATCTAAAAGTCAATATTAAATAAAATTTAAATGCTTTTAAGTAGGTAAGTTTTTGAAATGAAAATCTATTTACTGCATTTGAAACATCCCAGCCACAATTCATTTACCAAAAGTTTTTTAAAGGCTTTAGAAAAAATTGCACATGGAATAGTTTTGAAGGGAAAGCTGTTCTTTAGTTGTTTTTATTTCATACCAATTCTTGATTATCTTTTCACTTTCACTTTTTTCCTCACCCACAATATTTCAAGCAGTCTTAGAAGTATCCAAATCATCAAGTTTGAGTTTCATTGCTTTTACTTCTTTTGTCTGCCCATTTTCTAAAAGAAGTGTTTGTGCAGAATGAAATATCTAAATATTGAAAATCTACAGGCTGAATGACTGTCATCTTTTAAAGATTATGTCTGTGACTGAGGAATTTTCCATTCTTACTTTGGCATTGACTCATAAAATATACATTCAAAAAATCTGTTTCATGGGCTTTTTAAAAACAGGGTAAGAAATTGAAAATGTACAATAGAATAGGAAAATCAAACCCTCATGCAATGATATTACAATATACTTGTTTCTTTTAATTGTTCAAATTTTTATTCATCAAACGGAAATACACTTTTATACTTTATAATAAAATAAACTAAAATCCAGTGTCACTATTGCCCAATTCATTGTATGACAAACTTTTATGGATTAAGGTAATCCAAAACCACAGCTTTCCAGACCGGGGGGAAAAAAAAATGTGTGCTGTTTTTATTCTGAAGCTGTGTTCCTAGAGTTTTCTATCATTTTTAAAACTGCATCCTGGTCCAATTTTAACATATGCCTTTAGCAGTGTTATTTTATTTTATATTTGTATCTAGTAAGTCTACTTGAAACGTAATGATTTGGAGCCAGGCTGAGCAAATGATTGCTTCTTCTTAAATATGATTTTCTAACCTACTGATTGAGGGCTGGTCCCGCAGGTGAAGGGTTCTTTTTGACCTTCCAGCATGAGAGGCTCTGACACCCCAGCTAGACCCTCTGCCTTCTGCATCTGCAGCCCCACTCCTAGTATTTTTACTTATTTGCAACATTAATGTCTTAGTATGTTCAGCATTTCAGGAAATTAGAAGTTGCAGATCTTTGGCAGAGAGCAATAAAGGCTTACTGAAATTTCGTTGTACTTACATAACTTGGCACTGAGTTTTTTACACTCACTATCTGGAGAAGAATGAAATTGATCCAACACCGTATTGAGAGGAAGAATGACTTCCAGATATTTTGCAGTCTCGTGGGAGTTTTTACAGAACTTTTCCAATATTCTTTCATTGTGTGTGAGGTCCCCCACCTACCTACCATAAAACAAAAGCAACCTCTAATGTCAGAAGGGAGGGAAGAACAGAAGAGGGTAGAGAAGGACCACACCAAACCTCTTTTGATGATGGAAATCTAAGTAACAAACCCTATTAATTCAGAACTTTCTCTCTTAATCTGAGAATTCTGGGTTCAGACTGGCCATCCTTTTAGTTTTCACATCTCCCCACCCACCCCCCTACCCTCAACACCAGGCCTCTGATCGCTGCTGCAAGAACTGACTAACGCCCCCTGCTGCTTTCATTTAAAAGGTTACCAAAACAATGACAAGGTTTTCTGCAGGCTCTTCCCGTCACATTGTCTGAGGCTCCTCCGTTGGGAGCCTCCGCTGTAAAGCGACCCCTACTGTTGCTATGAGGCCAGTACACTAATGATTCTCACGCCTGCACTTCCTGTAACTGCTTAGTATATAAGGAGAGGGTACAGCTTGGCGCCATATTTCTTCTTCAGCTTTGTAAGAATCTATTCAGAGCAGGCACCCTTCTCTTGGTCAGAACACAGAATTCTCACTATTTGCAGCTATGAAACAGGTCATATTTTACGAGATGGTTTTAAGTAATCCTTTCCATTACTTCAGATAAACACACATGAAGCATTCTCTCCTTGAAGAGCATGGCACCAAAACTTTTTCAGAAATTATCAAGGAATGACCCCTGCCCTCCTGAGACTTGCAAACTTGAGGGTCATCCAGACCCAAACACAAATGTAATTAGCTCTAATATTGGAATGTGATCATTACTATAATAGAAGTTTAAAGAGATACTGTAGGAGTGGGAGAGATTAATTCCACATGGGGGATTCTGAAAGGCATTTTGGAGTAGGTGGGTTTTGAATTGAATCCTAAAAGTTGAATAGAAGAAGAATGTTCCAGGCAGGAGGAACAGTAGTATTGAGAATGTGACATTTGTTTTCACCAGGTTTCTCGCATCTGTTGACTTCTTGGTTGCCTTTGTTGTTAACTGCGTGGTTAACCAATTAAGGCAAAGAGAAAAGCTGATTTGAAATAACCATGGTGTGAAAAAGCTTTGATCTGGAAGCTTACTTTTCTTTCTTTTCACATGGTGATTCTAATATGAATAACATCAAGTTTCTTTTTTCCTCTAACAATCCATTTACCTGTTTCTTTCCATTTATATTCACACACACACACACATCTCCAGAGTTTATTCTTGGGCATTTCTCTAGTTTCTAATATGATCTCCACAAGTCAAATCAATTAGATTGAATTGATAATACAATTTAATGACCCTGCTTATCTTTGCAGGTATACCTGGGAACAGAATGAATCTAAATGCCTACTCATTAACCTTGAAAGGCAATTCAGGTGGTTTTATTCTAATGTTTCTTATGTTTATTTAGAGTTGAGCACACTTTAAATATGTCTACATTGTTTAATAGCTTCTTGTTGTAAACAGTTTTTTGATGGACTCAATTGATATTCTTCATTAAAGACCAGAGCCTAATGAACTCATTCACCTTCCCCTTAAATTTACATTCAAACAGAGATTTCTTAATGGCTTCTTAAGTTGCTAACTTACTAGTTTTAAGTTTATATATTTCATGCTGCCAACGCAGTCTTTTGTCCATATAAAATTCCTAATTCTTACTCTGAGATATGTGGGAAAACAATTTTCCAACCCTCTCTCTTTCCACTTTTTCCTAATTTCATCTTCTGTGCTGCTCATTCTCTGTACTATGAATGTCTTCATTAAGGGATTGGTAGGATTTTGGTACCTAAAGACAAATATTTTATTAGCTCTTAATAGTGATCTGCTATGGGAAGTTACATTTCAAGACATTATTTTATTTTAGTATGTTTGTAACTTGTTTTCAAAGAGGATTTTTTTCCCTCCTTTTACATTTCCAACTGAGAAAAATCATCCAGACAAGTCTCCACTGCCACCTACTTGTAGTTTGGAAATTTACATGCACCTGGCTTTTCAAATAAGGCTGGTTTTTTTTTTTTTTTTTGCTGTCAGGAATACTGTAGGTGGCATTCTGGATTCTTCTCATGTTTTTAAAGGCATGGGTTTTGTGAAATTGCTAAAAAAAAAAAAGCCTACGTTATAGGATTTTTACTAACATTCATGGAAATGACTTTTTTCTGTAAATGTAGTATGTCTTCTCCTATGGTAATTATATTGCTACAAATTATATAGGTAGCGGTCTAAGTGAAAATACCATTCCTAAATGCTTTATTCATATTTATATTAGGTTTATGTTGCTATAGTCATAATCCTTAATAACTTCTTATAAAAGACATTATATAAAGCATTCATGATTATGCTACGGAAAACTGTTACCTAGCACATTGTAAAAGACAGACGTTTTAAAAAACAATGTATGTTCCTACTTAATATAGAAAGATGAGTTATCAGACGCTGTGTATACTTGTAATTTCATAAATAATAATAAGGTATGCATAATGGCTCTTTAATGCCCAATGTTATTATATAGAGAAGAAAGTGGACTATTCTAATATATTAACAGATATTAGACTTTTGAGTTTTTTTTTCTTCTCATCATAGCAGTGACCACTCTTTGCCTAATGATTTCATTTTATTGCAAATCCTCTGGATGGAAGCTTAAAGATTTGACATTGTTATGTGCTCTTTTAATGCAGGTTATTCTACATTTTATTCAGCCTACTAAAAGTATATTGCCTTGTCTTAGCGTATTTAACTGAAACCCTAGCTTTGAGTCATTTTTGTAGCATGCTCTGTAAAATCTCCCATCTAAAAAAATTATGGACATCCAAGCATCTGCCTAAAATTTTAATTATCTCCCAAACTTCACCTACTTCATTTTTCTCAATTTTCATACTAGATAACTAGATTCAATTTTAAGAATATTTCGGAAAGTGTTCGTTAATCATTCTTACTCTGAGAAATCATTTGAATCACATTGTAGATGTATGTATTCTGTGAGAAAACATATGGTTAGTGATGAGGAATAGTTTATATTTCTCATGAATGCAGAGCTGGCAATTCAGAGTATAGGGCTAGTCCTTTTCTGAAATCATTCAATACTATCTAATTTCCCATCTATACAGTTTGTCCCTAAGTGACATTTTAAAAGCAGCTGTAACTTTATGGTTGTTTATGTTCAGTGACTGTAGAATGGTTGTCTAAGAAAAGTGAAACAAATCTTTGCTGTGTGTTCCCTGGCTAGTACACAAGCAGTATTATGCTTGTACTTTTAAACAACTTCTAATGTAATCTGGTTTCATTTGTATGCTGTACACCCTTTTTAAGACTTTTTTTAATCTCATCTAGAGAAACTGCAAGTCATTCAAGTTTTCTTAACTGCACCAGTAATGTATATAAATCTTGTTAGTATGCAGTGCATTACAGAGTGGAGTGGCATTAAACCTCCTTTGTTGCAAAGTCATGCTTTAAGGAAGGCTTCCAGATCTGAAGATAAATGGTGTGCTTGGTGAATCCACTTCATTTGAAAGTGTCTGGAATATAATTTGTTTTACATGGGCAGTTCTTTCACATAATATAGAGACCAGGTGAGTTCTTGTTGAGCATGTGAATATCAGTGCACTAGGATGAAATAAAGCTTCATATTTTGTATCCTCTCTGATAAATGCAATAGAAGAAGATATTGGGCTTTATAGGAGATTTTGTTTATGGTTTTTACTCAGGTGAACAGAGATCTTTGAAACTTCAATATCAAAAGCACCATAGAAGATAGTCCTGGTGGGAATACCGATGATTTACTGCATTAGAGCATCACTGTAACTGGCCACGAATCCCAGCTTTCCTCATGTGGGATGATAAAGCACTAGCATGTTACTCTGACGGAGTTTTTGCTGGCACTTGGTGCAAGAGGACAGGCTGGCCAGAAGGTGACTATCTTCAGCAAATTTCTAGTGTTGGGTCACTTTTCTCATCCACGTGGCCCACACCCAAAGTAGCCCTTCCTTTGTGAGCACATCAGCCTCTTGCAGGCATTCAGGAGATATATAGACAGCCTCAGAGGCTCCAACTGTCAGCTCCTTTTCTGCTTCAAGAAATGAAGAAGCTCCATGCTCTACAGTTATTTTTAAAAAGACTGTAATAAGTTACAGTTATGGGTCATGATAGTTTTTTTCTATAGTGTTATTACCATTATTATCTTCTACAGCAGTAAAAATTGATTGTTCAGATGAGCAGTGTGAGAGACCCTCAAATTCAGGCAGCAGGACTAAATCTCCCATCTAGATAGAAAAAAGAAAAAGCAAAGAAAAGAGTATATTAACCTACTATTCTTCTCTCTCCCTCATGACTTACCAACAAATTTTATGAATGTCCATGGATATGCCACAAATATGTCCCTCTAAATGAAACCACCTTTTGAAGTTATAAATCTTAAGTTTGTGACCATCTGTTATCTGTTTTGGTCATCTTTACCCATATCTGCATTATTGCTATAATTATAGTAACCTCTTACATAACTCTACATATAAGATTTGTGTTTGTAAAAACAAATGGCTAGATGCTGCAAATATGAAAAGGCAAACATTTTTGAGCCCCAGGATGTGTTAACAGAGAGTATAGCTAGTGGTCAAAATGGAATGCTAAATCAGGAATTTTGAGTTATAGGACCTGCAACAAGCTACAATACTTTCCAAACTGAGAAGGCAATGAGACTTATTTTAAAATGTTTTAAGACAGAGGTTTTAAAATATAATAAAATATTTTAAAAGCTGCAGTATGCTAGATTTTCATATAGTTGTTGGTAGCTTTAAAAAATTGAGACTGTCAAAATAACATTCTGTTTTTTCATCCCTTTATTGCATATCAATTATTTGCTATCATCCCTGTGCTTATCAAGTAGACTTATGAACACTTAATAAAACTCTTTGGCTTTAGGGGGTATTTTGAATCCTTCTAAACTCACAAGAGTCCCAGCAGTGTTTGGACCAAGTGTCTTGTGATATTGGCGCTATTCCATCTTGAGATGTGGCCACTCTCCTTTCCATATTGAGATATATTTCACAATCATTAATAATGCATCAACCACATACCATTTCTAGAAATATTTTTTATTTATAGCTTGGCTCCTTCCTTCCCCACCTCCAATTGCTGAAGGAGCCCTCAGAGTCTCCTGCCACATTTTTACCCTCCTTTCCTTGTATCATAGGCATTGTCCTTTAGAAGACTTCCTGAGCACTGAAGAGTAGATCAGTCCTGCTTTTCCATGAATCAAAGTGTCTCCAAATTGTACAGGGGAGTTTCTCTTCATGAGGTTTTGAGAGCACTGCCTTACAGCTCTCCTGAGAAGCAGGAGCCCTGGTATGCTGATGGAGGTCTAGTGGCCTGCATCTCCAGTGCAAAAATGTATGACTGTGTAATACCACAGACTGAAAGAAAAATACACTGTCATGGGACCTTAAAATATTTTTATTTCCTTTTATGTATAAACATGATATTTAAATTTTTGGTTTTTTGCTGTGTTTTCATCTTTAAATATTCAGTTCTCATTGATAGTCATTTTCAACTCTGAAAGTTAATTTTTATAGTTTTATTTTAATTTCATCATGTAATATCAGACCATTGTTTAAATGAGACTGATTTATTTGAATATTTCTCTCTTCCTCTACTCTCTGAACTTTATTGCCCTAGGTCCATGTGTGAATTCCTAACACACACATACACACACACAAAGTCTGGTAAACGGAAGAATATACATGGGTATGAAGAAAGTGACAAATGTATAGGAGTAACAAGTAAGGGGGAAACTATGCTAAGTCTATTTTATAATCTTATTTATGTTGATTTAAAAATACATTCTTTGCTGAAGACTTTTTTCATTTGCTCTTTTGCCTACTAAACTCAACAAGGGAAACTAGTGGTAGTCAGGGTGTTAAACTGAGAGCAGACAGTAGCAATTTAGTAAATATTGTGTTGTCAGTTTTATTTCATTTATACAGTTTATTTCATTGAGAAATATAGGGTAAAATAGGTTTCCAAAACAAACGTTATGACTTATACTCTCCTAGAGTGAACTGACTGCATTTCTCAGCCTTAAGCTGAGGCTGAAGATCTCTTCAAAGGACAAATTATGGGGGTTGATATCACAAACCTCCCAGGTAGCTCTTAGGGTGTATATTTTGAGAAACAGGGACTGGAATGTTTGAATAACATGGAATAGTTGTAAAATAAAAACTATAATCTCTGACCACATTTTGGTTACATTAGGGAAAATTTTAGTATCCAGCTTTTTGACTGGAAGGTTAGTTTCTGCCAGATTACATAATTATCCATTTTAGGGGAATTGTTTTGAATTTAATAATACATGGTGCTTCAGAAATAGTCATGACTTTTTCATCTATTACTGTATTCTTCATCCTAATGTTCAGTACATCTGTCTTTATATATATATGATTTAGTAAGACTTGATACAGAAAGAAGAAAAAAACCCTTTTTTATATAGCTAAGAAACTAAAAAGAACTTGCCTATACATAGTGGAGCAAAATGGGAGACCCAGAAAGTAGTGTAGGTCACCTCTAATGAGTACTAACAGACGACTGCAGTCTCTACTGTTAGACATAATTCTGATTTAAGATCCAGTCATTTTGTCTGGCTTTAATTTTAATTATATTTTGTTAATTAAAAACAAGATAAGCCCAAACAGAAGTTTCAGACTTTTTTCCTCTTCATTTCTTCACCAAAGACAAAGCTTATAATCATCTGCCTCTTATTAGGTCCCTCTGCTATGATGACGTACAGCATTTGAAGGGGGAGTACCAGCGCATCCCAGGGAGGAGCTTCTGGTTCATTTCAGTGTGTATAGAAATTTCCATGAAAGGGAAAGAAGAAATCTTAACTGTTTACCCAAAGGAACAAGCAAAAGCAAACCAAACCTGAAGCTTTAAGAAATTCAGACCTCTTGGGGTGATATCATAGATTTTTCAGATTATTACTGATAATGTTAGAATTATATTTGCTTCTATTATTGAAGTTTACATCCTTACTGTTTTGAATGTATGGAATTTACTGGTGTTTCTAGTGGATAGAAGTATAGGGGAACTCTTGTCACTTTAAGAAGGTATAATACTGAGTTTAAGTAAATCTACTTTTCTTCCAAGGAAGTGTGCGCAAGAAACTTCATGTCTTACATCTAGTGGGCACTCAGTAAATATGAAAAAATGAATTAATGTTCCATGAGCATTATCACAAAGCTGACATGTTGTCAAATTCTCTGTAGTAAAAGTGATAATACAATGAAATGTGGATATAAATGTTTCATGCTTTTATCTTTAGTCACACATATATGTACGTGTGCACTTAGGGTTTAAACTCTGTTCATGGTTACATGACTGCTTATTCTGTGTATCAAGAAACTGGTTTAAATTTCTCAGAATGTTTGTATATTACGTGGGACACATAAATTAGAGAGTTAAATCAGTATTTCAGTAGCAGCAAATGGCAATTAATACTATACAAATGTTGTATATTCGATTCTAGTTTTGAGATTAGGGATGAAAGTTACTTTATACAATGTGCGTCATGAACTGAAGGGAAAAAAAAAGAAAAGAAAACATTTCCTGAAAGAAGTTTCTCTTACCAAAAGTTTTCCTAGTGTTATTTTTATAGCCGAGTGAGAGAGAATTTACAGGGAGCTGAAATCATTGAAGCTAATTAGTTGAATGGCCCTATTATTTATCCAGGGACACGTAGTACAATAATTGCTATTGCAGGTTTGAAGCATCTCAGGGATATTAATTCCAGAGCTTTCATGTCATCTCAGTACAGTAAAACTTCCTAATGGCACCCTGAAGGTGCATAATCTCATTTTAAAACTACTTTTTCTTATTTTTTCTGAAGGAACTGGCAGAATCTCCTTCCATAAAAGCTGAAAAAGGGGAAGAACTCATAATATTTTCCTCATAAGAAAGCAGTTATATTTTCTTATTATTTTTTTTTTACTGTGTGACCTTTCCTACCTTCTGATGAGGGGTTTGCTATGGCACTTTATCAAAAGTTTATCTGAACTTGGCTTCTTTGCCTCCCTTTGGTGGCAGCCAGCGTATCTCTTGATCTCTCATAGAGAACTAGGGAAGTTGTGAGGCAGCACTGACCCCGGTCCCTTCCACAGTAATTTAGAAGAAGAGGACTTATGACAGAACACAGGGGGTCCCTGTTAGGTAGGGAAGGATGAGTCCAGCACCTAAGCCTAAGAGAAGTCTCCTGAAGTCATCCGAACCCATCCTAATTTGGGTCCCCTTAGAGAAAACAACTATAATATGATCTCTATAAAATCACACCAAGAAATGCCACTTGTGTAATTTTAGAGGGAAATGAAGCCATTGCTCATAAAATTGCTAGCACTGTCTTGAGTCAAGAATAGTGTTGGTTGTTTGGCAAACATCCCACCCTCATCTCTGGAAAACCATCTTAGTTCTTACATTTATCTTTCTTTTCTCCTTCTCCCTCCCCACACTCTTTCATTCTTGGCCTTGTCACAGCTTAAAGACCAAGTTCTGTCCCAGAAAAAATAGTACAATCCTCAAAGTTTCTAGGCTTAGACTCATTAGAGTCCCATTGGACTTGCAGGAACCATTTCATCTATGCCTCAGCCTCAAGCCTTTCTCTTTCTTCTCTGACCTTGTAAATCTCCAGTGAGGTAAAGATTCAGAACCTTCCCTTTAGTGATAGTTAGGACAACTCAGAACCTGAAACTTACTGTGCTTACTTCAAGTTGCAGTTAAGTGAGGAATGACCACAGTGATGTGTCCCCACTGGGGCCCAGAATGATGCTATTCAATCTGTGGTCTTAAAGCCTAAACAACAATTCGTATCCAGTTTTCAATATCTGAAAGGCAAATACAACTCTCGAAGCCTGGCGTGCTGTGGTTCATAGGGTCTCAAAGAGTCAGACACGACTCAGTGACTGAACTGAACTGAACTGAACCATGCCATTAAACCAGCGAGAATTCCTCTACCATCTACTCTAGTGATAAAACAGCAGAGATCTCCAGGAAAGCCAATGCAATTAGGAAAACTTGACTTAAGTACAGGATGTAGATCAAAGTTCCTCCCTCATATTGGCTGTGGTTTTAAGTGGCTGAATCTGTATACACACAGATGTGTACCTGTGCACACACGTACTGTCTTAGACCTTTGGTCATTTTTATCATGATACTCTAATTTCTATGATGAAGTTTCCTTGACTTCCTTTAAATCCAATGTAAACTTACTTAGATAGCAGTTCTTCTATTCACTAAGGCCTTAACTAGAACAAGACACAAAAATGGTAACGGTCCATCCTTGTATTCCTTCTCTTGTTGTTGTTATTTTTTAGTCGCTGAGTCATGTCTGACTCTTTGAGATCCCATGGACTGTGGCTCACCAGGCTCCTCTGTCCATGGGACCTCCCAGGCAAGAATACTGGAGTAGGTTGCCATTTCCTTCTCCAGGAGATCTTTCCATCCCAGAGATCAAACCCGGGTCTTCTGCTTGCAGGCAGATTTTTTACCGCTGAGCCACCAGGGAAGACCCATTCCTTCTATTAGAGTTCATTATAAGAAAATCAGAGATACCAAAGGAACATTTCATGCAAAGATGAGCTCGATAAAGGACAGAAATGGTATGGACCTAACAGAAGCAGAAGATATTAAGAAGAGATGGCAAGAATACACAGAAGAACTGTACAAAAAAGATCTTCACGATCCAGATAATCACAATGGTGTGATCACTGACCTAGAGCCAGACATCCTGGAATGTGAAGTCAAGTGGGCCTTAGAAAGCATCACTACGAACAAAGCTAGTGGAGGTGATGGAATTCTAGTTGAGCTATTCCAAATCCTGAAAGATGATGCTGTGAAAGTGCTGCACTCAATATGTCAGCAAATTTGGAAAACTCAGCAGTGGCCACAGGACTGGAAAAGGTCAGTTTTCATTCCAATCCCAAAGAAAGTCAATGACAAAGAATGCTCAAACTACTGCACAATTGCACTCATCTCACACGCTAGTAAAGTAATGCTCAAAATTCTCCAAGCTAGGCTTCAGCAATATGTGAACCATGAACTTCCTGATGTTCAAGCTGGTTTTAGAAAAGGCAGAGGAACCAGAGATCAAATTGCCAACATCCGCTGGATCATGGAAAAAGCAAGAGAGTTCCAGAAAAACATCTATTTCTGCTTTATTGACTATGCCAAAGCCTTTGACTGTGTGGATCACAATAAACTGTGGAAAATTCTTCAAGAGATGGGAATACCAGACCACCTGATCTGCCTCTTGAGAAATTTGTATGCAGGTCAGGAAGCAACAGTTAGAACTGGACATGGAACAACAGACTGGTTCCAAATAGGAAAAGGAGTTTGTCAAGGCTGTATATTGTCACCCTGTTTATTTAACTTATATGCAGAGTACATCATGAGAAATGCTGGACTGGAAGAAACACAAGCTGGAATCAAGATTGCTGGGAGAAATATCAATAACCTCAGATATGCAGATGACACCACCCTTATGGCAGAAAGTGAAGAGGAACTCAAAAGCCTCTTGATGAAAGTGAAAGAGGAGAGTGAAAAAGTTGGCTTAAAGCTCAACATTCAGAAAATGAAGATCATGGCATCCGGTCCCACCACTTCATGGGAAATAGATGGGGAACAGTGGAAACAGTGTCAGACTTTATTTTTCTGGGCTCCAAAATCACTGCAGATGGTGACTGCAGCCATGAAATTAGAAGACGCTTACTCCTTGGAAGGAAAGTTATGACCAACCTAGATAGCATATTCAAAAGCAGAGACATTACTTTGCCAACAAAAGTTCATCTAGTCAAGGCAATGGTTTTTCCAGTGGTCATGTATGGATGTGAGAATTGGACTGTGAAGAAGGCTGAGCACCGAAGAATTTATGCTTTTGAGCTGTGGTATTGGAGAAGACTCTGGAGAGTCCCTTGGACTGCAAGAAGATCCAACTAGTCCATTCTGAAGGAGATCAGCCCTGGGATTTCTTTGGAAGGAATGATGCTAAAGCTGAAACTCCAGTACTTTGGCCACCTCATGCGAAGAGTTGACTCATTGGAAAAGACTCTGATGCTGGGAGGGATTGGGGGCAGGAGGAGAAGGGGACAACAGAGGATGAGATGGCTGGATGGCATCACTGACTCGATGGACGTGAGTCTGAGTGAACTCCGGGAGTTGGTGATGGACAGGGAGGCCTGGTGTGCTGCGATTCATGGGGTCGCAAAGAGTTGGACACGACTGAGCGACTGATCTGATCTGATCTGATCTGATAAGGATTGGTAGATTTTCCAAGGAGTCAGTGGGTATCTTTTCAGATACAAGTATGAAAGTGAAAGTGAAGTCACTCAGTCGTGTCCAACTCTTTGCAACCCCATGGACTATAGCCTACCAGGCTCCTCAGTCCATGGAATTTTCCAGGCAAGAGTACTGGAGTGGGTTGCCATTTGCTTCTCCAGGGGATCTTCCCAACCCGGGGATTGAACCTGGGTCTCCCACCTTGCAGGCAAACGCTTTACCATCTGAGCCACCAGGGAAGACACAAGTATAAATACATGCAAAGTAACAACTTAATTTATGGCTTATATCAAACCCAGGGCAAGACAGCATATACCTATAGAGTCGCTGTGGGGCCTCTGCTCTTGCTGAAAACAGTGCTGCCTTCTTATCTGACTCTTGGTCTCAAGAAATGCTCCTGAGTGAGAAAACCAGGATTAAAATCAAGGATCCTGTCTTCCTGTCCTATATCATCGAAACAAACCAACTGGGTCACTCATAAGTGTGTTGTTCTTTTTGTTTCTCTCTCTCTCTCCCTCTTTCTCTCTCCCTTTCTTTCTTCCATCCTCTCTTACATATATTATTTACTCTAGAGTCTGTACCAACCCTTTGGGGGCTGTTAGAATCTATTTTATAGTTTGTTGGTCACTGACCTGATAAGTCATAATCGCTGAGAAAGAATCATCACAATTTTATCAGGTAAGAGCAGCTGCTGCACAGGCACAGTAAATTCTTGGGCTTAAGATCTGTGCAGTTATTTTTTTGCAGAGAAAATGGTAAATGAACGCTTTATGAATGCAGTGAAGAAGGAATGTGTGCTCTTGTTTAAAATTTAGCAATGGTGTTTTGGAAGAAAAAAATTATCAAGTGTTTAGGGAAAGAATTAAAAACAGAATCTTGAAATTTTACATAGTCCTACCCTATTTGACTTTGAAACCCTAACTTTCCCTTTTCTTGCATTTGCAACAAAAAAAAAATGTGAGGGTTGGGGGAAGACTATTTGTGCTTTTTGTGTGTGTGGCAGAAAGTGGGAAGATGGTACAATGGAATTTCTAATATTTAAATTCTTTAGAAAATACAAGCACATAGATGATTTAATGTTTTAATCAATTAGCTGGAATATCTTTGAAAGCTTAAAAAAAGACAACAACAAGAAAATTCCAACCAAATGTCTTAAATTGCTAAAATGTCTTTATCTTTTGACCAAGATGGACCTTTAAAAGTCTTTAAACATAAGTAAAACTTCATTTCCATGCCAAGCTCCTCTATATTAAAATTTTGGGGGGGGTTCCCCAATTTTCTCCTTGTCCCTTCCAAGTTATAAACTTGTGACTACAGGCTTTGCATAAAAATGCTGAGAGACCCTTAACTATAACAATGTGAATGGTACTATTTTTGCTTTAATTTAACTTGATTTAAATGAAAAGAATGTGGAATAAAAGAGGGTATACATTTGGAGGTGATTCTGTATACTTGGTTTTAACCAACAGGCTTTATAAGTGTTCATTAAGAAACTCCACTAGGCATGTTTCCTGCTGCAGAATAGACTTTAACGGAAGAAATAAAGCTGTGAAGATTCCGTTTTCACTTTGTTTCTCGTAAAGACAGTCAGGATCCAACATAAACAACAATTTACACCCAGCATTTATTCTGGAAATTACAGTATCGTGCAGTTAACGCGCACAGATAAATAATGTTTTATGGGATTCTGTGGAGCCCTTTCAGGGTAGCGGATGTTTAACCAAATTAAAGGATTTTGAGAACTCAAAGCTCTCATTTTAAGCAGGTTTAAACAGTTAATATTACAAAATGCCAGCACAGAGGAGCTGGTCCAAATATATTTTTAATACAGTTATATTATTTTCATGATTTCCCATTTTGTTTTTATTACTATTTGGCACCTTCCGTTTATACTAAGTCACTTGTCGCCCAGGCCATCTCCCTCAGGACTTTGCTTGCTTTATGATGACATTTCTTCATCCACTTTTTAATCTCCTGTATATCTGCAGGTGTGGAAATATCAGAAATAGAACTATAATTCCTGATAGATGAACTTATATCACAGAGATGATTATAAAAAGAGAATTGTGATTTTAAATAATGATACCACAAAATCTTTTTTTTTTTTAAGGAGAGAATCACTTATTTTGGCTAATTTGTGGTTTTTCTGTTAGTGAAAGGGGTCAGTTTAAAAAAATCATTTCTTTCTGGGGCAGGAAAAAAAATAACATCATCTTTCAAACCATGGTAGATTTAACAGTTTGGAGTTGTTTTAATATATAGCATATTACAAAATTGTAATAAAGGAATGCTTTGGTGAGAAAAGGCAAGAGATATTTAAATGGAAGCCAGAGTACAGGCAAAAGGCTCTGGATAGGGAGGCTTCTGGTAAAAAGTAAGAGCTCCAATTGGCAAGCTGTAGAAAATGCTCCTCAGGTCCTGTCTTACCCTTCAGAGCTATAACAAATCTATGTCATTTTCAAAAGATCGCTCCCTTTCCGAGCTGTTAGGTCTACCTAGTCTCCTTTCTCACTCACTTATGGGGCCTCCGTGCTCTCCCAGATAAGCAATATGTGTCAACATTTACCAGTGAGCCATAATTTTTAGTGAAATTCAAATTGTGTGTTCTTTTTTAATTTTACTAAAATTCTGTTTTTATAATATAGCCTCAGGAAAGAATAAAAAAGTTTTAATATTCTTGTTTCACTCATATATTTTATATGAGGTACAATTTTCAATACTTTTATAGCATTAGTTTAGCTGTGGTTAAGGTTAAGTTGGCATTTCTATTCTAAATCACTTTTTTAGGCTTCTGAAACTTGACCTTTTAAATTCTAATGGGACTGAAGCTGAGAGAACTACACCAAGTAAGAGTGATTAAACATGCATAAAGCCATTGAAAACCTGCTATGGGGCCAGCCCAACAGTCTACTAGAACTGTTTTGCATTGACAAGCTACTGTCTGTTGGAGGATCTCAAAGTATTTCTAATGTGGGGTATATTGAGGCATATTGAAGTTAAGGATTTTATTTTAAAGGCCTTCTAGTGAGTCCTTTGCATTGACGGAAACTCAACTCAAAATCCTCCCTCACCCTAGGCAGCTCCTCCTGACCACACCACTCTAAGGCAGTTTCTTCTCTGAGAATAAATGTTGACTGCGCCCCTTACTTCGAAATTGTCTTTATTATCTTATATTACTGTCATATTGGTGTAATCACATGGGATCCTTGGAGACAAGAGTCATATCTTAAACTTCTTATTGCCTACAGTTCTTAATGCAGTACCCTATACGGAGAAAGAGCATCCCAGGTGGCGCAGTGGTAAACAATCTGCCTGCAAGCAGGAGACAGGGGTTCAACCCCTAGGTCGGGAAGATACCCTGGAGGAGGTCCAGTATTCTTCCCTGGGAAATCCCATGGACCAGGAACCTGCCAGGCTACAGTCCATGGGGTCACAAAGAGTCAGACAAGCATGTGAGCATGCGCACACATGCAAACTGAGAAAACATTCAATAATTATTTGGTGGAGGATTGGCAAACCTAAAAACTAAGAGAACTGTTTGTTTTTCTGTAGATCATCATCCCTCAAGGAAGATAAATGGATAAAAATACAGCTAATCAGTCCTTCACTAGGAGGTCTGTTGATTAGCCTCTTTTATCATTATGACCTATTTGTCTTAGAAAGAATATTGTTGGCCATTCATTTGTTTATTTATTCAGCAATTTCTTGTCAAGTGCTTACAGTGAAAGAACAGGATGGATGAGGTTCCTGTCCTTATGGGGTTTTGCTTTCTATTGGAGAGACTAGTAATAAAGAACTAAACCAATAAATAAAGTAATTATGTATTGTGATTAGTGTGATTAAGAAATTAAGTAGGATATTATAATAGAGATATGCCTTTCTTCCTTTAGGAAAATTCATGAAAAGAAATTCCAGAAATAAAGTAGAATAATGTTGCAAAATAGATATGTAGCTGCTATGCATCATATACACATCTATGGCATATAGTTTGCACTTGACACTCCCCTCCTAAGTTTGCTGGAAAAAAAAGGATGGAAAGAGACATATAAAAGCACATTGAAATTTTTTAAATGGTTCACATATTGTTACTGCTATTGTTCCCAGCTGGAAAAGTACACATGTAATGGTATCAAACCTTGATCAGCAACCAAAACTTTCATAGGGAAGGAGAGGAAGATTACTGTTAAATCACTGAGTAAAAAACAAATGAGTGACAACGAGAAATCAGAAGTGTTGGGCTTAGTTTGCAAATTGGAGGACCATAAAGTAGACAACATAAGACATGGTACCTGATATCAACAGCTTCCTCTGATGACTACTACTCCCTGGCCTCTCTATACTTCTTTGTTGTGTCATTGCCTTAATTATCATGTGTGTGCTTTCAAGGTCCTCAGTTAATACATCTCTAGTTGTGTCATATGTAGTTTTCCCCAAGGGATGGCAACCAATCAGAAGGCAGAGTTTGGTCTCCTACTTATTCCATAAATTATCAGCCCAAGATCTCCTGTGCATAACTAATAATGAAATACACATGAATGCTCAGAAATTTTTGTAAAGCAAGTGAATTAGTGCTTATGTGTAAGATATAATGACACCTAATTTCCACTAACTTTTCTGCTAATATAGAAGTATTTTTTTATTGTGCCCTGGAATTGATGATTCAGTTCAAATAGTTGGATTAGCAAGAACTTTGACACTATGAGAGATCTGAGTCAATGGAATGAAAAGGCTGCTCAACTCCTTTCTTGTGAACATTCTTTCATATATTACTTCAAATACTTACTAAGTACCTCCTTGTTATAGGCTCTGTTCTAAGCCCTCTGGGGATAGAAATGGAGGTGTCAAAGGTGAATGAGACATAGTGGGAGATGCTGCTGCTGCTGCTGCTGCTAAGTCACTTCAGTCATGTCCGACTCTGTGCGACCCCATAGACGGCAGCCCACCAGGCTCCCCCGTCCCTGGGATTCTCCAGGCAAGAACACTGGAGTGGGTTGCCATTTCCTTCTCCAATGCATGAAAGTGAAAAGTGAAAGTGAAGTCGATCAGTAGTGTCCAACCCTCAGCGACCCCTTGGACTGCAGCCTTCCAGGCTCCTCCATCCATATACCCAAATAACTGCCGTTCAAAAAGTTATAAGTGCTAAGGTGCTGTAACAACTCCAAGGATACGAGGCAAGGTAAGATCAGAGTGATGAGAGGACTTCCCTGGTGGTCTTGTGCAGGGTGTGTGGTGGGTTTGATCCCTGGTTGGGGATCTAAAATCTCACATGCACGTGGTGTGGCCAAAAAAAAAGATCAGAGTGATGAGGAGGACCAAGAGGCTCTGTGATTTGCTCTCAGAGATGTCTGCACACTTAGGAAGCCCCAGCTGTAGTCTGAGCTGTAACTTGATGTTTAGGCAAATCATTTAACTTCTTCGGGCCCTAATTAAAAAAATTAGATCATTTGGTCTCTAAGGTCTTCCAGCTCTAAAACTCCTTGATTCAGGAAGCAGCTGCATTTGAGTCAGACTTTAGATGGATAGGAAAATAGAATAAAGTCTTAGTGCTTGAATGAGAGAAACTCTGTGATGCTGTGGTTTCAGTAGACAGAGACAGGGGAAGGCAAAAATAGGAGTAGCAAACTGCAGAGTGAGGGAGCTACATCTGCCAAGATGTAGGGGTGGGAAAATGCTGGATGTGTTCAGGAAACACCACGTAGTTCAGTCTAACTGGGGTTACTTAATTGTGGGAAGGTGTAAAGAGAGAACTGTAAAGCAAATCAGCCAAATTTATGGAAAACTTTGAATGCCAGTCTGAGGCCTAATATTCAGCCTAATTGAAGCTTCTTAAGAATGTAATCAATATCTTTTGCTTTGGATGCCATCCAGATGACTAAATTACCTAGGCCTTCTATTTCATATGCAAGGTAACACTTACATAGCCCCTACAATGTGCCAGGTTCTGTACTAAGTGATTTACGTAGGTTAATTTAGTTTATCTTTGTAAATCCCAATGAGAAAGGGAATATGAAGGAAGATAATTTAGGTACAATGAAAGAAAATGACTCTGAAATGGAATAAAATAGGAAAATTATGATAGTCTATGTATAAGAAATGAGATAACTTAAAATGTGATTTTAAACTAGATTTCAGTGAACAGTTTAAAAGGGGGAGGGGACTGTTATTGTACCCATTTTGCAGATGAGAAAACTGAGGCACAGAGAAGTTAAGTTTCCCAAGGTTACACAGCTAGTGAAATGTTGGGGCTGGGAGTCAAACTCATTTGTGATAACCATTATAGAAAACTTGTTAGTGCTATTTTCATTTTTCTGTCTTTCAAAGTTACATAGTATCTAAATTACACAGAGCAGCCACTCTCAAAGCATAAATGAAGATACTTTTTCCCAACTCCAGTCTGAGCAAGAAACATCTTTTTGTAATCAACCGCAGGCTGGCATTATCATTATTATTTAAAGAGACTTTACTGTTTTACCAGAAAATGTTCTTTTAAATGATGTTTTTTAAAAATCAGACTGTGGAACTTCCCTAGTGGTCTAGTGATTAAGAATCCATCTGCCAATGCAGGGGACATGGGTTCAATTCCTGGTCCAGGAAGAGCCCACATCCCGCAGAGCAGCTAAGCCTGTGGGCCACAACTACTGGCCCATGAGCTTGGGAGCCACAACTGCTGAAGCCTGAGCTCTCTAGAGCCTGTACTCCACAACAAGAGAGCCCACCACAACGAGAAGCCCACGCACCACAACCAGAGTAGCCCCCACTTACCGCACCCAGAGAAGGGCCACGCACAGCACCAAAGACCCGGCATAGCCAAAACAAATAAATAAACAACAGCAAATATATATATATATTTAAAAAATAGTAATTTTTTTAAGAATCAGATTGTGGGCTGCGTTATATAAAGATGATAGTCACTTTTGAAAAGCACAAATATCCCAGAAATTCAAGAGAGGCAATTGCTCCAGCCAAATTGAGGAAGAAGATACCCACTCTCTTCCAGGTTTCTACCATTTTATATTCTACAATTTTGGAACTGCTAAGAGTCCCTCAGACAGATTGTTTCCCAAGCATAAGACTGCTTGAATGCAAGGAAGTCAGAAGATCAGTCCTTCCCCATGTGCCCAACTTCTGTAAGTAAAAGGGGTACGTTCTTTTTCCAACTTCTAGCTAGGCAAGGGCTTTTCATTGAATTACTACTCCCAGAGATCTCCTGTTGCCCTCCTGTGTGATTATGGTCTGGGTTCCAGACGCATGAACACATGGAAAGAACCCGTGCAGCATTTTAGAGGTTCTAGGACCAAGAACAAAAGCTACTGACCATATTCAGCTCTTCTGTTTGTAATGAGTATAATTTTTAGCTAATTACTTGAGCCATTTTCCCTGTGAAAGTATCTTTATCTAAGTGGATCTTCATGCTTTTTGCTAGGCAGTTTGGTTGTCTCCTGGTCTGATCAAACCTTTCTCTGAGGTTCCCAAGTTTCCCTTACTGCACTGTATCATCAGCAGAGTTTTTAGTTTTCTTCCGCCCACCCCACCTACTTCTAAATGTTTGCTGAAAAGAACCCTTAACGGGAAGTAAACTTGCCCAGCGTGGCCCAGCTGTGTGTGAGGCTTGAGTGAGAGGTATTTATGACCTGACAGGAAGATAAAGATAAAGATAAAGATGAAGCTGACTCTGTGGCTGTTAGCATGGGGAGAAGGAAATGTTTATGACCCCATCTGCTGGCGTTTCAATAGGATGGAACTGCCTTTATGGCGTCAATCTCCCCTGTGACTTCCTTCCATTTGGGGAGCGATATCTTATTTCAAGATGTTCCCACCGCACACACTGTTGTCCCCTTTGTTTAGGGGCATGGGAGGAAGGAAGGACTTTGTGACTGGAATGTGGGGATGGAGTGGTATTTATGGTTATGACTCAAGCTAGAGAAAAGGCTTCATTGGGGTTGATTGTATAGGTCCAGAAAGCTACCATGCATCCTGCTACTTCCTAAGCATTACCCACACTGAAAGCAGAACCATATTAGCTCTAGTCATTATCAGGCATTAAGGCTAACCATTTTCTAACACTATTATAACGAGAATTACTATAGCTTGATTTCCTTGCCCACTGGGGGGAAAAATATCTTACTTTGTAAGTTTCTTGTTTCTTGCCCTTTATTTAATTTCTCTTACTTTTCTTACTTTTCTTCTCCCCAGTGTCTTTTCTTTCTTTTCTTTTTTCTTTCTTTGGAGGAGGAGACACTTAAGACCAACAGGTGCAGTGTTGCTCAGTTCAATATCTTTGTCCATAAAGCAAAAGCAGTATGAAATGATCCCTTGCTTAAAACTAGCCAAGGTTAAGAGAGCCTGTAGATAGGTTGATATTCCTTTGTGAGGCAATGCATTTCTAAAGTGCCAAAAATAAGGGAATAGTCTTAGAATATAATATTCTGTGCACCACTGAAACTGGTGTTTTTATACATATTGATGGTATTCATTTTACTGCAAAATAAGTATTTATTCTTCAGTTTTATTTGTACTTCCCCCAGGCCCATTAGTATAGATTAAATTTTATATTAAATTGCTCAAATAATCAGCACAATATATGTAAATCAAGAGCTTTAGCTTCATTGGTACTATTTGTGTGGATATATGTGACCATATTCAACATAGTCATTTTTTTCTTTGCAAAAACAAGGTTTCTTTCCTTTTTAAAGCTGTAATCCTATTTCTAAAAGACGAATTGTTTACCAAACTACACACTTAACGAACTCAAAATTACAAAAGAAATGACTTTGTTCTTGCCACTGGGTTTGCCATTTAAAGAACCCAATAAAGAACTTCTGTTTTGGGGTGAATCACCTCGTGATGTGCTTCTGTATCTCCTTAAGGTCCTATCTTCATCTTCACTGGTTGGGAGGAGCAGGGGAGAAGATGGCTTACTCAAGCATTTTTCCCCAGAGAATTCCATAGCAATATTTTTCTAATGGGAGAGTCCTGTAGTTAAGTTGGGCAAATTAGTTATAATCTTTGTACCTGATTACCTAAAGACTGGAAGGTAATAGTGTGTGACAAGTTACATTTTCCATTACAGCCCAGGTATAGTCAATTCACAGAGTAGAAATATTCTGGTGGCAATGTCCCTTCAAGGGATTAGAGCTATCACTGAAATAAAACCTCATATAAACATCAAATATCATAAAGCCAAGATTTGATCTTTGATTTTTACAGAAGTTCCTCCACAAAACATCCTATCCTTCCTTCTACAGTACAGGCCCAAGTCTTGGCATGTTCAACCGACTAGGAAATCCAGTCCCAACCATATTTATCCAGTGTGATCCCTGAGAATAATTAGATAGGCCTACTAGGGAAGATCCTATCACAACTGCAATTTTCTTTTGCGCTACAGGTTACCAGGTGGCATTCGTATTAACAAAGGTTCAAACCACACCATCAAATGGTTCAAACCATATAACCTCTTGTCTTAGGAGTTAAGCTAGCTTCCTAGGCTTCCCTTGCAGTGGTTAACTCTACTGAGAAGCTTTCTATCAGCAATAATAGCTTCAAGGTAGGAAATAAAAAATGGAAAGTGTTTAAATTGTTAATGGGTTTCATGTTCTTGTCACTGTTGAGGGTTTGTTCCCTTTTATAAACTCATAGTTTTTGGTTGACATTGCTTTTATGCGAGCCATCAGCCAGTTGGTGATGGTGTTGCTGTGTTAGACCATTACTGCCGGATTGTATTTGCAGTAAAGAAGGAGAATGGAGGCTGTAAATCTGCAACTGGAGATTTAGGGCTGTGTTACTCTGCAGTTTAGGCCCATGTGCTGGGGAGTCCATTCTCCTCCAGCAGAATTATACCCTCCAAACATGCCTTCCCAGGCACTGATCGACGACGTTCATTCCCTGGGCTACCAGGGCACTTAATACGGCTAATTCAGTTAAAGAAGCCTGAGGGGTGAGGTGGATGAGCCTCTCTCCCTGCTGGAAGCCAGATGCCAGGCTGGTTAGTGATCCTGCTTTATCCCTTCCCCCATGCAAAGCTGTGAGTAGCTAATTACTGCAATCACAGGGAAAAATAAGAAGAAAATGCTTCTAATGTTGGGCTCTTTCCTCCTTTAAGCAGGAAACGCTGCTTTACCCAACCTCATTGATGCTTGTAGTACTAAGTCCATTATCAGGAATATTCAGGAAACACATTCTTGGGGAATTCAGGATGTGTCAGGGGCCTGGATATCTTGACATCACTTCACAAAGCTACCACCAGAGTCCCAAAAGCAGGAGAGTCCGTGCTTAGGGGACAGGTAACTGGAAAGTAGAAAAAAATTTCCCACCCTGACCCAGCTGGGTTGGTTTTGAATAGAAGCAGTTTAGAGGATAATACCTCTTACTGCTGGATTCAGAAATACTTTGGAAAGACATCAATATTAAACATATTTAGATTTGCTTTATTAATCGTGTATAATTTCTACTACTAAGATATTTTATAGTGAAAAGAATGTTAAAATATTTCCTTGGCTAGCAAAAGTTACAGGCAAGATTTTAGATGTGTTTTGTTTTGCTTTGTTCAGCCTTCCCCAGAGAGAAAGGGTGTTAAATATAGACTCATCCACATGATCCCTCTGAGGCGTGTGGGTCTGCTTTCTGTGTCAGCTGTGGCACAAATGTGCATGATTTACCCATACAACTATTGAACCAGCATTGGCCTATTAAGACTTCAGATGATCTGTTCATGAGCTGTCAACCCAAATTGAGCTTGAAGCCTGCTGTAAAAGATCTAATTTTCATAATTATCCAGAACCTTCACACCCTCCTTCCTTTTAGTACCACCCACCTCCACACACAGTACACGAAGGAGTAAACACATACATACAGACACAGAGGCACAGAGCAGCACTGTCCCTGGAGATTCATCAGGCCTCTTGCCCGAAAATGCACCGAGTTCATCCAGGGGTCAGGCCTGGCTTTGACTTCCTGTTTGAGGAGCCCCATGTGTGGTGTTCCAGCATTGCTAGAGGCTAGTGATGACTAAGTAACCTTTCACACTATAGCCTCCCACTAAGAAACAAGGTCCCTTATGATTCTAGACCTGGAGTGATTAGGGCACACAAATACCTTTTTAATATATAAGGTGGAATTAATGCCTGTAGAAATAGCACTTCACTGTCTCATGGCCTTGCATTTATATAAAGAGGAGAGAGCTGTTGTCTTTGAGGATGAAGAATTTTAAACGCCACCTGATTTAGTCTCAGAGTACACCAGGGACTCTGATCATTTAGCTGTTGCTTAAGGCTGCCTGTGAGCTTTACCTGACCCTGGTCTCCAAAGGAAATCATCATTTTGCACGTGAAGTTCAGCTGGTAATATCCCTCTAGGTAACCTGGCCTGAAATGTGGACCAGCAGGAACAGGCAGCACGTTCAGGCTTAACCCTTTGCAGCACTGGAGATAAAGAGTACACACTCCAAGAATTTGGTCATGCTGATGTTCCTCCAGTAATTCCACTGGAACTACACTGTACCATAAACCATCCAGTCTCTGGACATATATTGCCTATGTGTCAGGAGTGGACAGGCAGCACTTTACTAGGTTCTTCTACAACCTCAGGTTTTTGAGGCAGCTAAAGCTTAAACTCCTTGTCTTAACGTGGGACAACTGTATTTCTACACTGGTTGTCAGTTGTCTTTGCCCTCAGAGGGCATTTGCTGCAACTCAGGGTTCTACACTTAGAATAAAGGGAGCTATTTCCTGTCTTCACTGCTTTTTTGCCTTTTTTTTTAATCGTGAGTAGAGACAGTACATTACTCAAACCTTGGCTTTTCCCCCAAGTCTGTTGTTTACAGAGAGACATTTGGGTCCCTGGGGCTCACTCCCATAAAACCTTATTATCATATATTTCAAGACGTAAACTTCAGTTGTCAGCTCAGGAGCAGTTTTTAAAGCCCTGGCTGCTCTTGTTTTTCTTCTGCTTCCCTCTGGTTTATTTTTCTTTCAGCTTTTCCTGTTCTTCCCTCTTCCTCATCTCAAGCAATGCTCAGTTCCAAGCAAGCTGGCTCGCTTCTTATTCCACTAATTAGACAAGAAGTCCAGAGAGGCCATTATTAGATTCTGAGAATCTTTATCAGAGCCCATTATGGCCTTAAATACTGCACAAACATTTTACTAACTGAACCCATGAAAATTTCAGCTGATCCATCCTTGGTCTTTAGCATCTACTTTCTTTTGTACCTACAGAGTTATGTTTCTGATGATAGAATTCCTAACAGCTTATTTTTCTTTGTATTCATTTTCCCAGAGGCAGCAGTGAAGGTTTATTCTCTCTTTTTCTTTCTCTCTCTCTCATTCTAATTACTGGTCCTGGTGGTGAAGGGGGTTCTGAGAAGCCTGCTTTTTCTTGGTGGAATACATGTGAGTGTGTGTAAATGTCATATGTATTAATGTCACCAGTGAATGGAATTCATGGTTGCCTGTTTTTCTCTCATTTTCTTTACAGGGCTAGGGATTATTTGTATGGACCAATGGTCTCCCTTTTCTTTCAATGGAAGAATAATCCTGCATTATAATATAGTAACTGCAAAAGAAAGCTCTTTTTCTATTTCATTCTTTTCTTTCTTAATTCACTGTCTAGTGAGTTTCTGATTGACTCACAGACCAATTAAAGTAAAATTTAATGGAAGAATAGATTAACTCCCTGAGGTTTCCCTACCATCCATCACATTTTTATAGCAGGAGCTGTGAGGAAGCTCATAACTTCATGCTGTGAATGTGATAATAAAGAGGGCACGGAGAGGATTCCGATTTACAGCCGAGCTGATGTTCGCCAGGACAGAATTTACTGCCCAATCCCCTTCCCCTCTTTATTCAGGAGGAGGTCACTAGATCTGCCCTCAGCCCAGGTCTCAGATACTGAAGGGCAGATTGTCAGGTTGAGATTCTTTCCCTTTAATTGGGGTGGGTGAGGAGAGAATGTGAATTTCATTGTCCAGAGATGGATATTGTGTTAAAGTATATCCGTCCTTAGGAAGCTGTTGTCCCTCCAAATGTTCGTATTTTTAAAGGGTGTACTTGATTTGTTACTATTTACTCTCATAGAAATTCAGAAATATCAGGCATTTGTTTCTGAGTCACTGAGTCATTGTCTTTTATCTACAGGCTTTTCTGGGTAACTGAAAATATCTCTTTCTGTATCTTTATTGCCAACATTAATAATGTCTTCTTCTGAGCATCTTTCTTTTGAGGATCTCAAAGCACTTTGTGATCATTGTTTTAGTCTTTCTAATAGGTCCCCCAAAACCTTCCAAACAATTCACAGTTTATTAATGTTTCTCTGATTCATCTTAACAATGAAGTGTGACAGTGCTTATAGTATGACACACCCATGTCTGGGATTATTTTGTATACTTACTAAAATTTTTACTTCATGTAGCAATTTGGGGGGGTCTTGAATATTTAATAACTATATCAAATTTCATGAATATATTAGATATTCCTTTTTTTTTTTTCAGAAGCTTGGTAAGATAGAATCAGTATTTTAAAATCGTACTCATTTGACTGTCCTTGAAATCAAAACATGTCTGAACTGAACTTAGTGTGTCTCCCCTCACTGACCTGCTCTTCTTTTTGTATTAAAAAAAAATCTTAAACAGGACGGTCTATCCTTCAAAGTGTTGTAGGTTGGAAACTTGGGAATCTTCCTAGATCCTCTCTCTCCTGCACACCCTGTATCTCATTGGTCTCCAAGGCCTGCTGAGTCTACCACTTCAATGTCTCTGAAACCATCCCCTTCTCTCAATTCTCTTGCTTACTTCTCTAGTCTTACTGCAGGTTTCTCATCATTTCTTTGGACTATTGTGATCAACTTCTAGCCAGTCTCCAGATCTTCACTCTCATCATTCCCTCTCTAATCCAGCCTCAATGCTTATAAAAGAATAATCCCTCTAAATGCAAATTTTATAATTTTATTGCTAAAACTATTTAAATGACTGCCCATTGCTTACAAGACACATTTAAATCCTTACACAATCATTCATAAGGCAGCATAGCTTCATAGCTTAGATGTGATTCCCTAGATTTGAAGAGGTATCATGGTATTGCCGGTTTTTAATTTTGACAAGAATTTTTAAAAATTTATCACCTTCTGCTTTTGAACTGTGGTGTTGGAGAAGACTCTTGAGAGTCCCTTGGACTGTAAGGAGATCCAACCAGTCTATTCTGAAGGAGATCAGCCCTGGGATTTCTTTGGAAGAAATGATGCTAAAGCTGAAACTCCAGAACTTTGGCCACCTCATGCGAAGAGTTGACTCATTGGAAAAGACTCTGATGCTGGGAGGGATTGGGGGCAGGAGGAGAAGGGGACGACAGAGGATGAGATGGCTGGATGGCATCACCGACTCGATGGACGTGAGTCTGAGTGAACTCCGGGAGTTGGTGATGGACAGGGAGGCCTGGTGTGCTGCAATTTGTGGGGTCGCAAAGAGTCGGACATGACTGAGTGACTGATCTGATCTGATCTGATCACCTTCTTTCAACATAATTTCACAAAAGGAATATATTGATGTCAGAAAATAGGAAGAACACAAATCCAGAAAACTATTCTCTTTTATTGAATAGTTATGTAACTTTAGGACTTCCCGGGTGGCTCAGCTGGTAAAGAATGTGCCTGCAATGCGGAGACCTGGGTTCAGTCCCTAGGTTGGGAAGATCCCCTGGAGAAGGGAAAGGCTACCCACTCCAGTATTCTGGCCTGGAGAATTCCATGGACTGTATAGTCCGTGGGGTCACAAAGAGTCAAACACGACACTTTATGTAACTTTATGGGGAAAAAGAATCACTTTATAGTTATTTTTCTCATTTTACTATAGTCCTGAAAACTTATGATGTTCTCTTACTGTATTTGGGAATCTGGAGTTGCTGAGTCATAACAAGTATCTTTTTAATGTATAAGATAGAACTAATGTTGGTTAAGTAGATGGTCTTGGCCATCATAAAGAGCTGAATTTGAAGTCCACCTTCACAACTTCATAGTTGTATGATCATGGGCAAGTTGCTTATCCTCACTAAATTTAATTTCCTCCATCTATAAAACAGAGATAATAATAGTACCTACTTATTAGTGCTATTTTGACTATTTCATAATAAAATGCATATTTTGACCCACTGTCAGGCACATAGTAAGCACTTTGACAGTATGATATACTACTATGATGACCTCCTGGCCTCATCTCCTCTCACTTCCCTAAAAGCACCCTATGTTTCCTGTACACTGAAGTGTACACAAGTGGTCCCCTGGACCAAAATACACCTGCATATCTTGGAACATACTTTCCTCCTTGCCTAGAATCCTGCTCCCTCCACTTGTACATCTGGTGAATTCCTACTCTTCCTTCAAGATTCAACTTAAACCTCATAGTCTCAGCATCCCTACTTGTCCCTCTTCCTCCTCCATTGACAAACTGTCTTCCACAGTCTCATAGCATTTTATAGATTGCCAAGCTCATACCAAGTGTTTGTTAAATTTCTTTATTTAATCTCAATTAATGTGATTAAATAATCGCACTAGTGATTATTTAATTATATCAACCACTAAACACTACAGATAAACTTATATTAGAGGTTTTATCACTTTTTATTCATTAATTCAATTAATACTTAATTGTGAACCTTCTATGATGCATAAACTTCTGCATAAGGTATATTCCAATAACAGTAATGCAACATTCAAGATTTGGGAAGACTTAGTTACTCTCCTCTGTGATTTCTTGGAACCTGGTAGAAGCATTAATACAAATGATAATTTGTATTTTAGCTATTTGTTCCTATTCTATCTCCTTCCTCTCTAGACTGAGTTCCTCAAGGGCAGTTATCTTACTTATTTTTGTTTCTCCAGTACCTAGAACTTTGAAAGTGCTCAGGGTGTATTTATTGAACAAATGAAGGAATATCAAGAAGCATCCTCAGTGTTAAAGAACTTGATGAACTTTGTTAACTCTGTGGTTGATTGTGTTGTCCCTGACTTTGAAAGGACACCATCATCCCATGACAATGTAACTATTTTTTTTAAAGGCGAAACATCGTTTCTGGTGGGTCCACATGAATTTTATCCTTCAAACTGTGTCTACAGCTTCATCCAAGTCTGGGGTGGTTTCCCTCCTAAATCAATGGATCATCCTAAGCTATTTCTGGAAAGAAAAAAAAAATGAAGAAGAGGAAGGAAGTATGTTCCCTTGAGCTATTGTGAGAAAAACAGATCTTCTAGTATGTTCTGGTGTGTTTTACTTCTGGTCCAAGTACACTTGAGTCTTGCCTCTGGGTGATGTAATTTTGGGAATGGAATATCACTTTATACTTGCAAAGAGTGTGTTCTCAGTGCCGTGAGTTGGATCTGGAAGGTGAACACCAACATCCTTAGCCATCCTTAGTTTTGCTTCACTCCTAAAAGCTGTGCTTCATAGGCAATTAAACATCTCTCTGGCCCAAATTTAACAGACTGCACAGCAGCATCTTGGGTATTCTGCTGTTGTTACCGCCACACAGGATAAAAAGCCTGCATTCTCCATTTCAGAGTTTTGTTTAGTTGACCTTGTTCTTCAGTTTGCTACTAAATGACGTCTATGAGTGACACCGATGAACTCAGAAAGCTAACTTTTGAGACCGTCCGAACTTCATAGCTACCTGGCATGGTAGGACAGTCCACTACTTTTAGACGTTCAGCTGTCATGATTGCTTAATGCTCCTTGGTCACGCATTCTATGATGCTTCCTGAGTATATACATTTTTGTTCATTTCTCAGTTTCTTTGTAAATCTGTGCTTCCTCTCTAACTTCATCTACCTTTGCTGTTTGTTCTGCCTTTTATATATTTATATATCAACAATAACAGATATTCCCCACTTTTTAATCATTTTTCTATAAACTTTCCCTTTATTCCTAGAGAAATCCTATTCATCATTATAAACCCAGGTTAGTCTCTGTCTACTCTGTGAAATCTTCACACACACACATACAGAAAAAACTAAAATACTAAAATTTATTAAGTGCCTGCTAGGAAACTCATCAGGAACTATATTTGATACTTTTATAAATCTTACTTGCTTAGACCTCACAAAGCATTTCAAAGTAGGTGCTATCTCCATTCTTAAAACATAAAGTGAAAGTCGCTCAGTCGTGTCCAACTCTTTGTGACCCCACGGACTATATAGTCTCCAGTCCAGAATACTAGAGTGGGTAGCCTTTCCCTTCTCCAGGGGATCTTCCCAACCCAGGGATCAAACCCAGGTCTCCCACATTGCAGGCAGATTCTTTCCAGCTGAGCCACAAGGGAAGCCCAAGAACAGTGGAGTGGGTAGCCTATTCCTTCTCCAGGGGATCTTCCCAACCCAGAAATTGAACTGCGTCTCCTGCATTGCAGGCGGGTTCTTTACCAACTGAGCTATAAGGGAAGCCATAAAATCAGGATAAAAATAGTTAAAATGTTTTCCCTAAAGCTTTATGTCAAGCAGTTGACAGATCTAGAGTTTAAGTCAAGGTTCACATGGTTTCAAAACTGATACATGTTCTACCATATCATGCCATTCCTCATCCTTTTTATCTGTTGTGTATTAATGTATATATCTATAATTTTGCTTTTTATTCTCCGTGTTTATTGTGTTATTCATTTGACTGTCTTTCCTATCAGAAAAATAACTCATTGAAAGTTAAATTTATTTCTTATTTATCTTAGTACCCTTAATGCTCTCAGAACATTACCTAACACATAATAGACATTGAATTAAGGGCTTACTGGATTGAATTGGGTCTCATTACAATTGAGTTGAACTGACCAACAGATTTACCTTGAACCTTGAAATTTTGCATTTCTGATGATGTCTGGGGCTCAGGATGCCATTTCCCTTGTGCCAGGTGACATGTTGTCTTCTCAGTTGTCCATATGTAGCCACGTGTCTGTGCTAACTTCATCCTGAACAATTGCTCATCTTCCCAGGAAAGTAACTGGAGAACACAGTCATTAGTGTACTTAAGTTCCTGGAGAACTGTCTTCTATCTCATATATTTACTGTAGTCAGTGGAGTATATTTAGTCTTTTAGGAATAATTAAAATAGTCTGTGGCTCTAATTAAAGTAGTCTGGATATTTTTAAGACACCTATATATAAGAACAAGCTGAGTGCTGACATCAAGTTAATTGTGTTATTTTTAGTGGAGCTATCATTGAAGACAGCAGTATGGCACCCAGTGCCTTTTTAATCCTCGTGTCTGGATGTATAGTGTTAAATAACTAGCATCTTGAGCTCTTAAGAGGAAAGGCGTTAAAGCATAAATAAATAAAGCTGTTATGAAAACCCAGAAAATTATCTAAATGCACTTGTATAAGGAATCATGTAGTGATTAAACTGCTGGCTATGGAGACAAATACCCTTAACACCTTTCACAACTAAAACCAAATCACCAAATGACTTGGAAATTTTGTCCTATATGGTAGGGGAGCCAGAGAGAAAAGCTGTTGCACTTAAATTTTTTAGTATTATATTTGATCTGTTTAAATAACAAAACTGTTCTTATTTTTACTAGAAGTCAGAATCGTGCCTTTCTTTTATTGATTTTTTTATGTATTTATTTTTGGCTACACTGGGTCTTATTGCTGCACAGGGCTTTCTCTAGTTCTGACAAGTAGGAGGCTACTCATAATTGTGGTGTGTGGGCTTCTCATTGCAGCAGCTTCTCTTGTTGCAGAGCACAGGCTCTAGGTGCATGGGCTCGGTAGTTGCAGTGCCTGGGCTTAGGTGCTCTGTGGCATGTGGGATCTTCCCAGGGATCACACCCATGTCCCCTGCAATGGCAAGTGAACTGTTAACCACTGGACCACCAGAGAAGTCCCTCCCCTTCTTTCTAGTCCATTTCCCTAAACCTTGGCCAAACAGGGGAGATACAGTCCAGCAAAACCATGCATTCTAACAGTGTAGTTCTTCCACTTTTCTTTTAATGTGAAGAGTCACACCTGTTTCCTCTTAATATCCTCCTTCATCTTAATTCCAGATGAGTGCTGAATCTCATTGCAAAGTAGCTCCATCTAATTTTCTGTAGCTGAAATAGGGTTTCTTTTAAATGAGCTGCCCAGAACTGATGGCCTCCCCAGATTGTGATATCTACTGGCCGCAACTGTGACAGAGTTCCTAGTGGAGGTGGAGCATTTCTTCTATAACATTTACCCTGGAAACAAACCAAGCTTCTCTAATTTCTTACTGTTTCCCAAGATCAGGATGCAAAAATACATTTCTTAGAAATAATCAAAGCATAATGACTTATACAAAGATACAGTCACAGGTGGGGATATCCACTATGAAATATGGCTCTGGATCATCTGTGATCCTAAGAAAAGAAAGGTCGGAGAGCGAATTTATTTGGAAATAACAGAAACTTTTGGTTGGGTTTTGTAGGCTGAAGTTCTGGAGTTAATCATTATTCTGCCGAATCCTGAATGATGTTGCTTGTAGCTTTCCTACGCAGGCAGCATCCCCGTGGGAGTCCTACTAACGGTCTTTTGTCAGGCACTATCAGCAGTATTGAGCCAACCTGAGCACCCTATTATTAATCCTTTTCTCCTAGTGACATGACAGCGATCGATGTCTGAACAAGCTATTGAAACTGTAGCAATCAAGTGGACTCCAGTTAATCCAATGGGATACTTACTCAGAGCTATGGGAAGGGCAGGGAATTTTTTTCTAACTCTGCTCTACTCCTATATCCATACATTCTATGCTGCTATAATTTGGGTAAAAGCTGACATTTACCCAGGCCTGTAAATACACAGGGAACCCTTACTGATGACTCAAATACATTCATATCACATTTGCAGCCATCTGCTACTTCTGTTAATACATAAACTTATCATTGTTATGTATTTACATATGTGCCTATATAAATATAAACTGAGGACAATGAGATGTTTATATGGAAAGGTGATGTTTTTGAACTTACAGAAAGCCTGGTGACGTTTTTGAACTTACAGAAAGCTATCAGAAGTTACAAAGAATAGTAAGTACAACACAAGGTTATCAGATTTCCTGTCCTCTACTTCAAGTAGAAGGAAGTCTAAAATGGTGGTGTCCCAACCTAGCTGTGCATACAGATTCCTAGGTCCCGTTCCCACAGATTGTGATTCAGCTAATCTGAAGTGATGCTCAGGAATCTGCACTTTAAATTTCAAGGTGACTGACCTTAAATGGCAGTTTTCAAGCTGTATTCCAAGGTGCTCTGGGTCTTCCTAAGAGACTCCTAAGTGGTTTATAGGGTAGAGCAGGAGGGACAAGAGGGAAGAAGGGCAGGAAGGACAAACATGTCCTCGATTTTGCTAGCAAACACCTCACTTAAGCAACTTAGTTTCTTGACTCAGTTTCTCTGTCTGTAAAATCCATATCAGTAATATTTACCTTTATTTATTCTACATGGGTATTTTGAGAAGGATGAATAGAGAATATAGAGAGAATAAAGAATTACAGAGGATAAAGCCAACTCCCCAGTCAGCATAAGAATCTATGAACAGGAAGTCACAGTCTCCTGCAGTGAAGTGGGCCTTCTTATCTTAGAGTCACCATTGCTCCCCAGGGCTGGCTGGGGTTTAGGACAGCTCTCCAGAGTCTGAAGTATCTTTCTAATGCTGAGTCTAATCCTGCCTTCATTAGCTTCTGCTCACAGATCCTACTTCTCCCAATATTCCCTATTTCTATGGGATAGCCCTTGAAATATTTGGAGACAGTTATCAGATCTCAGGCTAAAATTCCTTGCCTTCTTAAACTATTCATTGGTTAACTCATTTTCTGAAATCCTGTCACCAACAATAAGCCCTGACTGTTTCTGAAATTAAGGTGTAAGTATCAGTACTCTTGCCTGGAAAATCCCATGGATGGAGGAGCCTGGTGGGCTGCAGTCCGTGGGGTCACTAGGAGTCGGACACGACTGAGCGACTTCACTTTAACTTTTCACTTCCATGCACTGGAGAAGGAAATGGCAACCCACTCCAGTGTTCTTGCCTGGAGAATCCCAGGGACGGGGGAGCCTGGTGGGCTGCCGTCTCTGGGGTCGCACAGAGTCGGACACGACTGAAGCGACTTAGCAGCAGCAGCAGTATTGGTCTGAAAGAACTAGAGTGCAAGATGCCTTTCAAACATGTTGCATGACAAACTCTTCTGGAGAAGGTTGTTTTTAAAATGTAAATGTCCAGTGACCTCAACCAGTGAAAGAGGGGTGAGGCTCTGGAAAGTGGATCTTTAAGGTGCCAGGTGATGCAAGTGCAGGTGGCCTGAGAACCGCCGGGCACACTAACTCAGGATGCTAAATGCTTTAAAGAGGCTGGGACGGAGACACTGCCTGCAGTCTCCTGACTGGCCTGAGACCTGTGCAAGCAACTTCAGTGCCAGAGTCTTCTTTCTTCATTATCTGTATCACATCTACCCTCTCCATCATCAGAATTACATGAGATAATATATGTGAGACAATAATTATCACAATGTCTTTTTATGCAAATGTGTTTTTATACAAGCTTCAGTCAAGTGAATATTTTTATGCCTCTATTTTATGCCATTTTGATGTATTTTGTCTAATAAAAGTTTAGGATCATGAAGTCATACCTGCTTATTCGTTCAGAGAACAAATTTAAGAAATAATTATTTCATTTGTGTAAATGTGTTGGTCTCGAGTTGTCAATCAGCAAGTTACTCTTTTGCTGGACATGATCGTCCCTGTCCCCATCCAGCAGTTCTGGAAGAATCTACCAAAAAAGACCTTCAAGTTGAACACAAAACAAAGCTTTGCTGAGGCCTCAGCCTGGCATGGACCTGGGGAGACATCCTGGAAGGCTCCCTCTGGTACAGATTGTTCTAAGAAATAGGTTTCAATAAGAAAATTGCTTGGTTTATTATTTTTAATTTAATGAACCTTGTTCCTGTAAAAATCACAGGGCAGATATTCCAGGAAATCATCATCTTTTTTTAGCCCTAGAGCAGACAGTTCAGTAGTGTCCATAGCTAGACAAGTTTGCCTGACCTGCATCCCAACCCAAAGAGGCATGGTTGAAAAATGAGAAGGATTTTTCAGTTCAAGATCTGAGCCTGCATGTTCTGCCCTTCCCACAGAGTCTGTCAGCAAGGAGGTGAATTTTAAAATGAAATTTTGTGACATGTGTACTCTCCACTAAAAATTGGACAGAGCCAAGACTCATTTCTCCAAGCTCCCTATCCAAGCACAAGATGAGGAATGGTCTGTGGTCATTAGCGCTTGGTTTGGAATAGCCCAGAGGTGAAAGAGTTTCTATTGGATTTCATTAATCTGAAGAATAGTGTTTAGGTTAAAATGTCTTCCTGGTGTTTTAATTGGGGAGCGTAACACTGGTGTTCAGCATCAGACAAAACACATACTCAAGATTAAGGCAGGAAAAAAAATGATGACGAGTTGAACCTATGTGTGAAAATCTGGAAATGTTTTATGACAACAAAAAAAGCTTTTGCCAACTGAGTTCATATTTTCAGACAACTAATGCTTATTATTCTCTTGCTTTATTTCCAAGTTTATGTAATAAAAACAAAAACTAAAATTTCATCTTAAAACTTCAAAACTTCCTAAGCTGAAAAGAGTATTCATACTTTCCACATGTTTATTGGGTGCCTACAACATACCAGGCACTATGCTAGGTTGAGGATAAAGAGCATGAGACTTAGGCTTTGCCCTTGGGGATGCATGGGCGAGAACACGACTCTGGTGGGTCACCAGGTGTGAAGGCAGTGCTAAGAAGTGACCAGTCATCCTCTTCAAGGAGCATCAGATGCTAGACCACGGTGTCTTCCCTTCCCTTTCCTTTCCTACCTTTTCCTTACCCTCCCTGCATGTAGGAGGCCCTCCGCCAAGAACTAAGAGTCTATTAGGAATCCTACTACACAGCCTCTCCTTCAGCTCAGATCTGTGGTGCCTAGTTCTTCCTTTGGTTTCCCATGATGCCTGAAACCTGGTCTTCAACCCCACCTGGTAAGCTTTAAAAGGCATGACAATGAGCTCTGACACTCCCTCGCTGTGTAACTTAGACATTACTTAACCTTTACGGAGAAGGCAATGGCACCCCACTCCAAGGCTCTTGCCTGGAAAATCCCATGGATGGAGGAGCCTGGTAGGCTGCAGTCCATGGGGTCGCTAAGACTCGGGCACTACTGAGCGACTTTGCTTTCATTTTTCACTTTCATGCATTGGAGAAGGAAATGGCAACCCACTCCAGTGTTTTTGCCTGGAGAATCCCAGGGACAGGGGAGCCTGGTGGGCTGCCGTCTCTGGGGTTGCACAGAGTCGGACACGACTGAAGCGACGTAGCAGCAGCAGTAGCAACCTTTCTGTGCCTCAGTTTTTTCACCTATAAAGAGGGAGAATTCCTACTTCATATGGTTGTTATAAAAACTGCATAGTTGATACATGTAAAGCACTTAAAATAACAGTTGACACATAAGTGGAATCTAATAAATGTTAGCCAGGCTATTTCTCCAGTTCTAGAAGAGTACCTGGTTCAAGGCTTAAATTTTTCCCACCTTTATCTTTAAGTTGGGTATAATTTGGGAATCTAACACAGTCCTACAGTAATATCTGAATGATGCTCTAAAAGCAGAAACCAACCTATAGAAGCATCTGTTACCAGCTTTGGCCAGATGTCAGAAAACATTTAGGGCTATTCAAGTGTCAGTGCTCTCTATGGGAGGTTTATTAACAACACAAATGTTCTATATCCTGTCCTTGAGCTAGACACAATGCACTAAAACTGTTTTAGAGGCAGACTTTTCCTTGGTGGATTAGAAAGATTTCTTTCTGTTCATTCTCCCTCTCCCTCCCATGCCCTCTCTGACACTCACACACAAATACACATATGCAAACACACATGCATACACACTCTATTTATATGATGGTGATTCCAGCAATTTTAACGATATTGAATCACATCAGTGTTTCTGTATACATAAGCCTACAGCTTAATTCTAGATATTAAATATGGATCATATCTCTGCTACTCATTAATGCTCAGGATACACATAGGAACATACTTTGAAATGCCTGATGGAATTTATAGCTTCAGTATTTATCTTTATTTAACCAATATTTATATAGTACTTGCATGTCAGACACAGTTCTAAGCACCTTTCCAATAATAATTCATTTTATCCTCATCACTATATAAGGTAGATATTATCATTACCCCTATCTTGCAGATGAGAAAACTGAAGTGTAGAGAGCAACTTGCTCAAGTCTTAGAGCTAGTAAATGGCAGAACCTGGATTCAAAGCAGGCCGTTTGGCTCCAGAGTCCATGTTCTTTACTGCCACTGTTTCAGTTCAGTTCAGTCGCTCAGTCGTGTCCAACTCCCTGCGACCCCATGAACCACAGCATGCCAGGCCTCCCTGTCCATCATCAACTCCCAGAGTCCACTCAAACCCATGTCCATTGAGTCGGTGATGCCAGACAACCATCTCATCCTCTGTCGTCCCCTTCTCCTCCTGCCCTCAATCTTTCCCAGCATCAGGGTCTTTTCAAATGAGTCAGTTCTTCGCATCGGGTGGCCAAAGTACTGGAGTTTCAGCTTCAACATTAGTCCTTTCAATGAACACCCAGGACTGATCTCCTTTAGGATGGACTGGTTGGATCTCCTTGCAGTCCAAGGGACTCTCAAGAGTCTTCTCCAACACCACAATTCAAAAGCATCAATTCTTTGGTACTCAGCTTTCTTTATAGCCCAACTCTCACATCCATACATGACCACTGGAAGAACCATAGCCTTGACTAGACGGACCTTTGTTGACAAAGTAATGTCTCTGCTTTTTAATATGCTGTCGAGGTTGGTCATAACTTTCCTTCCAAGGAGTAAGCGTCTTTTAATTTCATGGCTGCAGTCACCGTCTGCAGTGATTTTGGAGCCCAGAAAAATAACGTCAGCCATTGTTTCCACTGTTTCCCCATCTGTTAGCTGTGAAGTGATGGGACCGGATGCCATGATCTTAGTTTTCTGAATGTTGAGCTTTAAGCCAACTTTTTCACTCTCCTCTTTCACTTTCATCAAGAGGCTCTTTAGTTCTTCACTTTCTGCCATGGGTGGTATCATCTGCATATCTGAGGTTATTGATATTTCTCCTGGCAATCTTGATTCCAGTTTGTGCTTCCTCCAGCCCAGCGTTTCTCATGATGTACTCTGCATAGAAGTTATATAAGTTTACTGACTAGTAAACTTCACTTCTTCCATTCCTCACAATTAAAAAATAAAGATGTTCTGAGGCTATGTTATTGAGCCTAGTTTCTCTTGATATAAATTTCCAAAGTGCTAATACTTTACGCATTCTATAAAATTCTCAACACTATTAGTGGTGTTGATGATACATAAAATTTAAGTTTTAAGACATTTTTCAGTCCCTTTCTCTGGGTGACAAGAATCTCAAAGGAGGACCCAAGAATCTTAGACCTGAGAAGGAACCATGTACTTGTGAGGTACCCCCCGTGAGTTCTACAGATCAAAATGCAGATAGATCAAAAGACTTGCCCATCATTAATAGCAAAGCTGGTACTTGAACACAAGACAAGAATGAATATGAGCAGTTGAGGAAACAGACCTGGTGTAAATTGTCTTTAATTTCTTAAAAGTTAAGGCTCTTTTCATTATACCATGTTCCTTCTCCATCTATAGAAACTGAAGTAAGACTTGGAGGAGCACTCCAATCTTGGAAATGAGAGTAGGGAAAATCCCAGATCCAAGCTGTTAGTTAAGTAAGACGTGGAGAATTAGCCTGTGCCAGAATTCAAAGCAAGGTCAATGGCCACAGCTAGAGAGACAAGCCAAGGTCAGGCTAAGAGGAAGATTCATTGAAGGGTGAGGCATGAAAACTCAAGTCCAGACAAACAAAAGGTGGAGAGTTAGGAAGGAGTAATTGGAATTGCAATAACTTGACCATTTTTAAACTCCATATGCTTAAGAAGTTCTAAATTTGAGGGAGGATGCATTCTCCCCTAAATGGTATGTCCTTATTGAATGACAAGCATCAGATTAGCCATGCATATTATACAGAATTTTTCAGTGAGGTCAAAAACACCAGAACCAAGTTTAATGTGCACTTAAAAAAATAGATAAGATTATGGTTTACTACAGTTCATCTAAGAGATCTGTGCATGGTAAGCTTCTTAGTATCTTAATTTATCTGCCAGTGAAGACTGGAGGACTGAGCCGATTCAGCTGGGAACTGAACCTGTGGTTCCAGGAAGTCTAGATATTTCAAACCTCATACTTAGTCCATTAAGATATCCTCTCCAAGAACATAATGTAGTTAAAGTAGATTTAGATATCTTTAGTACAGAGAGTGGATTTTATTTCCACTTTGGGGATTTCTGATCCACAGTAGGGAGAAATATAGATGAAATTCACCTACAGTAGTGCCTATGGAATAATGCATGTATGTCAACATACGCTGTCACTTTTCTGATTTACCGTTAAGAAGAGAAAAACCATCTCGAGAGAAGAATTGATTACAAATGCATTTGCTAAATGGAGGCTTCTCTTATTTTTCCTAAAGATCCACAATTGCCTCTATCGATAAAATAGAATAAATTATACTTATTCTGAGAATCTGAAGAGAGACCACAGATTTCACACATCTGTCAGGTGGGTCAGTTTATTTGGGGGACAGTAGGGGAACATCCTGTACCATTACAGGCTGTCAGCCACAGAGAATGTTTACTAATAAGCCTAGCCATTAAGTTGGGTCAGTGATGGATGGTCTGTGTTCCCCTGCCCTGGCCTGGCATGTGCTGTGATACTCACTGACCAGCAGCAGCTGTTGTACTAGCTGCCTTGTTAAGGGTCTCGCCAAGTGACATCAGCTATACATCACCCAGGCTGATACCTTTGATTATTTGGACAGCTCCTGGCATGATGAATCGTTGGGATTGATCTGTCTTTTCTCGCACACCCTAGTCAGTGTTCTTTACCCATCTCTCTCAACTCTTCATTCTTAAGTTGAGGGCCCTTATTACTGCTCTTTCAGATTATGCACCTTCTGCCCACTCCAAAGTATAGGATCTGCTCATTTCAGTATTCATAATGAGAAACTTGGATGACACTGAAGAAAATAAGTGCATCATAGTTAGAACAGACAGGCTGGGGAATCAGTAGCCACTCTTTTGCAGGCAGAAAAACAAGGAGAAAAAGCTTTTTTCCATGGGCATCAGGGGCTCAGCAGCTTTCATTACTGAGGTCATGGACCTTCCACATATTCCATGTGGTACAAATTAAATTTGAATGCTGTGGGTAACCTGAACAATGCCTTCTATTTATAAGATCCCTCTCTTCCAAGGAGTACAAATCATTTTGCACACAGTATCTCACACATCGCCATATTTCTGTAAAAGAAATTTTATCATCGTGATTTCACCAAGAGAAAAAAATGAGCACAGATATGTATTCCCATATCTGTTTGATTAATAAATATATGACAAAATCAATAACGGGACCCAAAATCTCTGACTCCCTGCTATATTAAGAACTTTAACTCATTGATTTATAAAATGTTTATTGAGCACCTACTGTGTGTGGTCAAAAACTGAGAATACAGAGAGCCTCTGTGTGCAACCATTAACTCATTCAATCCCACCTAACTCTAAGTCAATATTAGTAAGGGAGAAGCACATGAAAATATACTATTTTACTTAGAGAATCTACATGCATGTATTAGAGATACAACTACTAGTAGACTTTACCATGACTCAGCCAGAGGCCATGGTAATCTGCCCTTCTCTATTCGTTTATAAATTCTTGTGTAGTAAAGACAGTGTTCCCTATCAGTTCAGTTACTCAGTCATGTCTGACTTTTTGCGACCCCATGAACTGTAGCATGCCAGGCTTCCCTATCCTTCACTATCTCCTGGAGTTTGCCTAAACTCATGTCCATTGAGATGGTGATGTCATCCAACCATCTCATCCTCTGTTGACCCCTTCCCTCTTGCCCTCAATCTTTCCCAGCATCAGGGTCTTTTCCAGTGAGTCAGCACTTTGAATCAGGTGGCCAAAGTATTGGAGTTTCAGTTTCAGCATCAGTCCTTCCAGTGAATATTCAAGTTGATTTCCTTTAGAATTGACTGGTTTGATCTCCTTGAAGTCCAAGGGACTCTCAAAAGTCTTCTCCAGCACCACAGTTTGAAAGCATCTCTTCCTGGAAGCGCTCAGCCTTCCACATCCATAAATGACTACTGGGAAAACCATAGCTTTGACTACGCAGACCTTTGTCAGCAAAGTGATGTCTCTGCTGTACTTTCTGCTTTCTAAATCTGTTGAAATTGAATAGATTTGAGTATGGCTATATTGGGACTTCCCTGGTTGTCCAGTGGTTGAGAATCTACCTTCCCATGCAGGGGACCCTGGTTCAATCCCTGGTTGGGGAACTAAGATCCCATGTGCCACAGGGCAACTAAGCCTGTGCACCACAACTAAGGAAGCCTATGCAATGAAGACCCAGCACAGCCAAATAAATAAATGAATAAATGGAAGTAAAACAATAAGACTTCTCAGAAAAATAACAGTGGTTTTCAAATGTGTTTAGTACAGCTGGCAAAACCTCATTAAATATGTTTGATTCCTATATATAAACAATTTTACTAACATAAAATAATGCCATATTATATTATGCAAAATAAACTTTCAACTAGGAATATAGCCAACTCCCCTCTCCTCTCAAAAGGGCCACTGAACTAAGCATGATGGGTGTGGTCTCCAAAAAATTCCCATTATATACTTGTTTACTAGTTCTTTTTGGCTCCCTATAGAAAAGTGGCAAAATAACTCGAGATTTAAGGGAAAATTATGGGAGAAAAATTTAATTTGATAGCATTTCTTATCCATTAACTACCTTTGGATAGGCCACATTATTCCAGAAAAAAGTCTAAGGCAAGAATTGAGAACTAATTTATTTATTAAGAATTATTATTCTGTTTGAAAAATGGAACAGCTCAGTCAGCAGCACAGTTGTAGAACAACTATGTTTGAATCATCTCCACTGCTAGAAAAACATTAGTTTGAGCATATTACTTTCTGACTGAAAACTTTCGATGACTCTGCATAACTAAAGGAAACCTAGATTACTGGAACTTTTTAGCGTGATCTTTGAAGTCTCATTGTTTTTGCAAGCTCATAGATTAAATGCTGAGCATTTCCTAGAACACAGGCACACATGCTCACCCAGCAGAAGCTCTCAGAGTCCAGCTCCAGGTAGCCTCCTCCACAGTCCATGAGCACCTCCGTCTCTGAACTCCAAATGTTTATCTTTTATCTTGACACTTAATCATGTATTTTCTTGCATTGTTACAATTTCAGATAATCAGCTTAGCTCTCTGTGGCAGCTCCCAGAGGCCATCTGCCCTTCTCAATCCCTAGCACAGTACTTGTACTCATAGAATATGCCAATGGAGTTTCGAGTGAATGAGAATAACTCAAAGCAAACCATCAACCATGGGTCACTCTAAGCTAATACAAACTGGTTACATTGGCTTATTTTTAAATAACCAATTGTTTTCAAACATATGTGATAGTTCTTCTAGACTTGATTTGTGAAATTTGCAGACGTGTCTGTTCTTGGACAGATTTAGTGGTTCTGTGGCCTGGCTTTTATAGATACAGACGCAATAGGATACTGGCCCCACACTTCAGTTTTCAGAAGCTCATAGGGCATGCCAGAGGACGGTACACCGTGCACCATGTAGTTGCAGCATATAATGTGGAAATTTAGTAGTAACTCAGGAAATGTCCAGAAGATAAGGTTATACATATAATTGATTGTATAATTTGGAGAACTGCCGTGTTGCTTATAATTAAGCACAAGTGCCTTGGTTATGCCAGCAAGCCATTCTAGGGCTGATGGAAATCAGAAATTGAAAGGACTTAAAATTTCCACATAGTTATTTCTCTTATGTAGGTCTTTATGCAGCATAAATCTGTTTCTGATTCTTCAGACTATAGTCGCTGTAACTCAGTTTCTATTTACCAAGCAGGAACTCCAACAGGTTTTAGAAGGCCACTAATCTCCACAGCTACACAGGAACTGAGTTAAAACCACTTTAACACTAAAGGGCTTGTTTTCAAATCATATACCTTTCAAGAGGACATTTTAAAAGCACTAAAAATATTTTTCTAGTGTGGTATATATGTATATACAATGGAATATTACTCAGCCATTAAAAAAACTAAATAATGCCATTTGAGCAACATGGATGGTCCTAGAGAATATTATACTTAGTGAAGCAAGTCAGACAAAGACAAATATTGTATGATATCCCTTATATGTGGAATCTAAAAATTCTACAAATGGACCTATATACAAAATAGAAACAGACTCATGGACATGGAAAACAAAGTTTTGGTTACCTAAGGGAAGAGGGAAGGAGGAAGAGACAAATTAGGAGTATGGGATTCATGGAAACAAATTACTATACTTAAAATAAATAAGCAACAGGATTTACTGTATAGCACACAGATTAATACTCAATATCTTATAATAAACTATGATGGAATATAATCTGAAAGAAAAAACTGAATCACTTGGCTGTACACCTGGAACTAACACAATGTTGTAAATCAGTCTTACTTCAATTAAAAATATATTGATCTATATACATCTTCATTTTAGCTAAGTATATTTTTCAGATACCAAAAAAAAGTCAGTTTAATTATATCTCTGAAATATGATATTTCTTAGCTGCAGAAAGAATGTAGGAGTATAGAAGAAGGTAGTGAATGGAAAGAAAACTTCTAGAAAACTCTTGATAATAGCTAAACCATTATTGATTTACATTAGCTTCAGAAACCCATTTTATCACATTTGCTAGGGAGTTTCCTCTAGACCTATCTCCTTTTACCCCAGCTTAGCTTCCTCAGAGCCCAGTGGTGACTCTCTTTGCTTCTCAAAGCCCATGGGTACCTGTAGCTACTTAATTCCTGAGCCAGTATTAAGATTTCATTTATTTTTATTTTTGTTTTTTTTTAAGATTTCATTTAGATTGACATTTCTGGCCTCATCAATGTTGCAGTTGGCCAGGTTTGTTGTAATAATAATTCTTTGTATTTACATACCATGTTTCATCTCAGAAATCACTACAGTTTAGAGATACTAACCATTTGGGCTTTCTCTCTTATCATCAGGAGGAGTTGGCTACAGAGATTATAAAGAGAGATTGATTTGGGGATGTTTCACTGTCACTGAGTAAATTTAGGGCTAGAGCCCCACCTAAACTTGAAATGCTTTCTAAGTATTATTAGCAGTGATACAGTGGAGCTAAGATTTTTGAACACTTGCTCTCACCAGGCATTATACTAGAATAGATTTTTAAACATTCCACCTTTCCACTATGAACTGAAGAATGTTGCTAAAAGACATCTCAGGGGCTCCTGTCCACCTGCCAGCTGTTTTTCTTTCTTTTAAATTTATTTATTTTTGGCTGTGCTGGGTCTTCGTTGCTGCGTGGGCTTTTCTCTAGTTGCCAAGAGTGGGGCTCTTCATTTCAATGCACAGGCTTCTCATTGTGGTAGCTTCTCCTGTTGTGGAGTACAGGCTTAGTTCCTCTGAGGCATGTAGGATCTTCCCAGACCAGGGATCGAACCTGTGTCCCCTGCATTGGCAGATACATTCTTAACCAATGGACCACCAGAGAAGCCCATGTTTTTCTTTCTTCAAAATGTCCAACACTTATGTTTCCACAGTCATTCAAATTCCTGGCTCAGAAATTCCTCCTAATGTTCAGCTGAAATTTTTCCTGTTTTAATTTTAAGTTATTTGAATGGCTGCATAAATGGAATAGCTGGTTAGCACCCTCCTTATAAGACCTCTGATATAACACACTATTCAGTAATCAAGTTCTGTATAGGTATAAGCCAAGTCACCACTTAGCTTTGTGAGTTCCAGGCTAAGAAACACAATTTTTTTAACCATGTAACATATAATTTCTTATATAATTCTATAGTAAATTTCATTCAAGGAGAAACTACCTTGGTCATTCTTCCCTTGTTTCCTAGTATTTCATAAGCTGACAAAGGCATTAATTAGTAACAAACTACACTGATAGTTTTTTGGTTAACTTTTATTGTATATTATGTATACAGAAAAATGCCCAAAATTGTAAGCATGGAACTCAATGATTTTTTTTTAAACAAAGTGAATATTTTCATGTAATCCCTACCCCAATTAAGTTTTAGAACGTAATCAGCACCCCAGAAGCTTCTCTGTGCCCTTTCCTAATATCATCTCCCCCAAGGTAACTACTGTCATGACCTCTATCACTAGGTTAATTTTGCCTGTATTTGAACTTCATGTGAATAGCTATACAATACACTCTTGATTATAGAGTGCTTTATTCAGCATTGTAGTTGTGAGAACCATCACTCTTTTTGCATGTAGCAGTAGTTCTTTGTTCTTACTGCTGTAAAGTAGTTTATTTATTCCTTTTATTTCATTCTATTGTAAGTAGACACTTGAGTTGCTTCTACTTTGGATATATTATGAATAATGCTGCTATGAATATTCTTTTTTCAGTGTTTTTGTTTTGGTTGTTTATTTTTATGTGTCTTTTTTCTTTTAAATCTAAATATTTTAAAAATTAATTGCATAAGAAAAGATTCATGATATAGTGTTAAATTTTAAAAAGCAAGTTACAAACTCTCTTCACAATATGAATTACTCCAAAATATTAATTTCTGTCAAAGTGGTAGGATTATACATCATTTTCTTATACATGATAAAAAGGTTAATTATTATTGCATATAGTTGTCTTGTTTTAAGCTGCTGTGAACATTCTTATAACTGTCTTTTGGTGCACACTATGTTGGCCTTTCTGTTGGGTTTATACCTACGAGAGGTCAGAGGATTCCATTTTCATATATTCTGCCAAGCAGTTTTTCTAATGGCTTGTACCAATTTATACTCCCACCAACAGTGTGTGAAAATTCTAGTCGCTCCCATCCTCACTGGCACTTGGTATTGTCATTTTTTCTTAATTTTAACAGTTCTTGTGGGTAGCTTGTAGTAGTTTGTTCACTTGAAATAAACCGGCTGCCCAGATGGATTAGGTCTCTGAGAACATCCTTTTTTCCTGCTGCTGTTGTGCATTTGCCAAAGGATCACAGGAACAAAGTGGTAGCCAGTAGCCCTCATTTGCATGACTTTGAACTGTTATCTCTGGCGGCTAGAGATTCTAGCCAGAGCAGACTGGGAGACACCACGTGCAGCCATGATAACCTTTTCTTGTTCATTAAGGACCCACTTAGCTCTCCCTAGGGCTGCAACAGACAGCCTGGAAAAGCAGGTCATGACTTCGAGACTATATAATGCCAATCTCATCGATAATAATTCAAACAGAAAAAATAGAATTTAAATTTAAATAACTAACCCACAGAAGTATGAAAGTTAGGTTGAGGATAGCTGTATTCATGTTTTGCAGAGTGGGTATGATCCCACTCTCCATAATATATATTCAGATAAAGTTTCATATTGGATGCTGAAATCTAGAGAAGGGTTTTGAAATCTTGAAGTGTTTTGAAAATAATAACCAGTAAACAGTCATATTAGAAGCAGTTAGGCAGAATTGGTAAGGTACTTAAGGTTGGACACAAGAATTTCAAAACTGTGAATGATAATTCCTCTCCTTTTTTCAGCAAGAAATTCAAGTTCAGTGACCAGTGTTTTGCCAGTGAGAAGTAAATAACACCAAACTTTAAAATCAAATGTCAAATTCCACATGCTTTCTACCTTGGATTTGTTTAGTTTCTTAACAATGGAACAAAATTTTCAATAAGTACAGAAGTGCAAATATTGTCCAAATAACCTTGTTAATATTGAGGGAGCTCTTATCTACTGGAAATCTGTATGTTTTGCCCAAAAATTAGAAACAAAGAACCCTTTGCTAATGATTCTGAAAACTCAGAAATTAAACATAGCTGTAAGATACATAGATTCAGGAAATTGGATTATTATATCTTTTACAAAAGGTTAACTTTCTCTTTCTCAATCTTTCTCCAAATTCCCACCATAAAATATGTGTGCATATGTGTTTTTCTTTGTGTTCTGATTTCACATGGCTACCCCTGTGAGGGTTTTTTAAATCTGCAACCCTCAAAATACTGGATTATTATGGAAACAAAGTACAGTATTTCAAGCATCATGCCACAATAAAAATAACAGGATAATGATTTTCTTTCTCAGTTCAGATATCACAGGCCCAAGTATTGATTGCCTGTTTCTTTTGCCTCCTATCCTCTGATGAAACTACACTTTTGACACAGAGTCACAATAAAATGTGCCCTTTCCAGAATGAGATCTCTGTAAATGTCATTCACACAGTCATTGTTTTCTAATTCTGTATGTTTTCATCAGAGTAGCACAGAAGCCCTTCACTAAGTAGAGAGAAAGCAAGCAATGTTTAGACTTAGAATTCACTGGAACAAACAAGTTCCATTATTTTACTAAGGACAAGTAGTATTCTAAAAATAGGCCTCCCTTTCATAGTGACTATGAAATTGCTATTATTAGAACTGAGTGATGAGGACGTAGATAACAGGGGGTTTCATGAAATGTTGTTGGGTATATTGATGTTGGGTTTGGCAGGCAAAGAGAGGTCATAAAATCAGTGTGAATGTTAGTGTTTATGGATGAGAAGGGTTGCTTGGTTGCATGAGCTGAAGTCAGGCTGGAGACCCAGAGGTAATGGCTGGTTTTCCGCCCAAGTCTTCCTCCTGACCTGTGACACTCTTGCTATCAGCTCCAGGTCTCTGATCTCTGCTGCCAGCAAATGATTTGTGATTTTGTTTAAGGATAACTATTGATGGTGGCCTCACTGGAGGCCACCGAACTCATTTCACTTGTGCCCTGCACCAAATTTGATCCCAAAGGTGGAGAGTTTGTATATTAACACAAGGTGACACTTATTACCTTTCTCCTGTTCGGTGAAGTCAGTTTATCTAAAAATATCTCATACAAAAGATCTACAAAAAGCAAGTCATACACAAAGTAGTCATTAAATGTGACAAATGTAATCAGTGCACCTATGACTTCTCAAGATGCTCCCTTGCTGTGACCCTCCGCTTCACATAATGTAGCCTTTTTATTTATTTCCAATAGCTTTCCAATCAGTCAGCACTGGAGTCCTTTTTCTAACCTCAGATCATGGTCTAATAATCAGGTTTGGTGCTTTTATTGGCCTCCAAGGTAGTTTGAGCTGTTAAAATCTTTTTTTAACAAGTTTTTCTTTGATAAGAGATGTTTCAATGAGCTCTGCATCTCTCTTACCTTTGCCTAACCTTTTCTAGACAGACACACAAAATCATGGGTGCACAGGCCCTAGCAATATCATCTAACCTCAGCATTGAAACTCATTTGGGCACAGCATAACCTAAAATTTCTAAAAATTACTAGTCATATTAGGTCAGAAGAGAGAGTATGAAGTCTATACCAATAACTGCAGCTATTGCAGTTTGTGAAAAATTTAAATGGCTGGTATTATGAGGATAGCATTCTTCCCACTGAGAGTTGGTTTAGTTATCTTTTGGAGGTGGAATACAAGGGAGAAAATCAATATTTTATTTGTGTGCTCCATTTTGTTTATACATGTCTCAGTCCCTACCTTTCTGATCCAATTTATACCCCAGAGAGATGAAGCTGGGCAATTGCAATTTTTATCTAGCACTACTACAGCCGATTCTTTCTTGAGAGAGTTTTACTGGAGGTCTGTCCAGAACTGCTTCTTTTGCTTATCTTTGTATCAACCTGTCTGGGAGGCAAAGTAACCTGAAAGATCACTGAAAAGGCAGGTCTCACTCTCCTTTCCAAGCTTCTTGCTTGTTTTCTGTTGACTGTACCTAGAAAAGAAGGTAACCAATTTAGGGGGTGTGTCAGAAAATGGTTTGGGATAGACTGTGAAGAAAAAGATGAAATCAGTGTAAAGTCAGTGCCACATACCTCTCTTAAACTTGACAGAAATATTTAAATTCTAGAGTTCAGGTAAAGAAAGAAAATGTGTGATAAGAGATAGGTTACCTGACATATTTTAAGAAACCACTCTCATCACATGAATGCTGGAAATGCGATTTCTGCTCACTTTTTAGAAGAACTTTCAAGATTTAAAATTCTCAGAAAGTTGTAACTTTCACAAATGTAATATTTGCCAATGTGTCAACTAAAGTAAATGTATTTTAGAGAATGTTTGTCAAAAGAAAGCTCAAAGTTTCTCTATCTTAAGAATATTCACTGTATTGGGTACTTTGTATAAAGTCCACATAGAGTACATAGTTCTTGCAGCTTATCAGAAATATGTCAGGTGTAATTTCTATTTTATAAGCAAAGAAGATAAGTAGTGACTTTGCTTTTATCACACTATATATCAACGGGACATTGTCAAGATAGAACCTAAGTTATAAGCTCTCTATTTAGGAATTTTGACCATAACGGTGTATTACTCTCTATAACTCAAACAAAATCAAGTTGTTGCTGGCACCATTTTCTTCAGAGTGCCAAAGATGGGAACCAATTCTTTCCTGAGAAATGTCAAGAGTTACCCAACCATTCAGAGGTTACCAGAATTCATACTGCCCACAAAAACACATGCCTGACACGTTGCTAAGGACCCCTCTGCAGGTTTCCTCTCTGTGGCAGTGATGTGAACCCAGCAGCTAAAATATGGCCATTTTGGCCAGAAGGGCATCCTTAGCCTTTATGGCATCCCTCAGATAAAGCATAGACCAGAGCTGGAATGGACAAAGCAGTATTCTGCAAGCTGATGACTCAAATGCAAAGAAACAGACCTGGGAATGGAGGGCTACGTGGGGAGATGGTAGTAAAGCTCAGGGCTGGGGAGGGGAGGTGGGGTCTCCTGAGGCCTGAGCTTGCCCTGCTGGTCATCTCGCACACAGAAGGACAGTCTCAGAATCAGGGAAAGCTGGAGGCGCTGGGGCCATCTAATCTAAACCCTGATCTCATACTGCTTCCCTGTGGAGAACTCTCAGAACTGCAGCTTCCCTCTGAGGGACCCAGTCAGTCACACCCACCCAGTGTGGTCTCTGCGCGGGCTTGGTATCATCTGAGAGCAATAAAAAAAAAAAAAAAAAAGACCAAAAGATGCTGCTGTTAAGAACCTGAGCAAAAAGAATAGAATGGGAAAGCACAAGAGAATGGTCATGTCCTGAACCCAGAGGTATATACACATACAGGTTGATCTGACAGGCCTGCATACTCACCCTTTCCCTTTTACATACTTTAAAAGCCCAAAGCCTCTGGCTACCCAATGGTATTCTTTTGGCTCTGCTTTCACAGACCCATATCTGATTTGTTCCCTTGGATAATCCAGATAAGTTCGTAAAATTGTCTACTCTTCCTCTGAATTTTTTTTTCACAAGCACTAAGTCACAGTGCTCTGACCAACATAGAGGTTCCCACATTCACCTTTTTACAATTGCCATCACAGCTTGCTGCCTCTCCTCAGCACCCACCCAAAGGTGTTTTGGCAGAAGACACAAGCATGAACTTACCCCAGCTACCCTATTTGTAAGGCAATAAAGGGAGAAGGAAATGGCAACCTACTCCAGTATTCTTGCCTGGAGAATCCTGTGGACAGTGGAGGCTGGAGGGCTGCTATCCATAGGGTCACACAGAGTCGGACACGACTGAAGCGACTTAGCATGCATGCATGCATTGGAGAAGGAAATGGCAGCCCACTCTAATATTCTTGCCTGGAGGATCCCAGGGACAGAGGAGCCGGTGGGCTGCCATCTGTGGGGTCGCACAGAGTTGGACACGACTGAAGCGACTTAGCAGCAGCAGCAGCAGGGGCAATAAAACACCTTTTCAGTATATAGTTAACTACTTCATTATGGTATAAAAACAATATTGTATGGACATTACAGTTAGTGAGGAGGTTTCATTTCCCATTTCTTTACATATTAGGAATGGGGAAAAGCTCAGACTTAATTAGTAAAACAGAAGCTAATGGAAAGCTGTAATGATTAAATTTTGATACTTTTTTAGGGGAGCTGAAGAAAAAGGCAATAAAAGCTTGGGGCTTGTTGGTGATATTTTCCAGGGACTATCTGAATCAGAGTGTAGAAAGGAAGTTGACAATGTAATTCACATTCCACAAAGAACCTGTGACCCTTTCTCTTCCTCTCCTCTCCACCCCTGTCAAAGGCTCCACAGTGAAAGCTGTGAGTTGAAGAGGACAAGCCATCAGCAGAGGGTAACTTATGATGAGAAATGAAAATATTTGGATTAGCTATAATACCAAGCCAGTGATATTTACAAATTATTAAACTGCCATCCTCACATCAAACGCTTTTTCTTTTATGAAATACTAAGCTGTACTTTCAGTTTGTTTCAAACTGTCAGGTCCATTATTTGATGTTCCTCTTTGTTTGTTTATCTTAATTAAGATGTTGAATCAATCATTTTTACTTTCTCTGCCCAAGAGCAGCAGCCGGCTCAGAGTGAGGATGAGGGCCGGCCACCCTTGAGCACTGTGCAGGTGCTGAGTCTCGTTTGTTCACAGAGGGATCAAAAACACATTTGTTCTCCCTGATGTGTGGACAGAGTGACAGATTTTTGATAAGGAGGGGGTGGGGGAAGTCTTCCAGTGGTGAGAAATGACATTTCTATCTAGAACAAGTAGAAGCGGTTGTGAATTTTATTCCTGTTTTGGACATGATTTTCCTCCACAACATCACAACAACTCACCACTGACTTGGAAACACTGAGGTGGGGTTGGAAATAGGAGACCACGTGTGATCTGAATGTCCTGGATCAAGCAGGAAGCAGGAAACAAGAGCTCTGGACCCTAGCCTAGGAACATGACAATTGTTCTTGCCTCTCTAGCTTTCTTTTTCCATCCTCAGTGTCGCAGCTCAGTCTCCATGCTTGTGGGTCACAATGTCCTGGAAGTAGGAGGGACCTTTTCATAAACCAAACTACTTTGTATTCCTCCTGGTATAGAGATATTTCCAGTGCAGCATTTTGTGGGGTTTTTCCACAGCACAGCTTATCTCTGCTAGGACACCAACTCTTTCTTACTCAGTCCCCCTTTTGAGAAGTACACATCCTTTCAAAACAGCTAACCAGAGAGAGAGAAGCAACCAAGTAGACGTGGGACAGAATTTTACTCTGGATACCTGTCTGCCTATCTTGGGATAAAACGTGTGACCTTGGTCTCATTAGCACCATGCCCTATCTAACTGAGCTAACTGGCTATACAATTCAATCAGCCAGACGAGTGAGAAACACAGAGAAAGGAAACAAGTCTATCAGATGATATAGGGAGATCTGATGGGAAAACAAAGCAGCACTTTACTTTTAAACCATCCTAGAAGTAATGTAAACACAGTTACAGAGTTAAACAGATTTCTTGTATTTTAGACTGCATGCTTCTAGACCAGTATAGTTCTGCTTTGTATTCTCAGATCTGTCACAGACTGGGAGGTACTGACATACCTGGAACCCTAGAGTCAGGGGAAAGTACGTCTTTTCATTGATCAGAATCTTTTAAAGCTCATCTCAGCAGAATTTGTATGTGAAATAAGTATTTCTCCTACTTATTGATAGCTAGTGTGGAAATCCATGACCAGGTATGCTGTTCTGCTCCTGACAGATTACAGAAGTTGACTCCAGGGACTTGGGAAGAAAGACTGAATTCAGATCTTTCATTAGGCAAGAGGTGGACTTTTTGGATCGCATAACTCCAAGAGGAATCGTAAGCTTTCAGAAGACAAACCAAGCACTTCATTTATTTGAGGCCTCTGTTATGATGCCTGGGCCACAGATAACTACTTTCAACAAATTCTCACTCTTCATTAGTGGAAAACAGTTTCCTCTAATCACCACGAATTACTCAACACCTGGCATTAAGCAGTCTTTGCTTACCACACTCATTTGCTCTCTTTCCGGTGGGATAGTCTAGGTTCATAAGGTGACCGCCTGTACTTGTTTCGCTGCATGCACAGTTCCTGGTGTGGCTTAGCCATCTCCCCTTCTCTGTCTTTCTAGATGGGCTCATAGCTGCCCTGAACAGCTCCCTGCCTCCTTAACTCCCTAACAACTAGACTCACCCGTGGGCTCAAGTTCTGGCCAGCGGAATGTGAAAAGAATGAGTTAATTTTAGGGATACACACAGGTGAGGGAGGGTGATGCTGTAGCCCTTGCCCCTTTTTCCCTTCCTGCTGGCTGGAGCTGGAGCCAACTCAGACCACGTGGAAGAAATCATTTGCTAAAGGTGGTGGAGACAAGACAGAGGAGACGAGCACATGAAATGCCCTCCAGTTGCCTGGCTGCCTCCCTCCTGCATAGTTTATTCCTGAGAGATTATCTTCTTTCTTGTTAGGCCTCTATTTGGGGGTGAGGGGGGTGATTTCTGTCACATTGACGGAACTAGTCCTAACAGACTTACCTGGTAAGTACTCTCTTTGAAGGCTAATCAAGGATAAGTATGGCAAGACTCAGAGAGAGGACTATAAAGAATGGGATGGGAAGAGATACTACAGTAATGAAAAGACTTCAAGAGGCTTCTTCAGCCTTTTGAAAGGATGAAATAAACCTGAGTTATATGAGCATAAACAATCATTGCCCTGGTATTTCTTAAATGGTGTTATGCAGAAGTCCTAATTTTCATAGACTAGTGTTTTATCAAGTCTTGGTAATAATAATACTCCCAGGTAGTTTGTCAAAATTGTGATATAGATAAGTCATCTCGGTTCTTTTCTGTGTTTATGGAACCTCCCTTGCCTCTCACCACTTGTTCTGGTACTCAGTGTTCAGGCCCCCAACCTGGGGTCCCACCTCACCAAGACCCACCAGCAAGCCATCAGGTTGACAGATTCACTCCAAGGTTGCGGTTTTCAACTCTGGAAGAACATCTGAAAATCCATAGAGCTTTGTAAAAATAAACATGCCTCAGCCATACTCCCACATGATCCTGATTCCACAAATGTAGGGTACTGTCCGAGTATCTCCATTTTTGAAAGACTGACAGGTGATTGTGATTGTGATGTGCAACGGAGTTAAGAACCACTGCTCTGAGGTACTAATGACTGATAATAGCTCAATGCAGCATCGTCAGCCACACACAGCCCATGGATAAGAGTCAGCGCTGGACATGCTTCTATCAGTTATCTCTGCTTGGTGGCCTGATGCATGGTTGCAAGTGGCCGTGCTTTGTCCCTGGGAGAGCCAGCTCTCTGGGCCTCCCTCTCTCAGTATCCTTGATGCACTTGTTTGTTATCATACTGTGGATGGGAATGCCTCTCCCAGAGGCATTTGGATTTCAGTAGAGAATAATGCTTTCAACTAAGGGAATGGACTTCTAATGGTAGTATTTCAGGAATTAAGGGAGTCAGTTGAGAAGATATTTTGGAAGAGGGACCCTTTTCCAGTTTCCTTAAACATACACTAGTTAAGCAGCATTGATTCTATTTGGTGCTACTTTTTAAAAAAAAAATCACTGGGACTATTTCAAGAGATTAGACTTCTGAGGGTTTTCCCTGGTGCCTCAGCTGGTAAAGAATCCACCTGCAGTGTGGGAGACCTGGGTTCGATCCCTGGGTTGGGAAGATCCCCTGGAGAAGGGAAAAGCTACCCACTCCAGTATTCTGGCCTGGAGAATTCCATGGACTCTATAGTCCATGCGATTGCAAAGAGTCAGACACAACTGAGCATCTTTCACTTTCAGACTTCTGGGAGGCAAAAGAGTCTTTTTTCTTCATTTTCCCTTGTGTGCTATTTGGGATCCCTCTCGGCCCTCACGCTTTCTTTTTCCCCCCAGAGAAGCAGTGTCATTCATCCCTAATTCAGCCATGGTTCGATGACAAGAGAGCTTGTGTTAAAAGAGCACATTACACCATTCTGAATATCCTTTCATGACTGGAATATGATCTTAGAACACAGAGCAGAGGCTCTTTTAGAGATCAGTCTGCTATTATAGCACAGAAACAGGCAGGCTAATAAATATATTCATATATCTAGCTATCTCTTAGAAACATGATGTAATTATGGATTGTACAGTGTCTTAAGTAATCCTTAATATTTCCCTGGCTCTTCTTCTCAGCTGTTTAAGCTGTTTCATTTTACTTTTATTCCTTCATTACAGAGTCTATAAATACCTACCTCATAGGACTGTTATAAAAATTGAACTAAATAAAAGGTTTGAACATGCTCTAAAATTTCTGAAGCTCTATACAGATATATAGTCATGTTTCTATAATAAGGACTATATATTCTTTGTGTGCCAGTACTTCAGATCTTTGATAGAGAAAAGAGATGCCAAGAGATTAATGGTACGGATTATCATGAGGACTCCTTATGACTTAGGACTTCCTGCTTTGTCCACTTACTAACTGAGAGACTTGAATGAATCACTTGAATTTCTCCATCAAGAGAAAAATGATAATTTTTCTTATTACAGATGATTATGCCTATTATATTATGGGCTTCCCTGGTGGCTCAGAGTACAGAGTCTGCCTGCCATGCGGGAGACCTGGATTTGATCCCTGGGTCAGGAAGATCCCTGGAGAAGGAAATGGCAACCCACTCCAGTATTCTCGCCTGGAAAATTCCATGGACAAAGAAGCCTGGTGGCTAGAGTACATGGGGTCACAAAGAGTTGGACACGACTGAGTGACTAACACACATGCCTATTATAGAGATAGTAGTGAGGATTAATGGAGAAGGCAATGGCACCCCACTTCAGTACTCTTGCCTGGAAAATCCCATGGACAGAGGACCTGGTAGGCCGCAGTCCATGGGGTCACTAGGAGTCGGACACAACTGAGCAACTTCACTTTCCCTTTTCACTTTCATGCATTGGAGAAGGAAATGGCAACCCACTCCAGTGTTCTTGCCTGGAGAATTCCAGGGATGGGGGAGCCTGGTGGGCTGCCGTCTATGGGGTCGCACAGAGTCGGACACGACTGAAGCAACTTAGCAGCAGCAGCAGTGAGGATTAATGAATCAAAGTGTGTTGGGAGATTTAACAGTCCATAGATTTTAAAATTTTGCAGAAAGAATCTTGGAAGGGAGTTTTAGATACAGCCCAAGATCACAGTGATGAGCGAGCACTGGAAACTTGGCCCTGGGGCAGTTGATCCTCTATTCTAATTATAATTAGTACACTTCCTGTGCTAACTAGGACAAAGCGAAGAGGTTTTCTTTTTCCTCATTACAAAAATGCATTGAATTGTCTGCAGAGATTTTTTTAACCATCACTGATTTATTACCCTGGAAACAAGGATTTATAATGAGGGTATCACACCTTTGTTGGTGCGAACTGTTCTCTGGGAATAGACAGAGATCATTGAAATATAAGCAGGACCAGTAGGCTAAGGGCAACCTCCACTAATTGTTTATTTTCTTTCCAAAGTGGCAAGAAGTTGTTGGAGTTTCATACTTCATTTTGTATACAAATTGAGGTCCTGGGGGAGAGTATCCTTCATGTGAACAGCTCTCCCAGTTACAGGAGAAAACTGAGTAACGGTAAAACCCTCAGGGACATCATTTAATATTTCCAGCATTTCACATGAGCTTCTGACACTCGAGTCTTCAAGGGGAAAGCTGATTTATACCTTCAGTCATTGGACAATGTAAAGGTGAGGTCAGACATAGGCATCCTTCATCCCTTTTTCCGTTGCTCACAGGTCCCTTGGGCAAGGTGGAATCAAAGCATTTCAAATGGTAGAGGTCACAGGAGTGACACTGTAAGAGGTAAGAGAGCACAGCCTCCTTCCTCTACCAGAGGGTCTGAAGCCCATATATCTTCATATTGCCATTGTTTCCACTTGAAAAATTACATGCAGTTGGTTTTACTTTTCCTTCCCTTCCTAGTCTTAAAACATGATTTCCACTCCCAATCTAATGTGTAATTTATGTCAAGAATAATGATTATGGGTTTCTGATTATTTTTAAAAAACGAAACCTTTAACATAAATGCAGACAACAGGTGTCTTGTTTTACGGCCTTGTACCTTTCTAATCCTATAAATTAAAATCATGTCTGTGCTCTCTGTGCCTTTGCCCTGATCTGAAGTTGTCTTTCTAGGACGTCCTGGGAATTGTTTGCTCTCAGGTGCAATACCTACCACGTGGTAGGTTCCAAATATATTTTTTCTGATTTAATTTTATCTGCAGCTACTTTATACAATTTTGGTCATGCCTAGTGGTATAAAACTATTCTGTAAAGTGCAATGCAAGTTTATACTCAGGGATTCAGACCCCCAGATTTAATTAAGGGATCACATATCCTTTGTTACTTGTGAAATAAAACTGATTTCCCGTAGAAAGAGACCTCCTGTTTTTGTGGGTCCCCTTGCAATGTAGGAAGGACTTAAGCAGAATTAAACCTATGCTACAAAGTACAATATTAGAATTTCAAATGAATCTTAAATTGTACAAAGATTACAGATTATTAAAATATTCTTAAAATGGTACCTAATTCAATGGTACCTATGGCTTTGTGTAAGTGGTTTTTAGAAAAAATTGTTTCTCTTTATTCCACACCAATTTCTTCTTTCTTTTCTCGATTCCTGTGTCATAAACCCTTCATACCAAGTTTAAGAATATTTGTATATTTAGCAAAATTCAGAATGGATATCATCATTATGTAAATATGGAATCTTGTGGCTTTGTTGTAAAATAGTCGTAAAGCTGTTTTTTCTATTTTCTAATTATTTTTTATTTCCACCAAAATAATAGACATATGGTTTTAAAAATCAAATAATACTATATTCATCCCTTTCTAATTCCTGAGTACTGCTCTCCAGAAGCAACCCCTACAAATCTTTCATCAATTCTGCTGTGTACATTTAGAAATTCATGAAATAATTATTTCTAAATAATATTATTTCTAAATAATTTTAAATAATAAATTTCTAAATAGTATTATTATACAGTTTTTTTTCTTTTTCAATTTCCAATATTAACTGTTGATTTTTATATTCTGGCAGAGGAGGATTTAACACTCTTCTCTAATCCCAGTCTTCACTTCTCCTCCCTTCATCTTCCCAATATGATTATACTATAATATTTAGTTTCTTCAGTTTTAGGCTTTACATGTTTTAACTATGTAAATTTTATTTACTGCCAACCCTTATAAACTTCTATAATTAAATTTTATTTCTTGTTTTTTCCAGAGTAGGAAAATGCCTTGGCTTTTTTCATTTTATTAGTTTTCTAAGTCACCATCCCTAATTCTTCCTGAACTTTGTAGCAGAATTGGAAGTGTTCACCCATATCAGATGATTCAGCAGGTCCATTTCGTTCTTAGAGCAGCTCTTCCGAAGACCTCTGTCCTCCTCCCCACTGCGGGCTGCCTACCTTGGAACTTCCCTTTGTCTCTTTCCTTGGTCAGAGCCCCACCGGATCCATCACCTTCTTTCTTGAGGGACCCTCTCACTGTGGTGGGGCACGTGTCCTGGTGGCAGCCTAGAAAGGATGCCCAGGATGTAAATTTCTTGAGAATGTGCATGTCTGAGAACCTCTTTAGTCTACCTTTACACTTGATTGGTGGTTTAGGTGTTAAAACGCTGATGGAAATTATTTTCCCTTAGAATATGTAAAGTTTTGCTTCATTTTAGCTTCTAGTGTCACTGTAAAGAAGTTCGATGCCAGTCTGATTCTTGATTCTTTGTGTATGACCAATTTTTCCCCCAACTCAGAAGCTTTTACAAACTTCTTGTTGTCCATTGTGTTATGAAGTTTCAAGTCATCACCAAGATGTGGGTCTCTCTGAAATTTCATGTGCTGGGTATATGGCGATCTCTTTCAGTCAGAAGATTTATATCTCACATTTTGAGAAAATTTAAAGTTTCTTTGATCATTGTCTTCCCTTTACTTTCTGTGTTCTAAAGTTTTTATCTCTTCTGTTTTCTGAATCTTTTTGCCCTATTTTTTAAAATATTTCCTCAATTACATCTTCAACCCATCTATTGATTTTGTTTTTAATTTTGACTACCATATGTTTAAGACCAGCCTTTCTTGTTCTCTGATTGTTTCTTTTTAAGCATCCTGTTTCATGAATTCAGCTTCTTCTCATCCCTCTGTGAACATTAATGATGGCTCGTTTGTTTTGGTTTTTAATTTTCCTTTCTGCTCCCTAAATTGTTTCCTCTGAGTTCCTTTTTATGTTTTGGTCTTTGTCCTCCATGTTGGAAGCTTTTCTGCAAATGTCCAGGGATCTTTAGCCCTTGCTTATATTTAAATATGAAGCACTAAAAGGCTGACTGAAACTTCTGTGTGCCAAGATGGGACATACCCACTGATGGACTTCACTTTGAAAGCCTAAACTTGAGAGTGACAGGAAGACCCAGCCATTTTGCTTGGTGTCTCCCAGATATCAGTGTCTGCAGGTCTTTTCTCTGAGGCCATTCATTTTTCCAGGGAAGGATCCATGAATCTGTTGGAGGTACCCTTGTACACAACTACCAGGGTTTTTAGAACTGAACAGTAAAAGAAAACTAGGGGCCTCAGTGTTCAGGACAGAGACTGTTACTTAATTCACCTGTTTTCAGGATGGCTTACCACTTTCTGCTGTACTATGTATCAAATGAGGGTTAGAGAAGGATCATTTCCTGACTGTGGGAGTGAAAGAATGATATGATGCTGAATTGGAGTCAGAAAACTCCATTTGTCTTCTCAACTCTACAACAAATTAGTCACATTGCCTTGGATGATGTCACATAATGGCATCATTGAGTGAGTCACATAATGGCATCACAGCTGGCTGGGCTTTCATTTCCCTGTGTGCAAAATGAGTGGCAGGGCCATTTGCTCCATCACTTCTGATGAGACCTGTAACCCCTACATCTAAGAGTTCTGCTTTAGGGTACCTTATGGAAATGCTAAAATAGTGATTACTGCCTCCTTAAAGTATACTACTTTTTAGCAATTGGTCTTACTTATGGAAATCTTGGTGCTGGCAATGCAGAATACCCAGCTCAGATTCTGCATCAGAGCCTCTCTAGTCCTTTCTTTCATATGTTCTACATAGTTTGGCCCATGGGAGACCCAACAGGAGAGCCATCCAAGTACCTGCCTTTTTCTGGTAATGGCAAAAATCAGACCTCATTTCAAAGCTGGACATCCTAGACAAATTCCAAGGCTCCATCCTGCAGTACCAATAATGTAGCCATGTTTAACAGAGAGGGTTCCTAAAAACCATTTGGGCTGAGAAATCTAGAATTAAAACACTCTTTATCTTGACTACATTATAGTTATGACTATAGCATTATTCATTACATACAATGTTTGTCATAGCTTAATATAACCCCAAAAGTACTAGATTCGGAGCTTAAAAAAACACTGAATTTGTGTATTGATTCTCTTTCCTTCCAGCTGCGTGAGAGTCTTCTACCCTTTCTGAGCTTCAGTTTCAACTCCTAAAGGCTAGACTATTGAGGCCATTCTATCTGTATCAGAATCAAAGAGATGTTGTTAAGGAAAGCACTTTACAAACACTAAATAAAGGGCTATCCAAATGTGAAGCATTAGTATTATCATCATTACTATTATAACTGGTCAGGGAAGCCTGAATTTCATGCTGCCTCCCATCTGCTTTGTAACACTCAGGCAATTCCATGATTAGAGGTGGCTTTCCAAAAAGACACTGTAGTTCTTTTTTTCCTCTAAAATAAATGATTCCAGAACCAATCTACCTTAGCCATCCAATATGTGCAGCCTCTTTTGTTCATGAACAACCTGAAGGTAATAAACTGGTATGCCCCTGTGACAGAGAAAGATGTTGGAAGGAAATGGGTTTCCATCTTGGGTTTCTAAGGTGCTATACCAAACAATAACAAGGGAAAAATTATTCAGCTAAATGTACCTGACATGCATTGGCATCCAATATGCCACCCTCCTCACCAGGCATTATTACTTATATACCTGCCTCTGAGAAAGGCTGCTTGGAAGAGTTACTCTGTTTTTATCGGACATACATTTTAGGGAGTTTTAAATAAACTCATATAGCCATACCGAGCAGCATGTCTTCTAAACTTCGCTATTTCATCCGTCTATACCAAGCACCGTGAAGCAAAATGGATGTGCCTTCAGCTTTCTACAGTCCTGGAAAATGAACCAGTCCACTTAACAATAAATGGTGGTTGGTTCAAACACACATGACCGGTCTAGTGAAGAAGAAAAGAAAGTTGAGCTTAATGAAGTCCAGTGTCTGTGTCCCTGCACACGGACAGGAAAGGACAAGTGTTTTATAACTGTTTATTGGAGTTAATGGTAATAAATTCCTCACTTGTGATGCATTAACTTTAATGTTTTCATTACTTGGTGATTTAGGTTTTCCCTTTTCACATTGTAAATCACGTTGTCCCAGTAGCAAAGCAGGTCGAGCGCCTGCTGTAACGTTCAGAATACTCAGTGGAGAAAGGAATGTTCTCTTTTTCTCTCCAGCACAGTCTGACAAAAGATGCTTTGCCTCATCCCAACTTGCTGCTTCCCACATAAACAGTAAAGACAGACAGACGGATGCATCTGACAACAGCCTAATTTAGATCCTAGGGAAAGACAGGTCTCCACAGTAACTTTCCAAATGTATTTGGTACTGAAGGTTTTTTCCTTTATTTTTTTCCCATTTGCTGAATGTGAGCCCTTAGTTAATGAGCTGTGCAAATAGATATTGAGATTTAGTGTTTTTATTTTGCAATTACAGACTTGGTGATTTGGTTGGAGACTTTTGGGTCTAGCAACATCATCCTCATTTTCCCCTCCCTAATTTTTTTCCTTGCAAAGTTCAACTTACTTCAAACTTGCTTGAGTTGTGTCAGATGAAACAGAAGAACCAAAAAAGATCTTAAATCTCATATGTATAACTTAAAAGAAAAGGCGGTGATTTTTGTCCTCAAGGTTCCTTATTGCAGCCATCATTTTTCTGTCATCAATCCCATATGGTTGCACAGAGACACCCAGGGAGCTGGCTGGGAGCGAGGTCTGGCTTGGGAGTGGCCCTTTGTCCAGCAGCTGATACATCCCAGGTCAAAGCCACGTTGCGGAGATCACTGCGTTCCCATCAAGTTCTTCATGATGGGGTATGAGAGTTCTCATTAGATCACCCACCCTGAAATACCCCCAGAGAATCATGATAATTAGTTCCTGAGTCTTCTTTTTTATTTTCTGCTTTGTTTGCTTTAAAAGTTTTCTCAGTGCAGTGCTCTGATGATATCTGAATGTTTTTCACTAGAGAGACATGGAGAAGGCAAAATTACTATTATTGGATTCCTCCCTGAAATTGTTGGTTTGGAGAATAACTAAAATAAAGATTCCAGGATTCTAGTATACTAATCCCCATGCAGCTTTCACCATCAGCAGTGTCAAGTGATCAGGCACACACAGAATGTTTGTGTACAGGATGCAAACAAACACACTTGTGATGTTCAAAGAGAAAATAAAATTTTCAGGGAAATAAAAGAACAAAACTTGGGAAAGAAAGGGCCAAGTTCTCAGCCACTCAAGGCCTGCAGCTCAGAAATTGCCATCAATAGCTGTTTTCTGAAGTATATTCAGTTATCCGTTTGTTAAGTTGTTGTGGTTGGCTCCATCTTTGTCCATTATGACTTTCTCTGTACACATCCTTTGATGCTTTCCTGAAGATAAATAACTTCTGAGGTAAAAAGAACTGGTATCTCAATGAGGCTATGCAATCAGCTGGGAGATTTCGTTTTCTCCAGTTGAGGTTCATGGTATTTTTTTCCTAATTTTTCCCCCCAAATTCTCTTTATCCGTCCTCCCGTCAATCTTAGCACTGTGATTCCTCTTGACTTCTTCACCCACTACTTTCTCCTGGCTTTCTTGGCTAAAGCTTCCTTTCTTTCCCTTTTTTACTTTCTTATTTCATAGTACCAACCCTAAAATTAAAATAGTGACTATATGGCAGAACAAAAGTTACTGTTTGTGGCTTAGGTGGAAGTGATTTCAGTTCAGTTCAGTTCAGTTCAGTCGCTCAGTCATGTCCGACTCTGCAACCCCATGAATCACAGCACGCCAGGCCTCCCTGTCCATCACCAACTACTGGAGTTCACTCAAACTCATGTCCGTCGAGTTGGTGATGCCATCCAGCCATCTCATCCTCTGTCGTCCCCTTCTCCTCCTGTCTCCAATCCCTCCCAGCATCAGGGTCTTTTCCAATGAGTCAACTCTTCACATGAAGTGGCCAAAGTATTGGAGTGTTAGCTTCAGCATCAGTCCTTCCAGTTAACACCCAGGACTGATCTCCTTTAGGATGGACTGGTTGGATCTCCTTGCAGTCCAAGGGACCCTTAAGAGTCTTCTCCAACACCACAGTTCAAAAACATCAATTCTTCAGCACTTAGCTTTCTTTATAGTCCAACTTTCACATTCATACATGACCACTGGAAAAACCATAGCCTTGACTAGACGGACCTTTTGTGACAAAGTAATGTCTCTGCCTTTCAACATGCTATCTAGGTTGGTCATAACTTTCCTTCCAAGGAGTAAGCGTCTTTTAATTTCATGGCTGCAATCACCATCTGCACTGATTTTGGAGCCCAAAAAAATAAAGTCTGACACTGTTTCCACTCTTTCCCCATCTATTTCCCATGAAGTGATGGGACCGGATGCCATGATCTTAGTTTTCTGAATGTTGAGCTTTAAGCCAACTTTTTCACTCTCCTCTTTCACTTTCATCAAGAGACTTTTGAGTTCCTCTTCACTTTCTGCCATAAGGTGGTGTCATCTGCATATCTGAGGTTACTGATATTTCTCCTGGCAATCTTGATTCCAGCTTGTGCTTCATCCAGCCCAGTGTTTCTCATGATGTACTCTGCATATAAATTAAAGAAGCAGGGTGACAATATACAGCCTTGACGTACTCCTTTTCCTATTTGGAACCAGTCTGTTGTTCCATGTCCAGTTCTAACTGTTGCTTCCTGACCTGCATATAGGTTTCTCAAGAGGCAGGTCAGGTGGTCTGGTATTCCCATCTCTTTCAGAATTTTTCACAGTTTATTGTGATCCACACAGTCAAAGGCTTTGGCATAGTCGATAAAGCAGAAATAGATATTTTTCTGGAACTCTCTTGCTTTTTCGATGATCCAGCGGATGTTGGCAATTTGATCTCTGGTTCCTCTGCCTTTTCTAAAACCAGCTTGAACATCTGGAAGTTCACAGTTCACGTATTGCTGAAGCCTGGCTTGGAGAATTTTGAGCATTACTTTACTAGCGTGTGAGATGAGTGCAATTGTGTGGTAGTTTGAGCATTCTTTGGCATTGCCTTTCTTTGGGATTGGAATGAAAACTGACCTTTTCCAGTCCTGTGGCCACTGCTGAATTTTCCAAATTTGCTGGCATACTGAGTGCAGCACTTTCACAGCATCATCTTTCAACTTTCAAGATTTGAAATAGCTCAACTGGAATTATCTAACAAATATTCACTCCCATATTGCCTTCTTAGACCACAAGTCCCATAAGGCTGGAAGTGGTTTCAATTCAGTTTAACAAACATTTATTGGGCACCTACTGTGTGTGCAAGACCCTCGAGGATACAGAGAGAAACAGGTATATGACTAATGAATCCAACTGCCCTCTATGAAAGGGACCTGACTTCCCACTGCAGGTTTTCTTTAGGCTTCAGGAAGTTAAATAATTAGCACCAAACTCCTTGGAGTTTAATGAGTGTATTTTAGGGAAGGATTATTCTTTATTCCACATCAGTTCAACAATTACAGTACAGCCCTGCCCTGTGATGGGTCTCAGCCATTCCAGCTCTGCCTCAATCTATCAATAATTCTTACTCTCCTTACCTAGACACTTGGGGTGCAAACACTGGCCCATCTCCTTGGGGCACAGCTATATTGGATCCTTCTTTGTTCCCTCATGTCAATCCAGGCACTATGATATTTTGTTCATTTAATTTTTTTCAAAGTGCTTTCTGTCTCTGAATGCAAGATCTATTTTTACCCTTCTTCCCTTTTTAGGCCATCCTCCCTATTGCCTTCTACCCAGATCCCCCGCTACATTCTTTTTCCTGGGAAGTCCCTTTTCTATTTCTTCATTCAGGCTTTTAGCAGTTTTACATAGTAACTAAGGTCTTATGTACATCTACGCAAAGAGACAAGAATGGAGAGTGTTAGGGGAAAGGTTTAGGGTCTCTGGGAACCAAGACTGTGCTATAATAGTACCCGATAGAAAATGGTATTAGAGCAGAGAAAAGAGAGGATATAATTCTATTTGGAGAGAGAGAGAAAGATTCAGAAGGGATGTGACATTTGAATTAAGTCTTAAAGGAGCACTCCCTCCTCAGAAAATGGTGATAGAGATTGAAATTCCCAACCAAGAAAAACAGCACGAGCCAAGTCCTGGCAGTATAAAATACATGCCCTATTCCAGAAGGCAAAGCCTGTCACTTATTGTTTGGAGTATTAGGAAGGATAAGGGGTTGGGACAAAATGAAACTGAAAGATAGGGTGAGACCAAGTTTTAAAGTTTTTGAAGAGATGGAGAGTTTGAGTTTCCTCCTACAGGCTAGGGAGAACCATTAAAGGCTGTAAACAGGAGTGTGACAGGGCCAGATATATGTTTCAGGAAGATGATTTCTGGCCACAGTATGGTGGACAGGTAGAAGTTAAACCAGTTGAAAAGTGACCCCAAACCCAGGGAGGGCTCTTTTTCTTCCCTTTTCTCCCTGTTCTTATCATAATCCAGTAGAGAAGTAAGTAAATATATTTGAAAATAGTATTTTGTCATTCATTTTTAAAGATAAACACTCTCAAGTAACACATGTATAAAAGTGGCCTGTCTCAAGATGAGATGAGAATACAGTGATCCTTCAAGATTTGTTAAAAAATATATATATACAATTTGGCATTTGAAATCCTCTCCTTCCCCTTCTTAGAATCTCAAAGCCATTTGAAGCATCACTGTCTGGGTTTGGCTCAGGATTCTCACTTTATCCTGCTGCCACTTACTGTGGTTTGGCTGCTAAAAGGAATTCAGGTCATTTGGATCTCTGTGGCTCAGTATTAAGGATGGATTCTTAGGATTAAAAATAAAGCTAAAGGTACTAAATTAAAGTGTTAGTCACTCAGTCGTGTCCAACTTTTTGTGACCCCATGGACTGTAGCCCTCCAGGCTCCTCTCTGTCCATGGAATTCTCCAGGCATGAATACTGGGGTGGGTAGCTGTTCCCTTCTCCAGAGGATCTTCCTGACCCAGGGATCGAACCCAGGTCTCCTGCATTGCAGACAGATTCTTTACCATCTGAGCCACCAGGGAAGCCCCAAGTTATAGATACATGTTATTAATAAAATCAGAAGACACAAGAGGCTTCCTGAGTTTAAACCATTTCTGTGGTGATTACATGAATTCTCAATCTTTTTTCCTATAGCACATGACCACCAACATTTATACGTCCAACCCACTTTCATAAGAACCCATGATTTTGAAGAAACACAATTTTTTTTCAAGGAAATAAAGCTCTGTTGGAGTTCTTGATTGCCATGATTATAATACTACATCAAATGTGTTTAATCACCATCGACTGTGGCATAAATAAAATACACTATAAGTCATTTTTAATTGACTTTTCCTTTAAGAAAGCATATTGAATGTAAATGATGGTATTATTATAGAAAAGCTTTAAATCCATTCTTATTCTTAAAGTGAATTACTCAAAATCTCTGCCATTTCTATCAATACCTTCAACTGATCAAAAGATGCCCTGGTGTCCTAATACCAGGATTGAGAATTAATAAATTATTATATTGAATTAGTTTTATTAAATTGAATTAGATGAACTATTTACTTACTGGATGCTGTTGTTTATTCCCATTTATTTAGATGCTAGAACTGGTGCATTGAAGTTATCATACTTAGAGTTGGAAGGCCTTTTTTCCCAAAACTTTCACTTCTTGTAAGTAAAATCCAACTGAAAGTAGACATGGAAGAGGAACATCCCTGAAAACCACAGGCATCTGTGGTAATTAGTGTAGTGCCTTTTTGTGGAAACAAGAAGTTTCTTCATATGCCATGAACATTAATTGTTTCTGTATGTTACCTTATAGCTTGGCATTGGGGCTTCCCTGGTGGTTCAGTGGTAATGAATCCGCCTGCCAATGCAGGAGATGCAGGTTTGATCTCTGGTTGGGAAGATCCCCTGAAGAAGGAAATGACAACCCACTCCAGTATTCTTGCCTGGGAAATACAATGGACAGAGGAACCTGGCAGGCTACAGTCCATGGGGTCACAAGAGAGTCAGACATGACTTAGCGACTAAACAACAAACGAGTTTGACATTATTAATGGACAGTTTATGAAAAGAAACCAATTTGGATATTTGACTTAAAAATCTTGCTTCTTTTTAAACCAAGATTTCTTCCTTAAAGAGTAAATGAATCATGTCCAAGATTCCTGCATGAGCCCCACAGTGGACCAGGCTTCCTTTTCCTTCTTCTCTTGTGTCAGAGAGGCCTTTCAAATCTTGGTGTTCAAGCAGCACTGTTTGAGAGCTCCAGGTTTCTTTCCCTTGCATTTTCTTTTCCTTGTGTCCTTTTATTGCATTCTTTTTCTTTCATTTTTGTTCGACATTATCTGTTGATCTCTTGAATTTCACACAGACTTGCCCTAAAAACAATTGTATAGATTAGTCATCTAGTACCTTACAAAGTAAATGAGAAATATAGGACCTTAAAGTAATTTTTTGATATTAAAGTCTTGGAATAACCGCACATTGTGTCTATTTCTTTTTCTGTATTTTTTTTGGCTATACCCTGCAGCATGTGAGATCTTAGTTCCCCAACCAGGGATCAAACCTGTGCCCTCTGCATTGGAGTCTTACCCACTGGACCACTAGGGAAGTCCCACATTTTCCATGTTTAAATGAGGTCTCTTGTGGGCAAGTGAGGTGGGAAGACCCTTTCTTTCGTCAGCTACTTCTGAATGTGTCTCCTCAGCTGAAACTCAGGGTGGTGGAAAGTGCTTGGGCTTTTCTAGCTGAGCAGCCTTCAGCAAGCCCCGTAATTTCAGTAAGCCTATTTCCTAGTCTATAAAGTGGAAATGGCAGTAATACAGACTTCACAGGGATGCTATGGAGCTCAAATTAAATGTGAAAATGCTTGAGAAAATGCAAGTTAAGACCTGTTAGGTTTTTTAAAAACATTTTTATTAAAATGTATTAGTTTTAATAATTTTATACATCAATTATCTATTTTCTTCTTAGCACTTCCAGCCTAGACTCTACCAAGAATTTTCTGTATCCTCAGTGTAACAAATTTCTTCCACAGATTTTTACACAGTTTGGTCTGTTACCTGGATTAACAGATTTTTTTTAAAGACCTTAAAATACTGGAGGGGAAACAAGGGTCCATCAAGATCTCCTGAATATTTGTCTCCTGCATTGGTTTTAACGATATGTGTGATTTCTACCATTCTCTGATATCCTTCAGTCTAGCTCCAATTGCACTTATTATGTTTCTTAGTTTCTTATGTCAGAGTTTGTTGAAGAACTTGGTTAAGTACTTTGTGTTCAATCCCTTCCTTTCATCTCCTATCCAATTTATTTCTCCATGAGAGTAAAGGCTTCCATGTCTTTGAAACTTTTAGGTCCTAAGTCTATTATTATTAATGGCTTAGAATTTTTCACCTTACATGTGTTAGTATATAGTCCTTAATAAGCAAAGCACAAAGACTAAAAACTGTGAGAAATAAATGTAAACTCAAGTGGATATTGAATGGAACCAGAGCAGATCAAGACTTATGTAAGCCTGTCCCAAGGGACTAGTGAAGGAAAAATCATTGAAAGCATTGTCCCTGTTTCATGTGTAGAAGATGAACACTTCCTGCCAGACACCTCAAACTGTCATTTATTGACTGGTTCCTGAAAATTGAGAAAAAAAGCAAAAAGTAATCCAGAAATGCAAGAAGCTAAGAAAAATAGTAATAAACTTATTAAAGAAGGACTCAGAAACCTAAAACAAAGGAGAGGATTTAACCAACAGATTATTCAGTCGCTCAGTCATGTCCAACTCTTTGCGACCCCATGGACTGCAGCATGCCAGGCTTCCCTGTCTTTCACTGTGTCCCGGAGTTGGCTCAAACTCATGTCCATTGAGTTGATAACCATCTCATCCTCTGTCGCCCCCTTTTCCTCTGGCCCTCAATCATTCCCAGTATCAGGGTCTTTCCCAATAAGTTGGCTCTTCGCCTCAGATGGCCAAAGTATTGGAATTTCAGCTTCAGCATCAGTCCTTCCAATGTATATTCAGGGTTGATTTCCTTTAAGATTGCTGGTTTGATCTTGCTGTTCAAGGGACTCTCAAGAGTCTTCTCCAACACCACAGTTCAAAAGCATCGATTCTTTGGTGCTCAGCCTTCTTTATGGTTCAACTCTCATATCCATATGTGACTACTGAAAAAACCATAGGTTTGACTATACAGACCTTTGTCTGCAAAGTGATGCTGGAGATTAACAACAACCAGAGAGGAGACTACTATACCTCCCACCCTACCTGCCATATCCCCTTTGATTTTGTCCATTTGAGACACTGTGAAGTATATCTGTCATTTTGCAAATGCACACACACACACCAGTGATCTGTGAGAATTGGAATCACAAATGGAACTTGACCATTCCCAACCTTCAAATTTTAGATTTTATCCAACCTCATCCCCCAAAATCCCAGGTCCTATATCATGGGTACTTTAATGAAAGAAACTGGAACTTCATCCTGCCTGAAATTCACCCCAGGGAGCTATCTGTCTCCAGGATGGAGTTGGCCTGGTCTCTTCTTCAAACAATTGAAAAGAACTTGGATTAAAAGGAAAGGAGAAGATAGAAGTCCAGTTTAGGGAGAGGAAAATGTTGAACAAAAGATGGAGTTTTTTAAATCATTGATTTTCATCTCAGGTTGATTGGGCAAGAGACCAGGCCAGCACCTATAATGAAAGTTTGTGGCTACTGTTTTTCGCTGCAGCCTTTTTGCAATAGAAATTGTGCGGCCTCTGTGCTATTAGCCTTGTGCTGTGGTACTGCCAACTGATGTCTCCAATTCTCTTTTCTCAGTGGGCTAGAATGCGGCTGATTCAATAGGCCGTGACTCACATAAGCTCCCGTGTCTTTTTTATTGACTACTTTATGGAAATGTATCACACTCCAAAGGGCCCCCATTGTTGTTGCTGTGCGTGGCTAACTAAGGAGTCATGCTTAGTGCTGAGAGATGGGCTTCTACTCTGCAGAGGTGGTATGGGTGGGATACAGGGTTTACAGGAATCTGGATGGGGAAAGAAAGATGTCTGAGAATTTCTTTTATCTTCATCTGTCATGAAAGTTGGGTGGCCATCACTTCTGGGTAACACTCTTCTCTGTTGATCTTATCTTTATGGCCCCACATCCTTCAGCTAAGTGAATCTTTTCTTTATATGGGCTATTCTGAGAGATTTAGTTAAGTGCAGTAGGAGAGAGAGATTATGACACTAATGCAATTCTGTTTTGTGCTGATATAATGTGATACACCCCTAGGTTTATCCAAAGAGCAATTTATTCCCAATAAATCTAAATCATTTCTTTTGTTTTCCATCAAGGTGGTGATATCTTTTTTAGGTAATGGACAAAAAGCCTTGATTAAAAAAAAAAATTATATACTTAAATGTTTTTGCCTTAAAATAGCAACTCATGCAACTGTTTGTGGCTTCTTCCTTCCATTTTTATGATAATAAAAATGATATTTTTATTACCATCCCGTAAAACATCTACATACTTTCTATTACATGTTAAGTAACTCTGCATATCGGTTCACCTGTGAATTCAGACATACAAGGCTCTTCCAGCCTCATCACACAGGATGGGAGTTAATGTGTATATCCTCAGGACCATCAGTTCTTGATCAATGAGACCCTGAGCTGACACTGAAAGGGGAGAGAACTTGATTGCCACAGTGGCTTCTCACCTTGGATTGAGATTGATCTGGATCCCATCTGGGTTTATCTAATAGATTGTGGAGGTAATAAGATTGGGCTCAGAGTCAACTTTACATTGAGAACAATTCTGTTATTGCAGTCATCACAGAGTGCCTTAGACATAGAAGACAATCAACAGAATAAAAATTGATTTGATCTGATTTTTTTCCCTAGCCATTCCAAACTTCACCTATAATCCCATTTTTTTCCACTGCCCATAAGGGAATGCAGGCAAGAGAGTTCATCAGTACAGATTCCCTCTAATAAGAAAGCAACATACACATCTTACAAAAACACAGCATATAAAATACTGTATTTCCAGCTCTCTTCCTCTTCAGAATCTTGTTGATAGATGACCAAGAGAGGAAATTCAGCAACTCATTCAGTGCCCAATTTTAGCAAACCAAGCGTGACTTTTAAGGTAAGAAGGCAGTGATGGTGCTGTCCCTGCTGCTGCTGCTAAGTCGCTTCAGTCGTGTCCGACTCTGTGTGACCCCACAGACAGCAGCCCACCAGGCTCCCCCGTCCCTGGGACTCTCCAGGCAAGAACACTGGAGTGGGTTGCCATTTCCTTCTCCAATGCATGAAAGCGAAAAGTGAAAGTGAAGTCGCCCAGTTGTGTCTGACTCTTCGCGACCCCATGGACTGCAGCCCACCAGGCTCCTCCGTCCGTGGGATTTTCCAGGCAAGAGTACTGGAGTGGGGTGCCATCGCCTTCTCCGGTGCTGTCCCTAGTCTCCTAAAATTAGTAACTTTGAATTCAAACATCTCTGCTGCATTATGTCTTTGTTTTCTTGGTGGTGGCATTCTTGGGTTACAGTTGGTGGGGAGAGAAAAGCCTCATGCTGATAATGTACTGAAAGTAAATGAAATTAAATAAGCGAAGCAGTGCTCATCACTACTTCCTTCCCCCCTGGGTAATTCAATTCAAGCTCTCTCTCGGATGGCAACTCACAGGGACTGTCTCTGTCACCCCGCTGGGGCCTAGAGTCTTAACATCTAAATAAAAGTTTCACTCAAGCATTTTTTATGCTCCTGCCAGCAGGATCAGTGAGCTGGTGTGGGCCCATTAATGTAATATTCATACTCACAGACTCTCCCCGAACACGAGGCAATGTCTTCCCATTTTCATAATTATAGATGTTCCATAAAATGGCATTTAGATTTGCATTAAAAAAGGAGGTTTGAATTCTAATAGAACGTTTAACATGTCTTTTATGATTCAGACTCTTGGCATCCTTAACAAGAAATTGTGTCTCTAAGTTTAATAAGACCTTAAAAAAGGGGGGAAAAAAATGGTGGGAAGAAAAGATGGAAACTCCAGGCTTAAAGGACCCTGTTTTTCTTATCCCTTGTGTCTTTCATTTAATTTTTAGGCCTCTAGGAGCAATTTATTTTTTGACAGCAGGCAGAGAGGATAGGTTCTCCTTCAAGGGCCTGCTTACCTGCACCAGGTCCTCACCCTCAGCATGATCCGCTTCTCTTTTCTTGGAGAGCATTTTCAAAGAGACATTAGAATTTTCAGAAGGGTGGGAGAAATGAAAGAATCCTAGACAGATGAACTTTCCTTTGCTGCTGTTCATCTCATGTGTGCACCCTGAGACCCATCCAGGAGATTTATAGCAGCCACGGAGTTTGCTAACTGCAAAACACACAAATGGAAACAGCCCATGAACAAGAAGTTGAAAATAAGAACAAATAGGAAAAAGAGTCAGGCACTCAGCTAAAAAGAAAGAGCTCTTCTGATCTACATTTTTGAAACTAAGCTGGAAACAGTGTAGAAGCAAAAAGTTTAGTCCCCGAACCTAAAAAGAATGAATATTAGGACTATGCTAGCCCACTCCCTTCATTTCTCCTAATTAAGAAGTACAGAGTTTTTAATTGTTTTTGCTGTTGTTCATTTTTTTGAGAACTAAATTCTTTCCTCTTTGTCTCTGACCTTTACCCCTCCCTTCTGTAAAATGAGTATAAACCCTAGTGGTGGAAGACAAATTAGGATCTTGACTTCTCAATAAATTTGTACCTAACGAGGCTAATTGAAAGCCAAGAGTGTTAGCAGCATACAATTAAAAACTGATGTCAGACCAGATCTTCTCTGTGTAAAGGCTTCTACCATTCCTAGACTTTTTCCTTGACATTGACAAAACCGGGATTTGGCAATTATTGCTAAGTTCAGCTATGAATAGCCTTTCTTTGTGTGAACTTAATAAAAATATATTTACTAAGGTGACTTTCTGTTTGTTAGAAAAAGGTGAGTGTGTGTTTAGTTAAGCAAATTCTTAGGTTTTTGGAGTCCTTTTCTTACCAATCAGTGCACATTTAAACAACCTCCCTTGTACAGACTAATATTATGTTTAAGTCATTTTAAGCAGTTTCAGCATTAGATATAGTTAGAAAGAAAGAAAATTTACTCCCCTCCAGTCACCTGGAGATTGTTTTATTCTGTATCATATTTAAGCAATAGCCCGTCTGCATCTTTTCATTAATGTAGATTATCTCAAGTAGCCCAAATCAATGAAAATTCTGTCAGATTTCAACAAAACATTTTGCTCTTATTCCTTTTAGGAATGGAAGACATCGAAAGAGGAGCTCAAGAGCTTGATAATATCATCAAGCAAGGATACTTAGAGAAGAAAAGCAAAGGTACTGATTAGACCCCCAGATCTCAGAACATTCCAAGAAGAGAATGGAAATGAGGAAAAAGAGGGCCAGCCTAGGGAATGCATTCTCTGTGCCCAGTGCTATACTAGGCAGGTATAAGGCAAGAGGAAAGGAAAAAAAGAAAAGTCTGGTATCTGTGTGTAGGCTGGAAAGACCTGGCCCCAGATCTCCACTTCATCAGGACAGGGATTGGTTTGTCTTGCTCACCTGGTACATCTGCTTAGTAATTACTTGTTGAATGAATAAATGAATGACTGTATTATTGTTCTCATCTCTCAATGTGCACCCATAAAGAGCGAAACTGTGTTGCCTCAAGTGTAATTTTTATATCATATGTGAAGCAGCTGACTTTCAAGTTTCAAACAAGTCCAAATCTTCAGCTCTCACTCTTTAATTAGGATAGTAGGGTTGGAGTACCAGGTTTAACACTCAGGCAAATTGGCTTAGTACAAAGAAAGACTTGCTCATGCCCATGGCCTAGAATGTCACGGCCATGGGTCTGGGTGGACTCCAGGAGTTGGTGATGGACAGGGAGGCCTGGTGTGCAGCAGTTCATGGGGTCGCAAAGAGTCAGACACGACTGAGCAACTGAACTGAAAAGGCAACAACACATAAAGATCTGGAGATGTGGAGAATTTTATAACTACAGGATGAGGATAGAACCTGAAAGATAAAGGAAATGTAGAGAAACCGCTGAGGTCAGAGCAAGCAAAACCTGTTTAGAACTTGGGCCTTTAACTGAGTGAGTCCTCTGCACTCTGAGTCGATATGGGATAACCTGTGGGAGTGAAAGGGAGGGTTTTACAGTCCATTAACCTGGAAAATAAAACAATAACACCCTGGACTGTGTGTTGTTGGATTTTACGGACTCTTCAGTGATTGTAGTTACCTGAATTTATGTCCCTTACTGCTCTTCTGTTTAGATCATAGTTTCTTTGGATCAGAGTGGCAGAAGCGATGGTGTGTTGTCAGCAGAGGCCTCTTCTACTACTATGCTAATGAGAAAAGTAAGTGTTCTTCATTTGCACAGCAGCACCTCACTCCTGGATGCAAGCACTTCGTAAATTCTCAAGCACTTAGATCTAAACTTAGTAGTCCTTAACTAACACCCAGAAAGAGACATGCTTAGGAAAGAAGCTTGGCTAAATAATACCTTGCTCATCACCAAAAACTCATACCAGTTTAGAAATAATAGCCCCTTTAAGCACTAGGATAGTGTGGTCAGCGTATCAAAAGGCTACCTTATGACTAATAACATATTATCGAGGTCAAATGCCTTGGCATTTGTTAAAAAAGAACCTCAAACACTTTATAGGCATCAATAATATAGGTTAAATATTGAAAAATAATAATTCTGAGAAGGATTTTAGCAGCTTACCAACAGCCCAGAAATATAACCTTTGAGTACGAACTCTCTAAGAGCGTGCTTCAAACTTTATCCTACTGACTCCTGGGATGTAATCCAACGGACATCCCTAGAGCCATGGAGTGTTGAGACCCCAATAGTTGATGTGCCCGAGAGACACCCTTCAGCCAGATGGCAGCAGCAGCAAAGTGTTGACCCAAGCCAGAAGCAGCTTCTTATGAACCACCTCTGACTCAATCAATCACAACACTCATGAGCTATCCCTAAAAGACCTCCCATCCTGGCTTAACACTCTTGCTTAGTTCATGAGAAGGAATAGAGGATATAAGCACAAACTGGAGGAGCTGCAAATAACTACAAGCTAAAAGTTATCACTGTAGGTGAATGCAAACTTTGAAACAGGGAATTCCTTCCTGCTGGATAGACTGCTGCAGGAGTAATGCTGCCACGCAAGAGGAAGATAAAGTAGCAATCTTGCGGGGATTTCTTTGGGTTCTACCACCTTACAGAGGCCAGTGGTCCAAAGTAAATCCTTTATTGTCCTTTCAGTAATTTTCTGTTTCTCCTCTCTTCCTTCTTTCCTGGACTTATTCCTCTCCCAAAGCCTGGATAGCTAGTCAAGGGAATAGTCAGATACTTACACAGTTGCCTTTGGACTTCCTGCACCTTTGGCTCAAAAGTAGCAGAAAGAACAGCTTTGCTAAATGACATGGAATCCTTCAGATTAGATCTTGGGCTTCAAGGCAGTTACCTCACTCTGCCTCTCTGCCTGCAACAGTTATCACTAACCTTCATCTTGGGTTCACCATCACGATTCCTCAGAGCCTTTCCCATATATGGGTAAAGTGTGAGGTGTACTTGGAAATGATAGCAGCATAACTCAAAACCTGAATAATAAGCCCCCTGCATCCTTCCAACCCCTAGCCCACTCTCAAATCCAGCAACTCAAGTTTCTCCCCTGAATTCTAGGCTAGCCAGGTTTTATTTTCTTATTTTGAACCTTCAAACTAATGTAACATATATGCCCTTGGTAAAATGTTTATCATTTCCCTTACCTTTAAATACGTGGTTGGTATATCTGGATATAAAGCCAGGTATCACATTCATTCATTCAGAATCCTTCCCACGCAAGGTGAGGAGGGAGAGCAAGAGTGAGAGGCTTGGAGACTTTTATTGACCATTTTGCCATCAGAGTGAAATAAAATCTGGTGACCAAAGAACAACAAAACATTTTAGTGACCAGTTAGAACAAGGAGAGATACTTTAACAAAAAAGATTCTGGTGTCAAAAAGCACTGTTGCATGGCTCCCTTCTTGCCAGTTACTTCTTATTGTGCCCAAGACATTTTCTTAGTAAGTACAGAGTGTTTGTGTATTTCTTTTAGCTCAACCAGGTGAAGACAGATGCTTTTACTTTTCTGTAACTATTTTCTTCCCATTGCCACCCCTCTCATCATCATCATCAAAAAGTAATTCATTCTAGGGACTTCCCTGGTGGTCCCGTGGTCAAGACTCCATGCTTCCAATGCAAGGGGGTGTGGGTTGAAAACCTCAACAGGGAACCACATGCTGTGAGGTGCGGCCAAAAAAAAAAGAAATTCATTCTGCAGGACAGAAAGCATCACCCAGACACTGTGGTTGTGTCTTCTACAAGTTCTGAACCACACCACGAGGACGCAAAATCGTTGGGAACCACCCCCTCTTTTTCTGTTTCTAATTCTTTTCTAAGAGTGACAGGCAGAGTAGCCTCTCCTTTCACTCACTCAGGGTCCTTTTCCTTTTATGCTCCCGTCCTCATCATCTAACGACACTCAACAGTACTCTGCTGCTTCCCAGTCTGACTGCTTGCAAGGGGATAAAATACTGAGTTTTAATTATTCTCCCTCTAGCATAACTTCTACCTGACCAGCAGGAGAGGAAGAGAAGTCTAGCCCAAACGCTACGTAGGACATAGGAGGAGACCCGGACTTAGGAAGCCCCTTGTGCTGCTGTCCCTCCCCTCACATGTGCTCTGCTGGCCCTGATAATAATGCTTCAGCTCTATAATAGCCTTCAAGAGCCTCATGTTTACAGCCATACTCTCCCCGCTGTAATAATTTCTTCTTTCTCTTATTATAGATCTCTTAACATTCTAATAAATTCTCTGTCTCTGTTGTACTCTTTTGGCAAAATAATCTTTCACGTTGCATTCCCTAGCTTGGCAGTGATCTCTGCCTGGCTGTCACAGTAGCGTCTTCTTAAGCTTCTCTAATAACCCTTCCTCGACTATTGTGGTTCCTCAGGGAGGTAACAGCTGTTTCTGTGCTTTTATTTTACATCCAGAGAAGATGCCCTCCCTTGGCAGTTGCATCTCTCTAGAGATAAAGGAAGCTTTCCTGTCTTGCAGGCAAGCAGCCCAAAGGGATCTTCCTCATTAAGGGCTACAGTGTACGGATGGCCCCCTACCTGCGAAAAGATTACAAGAAAGAATACTGCTTTGAGCTGACCTCCCAGGATAGGCGCAGCTATGAGGTAGGATGAGCCGAAGAGCTGGAGATCCTCATTAGTGTCGCAGTTTTGTTCCATGTCACATGTGAGCTGTGGTTGTGATGCTGGATGCCATCCTTTGTTACCTGTCGTTTCTCACCAAGACCTTCTTTCTTGACATGTCCTCGCCTCGGCTGTGTCATGCCCACCCTTCTGTTGCCACATTCATCCATCCATCCTAGATGCTGCCTTTGCCAGGCTTCCGTCTCTTCATCCCTTCCCTTCTCAGTCTCATTCTGTAGGTGAAAGTCTTGTCTATTGCAGCACACAACCCGATTCTTTATTCAGTCTCTAATTCCATGGCTTTAATTTCCATTCTCTTTCTTTTTCAACTGATTATCTTCACTTCCTCTTATGAAATCCAGAAAAAAGAGAAATCTGACTGTAGGGTGAAGAAATAATTCATTTTTGCATATTCATCTTGCTATCCAAAATAATCTTCCTGTGTATAGGTGCACTGCGTATCTCTGGAAAGATTTCTAAGATACTAAAGCAATGAGTACTGAGTAACACTAGTGACTACTGAGGAACTAGAGGACTTGAGTCGGGGTGAGAGAGACAGTCTTCACTGTGTTCATTTTATATATTTTGATATAATAGGTAATGCATTATAAAATTAAAAAGGCCAAAAAAAGTCTGAATATGGGAATATAGTGATTTTTCACCAAAAATATACTTTTACATTGAATACACATATTTTGTGGGTGTATACACATGTTGTTTCCTCCTTGTTGGCTACTTTTATCACAGTTTTACTAAAACAATTTAGAAAAACTTTAGCTAACTTAAGAAAAAGAGAAAAGCCGTGCTAAGGTTAATATTAACCACGTACGTAACCCTTTGACCCTTCAAGTCTTTCTCAGCACTCATCCTTTCTCGTTTCTACAGTATCCTAGCCCTGATTTTGTAAAACTGACCTAGGTTTTAATTATGTAATTTCAAAAGAAATTTTTTAATTTAAACCAAACTTTTCTATGGAATTTTTTTAATAGATCTATCTGTTTTTATTATTAAGTTCTGATTTGCAAGGCCCAGATAAAAATGTATGTAAGTCTAAAACAATTTCCCTAGTAGTCATTTTTATAGACAAGTGTTTTTAAGAAATCAAGAATGACAGTATTTACTAATAAGTTTTAAGCAGGAATCTAGGTTTCTTACACAGCACATGTTTTTATCTTACCCTAATGACCAGATAATAAAAATGTTTTTCAGGAACAGTCATTTCAAGTTGATTCATTTAAAATAAGAAATTACTAAAGCCCGATGGCCTGTTTTGTGAATCAGGATGTAGAGTTTGTTTACTTCTTCTCTTTGGCCCATTGAATCCAAGTCATTACCATAGTCTGTGGATTCTTCCTCTACAATATCCTTTGGATCTTTCCCTTCTGATTTATTTCTACAGCCATCACAATAGTTAAGTCCCTATCACTTCATTCAGAGGACTAGTTAAGTAGCCTTCTAGTTGATCTGTCTCTAATTTCTCCCTATTTCAGTCTGTCCTTCTCACAATTGAAAGAATCTCCCTCTCCTTTTGCTAGAATTTACAGTGGCTTTATCTGTACTGCCTGCACTTGAAATCTGAATTCCTAAAACTCAAAGCCTTTTCATCAATTCTTCTTTGATCCTCAGCTCTCCAGCTTCATCTGTTAACTGTTCTCCAGTCAAGCTGATCTGCCTACCTTCCCTATACTTGATGGTCTTATTTCTAATCTTTGGTGGCTGGTTCTCCCTACCTGAAATGTTCAGCTCCCTCCACCAGTTTCCACCAACTCTCTTTAAAAATTCAACCCAAACAGTATTACTTCAACAAGCCTCCCTGGCTTACCAGAGGTGATAATAAGTGCTCCCTGTCTTCTCTCAGCATCCAGCTGTTTTCAGATGCACTTACCTTGTAGTGTTCCCTTGTCGAGTGTGTGTGCTGTCTCCAAAACTGACATGTTCATCTGAAGTCAGGAATTTGGGTTTGCCTTTGTCTCTGTAAACTATTCTCAATAAATGCCTGATGAATGAATGGGTAATCAAATGAATGAATGCACATGAACATGAATTCTGGATTCAAATCCAGCTGTCAGCTTTGGGTATGCAAATTTACAGAAGGAGAAAAATCTCTTTGAGTGGGATTTTGATCTTTTTTCTAAATTTTAATTCTCAGGAATCTGAGAATTAATGAGAATTCTGAGCCTTCTACTTGACTGCAGTTCAGCTCACAAGATTCCTCCCCTTGAACATCCCTAAAGGATTCACAGAAATTTTAGTGAAAGTGATAAACTAATTCACTAATTTTTCTCTAGTTTACAGCTTCTAGTCCAGCTGAAGCCAGAGACTGGGTGAATCAAATAAGTTTCTTGTTAAAGGGTAAGTATCGTTATTACAGAAACAGTATTTCAGTCTGTTTTCAATTCAAGTTGTATTGCATAAGTATAATCCATGGACTTCAATATATTTTTATCTGCCCATTCTCCCTATCATATCTTTCACATGATAACAACAAATAGTACCATGTGTGATTCAGAAGGAAAAGAAACCATCAACCTAGAGGTGACCTCTAGTATCCTTCTATCTCTTCCACCTAGAGGCAGGCAGGTCTGTAATATTTATAATCACCAGAAAAGAGATGCTAAAAACCAGCTCAGCTCAATTCAGTGTCTCATAACCCCTTATATTCTGGAAAGGAAATACATGATACCAAAGTCATCTAGATATGGTTTAGGTTCAAAATCTTCCAGCTTTAGTCAAGTAGAATAATCTCATCTAGGTGGCCTTTAAGAACGTTGGACACAAAAAACAAATTGCTGTTTCCCAAACCACAATCAAATGTTCTTTGCTTTGCCTGGGAAGAGTCCTGCCTGAAGATGTTAAATGACTGCTCTTAGAGTACCCTCTGCTGGCCATCCTGTAGGCACAGCAGTGACAGGGCCCAGGCAGCCTTGCCTGGGAGGGGCTTGGCAGGTAGGAGCACTAGCCTTGAGTCTGTCGCCTGACATTGATAACCCTCTTGATGGTACACATACCTCATGGCAGGTACCTGCCTATGCAGAAAGGCAGAAGCACCAACTTCGTACGTGACCCAAGACCTAGTGAGAAGAACATCAACCTAAAAACACCAAGCCTTTTCATCTAGTTTTTTTAATTCTGCTATAAGATTTTATTGTGGATAAAAAAGAAGGAAGCACCAGAGCTTTAATTACAATTGCCTCTTTTACTCAGTTTATGCCTTTACTATCACAGGAACAAAGTATTGCATCCACCAAGAGCGTCGCATATAATAGACTAGAACCAGGCAAACATGAACACTGATGGTGAGGCTACAGGGTACGCTCTCATCTAGGTGCCTTGGATTTATGCGTGTAATATACCCCTAAGTGTGTAAACCTCAATAAAACTCCAAGCAGCTTTATTGAGCTGTACCCTGTGGTACTTTCAGAATCCCACATTGAAGAAATTATTCATTCCATTTTATTTTAAAACAAACAAAATAATAACATATGGTTTAAGCCACAGATGTGTCTTTGATCCCTTCCTCATATGAGGTGGCACCAGAATTCAGATGAAAATAGTTGCAAAATCTTTATTAAAAGCCTAATCAAGCCAAACAGTTTTACTGTATTTCGAAATGAGCATCGGATGTCTCTCTGTTCTTTCTTCCCCAGAGCACCCTGCTTGCTCTCGCCCATCCTGCAGAGGCCCCTCAGCAGGGTTTCAGAGAGCACTCTATACTGCGCCTCAGAGAATGAACCTTCCCAGTTCCCCATTAAAATAAGAAAGCAATCTCCCTCTCCTGCCCTGTGCTCCCCAGTGCTGTAATGGCTCAACATCCTCTATGTGGTGACCCATTTTAAGGTCAGCCAGACTGTACAGTTGCAAAAGGACATGGAAACCACATCACTCAGCCATTCCATCTGGTCCTATATTACCATTATATTTTTCCACATCCCACGTTCTCTTCCTCTTCCACTTTTGCCCGCTTTTCTCTTTACAAGCAAACCTCTCTGAAATTCTGCAGTGAGACCATAGGGGAGATGAATGAGCTTGTGACAGCTCAGGTATCCTATGGAAGCCACCATAGTTTCCAGGCCCCGTGCGCCCCGGAGAACCTAGGCCATCACTCACGCTCCCAGTTTTCCATTTGACAAGCAGCGCGCGGCACGCTGGCATTTCCCCTTCTGGCCTATTCTCTTCCCTTCACCACGTGTGCTCTCACACACCCATACTTTTCAGGGCTGCTTCATCCTGATCAAGTTTTATTGCAAGAAAGGATTTATGTTGATGGTTTAAACCTGATGCAGTGCTAGTCTGGCCTTTTCTTGTAGATTTCCTGCCACCAAGTCCCGCATTAGAAATAACAGCACTTAACCTGGTGTTTCATTTTCTTTTGACATGTTTTATTCTCATCCCTCCTCCTCCTTCTCCCTTTTTCCTTCCCTGCCTTATCCTTTTCCTTTTCACCCTGTCTTGATTCATTCCCATCTCTGCCCTGACAGACCTGAGCTCCTTAACCATTCCATATGAAGAGGAGGAAGAGGAGGAGGAAGAAGAGGAGAAAGAGGAAGAAGAGGAGATGTACGATGATATCGATGGTTTTGACTCCTCAAATTCTGGTTCCCAAAGCAGACCCATTGTCTTGCCTGGTAGCGTGGGGCTCAAAGAGGCTATGGAGGAGAAAGAAGATGATATTTATGAAATCTTACCAGGTGAGACATTTCGCCTTCTAATTACCTTCCTCTAGTTTAGAAACTCTAGACCTGGTAGAAGAATAGAACTTGGACAGCTCCAGAGGAAGCCAAACCTCTGAAGGAGGCACTACGAGGAAGCTTCGGTGATTCCCAGCACGGAAGCCCTGCCCTGGGGGCAAGATGGGTTGATGGGGGTGGGGAGTGTCTTTTATCTCTGCACGTGAAGCAATTTATTACAAACATCAACAGGTTCAAGAGTCAAGAATACTCATGCTGGTTCTCATAGGTTCACTGCGAATTTCATCAAAACTCTCTAGTTTGAACTTCTTTTCTGTATAATTGTGAGGATAATGGAAAGTCACCTCAAATGATGAAGGATGTGAAAAGACTGCAGAAATATAAACGCTGACAAGCCTTTTCAGTAACACAGTAAAGCCCTGACAGAGCACAGATCACCTTTGCCTAGTCCAGATACACCACGAATCAAACCACATCTCTTGCTAATAGACCTAGCGTGTGTCCTCTGCCCACCATTACACCGGGTCTACTGTACGTATTTCTTTTTTATCCGAAGGCATGATAACCAGCATCTCAAAAACTGTGCAGTCATCACTGCTCCTGCCCAGCTACTTCCTGTGTGGGTAACAGCAGCTGCTGAACAGTGTGGAGCACAGTGGGGGTCAGGCTGTGCAAAAAACGAAGCCTGAGCCTTTTAATTGTGAGGTAGTTAGACCACAGGAACGCTGAATCTTCAAGTCCATTCAGAAAGATCGCTCCTGTGGAAATTTGCCAGGAGTTCAGTGCTCTGCTGAGAAATCCAAGTTAAGTCTAAATTTATAGCAATTTAAACCTCAATCCCAGATGAACCTAGGAGCTGAGGTGAGCCTAACACTGAAGTCAGGGCTGGTTGCTAAAAATATTGTTAGTAAGCAACTGACATTTCAAGGCTTCCTAAGAAGGGTTCAACCCTGTCAACACCGCATTCATCTCTCCCTTGGGGAGAAGCTACGTCATTGCTTCCTGAGTTGCAGGGCTGTGGCTATACATATCCTCCTGACTGGGACCTCACGCACTCAGTCACCAACCCACGACAAGAAGAGCCTGCTTCTCCCAGCGCTTCCAGCCTCTGCCAGTCCACGACTTCCCCAGCCTTTTTGTTGTGTTTTATTATGCAAATGATATCTTGGTTGAGGTCGAGCCATTTCTTGTGTCTGAAGTTAAAAAAAAAATGATAATTTCCTCAGCAAGTCATCGTCGTTAATGAAGTTTTACAAAAACAGATACAACCAAAGGAAAATAAAATTTCACAGGTGATAAATTTTTCCAATTTCCCTGGCAGAATTCGATAGGATTGTTAAATTAAGAGTGAAGGTGTCTGTTAGAAAGCAACGAGCAGTGATGGGTAATTTTATAGAGTGGAAAATTGAATCAAATTGCTACATTAAAACACAGCTCCTCTGAGAATCTTCCCTTTCACAGTCTGCTCCACTGCAACAGCAGGGTGCAGAAATGGATCTAAATCACAACAACCCCTAAAAGGAGATGTACTCCCCAACTTGGCCAGAGGTTCCTGATGAGCTCACATTCCACTTGCTGCTGTCCAGGCTGGGGGAGATATCCAGGTGACACTCCACTTGAGGTCACAGCTGTGTAAGAGTGCCCTGGGAATACCTCACAGAGCCACTCAGCCTTCTGCGGAGCAAAGAAGTGTTGCTGGTGCCCGTGTTTACTTCTCAAAGGAGCAGGGAGAAGGGAGCCGATGCTCAGACACACAGAGCAAAGGAGAGTAAAGGCAAAGATGCCTCAGAAAATAAAACCTGACCCCAGGTGGGGTGCTGAGTGTGTGACTGGTTTCTTAGCAACCATCCTTCCCAGGCCTCTTAAAACCCTACCCTCAGCCACTGTGGCACTGCCCAGTGTGCCAAAGCTCATGCCAGTTTGGATATTGGAGTGGACTCCAAGGACATGGAGACTGGTCTGCTTTCTTGAGGAAAGCCACTTACCCTGCGCTTACAACAGCTGCCCCTCAGAAGTGAGGAAGGCCACATCACAGGAAAACCAGGGTCTCTTTCCAGGTTAGGGCAAAAGCAGCCAACTTGCTGGTTTATTTTCTAAAGGACAGGGCTGTTCCCAGCCAACAGGTTCTTTCCCAAAAGCTTCTATCCATCACAGTTTTTAGAGACTGCATTGAAGTTGGGATATATTGGCATTTTATTATGATGTGATTATTTCAGACACAGGTCTCCATCAGTCAGCTTCCCGTCCATGCTACTCAGCTTGTTGCTTCTGAAATTGCTGCTAGTTTTGCCTGCGCCACCCTCCCTGTCTTGGAGGAACTGAGGGAGGATGTGAGGGAGCCTGACACTCATCTCAGAAGACCACCCCGAGCAGTGACATGTAAGACACGGCATGATGTCACAGTGACAGTGCTGGCTCTGGGTCAGGATGGACCTGCTCTGCCATCTGCCAGCTGTGAGACCTTGAGCAAGTTATCTGCCCTGTCTCTCAGGTGTGGTTTTGCCAGCTGTAAAATGGGAATAACAATAGTAGTGTCACAAAGGATGCATGAGCAGCCTGGAACAGAATGCATAAAGCACTGAGAGCCCTGGCATACAGGCAGTGTTCAGTAAATGCTGGCTATTCTCCATTTGGTGGCATTTAAACAGAAAGTGGTGCCTCTTTGAAGAATCCTGGGAATCGGCTCATTCCCCATCTCCGCCAACCAGACCTAAGACAGTCCAGTCGGACATTTTCAGTGATATGTGTGAAGCAGGTGAAACTGAAAATCCTGAGCAGATGGAAAGTGGCTCACACCTTCTGCTCAGGCCCATTTTTACTGCGAAGACAGGTGCTGGGTGGAGGGACAACTGACAGTAAGGTGGGATTGTGCTAATGTTGCACACTCATCAATAGTCAGATGACTTGGGCCTCTAAGACATGTCTCACCGTAACAGTTAAATGTGCTTTGTAGAGAATATTTAGCCTGTCAGTTCTGCTTCTCCTTCCTCTTTGGGATGGGGCCTACACCAGCCTCACTGTCTCTATGGGGAAGGCTGTGTAAGTGAGATCTCCTCCCTTCCAGAATATAATTTTAATGGACTTCCTAGTTTTGAAAGAAAAGTGCCTGTAACATATACCAAGTCAATACAAAAATGTTTTTTCCTAATCAAAATAGTGTATGGATCATCAAATTAAATGCACTACATCACATGAATCATGGGATAATTAGCATTTGCTACATGGCTAGCACTCTCCTTCCCTTGAGGGAAAACCAGAGCACTCGAGGTTTTCAGCCAAGACCACAATATGAGTCCTAGATAATATGGTTTCAGGATTGTTATCTACTGGGATTTCTGAATATCCATGTTAAGAATATGGGAGCCCTTGATTTTAAAGATCTCATTTGCAGTAGATTAAACTGTAGGGAACTACCAAAAAAGAAATACTAAAGCAATATGTAGAAAATGGAAGGCTTTTCTGAACCCTCTTTCACCCCTCCCCAAAATTATTTTGCAGCCTAGCACAGGCCCAGTTTCATGATTCCAGATTCCATAAAAGGACAGTTTTTAATCAGGTTTATCTTTGGGGCCTCAAGCCTGGAATCCAGCAAGGCACCTGAGACCATTGAAGAGCTGTAACTGAGGCCTCGCAGCAGCTGCAGTAGCAACAGAATCTGGCCGTGTTGTCTGGAGAGATTTCAGGAGAGCACATGGAAAGGCAAGGCGCCTTCCCTGGGAATGTCTGCACATCTGAGGCTGCCCGCACTGCCCTGGAGGGCCATTATAGACTCAGAAACTAGATCACTTTATAATAAAGCGAATAACTGGGTTTTTTTTTTTTTTTTCATTTGAGACAAATGGAAACCATTCTTTGGAATTATTTTTCCCCCATACAATTGTCCAGACCCACAGAAACGGGGAATGATGATAGCAAGAAGTCTAAGGAAAGAAGAAAAGCAGACACCAAAAGTACAAAGTTCGTGAAGAAACAAGTTCCAATTTCATGGAAAAGCAGGGATCCATGAGGGGGGTGCATCAAAGAATCAAAGCTACCGTCAGGCCCCTTCTTGGCCTTTTCTTCCCCTCAGCCTTGTGCACCCCTGGCTCCAGACAAACCTGCTTTTGACCAACACCAAAACTGGAACCATGTATTTTCTTCTACTTCGAATCCCCACCCCCAGTCTGTGAAAGGGGACCCACTGAGTCTCCTCAGTGACAGCTTCCCAGAGACTCAGCTGGAACTGAGCTCTGGTTCAGCCTTTACCCCAGGGATTTGTATTTAGGTTTTTCTCCTCCAATTAGTAGGTGCTCAATTATGATTTTTGAAATTAAATTCAGTGTATTCCAAGTGTTGCAGTTAGCAAAAATTGAGTTTAGTATCTAGTACTCAAGATCCTACCACGGAGATAGGATGCAAATATTTTGAGGTAACAGTTGAGATTACCAGCTATACAACAGAGAATTAAATGCGCTATTAGCATCATGCTCCTATTTGCCATGTTGTTTGAAGAGGTACTGTAGCATCCATGGATTTATAACATATCTATGCATTCTGTGGAGTGGTTTCTATTTCCATTTTTTGCCTGTTCCCTTTGCACTTAGAGGTTATCTGCATTTCTGCTGCATCTGTCACCAGAGCACCTTGACATCTGGTTGCACATTGATACATTCGGCATTTTTAAAGCTTCTATCACTTTGCTTCACTTGAGAGAAGTGACCTCCCTCTTTCTTATCTAGTCATTTTTAAAATTTTATTCCCAGTTCAACTGATGTCAGAGCAGCACTTCAGAAAGGAGCTAGGTGTCATAGCAAGCTGGCTCCTCTCGGGGTCCCCACAGTGGAGTCAGTGTCCTGTTCCTCTCAGCCTCTCATTAGTGTCCCTGACATTGTGCCAAGAGTGTTGATTGAAATCAACTCTCTGGATACTGATGCTCATTTGTGATACCCCATGGTTCTCTTACACATTCGCACAGTTAACAGAATCTTCCTCAACTGTTTTCCCAATTGAAATGAAATATTTGGGAATCAAGTAGAGCATTTAATGTAATAAGTGGACAGTAATCTTTAGAGGTTAATTTGTTTAAAGCCTGTGTAAGGTTGGGTTCCCATATGCGCTGTTAGGAGCAAGAACCATTATAATCTATTACTGTTTAAAGTTGAGCAGCACATAAATTTTAATTCCTCCTTAAATGAAGATGTATTTTAGTAGGTGTCATGCTAAAAAGCCTAATAATATTCTTATACAGAAATTCAACAAGTTCTTTAGCCTAAAAAGTTATTTTTCAAAATAATCTTTTTAAAATTAAAGCCTCACCTTACAGAAAAAAAAGAAAAGAAATTTGGCTGTCTAACCCCCTTTTGTGAGCAGAGTTTTTTTTGCGTGTTGCCATATAATCAGTCTTCTTGACTTTGGAGTTTGAAAGATACCAGTTTGACTTCACGGACAGATCTGAGATAAATTGTAAGCCTCAGCTTTCCTGGTAGCTCAGACAGTAAACAATCTGCCTGCAATCCGGAAGACCTGGATTTGATTCCTGGGTCAGGAAGATCCCCTGGAGAAGGGAATGGCAACCCACTCCAGTATTCTTGCCTGGAATATCCCTTGAACAGAGGAACCTGGTGGGCTATATAGTCCATGGGGTTGTAAAGAGTCAGACACGACTGCGCAACTAACCCTTCAGCTGTTTGTGTGGTGCCCTCCGAAGCTGGGGGCTTCCCTGGTGGCTCAGACAGTAAAGAAACGGCCTGCCAATGCAGGAGACCCAAGTCAGGAAGATCCCATGAAGAAGGGAGTGGCTACCCACGCCAGTATTGCCTGGACAATCCCGGCAAGGGTGGCAGGCTACAGTCCATGGGGTCTCAAAGAATCAGACACAACTGAGCGACTGACACTTTACTTTTACTTTTTACTCTGAAACTGGGACAATGCTGAGAGGACACATCTAGCTGTGGAGGGAGGGCACTTGCCTTCACCAGGTGATGGTCCGCATACTTACTTCTTCAAAGACCGCAGAGACACAGCGCCCAACCTCTCACTTCAGTGGCTGGGCTCCTACTCTGAAGCCTGCTTTTAACCACCTGGGGAGGACAGCCTTAGACATAGGGATTGGAGCATCCTGGTTCACATGCACCACCATAGCGCTTAGTAACGTTGATGAATGATGTGTAAGACCTGTGGCCAACATTCTGCTTTCTTTCTAGGTGACTCTACAGGCCCAATGGAAATCAGAGTATCTATTCTATAATTGAACTGCATAAAGCAGTGTTTTATTTTTTCAATTTTTGTATCATGACTGGTTTAAGTGATGTTGCCAGAAAGGATAAAGGAATCAAGTTTTAGTTTTCATTTTTATCATTGCAAATACATTTACATTCTCCTATTTTACCAATGCAAAGAGCAGGCAAGCCACTTTCAATAATTTATTTTAAAATCAATGCTAATGAGGTTATGTCTCGTCAGTGGCCGAGTTTTACAATAAAGTCTGATTTATTTAGAAAAGATCTTTGGTGTAGCTTCCCATCTAATGGTGGTGGGAAGGGGGTGGAGTAGCAGGCACAGTGACCCTCCAACTTCGGATCCAATTTGTAATTCACAGCGGAGATCTGACCCAATTTACATTGATTAGAATTGGGAGGAAGAGACATCTGCACAGACAGCAGAGGTAGAATAAACCCTCTCTGCAAAAGTGCCTAAGCACAGCAAATTACTGGTCTTTGTGATTAAGTTGTCTGATATCAGCAAAAGAGCTGTCCTCTGTCCAAATTATTGGGTATCTCTAAAACTGAGCACATACCAACTCTTCTTTGAATGTTTTCAATCCTGTGAAATTGGTCCCACATCAAAAAGAAAAAGCATCATAGCAGAGAAAGGAAGGAAATGCAGGTAATAACAAGAAGACAATGTGCAAAGAATGATGTTAAATGTGATTTATTTCAGTGTGATCTATTTCCGATATTTGATCTCACTCCTCCATTATCTCACATCCTTATTCCTCATGGAGAGGTGGGGGAGCACTACAGGCAGTGAGTAGGAAATTCTCTGCAGCAGGGTCACACACAGAGATTAGGAGAGTTGAGTCCTTCTCCCATACAACCTTGAGGGCAGGCTTATATTATATATATATATGTTATATACCTATTTAAATGTTAGTAACATGTGACTTATTTCCCAAAGTATCAATCCCAATAACAATATTAATTTAAATTTTTGCAGGGGAACTATTTCATTTTGTATGTGAAATTAATTGTAATTCTTTAATGTCCTGTAGTGTGTTACATCGGAGAAGGCAGTGGCAACCCACTCCAGTACTCTTGCCTGGAGAATCCCATGGACGGAGGAGCCTGGTAGGCTGCAGTCCATGGGGTCGCTAAGAGTCCGACACGACTGAGCGACTTCACTTTCACTTTTCACTTTCATGCATTGGAGAAGGAAATGGCAACCCACTCCAGTATTCTTGCCTGGAGAATCCCAGGGACAGAGGAGCCTAGTGGGCTGCCATCTATGGGGTCGCACAGAGTCGAACACGACTGAAGTGACTTAGCAGCAGCAGCAGTGTGTTACATACTCTTATGCTGTTTCTTCATAGTTATGAGCTTAGAGTTTACTTCTCCTAGTCTGACATACTATAGCTCATGTTGCCCTGTAAACCTTATATTTAAAGGGGAGGCTGTCCTGGGCCATCACCTCAAAAGTTCCATTTAAAGGTATAACTATGGGGATCAAGACAGGTAAGCGCTCTCAGATTCACAAAGAGAAAGGAAAGTATATATGGCCAGAAGAAACTGAGTATTCAGCCCTCAAAATGTTGCTTTTTATGCTCCATTCATTCTCTGAATGTTTGTGTGTGTGTGTGTTTCTGTGTGTGTGTATTGGGTGGTAGTGATGAAAAGGAGACTAGCAAGTATATTTCTGTGCATTTTACCCCACATATAAAACAGCTTAATATGATTCTGGTACTCATGCTTTCTTGAGATGGACCCAATTCTCATGTTATCAGGTAGTACAAAGTCTGGGATGAAACAGGTTAATGAAGGTAAGAAATCATGTTGTGACTTTGACTATATAAACACTTGGATGGAGTGAGACAATGGCATTGACTTGGAATTCATTGTGTACCCGCCATTCATTCCAACTGCCCTCAGGAGCTCACACTCTCATGAACGAGGCAGGCTGAATAACAACAGTAAAAAGATAACTACAAGCTCCAAGTACCAAGAACATGAAATTGTGTATATGACCAGCTTCTGTAGCAATTGAAGAAAGTTTGATACATTAAGGATTAATTAATCACAGAGGGTTTAAACATGTGCTTAGCTTCACGCATACAAACTCTGAATACTTACATGGAGATAACACATTTTGCAGAGAATTCTCAAAGGGAAGGAGAAATAGGGTCTGAGAAAGAGGATTAGGATCCTAAATAATAGGCACCTAAATAATTCAGTGGATTGGAAGCTTCACAAGGGCAGGAACCTGGCCAGTCTTGTCCATCACCACATCTCCAGCTCCTAGTGCAATGTCTTGCATATAGTAAGCACTTAAGATTGTTTGTGAATGAATGAATGAAGAGGGAAAGAAAAGAAGGCCACTTTGAAGGTGAGAAATGATTTTTTTAAAAAGAATATGGAGGCATATACCCTGAGGAAACCAAAATTGAAAAAGACACATGTATCCCATTGTTCATTGCAGGACTATTTACAATAGCTAGAACATGGAAGCAACTTAGATGTCCATCGACAGATGAATGGATAAAGAAGTTGTGGTACATATACACAATGGACTATTACTCAGCCGTAAAAAGGAATGCATTTGAGTCAGTTCTAATGAAGTGGATGAACCTATAACCTATTATACAGAGTGAAGCAAGTCAGAAAGAGAAAGACAGATATCGTATTCTAATGCATATATATGGAATCTAGAAAAATGGTACTGAAGAATTTATTTACAGGGCAACAACGGAGAAACAGACTTAGAGAATAGAGTTTTGGACATGAGGAGAGGGGAAGAGAGGGTGGGAAGAGTAACATGGAAACTTACATTATCATATGTAAAATAGATAGCCAACGGGAATTTGCTGTATGGCTCAGGAAACTCCAACGGAGCTCTGTATCAACCTAGAGGGGAGGGATATGAGAGGGAGGTTCAAAAGGGAGGGCTATATGTATACCTGTGGCAGATTCATGTTGAGGTTTGACAGAAAACAAGAAAATTCTGTAAAGAAACTATCCTTAAATAAAAAATAAACTTAAAAAAGAATACAGTAATTATTGCCTTAAAGAAGAGAGTGTGTTGAGCTCAGAGAAAGAAGACCCATCAGTGAAATAACAGACTATTGATCACTAATTGCTAATGCTGATCATGTTTATCCCCACAGATGAAGAGCATGATCTAGAAGAGGATGAGAGTGGCACTCAACAAAAAGGAGGTATGAGAGCTTCAAAAATGTACAGGTGCTGGGTAGGATATTTGGGCTTCCCACCAGAGACAGCACCGTTCTCTGACTACAGACCTTAGTGGACTTGCTAACTAAGAGGGTACTGGTGTGTTGACCTCAACAGCCCCGAATAAGATGACTGGACAGGGAAATAGCTTAACCTTAAAAGTAGCCACCCACTCACTTTAATTAATGTTCCCAGAACGGCTAAGATTTATCCTAAAGAGGGTGAGAAGCCGAACCAGATATTTATTTTTCCCTATCAGTATTTCTTAAATCAGTACAGTGAAAATAGAATTGCCTCATCTCTAAAAGATCAGAGGATTGAGAATGGAAAGAATGGAAATGTCTCCTGTCTGAGAGGCCCGGAGATTGCAAGTTCAGAGGGGAATGGAAATGTGTCAGATCTGAAAAGTGAGCGTGGGGTGAAGGATAGAATTGCTTGGTGATGCTGACTTCTGATGGCCTGGTTTGATTCCAGGCACATTTGGAAATGAATATGTAACAGGTTTGTTGAATACAAAATTACATCTTATTCATCCCAGACTGTTAACCATGCTTCAGTCTGTTAGTCAGCCCATCCTTTCTAAGGTCAGATGCCCCTCTAAAGCCCCCTTAAGTCGACCAAGGTCCTAGTCTATCATTGTCTGTAAAGGAATATATGATGTACAGGCCACCTCAAGGACATTCATGCCATCAGCAGAGCCTAGAAGTGACTGAGATACTGGCTAACTTTTTCTTTGAGATTCTACGGAAGTCTTAAGCCTAGGGATTCTTTCTCTCTTTCTGTCCTTTTCCCCTTCTGCTTCTCCAGTCTCTCCAGCTTTTCCCATTCTCCTCTTTCTCCCTTTCCTTGTGCCTTTTCTTCTCTTCCTAGTCCATTCAGCAAAGCCCATTTCCTGGGTGAATTCTCCATGGGAAGTGAATATGTAACAGGTTTAGTGAAGGACCCAGCTTCTCCAAATGAGAGAAAAAACAGCAAATAGGCAGGATCAGAAGTCATGAGCCAAAGCCAAAGAGAAGTGAAGCAAGTATGACGGGAATGTTAGTGTAGTTTCAAGTAAGGACCTCATGACTGTTAGCGCTTGTGATTAAGTTCACTGTGAAATTTTTTTTTTTACTGTTCTTCTTGCTGTACAGAATTCCAACAACAACAACAACAAAAGTCTGTTTCTTCACCAAACCATATCCCACATATGCCTTTTCTCAACCAACTTCCCTCACTGGTACAGGAAAGAACATGTCGTGTGGACAGCTTGGGTGGAGTAACTAGAAGCTTCTTATGGTCAACTTTATATTAAACTCCCTTCAGGAAGCAGCAGCCTTCTGGCAAAAGCCTAAAATTCAGTTTCAGACTTCTCCCCCATCTCATTTCTTCCCTCCACTCCTCTTTTTAAGGTTCAGTCTGAAGAGTGAGATTTGTCTCTTAACTGTCCCAACAGCTATAATCCAAATACTTCTTTAAAAAAAAAACAAAAACCTTTGTTCCTCAAGCTTTCTGCCTCCAAAATAGGTGTTGTTAAAGGGCAGTGAGCTCTAAATACGTTTCTATGGTTTATACTTCCCACCAGTTATAATGATTGGTGACTTAGGGACTAAAAAGCAAAAGAGGACTTTTCCCTCTCTCTGCAGAATCTGAGGCAAGAATTTTTATTATTATTGTATTTACTTATTTATTTATTGAATTTATATGATGCCTTTCCTACAAAGGAGCCATAGAAACGGCAACAAATATGTAACATCCAAGTGTCATCACTTAGCTTTAAAACAATAAAATATAGAGGTTCAAGGGAAGGGTAGACATATAAAAGGCAAGAGCTCCAGGACAGTGTAAATTCTTCTATAATAGGCAAGCTACACAAGTTTAGTTCACTTGGGCAAGTCAGGTGTCACATGCCCTTTGAGGGGGAAAAGTATTTTCTCTTAAAGGATACCATGGCTACCAGGATTACCTTTAAAATCCACATGCTTTTCTTCACTATTTCAGGGATCCTTTCCCTGGAATGCTGTGCTTTTTCCCTGATGGAATTGCTAACATTTTTAAAGCCCAACTAAGATCTTATCGGAAGAGAGAGAAAAAAAGAATTCAGTTTATCCTGATTGGGTGTTAATGACCCTGTAAGATGTAATTTCTTTTATTTTATTCTGTTACCTAGAAAATCTATCACGGCCTTGTAGTATTGATTGTTCAATCTATAAAGAGCTCGGTTTACAGCTTGACTGTTAGTAACAGGGTTATTCTAATGAGTGACTCTTCAACACCTCAGATTTTCACTAAATTCTAACCCATCAGCCTAACGGTCTAATACTCAATGTCTTTGGTGATGATAGCTTATCCCCATTCTCTATCATGAGAAGGCATGTCCAGGTAGCCAAAAGTAAAACTCATTCTCTGCTGTTTGTATGAAAACACTGGCAATTTGATTGGCTATGCCATGTCAGATCAAAAGCAGGGCTGGAGGCATGAATCATCCTTAGAAATGTCAAACTTCTGACCAAAGAATATCTTGAAACAGCTTGTTTTGCTCTGAAGTTACGGGCAAACTCAGCCAAGGAGGAGACCATGTTCAGTCATTTCTGCAGAAAAATGATTGCTGATGAGCTTTCCATTTCTGAGGTATTTTTTCCACTTTAGTGGCTGCCAATGGAGTAAATTATTACATAAAAGAAACGGAATCCACAGAGGTATTTGCAGCTCTTGTTAATACTTTTTGAAACCTGTTTTCCAAGACCAAACATGAGTGGATCATCACCCAGCTATAATTTTGGCCCAATAAAAGAAACACATGAGATGAAAATTAGAATCTGTGAATGTGCCCGACTTCAGGATCATGCTTATAACATTAAGAACTGTAATAATTTCAAAACTGAAAGTCTTATTCACTCAGTCACTTGTGCCTGACTCTTTGTGACCCTGTGAACTGTAGCCCTCCAAGCTCTGTCCATGGAACTCTCCAGGCAAGAATACTAGAGTGGGTTGCCATTCCCTTCTCCAGGGCATCTTCCTGAACCAGGAATCAAACCTGGGTCTCCTGCATTGCAGGCAGATTTTGTACCATCTGAGCCTCCAGAAAAGCCCAATAATTTCAAAACTCAAAGACTAAAAAGCTGTGAAAACAAGCCAATGGTATTGTTTAGTGGCTTTTCCTGTTCTGGTATCATAGTCAGTAGAGCTTGGCAAACTTTTCTATATCTTTCTTTCTGAAATAGCTAATAAGTTATGAGACTGAGTCTGCTTAATGGACTGTATGTACACAGTGGCCTTTATGGCCTGGTCCAGAGAACATTTCAAGTCCCTTCCAATGGGCCACTGCTTTGGCCTTCTTTATCCTTTTCTCATGCTTTAGCAAGAACTGGCTTTATCTGTCTTCTCCTTTTGTCTCTGATTTCCATAATCCATTAAGTAATTATACTCAGGGCCACATTGGCACAGTCCTTTTGCTTATCAAGAAAATGTAAACAACATGCTGGCTTGCCCTTAGCCTCTTTTCCTTGGTCACAGCTTGAATTCTGGAGCTACCCAATATCCCTCAAACAGAAACCCAAAGTGACATGTGCACTCTGGAAAGAGCATGGCCAAGCTCTGTTGTCCCTAAGGAGGGGCAGGCAGAACTGTGTCCGCTACTTTCACCTTAGAACTCTGTGCATCATGGTGGCTCATTTTCAAATATCGACTCTGTCAATAGTAGCACCAACGTGGCCTCCGTGAACTAGAGAAATGACACTACCACTGGTTGTAAAGACCTGGTGTGGAATGACAAATGCTTTGCAATAAGTACCCAGAAAAGAGAGAAAAACAATATATTTTTAACTTGCTCTGCTTCTGTTCTTCCTAGGACATTTTGCCTGCTTGGGGGCATAGCTTCTCTTACGTGGGATTAAAAAAAATAAGATGCTGCTCCTTTTTTTCCCTCTAGTAAAAGTCTTCCTCAGCTCTGCTCGCAATTTAAATGCTGTGATCATCCCCATTAGCTTCTCTATCATTGTAATTGTTGTTAATTGTTATAACTGTTTTAGTTATTAGTGGTGTCATTATTGCTCTAGGTCCTCTGTCTGTTTTATGCTGAATATATTAGTGCTTTGCTTTTGAATTACCAGGCTTTATTTAGTGCAGAGTTACGTTTTTTGGAGAGACATTGAGAAATGCTGGCATTAAGCTTTATTCTTTTGTTTTTCATTCCAAATGGACAGACTGGAAAAAAATAATTAGATGGAATAATGTCCTCAAAATGAGAATGAGGATGTTTTGAATTAATTAAATGGTCAGAATGCTGCACCGTTTCTGATCTCAGACTGCTGCCAAAGGAATGTAAACCTAAAGGAGCCTCAGACCCTCCCAGAGTCAATCCTCTCTCTCAGGCTCCCAATCCCTTACTGGTCTAAAGACATCTGAGTCTCACGCATCCTCTGTTCATAGGAGTGCTGGGCAAGCCTAGGGAGAAGCTGGCCTGGCCCAGCAGACTCGCAGCCTTCAAGCTCTTCCTGGGGCCAAGCTGCAGGAAGAAAGCCCTCCATGGTCTTACCTCTTCCCCTCATCAAGATTTGATCAGGTTTTTGCTTTATAACTAAAGCTTCAGGGAAGGCTTCCCTGATCCCTCAGACTATGTTAGATTCCCTGTTATACACAGCACCCTCAGATTCTCATTTGCAGGTATATCACAATCATAAATAAATAAATAGTTGTGTGACTTTGTTTCATGGTGCCGCCCCTGCTGGATGGCAGCCCTAAGGGTAGGGACTGTGTGTATGGCCCATGCAGAATTCCCAGTGTCTTGCATGTTTTCTTAAGGCTGAAGAGTGAATGTAGTGAAGTTGTGTGCACATATACACATAAATGCCAGTCACCTGTTTTAAACTGGGAGTCTGCAATAGAGTCCAGTCTTGTCCAGTTAAGGCATTCCTCCACCCTGATTTCATTAATACCAGGATACCTCTGTTTAGACTGCCAGTCCAACCTCCTCCCCATTTTTATCCTTCATTCTGCTTATTTTCCAAAGCAGCATTGTTATGGTTCTGATGATTCCAGTTCTTGGACTAGGCTAAGCGATCTCCTGGATTCCTGAGTTCTATCTTCTTTGGGCCTTTAGCTTATGAAGAACTGAAAGTGTTTTCTACCTTTAGTTTTTCTTGGAAGGTTTTTGTTTTCCTCCTAGCTTTTTGCATTCCCTACGACCTGCTGCACTTTTAGAATAGCTCTTTCTCCTGGTGTTCTCCACAGGTGTCTTATATATCCAATATCAAATCACTTTCTACTTAGAGACTCAAAAGGTACCCATCATATCAAGGAGCTAGCCCTCATCCAGGCACGTGGGGGGCATACCCCACAGTGACCATCTGCTAGGCCAGAAAAGGCCAAGATAACTTTCTAAGTCTTACTATTTGAAAAGCTCAAGTGATGTTTTTTAAAAATCTGTCCTTATAAAATGATTTTCTTTACCATATATAAATCCATGAAACATATTGATGTCAATGTACTTTTCGTTCCTAAACTTAGCCAAAATTTTGGCATGAATAATCAACTCCATTACAACTGAAAATGCATTATATCCTCTGGGAAAACTACTTTCACTTTTCAGGAACTGATATTTTTCTGTTGTTTCATACACTGATACCCCTGCCAAAATATGCCTTGTCTTTTCAGTAATTAGCATTTTTTCCCAATGGGTTTTTTCCCCAAACATGTTCATAGCTCTGTGGCAGAATGTTTCCAGTGCAGTCATCTCATTTGCTGCCCTCTGTTGTCTACTGAATATATAAACACTTTCTGTGAAAACAAAATATCCTTGAGTTTCTATATGGTTAACATTTTCACTTCTGTTTGCAATATCTGAATCTTAACTAACTAGCTCTCTCTCCTCTGTTTTGTACACTTTAAGGTTCCTACTAAAGTTCTTTCCCAGAGACATATAAGGATCTTGTTCTTCTGTGCCTTTATTCTTTGAATTGCTTGCAAGTTAGGAACAAGGAGAAAAAAAGCAAATATAGGCAGAGCTTCTGTCCCCGCACTGCCCACTTCTCTCCACCTATCCCGTCCTTAGCAATTAGCACCATCGCTCTCACTGGAGGGTCAAGACAAATGAAGGGAAAGGTGGAAACTGGCAAAATAAGGTGCCCCCCCGAATCACTTGAGGTTTGCTTAGAACCAGGACTCCCAACTCCTGTCGTCAGGAATGTCACCTTTTGTGGGTGTTCTGCATACAGTTCTCATACACAGGGTCCCTAGGAATGGCGAGCACGGCCACATTAGCCCTGGTCCAGGAGGCATTAGTACTCCTGCCATTCACATCCCCAGATCCTCTCCCACTTTGTACTCTAGTGTTTAACCTTTCCGGGTAGAAGAAGATCAATACAAATTCTTCATTGTTAAGAATCAATGACTGTCCTGTAGCATCACTGCCATCTAGTCTTGCTGAGGAGCCCAGTAAATCTCTCCAGCTGCTTCTAAAGCTTGGTTTGTCGTCTTCAGTTGCTTCCATTTTTAATGCAGATCACTTTGGTTTCTGTTCCCCAGGGGGCTTACAGATAAATCTTGGCAGACATGTTCAGGGTCTACAAATGAGATGCTGGAAAAGGGCCAGCCCACCCAGAATTTAGTTGTAATGGATGAGACACCCCCTTGGTTCCACTTAAGAACTGGGCTATTCTTTTCCACATTTATTGGTAATTACCTCATATAGTAAGTACCTGGGTGGGAAGTGCAGGATGAAGTTCCTGTGTAACAGAGGAGGCCAACCTGTAAGGCTGCACTGCCGATCTGTGCTGGCTGACTCAGCCTTTCTTATAAACAGGCAGAGACTGGAGACAGCTCATTCCTTCAGTGCGTAATAAAAAGGAGCACTGGATAGTTTACGTACCCTGTATGAAGAAAGTCCGACAGAAAATCTCTTTGTGCTGCTTACTTATAAGCCAAGTGAAAAATTACCTTCCTGATTTTCTTTTATTAATAAATGAATATATTTATCATATTATTGAATAGCATCTGACTAAGGGTGATCTGTAAACATTAATGTTAGTTAATAACCTCCTTCTCCCACAGTCATTTGCTCTTCCTGAGTGTTTGGCTGTATCTCATCCCGAATCCCTTGAATCTTAGGTTTCCTAGGGGCAATATCAGAACCTTGTTTCCATTTGCAGCAAAAATGTGGGCTCCGTAGAAAAAGACAGGGTCCTTTTAACTTTGATTTCTCCTCTCTTTGATCAGTGGACTATGCCAGTTATTACCAGGGCCTATGGGATTGCCATGGTGACCAGTCAGATGAACTGTCCTTCCAACGAGGTGACCTCATCCGAATTCTGAGCAAGGTAAGGGTTAGAGTGTGGGGCTTGGATCAAAAGTTGATTTTCTCACTCCTGATGATGTAGTCACCCAGCCAGAATTATCCCATGTCATATACTTTTCATGTGTGTATTACATGGCCCCCTCACACACAGAGTAAATCTCCATTGTTTTAAAATTGTCAAAGTTTATTTGAAAATTCAGATTCAGGAACTAATTTCCAAATTTAAAAAATACAATAAAGTAGGCACAATACCAAAACTATGCCAATCAAAATTTGATCTTTTTAAAAGGGTCTATGTGATGCTTAAAACATCATTACCGTATACATAATTTACTACAATAAAATACTTTTGAAAATATTCTAGCTAGGTCAGCTGCCTTATTTCATTTACAGATAAACAAAACTGTAATATAATGACATATGCAGGAGGGAGTCAGAGCTAGTTAGGTCAGTCGATTTGAGTTAGTGCTGTAAGGCCAAGATGGTGAATCCAACCCACAAGGGCTAACTTTATTCTCTTCCTCAGTCACAAAGTTAGCCCCTAGCCACAGCTAACTACCTCACAAATGGTGTTGTTGAATACCAAAGAATGGGCCAAAAAAAAAAGATAGATTATTTGAGATCCATCACCAGTGCGAAGATTTAGAACTCATGGGTTACTCTTTGAGGGATCAGTAGCATCATCTTTGTAGAGAAAGACTGCTCATATTCTGTACAGGTGGACTAAGGAAATAAATTTCTGTCCCTGAAAATAAAACTTGTTAAAAAGTTCTCCCTCTATGAGACAATCAATATCAACAAATACATTTTTGAAAGAGGCACAATTTGCTCTTTAATTGTTGAGTATGTGAACTCCATGGGCTTCGAGGGTGGTGCTGGTGGTAAAGGAGATGTAAGAGACGCTGGTTCGATCCCTGGATTGGGAAGATCTGGAGGAGGGCATGGCAACCCACTCCAGTATTCTTGCCTAGAGAATCCCACGGACAGAGGAGCCTGGCGGGCTATAGTCCGTAAGGTCGCAAAGAGTCAGATACGACTGAAGCAACTTAGCACACATACTCAGGTGAACTCCATAAAGAAAAATTGAAAACCCATTGTGTTATTAACCCATCATTTGCCATATATCTTTATTCTGTGAATGTCATTACCTTGGCCAGATGTTTGTCTCAGTCTGAAATATCCCAGAGCTTGTTAGAAAAAAGACCAGGACTGATCAAAGGTAGCTTTCAGCAGTTACAACAAGTCCTCTTTGAACTAGGGCCAAATTCAGATCCAGCCTTTTCTGAGACAGCGGGAGGCCTGCAACCCCTGCTGAGGCCACAATCTTTAGGTGATCTCTTCCAGACTCGAGTTCAGCACCCACCTTAGTGCCATTCCGGCGCAGCTCCAATACACCAAGAATAAATTGAAAGCAAAGAAGGGAGTGGACATTGGCCTGATTGGTATTTCAAATGCCCGAAAGCAAGGTTTGCCGTGTAATAGAATTTGTGTACATTACCACGCTGGCATTACAGGGGTAATCGAGTTATCCACTCAGGTGTGACCAGGCCTCTGTTTGCCCAGAGCCTGCAGGTGAACAAATTAACTGTTTACATTGTCTGAGGTGCCTGCAGCAGGAGGAGGGGAGAACAGAGCCAGACTGTCTGCTGGCCTTCTCTCTCGGTCATGATTATTTTGTTTGTTTTGCATGTCTTTTGCCTTTGTTAATGGCTTCTCACTGGGGGTCCCTTTTCTCCATTTAGAAGGGGCTGTGCGGTGACTTGCCCTGCAGTACAGAGCTGTCTGTGGTTGCCAGTGCTGTTGTAATTTTGAGATACCAAAGAACATAGAGACCTTCCCAAATCTGGATTTTTTTTTTAACCCATCCCTCTTCCCCTCCTCCATTACTAATAGTTTAATTCAGGAGCAGTACCTTGCTGCGTCGGTTCTGTCAAGCTTCTTTCTCTGTCTTTTGGGAGGTCCTGAGTCTGTTGTCATCTCTTACCCTGATAGTAGCACATTTCTTACCCTAAAAGCTACATCGGTTGCCTCCCTTCTTCACGTTGCTAACCTCTGCATGTCAGGGAAAGAAATGAGAAGCTAGAAGCCTAACTGAAGTTTCCCTCATAAAATTTCATTCCAGTTAACGTTGGCTTGGGGAGCATTTCAGATTGGATTTACCTTTATTATATTATTTAACTCAATAAGAGTCCTTGGACAGGAAGCAACCTTAAAAGGCCACCCAATCCATTCCCTTGCCTCTAAGAAGCACAAAAGAACCAATTCAGGCAGATAGAAAAGGAGATTCCACTACCATTATCAGTTGTCTGTCTATTCAGATGTTCAGTTACTCCTAATCTCAGGAATTTTCTCTCATATGGATCCTAAATTTATTTCACTTTAGCCCCAGTTGCCCTTGTAGCAAAGATCCTGCCTACCAATGCAGGTGATGTAAGAGACGCTGATTTCGATCCTTGGCTTAGGAAGATCCCCTAGAGGAGGGCATGGCAACCCACTCCAGTATCTTGCCTGGAGAATCCCATGGACAGAGGAGCCGGCAGGCTACAGTTCAGAGGGTCTGAAAGAGTTGGACATGACTGACGCGACTTAGCACGCATGCATGCAACCCCAGTTGCCTTCTTTATTGGAGTCAGTTATACTCTGCAGCCTGCCTCTCACACCTGTAGGAACAGAATTGACTCAAGTTGAGGTTAGTCCAGAAAAATGATATCTAGAAATCTGCATTTTACTTTTCTCTCTGACCAGTAGAACCTTTGTCAAGCAAGAAAAGCCTGCTTCTTAGGAACCTGGAGAAGTCTATTTCCCTGAGACAAGACAAGATACAGCTCAGCTTACCTGGAGCGGTTTCCTTGCCTGTAAAATGAGGGAGTCGTGTTAGACCTCTGAGGTTCCTTCCACCTCAGACATTCCCGGTCTGAACAAACATGGTGAGGCTGACATTGCAAATCTGCTGAAGAAATTCCACACAAAGATGTGTCTTAGCTTTAATTATTTTTTCAGGTTAAACCAAAAAACTCCTAGGTTCGTTTGTTTTGGACCCTCATAAATGCATCTGGCTTTTCCCTCTCTCTTTGTATGATGAGAGAAATATTCTGAGAGCCAGGGGGTGGCAGGTAGAGAACAGGAAGTGCGGTGGGAATTGGGGAGTCATAACTATTCTTGGGCTCCTGGTGCTTCCTTCTGCTTCTCTTTTTTTTTTTTGGTTGGTTTTTTTTTGAAGTGTAGTTGATTTACAATGTTGTGTTAGTGTCTAGTGCACAGCAAAGTGATTCAGTTTTACGCATGTATATTCTTCTTCTGATTCTTTTCCCGTATAGCTCATTATAAGACATTGAACTCAGTTCTCTGTGCTATACAGTAGGACTTTATTGTTTATCTGTTTTATATATAGTAGTATGTTTCTGCTAATCCCAAACTTCTAATTTATCCTTCCCTCTCCCTTTCCCCTTTGGTAGCCATAAGTTTTCTTTCTGTGTCTAGAGTTTATTTCTGTTTCATACATATCAATTTTTCACTTTCATACATATTATTTTTAAACCTGAAAAATCACATCATATTTGTCTTTATCTGATTTACGTCTCTGACAATCTCTAGGTCCATCCATGTTGCTGCAAATGGCATTATTTCATTCTTTTTTATGGCTGAGTAGTATCCCAGTGTGTGTTTGTGTGTGTATATGTATACATATATATACCACACTTGCTATTTTTTAATAGTTGCCCAAGTATGACCCAACCCTGAATCCTAGAATCCTCCAGGCAAGAGAGTCTGTTAGGGTCTAGAGTTTTTGGGCAGGAATGATCCCAGAAAGAGAGCTACTTACCCTTTAAAAAACTTTTTTTCAGAGAAGTTGATTGGTTGGGTATCCAAATGCCCATCGTCTGTCCTTAGAGAAGCAAGTTGTCAACAGGTGGTTTATTTATGTGACCTTGAACTAAGTCACTTCATCTTGCTAATCCTCAGTTTCCTCATCTGTAAAAATTGGTTAAAGGATGTTGTGATACTTACATTAAAGAATTGTGTAAAGAAGTGCCTAGCATCTAGGATGATAACTATGATTATATTCCCCTCTTTTCCATTAAGAACAAAGTAAAATTTTTGAGGTCAATGTTGTGTCCATATTAGGAGTTCAATAAATTATTAGTGAATTGAGAGAGAAAAAAAGATATCCTGTCCTGCCAAGAACACTTCACAGAGATGTTTGAAAGCTCAAAAGGTCCTCACTTGGGAACAGAAGGTCATCCGGTGAAGAAACTTTACATGGAAATGCACTGTGCCTTTCCTGATCTGAGAGAATTCGTCACTGGCAAAATTGGTCAACAGCTCAGACTTCTTTGAGGAGGGGCCAGAGCCATGTATCCCAGCTCTGAAACAGGAACCAAAGACACAGTCAGCAGGGCCCCTCTTGCCTCCCCCAACACATCTATCCATTCCTAAGTCCCAAAGCTGCATGCCCACATAATGCACTGAGTTCCAATTTGGGTTGCAAATATATTAAAAGGAGACTTTAACAACAGAGAGCTGTGCATCCATTCCTTTTGGACCCAGATATTTCTGAACAGCTCTTTTGGTGCGGGGACTGAACTCCACTTCTGCCCATGCAGGGACGCAGCTCAGGCCACAGCGGGGTGTTCAGCGCTCTTCAGTGGCTCCAGATTGTGGTGCTGGTGCTTGCCTCCTCATACGTAACCGATGGCTCCTGAGAGCCTGCCTCCCGTAAATTACTTCCCACGATGCCTGCGACCACTGCAGAATTCAAGTTTGAATAGAGCAGGAAAAAGGTGTTTGAAAGGCCTGTTCACTCAGCTGCATTTTAATTTCCTTTTCAATCTTGTCCCAATTAATTTCACAGAATTAATCTCACAGAAGCAAACGCGGCAGCACTGAAGCTGTGGTTTTAGTGTGGCGGTCGCTCTGCCTGAACATGAAATAGGAGCTAATATAAAAATCCATCTGCTGTGTTTGAAATACACACCGGCTGCTGCTCAGTCCTGTCTGACATTCCAAACATCAACAGCGGGGAAAAGTGATTTGGGGGTTAGTGGCCATCAGTACTTGGCAGGGGTTCAACAACAGGTGTACTCCAAAAATCCATTCAGCTTGGGCACCAGGCATGACAGGGCAGGTGCTGAATCACCCTCCGTGCAGTAACACAACGCCCTGGCTTGATTCCTTTTATCTGAGGATCTTAAGGCCCTTCTGGGGACCAGCAGTGCTCTGGGCATTTATCGTAAGTGGGAGAAAGGGCAGTAAGAAGTCTCTGTTGAGTCAAGCCACAGTTTGCAGCTTACAGAGAAGTGACTCTGTCTTCTTGGCTTCAAGGTCTCTCACTAGAGAACCTTCTTCTAAATAATAAAGGTGTTTGTTCTACTATTCGAGATAACTTAAATAAACACCCATTTAAAATTTAAGCCTCCTGTTCCAGAAGTGATTTATAGTAGTAACATGAGCTATCCAGCAGATAAGGACAAATGAAAGAGAGAGAGGAAGAGGAACTCTTTCTCAGTTGACGAGGAAGAAGAGGTCCCTGAAAGAGGTCTTCCACTTAAGGTAAACAGAGTTGATAGGCTGTATCTCTTGGGCTTATGTTGGTGTGCCTCATGAGTTGGCCCTGGGCTCTTCCAGAACTTGTGCTGTGCTTATTCCCATGGAAGGCAGCCTTGGAGCAACAAACCGGGTGCCGAGAAAGGTGACACTTACACGGTGCTGAGCCAGGGTTCAGAGGTATTCTCAGCGCCCCAACACACCATGCTTTGGTCGTCTTCTCTGCTGGTACGGTTGATATGGGAACAAGGAGCCTTACAAGCAAGATCAAGTTTAATATTGAACATGCAATGCTCTCAGATGGCCACAGGGCTTATGTGGGTGAGGATGGACCGATTTCATCACCCTGGGTTACATTTAGCTTCCAGCGCTGGGTCGTAGCTACTTAAATTCAGGCTGGATCGTGGCTCCAAACCCATCACCTAGATATCTGAATGCAACAGGCCTGCCCCACCACACCTGGACTGTGTTAACGTAACACCACGTCTGTTACAATGGGATTTTTAAAGCCCAGTGTTCTTCACCTACTCCCTCAAAGGACTGCTTAAAGAATGTAGACCTTTCCCCTCCCTTGACCCCATCTCCTCCAGAAGAGATTTGTATGTTGTAAAAATTATCTGAATGCAGCAGCACTTCCTCTTTTAAGTGTGCTTAGTTGAATGTGACAACAACCCTCATAAAAACAAATAAGTTAATTCCTTCAACTGCTTTAAATGAAGGCTTTTTTTTTTTTTTAATTTCAGGGCTCTGAGGGAAAGGAGGTGTTTGGTGACATCTAGTGTCCATTTAGGACTTCCTCAGGCACTATTACCTTCTGCTTGGCTGAGCAGGGGACGGGCAGGGTAATTTGGGAGGTAATTCAGGGATAGGAAGTGGGGAGAATAGGAGAATACAGGCCTGGGGCACAGACTGCCCAGACATAGTGATGAAACTGATCAATGCCTGCCAAAGAGCTATCATTCACCTCTGACCTTAACAAAGGGGGCAGTGAGGAGGGGTACATTGGAAAATATCTTTTCTTATTTATGATGATACGAAAAGAGAAGCAGAAGCTGTCCCCATCACCCCATTTCATGTTAACAAGCAGGTCGACACTGTGCTGTGATGACGAAGATGATGATGGTGGTGGTGTTTTCTCTCATCAATAACCCCTGTGGGAGGCTATAGAGTTAGGAGGATGGGAATGGGATTTGGGGTCAGCTGGAAGGCAACGGTCATACACCGGTCAAATTCAGTAGAGGCCATTCCTTTCCCCCAGACAGGAACCAATCGTCTAGAACAAACCCTGGCAGCCTCATTCCTTCCAGGTAATTTTTATAAATGAGGGGACACCCATTCCAAGAGAGGACAAAAGGGAGAGGGTGTTTGTGAGTGTGTGTGCGTGCGCGTGCATATGCATGCATATAAACCTACAAGCAAGAGGCCTGACTACTTATCAACCCTATTCTCTATACCCTGGCCATTTATTATAAAACCCTTTTCTAAAAAAAAAGAGTAAAATTGGCATTTTCCACTTTAATCTCCTTAGTCCTGAACTTTTGTCCTGGACAAGACCCTTCTCTTTCTACACACACAGACACACACACACCCCTTTCAGTCAGGTGGAAAGTCCCAGATCTGATAATTAGCCATGAGACCCAGACAGAAATGTTTACCTAGAACCGTATAAGCCATACAGGGTTAGGTTAATGCTCAGAATCGCCTGATACTTTACAAACTCCAGTGTAAAAAAAAATTCCAGCCATTTATTTTGCAGTGAATTTATAACAAATGCTGTTAAAGCCTTCGTCTTTTGACAGAGGTAATAATAAATTCACTGTTAAAGACGGTAGTTTAATTCCTTATACCTCCAATACTGCACAGAATAAACCATATTCATCACTGAGTAATTTTTTACCACATAAATCTTTAAAACTAACCGGTGAAGGCTGTTGAGACTGAAATATTGTGAATTTATTAGATATGCCCATGTAGTATTGGATTCAGAGGTTTCCACTCGAATATATTATGGGGAAAATTTGTGTCTTTAACTGTGACATTCCCTCCATTTCCAACTGCCAGTAGTATAACAAGCAGCTCCTCCAGAGTCAGCTGCACGTTTATCAGACGGAGATTTAGTGATCAACTCCTCACTAATCTGCCAGAGAGGTTGGATGACATTTCGGTGAGATGCCCTATTTAAAAGGAGTCATGAAAGCTTTGTTTCTGTGTAATTATTTTCTCAAAAGGAATTCAGCCTCCCCAAACCTCTGTCCACCAGTGTTTCTTGGTAGTGTATGGATCCAGCTCTCCAACCAAAGTAGCAAAATACTGAAGCAAATTATAACCTCTTGCAAATACACAGGGCAGTAACTTCTGTGCATTATACAATTAGTTATGGGGGGCTTGAGGTAACCGGTTAAAACACAGAAATGCTGGAATTAGCAGATGTTGCCAGACGTGTGGTATTTAAGGCTAATAAAAAAGATTATATTGATTCTAAAACTAGAAATAATAGACAATGATTTTAGAAACCTTACTATTTAAAAACTTTCATCTTGGCATATGACACAATCAAGATACAATTAAATCCTCAGATTTGAACAAAACTCCTTTTACTCTTCTATATAAATTTTGAGTGAAAATCTGTGCCTGTTAGACAAATATTCTGAACCTTTCTCATTATTCGCTAGTGAAGTGACATTTAAACTGACCAGTTGAGTATATCAAACTATAATGCCCTCTCCAGTTTCATTAAGGATATATTAATACCGCTAGAATGAAAAATATTTTTTCTTTTAGATGCAGAAATGAGCATCATCTTTTCAGCAAAGAGCTCTGGCGATTTTCTTCTTGCCACTAATATTCTGTATTTGGCAAGGGTTCCAGATACTAAAAACTTCCAAGGAGGATTATGAACTTTTAAGATTTTTTTTAACAAAATAAAATGCATTTCTAACTCTTAAACAAAGGTGAAAAATCTCCTGGCAGTGCAAGATTGCAGCCCATCAGAGTAATTGTTAAAAGACAGAACCCGGCTAGAAAGATAAGCGAAATACCAGCAATTAATATTCAGTATTTTACATTCTAGTCAAGAGGATGTGTTTTCCTTTGTGATGTGGCTCATAGCTGAGAGTGTGGGAGCCAGACTCTGAGCTCTGTCTTCTTTTTGTGCATGAGGATTAAAGAAAAAAAAAAAACACAGCAACAACAATCCTGCTCCATCTGTAAATGAACAAACATCTTGATTTTATAGCTATTTGCTTTGTAAAACTGAGGAATGAAACAAAAATTACTGGATGCCTAAGTAACACTTTAATTCCGAATTCATTTACGCTGTAGCTATGTAGTTGTCACAAACCATAATGCAGTATTTAATTAAAATAACAGAAGTGCATCTAGATATGTCCTGGGGTAGCTATCACCAAATTATAGTCTATGCTATCCGTATTTTATTTATGAAATGGCAGAGTCTAAGGTGCAACTAGGCTAATACAAAAGCATAAATATTTTAAACCTGCATTTTTTATAAAGGCTTCTTTTCTTCCCTGCTATGTCTTTAAATTTTTCCTCCCTCTATCTTTCAGGGGTGTTTTTTAGTGGGATTGTTTTGATGTCGATAAAGATCTCTCTTTGTAACTCTTGCTTTTCAACTATTGACCTCCTGCTTCTTCTGGCTGTGAAATCCCCCATCTGTTGTCATGGAAAGGCTTGTGAGGTTTCACAGGAGCTACAGTGAGCTCGGGACATCTTAGCGGAACTTGGACGTGGAGCATTAGGAGAAAAGCAAACCCTCTTCAGTTCAGTGTGCTTGTTCCCATACAGTCTTCCTTGTGCCTTTTTTCCACCTATAAATACCCGTTATAGTTTACACGCTTGCTTGCTCTACTTCGTGAATGTTCACATGCAGACATACTGCTCCTTTTCATAAACGCATAGCATCTATCTTACACGCACCCACCATCTATCTCTTCGTTCACATTGGCTGTCCCATCCACCTCCTTGTCTGCAGAATTATGTTCAGCAAGGTCCCGATTTATAGGAAATAAATAATGAAAATGGAACCGACTGGGAAAGATAATCGAAACATTCAAATTGTTATTTTTCACTGTACTTTCTACAAACAGAGCATCTATAAACACCTAGCAAAGGTGTTCGCTGATTCCTAAAAAGCAATCAGTGCTTATTGGAACATTCTGATCCAGTGGGTCTCTACATTGTATTTTTCCTATTTTGTCTTGTTTTTGGATGATCTAAGATCTCACCTTTTTTAAATGGCAAATGATGCCGTGTTATTATTTTCATTCTTTCAGCTTCTGATTTAGCCTGTTTATAATGACAAGTTTTTGTCATCATTTATCCTCTGTAAGATAATCCTAAGAATTATGAAATGAAAACAATAACTGCAATCACCTTTTTAAAGAAAATAGCACCTGCAATTACTGTATAAAGATATTTGATAATGGTAGCTTCATATCACAGCCTGATCGTGCAGCAAGGGTCTTTTAGAGAAGGCTTTCTTATACACACTTGTAATTATTTTAGCCCCTTTCACAGGTCACAGAGGAAGTTAATTTCAATAGCTGCTAATTTCCGTCCAACAAGAGTGCGGTACTTTAAACCACCCAAAATAATTGGATTCAAAACAAATTTAGGAAATTGAGTGTGTTAGCAAGCAAATAAAAATATCCTTTTGGTAAGGAGGATGGTGAAAGTAGTAAAAATGGCCTTTTTTTCTCCCTTCTTTCCCCTTCGCAACTTTGCCATTAAAGTTGCACCTACAGCTAGAAGTTTGTCCGTGAAAAATGGTCATTTTGTTTCTCTGCTCAAAGAATGTTATTAAAATGCTAATTTAAAAGAAAAAGGAGTTAAATATCTAGCGATGGTGCATTCTAATTGCAACCATAATGAGCTCTCTAAATGTGCGTGCCCCTGACACACACAGAGCATAAACAGCAGTAAACAGATCATTAGTACCCGCGTTCATTTATTCTGGCGACCTTACCATGACCCCACCGAGGGTAGGGTGAAAAGCAGGTGGATCTGGCTGTGACACCCCCTAGAGGGATCCAGGAAATGAAGCTATAAGCGGTTGTCATGGAAACGCCTATGTGTGCAGATGATGTAACACAGCGACAGGCTGTAGGCTCCGCAACTGGGACGTTGCTTTCCCTCGCCGGAACAATCTTGTGGATTAAATTATTCATTTCTTTAATTCACATAGCAAAAGGAATCCTAATTTTCTTGGTGATGTGCAACTCTTCCATTTGTCTAAGGTCTGGAACATAGTGACTTGTCATCCTCTCTTTCGCCAAAACCTACCCCAGCTTCTTATTCTAGACTCAAATCAGGAAATCTGACAAAATTAAGTGGAGAAGAGGCAGCGGAAATCTGATGCTCAACATCTGTACTTATAGAGAGAAAATCTAAGATTTTAAGCTAAAATTAATAATATAGACAGTGTCCCTTTCTGATGAGGGCATGGTGACCAGGGACTAAATGTATACCTGTCCTGAACAAGATGGCTTTATTTGGAGCAGGGCAGGGTCAGAGCAATACCTGATGCAGTGAGAAAAGCAGAGAAGCATCAGCCCCAAATGAACACATCGTCCTAGCAAGGTGCAGTGATAAGAGAAAAACATAGAAGAGAAAACGGGCATCTGCTCACCCCTTCACATGTCCAATTGAGAGAATCGAGATTAATAAAAATAATTCTTTGGAGAATGATTCCACTCTATCCTACCCTGTTTTGCACCAAACAACCTCATAACCTTACGGCAACAGTAGAATAACTTTTCTTCTTTTTTTAAAGGAAGCAAAAAAGAGGATCTCTGAAAATTATTTTAAAATAAAAAATATCCTGGCCTGCGCCTCCCCCCACTCCACCCCCATTGCACTTTAGATGAACCTGTGATATTGTAGCAATGGCCCTTGAAGTGCAGTGGGGAGGTGATTTAGGAGAATATTAAAGGCAATGTGGAGATTCAAGGCGCCTCTCTCAGGGAGATCTGGAGAAATACGCAGCACAGATGGGCCGAGCAGATTAAACATTTCCGTCACATTGTTTCCAAATTGTGTTGTGGTGCCTGAGGCTGGTACTGCGGTCAGAGCAAAACAGAGCGGTGCGGGGCTGCGAGCTGCACAGTTTATGGAATACATATTAATACGCTGGTCTCACATGGTATCACAATTCTATCCGCTCGGCAATGGTGCTGTCTCTATTGTTTCTGAATTCCGCACTTGGCACCTTGCTTCCTCCCGTCTGCAAAGTGTTCACCTTCCCTTTATCCTTCCTCTCTCTTTTAGGCAAAGTTCAAGTTGTATGTTTCTTTCTCATTTCTCTCTTCCACACAGCCCTGTACCCCCTGCCCTCTTCACTTGGCGGTTTTCCTGTCATGCACATTCCGTGTTTTGTACACACTCCCATGACCAAGACTGCCCACTGTGTCTGCTTTGTGCACAGGTCTTGCACCCTTGCCTGGCTTTGACTTTGTAGTATCCACTCACACCCAGTTCAGGACATCAGTTCAGACTTGAAGCTGAATAGTCACCTGGACTCAGGGCTCTCAGACCCTCCGTCCAGCTGACACATTCCACTTCTCAGAACTCTCAGCTTTTAGCCATAGTGAGCTTTGTGGAGTTGCCATGTGCTCCCTTCCCAGCTGCAGTCGCTGGCCATCCACCTTTCCGCGCCCCCTTTCTTATACTCAAAGCCCCCGTCCCCAACCCAGGATCCAGGCTCACCAATGTCCAGGTTAGCAAGTTCCCTGAGATATGACAATAAATAAAGCTAGTTCAGTTGAGGCAAATTTAATGATTCCTTTTTATTATGATTTATAGACCAAAACTTTGAATAATAGAAAAAAGAGAAAACGATTGCCAAGACCTTAAAACACTGTGTGAAACAAACAGCCTGGAGAGGCCGCCAGGCTACCCAAGGTTTCGGCCAAGCGTTGGGCTCAGATCCGTTCACAGGTTCCAAAAGCACCAATCCACTGTCGACCCAACTGACCACTTCCTTTCTCCTTCGACAAAAGCTCTTCATAAAACTGTTTGTCCTGAAATATGGGAACCTGTTTGTCTGTGGTGAACAACTGTTTTTCTCAGCAATTGGAAGGGTGCTGAGTTAGAGACCTCAATTTATTTAATAATTTTTGATAGCCTTAGAAAGCATTAAATTTCCAAAGCTGAATTTCAGTAGAAAGATTGCAGTCCAACCCAGAGTAAAAATATGATATTTTTGGCTGACCTTGGAATATTACTCTCTACTCTGCTTTGGAATTCAAATTCCCCATCTTTACTAATGATAATGTATGATGCACAAGCACTAATAAGAGAAATAAGCAATCATAAACCAATAATTCTGTGATTGATTGGTCTTTCTTAGACATATATCAAGAATTTATTGATCTTTCATGTTAGGGGCTGATTGATTGTTCTCTTGAAGAGGAATTCTCTTGTTTACAAGCACTGATATAGTGAACTTTGATGGTTAAAAGAACAAAAGTATGAGACATTTTCTGGGAATCTTGTTCCACAGAGGCTTATTGAAGCTCAATTCAATGTGAAAAGAGAACGTTTCCATTAGGAACATTCTCAGGGGAAAAGAGGGTGTCAAGCAGCTTGCTCCAAAAGCCATCATGTGGATTTGAACAGAAGCTACGAGAAGACACCACAACTTTTAAGTCACATTAAAGAGATGGGGCCTTAGAAAGGATAAGCAAGCGTGGTCAGCCTTTGAAGCAGGAACAGACTTGGCAACTGGAAGGCTGAAGCCTTGAAAACCCAGCATGGCGAGATTCTTGATTTCCTTTCCTTTTGTGTTTTAAAAGAGGGAAGTAGCGGGAAGATGGCCACACTGGGCCAAAGTGCCGATCCAGGCCAAAAAGATCATGCATGTTCCCGCTAAAGTGCTGACTGATGAAACAGAGGGTTCATAACCCTTTGAGAACGTGATGAAAGGTCTGGGACCTCACCCAAGGGACAAGACACATGTACACATGCACACAGATTTTACACCAGTTTCAAGGAAGTCAAAGATCCCTTCACGTCCATCCAGACATGCCAGGGGTTCACAGACTCCAGTTTAAGAATCTGTGCCCTAGAGAACGGTGATTTCCTTTTGCTGGAACAGCCTAGGATTCACTGAGCCTAGAAATTGAATTCTCATCCCAAGACAGGATGGTCATTCCAGGTCATGTCTGTGCTACTCCAGGGGAGCCATGGAAGAGCGTATACAAATAGGAACCAGCAGGGAGGAGAGAAATTAAAATGTAGCAATCATGGGGTAGGGGCATTTAATCTCTTTTAAGGCTTATGATAGGCGCCCGCTGGTTTTCCCCCTGACATCCCATGACACCTACTGACAGGGTATTTGCAGCACCACACAGGGACTCAGGGCCCTGTGACGGGAGGAGCATGAGGAGGGCCGTGATAGTCTTGAAACCATAAACAGCGATAGGAAACCACTGGAGCAGAGTCAAGCTGTGCGGTGTGCCCGTGGTTGGTGGCCATACTGCTTTTTGTTTATAGAATTTGCTGTTCTTTTTATGGCAGGTTTGGTAGGGCTTTTTTTTTCCTTGTTGATGGAGATTAGCAGCATAAATCCTTTTATTGTGGTGTGCAAGCCTCCATAAACACTTTTGATTGTTGCTGATGGTAAAGGCTGTGCCTATTTCAGGTTCCCCCAATAATCTGCTCATCCAGGCCAAGAGCCTCTCCAACCAGATTAAGAGAGTCCAAATAACTGACTTCGTGTTTAAGACTCCTTCATTTGAGAGGCTCAAGGAGATGGGGCAGGGTTGATGTTGAGGCAAACCAATGTTTAATCATGCCTAGAAATATTTATAATGAGAACAAACCACACTGAGTGGCTTCTTAAAAGATTTTGTGGCAAGAAGCAAGCAGTGATGTAAAAGATTTGTTTTTTAAATAGCTTTTCATATTCTTATCCAAAGCATCTTCAATTAACCATTTTGTATAATTAATGTCTTAGCTCTACCACACACGGTGTATAGAGTTACGGAGCGGGAGCCTATATAATTCTGGGTCCCTCACATTGTCACTGGTAGGTATGCACCACCGCCCCCCACCCTTGATTGAAGGTAGAGACATTTCTGCATTGAAGATTTCAGGTCTCCGGGACCAACTCAGGCATTTTTCCAGTCAGTCCTTCCAAACATCTGGGCAAAAAGAAGTCAAACTTTATTGAAAATGTTGATCCCAAGAATTCAGTTATCTCTGCCATCCCAAAACTAAAATCCAAGAATCAGCAACTTAATAAAAATGCAGTAAATTAGCACCTCTAGACAAGAGCAGAGTTCATTCAGAGCTGGGGTCTGCCTGACTGAGCCAGTACTCTCTCCATTTTAATAGTTTAATAAAAATTAGCATAATTAACGAACATCTGTATGATCCAGAGTGGTGCAATTTGGCACTTGGAAACGAGGGCTTAAACATGATTGCTGTGAGTTTAATGTTGTTTTAATTCTTTTTGGCACTGTGCAGTGAAATAAACGTTTGGTGGTGATAGTTCTCGGCCGGATCTCATTTGCATTTTTCTCCCTTTGATTATGAGCAATTGTGGACTCCCCAGCAATTCATCAAAGTAGAAATTATTTTAAAATACCTCGTGGTGTTCAGACTGGGCTGGAGCAATGCATGGGGGTGGGGGGCGGTGATAGGAGAAGAGAAGGCTAGAAATTTTCCATTCATGCTTTAAACATCTCAGCCCTGCAGCCTTTTTTGGGTATCCAGCCAAGGGATGAAATCTGGAAAAGCCAGTCAGATCCCAAGACCTGTAGGTGCTTTGATTAAACTCCTAGGCTCCCACAGCAGGATGCATATGGTCTCCGGGACTGTGCCGTCCTCCTTACAGTTCTGCCTGCTTTTTTGTTTTGAAGGGCAGAGAGTTGATTCCACTCTTCGCAGTCCTCACCGCTGTGGTGAGACTACTACTTCTGTGGTCGGCAGGGTCAGTGCTCCCCTCGAGCAAGGGCGCACTGCCTGGGAGCCCAGCCTTTGCAGGTGTCCTGCTGGGCCTCGTCTGCCTCCTCTTCGCACCCTGTTCGAGTTGGCAGACAGCACCTTCCCCAGGCTCAGCCTCTACTCCTGGCATTACAGCTAAAGCAGGATGCTGCCAAGCGTGAGTCAGACCCAGAAGTCTTGAATGGTCCCTGGGGAGAGAATGCCCGCACTGAGCCCCTTAGGTGATGAAGCTGGCAGCATCCGGCAGGTAGAAGACCACGCCTCACACCTATGTAAGCAAGCTGACTGTCAGAGGACCGTCAGACAACACGGTGCCCACTGTCTCCAGTGAGACAGCAGAAAAGCTAAAGCTGGAATTTCTAAGACAGAGCATGCGTTCCCCTCCACAGAACAGGACCCTAGTGGACATGGCCATTGCAGCAACATGCCAATGGGAGGCAACACCATAGGAAAACTTAAGGCAGAAACTGCCCTAACTTCAGTGCTGGGAAATAGCAACATAACTTGTATCAAGAGGAGCTTAAAAATGTTCTAACATAGGAGTTCCCTGGTAGTCCAATGGTTAGTACTGCAACTTTCACTGTTGTGTCCTGCGTTCAATCCCTGGTTGGAGAACTAAGATCCTACAAGCCTTATGGTGTGGCCAAAAAATAATAATTATAAAAATAGAACGTCCTGACAGGCATAGGCTGAGGAATTCTGGGTAATTTCCCATACAGCAATGCGGGCTGTGGGGGGAAGCTGGCCTTCCTCCCGGGGAAGGGGGCAACGAGAAGACGCAGTGGGGACGGTGAGGGAAGGAGGGGACACGTTCACTTATTTAAGACTGATTTTTAAATGCTAACTCCCTGTTCCTTTTAGGATCAGCTCAGTAGTCTCACTTCTTCCGGCGTCTTCATGGTATTTAGGGAGCCATTTGGGAAACTATCTCTAAAGGCAGTTGCTCTCTTCCTGCCACAGTCACCAGGGAGAATCTTGGAGTTGGTTGTAACTAAATCTGCTCAACTGAGAGTGTAAATTCCCACTGCTCCCCCTTCATTTCTTCATAATCTCATTTTTTTGTTGTTGTTGGCTGCGAGGCACGTAGGATCTTAGTTCTCCAATCAGGGATCAAATCTGTGCCCTCTGCTTTGGGAGCAGGGAATCTTAACCACTAGGGTCCCTTCATAACCTCATTTAACAAGGTTTTTTTGGGTCCCATTCTGTGCCAGGCACCATGCTGAGTGTGGGAATACAAGAGCAAACAAAACCATCAAGGTCTCTGCTCCCACAGAACTTTCCACCTAGTGACTGGCCCTTAGACAAAGGCCGGCAGATACAAGGCAGCAAGATGAATTCTTTACTGGAGAAGCGTAGGGCGCAGCGCTGTGGACCACAGAGCTGGGGCCCCACTCAGTCAGGGAATGGCAGCAAGGGGTCTCTGGAAAGGCCAGAGAGTTAGGAGTTGGGATCTGAAGGCTGCTTAGGAGTGAGCCCCCTGGAAGGGAGGGGGAAGTGGAGGCTAAACAGACACAGGAAAGGCTCCACAGTGAGAGCCTGAGGCCCAGGGGAGAAACAGAGACAAACTCTGTTTTACTAAGAGCTCACTAGATTTAGGGGATAAGTGACAATGAATGGGACTAGTTCATGCAAGGTCTTGTCCATCTTTTTAAGAAGTTGACAATAGGCACTAGGAACTCAAAGGTTTTAGGCAAAGCAGTGATACTATCATTGTGCCTTTTAGAAAGATTCTGGCTACAGAATGAAGAGTAGATTGGAGAATAAGAATGGAGATACAGAAACCAATTTGGATATTGCTTCTGTAGTCTTCAGGAGAGGGGACAATGTCATGACTCTAAGCCATTGCCAATGGGAATAGAGAGAAGTGGATGGAGTCCAGTGATATTTTGGAAAAAGAATTGACAGAACTTGAGGACTGATGGGAAATAAATGGGGAAACAGTGGAAACAGTGTCAGACTTTATTTTTTTGGGCTCCAAAATCACTGCAGATGGTGACTGCAACCATGAAATTAAAAGACACTCCTTGGAAGGAAAGTTATGACCAACCTAGACAGCATATTGAAAAGCAGAGACATTACTTTGCCAACAAAGATCTGTCTAGTCAAGGCTATGGTTTTTCCTGTGGTCATGTATGGATGTGAGAGTTGGACTGTGAAGAAAGCTGAGCGCCGAAGAATTGATGCTTTTGAACTGTGGTGTTGGAGAAGACTCTTGAGAGTCCCTTGGACTGCAAGGAGATCCAACAAGTCCATCCTAAAGGAGATCAGTCCTGGGTGTTCATTGGAAGGACTGATTAGCTAAAGCTGAAACTCCAGTACTTTGGTCACCTCATGCGAAGAGTTGACTCATTGGAAAAGACTGATGCTGGGAGGGATTAGGGGCAGGAGGAGAAGGGGACAACAGAGGATGAGATGGCTGGATGACATCACCAACTCGATGGACGTGAGTTTGAGTGAACTCTGGGAGTTGGTGATGGACAGAGAGGCCTGGCGTACTGTGATTCATGGGGTTGCAAAGAGTCGGACACGACTGAGCAACTTAACTGAACTGAACTGAGGACTGATTGGTAGAGGGTGAAATTGGGAATGACTCTTGGGTTTCTGGCTTGAGTAATTGACTGCATAGTGGTACCACTCACTGAGACAGAGAACACAGGTGGTAAAGATACTTCGGAAATGGAAACCAAGAGGCAACATGATGGTTAAATTTAGGACAGAATGAGATTGAGAAGCTTGAGGAATATGCACTTGGGTTTTGGGATCCAACCCTTAGATCCGGGCTGGAGCTATTGTTGTGTCATTTACACAGGAGGTAAGATTGCTCAAGGAAAGCACATCAAATTGGAAGAAGGCCAGGACAAAACTCTGGAAAATCACAGGAAAAGGAAGGATAAAGGAAGATGAGAATGAAAAGAAGCAACCAGAGAGGTAGGAGGGAAACCAGGAGAGTATAATTATAGAAATTAAGAGAAGAAAATACCTCAAGAAACATCCATAGTGCCAGGACTGCTAGAGCTAAGGATTGAAAAGTATTCACAGAATTTGAGCAATAAGGAGGCAATAGAAAGCGTAAGCAGAGAAGGCAATGGCAGCCCACTCCAGTACTCTTGCCTGGAGAATCCCATGGATGGAGGAGCCTGGTGGGCTGCAGTTCATGGGGTCTCGAAGAGTCGGACACGACTGAGTGACTTCACTTTCCCTTTTCACTTTCATGCATTAGAGAAGGAAATGGCAACCCACTCCAGTGTTCTTGCCTGGAGAATCCCAAGGGTGGGGAAGCCTGGTGGGCTGCCGTCTATGGGGTCGCACAGAGTCGGACATGACTGAAGCGACTTAGTAGCAGCAGCAGGAAGCGTAAGTGGAGCGATGAAGGCAGAAGCATTTACATTACAGTGGCTCAAAGAGTGAATAGAAAGCAAGAAGTTGAGGCAGTAAATGAAATAAATTCTTTTAATAAATTTGACTGTGAATTGGCAGTTTGCATAGATAGGCTAGTCTAAATAGGAAGTAGACATGTGGTGTTGTTTGAGTCGCTAAGTTGTATCCAACTCTTTTACAATCTGACGGACTATAGCCCGCCAAGCTCCTCTGTCCATGGGATTTCCCAGGCAAGAATATTGGAGTGGATTTCCATTTCCTTCTCCAAGGCATCTTCCCGACCCAGGCATCAAACTCACATCTCCTGCATTGGCAGGTGGATACTTTACCACTGAGCCACCAGGGAAGTCCGCGGACATGTGGTAGGAACTATTTAATAAGTGTTTTCAAAGACAAAAGAAACCTGAATACACTTCAGTGCTGATGGAAGGAGCCATTTACCTTAGAGGCAGACATCAGACTTCTCAGAACCTGGTCTCTAAGAAACAAAGCAGAGAGTTACAAGTGCATAACCAGGGGAGGGACGCTTCCTCCACTTTAATTGAAAAGAAGAGTGATTGTCAATACAGGTAAGTTCCTGTTTTGGTGGCTGAAGTTTGACGGATCTGATAGCTTCTCTTTTCTCTTTGAAGGTAGAAAAGAGGTCAGCTGCTGAGAGTTAGGGGAGAGGCAGAGTTGGAAGAGGGGAGATCTGCTAAAAGAAACAAAAAGATAATCAGTTGACCCAGAATTTTATTGTGTCAAAAACTTGGTTTTCTTTCTTTTTTCCCTAGATCTCAGCAGTCAGCTGTGCAAAAGATAGATCCAGTTGAAGTGGAATACATGTACCTCCCATGTATTCCTAATATCTTCCTTCAAAAGGAAAGCGTGGCCTACTGCATGCAGGAGTAGTTCTGTAACGCCCCTCATCCGCTGTGCTTTTGAGCAGCTCTTCCGTACTCCCGGGGCACTGCTCGAAACCCTGCACTGCCCTTCTTTTAAACCCTCTCAATCCCCTTGTTTGCCCCCTCCCTGCCTATCATGTCCTGCCTGTTACTATTGATGTGCTTGTCAACCTCCCACCTATTCCAGGGGAGGCATCTAATGTTTAGAGCATCTACTATGTATCAGATGCTGAATTATTTTCACTTCGGCGGCATCACTTATGTCCCCCACCACAGAGAGGAGGGGTGATGTTATCCCAACTCTTACACAAGAGGAAGTTAAAGCCAGGAGACCCTCCGGTCACATGGCTACTAAATGACCAAGTAGGGACAAGATCCCAGTCTGTCTGACTCCAAAGCCCATTACTCTGTGCTGTGAGCTCCCAGGGAGCAGGCAGTGTTCTGACTCTCACCCATCTCATGGGAACTCAAACAGCACTTTGCACATGGAAGAAGCTTGGGAAATATTATTGATTTGAACTATGACCTGACTCCCTGCATACTTTAGTGCTCTGGCATTTTTGGGTGTGCCCAGCTTTCCCCAAAGAAGCTGTTCTACTCTGCTTGGTAAAAGACATGCTCTTTAGATTCAGCCATGGCACCAAATATGCTAAATGTACAGTGTAGACAGAAAGATGCCGAAAGGAAAGTAGAGTTTGCTTGCTTTCTTCTAGATAACTTTTTAGATAATTTTTTATTGATTTATTTTATCTTTGGCTGTGCTGGGTCTTCGCTGCTGTGACGGTTTTTCTCTAGTTGCGGGGAGCAGGGGCTTCTCTGCAGTTTCAGTGTGCAGTGAGACAGGCTCTAGGGTACCCAGGCTTCGGTAATTGTGGCATGTGGACTCAGGAGCTGCAGCTCCCAGGCTCTAGGGCACAGGCCCAGTAACTGTGGCACTCGGGCTCAGCTGCTCTGAAGCACGTGGGATCTTTGCAGATCAGGGATCAAACCTGCGTCTCCTGCTTTGGCAGGTGGATTCTTTACCACTGAGCCACCAGGCAAGCCCTAGATAACTTTTAGTAATCCCATCAGGAGTCTTAATGAGTTGTACTGATAGTGTCAACAAAGAAACCACCCAGCAGACTCTCCGATGTGATCAGGAACAGCTTGCCTAAGATTAACAGAAGCAGGACTAAATTCCAACCGAAACCATCCTCTGTTCATTTTTCAGGAATATAGTATGTATGGCTGGTGGGTCGGAGAACTGAACAGCCTCATTGGGATTGTTCCAAAGGAGTATCTCACCACTGCCTTTGAAGTGGAAGAAAGATGAAGCCCAGGTATGAGAACCAGGCCAACAGATTCGCTGGCCATGCCTTCATTTCTCTGTGAAGGATGAGAGTTGCCAGTGAAGTAACTGTTCTTCATTTCCAAAAGTGATGACGGTAATTTACCATTGAAAGAAGCTAAGTCTGTAATTGTTTTACCTAAATTGGGGGACTATGTCAGTCAGGATTAGATTCAATTACATGTGACAGAAAACTCAAAATAACAGTGATTTAATTAACACAGAAATTTATTTTTCTCTTCTGTAAGAATCTGGAGGTAAGTAATCCAAGGTGCTCAGGTCCCGGGTTCCTTCTCTTTTTGCCACACTGCAGGTGGTCAGCATTGCCATGGTTACCTCATGGCCCAAGATGGATGCTCCAGTTCACAACTATCATGTCAGTATCCTACCCAACAGGAAAGAGAAAGGAGACACGCACCCCTCTCCTAAGGACACTTCACAGATGTTGCACACACCACTTCTATCCCATTGGTCAGAATTCGGATATACAGACATACCAAGCTACAAAGAAAGTTTCTTCTAGGTAGAACCTGTGTCCAGCTTAAAAGTGGAGTAGCCGGGAGGAGGGGAGGCATTAGTAAATTTAAAGGAGATAATAAGTATTGGAGAGCAATTAGAAATGTTTGCCACAAGAATGGATCTGGGTTTCTTTATCTACAGCTCTCAAATCCCGGGCAACATTTCCCCCAAATGCCCATATATTGCAATATGATTGGCAAGGATTCCTGTGGAACATAATCAAATTAACTTTTAGGTAATAAAAAATATGGGCTTCCCTGATGGCTCTGCAGGAAAGAATCAACCTGCCAATGCAGGAGACACGGGTTCAATCCCTGGATCGAAAGGATCCCCTGGAGAAGGAAATCGCAACCCACTCCAGTGCTCCTGCCTGGGAAATGGCATGGACAGAGGACCTATAGAACACGGGGTCGCAAAGAGGCAGACACGACTTAGCAACTGAACAAAAAGACTATGGGCTGCATTTTATGAGCAAGAACCACATCATACCACATTAAGCAGCAGAGTGAATGCATGCTTTGGGTGGGATAACACCTGATTAGAATTAGGATGGTGGTGGAGGACACCAAGGCTAGCATGACGTCACCAGCTCCATCTTCCAACCTGAAACAGGAGCTGCCCTTATTGAAGGGGTGAGGGGTGACACGTGACAGTGACGCGGACGGGCCTGGGGTCTTCCAGACCGGGGCCCACTCCAGAGGCAGCAGGGGTGTCCTCGCTGCTCCTTTAGGACGCTACGTAAGGAGCAACCTTACCCTCTAACGTCCTTGTACAATCGTGAGGCGCCAGCTCGGGCCTCTCACTCAAGGTCTGACTTTATGACTTTCCCAGTGAGGACTCCATTTCTAGGCCCTGAATGCAGACGAGCTGGAGTTTCCCTTCAAATCTAAACAAATTCTCCCTACTTCACTCTCTCATTTATTTAATGACAAACTTGTTTCTCTCCTCATTCTCTTTGACCCAACAATTCCACATCTAGGGGTTTATCCTACAGGTACACTTGCACACAGGCCAAATAACATACACACAGGTTGCCTGTAGTAGCAAACCACTGGAAATGACTTAACGTTCACTAGAGACCTCCCCAAGGAACTGAGGTAACTCATAGAATTGAATACTATGCAACAGTAAGGGAGAAAAAAGGCGCTCCAAACCTATGGAATACATTCTGAGATATGTAGGTAAGTTAAAAAAAAAAAAGTAGTAAAGGGTAGGTCTAATTTGCTCCATCTGTGTAAAAAAGGGAGTCTCATCGCTTCTGTATGTATGAGCTTGTATGAGAGATCACTGGAAGGAGAAAGACGATAACACTGTTTGCCTCCAACGACAGAGAAATTCCATGACTGTGAGACAGGGTAGGAGGAAGACACTTTTTACTCTACACCCTTTTATATCTTCTATGTTTCAAATCATAAAAGCAGATTTATGTGTGTTTCCCCCTTTAGGACACACATCCTTCTCTCTACCCTGCCTTTATGAAGAAGCAGAGAGCCCACTCCCTACCCCTGCCAGCCCACCAGCACCACCAACTCTTCTCTTTAGAGGAGACTCAAGCCACTGACACCCCTGCCCAGTGAATGTAAACGACCGTAAGAGAAGAGACGAGGCCTCTTCAGCCGACCTGTTGCTAAACCCGCCTCCGCACAGCTGAGCCGTTGCTGGACGTGTCCACACGCCCACCTCTGCCTTTTCCACAGTCTCAGAGAAGGTGAGCGAGAAGGAAGCCTTTGGAGGAAGAAATTGCTGGTTGCTTTGGCTGGTTTCAAAAGCACAAATAAACTTCTGATTTGGTTCTTTACCCTGTGTGATGGAGTTGTTTCTTTTTGTAAACTGGTATCAAAATGCTGGCTCTGGGCATTCTTAGCACCTCCAAACAACATGGGAAGGGACAGCCCAAGAGAAAACGAAAGCCCACCTACTTGGTTATTTTTATCTTTTGTGCTCACTCTGTCTGAAATGAGACAGGGCCAGAAGCAAGTCCTTGGAGTCAGCACATTGGAGAGTTCCTTTGGGGGGTCTCAGTCACCAGCCCCACTGTGTCCTGCAGGCTGAGGAAGTGCTGTGGGGAGGCTTGTGTCTACACAGCCCTGTTTCCTTTCCGTTTCCTGGGGCTAACCCTTGGGGTGTCTGTGCCTTGAAGAGGCAACAAAACATAATGGCTAAGAACATAACTTCGAGGGTTTCCCGGATGTCTAGTGAATGGGCATCCACTTTGCAGTGCTGGGGACACCGGTTCGATCCCTGGTCCCAGAAGATTCCACTTGCCTCAGAGCAACTAAGCCTGTACGCCACAACTACTGAGCCTGCACTCTAGAGCTTTCGAGCTGCAACTGCTAAAGCCAGTGCACGGCAAAGAAGGCCCAGGACAACCAATAAATAATTTTTACAGTTTTTGTTTAAAAAAAAGAACATAACTTTGATGGAATTCCCTAGCAGTCCAGTGGATAGGACTCGGCACTTTCACTGCCGGCCCAGGTTCAATCCCTGGTTTCCCAATCGTGGGAACTAGGATCCTGCAAGCCATGTGAGGTGGCAAAAAAAAAAAGAAAGAAACTCTGGAATCAGCCTGGAAACAAATTCCTCACCTGAGAAGGGGTGTACTCCACCTCACTGGGTCATTAAGAGATTAAAGGAGTTAATAAGTGTAGCATACCTGGAACACCATCTGACACATAGTAACTGCTCAATAAGGTTTAGTTACTAATACCTGACCCTCTACACAAGAAATATTGAGAGATGGCCAACTGAGCAGCTAAGGAAATCTCATCTTCAAAGCTTCTCCTGTTCAGAGCTGTCCTGGATTGGCAGTATCCTTCATCCCGCCATCTCACAGCCCTGCAGTAAGATACCACTTCATGCCACCGGAGAGAGAAACTGGGAACAAACAGGGCTGTTGTTAGTGGATTCCAGGTTTCTGAAAAGGTCCTACGTCAACTATTCATTTCCAGATTTTTCTGACCCAGGAGTAAAACAAAAGGAAAAGATGTAAAAAAAAGAGGACAATTAGGTCTGGGAGAGGAAAAAATAGAGACAGAGATAAAAGGCACTACGGAAGTGTCCATGACAGCCCCTCAACCTTACACAGTGTGCCAAAGGAGAAGCAACCGCTAGGTGGCAGCAGATGCGCAGATGAACCAAAGGGAACCAATTGCCTTCCGTTTTAGGAACATTCGCACCAATCCCAGCCTACAGGTAAAGACAATGGGCATTGTTCTAAAGTGGTTAACAGAAGGAGCAAACAGAAACCACTCTATACCCAATTGCTTCCTCTGTGGAGAATCCTCAGAGTCCCAAGTCTGGAAGGCTGGTGGCTAAAAGAAGAGAATACCGTTGCACCACCACTGCTCCATGATGAAAGACAGAAAAGGAGAAACCAGAAGAGGAAGAGGAGGTATCTAGGGCAGGGTCAGAAGAGGTATGAAAGAGAAGCAAGGTCAGGTACTTCTCCACTCTACATAGTAGGACACTCAGTGGCATGACCTTTAAAACAAAGCCCCCTTACTGCAATAGTCCTTTCTGTACCTGCAGACCTGAGGAAATCATCTGCCAAACTACAAGGGTCTTTTGGCACCTCCATCTACTGCCCCACACTCACACCCTAGCTGTAAAAGAGTAAAAAGAAAGTAGACTGGCCCTAAAAGAAACAAATGGACTAATTGGGAATCTGGTCCATAGCCAGCTGGCCTTTTCTGACCTTGTTACATGCTGGAAAAGATACAGCAAGTTCAAGACCATCTACAAAGGGCATTCTCTGTGAAGGAGAAAGCAGTGGATTCCTACAGTCTGTCTGAAGCTAAACCTCATCTAGCAGATCTGCTCCATTCCACAGCCACCATCTTAGCCAACAGTCTCAAAAAGCAACTGGTTAATCAGATTACTGCTTCTCTGTTTGACTCCACTAACCAAATCCCCACCTTACGGCCTGTGACTAACTGGATAACTGGGGCATTAGAACACTTAACTAACCACATTATATGTAGGACGGCTTCTGAACAGCCACCAACTGCACGAGCAAACGGAACTTGAGAGGGGAGAGGGTACGGGTGGGACACCTTTTCCCTTCCTTGATTTTATGTTAAGAAGAGAAAATAAGAAAGCTAAAACCCTGTATTTAAGAAGCAAATGTACAGATATCCATTACAAATAAATATCTGTATAAATATCTTTACAGATAAATAATAATTAACACAGAACTTACCAACATCCACTGGATAATCTGACCTGAGATTGGTACAGTTGAGCCTGCATCATCCAAGCTGATATCTGAGAATACTAAATGCTCTGAAAGCAATCTTTCAGCTACATTTCATTAAAAATACATTTTTCCAGTGTGTTTCTTCTGTCATCCACATAGCAAAACAGCGTAGACATTGTTTTACAATTACTTTGATATTAAATTTTCCGACATGATGGTCTGTCTCTTAGAAATCTGTATTCAAACTATATCTTTTCCAACTATATCTTTTCCTTTTGGTGAATAAAAATGGAAAAGACAGAACTCCTATTAAGTCTCATTCCCTAAACCCAGACATTTTGATTCCATTTAAAGTGGGACCAAATCAATGTCATCCTTCCTGTTAGGAACAGATACCTTGGTAGCTCAGCCGGTAAAGAATCCGCCTGCAATGCAGGAAACCCCGGTTTGATTCCTGGGTGGGGAAGATCCCCTGGAGAGGGGATAGGTTACCCACTCCAGTATTCTTGGGCTTCCCTGGTAGCTCAGCTGGTGAAGAATCACCTGCAATGCGGGAGACCTGGGTTCGACCCCTGAGCCGGGAAGATCCCATGGAGAAGGGCACAGCTACCCACTTCAGTATTCTGGCCTGGAGAATTCCATGGACCATCACAAGGAGTGGACACGACTGAGCCACTTTCACTTTATGTAAGGAATAAACACATATATAAGGAATAGCCTACATTTCAAGTGTTAACTTTTTTAAAAGCTCATTTAACTTTTTTTACTTGCTCATTTGCACCACCTTAAATGTAGTTAGTTAGTCTTTTCAAATAGCAAAACTGAAGATGTGAAAGACTAACAAAAATCACACAAAATCTGCTGTTAAAGAGGAAATGACATAAGGGACTTGTGAAAATCGAGGTCTGCTGCCCTGCTTATTGAATCACTCCAGTTCTCTTGCTGTGGCAAGACACCCCAGTGACACATTCCCCAAATCCACATTCCACACCAATCACATAATAATAATGCACTGGTGTCACAAAGCCTCTGTCTGTATCGGGGGAGGGAGTGGGACAGTCCTGCTTTTATAAGTCAGTCTGAGAATGAGGGAGTGGAAGGAAGAAAAGAAAGAAAATAAACGAACGTATGTTCGTATGTTCTTTCTTTTTCCCTTCTCATCTTGAGAACAAAACTCCTGGATACCAGGAACAGAGGAGCTTTAATCTATGGCCGAAAGGAAACTCTCCCTGCGGTCTCCCCACCAGGAGCGACTCTGGGAGGATAAATCTTGAGTGGCACTGACTTGCTAATTCCCAGAGCACCAGCAGACTCTGTAGAGCTGACTTTAGAAAAAGCAGCCGTCTACATAGAGGATTATCCCTGTTACACAGCCCAGTGACTCAAACTAATTTTCTCATTTGTGGATTACCCTAGTCCCTCGCTTCCCTTCTCTTCTGCCCAGCTATTTCATTTCCCATTAGAATTTACAGAGCTTGGGCAGGAAGCTTGAAACTTAAAACTAAAAAGAGATTTTTCTTCTTCAAGGGACTTGAATTACTTCTCCCTGTTTTCCTATCAAAAATTAACTGCTGAGAAAACATGTTTGTGTTTTTGGATTTTTTTTTAAGTTAGTATGAACTGACTACCCTTTTGTGACTCTTGGGATTCAATTAATGATATATTTTAAGATGTGGCCCATTTTGTACCAAAATCCTTTCTAAATATAACGCCCCCACCCCTAAAAAAGTATAGTATTTGAGGAAACTAAAGTACAATTAATAGACTATATAATTTATTTTCTAAATAGTGACTTTTTTTGGAAATGAAAGGGGGCATTACTAATAAGGATGCCAGAATCATAGGTATAAACAGGGATGAGTGGTCACCCTAAAAATATGCCAATATGCCTAGGTTATCTAGTCACCAGGGGAGTGGGCAGCAGAGAGAGAGATGAACTGGTTCTCCTGGTACAATGCTTGTACCCTCTCCCCTGCAGGCCTGGCCCCTAGGCAAACACTGCCAACTAGCCTCTCATTTCCTGATGCCCAGGCTGTTCTGAGAGGCCTGGTGTCTCTGGCATCAAGCTGCTCACGGCAGTGGCCAGCCGTCGGCAGCTGTGTGTGTTCACTGCCTCACGGGGCCCATCACCGCCTGCCACCCCACCACCTGGCAGAGTGCCACCGAGGGAAGCATTTTGTGGCACCGGGCAATAGTATGCCACTTCCTTGCCTCCCACGATGGGAGTGAGTTCCAAGAGGTTTCTAGTGCAGGTCCTCAAAGAAGGCATCTGGTTCCACTGCAGATCCTCTCAGCCTGACAGCGAGCAGCTGGGCACCTTTTATCCCCCACATGCGATCATGGAACAGCAAACAGGCTACAAACACCTCCCTTTGAACCAGTCAGGCACGGGCATTGCTCTGCCCTGAATCACCAAGATGGCACATGCACACCACCTACATTTCCTGGATGCCACCCATGGTGGGCACCCTGCTCAGCCTATCATTAATACATTCCACCTACAAGAAAGCACCTGGCATCTGGAGATTTGGGATCACCTCTTCCACATCTCCAAAGCAGTGCAGTGGAGGCGCGGGAGGGGAGGGCACTGAGCACCTACCGCTTCATTCTGTTGATTCCGGGCTTCTCCACATGGCACTGGTGACATTGGGACCAGATCATTTATGTTTGGGGCCTGTCGAATGTCCAGCAGCATCTGGCCTCTACCCACTAGATGCCAGTACTGATCCCCCCAGCACCCTCCACCCTTTCTGACAGAAGTGTCTCTAGACATTGTCAGATGTGCCCTGGGAACAAAACCATACCGGTGGAGGACCATTGTCTAGGGGCCTATGGATGTGCCTAGGTCCAAGTAAGAGAAACTGCCTTGTCTTCTATAAGTCTGCACTTTAGCCACTACATTAGTGACAGGGAGAGGCTTAGGAAGTTGGAAGGACAGAGTATAACTGTCATGAATTCTTCAGGGTTTAAGAACCAGCAAGCCAGCCCCCATGTTCAACAGGAACATGAAGATCTGCTCACCGGCACTGCCGCGGAACCGTACCACAAGAGTGACGTTCTCGAAAGAATAAACTGGCGCTTTCCAATTCAGAGAGCTGCACCACAGTGAGCCCCGTAGTAACTATCCTTTTTCCTGTTTCTGTAGCAGAAACCTAGAAGGGGTGCCCTCAAAGTCTCAATCAGGACTGAACTTTAACCCTGTGTACTATTTTGGGGCAAGAAGCCCAGGTTCCCAGTACCAGCATAGAAACCGCCGTGGTGCAAGGGCCCACGCTGGATCCTTGTGCTTGGTCTGGGGCTGGTGCGGTGCTAACTGCTCATCCTGGGCAGAGTCTGGGGGTCAGGACAGTCATCTTAAGGCTGTGATTTTCCTGATCCTTCGTGCTAGTTTAGGGGAAAGTCCTCTCTTACAGAATGGCTCCCAGGAGCTCTGTCAAGAATCAAAAAATAAAAACACAACCAAAACCCATCACTTTCTCAGGAGGCCAAAAGAAGATGAGGGGTCCAGGACCTTTGTCTCTGCCTGAAGAGGGCAGACCGAAGGGCCAGCCAGAGCGCTGTCCGTGCGGCCTCCCATGGGTCCCGAATCTGAGGCACCTGGAAGGGTTATTAGCAGGATTGGAACTCATCCCTCTGCTGGGACTAGATCATAATTACAGTAATTTTCTAACAGAGCTCGGCAGTAGGACTGTTTAATCAGCATCTGACTCCCTTGTGTTCCCAGCCCTCATCACTCAAGGAGAGGAGTGGGATGGCTCTTAAAGAGACAGTGCCTGCCTTTCAGCGCTGCTAACAGATGTGCCCTAATTGGTAGAATATATCTAAGTCTTGTAGCTTACAGCAGGCAGGTTACATTGCCTCCAACAAACCGCTGCAGGCTCTCACTATTCTTGGCCTTCTGCTGGAGGGATTCGGGTCAGGCTGCTGATGGGCCTGATTTCCCACGCCAACCAGGCCACCAGGGGAAGGGACACACACCGGGCTAGAGCACTTAAAAGCCTAAAGAACTTAAACACACAAAAAGGCTCTAACTAGCTGGCCTCTTCGAAAGGCTGTTTGAAAGAAGAAGTCGAGCAGGCTGAAAATAGGAAGGACTTGACAGCCGCAGGTGAGAAATGTTAATCCACAGATCACAGAAGCATCGCGTGAGCCTGCCCTCTCAGGGGAGAAGCCCTTGACGGCGTTCGGGTGGTCCCTTATTCTCAGTCGCTTCACCATCTCCGCTTAAGAGTCACACCTCCCTCCCTGCTGTGTCAGGGCCCTTGTTCCCTCCTCTGCTGGTGGAAGTGGACCCGGTCTCCCCTGAACGGAAGGAAGCAAACTGACTCTGCTCAGAGTCAGGTGCACTGTCTCCTACAAATGTGGCCCTTTTCATCATTTTGAGCATAAACGGTCCAAGTTTATCGATCTTGAGGTTTGAGGTTCCAGCCTTCCAGCTCCAAATCCAGCCGTTACTGAGGGCGAAGTGGCTGTCCTCCTGGGTTACTTCTCCCGCTGCCACGCTGGTGAGCCCAATGCCCACCTGGTCACTGCAGCAGCTGACAACTGTTCCTTGGAGAGAAGAGCTAGGGCGGATGAAGATGCGAGAACGAGCTGGGGCAGGGGGGTTTCCACAGCAGACTGAAAAACCCCTCAGCAAAGAAGGTGCAGTTGTACACAGAGCAGGAAGAGGGACACTCATCCCCAGCTCAAAGAAAGGTTACCTTGAGCCAGGTGACAGTCCCCCTACAGAGCCGGTCCCTGCTGGCAGAAGGCCGCCTGGGGAGGTGGCTGAGGATCAGTGCCCAGGCGTCCCGAGCTTGCCCTGCAGGGGTCTTCAGCTTGGCTTCAGCTGTACCTCAGTTGGCTGCTCACACATAAATCTGCAGAAGCCCCTCCAGCCTAGTGGGATGTCCCCGGGAGGCAGGCCAGGAGCTGAGCGGTTTCCATTCCCACCTTCAACCTCGCATCCTCCCAGTCCACTGCCCTCCCACTCCTGGGGTGTTAAGAATATTCAGCAAGAGCATGTAAACAAACTCACATCATGGGACTAAACTCACTGTCCAGTCAGACTGGTAAAGTCACGATCGCCTCCTAAGCAAAGCTACGGGGGTGGGTACGAGGCACCTGGGGCTCGGCGGTGTAGCTCTAGGGCCTCAGCGGCGAGCAAACCTCGGCTGCGGAGGATTTCTGAGAACAACTCTGAAAAGCTCTGCGGGGGAGTTTTTTCTCCTTGAACAGTGGGGGCTTAGTTACCCCTGTTTTTGGCCGTACCACACACAAGGTGTCCCATCTTCACTGCTGCACGTGAGATCTTTAGTCGCAGCATGCAAACTCTTAGCTGCGGTATGTGGGTTCTAGTTCCCTGACCAGGGATTGAACCTGGGCCCCCTGCATTGGGAGCATGGAGTCCTAGCCACTGGACCACCAGGGAAGTCCCCAGCTTTTTTTTTCAAGATTTTTTTTTGGGAAAAAAAAATCTTGTTTACAGAAGTTGGGAAGTATCTCTTCCCAGAGTTCTCTTCCCACAGTTCTACCTGAAACATACTTTTTAAAAACCATGATCAGCTCAGTTTCCTCAAGCTAGAAAATAAGGGTCATACTTCCCCTGCCCCCTCCTCACTGGGCACCGTGGTCAAATAAACAATGTGTATGAAACTCATTTTCACACCCCACCTCCTCCTACACACACACACACACACACACACACACACACACACACACACACTTCCTCCCACCAAACAAAAGGAAATCTATGACTTTAGGATCACTTATCCGGTGTTACAGGAGACGAATAGACTTGGGCCACGTAAGTAACTGTCAGAAGAAAGATGACAAGGGGCTTCCCTGAAAGTCCAGTGATTAGGACTCTGTGCTTTCACTCTAGGGGACAAGGGTTCAATCCCTGGTCAGGGAACTAAGGTCCCACATGCTGAGCGACATAGACAAAAAATAAAATTAGTACAGTGACTGTAAGTCAGACACAGAACCTACCTCAAACCCAAATTCTAACGAAAATATATTTCCATTCTACAAAACAGCTCAGCAGGCCACTGCCCCCAGTAGCTCTCCGTCCTCCCTACTGAGGCTATCAGCCATGGCGGCAACCACGCACACGGTGGGACAGAGCAAGATGGGAGAGCAGCAGACGGCACTGCCGAGACGGGGAGGAAAACCCATCTCTGCTGCTTTTCTGGTAACTCTAGGCCCACGTTACTAGAAAAACTCTCCCCCATTAGGACATCTCCTTCCATGGCCTACACTCAACTCTGCAAAAGACAGTGGCGGGATGGCGCCTGGCCTTGGATTGACTGAGGTCCTGCTGTATGCATTGCTGATAATGGATCATTAAAAAAGCCAGGAGTCAGAAAAATCGCATCCGTGTCTTTGACCGGCTCCTGCTGTCCCAGCAGCCAACCCTGCTGGCAGAACTGGCTGCTGAGCACCAACTCCAGGAAGAAAAGGAGTGAACAGAAGAAGCCGCCCCAGCTTGCTGTTTTTTGGCTGAGTAGGGAATTGACACAGACCACCTCCGGCTCCTGTCTGGAAGTTTCGAGATCAGAGAGCTTCAAGCACAGCTGGGTTCACAGCTGCACCATTTGGAGCATTGGACTCATTAATATTCATGAGTCATCCCCACCAATCGGCAGAGCGGATGCCATTAGCTTAGCATCTGTCGGGTTTTTGTGAGGGTTGTGTATGGAGTTTTTTTCCCCTTTTAAATGAACTTCTTTTGACATTTTGGATTTGCCTCTGTAGGTTTTCTCTCCTCGCCTTGCTCTGCTGCATCATATAAAAGAGAGACCCAGGGGAGGCAGGCAGAGAAGAGAGATGAGTCCCAGCCAGGGCTCGGCATCTGCCTGTTGACAAACTTTATTTCTCTTTCAGCACCTGGCACCTCAGACAGGCTGCAAGGATGGAAGCAGCATCAGGTAAATTATACCTAACAAGGTTCATGCCCATCACTGTGAGAAGAGCTGGATCCTGCCTCTTTGGAAGACAGTCCTTTCTCCAGTGGTGAACTTGAGCTGCGCACACAACGCAGGAGAGCTGCCGTGCACAGTTCTGAACCATTATTTCCACGCTGATAAATTCATGATTTATGAAAGTGACTACCGCCAGCCCTCAATGCCTCCTCCACTGCTACAGCTTGTTAGACACCAACTGCAGCAACAGTCTTAAATACTTGAATTTTATTTCAGGCCAAAGCCCCGCAACTCTGAACTAAATGCCATGACAGTCCCACAGCACAGGCGAGTAGTTGAAGAGCCCACGGACAGGGTGCGGGGGCCAGGGGAGGGAAGGGCGGGCGAGATGGAGAAGAAACACACAGACGCCAGGGCAGATAAGCAGAACGCCAGTGGCACGTCTCCTCCAGCTCCAGCTCTCAGAGGAGAGAATTACGGCAGCAGGAGGGCAGGACGCCTCATTGTCTGAAGGAAGGCGTGTTGTTTCTCATCTCCATCCCCAGAGCCCTCTCTCCAGGCAGAAACAAAGCCCCCACACCCCACTGGACTGAACAGACGGCCTCCCGCAACACAGCAGAGGGACACGTGGTGGCTGAAGCCCTGGGGAAAGGGAGCTGTTACTAAGGGAGAAGAAAAGGATTCAAACAAGAAAGGAGCTCAGCTAACCCTGCAGAGAAGACAGTCCATCTCGGCTTTATAACCACAGAGGCAGGGACAGTCCAGGGTATCTTTTCCAAAACAAAGCCCCCTGAATCGTTCCCTGTCCTTTGGCTGTGACCAAACCTTTCTCTTTTGTGGATGGCCACGAGCTATTTCACAGGCCTCAGGCCCCATACAGCCAGGCCGAGGTCCTGGGATGCGCAGGAAACCCCAGTGTCAGGAGTCACAGCACCGTTCCATTCAGTGGTTATGAGTGGAGGAAAAGCAAGGAGGTGGGAGACAAAATATTCACCCCCCTGTCCATGCGAGGAGGTAGCAAGAGGCCAGCCTCCCAGAAACCAGTGCTCCAGGGGCTTCAGCAAAAACAGCCAGTTGGAACACAAGGACACAACAGAAACACAAGCACTTCTGCGGGAGCGATCTCTGATAAGGCGGCTTAAAGTCTGCCACCTACAGGTCCCCACCAGTCACCTGAGTCAGTGCTCCTGGACCCATTAACAGACATCTAAAGAAATTCAGCTTCCAGGAGAGTAAATGTGGGGTTTGGCTCAGAACCAACAACTCCTGGGTCTTGTGCTTAACTTACAAACACCTGCACAGTGTCTTATCCCTATCGAAGAAGCCTGAGGAGTTATGACCAATCTCCACAGAGCCAACTTGAGCAGAGGCCATGGTAAAACAGGAAGCAGACCAGCCTCCCACCACCAGCCTGTGCCTAACCCCACCTGAGCAAGTCTCCCTGCCTGCATCACCTTCATCCACCTCAGAGCAGAACCCAGAGCTCCGAGGAGAGCTCACTTCTCCAAAACTGTTTCCAGCTGACCAGGGTCCAAAGGCACAGCGTGGCCCCCTCCCAGGACCCTCCTCACAGGCTGAGAAGCGGAGAGTCCCTCGTCAGGTCTTGCAAAACCACAGCATGATGGAGAGGAGGTGGGTGGGAGGGTGGGGCTCTCCAAGGGAGGAGCCTCGGAGTCAACCACAGGAGCCCACACCTCGAACGGATCCTTTTCTTCCCTGGGAGGCGGTGAGGGAGAGCTCCTCCTGCCGGGTCTTGGGAGAAAGCAACAACTGGAAAAAAGTGGGAAAGGGAAAAGGAGGGCATGAACAGGTAAACAAAAATCAACAAAGACAAGTGAACGGACAACAAGGGAGGCCTATTCATACAAGGAAACAGTATTTGGCCACAGGAAGGAACTCAGTGTTGCTATGCCCCGCCACACGGACGCACCGGGAAACGGTGCCAAGTGAGAGAGGTCTGGCACAAAAGACCACATGGATGACTCCATCTGTGTGAAATGTCCAGAAAAGGCAAATCCCCACACACACGGGAAGCAGGCAGTGGTTACCAAGGGCCAGGGTTTGGGGCTGGGGAGTGTGGGAGTCACTGCTAATAGGCACAAGGTTTCTTTAGGGCTGATGAGAATGTTCGAAAACTGGCTGTGATGACGGATGGCTGCATGACCTCGTGACCAGACAAAAACTACTGAACTGGACATAAAAGGGGGAGTTTTATGTATATGAATACATCTCAATAAAGTTGTCATCTAAGGAAAGCGGGGGTTGGGGGAGAGGATAAAGAACAAAACAAATAAGAGAGCCTTTTCTTCTTTCTCCCCAGCTCGCAATAGGAGAGCCATCTCCCAGGGACGAGTCAGCACAGACCCAAGGCCCTCATGCACAGGATGACAGGGGCCCTCCTGAAAGGCCACCAATGCCATCTTACTTTCTCTACCAATGGACACCTCACCGGGCCAGGTTACAGTAATCCTAGCCACTGGTGTCTCAGAAAAGAGCATTCAGTTACCTCTTAGGCTGGTCTCCTTCAGCCAGGTGAGAAGAGCCCCGTCTCTCTTCCTGGGCCCAGCCGCAGTTGGACATAGCGTAGCGCAGAATGGCGTCAGAAACGGACACAGGGCTCCGGCCCTGTACACAGGCTTCTATCTCAGGCACTGAGAGCTGGCTTTGCAGGAAGAGGTGTAACTGGCTGTCTGACAGGAGGACCACGCTCTGCAGGACCCTGGGGCAGACAAAGGCAGAACAGCGCAGAGCGTCAGCCCTCACAGCAGCTGGCCCAGCCCCATCCTCTGAGGCCTTCTGGCTCCAGTGAGTGCTGAGGGCATGAGCATCTGACACAAACATGCCTGTGTGCTCCTGGGGGCCATTCTGCACAGCACACACACCCCTGCCATCCCCCCAGAGGCAAGTGCCAGCCCTCCAAGTCCACTCACTTTTCAAGAAAGTGCTGCAGACCTTGTCTTCGCTTCTCAATGAACTCATCTGAGCTGCCAAAGAAGGTTGACTTCCCAGGAAGTTCAGGTACCGGCCTGTGGGGTCACACAACGTAACACATACCCAAGATAAGTAATATCCCAGTCACTCCAGTCCCTGATCAAGGAAATCCCCTAAGAAAAGACACAAATCAACACAAATAGCATTTGATAAGCGGGCAGGGACAGAGGGCTAACACCGACTGATGACACGCCTGTTTTCAGGCACTGTGCTAAACGTTTACAAACCTTACTTCATTTACCCTCCTCAAAACCCTGTGAGAAGGATGTCAGCATACCCGTTTTAATGGTAAGGAAATAGAGAAGTTGAGTAGATTTCCCCATGCCACACAGCTAGTAAGCAAGCAGCAGAGCTGGCGTGTGAACCAAGCCTGGGCCTTACGAACTCCATGCTGCTAGACTCCACTGTTTATAGAACCCACTCCCACCATCAACTACTATTTCAAAAGGAAGAAACTTGGACATGGAGACATGGAGGATGCTGGGTCCTTGTGTGTAAATTAAGGCTACCATCTCCAGTCCCGAAAGATCATGTTTGGAATTTTCTAAAAGTAGTCAGGTTGCAGCAACTCATCCACAAACTCTTCCAGCCTCCCTCGCCTCTCCTGTGAGGCATGGCACATGCTTTAAAACAGCAGGCCAGACCAGAGGATGCAGGATCTGTTCAGAGGAAGTTCCGACTGGCTTACGAGGGCCTGACTCATGACGGTGGCCTCATCAATCCCACAGGTTACCTAACTGGCTAGGTCATTAACAAAGTCACCACAGCACTCAGTAACCACACTGTGCTGGAATCACTGTCATAAACTGCCTCCAGTTTTAGGGCTTATCTGCAGCGTGTAGGTGAGGAGTGAGCAATAGTGCCTGTCCTAAGGCTCTCAGTCTGTCGTAACTCTGGATAAAGGTCTCTACACAAAAAAGAAGACGGGGAAAAAAGAAAAATCACAATTTTTACATATCAAACGGACTGGAACACCATCAAATTAGTCCAGGTGCTAAAAGTTCCTGATAACCAGTGAAGCACATTTACACAGCCAGCAGTACCTCTGTTTAGCCCTATGCACATAAAAAAGAAAAACATTCTTTAGATTTGTTTGGCTTTGTTAGGTCAAAATATTAGAAATGAGAACTCTGTTGTTACTTTTTTTCACTGACTTGAAAACATAATTTAAGAACACATTTCTCAGCGACCTTAGTACCTCTGCCCAGTTTTCTTCATTGTAAACTCCAGTTGCCAAGGAAGAACCTAAGAAGCCGGCCTTGGACCCAAGAAGGAAGTAAAAGAACTCACACTAAACCCGCATTTCTCTGGAGCTGCTTTCTCAGCCACACAAATTCCCGGTAGCGGCGGCGCACACAGGACGTCTTGGCGGTAAAGGCCTTGCTGTTGGTCTACAGGAGAAAGCATGTGAAAAGGGTTTGGTGGAAAAGCCCAAGTTTACACGAACTCCCCGTCATCCCTCTCACCAAGGACTCAAGTCACCAGGCCACAGTCCCAGTCAAGGGGATCCAAGCAGAGCACAGTGCCACCCAGCAGCCTGAAGACAACTCAGGCGGACCCCAGGCTCTCTTTCCTCTCCTCCTTCCTTTTCTTCTGTCAATACCTCCAGAAACAGGTTCTGCTTAGGACTGGCCCTCAGCCCTGAAAGGTATATTGATCCCAATATCAAAGTCAGATACACTTACATGAAGGAATATCTTATAATCCACATAAGAATTCCAGGAGCCCTCATTCTGCACGCGGGGGTCCTGAACACGCACAGTGATCACCTCCTAGAGGTAAGAAACGCTCCTTCAGCTTCAGCGCAGCCACACGCTGAGGTGGTTCCAACACACGGTGGCCAGAGTACTCCACTCAACGCCAGCTTTCACTCCTCTGCTCATTTATTCATTCAGTTCAGCAAATATTTATTGACCACCCTCTATGTGGCAGGTACCATGCTAAGGCACTGGGGGCAGAACAAGGACAAGAGACAAAAATCCTTGCCCTCACAAAGCTTACGTTCTAGCGCCTTCCGATGAATAGAAAGCTAGTGGAAAGGGAACCTCATTTCTCAGTCATGCCTTCACTACTGATTTCCCTCTTCTCGCTTGACTCTGAGCACATCAGAACCACTAAGGCATCACTGTCAGAACACCACCACCGAGCAGTATCTGGATCTCCCAGAGCCCCTCAAGCTTTCAGCCAGATGTTCCCCGGAAATCATATGCTTACCTCCTGCTCTTGGTTCTCCAACATCCTACACCAAAAGCCCATTGGAAGGAAACATCTGATGAGAGACAGGAGATACAGGATCAATCTCTGTTAGTATGCATCTACTCTCACCTCTCTTTGCCAGGGCAAAACCCTGAAAATTTTTAAGCGACCCCCCTGGGGAAATCCAGGCAACTTTTTTTGTTCTTGTGTAAAATTTAAGAGGAAGCAAAAAAATCCACCCACACAAGCTACTGCACACAGTCGCTCAGTCATGTCAGACTCTGCAACCCTTTGGACTGTAGCCCATTAGCCCATTTTCTCTGTCCCTGGGGTTTTCCAGGCAGGGACACTGGAGCAGGCTGCCATTCCCCTCTCCAGGGGATCTTCCCAACCCAGGGATCAAACCCCTGTCTCCTGTTGCAAGAGGATTCTTTACCTGCTGAGCTTTTGAGGGAGCCCCCACACACTCATGAGCTGGGGGCCAAGCTAAAAGCCCTGAGGGATTTACCTCCCTTCTCAGACCATGGCAGGGACTCTGAACCAGGGGCCATCTCTAGCCAAAACAAGTTCAGGTCAACAATGTCACCTGAGGCGGCCAGAACGGGCAGGCTGAGCTGTAAAACCTTTCTGCCTGAGAATTGCTGGACCCACACAGCACAGCTCTCTAACTGAGCCTAACACCGCCCCCTCCTGGCTGTCTAGAGAAAACCAAAACCCCACAAACGCCGAGGCCTGTCTCCCTTTGTCTTGCTTAAGCACACTCAGGACCCCAGAGGCAGATCTGAGTTGGAGAGTTCCGGGGGCACCTGAGCGGGTTGCCCAGTTGTGACCTTCTCTTAGCTAATTCCATTTCCAGAACCCAAGCCAATGGTTCTAATCATTTCCTCTCGACATGCGGTTTGTACCTCTGCCCAAGCACCCCAGAGCTGCACAGGTCGATTCAGGATGTTTTCCACTCCTTTGCAAAGATTCATTAAAGCCTAAGCCACTGATTTCCCCCAATGTGGCAGTTTACATGCGCAGCAACATCGCCCACTCCAACAAGGGGACCATGAAGGCTGAGGCACAGGGTTACTCAAGTCCAAAGGGGCCCATGATGTCACCTTCTGTTAAAATACAGCACTAATCTTGTTACTCCTAGAACCACTTCAACAGCATCCACTCTGGCTGCTGCCTCCACCCCCTTCTCCTCTCTTAAGAGCGGAACAATAAGGTTTAATTTCCCTTTCCAATTTACCTTGAAATGAAAACTGACTTCAGCCAATATGTACTGCCAACAAATGATCCAGGCTGGCTCCTGGGAAAATGAGACTATCTCTAAGCTCTCCCTGTCCTCCCCCCCTGCCCATTCACACACCCACTCATTTTTACAGTCCCACAATTAATTTTAAACACATTCTCTTATTAGTTCTGCTTTACCATTAGAAGAGCATGTAATGAGTTTCCTTCTACTTTATGTTGTGCTAACAAAGGCTAACATTTCAGGAGGAGAGGAAGTCGTTTACACCACAAAATTAGCAGGGCACACAGCTTTCCCAATCTTTTCTAGAATACCAGAAGGTCTCTCCACACACAGACACTGCATGCAGAGATGAAGCTGCATGATATAGGACAAATCCCGGCTATACAGCCCAGCAAACCGGAAACGCTGTGACTGCGGTGCCATATTAAGTAGTCCACTTGCTGACACTCTGACTTTTCATCTGATGCGGTCACTACACAAAGGCCCTGAACTGAGAAGTGGGAAATCCAATTCCATAACAACTCATGTATTACATCCTGGATGTAAGCAGTCTAACTGCTGTAACCAAAGGGATCAGGTTGACTCACTGTGAACAATTAATCTCCTCAGATTAAAACAAAAAAGTTTCTTTCTCTTCTCATTTCAGGCATTTGGTATATTCCCAGCACAGGAGCAAAATTAAATACACCAAAGTGTCTTTCCACAAAAGTAAGGGCAAGAAAGATGACAATAAGGCAATCCACACACTAAGTGAAGCTCACGAATCTCCAGGGCCTTGAAAAGTTTGCCAAATCCAGGACCATAATTCAGTAACTAAATGGTCATCACTCTCAGGCTCAAGAAGAGTGAGCCAAGGGCCGAGAGCAAGTATCTCTCCTTTCTTTTGGGACTCACGCCACTTAGAAACAAACAGCTATAAACTGGCTTAAAAAATATCCGAGGAGGGGGAAAAAATCCAAGGACCCCCAAGATGCTATACACTTAACCCTAAAATTTGGAGAAGGAAATGGCAACCCACTCCACTACTCTGGCCTAGAAAATTTTATGGATGGAGGAGCCTGGTGGGCTACAGTCCATGGGGTTGCAAAGAGTTGGACACGACTGAGCGACTTCACTAACCCTAAGATTAAAGGGCACTTAGAAAGCTTCCAATGTAACTTTCCTTAAAAACACTGGACAAACACAAAAACCTAGACTTCAAGGAATAATTTCTAGCAACTACTATTCTCTATCAGCTTCCTCCCTGTAGACCCCACTCCTCAGGAGGAAATGAGGCATTTCTGCCCTTGGAGGAAAAAGAGGAAGCTCTTAATTTTAGCTCTATGATCTGGAAGATGGATCCGTGTGTCATCCAACTAAGGATAGAGTCAGTGGCCCTCTCAGCTACTTATGCAGCGCCAACTACATTTCCTGGGCCCTTTCAATCACGTCTGAAGTTTATTTTCTCCACCTGTACCAGCACCAGTATCTCCGGGGAAAATCCAGTTGCTTTCTATTTATAAAGCAACCTGTAAGTGTCTAAACAATTCCAGGCAGAAAGTCAAAGCTTTAGCTCCACAATTTTCACTCCCATTTAAACTAATACTTCAATACTTTCTAAAACTTCAAGAGGCATGTTAAAAAAAAAACAAATCCGGTGATAAAAGTATGTAAGCCGCCGAGACTCCCATCCCTTCTTGCTCATTCTTCAGCCCTTGGTGCCGGATAGCAACTCAAAAAGCTCTCCTTCTGAAACACCCACAAGTAGCAGAAGTAGCTCCCCAGGTCTGACCAACATCTGCCCGTTCTCAGCCAAGCAGCTCTGCTCCATCCTTTTGTTCATCTGTAACTTGCCCCTCCTTCTACTTCCAGCTAAGTAACAAAGGCAACCACAATCCAACGCAAGAGCCTCCTGTGTCCCAGTAGAATACTTGCCATTACTCCTAGTCCCAGCGTTTGGGTCAACGTAGCAAACTCCTGTATTCCTTACGAACAAGGAGCCAAAGGACGACGTGGTCCTTATTCCTCTTTGCCTACTAAGCTTGGGGAGTGGGAAGGAAAGATGCTTTATATATTTTATAAAACTAAATGGAAAGCCAGGTTTCCTTCCTTGGATCCGGACCAAGCACCCATCTTCATCCCGGGAGGTGAAGCTGCTCCTTTCCTAGGATGTCCAGCAAGGTCCCCACCTCAAGCACCACTGCTGACGCTCAAACCCATGGCCCTTACCAGAGAGTAGCACCCACCCCCCGCGAACCCGTCCACGCCCCCTCACCTGAGAGCAGCGCCCACTCCCCACAGCGATACCGCCAGCGCCCCACCATATAGTAAAGAGTCCCAGGTTCTCCTTCCGGGTGAGCGGCCGGCGCCCCGGTGCACGACGGGAGAAGGCTGCAGGCACGCCAATCCCTGGTGCCCAGGGCGCCCCGCCCTCGCAGGCCCTGGCTCTTAGCGACAAGCACCTCTCGCGGCGGCGCACTCCGCACCGCCCAGGCCCTGGCTGGAATCTGGATCCCGCACCTCTCTCTTGGGGCGCTGCTTGGGGGACGAGAGCGAGGGGAGGAGAAGGGGCTCTGACGTCCAATCCGGAGCCGCGTCCCGCCCATTGTTGTTAAGCGCAGCCAATCAGTAGCCAAGAAGCGTACCTGACTGTCCAAAAGTGGGTCCAGGAGCCGAGAGGTGTGAGGGTTAGTCAGCGGTGCTGAGCGTGGGAGAATCAGGAACGTGGGAGCCTCTCTCAGTCTGGAGAGGGTGCCCGTTTGAACTCTGTAGGTTTCGGTTCCCCGGCGGAATTATCAAGGGGTCGCCCACTCAGATTCGAAAACTCGATTGTCCTAGCGAAAGCCGAACTGCGGACAATCCTGCAAACACTGCAAGTTCGTTCACTTGAGAGACAAACGTAAGGAAGGATCGCGCAGCTAGTCAGTAAAGAAGGAAGAATCCGTTGACTATGATGAAGATTTTTTTTTAATACTGTTGAAATGTCTTAGCAAAGGTTAATTTCAAGGGAAAAGTTACAGTCACAAATACAAGCTCTGGAGTTAGAAGATCTGGGCACTGCAGTGACCTTGTGGCCCTAAACTGGTCTTAAATCTTTGTCTTAGTTTCCTCTTCTATAAAGTGGAGATAGCTCAGAACGTAAGGTGCACTTAAAGCAAGTTTTGCCAAACGTTTTTGTCTCAGGATCCCTTTACATTCTTAAAAATGATTATGGACTCCCAAAGAGCTTTTGTTTATGTGCAATGTTCACTGGATTGGAAATTTAAATTGAGAAATTTAAAAGCATTTATTAATTCACCTAAAGCTAATAATGGACTTCCCTGGTGGCTCAGATGGTGAAGAATCTGCCTGCAATGCGGGAGATCTGGGTTTGATCCCTGGGTTGGGACGATACCTTGAAAGAGAGTGTGGCACCCCACTCCAGTATTCTGGCCTGGAGAATCCCCATGGACAGAGGAGCCTGGCAGGCTATAGTCCATGGGGTCACAAAGAGTCAGACATGACTGAGCGAATAAGCACAGCACACAAAGCTAATAATGGGGCTTCCTTGGTAAAGAATCTGCCTGCAATGCAGGAGACCTGGATTCAATCACTGTGTTAAGAAGATCCCCTGGAGAAGGGAAAGGCTACCCACTCCAGTATTCTGGCCTGGAGATTTCCATGGATTATACAGTCCATGGGGTGGAAAAGAGTCGGACACAACTGAGCAACTTTCACAGAGCTAATAATAAACCATTACATGTGAACATAATATATTTCATGAAATATAACTACATTTTTTTAAAAAAAGTATTGAATGAAAAAAAAAAAGTATTGAATGGGTGCTCAGTCACTTCAGTCATGTCTGATTCTTTGCAACCCCTTGGACTGTAGCCCTCCAGGCTCCTCTGTACATGGGATTCTCCCAGCAAGGTTAATAGAAGGGGTTGCCGTTTCCTCCTCCAGGGGATCTTCCTGGCCCTTGAATAGAACCCGTGTCACCTGTGGCTTTTGCATTGGCAAGCGGATTCTTTACCACTGAGACACCTGGGAAGACCCTCTGAGCAGAGTGGCATTATATTACAGTTTTGCAAATTCCCATGTGCTTCCCCATTCGTTCGTTGTACTGTTTTTTGGACAAGGAAATCCAGAAAATCTGGTCTCATGCAGATAACACAGCTAGAAAAGGGAGAAGTATCTTTAGCCTTCTCTGATAATTGTGGGTACTTTTTTAATTTTAATCCAAAAATGTCTTATTACTCACTCTCTGAGCTGTTACATGGGAGCAGGTGGGGTGTGCATGAGGACTGTGGACAGCATGGGGTCTCCGGGGTTGGTAAGTACAGAGCTCACACTGGACACCAGGCTGCTTTCCCACACTGGAGAGATGAAGGACTTTGGAGAAATTCGTAACTTTTTCTGGAACAATCTGAAGGGAAGTCCTGCTGCCAAGTCTTGGACCCAGCCATGCCTCTTAACCTCCAATTTGTGTAAGATGCCGTGGTATCTGCACAGGTGGCCCCAATGGTTCTGTGCTGAAAAGAAAGTTACTATTTCCCAGATGCAACTAATGGTGGAAGAGCTAAAGGAAAGGTTCCGTGGTGATGGCAACCTGCAGAAGGCTGTCCAGTAAGAATGAGCACCTGTGGGGGTTGGGATGTCAGAGTCCTCCTCCTCAGAGGAAGGGCAGCCAGGAAGTCATGGAGCTCTTCTGAGGAATGTTCTGGATACAGAACTGAGTGTTGGCCCTGCTTGGGATGGGGCAGTTTGCTTACTGACTTTTAAGAAGTTACTTCTCAGATTGCTCAATCATTTCATTTGGGATCACTTTTTTGAAATTGAGGGACCAAATTTTCCAAGTGAAAGTTATCTCATTTATCAGGGCCAGCTAGAGACGTTTTTCAGTTTCCTTCCAAACTTGAAAGATGCAGGGAATGCCCAGCTTCCAGACACCCCATCCTACTTCCATTTTGCTTTTGGTAGAGACAAGAGGGAAGTTGACCACAGTCTGGTTAAGGCTAGAAAGCATCAGGCTGGAATTGTAGTGGGACAATCCCATATGGAACCATGTGGTTAGTCTTGATGTGGAAGACACCACTGATGGAGAGTAAGATGCCTGATTTCTAAGAAGGAGGGCAGTGGGTGAGGGCATATGGGCCTCTATGCTTCCCATTCCTGAACAGCTCTTTATTTTCTTTTGGCCATGCCACAGAGTAAGGGGGATCTAAGTTCCCCAACCAGGGATCGAACCCATGTCCTCTGCATTGGGAGCACAAAGTCTTAACCACTGGACCACCAGGGGAAGTCCCTGAACAGCTCTTTTAACCATCTTATATGCTCGGGATTCACTGTACAAGTTAAAAACAAACAAACCCTGGCATGGGGCATAGGTGCCAAGGAAGAGAAGTATAGTATTTCAGAGAGAACAGAAACTTGCTCTGGACTCAACCCTCTTTTGTGGCAGAAAGAGAAAAGGACAGTGATGTCTCTAGTCTCTGTGAATTCACAGTAGAAAATCACAAACAGATTTGGAAAAGAACTTCACACCGAAGTCTTCAGTAAAAGGACAGATCTTTTCTTCTCTCTGGAGACTGGCTTTTTCCAACTTCAAAGCTGGTACTAGCAGGTCCACCATCACTGGGGAAATAGATTTTCTTAACATTCCTCAGGATCATCTCTCTGCTCTGGCTGGTTGGGGGCTCTTGACATTGCCCAGAGCTCTGGAGAACTGTTCTGAGAAAGTGTATGCTGCTAATGTCCCCTTTGAAATAGGTGAAAAGGACACAGCAGGAGTTCCATTCAGTCTTGACAGGGCTCTGCATTTAGAAGGCGGGTCTTCCTTCTTCCATCATAACACGGGGGAGAGCTTAACTCTTGATCAGGGGCAGAGACAAAGCAAGATACTCTGGCAGGGTGCATGTTGATAGCCAGAGCTGCCTGGCCAGCTTTAGAGCAGCTCAGTGCTGGTCCAAGCAGGGCTTCTGAACTCTTATTTGTTAGTAGCAAAACTCAACAAATGGTAGTTCCTTAAAAGTTAGTTGTAATGGGAAATCTAAAACCATTTGGAAAATATTCCTGAATTATACAGCTCTTCCAAATATTTTTTATTTTTCTTGGCCACGCCAGGAGGCATGTGAGATCTTAGTTCCCCAACCAGGGATTGAACCCACCCCCCTTGCATTTGAAGCTCAAAGTTGTAACCACTGAACCACCAGGGAAATCCCCCAGATCTTCCAACTATTGATCCATTTCATTATTCAGCATTTTAAAAATCACATTTATTCAAATCATCAGTAATCTCATCAATCTTGTGAAGCCATCAAGCTCACTGAAGACTAGGATAGGGGCTTGGAGCTTCAAAAAAGGAGGGCAATTCACAGTACTAGAAAGAGAGTAGATGTTTGGTAATTAGAAGTTTACCCAGTCTTGCTGAAAAAGTCTTTCAGAAAAAAAAAAAAGTTATCTCTGGTAAGAGCTCTTTTTTAATACAGGCCTCCTATCTAAATTCTGTTGGGTAGTTGTTGTTAATGTTCAGTCGCTAAGTCGTGTCCAACTCTTTGCAACCCCATGAACTGCAGCACACCAAGCTTTCCTATCCTTCACTATCTCCCAGAGTTTTCTCAAACTCATGTTTATTGAGTCAGTAATGCCATCCAACCAGATAAAAGTTTTTCCTAAGTCTGCTGGGTGTTACTGCCTTCAGCTCAAAATAACCCACAAGCCAATGTACCATATTTGTGGGTGGCATATTCTGCTCTACTTCAGCACAATTTCCAAAAGTATAAATTATACTTGAAAGCTCAGATTTTGTCACTGGCAGAAATACTTTCTTTCAGTCATTTTCCTTGAAGTGACAGATCCATTTTGTCCAAATATCCAAGTGGAATGACCATAGTTTTTGTTATTCTTTTAAAAAAAAGGTATTTAATGAAGAAAAGCAGCTAGTTCAATCCACACCTCTCAGACAGTTGCACAACTATATACTTCAGTAATTAGCAGAGCTGCTCTATGTATATGTCAAATTTATCACATAGAACATTAAAAAGATAGAAGAGATTTCACAAAATTAATCATTTGTACTGCTTCATCAAGGACACCCTTAAGTGAAAGTGGACTCTTGATTGTTTTATTGCATTGTAGCAGTGAAAAATATAAATATAATACAAGTTGGTGCCACACTGCCTTGATTTCCTGCTAAGATGCCAGCAGTTTCATCCGGTTTTACAATCAGTGAAAATACAAACACAATGAAAAAGACCAAATATTGTCTTATTATTATTATGAAAGTAGTTTTGACCATGCAGACTCCCTGAAACCATCTTAGGCACTCCCAGAGTGTGTCGACTATATCTGGAGAACCATAGAATATATCTGCAGAATATATCCACTCATTCATAACAAACACTGAGCCCTTTAGATAGTCTAGGCACTGTCTCAGGCCTAGTAAGTAAAGTAAAGCAGTGAGCCAAACAGGAAAATACCTTGGCCTTCTGGAGCTTGAAATTCTCAGAAATATAAGAGCTTGACATCACTGTACCATGTATTAATAAATGCTTTTAAATAAATTAATTAAATAATTTTCACAAACAGGCAGTGGCCCATCTCTGTCTTGTTTTTTCAACATTAATTTCTAACACTGGATAATGGGGTGAATCCTTACTGTACTTGAAATGCAGGCAAGTCACAGCACTTAAGTATCGATCCCTTAAGAAAAACCAGTCACATCAGGGCTCTGGGTGTGTGATTTGAGAAGTATAGGTAATTAAGTCCAGTTACTACCAGCAAGTCATCAGTCTGACCAGAGGAGATAAGAGAGATAGCTGTTAAGTATATTTGCCTTTTAAAAGAGAATGCTGGTTAACCCCAAATGAATAAAAATCTTTAACAATAGAATTTCAAGAAGTAGTCAAAATGAAACAAAGAATCTCACACACCATTAAGATGGCTGCTATTAAAGCAAAACAAAAACCAAGACAACAAACCGTGAAGGTGTGGAGAAATCCAAACACTTGGGCACAGTCAGTGGGAATGTAAATTGGTGCAGCCGCTGGAAAAATAGTGTGGATTTCCTAAAAAATTAAAAATGGAATTACTAATGATCCAGCAATTCCACTTCTGGCTATGTAACCAAAATAATTGAAAACAAGGTCTGGAAGAGATGGCTGTATACCATAAAACCTGGAAGCAACTCAAGTGTCTGACAACAGAAAAATGGATAAGCAAAATTTGATATATACAAACAATGGGACATTCTTTAGTCTTAAAAAGAAGGAAATTTTGACATATGGTGCAACATATGTCCATATGAACCTTGAGAACATTCCACTTCAGTCGCTCAGTCGTGTCCGACTCTTTGTGACCCCATGAACTGCAGCACGCCAGGCCAACTCCCAGAGTCCACCCAAACCCATGTCCGTTGAGTCTGTGATGCCATCCAACCATCTCATCCTCTGTCATCCCCTTCTCCTCCTGCCTGCAATGTTTCCCAGCATCAGGGTCTTTTCCAATGAGTCAGCTTTTTGCATCAGGTGGCCAAAGTATTGGAATTTCAGCTTCAACATCAGTTCTTCCAGTGAACACCCAGGACTGATCTCCTTTAGGATGGACTGGTTGGATCTTCTTGCAGTCCAAGGGACTCTCAAGAGTCTTCTCCAACACCACAGTTCAAAAGTATCAATTCTTCAGCACTCAGCTTTCTTTATAGTCCAACTTTCACATTCATACATGACCACTGGAAAAACCATAGCAAAGTAATGTCTCTGCTTTTTAATATGCTATCTAGTTTGGTCATAACTTTCCTTCCAAGGAGTAAGCATCTTTTAATTTCATGGCTGCAGTCACCATCTGCAGTGATTTTGGAGCCCAAAAAAATAAAGTCAGCCACTGTTCCCACTGTTTCCCCATCTATTTACCATGAAGTGATGGGACCAAATGCCATGATCTTCGTTTTCTGAATGTTGAGCTTTAAGCCAACTTTTCCCTCTCCTCTTTCACTTTCATCAAGACGCTCTTTAGTTCTTCTTTGCTTTCTGCCATAAGTGGTAGTGTTATCTGCATATCTGAGGTTATTAATATTTCTCCCGGCAATCTGGATTCCAGCTTGTGCTTCCTCCAGCCCAGCGTTTCTCATGATGTACTCTGCATTTAAGTTAAATAAGCAGGGTGACAATATACAGCCTTGACGTACTCCTTTTCCTATTTGGAACCAGTCTGTTGTTCCATGTCCAGTTCTAACTGTTGCTTCCTGACCTGCATATAGGTTTCTCAAGAGGCAGGTCAGGTGGTCTGGTATTCCCATCTCTTTCAGAATTTTCCACAGTTTATTGTGATCCACACAGTCAAAAGCTTTGGCATAGTCAATAAAGCAGAAATAGATGCTTTTCTGGAACTCTCTTGCTTTTTCGATGATCCAGCGGATGTTGGCAATTTGATCTTTGGTTCCTCTGCCTTTTCTAAAACCAGCTTGAACATCTGGAATTTCACGGTTCACATACTGCTGAAGCCTGGCTTGGAGAATTTCAGAACATTATGTCTAATAAAATAAGCCAGTCACAAAAAGATAATTACTGTACGATTGCATTTATATGAGGAGTACTTAGAGTAATCAAAACCGTGGAGACAGAAAGTAGAATAGCGATTACCAGGGCCTGGAGGAAGGGAGGGATGAGGGGTTATTGTTTAATGGATATAGTTTCAGTTGTACAGGATGAAAAAGTTATGGAGATGGATGGTGGCAATGGTTACACAACAATATGAATGTATGTAATATTTTTAAAGTTTTATATATTTTAAAAATGGCAGAGAAAAAGAATTTCAGATAGTGCAGAGGAAAATATTTTTAAAGTCCTATATTTCCTTCACTCCTTAAGTCATAGTTCAAAAGCAGCTATCTATCTATTGTACTTAAAATAACTACTATGTACTGAGGGCCAGTTATGTGCCAATCCCCATTCCCTTTACACATTACTATTAATCCTACAGAAATGCTGCATGTTAGGTCTTAAATAATATTTTTGTATTTTATATTTTTATGGAAGCTGATGCTCAGAGAAGTTAAGCAGCTTGTCCAAAGTTACACAGCAGGCAAATAATAGAAACAGAATTGAATCCAGTTCAGCCTGATACCAAGTCCTTGTTCTGTTTTGTAACATCACACTTCCTCCTTTCCCCACATTCCTTGTGATTTGGGGAATTTCATGTGACAGATATACTTCCTGCTGGAGCAATGTCACTTCAAATGTTGTCTCGAGCAAGATCATTATGACTGAGTTGCCATTATCCTTAGAAAGAAAAGAAACACTGCAGGTCTGAATAGTTTGAAATGTCATCATTCTTATGGGAAAAGAAAAGAATTAAATCCATTTAATCCCAAAAGACTTTCAAAAAAGATTTTATTAATGCAGAAGCTTGGAGGCTTGAGAGTTTGACATCCATCCCTGGCAGAACTCCAGAACAGATGATTAACAAGAGAGCTCTTAATTGATTGCAGATTAGCATAAACTAGCCTATGCTCTGGTACCTAAAAAGAGAAGGTGACCTTTGACTCCTTTAACTCTGGAGAGATGTAGAGCACTAGGGCTGTGACGGCTCCTCTATTCTGAAATATGCTTCTAAGAGGCAGAATTGAACAAACTAGACGCGCTAGATCTGAAACTGCTGTCCTGTGATATACAGTTTAAGAAAACTGTGACATTTATCTTAGAAAGGAGAGACCTTAAGGAACATGAAGGCTGAATTTCAATACTAGAAATACAATATGAAAGAGGAATTAAATTAGAGAAGAGAACTGTGCTGCTACAGAAGCCAGAAGGAAGGAAATAGGTGGCATTTCCATGGGGAAGCAGATTCAGCTCAGTATGAGGAATTGGGGATAACAGCATTTTATGCAGGCAGAAATATGCCTTTAGAGTTAGAAATAACATCAAATCTTGATTCCAACACTTTCTTGCTTAATGCCATTGGACACGATCTGCCACTTCTGAGGCTTTTCTACAAAATGGACATAGCAATTCCACCTCCCAAGGTCGATGTCAGGATTAAATAACTTTGCTTTTAAGATAGCAATGTGACAATTTTTAAATAAGGAAAAAATGTATTTATTTGGCTGTGTGGGGGTCTTAGTTGCCACACGTGGATGTAGGATCTAGTTCCCTGACCAGGAATAGAACCCAGGACCCCTGCATTGGGAGCATGGAGCCTTAGCTACTGGACCACCAGGCAAGTCCCCCCATGCACGCTTTTTAAAGAGAGGATTAAATAATATTGATCAAAGACTTAAGATTTGTAGAACTGGGGAATAAGCAGTCAATAAGAAGTAAGTAATAGTATTACAACTAAGTTTCTATCACTGAAATTATCTAAAACAAACTAATGTACTTCAGGAGAGAGTGAATAGATGAATTTTTGGACACCCAACCCAAAAATGTCTTGAGAAGAACTGCCCTCTTCGCCTCTCTCATAGGTCTTTCAGCAAAACTCTTATGATATCGCTGGGCTGGGTTTATTCTTACATGGCAGTTCTCTAGAACCCACTACAGGTTCTAGAATATTTCTGTAGAACCCTAGTTCTCTACCGTACTCTGTACGGTACCTGACTCAGCAAAACTGTTATATAAATGCAGGCTCCTGCTTTCTGGGGTGGAGTGCAGTAGACTCGTTTCCTTTCTCCTTTTCTTCTGATTAGAAAGCTATTTGAATTCCAAGTAAGGGGGGAAAGGTCACTTTTTGGTAGACGTTCTGTTTAGATCCTAATTGAACAAGGAAATGTAGAGTAAGGGGGAGATGGAAAAACCTCACGAATGTGATGTGAAGAAAAGAGATGGAAGAAAGCTTGATCACCTCCATTTTCTTTCAAGAAGGAAAAGAACATTAATTTGTGTGCGTGCTCAGTTGCTCCTACGAGCGTGCGCTAGGTTGCCCCAGGGGTGTACTGGAGTGGGTTGGTATTTCCTACTCCAGGGAATCTTCCTGACCCAGGGATCCAATCTGCGTCTCCTACATTGGCAGGGAGGTTCTTTACCACTGAGCCACCTGAGAAGTGAAAGTGAAAGTCGCTCAGGCTCAGTCGTGTCAGACTCTGCAACTGCATGGAATATACAGTCCATGGAATTCTCCAGGCCAGAATACTGAAGTGGGTAGCCTTTCCCTTCTCCAGGGTATCTTCCCAACCCAGGGATCGAACCCAGGTATCCCGCATTGCGGGCAGATTCTTTATCAGCTGAGCCACAAGGGAAGCCCACATATTAACCTATTTAATCATTTATTCAACAAATGTTGATTTGACTGTCTTATGTTAGGCGCTGTACTGGGCCGAGGTTTCTGTGCTAACGGGAGTGGAGTTTTAAGTCCAACAAAGAAGACAGACACTAATTAATAACAGTAAAGTAGGGTGAACATTATCATGAGACCGAATTTCCACATGAACAGGTTTGGGGACAGCAGTCTAGCTGAAATCAAAACTAGGACACTTGTCTCAAAGAATAAGAAACAGGTTTTTTGCCTATTTCTGTGTATCTTTGAGGAGGCTGAGTGAGGGAAGGGTACTCACGGATATTGAGGGTTTCGGCACTAAAGCCTCCCATTCGTACAGCCAGTTTAAGGGGGAAGTTCAGGATATCATGAATGACACCTACCAGGGGGACCTAGCCTAGTTTAGGAGGTCAAGGAAGGCATCGAAGGGGAAGTACTTTAATCTCAACGATGAGAACTAGAAGCCTTATAAAGATCTGGTGAGAAAGCCTTATAGAGACCTGATAAGAAATAAGACTCAAAATTTTCAAGAATGTGAACTACTGTCCAAAAGTGGTTTATATTTTACACCGAACATCAACGGGTTCGTTTATAAAACCACACGTTTTAGTTTGCTAGGTTGCAGCGTTCTGAACTACAGTCGCTTCGGCACTAGCGGTTGAAAAATTAAAACTTCTCGAAACCCTCGCAAACTGTACGTGGCGCCGTGGACGGCGCGCAGCACTTCGGGTCTTGTAGTCCGGGATGGACTCCGAGTCCCATATTGCTGTGCGATGGGTCGTCGCGCCTGCGCGGTGCGGGCGGCGGGCAGCGCAGAGTGCGAGGCTCTTTTGTTCGTCTGAGGGGAGGGCCGTTGGCAGGGGCCTGCGGTACGCCGCTTCAGTGAGGGGGCTCGACAGTGGTCACCCGGCTTGTTGCTTTTCTGGTCGCCACTCCCCCGGCCGGCCGGACAAGACCCGCCAGTAGCGCGACACCTATTCCTCTCGGGCTTGTGGGCGCTGCTCTGAGGTGAAGAGCCCGCTAGAGGCGGGCAAGCGGGGGGATGGCGCGCGGCGGCGGCGGCGGCGGCGGCGGCGGGAGCCCTGGATCAGGGGCCGCGAGCTCGCGGCGGAGGTTAGGAGCGGAGAGCACGCCCGAGTCCCTCTCCCTCCCCGCGCCGAGCCTTCTGCCGGGCGCAGTGGGTAGGGCGAAGAGCGCGAGAAGATGGAGAGGGCGGGGCGGCGAGTCCGGAGCCAGAGATTGAAGCGATTTGGGATGGGCCGAGCATTTGCGCGTCGCCCTTCGGCCTGAGTAGACCAAGACAATGCTACGTGGGTTGGGTGGACGGCTGGGGGATTGGGCTGGAGAGGAAACATAGTAAATTGGGGAGAGGACGGACGGGACAGCCTGGGCGCTTGAACCAACGTAGGGAGGGTTGACGACTGCAAGACCCGAGGTTAGAAATGTAACCTGAGAATATTGGGTCCCGCCAGGGCTGCCATAGGAACTCCGCTTGCGGAGTTGCGGAGCAGTAACTTCGAGGAAATTGTAAGGGGGTGGGGGGCAGGGCAGCCCAAAGCGTAGTGCTTTGGGGAGGTCTGTTGAGTAAATTGGGGAAGGGCCTAGAAGGAGGGGTGGTATTTGCCTGGTTTTGCTCGGGGACTGGGGGTGGCGGGGAGAAACTGTTAAGAGTAAGTGGGCGGAGGTCCCGAGAGCTTTTCTGCGAGGCTTGCACAAGAAAAGGGAAAAACTGGTCACCGCTTGCTTCCTGGTTGATCGGCTGTAAGAATAATGTGTGGAAAAAAGATGGAACGCATTTTATTATCTTTTCCAGGTTTTCTCCTGCCTTCCTTCACTCGGTGTTTCCTTTAAGGAGTTAAAAAGTCCCAGTGCAACTCTTGCTTTAATTCATAATTAAATACATACGTTTTTATCTGGGATTGTTGTTGGTCACAAAAGGCAGTGAAATTGTAGAAATGTGTAGATGAGTTCATATTTAAGGAATGAAGTTAGTGAGAGATTGTGAGATGGTGTGGGAAGTTGAGAGAGAACGTGGAAAAGTTCATGAGATTGTGAGATTTTTTCCCTTGAGCTCTTAAGTTTTTTAGCCAGCTTGTCCTTGCTAGAAAATTTGAACACGAAGGGAGCACTACTTTACCCCTTTTTCAAAACTTCAGATGAAGGTTTTTCTTGGATTGCTGTTGCACTCAGACGTGTTACTGGTTCGACTCTGTTGAGGTGGCATTTACAAGAAGATCAGTTATACCAGAACCTCTGGCCGGAGGTTTAAGATAACCCTTCTCAATTGTGTTAAGACTCAGGTCGGCATTTTGGAATAGTTTTAAAAGGTCCAAGATTTTGGAATGGCTGCAGGAATACAGTTGGGAAATTAGTGTCTGTGTTCCAAAGTGCTTACAGATATTTATATGGAAAGTGATATGATTGAAGAGCACATTGTTGGAATCGGCCACTCCTTGATAAAGCTTTAGGGCAGTTCAGACTCTTGAGTCCTTTACAATTTTCTCTGTGGTGCTGTTTTCTTCATTGGCTGCTGTAGCCTAATTTTTTTTTTTTTCCCCATTAAAAATGTAAATATCATATAGCTTTGTGCTTCTAGCTTCTTGATTAAAGGAGACCGAGAAAGAATACTCTATCCTGCAGTTTGACTACAGGATACTAATATCTTTATCATCATCTAAAGAAAGGAAGCAACCATTCTATCTTCTGGTGACCATTTTAGAGACTAGGAAAATATTTCTTTTTGAATTCACACCACTTAAAGAGAAGTGATGCATTTTTGTCATTTTCTAGTAGTTTACCAATGAAATCTTCCCTTTTTGTATACTGTCTCTGATGGTATAACAGATTTTCTGTTGTATTTGATGAATTTTTACATCATAGTTTACTTTTCTGGGTAGTTTTTTAAATAAGATGCTAATGGCTAGTTTATGGGTTCATGTAGGATGAGCCATGGCTCTTGTTCATCCAAGACTAAAATATAGTTCTTTCATATTGTTGAATGAATGGATAGGGCTTTGAGATCTTCCTGAGAATTCCCTGTGTTAGCAGAATAACTCTGTGCATTTATGTAATCAATTTGCCTGTTTTTGTTCTATGACATTTGGCAGAATGAAACTGTTGCCCTTGGCATTCTTGTCTTAGCCTCCGTTTTTAATATAGTCACCCGGGGTATTAAATACAGAAAAGGTATGCAGATTGTGTAAGTGGCATTTTTAAATACCCTAAGCCAGGACTAGGAGAGCACTCAGGATCTGGGTTTTCAACAGCAAGCTATATAGTACTTTGAATATTTTCTGTTATGTAAGTATTTTGAAAATTTTGTGTCCTTTGTATGGAGCTAGGTATTTCTCAATAGCAATGTCTATTGAAAACTTGAATAGCCTTTCCAAGGTTAATTGAAGAAGTTATTTGAATAAGGACAAAATTCTGATCGTGTAAGTATTTGAGTTACTGCCTTTAACCTTTTGTGATTTGCTGACCAAGAGAGGATGGCCTGATTTGTCTGTGAAATTGTGCCTTTCTTTAATAGTAGCTAACACGTTGAAAGCTTAACAACTGTGGTATTTGAGAAGTTAGTGTCATTATTCTGATTTTGTTTTGTTGTCTATGAATGCTTTGGTATCTGCTTTTAATTCCAACTTAGTCATAATTCTGGTCTTGCTTTCTAATCACTTATTTCATTTTAAACTAAAAGATTTGCTCCTGGTATCATTGTGTCTTGCTAATATTTACAGATACCTGTGGCTTATATATATATAGAGAGAGAGAGTTTCATTTACATCAGCACAATGAAAAGGAGTTAGCCAAAGTTTTGGACACATCTCAGATAAAATTCTAATTTTATTTTCACACTGATATTCTAGTCCTAGATCCCAAAATTCGAGGACAGGGATTCCTTTAAAAAGAAAAGTCCTGCTCACTGGGTATGTGGCACAAATTCTTGTTTTTTGCTCAGTAAAGTTTTCCATCTGGAAAGCATTTGCCTCACAAACAGCTACAGCTAACGGACGAACTAAAAGCATTTAGAAACATGAGTCAGAAGGACTACAAATTGAATGTTCTATACATGCCTTCACCTGCCTTTCGATGTCTGGTAATGCTACTGATCATAATCCAATTTGTTTGCTGAACTTTCCCTGAAAAGCTAAGAGCTTTCAACCTCTGTTCCTTGGTTATCTGATTCTGAGACATCCATTCTTATTGCCCATATGGGGTTCAGCACCGTATGCCAGGTCCAGACCTACCTTTAATTGAGTGTCTGAGTAAAAATAAAAACAAAATGCTTTGGTAATTACAAGAAAAAGAGAAATAATACTTGGCTAAGTTGGGTAGACATGATGGAAGAAGTAGCATTTGCTCTAGCTCTTGAAGGATGGGTAAGATTTTGACTACTAGTTTTGGACAGGATAATAGCAACCCACTCCAGTATTCTTGCCTGGAAAATTCCATGGACAGAAGAGCCTGGCAGGCCGCAGTCCATGGGGCCGCAAACAGTTGGACACACCGAGCATGTGCGCGCACACACTTCTAAGTAAAGAGCAAATCCATGCATGGAGGAAGTGTGCAAGTGTGTTCAGGTTATAGTTTTCTGTTTTGACAGGAATGTAAGATTTGTGAGGGAAGTGGGAGTCTGGAATAGGTGAATCTGAAGGGTTTAGATGTTACACTGAGGAGTTTGGCCTTTCTAAGGAAGGAGGAGGAGACTGCAGAAAATTTTGTAGCAGTTACTTGCTGCTTTCCTATTCAGTCTACTCCCACCCAAGATGGTTTACACCCTGCCTACCTCAGAAGTGCCTCATTGCATTTGTTAACAGTAGTTCCCTGGGCTTAAATTGCCTCCCTCCAGTCCTGCTTTTCAAATGCTGTTGGAGCCTTACCTCAAATCCTGACTTTTCAAAACCTCTAGTCACCCTAGCTATTTATTTTTCTAAACCCCAATAATACTTTTGTGGCTACTTATTCTTGCTTATATTTCTTTTCCTAATTATTACATACTCCTGTTATTTCTTCTGTTGAAATGAAAATGGACTTCACTTGCTTTTGTACTTTTTTGTATGTTTTTAATCTTACAGTCCTGGTTCTGTGTCTTACCCTTGGGAGACTTTGGGAATTTTCCTGTGCTTCAGAAAGCCTTAGTTTCCTGAAATGGACTTAATAGTGTTTGTTGTGAGAGTTGAATTAAGTGCCTTTCTATGCATTAAGTGTTCAGTATTCAGCAAAAGTTATATGTTATTACTAACCTTCATGGCATTTTCAAAAGCCTGTACTTCTGTGAGTGCAGATCCTGCTACCCTAGCCCAACAGTTCCATTTGCCTGGGTCGAAGGGGTTCCTGTGATGTGGAACTTTCAGAAGCTTTCAATGCTTTAGCTGGAATAAATTGGTTACCTTTTACCACCCAGGCTCTCAGTAAATGCTTATTGTTTTGATTTTTTTTTTAATAGATGGTATTAAAAGCCTGTAGAGCTGTAGTCATTAACTTTTATGCCGTTAACTGACTAGGCCTTGAACCTAAGCTAGAGGCAAAAGACAGGTCAGGAAAACATGGAATGGAAAAAGGAGCTAGATGAAGAAGGAATGAAGTGGGGAGTGAAATGCGCAGTAATTATCATCTGGTTCTTGTCTGCTGCTCCCTCAGTCTAGCTCTTTCTACCTGGCCACACTTCTGTTCCTCAGATAAAGCAAGCTCTTCTCACCCTAGGACTTTGAACCCACTGTTCTCTAAATTTGGTATATTTTTCTAAGTTTTGCCGAGTTGTCTCCTTAAAATCTTTATTGAATTTGTTACAGTAATGCTTCTGTTTTATGTTTTGGTGGCGAAGCATGTGGAATCTTAGCTCCCTGACAATAACCCGCACCCTCTGCATTGGAAGGCGAGATCTTAACCATTGCACCACTAGGGAAGTCCCATTAGTGTTTTCTTGCTGCTTGTCTGAGCCCTACTCTGCAGACACATGCGTGCATACACTCCCACTCATGCTCACTTATTTGTCCACGTTAGAATATAAAGTCTAAGAGACCAGGAATTTTGTTTGTGGTGGTCTCCCCATTTTTCTAGTGTCTCACACATAATAGACGCTCAGTAGATGATGTAGGAGTATGTTCACAGGAAGAGTTAATCTAAACCTAGTCTGGGGCTTCAAGGATGCTTCTTATGTGGGCATTTTAGTTAAGGGAGGTGGTTAAGTGGAGAATGGGGCAAAGGGCAAGGTAATCGTGATTGAGAGGGTTAGATGCAGTGGTCTTCAGTTCAAATGCAGTTAATGGTATGGAGGTCTTCATTTTTACATCAGTGGCTGCTGTTGAGAATGAACTGGGTTAGGAGGTACCCGGGCAGGAGATGGTGGTTACCTGGAGTAGGATGGTAGTAGTGGACTCGACAAATGTATAAGTTAAAAGATATTTAAGATAAAAATCAACAGGATTTAGTAAGAAACCAGATACAGAGTATGAATAGAGAGAAATCAATGTCATAATTTTGTCCTGAACTCAGTAAAAGCTACATGAATTCTTAGACCATTCATTTAATTGAGTAATTGACCTTTTTGAAAAGTATATCTGTAAAATCAGAGCCTGAAATCATAATCTCTGAAGTTTATTATAGAACTTTACCGTATAAATCATTAAAACTGACTTGGTATTTATGTAGTTTCTCCAGAAATCTTAAAGTTCCTTTTGCAAATAATTCTGTTGAAATTTTCCATTGTTTGTATCCAGAATTTACTTCCTTTTCCTCACCTATCTATCTTCATAGGAAGATGGATTCCTTTTGCCATTTACTACAAGGTCTTTATTTTTCTGCCTGGATGAGATAAAGAACATAAGGAATTTCTACACTTCAGGTGTATGAAATGTGATTTCTCAGTTTCTGGCAGCTCTTCTCTCTCAGTATTCCAGAAATGAGATCTTGGTTTCTGTTTTGTAATTACTCGTCATTCTTATCAGTCAGATCTGGGTCCTTCTTGAGTGTGTTCTGGAGCTGCTCTGATGTTTTGAAAAACCTAGCCATGAATTTCAGCCATATACAAAGGGGGAAAAAAATGGTATTTTCTCACCAAGTTCCCATTGCACTGGATTTCAGAGTTATGCTTAAAGCAGTACATAATTAATGAAGTAGAACGTAGGTACAGATATGTAAATAGATAATGAATGCCAGAAGGTCATAAAAAGCTCACCCCAGAGGAATTCCATGGAGTTATTACACCTGTCTTACAGATGAGGAAACTGAGTTTGCAGTAAATACACATAATGCCTATAGGCATAGTTTTGAGAGATCGAGGACAGGAAAGATATGCTTCTGGTGCTCATACTAGCTAGCTTTCATCTGGTTAGAGGAATTATAAGGAGTCTTCAAGCAGTACTCTTCCAGTGTCATTGCTAGGAGAAAAGAGGTGTAGAGTGAATGCTGTTGAAGATGATATAGAGGTTTTGTTTTCAAGAACATCAGTTATCACTTACTGTTCCAGCCTTATTCTAAATGGGCTGGAATAATGGGCTTTATGGAGAAAGTAAAATGTTCACCTACCTTTTCGCTAAGTATAAGAATTGATTTGTGTTTGCAATAATTTACTGAGGAATGTAGCTTCTGTCAGTCCTCTTGTAGCAGTGGCTTTTTTCCGAGGATGTGCATCAGATCGCCTAAGGAGCTTTTAAAGATGAGATGCCGTGATCAAAGCAACACTGTTTGCAATAATAAAAAATAGTAAACAACCAAAATTTTCATCACTAGGTGAGTGGTTAGAGTATGGTGTGTCCATACATATGGAATACTGTGCAGCTTAAGAAAGGAGATCTTTATGGAACAATGTCAGAGATACATTCTATTAAAAGGCAAATTATAGAACTGTAATATCTACTTTCACATATGTACATCTGGGTCAGTTTACATGTAGAAGGACAAAGACAGATTTTGAGGAAGGAAACTGATTTCCTACACTAAGTAATTTTGTAATTGAATATGAATACATATATTACAATTAGAAAAACAAAATATTTTAAAAAATAATACACATACTCTATTTTTTGACTCAGTGGATGTAGACTTCTGTATTTATAAATTCCATAGGTGAGTCTTTTTCTCATTTAGGTGAAAGTTCTCTGTTCACGGTCTGCTTTCCTGTGAATTCTTGCTTAATATAGACTCACCAGACCAGTGTGTTTTACCTTGGCATTTACTGAGAATGCCCTACTGGTCTGGTTTCAGAGGTCTGTAGATATTACCTTGTCCTCACATCTGGAGTTTGACCTTTCTGAAAGCTGGCAAGAAATCAGCTTAGAAGTTCTGGGGTAGCCCTTTATAATTCATGTATGTGATGGCAATCAGGAGCTGTGCTCATTGTCTTCTCAGATCCTTCTCATACCCTTTCACTCGGACTTCACTTTATTGCACTTCGCTGTATTGTGTTTTGAAGATAATTGGATTTTTTACAAATTGAAGGTTTACAAGTTAAAAGTTTATGGCAACCCTGTGTCGGTCGAATAAGTCTGTCAGTGCCATTTTTCCAACAGCATCTGCTCACTTTATGTCTCTGTGTCACATTTTGGCAATTCTCTCAATACATCAAACTTTTCATTACTGTTAAATTTGTTATAGTGATCTGTGACCAGTGATCTTTGATATTACTATTGTGATTGTTTTTGGGTGCCACAAACCATGCCCATTTAAGACAGCAGAACTTAATCTGCCAGCTGTTCCAGTCTCTCTTCCTCTCCCCAGGCCTCCCTATTCCTTGAAATTAGGCCATTTAATAACACTACAATGCCCTCTTAAGTATTCAAGTGAAAGGAAAAGTTGTGTCACTCACTTTAGAGGCTAAAAACTATTAAGTTTTAATGAGGAAGGCATGTTAAAAGCCAAAGGCCAAAGATAGGCACTGGTTAGCCACGTTATGAATGCAAAGGAAGTTTCTGAAGGAAATTAAAAGTGCTACTCCAGTGAACACGTGAATGATAAGAAAACAAAACAGCCTTTTGCTCATATGTAGAAAGTTTTAATGGTCTGGATAGAAGATTAAACCAGTTACAGCATTTCCTTAAGGCAAAGTCTAATCCAGAGAAGGCCCTAACTCCTCATTTCTATGAAAGCCTCACAAGGTAAGGTAGCTGCAGAAAAGTCAGCAGAGGTTGGTTAGTAAGATTTAAAGAAAGAAGCTGTCTGCTAATTTAAAAGTGCAAGGTGATGCAAGTGGTGCAAGTGCTGATGTAGAAGGTACAGCAAGTTATAGAAGATCTAGCTGAAATAATTAATGAAGTTGGCTACAGTAAACAACATATTTTCAGTGTAGATGAAACAACCTTCTATTGGAAGAAGATGCCATGTAGTCGTCTTGCTATGATAAAGTCATAGCAAGAGAGGAGAAGTCAATACCTGGCTTCAAAGGATAGGCTGACTCTATAGGGGCTAAGATAGCTGGTGACTTTCAGTTGAAGCCAGTGCTCATTTACCATTCAAAAATCTTAGGGCCCTTAAAACTCTAATCTGACTGTTCTGTAAAGGGAATAACAAAACCTGGATGACAGCGAATCTGTTTACAACACAGTTTACAGCATGGCCCCCTGCGGTTTTTGGTCTTAGAATGTATGGTACTTTCCTTATATCCCTTTTTCCAGACTATTCTGTTCTCCAGTTTCAAACAAAAACTCTTCAGCTTTTCTATTGCCCAGTGCATCTCCTTAACAATAACTTTATCATTTTAAATCTTAATTTATTTCACATGGAAAAACTAATACTTGGTGTGAAAAGATCTGCTGCACACAATAAAGTTACAGTATTTTAAGCCCACTGTTGAGACCTACTGCTCAGGAAAAAAGATTCTTTTCAAAATATTACTGCTTATTGATAATACACTTGGTCACCCAAGAGCTCTAAAGGAGATGTAAAAGATTAATGTTTTCATGCCTGTGAACACAGCATCATTCTGCAGCCAGTAGATCAAGGAATCATTTTGACTTTCAAGTGTTATTATTTAAGAAATACATTTTGTAAGGCTATAATGGCCATAGATAGTGACTCCTCTGATAGATCTGGGGAAAGAAAATTGAAAACCTTCTGGAAAGGATTCACCATTCTAGATACCATTAAGAACATTCGTGGTTCATTGGAAGAGGTCAAAATATCAACACTAACAGGAATTTGGAAGAAGTTAATTCCTGGCCATTATGGATGACCTTGAGGAGTTCAAGACTTTAGTGAAGGAAATGCACATGTAGTGGAAATAGCAAGATAATTAGATTTAGAAGGGGAGTCTGAAGAGGAAATTACTGCAATCTCAAAATAAAACTTAAACTGATGAGGAGTTGCTTCCTATGGTTGAGCCAAAAAAGTGGTTTCTTGAGATAGAATCTACTCCTGGTGGAGATACTGTGAAGGTTGTTGAAATGACAACAAAGGATTCAGAATATTATACAAACTCATTTGATGAAGCAACAGCAAGGTTTGACAGGACTGACTCCGATTTTGAAAGAAGTTCTGTGGGTAAAAGGCTATCAAATAGAATGAATACTACAAAGAAAGCACTTTATGAAAGGAAGAGTCAATGTGGAGAACTCCATTGTTTTATTGTAAGAAACTGTCATAACCACCCAATCTTTCATAATGTACCACCTTCATCAGTCTGCAGCCGTCAACATGAAGGCAAGACTCTTCACTAGCAAAAAGATTATGACTTGCTGAAGGTGCAAATGGTGGTTAGCATTTTTAGCAGTATTTTTAAGGTATATGTATTGGTTATTTAGACATAATGCTATTGCATGCTTAGTAGACTACAGTATAGTGTGAACAACTTTTATATGCACTGGGAAAAGAGAAAAGTTGTGAGACTCATTTTATTGTAGAGGTCTGGAGGTATGCCTGTGTTCAAAAACAGAATGCCTAATCCTGTGTCTGATACTTCACTGTCTTCTGCCTGCAAGCAGCGTTGTTACTCCTTTCCACTTTCTAGCTCTTAACTGTAAGAGTGGAGGGGTGTCTAGGAGAATCTCAACTGTGTTTTTTTCTCTTAAAGAACTATGAGTTCATGACTCTTGCTTCAGATTTACACTATTCCTAGATTCATTGGGACACCATATAACAAGTTTGGGTTCTTAAAACTGGCATTAGCCTACTTGCTAAGAAACAAAAATGCAAAATTCTGCACTTGTCAGGGCTTCCCTATTGGCTCAGTGGCAAAGAATCCACCTGCAATGCAGGAGATGTGAGTTTGATCCTTGGGTCGGGAAGAACCCCTGGAGGAGGAAATGGCAACCCATTTTCCTAGCAGTGTTCTTGCCAGGAAAATCCCATGGACAGAGGAGCCTGGCGGGCTGCTGTCCATGGGGTTGCAAAGAGTCGGACATGACTGAAACGACTGAGCACACAGCACTTGTCAATTTAAAAGACTCAGAAGACTCCTGGGGCCCTAAAAGCCAAAACTTTGTCACACCTGTTGATTTAATTAACAGCTGTTGTTCATTTGCTAAGTTGCAACCCCATGGATGCAGCACACCAGGCTCCTCTGTCCTCGCCCATCTCCCAGAGTCTGCTCAAATTCATGTCCACTGAGTCAGTGATGCTATCTAACCATCTCTTCCTCAGCCGCCCCCTTCTTTTGCCTTCAGTCTTTCCCAGCATGCGGGTCTTTTCAAGTGAGTGTGCTCTCCACATCAGCAGACTCACTGGAAAAGACCAAGTAGTTTTTAAACACCTATACATATTCAAGATATTAACTGAAAGAAATCATTGTCCGTCACTTATTTACTGATGACAGATTGTAGAGAGGGATCCTTGTACAGACTGGAGGGAAATCTCCCTTTAAGTGTTATGTTGTTCCTTGGTCTAGCTCCTAGATCTGTGTGTGTGGCAGGGTCATTAGCCCAGCCCTGCTAGGAAATGTGCATACTGAAGTGCTATAATTTTATTAATTGTGTGAGCTTGGGAGGTTTATTTCCTGTAAATGTGTTGTGTTATCTCTGAGGTGTCAATGACATCTGAATGGCTTATTTTATAGGATGATTTCAAAGATCAAATGAGTTGTGGTAGCACATTAACTGTAAAGTGCAATATAAATGTAAAGTATTGTTTTTCTAGGCATTTTAAATGTGGCCTATCAGACTTCCCTCGTGGTCCAGTGGTTCAGAATCCTGCCAAAGCAGGGCACATGGGTTCAGTCCCTGCTTTGGGAAGATCCCACATGCCTTGGGGCAGCTAAGCCTGTGCACCACAACTACTACTGATGTCTGCCCTCTAGAGACCAGCCATCCTCAGCTACTGAAGCCCCGGTGCCCTAGAGCCCATACTCTTGCAACAAGAGAAGCCACTGCAATGAGAAACCTGTGCACCAAAACTAGAGTAGCCCCCACTCTGCGACTAGAGAAAGCCTGCGTGCAGCAGTGAAGACCCAGCACAGAAAAAAGTTAAAATTTTTTTAAATGTGGCAGATCCAGTTAAACATTTAGGTAAAAATTATAGCAGCTTAACTGATCATAGGTATTTTTGTCTGAAACGTCGTGATGAGCCTTAAGAAGACTTGTCCACGGACTAAGATTTCTGAGTTAATTTAGAACTGTTCACCTCTGTGTACACATTGTGATGTTCTGGTATATATCTTGACCCTTTGTTCGTTGATTTTGGCACTTTTTATGCTATAATTTGGTTGCCAGGATATTTAGAGAGAGTGGCAAATAGAATTGACTAATGGCATTTTTCCATTGTGCTACTACTCTGATCTGAGTTACTTTGAAATTTCCTTGACAAGCAATTCCAATTGAGAGCCCTCCTTCCAGGTATTACTGCTGGTATTTGGAGACTGCCATATTCAAGGAGAGGGGATTTCTCTTGACATTATCAGTTTGGAAAGTACATGCAAATGATTGGTCTGTTAATATTTAAGGGAATGTTGGCTTGTCTGACTTCCCTGGTGGCTCAGACAGTAAAGAGTCTGCCCACAATGCGGAAGACCCAAGTTTGATCCTTGAGTCAGGAAGATTCCCTAGAGAAGGAAATGGCAATTCACTCCAGTATTCTGGAAAATCCCACAGATGGAGAACCCTGGAGGGCTACAGTCCATGGGGTCGCAAAGAGTTGGTCACGACTGAGCAACTAACACTTTCACTTTGGCTTGTCTGAAAGTGCTTGGTTTTGTGGGAAGAGTGAGTTGTGTATTTAATCCACTTCTCTACTGACTTTGACAAATGGCTTATTCAGCACCCCAGAGATGTACCAGTAAATAAGGAAAAAACTCACATTGGGAAGCCTGGCTGAGAATCTCCAATATAAAGAATCTAACCTGGAGACAGGTGCTGGGATGAGCTAGTTAAGAAAACTCAAGACAGAAGTGGAGGTCTATTTTCTACATTCTTCACTTCTCATTTGAGCTTTTAGGACAATGAGTTTAAATAAGAGGAAAATCAAAAAGTCTCATTCCAGATTTCCCAGTAGCTAGAGATGAGGTAAAAACTGTCATTATTTTGTAGTAGCAGGACTTCTTGTAAGACAAATACAGCTATTAATGTAGACAACACAGATAAATAGCTCTTAATTCTGAAGCCAGAGTGATAAGACTGCCTTTTCTTTACTTTCTTTAATTGCTTAGAAGAAGGTTGATTACTGGTTTGGAGTTGTCTGTAAACCACTGTTCTCTTTCTGTTTAGAAAGGGAGTGGCTTCTAATTTCTGAGTCCAAACTAATGTAGGGAGTTGTGGTACCCTTTGTTGTTGAAAGGTAACTGTCAATTTATTTTTCTCTGCACATTAACCAAAGACTGAAGATAAATCTTGCAAAGAGAGCACTTGTTCTTGGGAGCAGCTACTACTGCAGCACTTACCCTAAAGAAAAATTAGGTTTGTTTTCTTTACTGATAAAATAACGCTTATCGTGGCAATCAGAATTCTGAAAACCTGAAAATACTTCCCTCCGGGAAGAAGAAACAGCCTTTGAATCAGAGGCACAATAGCCAATAATAAGCCAAAACTGACATTCAATGCATTGATTAGTCTGTTCAGTAACAGAGGAAAAGGAAAACTCATGTGGCACTAAAACATAGAGGGGTGGGGGAGGGGAGGAAAACAAAATCTTTGGTTTGTAAAAGAAGAGAGATCAGCAAATGTAAATGAAGAAGAGTCAGCATAGAGGTGTGTTTGAGCTGTGTGGGCAGGGGCATTGGGTGTTGCCATAGACCACACTAAAAGCACCTCAGAAAACTTTCTTCATGTGAAAAGTTCAGAATGCCTTTAGTGGAAGAGGTATCTTTATTTTTAATTGGCAGACAGGTTTCTGGAAAACAGGGACCATTACTTACTCTCTTGAATCTCCAGTCTCCAGCAGTGTCTAAAATTTTCTAGCAGCCAACCAAATGTTTGTTGTTTCACTAGTCCGAATTGCTCATATGTACCGAAATGAGAATATCTCAGAATGTAAACTACCTAGATACTGTAACTGATTCACAATGGTGAGTCTGATTTTTATGAAAGGTTTATTTCATATAGTCTATAGGTGAGCTCTTTCTAAATATATTCTGTCCACATGCCAGTTTAAAAATATATAGAAGTGTTTATACTTTCACTCAGTAAGACTCCTTTCCCAAGGATGCTAGAAATAAGCAGTTTAACCCCCAAATTGGCACTGCCTTAAATACAAACATGAAACATGGTAGTAACCACTTTGTTGTCTCGGATCATCTGCCATACTTTTGTCTCTATAGTTCCTGTTGGTAGCTGATCTATCAGTTTGTAGATTTCAGCCAGTTTTGTAGATCAATTTTATTGTATTAGTATCTTATGGCGCCACCTACTGACACAGTTGTAGGCTTTATGCCTACCCAGCAGTTAGATGAGTTGTACAAAGGACCGAAGAGAACAGATTTGTAGGGGACTGGAAAAACCCTTAGAGGTTACTGTGTGTTTGTGCTAAGTTGCTTCAGTTGTGTCTGACTCTTTGCAGCCTGTGGACTGTAGCCCACCAGGCTCCTCTGTCCATAGGATTCTCCAGGCAAGAATACTGGAGTGGGTTGCCATGCCCTCCTCCAGGGGATCTTCCCAACCAAGGGATTGAACCCATGTCTCTTATGTCTCCTGCATTGGCACGTGGGTTCTTTACCACTAGCACCACCTGGGAAGCCTTAGAGGTTATCTAGCTTGATGATATATTACACAAAAAATACAGGTTTTGTTATCTGTGATATCTTTTTTCTCATACTTACTTCCAAATTCATTAGAGAATCTCATGGTCATTCTGGCATTTTTATGAATCTTTCTCAGACTTAGAAATAAAAAGAATAAAAACAAATGAGAATTAATGGTGGCATTCTTAGAAAAGAAAATCACATAAAAAACTTTAGGGAACTCAAAAGAGATGGTGCTTAACAATGCGGAAGAATTGTATATATTATATATGCATATACAGAAGGGAAAATTAAACTAGATGTCTAATAAATAGGATAAGCCATTTGCCATAGTAAAAATCCAAGTCGAATACTTTGGTGAAATTGAAAAACATTCAGAAAATAGGAGAAAATATGGATCAGCGGGTTATATATATTTTAGGTTTGATGTATAGACCTTATTTTTGGGAAGATTGCTTTTCTTTCAAATTAATGTAATACTTTAGATATCATAAGTAAAGAAGTATTGGGAGTTATTTTTAAACTTAGAATGAGTATAAAAATTTTAAGTGGATGTGCAGGCATAAAGAAGTTTTGCTGTGAGACTAGTTGGAGCTCTTTTAGAAAACTAACTTTCTAGTTCATCATAATCAGAAAACTCTTGGCTATTGAAAATGAATAGGCATAACATTTAATAACAGCATTGGGCCCTATTAAAGTCATTTTTTATATCCCTGGTTTTCTTATCCACATATTCCTCTAAGAAGAGTGCTCTAATGCCCTTTTTATTTCCTTTATCATTTTAGCAGCGTCATCCTTTATACCAGAAAGCTGGCGGGCACTATGGGGAAAAAACAAAACAAGAAGAAAGTGGAGGAGGTGCTAGAAGAAGAGGAAGAAGAATATGTGGTGGAAAAAGTTCTAGACCGTCGAGTGGTAAAGGGCAAAGTGGAGTATCTCCTAAAGTGGAAGGGGTTCTCAGAGTAAGTTTCATTCACCCAGAAAGATCTGTTCATCCGATCACCAACTGTCTCTCAGGAGACTGATAATGTGCATGACACAGGGCACAGGGTGCTCTGATGGGTACATTGTGACTCTGGCTTGGCCTCCATGGCTTATAGTCTAATTAGGAAAATGATCTACATGTACGAAATGCTATCATGCATGACCAATTTCTGATGAGCAGGTTTGTGTGTGGCTTAAGACTGATGCAAGTTTGCAAAGATAAAGTAAACTTTCTTTTGAATGAGGCAGCTTTCAATTTGTGTTAATACTAAAAAGCCCCCTACCCCTTACCAAGAAATTTGAACTTTGTCAAGTTCTTGGTCTTGGACAGAATCTAGTTCTCTTCCAAGTACAACAGCTCTCGTTCTCCTGTGCCTCTCAGTGGCGTGTGTACTAACTTTGTGACTCTTGTGCCTCTGGTTTCAGTGAGGATAACACATGGGAACCAGAAGAGAACCTGGATTGCCCTGACCTCATTGCTGAGTTTCTGCAGTCACAGAAAACAGCACACGAGACAGATAAATCAGAGGGAGGCAAACGCAAAGCTGATTCTGATTCGGAAGATAAGGGGGAGGAGAGCAAACCAAAGAAGAAGAAAGAAGAGGTAAGACTTGAAGTAAGAATTTTTACTAGCCCAGAATTCATGCTGCTGTCAAAGAAGCTGATAGCCAGATAATTTCAGCACTTTTGTTCCGCTGCTGCTTGGATCTCAGTCCTTTTGCAGTCTTAGATAGGCTAATGCTTTAAAAATGTCTGGGGGCTCTCATGAAGCCACATAATCTACTCACATCTGAGGTTTAAGAACAAGTAAGTGCAAGGGTATTTTGTGTGAGGAGATGCTGTCAATGTTTTAATTATTTCAGGTTTTAATCCATTCAGTACCATAAAGTAAGGTACCTTTTGAGAGTGAAGAAACAATTGTGAACATTTATTTTGCTTGAGATGAATGTCCCTTTTTACACATGGGGAAACTTCAAGCACATCAAAACTTGATGGAATAATCACTCTGATTCTAAAAGGCTTGTGACTTAGAGCCAAAGAATTGGTGAAATGTTGGCAGAAGGATTTGATTACATTGTCATCAAAACAGGAATAGCTGTAGTCTGGAAAACAATCCCATACAGTTAAAATTGTTCCATCTGGTTTTTACAGTCAGAAAAGCCACGAGGCTTTGCCCGGGGTTTGGAACCAGAGAGGATTATTGGAGCTACGGACTCCAGTGGAGAACTCATGTTCCTAATGAAATGGTGAGTCTGCCAGTGGCTCTGTGTGGTGGTGGTTTTTTTCTTCTTCTCATCTGTTCCATGCCAAAGAAAAAGAGGTAGACCTTGGAAATTCTAGTTGCCCAGGTGTGAAATCTTTAAGATGGCCTAGTCCTTCAATAGTTACTCTCGGCCTGACTGCCAACCTGGCCTCATGAGTTACAGGTAGGGCCCTTAGGATTCTCAGATTTTTACCCCCCACCCTTTTTTTTTTTTTTTTAGGAGATGGGAGAAAATCTAGAGTGGAGAGGTATATACAGGAAGGAATCACATTTCATTTCTGTAATAAAGGGGGAAAAAATGAAATGTGATTGAACCATCCTTCCTTTCTACTACCTTCTTAATAGAGATCGGGCTAGCCCCAGGATCAGAAATTCTGTTAACTTCTCAGGGTTAGGAAAGAATTTCTGAAGCTCTTTCTTTGTCCTGGTTAGATCCTTTCCAGTTGGTGCAAGTTTTCAATTGCAAAGTCTGCCAGCAGGGGTCAGCAAGGCCCCTTTACTAAGCACAGAGAAGCCTGCTTTTCTTCACTATAACCGGTGGTAGTAGTACTCCATAAAACATATTAATGAAAGCAGTTGTCCTGAGACTCTTAAGAACTATAATTAACCCAAAGTTCTCTTCTCTGTCCAAAAGGAAGACTTTCTTCCCATTTTCTTGATTGTTGGAAATGCTTGTTCTCCTCTCCCCAAAATGGAGCTCAGTCACTGCCTTTAAAATATAAATTAGGAATGAATACTTCTAAGCCTTTGCCAAGGAAGCATTATTCTAGGGACTTTATCCCTTTATCAGTCTAGAACCTTCTTGGAAACTTGTATCTATACTAATTTCTCTCCTTTAGAAGGTGGCAAGAGAGGCCTAACTTGAACACTGAAAGCCAGTGTCATAGCTGGCTGCTGCTGCTGCTAAGTCGCTTCAGTCGTGTCCGACTCTGTGCGACCTCATAGAAGGCAGCCCACCAGGCTCCCCCGTCCCTGGGATTCTCCAGGCAAGAACACTGGAGTGGGTGACTAAACCTCGTCTTTTTTTTCCCATGCATTCCCTAGGTGTTTATTGAACCTGACCTTCTTTTAGCTTATTTATTGCTTGCCTGTAGGAGAAAAGTTAATTTTAAGGTGCTGCATATGGGGGAAAAGAATACCAGGAGTTACTCAATCCAGTTATGATACACTTTTGTGTGGCTGTATGTGACCAGTCTGAGTAATGGTAGCACTTCCTTATTGCTTGACATTACATCCCTTTGGTTGACTCACTAGTATGTGTAAAGATTATAGCTGAATGTAACTGCAAGTTAAGATTGGATATTGATTATAAAACCAAGTTAATTTTAAAGTTATTTCTCCTGGAGAATGGAGATACTTGTTCATTTCCCTAAAGTAGCTATTTTTCTGTGCAGTGAAATGACTGAACTGTTACCTCAGAGGCTGTTGTTGAATTGTCAGCAAGGGGTAGGCTGCTTCAGGCTCCCATACTGTTATACTTCTTTGCCCTCCCATTCTCTTATCTGTTGTTCAAAAACATACTTTCTGGCTTACTCTTCCCTGGATCAGTGGGGCTGTGGGGCTTAGGTATACATGTTGCTGGGGTTCCAGAAGTCTGGTGTGGTGCCTCATCAGAGATCCCCTCATACATGTATCTGTCTGCTGCCTGCTCTGTGCTACTGCTTTCATCTAGGATGTTCCCAATGGCCTGAAGAGAGAGCTTATGCCTAAGTCCCTTGTAATATGTATGTGGTTTTCAATTTTTGAGAACATTTTAAAATTCAGAAAAATATAGAGAATTACATAATAGTCCCTTTATTTTCTACCTCCCAGTCTTGAAGCACCATTTCAAAGCACCTGGGAGTTGTGGCCTATCTGTGTGCGCATGGTATTTGGTAGTGTTAAACAGTGTGATTATGAGTCAGCAAGAAAGTCTCCACCTGCATTGGCTCTGGCCAGAGCCAGATTGGTATTAAATCTTATTATCCAGTATGGTATTAAATCCTGTTAGCAGGCCAGGATCTCTCCATGGGCTTTTGGTAGCTGGGATATGGCTTTGGGGGAATATGGTAGCCTCCCTTACTCCTTCAGAGAATCTGAGAGTGTCATGTTTTTTATGTGTGGGGGTGTTCAGAGGTTCCCAAGGGTTCAGAGTTAGCTTTTGACAAAGAGGGTATTTTCAATGGGAGAAGATATGAGGTTATTACTTGACTAAAAGCTGCTAGTAAACGATGCTTACCCCATGTTATCATCCTTCCCTGGCCTGACTTCTGGAATTAATATATTAATATTTTTAAAGCCCAATTTCTTGGGAGATCCATGTTAGGAGACCACCAGCACCTGGTCTCAAATTCTCTTGTGCTTTGTTCTACAGGAAGAACTCTGATGAGGCTGATCTGGTCCCTGCCAAGGAAGCCAATGTCAAGTGCCCGCAGGTTGTCATATCCTTCTATGAGGAAAGGCTGACGTGGCATTCTTACCCCTCAGAGGATGATGACAAAAAAGATGATAAGAATTAACTTTCTTGAATACCAGCCCCTGTCACATCTGACTGTGGGTTTCAAGTGGGGAAAGAAGGAGTTCTCCTTGTCTTGACACCATAAAGGTGGCTTGAGAAGATGTCCTTTGAAGAGCCAGTATAGTTTCTGTGCCCTACAGCAGCCCAAGGGCTTCAAAGCCGTTCCATGCTGTACAGTTTGCACACCCATCCCGGTGGAGGGGAAGGAGGGTCAGTGTTTCAAGGCAACCCGTTCTGAACTTTGCTTTAAAAAAAAGCAAAGGGCCTTCTATGAAGGACAAAACGCAGAATGGGATGTGGGAGAGCAAGAGGTACTGTAGATCTTCAAAGAGCATCTCCACAACCCACACAGCCTTCTTCCCGATAGTGTTAACTCTGCATTTTTACAGCGTAGCATGTGTGTAGTTTTTGGCTATTACTGGTGTATTATTTGGGGTGGGTGGGGTGGGGTGGGAAAGAAGGGAGATGGGTTAGGATCATTTTTGTTAAAATTTGGGGAAACGGTGAAACAAAGGAAAGAACAACTAATGATGATTGGGTTCTGTGTCCAGAATATGGTATCCTTTCAAAAAATGCCATTGGCAACCTAAATGAGGACTGTGAGAGACTGTTTAAAAGCTGTGAATGCCTGAAACTTAGAAGCCAAGGTATTCCCTGCCTGAGCTTAATGCTGTTCCCAACAAAGGAATAAGAAGCTACCAAAGCTGCCATTTGGGGGATGGAAACTGGTTGAGGAGGATAAGTCTTATTGGAGTGTATACACAGGCAGATCATTCTGTCTTAGAGGTGCTACTCATGAAACTGACAAGAAGACCCTTTCTTTTCCTATTGTGAAGTTACAAATATCAGCTTCTCCATCCAAGCCACTGGTGAAGTATTTAGGGAAGGGCAGAGAGTGGTATAGGAGGTAAGTGAGTAGGGAAAGACAAGGGCCGGTGCTCATAGGGTGGAAAACTCTTGGAGCCTCTGTTTTTGAACTTTGAAACCATTGGTGGCAGGGTTCAGTCACTGACAGCACAAGTTCAAGAGTTGAATGATTTCAAAAGCCCTGGTCTCAGGAGAAGATAAATATTCATACTGGGGTAGTGGTTCACTTTAAAACAAAACAAATTTTTTAATCCTAAGAACTAACTAAAATCCAAAACGCTGTCTTGAGTCATGAGATCCATCAGTTGTTGACATCATCTTGATCTGCATCTAGAACTCCATTGTAATTTTTAGGCGTGTGTTAGGTTTTTGTGAAAAGTTGTTTAAATGTAAACTTCATATCAACACTGTCAGTTTTTTGTCTTAATAAAACTATATAGATTTATAATCCTTGATTTTTGTCTTGTCTTGCTGGAAACTCTCCTTGCCTTTTATTATAGATTGACCCTCTTTAGGAACAACCTGCACAGTTGAATGGTTTTTCAGTACTATAGGCTGGAAAATCTGGTATCTGGTGTGAGTCTTCTGAGTGGTCTCACCATATTAATTTAGTATTTACTGAGCATTTACAGTTTCTACAGAGACTGTCACGTCATTCTGTCTTCATACTGCTCAAAATGTGTTTAGCAGTCTGTGACCTGGTAGCAGTTCCAAACTGTGATATGTTTGGAAACACAGATTTGGGGTTAGCTTTAGATCCTGACTAATGTTATCATAGATTTGTATGACCTTAGCTAAAGCCAACTTCTCCAGACTTTTCAGGTACTGGTCCTGTGATTGATCAGTGAATTAAAATGTCATCCATTTTCCGCCTATAATTCTAGAGCCCAAACAGAACTAGATTCTTTTTCTTGGCTGCACTGGGTCTTTTGTTGCTTTGTGCGGGCTTCCTCTAGTCGGGGCGAGCGGGGCCTGCTCTTTGCAGCACACTGGCTTCTCGTTGCTGGGGGCTGCTCTTGTTGAGAGCACAGGCTTCAGTAGCTGCAGCATGCAGACTCAGTAGTTGGGGTGTGTGGGCTTTATTAGAACATGGGCTCAGAACTTGTAGTGTACAGGCTTAAGTTACTCCGTGGCATGTGGAATCTTCTGGATCATCCACTGCACCACCAGGCAAGTCCCAGGACTGGATTCTTGTCAGTTACAAAAGGGGAAATAAGATTTCCACTGAGATCAATTCAGCTCTACTCAATAGTTAAAGCATTTGTTCCAAATAAACTGAGTGTAGGACTTTCCTGGTAGTCCAGTGGTTAAGAATCCTGAAATGAAGGGGACACAGGTTCTATCCCTGGTCCAGGAACATCCTACATGCCATGGGGCATTTAAGCGCATTCCCCACACTGCTGAGCTTGTGCACTCTGGAGCCTGTCCTCTGCAACAAGAGAAGCCATCACAATGAGAAGTCCACGCACAGCGACTAGAGAGTAAGCCCATCCACTGCAACTACAGAAAGCCGGGGCACAGCAACCAAGACTCAGCATAGACAAAAATAAGTTTTTTGTTTTTTTTTAAAACCATATTCTTTCCCAGGGAAGACACTGGAATTGATAATGCATGCAATGAAAACTGAAGCGAAGGGACACAATTTGGTTATCTTTAAAAGCCAATTATCACACATTTCTAGACTCAAGAATGAAGGATAAATTCTTCTCAAGTGATTGTTGAAGCCACAAATGCATGCAAAAGTGTTAGGGAAAAAATACACATAGACACAACAAATCTTAAGTCTCCTTTCAGAAAGTATTCGTAGAGCATGTCTTCAGATGTGCAAAAACATATGTTGGACGCCTTTGACAAACCTACATCATCACAGACCTCTAGCCCAAGAGTCAAGGAGGTATATTAAGTTGTTGCCCTAGTTACCATTACAGAAGAACAACAGCTAACTGATTTGATGACAGAATCATTGTCTGACACTGGCAAAGCCAGTCAAGAAAAAATACCTTGCTCCTTTACTGCCTTTAGTTTCAAGTTAATAAATACAAAAACACTCATGCTCAGGAGTAACTTTCTGCTTTCCAATGGCATTTGAAAGTTTTGACTACCAATTATAAGTAATTTTTAATAGTTGAGTTTTTAAGTACTTATTTTCAGATGTAATCTTATATTCCAGAACTCATTCAGACTGGAGTTCAACTGATTTTAACCCTTGGCTAGTTAGCATTGACCATATGTACACAACACATTTACAGTCTACGGTCTGTGACACTGGGAATCTGTATTACAAGGTATAGTTATTTTCCTCATAGAGAAAGGGGGAATGCTAGAAGAAACTGCTGCGTCAAAATTTGGTGGAACTCTGAAATCCAAATTTCTGCAATGGCTCCAAATCCTGAACTATGCATGGAGCTGGGCTGTTTGAGATCAAATCTATCTGATCAAGTCATATTTATCTGATCAAGTCATATTAATCTGATGTGCATGCAAGTTAGCCTTCTCATAAAGATGTTCTCATTTAAAACTCAGAACTGATAGGAATGAACTAAGTCTAGGCTCAGTGTTTTCCCGCCACTAGAATTTGATTGAAATACAAATACCACTACCAGGCCGGCATTCAGCTTACTAAGTAAAAGGAAGTCTTGGCTTCCTTCTCCTTTTCTTTTAGCATCCTGATGTCTGGTGTGTGGTAAGAAGTTTGATATAGGAGCTTAAGATCCTTAGACAACCATCAGTCTCTGATCTGCACATCACCTTGGTATGACTGTGCAGCAAGGTTTTCTCTACAAGTTAGTGATTCCCTAGCCAGAGAGTTCAGAGTCGTTTTCTCATCTGTATGACTTTTAATCAACTTGGCCTTGGGCACCTCCTTTTGAGTAAACTGATGGGTATTGAAAGCAAATGAAATCTGAAAAAAAAAGAAAAAACCATCCTACCGGGATAAAAAGCATAGTTGGCCCTGCTTGAAGAAAGTAGAGCAAGGAATGTTTCTAAGGCTTTTCTTTTTTTTTTGGCTTAGGCCAGTTAGGTGGCAGAACTCTGAGGCAAGGCTAAAACATTTAAGTTTACAATATATGCTGACTAGTTTTTAATAAATAGCTAGTGTTAATTCACCAACTGGTCTGAGTCTGCATCCTGACCTTGTTGGTTTGCATAGTTTGTGATAGTACCAAAGCTGCTGTTCATGCCACGAGGATTTTAAAATCCTAGTTGACTGACCAATCCTGCTGTTTACTGTTTTGCATAGCCGCAGATCAGGCTGGGCTACTTTGGGGCCTGGCTCTGGGACATGAGCCTATAGTTGCAGTTACTGCTTCAGCCCCTAGCTGAAGATTGGAAGGCTTGTTAAGACAACTGAATTAGCCTCATTAAATTCGTTTAAAAGGCAGAGCCCAAACACTTGGGTCTTTTCTGCCTCTCTTCAGATGAACTAGATTTTATTTCCTTGGTTAAAACAGCAACTGGAATTAGTAACAAATACCATGCAGCCTACTCCATTATATAGTTACATTGGAAAAGAGCCCGCTTTAAGACTTAATATGTCTGCACATTCAAAAAGGAAGACAAGGGTTTCTATCCTACTGACTGTGAAAATACACCTCTTCAGCAAGGGCCCATATTCTCACTCCACTGGCGACAACTTGTACACTAGATTTATGTTTTTCAACTAATTCAGGCAGACATGAACTTTCAAAGAAGTCCTAGATCTAACAAGGACTGGAACTCAAACCATACGTTTAAGTTTCACATGTATCCCCACATGCTCATTCTCTACTGTAAGGTTCAGAACTAGTGGAAAGAAGAATGACACCTCTGTGTGAGAAGTGGAAGTGAAAGAGGGGTGTTGGTACACTGACAAAATGACAAGGTGAAGGTCTGAGTCCCTTTCACTTCCCAGATAGATCAGGGATAGGAAAAAAAGGCTTAACCACTCATCATAATCAGTAATCAAACACACGGATTTTGCTAGAGCATGTCTACACTGGGTTATGAAAATGACTTCCAGGAAGGCAGATCCCAACCTGGTACCCCTTTGAGTACCTGCATAGCATCAGTGCCCTAGAACTATATATTCAGCCTGAGCTTCTGAAGCTGTTGCTCTAGGTCAGTCCCTACTGGATGAGTTAAAATAGGGTGGTGGAGACACTTTTCTACAAGGCACTTGTTTTTCCAGCTACTTGCCAAACAGACCTGAAGAGCAGGTCTGCTGTAGCTGTGGGTGGTAAAAGCAGGGATGAAGGCAGCCTAAGATAGGACTCCATGGTAAGTACCTCCTCACTCAGCGGCTGTTTTTAATTGTTCAGCTTTCCCCAGGATGAGCAAGGAGTCAGCTCTGAAGGCCAGATCTTGACACTGGAGCATGTCTCTAGATTTCTATTTTTCCCCTCGGTTCTGTGGGGGTTTTTTCTATTTTTACTGAAGATCTGTTTTGATACTAAAATAGCCCTGGTTTCAGTAGTGAGACCTTATGTGGGGCAGAGACTGAAACAATGGATCTGGGACTTTCCTGGTGGTCTAGCAATTAAGACTCCGTGCAGGGGGTAAGCGTTGGATCACCTATTGAGGAACTAAGACCCCACATAGCCTGGGGTTGGGGGGGGGGGGGAGGATCTACTTCCACTGCCTTACATAATTGAAGATGTGTGGGAAAATCAGTTTGAATAACACCTAGAACTAAAGTCAAGACAAAGCAAGCTTTTGACCCCTCCCCAAAAAGACACCCAGAAGTTTGGTCCCGAGGCCCACTCATCCCCCTATGAACTCCAGGACCTTGCGTCACTTCCTGTCTCAGGTGCAACAGCTTTCACAGGCCTTGCTTGAGTTCTCATATCTTCTTCCTGCCAGAAAAAGCCTTGAAGCTGGAACACCCACTCCACCTGCCAACAGCAAAAAGAGGTCAGCCCCACAGCAGTGCTGACCAACTTGGCCCAAAGCCGCAGCTAATCAGCAAGCTCCCAGACACAGCTGTACATCTCTCCATAAGGGGACATGAGGGAAGGGGGTGACCAAAACATACTTTCTCAGACCAGAAGCAACACTAGCAAAGGGGAGGTAAGGCATTTTTCTCTTAAAATCCTTAAAAAAAAAAAGTCTTAAAAGTTGCAAAACCAAAGTTAAAGCCTAATTGTGTACTAAACAAAAATACGTATACACATTTCTAGAAAGAATACAAAGACATTACTCTGAATTTTACTTGTCACAGTTTTCTATATATTTTTGTCAGTTTTTCCAACTTAATTTTTAGCCTTTTTCCTTTAAAATCTGTTTTATTTGGTTTACAGTCAGTTTTGTTGTTCAGTTGCTAAATTGTGTCCGACTCTCTGCAACCCCATGGACTATAGCACGCCAGGCTTCCCTATCCTCTCTCAGTTTGCTCAAATTCATGATTCATGTCCATTGAGTCCGTGATGCTACCTAACCATTTCATCCTCTGCTGCCTTGTCTTTTTGCCTTAGGAAACAGCTCTTACTTGATAGGACGGACCAACCCCTTCCAACTAGAGTTGGGGCAGGAGAGGGTGGGAAGCCATTGTAAATTGAAACAAATTAAGAGCTCAGCCTTATTCCCAGAATTCTATTCCACCCCACAGAATAAACTCTAGTAGCAGCAGCAGCAGCATCACAGAACCAGGTCACACAGTGGTACATGGGGAGTTCCAGATCACAGGTTTCATGATGGAGAACACAGCCTCCAGCCCAAAACCTTGTCTGGTAATCTCACAGAGACTGCCAAGGGGCCGTTCATTACTTGGGCATTTGTAAAGTACCTACCATAGATGGGCATGAGGCAGTTCTAAGAACCACCTGGTACCTTAAAGCATTCACCACTTCATACCCTTTTGGTTTTTTGAGGGAGAAGATTCTGGTCACCTCAGCTGGAAAGGATTTCAAATGCCTTAAACCCTGGGGTCACACTGTCTGTTTCTCTAGTTCTGGGGCCCTGCTGTTACAATGCAGTGCTTGGAGTGTGCCAGTCCGTCCATCTCTCAGGTTTCCATCACTGTCGTCACCATGACTACACTCCAGCTGGCAGGTGGGACCACCAGAGAAATAACAGCACAGTCAATGTAAAAATGTAGTTTGCCAAAAAAAAAAAAATGTAGTTTGCCTCAGGGGGACAGGTACGGAGCTGGGCCATGTGACAAAACCCGCCTAGCCCTATGACAAAAAGGCCAACGGACACTGAATTCCTCCTCTAAAAGGATTCAGCTGGCAAACCAAAAGGTAATAATAAACTCCTTTTTGCAAGATTTAATGCAGTATTTAAGACTTCATTGTCAACCTCCCCCCTCTTCAGCCACCTTCCCATAAGAGCTTTGCCTTAGCCACATGGTCAGTGCTCTCCTCTTGGGGCCTGTTTCCTTTACACTCAGTTTAAATTCAAAATAGGGAAAAACTGCACTTGAGAATGAATCATTCATTTTATTTTATTTTGTCATGTGCTCACAGCATCTTTCTTTCTCTCTCTCTCCTCTCCCTGGCAGGTCACAGAGATAAATTAAAAATAAATCTACAAGGAAATAATTTATAAAAGCACTTCCCAGGCTCATGCCTTCTATCCCTACTGCTCAGTTAGAACGCCTCCCCCTCCAAGTGGGGAAGAGAATCAGTGCTTCCCCCACTTGAACTCATTCCTGTTACTCTGGGGCAGACCATGCTCTAGACCCAGGCAGAGGTGGGCACAGCAGTAGGCAACAAAGACACTGGGGTCCAGGAACCACCTGGTCACCTTGGCGCTCCCCTCTCTGCCTCCCCCAGGCAGTCCGCCGGAAGCTCTTGCTAAACCGGGGTACGGAGAAGCTGCCTGTGGCCAATAGCCTTGCGGAAGGGGTACCCTCAGCCCCTCTTACATGCACTTCTCATTCTCCTAGAAAGAAACCCAAAAAGAAAGCAGACAGAGACCTCGGGACAGAGGAGAAAAATCCCAAGTGTTCACACGATTACACGGAGTCTTTATGGCAAAGAGAACATTTAGCAGCTTTGAATATTGGGGTATCTCCTTTTTACTCAACACAAGCATTCTAGACCCTATAAGTGAAACAGGGCTCAAACCCTAAAAATAAATCAAAGCGCAAGAAACTCTAAAAGGACTAGTTTTTGTCGTCGTTGCTGGGTTTCATATTTTTTGTCTTTCCAGTGACAAGCCCAGTTGGTAGGGGAGGCCTGAGGGAAGGGTCACTCCCCAGTGTTGTGCTGAATACTGCCTGGCTTCTCCACATCACCCCCCTGCCTCAGAGCAGCTCCCAGGAGGCTGCAGGCCCAGCACCCCAGCTGCAGAAGAACTCCAGGCAGCCGGTGAGGGGCAGGGGCACGCGGGCAGGAAGAGAACAGCGTTCGCATGCAGGCTCTGATGGAGATGTGGGAGCCTCAGCTCAGGGGTGACTGGGCACAGAGGAAGTTGGATGGCAGGGCAGTTGAGTGACATGCTTGGTTGGGGCTGCTGCAACACAGGGCCTGTGACCCTTGCCTGTTTATTATTCATCCTAACTCTTCAAGTCAGTGTCGGGTCCCAGTGGCTCCCCTATGACCAAAACCTCACAGAAAGTATCATCCAAGAGCTCCCCTTCAGGGATGCCAAAGTGCAGGGGCAGGAGAGCTCAGAAGCCCCTTTCAGAACCCACTCCGTGTTCCACCCCTCCCCTGGGGTGAAGTGGGGTTTACTCACACCAAATGATCTAGTCTCCCCTAAAACCTGATGCCTGGAATCCTGGCCAGAGCCAACTTAACCTGCCCTTTGATTTTCTTCCCGCTTTGATTTTTCTTCCCCTTCCTTCCTTCCCTTCCTTTCCGGAAATGAGACTGACTTTCTACTACCTCCCCCTCCTCTCACAAGTCCCTTCCTTCCCATCTGCCGGCCTCCAGCAATGCCAGCACCACCCTTCACCTGAAGAAAAGGGACAGGGGTGAGGGCCCTGTCCACCCAAACGGTCTGGCCACTTCCACCCCCCTCAGCAGGGGAAGCTGAACCAGACAGCGCCTGCCTCTTCCTGTCCACTGACCCGCAGTCATCCCCTCTGAGAAGATCTATTGGATAAGAAGGCATTAAAGTCCCCGCTGTAGGTCCAGGTCCAGGCCCAGCCCTTCTCCAGTTCCCATCTCGGTGAGCGTCAACCCCCTTCCTCCCCAGGCTCACTTTCTCCGGTCCTTCGGCTTCCTCTCCTGCCGCCGGGCCTGCTGGTCGGCCAAGGTGCGGGGAATGAGGAGGACGCTGCCGTCCCCGGCATACTGGAGCGCGTACTGACTGGGCGAGTAGGGCCGCCCGTTCTCATCCCGCAGCCGCCCAAACACTTCCTGGTACAGGCTCTGGACCTTCTGCTTCATCTGCCGCAGGGACCGGAGGAACTCCACCTTCTCACGCAGCAGCCGAGCTTTATCGCGCTGCAGGTCCTCCACGTCCCGCTCCAGGTTCAAGATGGTGTCCAGCTTGCGCTTGCGGCAGTTCTGCGCCGCCATCTTGTTCTTGCCGCGGCGCCGGATGTCACGGATGAGGCTCAGCTGGGCCTCACTCAGCTGGTACTTGGACAGCAGCTCGTTGAACTCCTCCACAGGCAGGTTGATGATCTTGTCGTTGGTAAACGGGATCTTCATGGCGCGGGCTCGATGCTCGTCCCGGCTCATCTGCTTGTCCAGGAAGTCGGCCTGCTTCTCCTTGCTGCCCTTCTTGAGAGTGCTGGGGGGTGGCAGGTCGGCGGAGTCGAGGGCACTAGGCGCCATGTTGTACGTGTGGTTGTGCCCAACGTGCTCCAAGTAGGGCAGGCAGGAGAGCTGAGACGGGTCCTGGTAGCTCATGCGGCAGAACTTGGAATACTCAGGCTGGTAGCCCACAGCGCCCTCAGCCTCTTCCAGATCCAAGGTCTCAGAGTCAGAGCTATAGCCAACGGCACCTTCCTCAGAAAAGGAGGAAGAGGCTGAGGAAGAAGCAGAGGAGGAGGAAGAGGAGGAGGAAGAGGAGGAGGAAGAGGAGCTACCTTCAGAGCTGCTCAGGGAGGAAGGGCTATGGCTGGAGTCCAAGGAGAGGCCTGAGTCAGAATCAAATTCCTCTTCGAGCTGGGAGGCCTGCACTGGGTTAAAGCCTTCTTCTATGGCCAGATCCATCAAGCTGATTTCATCCAGCATGGCTTCATCTAACAGACCCCCCAGCGGATCAGGCAGCTCAGGGCCGGCTGTGTCGTTGGCTGTGCCATTGAGCTGTGGCGGAAAGAAGAGCCCCGCCAGGTTGGTGGAACCAAAGGTGGAGTTGAGGCTGGTGGAATTGCTGGGGACCAGCGGAAGCAGCGTGGAACTGCTGGCCACAGGCAGGCTCTCCACCTCCGGGCTGAAGAGTGAGAAGTCCTGGCTGCAGCCCCCCAGGGATGCCTGATGCAGGCTGACATTCTGATTGATGGGAGTGTTGGGGGCAAGGCTGTAGTTGGTGCTCAGTGGGTCTCCTGGAGGGGCGTTATACAGGACTTCACTTGTCGATGTGTTCACTTCCATGGCCTGGGAGGAGAGACGAGCGTCACCATTCACTCTGTGCAGATTCCCTCCCCTGGTGTGGCTGGGGGCTCACACTAGCAGGCACCCAACGCAGGCCTGGCCGCCTGGGTATAAATGCAAGAGATGGGAAACCAGAGCCCATCAAGTGGGGCTGGGAGCAGCCTCAGCTCCCAGCCCCACTTGATCTACCACGCCTGGCAGAGATGGGTTCCTCCTCCCTGTGAACTTCCCCCAAGGCAGGACTGATGGGCTCCCGGTCACCTCTGGTCAGACTCCCCCATCATGGAGAGAGAGGAAAAAAGCTCCTAACACTGCAAAATCAGCACAGTGCAGAGAACACCTGGGCCTGCAGCGAGACAGCCTAGCTGCACCACTTGCTGGAAGACCAGAAGCATTTCACTCAGCCTCTCTGAGTTCAGTGTCCTCACCTTTAAAATAATAAAAGGGCTGGCGAGATGATGAGAGGGCCAAGTGACATGACAATGGCTGCAAAGGACTGCAGGAATGTCAGCCTGTTTTAATGCTCAATCTAGGAAACCCCTAGCCACGTGATTACCTGCCTGAAGGAAAGGAAGAAGGTGCACCTAGGAGGCAGGCCTGCGTTAGAAGCCTCAGTCCCAGGGCTGCTTTTCCCAAACCCCAATCCTGACTGCACCCACTACTGCCCCAATGAGACACCTGGACAGTGACATCTCAGTGTCCCCACTTTCCTTATCAATCACAAAGGTGTTACTCTTTTTTTACCCAGAAGTGGAAAAGCAACTGAAAATGAAGATACCCCACACAAAGTCCGACATGTTTGTGCCTGGTTCTGATAATCCTACCTGCATTTCCATGATGGACATGAGATCTTGCCACTGCTGTTCCAAATCAAATGGCGACTCTGTCCCAGTCAGCAGAGGAGACAAAAGGTTGTTCTGAAGACCTGGGGGCTCACTCTCACTAGGCACTGCTTCTGTTATGCTGGAAATGTCTGCCGGAAACTAGGGCAAAACACAGAGAAGGTTTAACAGAGGAGGAGGAAAGACCACCTTCTGCTTCCTCCCAGAGACTACCGCCTGAGGCTCTGTATCTTCCTTCCTCTGCATTCACCCCCAGCAGCCAGGACAGGGCCAACACCAAAAGCTGGCCCCTCAGGCAGCCGCAGAGACACACCACGTGCAGGCTACCCTGCTGGCTCAGTGGGCTCTCCCTAGAGTCCTGCTCACCTCAGCATTCTCCCCAAAGGGGCAGGTGGCCTCCAGCAGCCTAAGGCACTCTTCCAAGGACAGGGCTGTCTGGTCCTCCCCACCAGGCACCTGTGGCAACAGCAACTGTTAAGTCTGACTGACCCAGGCCTTGGCTGCCTGTGGGCCAAAGCCCCTTCCCCAGCCTTTCCAAGGGAAAGCCGGAAGGAGGCCTTGTGTGGTCGTAGGGCTACACTCTCCCTACGTCCCCAGCTGTCGGCTGGCCGCAAGTCCCAAACTCCAGGGGAGAAGAGAGAGAGTGGGAGGGTTCTGATGCGAGCAGACAGCCACTAGGTGCCCTGCCTCCCCTGCGCTGTTCTTTATAAGGTGTGGTCCCTCCACTGCTGTGCGGCTCTTCCACTCCCACTTCCTCAGCCACCACTGTGACTTAGAGATCCCAACCCAAGATACACATTCAGGCCCATCCCATACACACACACTACCTTCTCTAAAGAGAAGTTTCTAGAAGTAGGCAGAGGGGGGAGTACCTGCGCAGGGAAGCTCTCCCCAGTCTCTCCATCCACTAGCAGGTTTCGTGCCAGAGCTTCTGCACCCTCGCCTGGCCACGTGTCCTCCTGCTCGGCCCCATCTCGCAGTTCCTTATCCACATCCTGCTCCTTCTGGCGATGACTGTAGTCAAAAATCTCACGCCCAGCCCCCAGGTCAATATCCTGTCGCCAAAGGATGTCAATCAGATCTATGTCCTGAAAGATAGAGCACCATGACTTTAGCTATGGGGTCCAGCGGCCCCTCCCTGTCCTGTCCCTCAGAAGTCCCTCCAAGCATCACCCCAACTACTCCTGGGTGGGGTCGCTCCCAATCTACACCTGCCAGCTTCCACTGCTGTCCCCTCCGTACCAGCAAGGATTCATTCATCTACTTCCAGACACCAGCCTCCAAAACAAAAAGAGAGCTAGCAAAAACCTCTAGCATGACTATCACCACACTAGCCTGTGCACTTAGCATCTGGACCAGAAACACAGCCAGGCCAAAAGGCAGGGCAATCTCACCACAACTTAAGAAGGAAGGGCGAAGCAGAAGACACCTCTCATTTTGGCAATGGGAATCCCTTAAAACTTGGTTTGTAGAAAGATGGCCATGGCAAGCAAGGGTGAACTGTGAAGCGGAATCGCTTCGCAGTGGCCAGGCTTGCATCAGCCTATGGTGCCATTGTATTTGCATAAAGGGGTGGGGTGGGCTGGAGAGGAAAATCCCTGCATTTGCAACCACCTGATGCAACCAATGACAACCACAGGCTACCTCCAGCCCTTCTACAGCCATTCCCCCTTTCCCTGGCTGAGGCAGGAGTACGGATGAACACCCACAACTCTTAGCCCAGGCTCACCTCAAGATCCATCCCTGCTAGAATGCCCACTCTCAGCTGATCCCAGCAAGCCGCCTCAATCCCCGGAGAGCCTCAGGCGGTCAGATGATCCTCACTGGGCACCCCACCCCTGCCAAGGCCAGCCCCACAGTGTCCCCTCACACCAGTGTTCACTCCTTTACCACACCCCAGGACTCACTGACTGCCATCAGTCAACCCACTCAAGGACATAGCCCCCATCACCGCCCAGCCACAACTGCCGCCTTGGGCACCAAAATGCCTCCCTCCCACTCTACCCTGGTGCCTGCCGATCAGTTCCTGCTCCAACTGCCACCCCCATTGCCACCCAGCATACCAGCACACAACCCCAATAAATAAGAGACATTTGGATTTCCTATACATTCATGTGCCTGAAGAAACCCTGAATTGTTGCCTTCTGCTCAGGTGTTAAAAGGCAGATACTTTCCATAAAGCATTATTCTTAGTTTAGAGCTTAGACCCACCTCCCTAGCTCTGACCCGACATCTCTTTCCCACCGTAACCCTAATTCTAAGACCTCCCAGGTGTCTCCCACACCCCCAGTCTCCCCACACACACCAACCTGAACAGAAGCCCTGGACCCAGGAGCAGAGCGGGGCTGGGCCACCCGGTGACCAGCCACCAAAGAGTTAAGGGGCCGGCTCCCTTTGGCATGGCCCCCACCACTGTGAGAGCTGCGGTCCAGGCGGGTCATGGTCTGCGAGATGAGCCCCAGGGCAGCTGGTGCCGGGCAGCCGGACAGGGGGCTCCAAGGAGCTCTTGGCTCTCAAGGAGCAATCCAGGCTGGAAGGGTGGCCCCTTGCTAGCTCCGAGGGGCCCAAGGAGGGTGCCCCGCCCGTGCTGCTGCCTGGGCGGCCCAGCCCAGCCCCCCTTCTCCATCCTGAAGCAGCCCCCTCCCACCTCACAACCCCAGTTCCACTCAGGCGCCTGGCAGCCCCCACCCTGAGCTCACCGCAGAGGCTGCAGTGAGATGGGACTCCCACCCCATGCTCCGTGCTCAAGCTGCAGAGGAAAGCAAGCTCCCTCCTGGGCCTATCCTCCCGCTCCTCCCTTTCTCCCCCTTCCCATGCCCCCCAAACTTGTTACCTAGGCTGCAGCAAGGAGCCAATCCCCTCCCCCTCCCACCCCGCAGGTCACTGCTGAGGCTGCAGAGAGCCAATCCCCTCCCCCAGGTCAGCAGCTGGGCTGCGGAAAGAGCCAATCCCCTCCCACTGTCGTTACCTAGGCTGCGACGAGAGCCAATCTCCTCCCCCAAGTCTCCGCTGGAGATGCGGAAGGAGCCAATCCCCTCCCACCGCCTGTTACCTAGCTGCAGCCGGGAGCCAATCTCTGCACCAGGGCAGCTGGAGAAGCTGCCGCAAGGAACCAGCCCATCCCTGGGCCGCCTCCGTCTCCTCAAGGAGACGCACCCAGGGGCGGGCAGCCCCACCCAGCCCAGTCAGCCAGCCTGGGTGGCGCAGTGAGAGAGCCCGGGGGGGAAGGGGTGCCACTCTCCCTCCTGTCGCATCCTGCTTACCCAGCCCACTCAGGACTGGACAGACACTCCTCCTGCAGCTTCCCTGGGAATCTAAGTTCTTCCCTGGAAGTGGAAGGAGTTTTCCCATTCCTCCGTAGGACTGTGGCCAGTCGTCCTCAAGCCCAAGGATCAAAGCTAGGCTGGGCAGGAACCCAGTGCGCCCAGATCCACTGGGAACCAGGGGCTTTGTCACCCCAGAGCAGGCCAGACGAGAGGAAGCGGGAAGCCATCCACACACACAGGCAGGGATGTCATGGCGCTGGGCAGGCCTAGGCAAGAGGGAGACAGGAGCCTGAAGGCCAGCATGAAGGGTGCTCTGCAAAGTCCAGGACACAACAACATCCCCTGCCCCCCCACCCCCACCCCCCTTAACCCCAGCTGTTTTCAAGAGCATTCTCTGCCTGAGCCCCAGCTCACATCTCTAAAGCAGAAAATAAGACCCTGGCAGAATCAGGGTCACAATTCTGGCTTCCATCCTCACTGCTGCTCCCCTCGCACCTAAGGTCAGGTCAGGGACAGTATGTTCTCCACGGTCACAGACTGCTCCTCCTCGCCTGCTAAGAGCTGTACACAGGCCACCCCCCGCTCTGGGCAGAGTGCCAACCTCGAGGGGAATCCTATCCCTGACAAGGGCCTGGGCTATAGCTGTCCATCGAATAGGCCTGGCAGCAGGGGAATGCTGCCACCCCGGGGATAATACCAGCTCCAGCAGTGCCTGTCACATGCTCTGGACCTGGGTATTTTTATCCCTGAGTTGCTGAGGAAATGTTGTTCTAGACACAATAATCCTCCCTTCCCCCACCCCCAGCCTGGGCCCCTAATGCTGACCCGTCCTCAACCTCCAAAGGGAACAGTGAAGGCCTGGGGTCAGGAAAAGAACGAACTTCACGAAGGCCAAGCAATGCCGGGCAGCGGGGTCAAAGTCCCAACCCATCAAATTACGTCGAAAACGTCCCATCCCATCCCAGGAGAGCTTCCTGCAGGAAGAGGAATGAAGCTATGCCTGCAGGGTTCCCAGGAGCAGAGTTCCCAAGCCCAGTTATACCCAACCCTTGAGGAGCTACCATGGGGTGGGAGGATGGAACAGGAGGCTGGGAGGCACACTTCTTTAGATCACTGTGCCAGACTGGAGCCCATTTGAAGGAAAAGAACAGAGCAAGCAGAAGAGAGGTGGCACTGGAAGAATCTCAGCAAGAGGCACCGCAAGGCAAGGAGTGCTCACAGCCCCCTGGCTCAGATAACTCTAGTCTCCCTCAAAGGAGAGCTAGTTTGAGCCAGCTAAGCACAGAGCAACCCTGACACCATGGACATTTGGAGCCAGGTCAATCTGTTATTTAGGGGCTGTCCTATGCTTTTTAGGAAATTCAGCAGTATCCCATGCCTCTCCCCACTAGATCCCAATTACACCTTTTCCAGTTGTGACAACCAAATCTGTTTCTAGACACTGTCACATGTCCCCTGATACCACAAAATCATCCCCAGTTGAGGACCACGGGCCCAGAGGAAGCCACATGATTTGACACCACTACATGATTTGACAGTCACTAACATTCAGAAAACTGAACTCAAGAACAGACTTGAAGGCAGGATGGGAGGCAAAACCTGGTCTGATTGGTAGACAGCCAAGTTCTACAGCTTCTATAAAGTTTCAACGTATCTCCACACCCTCTTCTTCCCAAACACTCCCCCCATGCACCCTTGCTTCAAGACTCAGCCCTGGAAAACCCAGCCCAGTGCAATCCCTCTTTCCCTAACAGCCAGGCAAGCAAAGCAGACCTTTTTCCAAGCTCCTTAAGACTGCATGGCAAGACAGGGTCAAAAGCAGAGTTCAAAGCCATCTTATCACACTGGTGGAGCAGGGGCAACAGAAGCCATTTCACACTCTTAAAGGCAACTGCATCACCTTCTTTCCAGAACAGAATGTCAGCCACTCGTCAGGAGTTCAGATCTCTGACAGTTCAAAGCAAGCTGACTTCAGCAGCAGAACACAGTTTCTCTTCTAGCTTCCAGCCCTCCCGTCCCTACTCCCTGCAGTGGGCCTTTAGCAAAGAATGGGAGCCTGGCCCTCTCCTGGCCAAGAATAACTATCTAAATCTACCCCCTGGCTCAGGCCCAGGAGAGCCGACTTATCAGGACCTTACAACAACAACACGCCTGACCACAAAGGAGAAGAACTTTAGGATATGTATGTGTGTTTTGCTGTGGGGGGAGGTACAAGGCAACAGTCCACAAAATATCTGTGTCTTAGCAACAGATATACAGCGCATCAAAGCCCATCACAACATGACTCCCTCCCCCACCCCAGGCCTCTAGGACTCATGTTGAAATCCAAGCAGTAAACACACAGGCATGTTCTAGGAACCTCCCACTGCCCTGACAGTACATTTAGAGGTAGGTCGATTCTAGTCAGACAGTCCAGCCCATTCCTAACGAAGAACAATGCCCGAGACTCCTTGGAACCTCTCTGGTTCTTTACAGGGCTTAGTACAACAACCATACTCTTTCAGGACCAGCCCATCCCACCCCCCAACCCCAGACCCTTCCCACCACCCCTCCACATCGCCACTAACCTCTTTGGTTAAGTCTCCACTGACTGGAGGGGCTACAGCTCCCAAATCCTCCAGATCTTCACTGAATCCCTGCTCCGTCTCACTTTCTCGCACCCCGTTGTCTGGGCCTGTCACATCCTGGAGACCACTGGAACTCTCGAGGGCGAGGCCTGAGCTGGGCTGGCTGCCAGAGACAGACCCCTCTGGATCCCGGTGGACCAGCCAGGCGTTAACCTCAGTAGTTGGCACCTGGAACCTGTCCAGGGCCCTCACCTGATTGAGGAGTCGCCGGGCAGTGAAGTAATTGTCCAGGTCTATGCTCTTGGGGTGGATACCATAGCCATCCAAGGTATTCCTCAGGTTGTGGAACTGGGTCTGAGTATAGGCAGAACTGGGCCCCAGGATGATCTCCCGAAGCGGGGGTAGCTGTGAGGTCAGGTAAGTATCCACGTCCACCCGCACCCCAATCAAACTGAGCAGAATGGTGAACTGGAGGAGTCCTTCCGTTAAGTATTTCTTCAGAGAAAGCATTGCTGAAGGACCAGAATGTTTATGTTTTTTGGTTTTTAAATCTTCTGAAAGACAGATCAAGGCCACTGCTCTGCTGCTCCAGCCAGCAAGTCACCCTCCTCAGTGCCAAACCCTGTACCCCACCCTGGCAGAACACAGGGGCTGAGCTCCCTGATGGCCTCAGAGGAAAACACGCCCCTTGGAACCAAGGCCACACTCCAGACCACATTCACTTTTCCCTTCTTGACACCTCACCTCTGAAAGTACAACTGTTGCTAACCCAGTCCAGGTCCTCGAGGCCCACGTGACTTACTGTCTCCACAGTCCACATACAGTCACTTCCTCACTCACATTAGTTGTCCTCTCTGTAGATTCTGCAGATTCCACCGCAGGCTGTTCTCACAAACAGCTGATGATTTTTTTTTTTTTTCCCTCCTTCTCCTTCCTAAGGTTTATTTTCTTTGGCTGGAGCTACAGGCCTTTTGTCTTGGGTCAGAGTGTCCCGCCTCCTCCACGCTTACCAGGGGGGTTTCCAGAGAAACCTGAAACAGGAATCACAAAAGCAACGGGATAAGGTTCTATAATTTTCATACCAGGTTCAAGGCAGAAGGTAGGAAACATATTAAAAGGCCACTTTTATCTCTTTATTAAAAAATAAATCCAGTTATACTCCCAGAAAAAACACAAAATCCTGTACAAATAGAACAACTATGAAAGGAAGGTACTGCTCACAAGGGATCTCAATATCTGGATATTAATTTTGTGATGCTCTAAAAGGTAGCTCATTTTGGATAAGCAGATAATGCCCAGGGCATCCAAAATATTTTACATGTTATCTGATTTACCAACCCTCCCCCACCCCATTACACACTACCCAGCTTCTATTTTTAGCATCAGAAGTCCATTTCCTATCTTAACATAAAGTTTGTTTCCCATCTCTCAGAATAAAACTGCCTATAATTCTTGTCCCTTCAAGTTAAGAGGAGAATGCGTGGGAGTGTGAAAGGACAACACCACAGAAAAGAATAACACCTTTTGTTTCCCAGCTTTAAAATCTGATTTCTTTCCTATTACTTTCACATAAAAAAAAAAGTGGGGGTCCTGGCGGGATGGGAAGGGGCCTGTGACAGGATTATTCTGTCCAGAGTTTGAATACGCATGTTTTATTTTCATTCATGTGACCTTCTGATCCAAATTAGAAGGATACGGCCAACTCTTCAACCCAGACAGCCAAGTGGGGAGGGAGTAAACCTGGCTTTCAGTTCTCGTTTCTACTTTTGAGCTTCCATTAACCTTATAAACCAAGACATAGCCCTCTGATCTCCAAGGCTATGACCCACCTACCAACTTCATCCTAAAGGGAAAAAGACAAACACACACATACCCAAAGACAGACAGACAGACACACACACCCCTTATCTGGTTAGAGTAAACGTAACTGCGACCCAGAATTCCTGCTTACACTACCCTCCAGTTCTCACGCAATTTACTACTAAAAACCTCCCAAGAGCAATTAAGTTCCAGAAACAGGACAACATCCCTTAAAGATCGAGTAATGCCAGGTCTGAGCCCGGTCCCACCCTGCCCCCGGATACCCGAGTCCGGCTGGGACCAAGTCGCCATGCCGCTCCTGGCGCCTCGGCTTCTAGCCTTCTGGGCAGCAGCGAACAAGTGCTACTTTCCTGGCCTTGACCCACCGGGACGGCCAAACCCCACCCCGCCCTCCGCCCCTATGGCCCCACCCCGCTCCCAAGCAAGGGCTTAACACCACGCCTTCTCAGGCCCTCAGCCCTCCCCAGTCCAACCCACCCGGGAGCTGGAATTCTCCACGGCCTTTCGGCCCCTCCCTGCCAGGCCCAGGGCCCGGCCCCGAGGCAAACCCCGCTCGGCCGCCCGCTCCCGCCTCCTGCCCCTGAGCTCCACCCCGCCGCCCTTCACTCTGTAAGCCTCGGTCCCGCGGGGCTGCGCCCCTCCCGTTAGGGAAAGAAATGTGCTTGATACCCGCTGCTGAGCTCGGCGTCCGCCGCTGCCACCACAGCAAGCCCTCAGCCCGAGTCCAGGCCTTGCAGCCGCCACCGCCGGCCGGCCTAGAGCTCGCCAGCCTCCGCTTCCCTCCCCGCCCCCTCCTTCCACCTCACTCGGAAGCCCGCCCTCCGCGTCCTCCCCGAGAATACGTTTCTCCAAAGAGCCGAGATCGTGGCCGTCGCCGGATGTCGCTTTGACTGATAGTAAAGAGAGCCCAATAACTGAGTATGCCTCCTTCTCCCTTTACCGGTTTCTCAAGACTGACATGGTGCATGGCCCAATAGGCATGTAAGCCCGCCCCGCGGCGTGGGCCCACCAATAAGTGGGGCGAAGGCCACAGCGCCCGGTGTTTGGGACCCCTCGGCCGTGCTTCGGCCGCAGGCGGTATTACAGCCTGGGCATGGAGTGAAGTAAACAGGCTGAGCGCTTCCAGTGCATTCTTTGACGGGTATAAGGGCTTAGGGCTGGGAATGGGAGGTGGTTATCACCGCCGGAGCGCGGAATCCCCCCATTGAGGGTTCCCACGGTGACTTGCAAAAGTCCAGTGAGACCTGAGAGGCCGAGGTAGGGCACAGAGCATGTGTTTCGCGTGCTGTGGACGCTCGTGCCGCCATCTTGGGTGCTGGTAGCGGAAACCGCTCTCCCAGCTTCCGCTCCATGCGGGCCTGGCACTGGGCCCTTTGCCAGTCAGGGATCGCAGTGCCCCATGTCGTGTGCAAGTCGTGTGGACGGGTTGCCACTACAGTGTTGGGACGTTGGGGATATGAGCGATGTGGCATAATGGGTGATTTTCGTCACGATACAAACACCTTCTCCTCTCTCTGCTCTTCCCCCGCCTAACTTCCCACGCAGGTTAGTTTTGTTTTTCAGAAACTCCTCAGTTTCTAGTGTTCTCCAATCTCTTCTAACCAGCATTTTTGATTTTCGAACGTTGGTTTACTCCAGCATCACCTTGGGGAGTTTTTAAGTTTGCATATTTTGAGGCATCACACCAGAGTTTCTAATTCACTTACCCTGGAGTGGCAGCGTGATAACCTCGCCCGTTTAGTAAACGACCCATAGTGCGAAAACCCCTTTTGGACAAGCACTGAGTTGGAGTTCGTAGCACGTTGTTCCTAGCTGTGGGACAAAGAGGATTCGACTCAAATTCTTAACTCCCTAGAAGATCCTGCTAATCTAGTGGGCAAGTCATTGGTCCTTGTACAACGAAGGACAAGGCCAACTGATAACTCATTTGATGAGGTCGAGTCCATCACATGTTTGGAGTTAGGCAGCTAAATCTGGGATGGTTCACAGATTATAAATCATTTTCACTATACAGACGTATAACCATTGAATTCTCTGAAAACTATTGAGCTACCCATTTCAAAGATGGATTCAGAGAGCACATGTTTTTTTTTCTCTGTCTTCCAGAAAATGCTAAAATATGAACTCCATTGAGGACTAGAATTTTGTGCATTAACGGTTGAATCTTCAAAGCCTAGAACTGTGCCTGCAATAGTAGACACTCAATAAATACTTGATAGGAGTTCCTCAAGGGTCTAGTGGTTAGTGAGAGGGGCTTTCACTGCAGTGACCTGATAGGGAACTGAGATCCCACAAGCCCACAGGGTAGCTATAAATAAATAAATAAAATCTGGAAAAAAAAAAAAAAAGCCTTCCTGAATAATTGAAGGGGAACTCAAGCAGCCCTGTGATTGAAAGTTCTTGTTAAAAACAGAAATTAATCCTTGGAGCAGGTGTGGTTTTGGAGGATATGGCATATTATCAAGAAAGTGGATGACCATTCAGCCCCTGAATAAGACCAATATTGGATAAAAATGAAGGAGAAATTAAGGTGAAACCAGGAACTCTAAAAATATATCAAGGGGGTTGGTTGAGAAGAAAATATTTTAAAACCAAAGTATTAGAAGATACCAAGGCTAGACTAAAGTTACTGGGCTTAAATACAAGACTATTTTGAGAAGATAGGAGGGACTGCATATGAAGTGTGGCCATCTGTTTGACATAGCAAATAGAGAACAAATTTAAACCTTGACACAGTTCTGAGAAGACAACTGAGCAATCTTTTATCTAGGGGGAGTCAGGGAACCTTAGCACCAACAGAACTGAATGTGTTGGACAGTCTGTATTTTCCAAGTTTCTTTTGAGCTGCACAGTAGGGTACCAGGTGTCTGGGATGAAAAATAAGGTCATTAGTACATGTAAGAGTAACATGAAATCAAGATAAATGTTTATTGAAATGGCAGCTGTGGGTGGGAAAGCTACACCAGGCACATCACATGTGATATTCTCACATCACTGTGGAAGCCTTAATTCACTTGGTCACTTTTTAATCACTCACAGGTTTTGCCCTCTTACCCATTGTCTCCTTTCCTTTCTCTCCTTTCTGGGGTCTTGGGTCTGGAGAGAGGTGCAGGCACTGAGGATAGGAGGGGCTCCCCGTTCATCCTTAGAGAAGGGGTGGGGAGAGGTGTGGAGAGGTCTTTTGTTTTGCCCACACTATCCTGTTCATTCTCTTTTCCCTCCCAGCTTCAAGTACTATGTTTAAATGTGTATAATAATTATTTGAGCGTAAAGTGGGAGAGAGCTGAATTGGGAACTGTTTTGCTGGTTAAAGAGTGACTAGGGATAGTCAGAAAAAGTTTTCTGCTTAGCGGTTACTGAAAAGGTGGGAAGAAAAAAAGGAAAGAATTGCTGGCCCACTGCAAGGGCTAATGAGAATCGAGATGTAGAGACACTGTCAGCAGCCGGTGGTGAGGCCTGGCAGGGTGTGGGCGCCCAGGATATTTAATAGTACTCTATGTAGGAAGTGGAGATTGAAAGACTGTCTTGTCTTCCACTCTGTCTATAGTTTCAGATCAAGTCTGAGCAGGTGCAAACCTCCTTCCCAGAACCCACTCATTAACCTTGTAAAATCCAGGGTGTATCCTTCTTCACCCAGGAAGCCTCCCTCTCCCCCACATCCCCCCCCCCTTTCTCTGCCTGAAACAGCTGTTAACAGGACAGTTACCCAAGAAGCAAAAGAAAGATCCCGTGCCGATGTGTCATCAGTCCTGGTATATCCATTAAATCAGACCGAGAAGCCCACTGGAAAAAGTGAGCGCATGCACTCACTCCCTGAGGGAGAGGCTGAGAGCCACCAGTCGAACCAGGCCCTGCTGAGGAGACTCAATCCAGGCTGCTCAGGAGAGAAGGCAGTGGGAAGCCAGGAAGCTAGTTAGTTCTAATGCACAAGAATTCGGGGTCATACAAAAAGCCAGCTATCCCTGGATATCCCTCCTGCCCCAGTGATATCTCTGTTGACCCACCTTCCTCCCTGGGGAAAGCTCTACCGTGCAGGCATCCTCCAGTCATCCTGCCATGATGGCTTCTGCCAAGAAACCCTGGGAGAAGGGCACGTGGGAGGGCAGACTGGCTGCGGCTCTAGTTCTTCTGGAATAGCAGGAATTGCTTTTTCCCCAAAGGGGAAACTCAAATCTTTCTGCTCTCTTGTGGTTTCCTTTCTTTAAAAATGTTTTTAAATGTTGTTAACCTATATAAATATTTTTCACCACCACCCCCCCAACTTCCAACTAATCCAGGGGAATCCTGAGATTTTCTTACAGCCCTTTTGAGAGATTCTAGGATTACACCCTGTCAACACTAAATGTTACCCTGTTTTGCAAGGAAATCAATTAGTTCTCCAGCTAATCCAGACATCTGGCCCCCTTTCTTACATGGTAAACATCATTAGCAAGCTTGTTACCATTAAACCATCAAAAGAGGTTCTACAAGCCGGTCTCTTCCCTGTGTACCCCTCCCACCGCTGTCTTAGAATATTGCTTCTCAACCCTGGCTGCACATTAGAATCACCTGGGGAGCTTGTAAAAATTATCAGTGCCCAGGTCCCACCCCCAACCAATTAAATCAGAGCCTCCCAGAGCAGCCCTGGGCATCAGGATTCTGTAAAAGCTCCTTAGGTGATTCTTATGTGCAGCCAGAGTAGAGAATCACTAGCTTGGAGCAAGAATCCATGTTGAGTAAAAAAGAACAGCAGTGCTAATCATGGGCACAGACTAGAATCACCACCTGACTTTAGGATGTGTTCTTTCTCAGTCCTAACATGTTCTTGTCCTGGACCTATCCAATGAAAATGCTTCCCTGCTCATTCACATCTTGGTCTAACATTTTATGAAGCTGAGTTCAGTGGTCCTTGTATGTCTCACCATGTTGTCCCAAACAGCGTTGGGTAATTCTCTTTGTGGCATGTCACAGTCAGCGAGGTGTTATTGTGATGTGGGGAAAGTGGGTGTTTTAGACTCGGTTGCGTTCAAAAACTTACTAGTTGGGCCCTCTGAGATGAAATGGAGATAATATACATATTCACCAAGTTTGAAAATCTGATCCTGTGTATAAAGCCACTCATGCATGGGTAGAGCTAAGGGTGAGGTACCTTTTTTGCCCAACTCTTTCTCCAACCCACCTCACAGCCTGGTTATCCCAGAGAAAACCAAACGTCGAAGACATGAGAGCTGTCCTTAGATGGTCAACTGGAAATTCGTCCTGTAGAAAAAGGATGGAAGCTTTCGTTTTTTCTCTGGAGGATGCCACAAGCACATACAACCACACCTCACATTGCACACACACCTCCCCCTCTTGACATTATAGCAGGAAGGAGAGAGAGAGGCTGTTACCCAAGGGAGCTGTTTCTTCTTGTCACACAAGAACAGATGCTGAAATCCTAGGACAGACAGCACTGAAATGCGGCAGCAGGAGGGTGAGTCAGAGGAAATGGAATGGTCTTACCTCCAAGATACAACCAAGGCCCAGAGGGAAACCTATTTGAATCACTAGCCTCCTGGAGACTCCAGAGGGCAGGGACATGTGTGTGTGTATTTTCACGACCAGTTCTGAGTCCAGCTTCTCCCCTGACCTCAGCAGCTTAGAGATGCGCGCAGCACCTCCTCCTAGCACAACCTGTTCCCCGCACCCCCAAGGCAGGAGAAAGCCGGGAAACAGCAAGCTGCTTTCTTTTTGAACCCAGCTCTGGCTTCTTCTTTCCGAGAAGGCTCTCCAGCAACTTTTCTGTTGCATTCACATGCTTCCCAAGTACTGTCAGCCTTACACTAAAGTCCTCATGGGGTGATGTTCTGTGGGGGCCATTGTCCCAACACCATTCACACTGAACTTGTATGTTTACACAGAACCCCCATTAAACGGGTGCCCCAGGATGGAGGGGCCCTGAGGAGGGAAAGGGATCAGAGGAAGGAAAGGAGTCCTAGGTTCTCTCTTGAGGGAGTTTACTGAAGAGTCATCGTTGGCAGAAATCTCTTCCTTGAAAAGTTCTATTTGAGCGCTCTGGATTTACTTATTTCCCAGGGCACTTAAGCAGTAAAGCAGTCCAGATGATGTTAACAATAGCAGCCCAGGTGGTGATGCTGAGGACTTTGTGGTTCCTAAGCTTCTCTCCCTGGCCTCCTCTCTCATCCCCAGCCCCTCTGTCCTCTCAGCTAGTCTCCGGTAACTGACTCCTCCCTCTTCTCTACCGGAAGCCACACCTGCTAAGTCCCCAGTCTTCCTAGATCTTCCTAGATCTCCTCTCCTGCAAGCTTACCCTCTCCCACTTTGGGTACCATCCGCTATACAGAGGCTAGAAAATGCCCCGGAGGCTTTTGGATGCTGTCTTTGTAAACATGAACTAATAATGGACTAGGTCACAGAATATTAAAGCATGGAAATAATCAAATCAGGATTTTTAATAACATATTGAGCTGGCATGATCATTGACATAACGTCTGATGGTCTGGAATCCAAACAAAATACTGTCTTTTCCGCCATTATACCAAATAGCACTGATTAATGTTCATTATTATAAGTCTGGTAGCCTGCAGGGAAGATCTGGATATGCCTTCTACATCATCATAAAAAGACATTCAGTAGATGTTTCCACGGATGTCTGTGTGGCTTTTCCCCTCATTTCCTTCAGCTCTTTGCTCAAATGTCACCTTGAAGGCTTTCTCAAATGACCCTAATGAAAAATGGCAATTTCCCCGCCTCTCCCCAACCCCTAACATTCCTGATACCCTTTCCAGATCAATTTTTCTTCATAGTATGCACGCATGCTAAGTAACTTCAGTCATGTCCGACTCTTTGTGACCCTATGGACTGCACCCCACCAAGTTCCTCTGTCCATGAGAATTCTCCGGGCAAGAATATTGGAGTGGGTTGCCATGTTCTCCAGGGGATCTCCCTGCCAGGGATCGAACCTGCATCTCTTAAACATCTCCTGTATTGGCAGGTGGGTATCGCCACCTGGGAAGCCCCTTTTTTCACACGGTGCTTATCACCAATTCAAACATTACTATTTTATTCATGTATCTGTGTACTGTGGGTATTGCACAAAAATGCATGCACACAAATACTTGAATAAGCTCCATGAGAGCAAAGATTTTGTTTACTTTGGCTGTTATTGCATCCCAGTGACTAAAAAAGCAACTGGCACATGGTAAACACTCAATAAATATTTGTGCAGCACATAAAATATCGTTCCATTGAACCTGCCATGTGCCAGGCCCTGTTTGGGGCACCAGAGATTCCACAGGCACATTATTTCTGTAGGACATAACACGTGGTACAGAGAAGGACCACACATTTGTTTGTAAACAAATTAGTAAAAATGGTATTTAGAAATTAAGTACAACAGAAGTAGGGTGCTGAGACCCAAAGGAACAGCAAAGACCTATCAAGTTAGAGTTGGTGGTTGTTAGGGCCTTTTGGTGATGACATTGAAGCTGAGATAAATGAGATAGCTTGATACTATTCAGCAGAGGAAACCCTCATTCCCCAGTCACAGGGGATAAGTGAATGTGGTACCCAACATAAGACGACCTGAAGGGAAGAGTGGAGAAGAAATTCTTGGTCTGAAACCTGGGTTCCACCTCCACTCAACTATTGATTAACTAAAGGATCTTGAAAGATCACACAAACTCTGAGTTTCCCTTCCTTAAAATGGGGGTGAGAACACCAACCTCATAGGTGTAAGTTATATAATGTACCTTAAAGAGTTTAACTGTAAAATGCATGCCTATCAGTTCAGTTCAGGTGCTCAGTCGTGTCCGACTCTTGTGACCCCGTGGACTGCAGCACAACACGCCTCCCTGTCCATCATCAACTCCTGGAGTTTACTCAAACACACGTCCATTGAGTAGGTGATACCATCCAACCATCTCATCCTCTGTCGTGCCCTTCTCCTCCCACCTTTGATCTTTCCCAGCATCAGGGTCTTTTCAAATGAGTCAGCTCTTCACATCAGGTGGCCAAATATTGGAGTTTCAGCTTCAGCATCAGTCCTTCCAATGAATATTCAGGACTGATTTCCTTTAGGATGGACTGGTCGGATCTCCTTGCTGTCCAAGGGACTCTCAATAGTCTTCTCCAACACCACAGTTCAAATGCATCAATTCTTTAGCACTCAGCTTTCTTTATAGTCCAACTCTCACATCCATACATGACTACTGGAAAACCCATAGCCTTGACTAGACAGACCTTTGTCGGCGAAGTAGTGTTTCTGCTTTTCAGTATGCTGTCTAGGTTGGTCATAGCTTTTCTTCCAAGGAGCAAGCTTCTTCTAATTTCATGGCTGCAGTCACCATCTGCAGTGATTTTGGAGCTCAAGAAAATAGTCTGTCACTGTCTCCATTGTTTCCCCATCTATGTGAAGGGATGGGACCAGATGCCATGATCTTAGTTTTCTGAATGTTGAGTTTTAAGCCACCTTTCCCCTCTCCTCTTTCACTTTCATCAAGATGCTCTTTAGTTCTTTTTTGCTTTCTGCCGTAAGTGGTAGTGTTATCTGCATATCTGAGGTTATTGATACTTCTCCTGGCAATTTTGATTCCAGCTTGTGCTTCATCCAGTCCAGCATTTCTCATGATGTACTCTGCATATAAGTTAAATAAGCAGGGTGACAATATACAGCCTTAACGTACTCCTTTCCCAATTTGGAACCAGTCTATTGTTCCATGTCCAGTTCTAACTGTTGCTTCTTGACCTGCATACAGATTTCTCAGGAGGAAGGTCAGGTGGTCTGGTATTCCCATCTCTTTAAGAATTTTCCACAGTTCGTTGTGATCACACACACACAGTCAAAGGCTTTGGCATAATCAATAAAGCAGAAGTATATGTTTTCTGGAACTCTCTTGCTTTTTCGCTGATCCAACAGATGTTGGCAATTTGATCTCTGGTTCCTTTGCTTTTTCTAAATCCAGCTTGAACATCTGGAATTTCATGGTTCACATACTGTTGAAGCCTGACCTGGAGAATTTTGACTATAGTGATGGGTAAATGCCTGCTGCTGCTACTGCTAAGTCACTTCAGTCGTGTCTGACTCTTCGACCACATAGACGGCAGCCCACCAGGCTCCCCCGTCCCTGGGATTCTTCAGGCAAGAACACTGGAGTGGGCTGCCATTTCCTTCTCCAATGCATGAAAGTGAAAAGTCAAAGTGAAGTCGCTCAGTCCTGTCCGACCTTCAGCAACCCCATGGACTGCAGCCTTCCAGGCTCCTCCTCCATGGGATTTTCCAGGCAAGAGTACTGGAGTGGGGTGCCATTGAAGTACTGTTAATTTCCCACTAGCCTTGAGGATTCTGAAGCTAAAGTCCTCTAGTATACTTAATGGGTTTCCCTAGTGGCTTAGGCAGAGAAGGCAATGGTGACCCACTCCAGTACTCTTCGCCTGGAGACTCCCATGGACAGAGAAGCCTGGTAGGCTGCAGTCCATGGGGTCGCTAGGAGTCCGGCACGACTGAGCGATTTCACTTTCACTTGTCACTTTCATGCATTGAAGAAGGAAATGGCAACCCACTCCAGTATTCTTGCCTGGAGAATCCCAGGGACAGAGCAGCCTAGTGGGCTGCCATCTATGGGGTCGCACAGAGTTGGATAAGACTGAAGCGACTTAGCAGGAGCAGCAGCAGCAGCAGTGGCTCAGGGATAAAGAATCTGCTTCCGATGCAGGAGATAAGAGTTCAATCCCTGGGTTGGGAAGATCCTGGAGAAGGAAATGACAACCCACTTCCGTATTCTTGCCTGCAAAACTTGATGGACAGAGGAGCATGGGGGTCTACAGTCTTTGGGTTTGAAGGAGTCGGACACGACATAGTGATTAAACCACCTAGTATACCTAGGCCAAAGGAACCAAAGCATGGCAAAGCCTGATGGCATTCACAGGTGGAACATTTGAACTGCTGGGTATCTGTCTCGTTTCAGATTGTGTCCGTGTCTGCAGAGGTGTCCGGGCGCCATGACCCCCTTCCCCAAGTGGCGGGAGAGGCATGGGAGAAACTCTACTGCATAGAGGGGTCTCTCTAGAGCTGTCCTCATCTGCTCCCGCTGCTAGGACCTGTCTCTGAAGTCCAAAGGATGACCTGATGTGTTTGTGCCAACGGTACCTACCAGGAGTCCAGAGACAAACTGGACTTTGCCTGTGCTTTCTGACGGCCTCAGGGCAGCCTGTGGACGTCGGTGCAAACCAAACCCACAAGCCAGAGAGAAGGCAGGAGAGGGAAAGGGGGCCGGTCGGGAGAAACTGAGGATGCCAGGAGCTCTGGGCTTTGAGGGGCCGAGGAGGGCGAGGGGAAGGAGAGCCAGGGGGAGGAGAGCTGGGGTGTGAGCGCAGGGCGGAGAGGGCGGGAAGGGAGAGGAGGGAGGGCGAGGAGGGAAGGGCCTCGGGGAAAGGAAGGACACGCGCGGAGGGGCTGAGAGGGGCGGGCGCGAGGCCGGCGGCCGCTGGGGAGGAGCGGCGGCGGCCCGGGGGGCGCGGGGCGGGGCGGGGCGGCGCTGTCAGCGCGAGGCAGCGAGCGGAATGCAGCGGCCAGAGGCCTGGCCACGTCCGCACCCGGGGGAGGGGGCCGCGGCCGCCCCGACTGGGGGCCCGGCGCCGCCCGCCCGAGCTGGGGAGCCCGCGGGGCTGCGGGTACGGAGCGGGCGGCGCCGGGGGCCGGGGGGCGCCAGCTCACGGGTCGGGCGCCGGGGAACTTGGTGCCGCCGGGACTGGCCTGGGAGGGGCGGCGCCCGCGCGGCAGAAAAGTTCCTCCGCGCTGACTCGGGAGGAGGCCGGTGCGGCGTCCGCGTGGGCGAAGTTCTGGAGCTGTCGGAGCGGGCGGGGGACGACTCGGCCGGGCTGGATTGCGTCTCTCCCGGAGGGCTAGGGAGCGCGGGGCCGCCCCGGCGGCGGGCTGACGTGTGTGCTTCTGGAGCCCGACGGGCCAGGGCGCCGGGGGCCGCTGGAGGAGCTCGGCGCCGCTGTCCCCCCGGCCCAGGTTCTGTGATACACTCCGACTCGGGCTCTGGAGCAGTCAGTGCATGACAGAACTTGGGCCCGGACGGACCTTCTGCACCCAATGGGCACAGCGCCCACCCGGGGCCTGCAGTGGGATATCTGCCTGGGAAGGGAGCGGGAACCGGAGTGGTCCATGTGGCATAGGGTTGGGCCGGAACCAGCTGTGGACTTTTGGGGCTGGGGTCGCTGGCCTGAGGATGGACTCCTGGGATCAGCAGATCCCGTAGAGCCAATGACACGGGTCTGCGCTGGCTTAGGGGCCAACAAAGCTCTCCCCCGTGTCAGTTGCAGGAACCTTCCCTCTACACTATCAAGGCCGTTTTCATCCTAGATAATGACGGACACCGCCTGCTGGCCAAGGTAACCTCCCACCCTCACCGGAGGGCCCCTGAAGACACTGTGCCACAGGCCCAAGTCCAGAAGTCCCCACCCAGCTGACTCACCTGGCAGGAGAGACCCCACTGTGGGCTCTGCAACACAGAGCAGCCCAGCTGAGACCCCTCCAAAGGTCATCCTGTCCATCCTCCTGCCTTGTCAGACTGCTGGCTCCCAAAGCGGGGAGGGGCTGTCTGTTCTGTTTCTACTCATGTTCCCCAGAATGTCTTCTCACCGTCCTTTACACTGGCCTGGGACCCTGGATTCCTGGTCCCCCAATTCTGAACAAGTACCCTCTGCTTTGCTTTTACAGCTTGGTAAACACTAAGGATTTAGAACAGATAGGATTTTATAGCCCAGATTTTAATCCAACTCTTTCATAAATGAGGAAAAGGTAGTCTAGAAAAGCTAGAGTTGCCTGGAGTCACAGGTACTAATATCAGAGCGAGGGATCCAAACTCGGCTATTTTGACTTGAAGCTCAGGAGGATGATTTTCTCTGCACCAACTATTCAGTTATCTGGTAAATATGCTAGTGATCATGGCCAGGACAAACCAAACTAGAATGATCCAAAAATAAATACCTACCATCAACACAATTAACTATAGTGGGGCTGTGACACCTAAACTAGCTATGAAATGCAATGTAGACTTTTTAGATTGTTTAGGCTGAAACTTTTTGTCTTCATGACATTGCAGTGAGCCTGTTGACCACAACAGTGGCTGGCAGGGAGACCACTAATTTGCCTGCAGATGGGGCACTAGATGGCAAAATCTACATTCATAAAATGGAAGCTGAGCTGACCGTCCCTTGCCCTAGCAGACGGTCAGAGGTAGCTCAGCAACCAGAGGTTCCAGGGCCTCCTCCTGGCAGATCACATCCATGTGCAAATGCAGGAACTGAGTCAGAGAGAGAGTCTTATCAAACCCAACAAAACAACATTGATTTCGTTAGGCAGTGTGTGCCAGGAACTCTCCCTTAGAGAGTTCATCTTCACCATAGTTGTCATTGTTGTTTAGTTGCTAAGTCATGTCAACTCTTGCGACTGTAGCCACCAGGCTCCTCTGTCCATGGGATTTCCCAAGCAAGAATACTGGAGTGGGTTGCCATTTCCTTCTCAGGGGATCTTCACCATAATCCTGTCTGAAGTCAGACCATCACTGGCATTGCATCCCAGCTCTGTCCCTTAAACTGTGAGGTGTCAGGGAAGTTACCCCATCCATATAATGTGGATAATAAAATAGCTGTTATGATATTATTGTGGTAAAGAGCCCCTGGCTCTGCCTTCTTTCCTGTAGACTCAGGTTAGTGTAGAAACAATGTGGCCTAGTGACCGCCCCAGCCATCTGCTGAATGCACAAAGGCCTCCAAGAAATCAGGACAGGACTCCAAAAGCAGGCCTCAAAATTCCTCTACTTTTTATGACTTTCTTTGCTCAGAATTTGTGTTTAGGGGGAAATAGCAGACAGGCGTAGAGGGCAGTCAAGAGGAGAGGGGGCATGGCAGCAGAGTCCCACTTGGCCAGCACCCTGCCACCCATCCAGGGAGGAGCCAGATTCTGTGGAACGGCTGTCACTTTTTCTCCTTCCTTTCCTCCTAGTATTATGATGACACATTCCCCTCCATGAAAGAGCAGATGGCCTTCGAGAAAAACGTCTTCAACAAGACCAGCCGAACTGACAGTAAGTGTCCTCCTCTTCCTTGCACAGAACCCTCAGATGCACACCGTCATCTCCGCCTGGACGCAGCTGTCCCTGTCGGCCTCACGTGCCCACAGGCCATTCACTTTTCTTCAGAGGTGCTTTTTCCTCCCCTTCCCAGCTGTTCCCTTTTCCCTTCTGGTGAACCTTCACCCTCCTCCCCATCACCAGCACACACACACACCCACCCACTACCGCCATCTGCTCCCACCTACCTGCTTCTGGCATGCCTGGAGTCCTCTCAGTGGAAGAGACCACCGCCAGCCTGGGGGTCAGAGGCATTGCACATGTGGGTGAAAGGTCAGCCTTAAACCAGGTTTGTTGACTTCTCAGAGTGAGGCAGTCAGGTGCTAGGAATGAAGTAGAGGGTTGGAGCAGGGACACAGAGTAGCCCAATGGCAGTGTCCCTAGTGCCCGTCTTTCCAAGGGTTCTAGTCTTTGCAAGGATTCTTTTTTTGTTTGGCCACTGCTTGTGAGATCTTGGTTCCCAGACTGGGGATTGAATTCCGGCCCTTGGCAATGAAAGCACAGAGTCCTAACCACTGGGCTGGACTGGAATTTCCTTTGCAAGTGTTCTTGGGAAGAAGAAGGAAATAGGGGGAGAGGTGCAGAGCTGGAGATGGGCAGAAGGGGCCAGGCAGAGGTGACCAGAACTGAGACCCCGTTTCTCTTCTAGGTGAGATTGCATTTTTCGGGGGCATGACCATTGTCTACAAGAGCAGCATTGACCTCTTCCTGTATGTGGTGGGCTCATCCTACGAGAACGAGGTGAATTCAGGAGGTTGGGGAGACAAGGAGGGTCTCTCTGTGGGGGAGTGGCTTGGAGTCTGGGGTAGAAGCTGGGCGGCTCACCCTTGGTATCCCTGCTTCTAGACTCTGGGGAACTGGAAGCCTCCAGAATGGTTCTTTCTGGAACAATGCATATCCATGATACCCCTCAGATTCCTTGGGTACCAGAAGGAGTCCTCTGCCGGGAGCTTCTGTCTCTATTATACATCACTGGAGAAGGATGTATTCAGTGTCCTACAGCAGGCACTCCAGTGCTTCCCAGTTCAAACACGGGGAGGGACCCTCTCAGGTCAAGTTGCAGCCAGGCTCCAGCCTTATCCTCCCTAGAGAGGGGCAGCTGTCCAACAGTCAGGTTCTGAGGTTTCCTCTGGCCTTCTCAACCTCAGTCTCTCTTGTTTTCCTCCTCCCATATCCACTCCTCACCAGCTGATGCTCATGTCTGTTCTCACCTGCCTGTTTGAGTCCCTGAACCACGTCCTAAGGTGAGTGAGGTCCTCTGTCCTCCAAGGCTCCCATCCCCCAGACCTTGGTACATCACAGGCAGGATGGTTCCCTGCTTTTTCCTTAAGTCTCCACAAGATGAAATCTGGAGCCAGAGCAACTTCCTGCAAGGCCCCTGCCCTTTACCTGATCAAACAATGGTATGGCCAGAGGATGAAGTCTGGAGAAGCTAAGTGATTTGCCTGAGGTTACAGGTTGTTTATATCAGAACCAAGATTCAAGCTCAAGGTTTTTTGACTTGGTGCTCAGGGTGATTTTCCCTCCATTCCCTTTGAGTGATCTGGTATCTTCTCCAGTGAACATGGCCTGGGTAAATCAAACTCGGATAACCAAAAATAAGTGTTCACAGTCGACATGTGTAACTACAATAGCGCTGTAGTACCTGAAGTGCTTTAGGGTGGAAATAGGATCAGTGCCCAAAGCGGCGGGGGCAGCGTGGGTAGAGTTGAGCATGAGGGGCCGAAGGAAGCAGACCTGTCCTCTGCTCAGGAATCCCTTGCCCAGGTGCCACCCTCACTCCCCTTGACATTCTCCTTCCCTGTGCTTGTGGGGGGACAGGGGCTGGAGGGTGCGGAATGAGGCAGTCTTTGGAGAGAGCAGGTCCACCTCACTAAGGCAAGGACCTGGCTCCTCCCGGCCATGCCACAGGGAGGTTCCAGAGCTGTGTCTTCTTTCAGGAAGAACGTGGAGAAGCGCTGGTTGCTAGAGAACATGGACGGAGCCTTCCTGGTGGTGGATGAGATTGTGGATGGCGGGTGAGGAGTGGGAGAGGAAAAGGGACTAGTCAGGAACCTTCACAGTGGGAGGTGGCCTTGAGGGTCGTCAGCTCTAGGTTGCACCGAGCATGTTGTTGGCTCTCTGGCCAGCTTCTCCCTTTCTCCAGCATATTCCCTGTGATCCCATCCCCCAAGCCCACTCATGATGATGGAAGTTGACTTCAATGTTAGCCAAAGTCAAGCACACAAGAAAGTAATCTGATGTCAAACTATGGCTGACTGTTGACCAGGCAAGGTTTTGAGGGAATGGTTTGCTCTCCAATGCCCAGGAGAAGCAGGCAACACAGACACCCGCCCTTCCTGGAAAGACTTCATTCAGGCAGAGCCCTGCGGCAGCTACACCTCTTGCTCTTAGAGGTTCACTCTAGCATCGACTGCATGCATGACCTGGGCTAGCTGTTTATTTTCCTTCCTTTCCCCAGCTTTGAAATGGAGACAATAAGGAAACTGCCTCAAAGGATGTGGGATTAAATGAGGTGATGCAGGTGAAGTTCATAGTTCTCCTTCAGTAAATCTTATCTCCTCTTATTGGTGTAAGATTATAGTCTTAGGAAGCTGGGAGCTCTTATGAGAGGTTGGTTAGTGAATTTCCAAGGGGGGATTGGGCAATATTCAGGGAGAAAAAGAAGTTCTGGCTCTGGGGCAAAGGATAATGGAAACGGATCACCTGTGAGACATCCACATGCCTGTGATTACATGCATTTAATGGATGAGGAAACAGAGGCTCAGAGATTTAAGTGACTTGCCGAAGGTTACATGACTAGGGGATGGCAGGGCCAGGATCTAAAACTTGTGCATGTTTCCAGAGATTGTGCTCTTCCCGTGGCACTGATGCACATTGCTGGGGGACAGGGGCCCCGGGACATGGGGTGCTGTGGGGTTCTTCCCTCCACCCCTCCCTCCTTTCCTCTTTGTCTGTTGACTGCCTGCTGCTGCTGTTGCAAGGCCTTGTGCTAATTGCTAGGACCCAACAGTGAGGGAAATAAGACCAGGTTTTGTGGAATATAAAAGTTGTATATAAAATTTGGTGTGGAACTTCTTCAAGAAACACAGTTACAAATATAAAATGAGGTGCAGGGCTTTCACAAGGGAGATTGTAAGTTTTATCAGCTTCCCATCTGTACCTCTAGAAAACAGGGAAGCATTCGTGGAAGCAACATTTGGTCCTGAACCTTGGCCTGGAATGGTCGCTGTAAAGGACCTCTCGTGAGGGACTTCAGGCTACAGGTGCCCCTGTGATGAGCCTGAGAGAAGGTCTCTCACTTCCTTCTGCCCTATAGGAGGCTCACTGGGTGAGGAGGAGCGGTCACTCAGTTCCTGTGGACCCTTTCTCACCCACAGTGACCAACTCTTCCCCCTGCACACCCCCCAGGGCATCATCAAAGAGTGCCAACTAGCCGAGAAATGCCTCCATAATTGGGTCTGTCAAAAGGGAAGTTAAAAAAAAAGGGAAGGTAGATTCTGATTTTGCAGCTCCTTTTCTTTCACGTATAGCACAACCCCATGGCAGAAAATAATAGTGAAACCAGATAGGAACCCCAGGGGGCTTCTCTTCCTTCACTGCTTCTGAATCCAACCTTTCATCCCAGAGGTGAAGTGAACTTTGTAGAGCTCTCACTTTTTGAGCCCCTGCTTTTGACAACTTGATCGATCTAGACTGGACTACCCTGGCCTGATCTCTCAAGTGTTTGCCCAGTGATGACAAAGTATGTGAGAATCAGGGCTCCGTGGTGAGGGAGAGTTCTGGCTTGAGGAGTATGGGTGGGCCAAGTACCTTGGAGCGGGGATGTTGCAGAATATGGCAGGGAAGCAAAGGGCTTAGCAGGGAGCAGAGTCCAAGGAAGGCATGGGGCTGATTTTCCTCCTCATCTCTCTCACTTTGTAGCGTGATTCTGGAAAGTGACCCCCAGCAAGTGATCCAGAAAGTGAATTTTAGGGTAAGAGTCATCCTGCATCCCCCCTTACTCCCATCTCCTCCAGGCTCCCCTTCCCATCGTCTGTACTTCCTGTCTTCCCTGTGTCTGGGCAAAGGGAACCCAAGCTCCTCTAGCAGAAGCAGCCACTGGGTTGATGCACTTCTGGAGGGGAGCAGCAGTTTGGAGGGATGTCAGCCAGTAAAAGAGATCTCTGTCCTCTTCCCTTGGCCAATTACAAATACCTCACCCTCCTCCCTGGTGGGAAGTACAGACTGAGGAAATAAATAAATCCTCACAGAGACACCTGGTGGCTGCCTTGCCTTGAACTTGGCCTTGGAGGGGAAGAGATGGAATCTCCCCACCCAGTTTGGCTTCTCATGTCTGGATGAGAAGGTCATTTTAATCCCCCACACTCTCCACCCACCGTGTCCCAGAGACATCCCTGAGGATGCTGGTTTCCAAGGGCTCTAGAACTTCCCCTAAGTGACACACATGCAGTTCTGGATCCCCTGATCACAGCATCCGCTCACCACCCACAAGCCCCTTTCTCTCACCTGTCTTTCGTCACTCGCTACCCTTGCCCTGGCCTGACCACCTTGATTCTGCTTCCCCCATAGGCGGATGACAGCGGCTTGACGGAACACAGTGTGGCCCAGGTAGGCCCTCTCCATCTACCTTGGCCAGAGATGGGCTAGAGGGAGGAGAACAGAGCATCCCAGGGGGACCCAGTGGGGCTCTCCAGGCAGAGAAGTCAGGGATGCAGGAGGGAAGGGATGACTGTGTCAGGCCACCTCTTGGAGACAGTCCACTGGAGGCTGCCAGGGTCCCCATGGTAATGTGGAGCTTGGGTATTAATAAATGATGATGCCTTCCCAGCAGTTCACCTTATCTCCTAGCTGGGTATAGTTGGGTCAAAGCCCAGGAGGAGCTACCCACGCTGGAGATGGCTGGGTCACTTGTTCCCCAAGCAGTGTGGGGGCTCAGGCCTCTGGAAAGGATCCCAAATAGGAGTTTTCTTCTAACCCCTCACCCCTGCTCTTTAGGGTCCACACTGAGGTTGTTAAGGGACACTTAAATCCACCGTGGGATCTCATTCTCACCGCTGGCACAACCAGTTTGGGCTGCACCTTGTCCCTGAGTGTGGAAAAGTCCATGCCCGCCAGTCCCCTGCATGGTCCTATCTGATGGTGCATGTGGGATAGGGCTGAGGTTTCCAAATCTACGGCCTGACTGGTTTCCCGGCTGCTCAAACTTCCTACTTGTCAGGCTTGACCTCCATTCTGTCTGCCCGCAGGTCTCTCTGCCCAGACTAATCCTGCTTTTATGGAGCTTCCTGCCCTGGCACTAACTACCTCGTGCTGTAGTGGCCAACGCTGAGATGGGCCCATGCCATTCAGTGTGGGGCTCCAGGTGTGGTGCCCTTTGCTGTACCTGCCCTTCATGCTCACGCGGCCTCTCCCTTCCCAGTTCTCCTTGCCTCCTCCTACCCTGATGAGATGAATGCAGCCACATGGCAACTTTAAGGGCTAAAGAGGTTAAGGGGCAATGAGCAGAGCAGATAAGAACAGGGGCGCTGGTGTGAGTCATCCAAAGGACGCATCTGCCTTACCACCTACAAGCTGGGTGGCCCAGGGCAAGTTATTCTACCTCTCTGGGCCTCGCATAATCACAGGACACTCCTTATAGAGTTATTATGAAAATTAGACGAGCTAAAGCATGGAAAGCTCTTGGCATACATCCTGTTTTCCATGGGGGAAAGAATGAAGACATAGCACTTTTAATGGAATTCTTGAGTAAACACCAAGGGATGTGCAGGTAGTGAATGGGAGACGAAATAAGGAGAAAGGTAGATCTTTACTGAGAACTGCAGGAGAACTCCAGGTCCAGGCTGTCCCTGAGAGAGGAGGGGGAGTGGGCAGGAAGAAGGGACATACAGTGTGGGATCAGCCTTCTTGCGGTGGGAGTGAGGCTGGATGGCTGGAGGGACAATCTAAGGGACATAGGTGGGGTCTGCACCGTGTTTGCATGGTGTGTGCACAGTTGCATGGATCTGTGTAAATGTGGGGCTGAGGTGGTTTCGCAGCAGGATATGAAAGTGAACACATCTGAGTGCAGGTGGCCTTCTGCAGAGCCTGCCCAGGAGCCCTTTGCCAGCTGTGCCACATCAGCAGCAGCTTGGGGTGGGGTGTTGAGGACTTACTGCCAGCCAAAGCTAGAGCTAGGGGTTTGCTGAGGTGTCTGGGCACAGGAAGTGTCAGGCCTGGGCCCGCCTCTGCCTGGACGTGGCACTGCGGGTGGAAGCTTGCATGGCATGGTGTGGGGGAGACAAGGCTGCTGCCACACCCAGGGCTGCAGATGCTGGAAACAGAGGGCAGGCTGGGCCAGCTCCCATCTGGGCTGGTTGCTGGCTGCAGCCAGTTTGGGCGGCTCTTTCCGTCTTGATGGCCCAGCCCCCCTTAAAGCAGGCAGAGATGAGCTGCTGCCACCTAGTGACTGGGGATCGCCAGGACATGTATCCCCCCCACCCGCCACTGCACTCTTAATGTACTTGAATTCCACCCAGTAATTCTCTCAACCTTCCACACCCCGCCCTCCCCAGGTTCTTCAGTCTGCCAAGGAACAAATTAAATGGTCGTTACTGAAATGAAGGCTGTGCATTCAAGGCTCCTGCCCCCAGACCATTCCCCCAATCCTAGCAAAAGCACAGAGACCCCAGGGAACACTAGAAACCCATGCCCTCCCAGAACTGACTCCCGAGGTCTCCGGCCAGGGACTTGAAATGCAGAGATTTGGCTTCAATACTGAGTCACCCCTTCTCCCTCCCCTGGCCTGCCCTTTGGGCATTGACAACCAGCTGAGTTGCCTTAACTCACACCTTAGGCATCCCTGGCCCCAGAGCCCAAATAAACCTGCTTTTGTCTCCTGCCAATGGTCTCTTTCTCTTTTGCCCTGGAAAGTGTGTGTGTGTTCTGATAAGGGCTTCTGCACTCTGTGGCATTTTCCGGATGCCCAATACTAGGTGTATCTTTGTGGCTGTGTGATTGGGGAGGAAGTGGGTGAAGGGAAAGGAGACGATTTAACTTAAGTGAGGCGGTGCGTCACTGACACTGGGGCCCTGTACGTGGTGTGGAGGGCTAGGTATGATTGTGACAGGGTGAAAAAGTCACAATGGGAGAAATGGTGCATTTGGGAAGAAAAGAGCAAAAGATACTACACGTGGTGGCCGCACTGGGATTCTTCAACTCACTTTTTCCATTCTCAGTCTCCAGAAGGGAAGGGCGTAAAGGTTTCCTCTGGACAAACTGAGGAACAGCACGCCTGTTTTTCTTGGCTTGCCCGGGAAGTTGCCGCGGAAATCCAATGCTGGCATATACCCTGGGTACTAGAGCGCTGCAAGCCTGGCTAGGCCCAGATATTAGGGGTGAGGAGACACCGACCCAGCTCCCACCTTGCATTTGTGTCCAGAGCACCTAGCGCGCCCGAGGGTGAGAAGAATTGCAGGTACAGGAGAGGGATCCTATAGGCAGATGAGAAAGATCGAGTGACTTTCGGGGGTCACGACTCCTCTTCTCTCTCCCTGTTCCAGAACCTCCCCCTTTTCCCTTTTCTGCGTGGCGTACAGAAGTCCCTCAGAGTGTCGATAACTTTCGGCCCGGGATCGCTAGTTTCCCCAGATCCAGAGCCAACTGCAGATGCAAGTTCACGCCCCGCCTTGGCTCCGCCCCTAGGCGCCCACCGCCGCGGGGAGCCGGGTCCCGCGACTTTATCCACGATCCTATAGCGCCACCTGGAGGGAAAGGCGGGGAACGCGCTCCCTCCGAGTCCCGCGCCCCCTACTAACTCCGCCCCCAGGGTGGGACAGACCCCTGCTCCCGCGAGTTAATCGCTAGCCTCCAAATTCAGCGGCAGGGCCGTGCCCTAGCAACCAGCGGGTGGGAACCGCCCTGCGAGCTCCGCTGCAGGCACTGCTCATGAATTTCCGCCTGCCGCTGCTGAAAATGATAGACCCTGGGTGTTAGTAGAAGCAGTCCCTGCGTGTCGGCAAGTCCTACATTATAAAAAAAACTCTCTACAATGGATATTTGTAAATGGGCCTGCCTACTTTTGTAATTAGAGAAAATAATAGTTACATAAACAAACAGATTATAAACACTTTGTACACAACCATTCCAATAAATAATGCAACCCTGAAAAAGAAAAAAAAAAAAACTGTGCAGTTAAGTGCTGTAGAGTTCAGGGGCCAGTGTGGCGACGGGAAATGAGAGATTTTCCAGAAATACTTTGGCTAATGTTCGGCTTCATCCGGTGTCCGGCTCCATCCACCGCCTCTAAATGACCGCAAGAACCGGAGGGGCAAATTCGCTTCCTAGTAACCCTTCGCGCCCAGTTGGGTCCTGCAATTTCAATTGTGCAGGGACTGGAATGGGAAGGCCCGGCACTTCACACAAACTGGCTCACCGAATACTGTGGACTATGCGGTGCTTGCCCATTTTACTGACAAGCACACCGAGGCTCTGAAAAGTTAAAGTGTTTACGACAGTTTCTGCAGAGCCGGGACCGCTGAAAAGAGGCGGCTTTCCCACGCTCCCAATCCTAGGGTCGTCCGACCCCCTCGCCCACACAGGGACTACACTGGGTTAGGAGGAATGAGTAGAGGGGCCGTGGTAATGCGGAGAGGCAACCAGAGAGGTGTCCTTGCCCTTTATGGCCAAAGGACTCTGGGGAGGGGGGCTACAGCGAAGCAGCCGACCCACACCCGCGGCGGGGAGGGGGCAGCTCAGACGGTTGCGCGGAACCTCGGTTGGTGGGAGGGGATCGGGGAGGTCCGGGGAGCGCCGGCAGAATGGGGGTCCGGGACTCCCAAGTTTGCAGGCCTGGCTCTCCCAGGGCTGAGGCGGACAGGCCTACTGCACCCCCAGCTCCTTCTCGGCGCCCGCAGCCTCGCGGAGCCGCCAGAACCGCGGGCCTGGTTGTCTGGAAGTTCTCTCCGCTGGCCCTGCCTCCCCCGCTCTCCCGTGTGAGCGCGGTCTGAGGCGCGCAGCACGCTAGGGTCGGGGCGCCGTCTGCTCTCAACCCCTGGGCTCCTTTCTGCCCTCGTGGGCTACCCCGCGGGTCTCGAGTATTTGTGGGTAAGGGACTTCAGGGCGCCCCCATTTCCTTCTGTGAATTGGCACCGGGGACGTCAGTAACCCAGCCGGAGGGCGCACACTGAAACACTGGCCCGGGGCTCAGATGTAGGGGGGGACGCTATCCACACCTAGACCGAGCTAGGGACACAGAGGTAGTACCGCCAGGCCCTTGGACCCCTCTTTATACTACACTGAGCCGGCAGTCCCCGGCTTTCCGGCCATTGGCTGGCAGGAAGGCTGAGTTGGTCTGATTGGCCCGTATCCAGACAGTGATGGATGGCTCCCGGCTGACTGGACCTCGGCCGGGTGGGTGTCTGCTTCGTGGCTCAGTTTGGCAAAAGCAGGACCAGACAGGCCTGGGAGTGGGTTGGTGAATGAGCTGGAGATCGCGTTAAAGGATCAAACTTTCTGTGCTCTTAATCTCCCTTTAAACTCTACAGAGAGAAAAAAAAAAAAAAAAATCTTACCCCTGATTTCTCATAGATACTCTCTAATTCCGGAACCTGATGTAGGCAAAATTGAATCATTTACCCAAAGCATTTTGGGCACAACCCTACGGACCTCACTTTCACTCCATGGGCCTCCATCATTTAACGATATTCGCGCATTCCTTTCGTTCACTCAAATATTTGAGTGTTTGCCAGGAGCCAGGCAGTAGGGAAAGAAGAGGACAGAGACTGATAGGCAAGTGACTGGGCCCAGAGGTGGCAGTGGGGTGGGGTGGAGGTTTGAAAGGAGAAAAGGGATGACAGATATTTCAAGGTAGAAATACCTTTTGCAATCAAATTGTGTTCTTTATTTTTATCTGAATGGTGTTAAAAATTCAGTTTGTGCTTAAGACTTGTTCTTTCCTGTAGGTAAGTCGTACTTCATGACAAAAGAAAAATTAATCAAATGGCTGCCATACTGTACCCTGTCATCAACATTTGTATGGTCCTCATCTGTTTCCTAATCTCTTCCTCATCTCTATCAACTAAAACTGGAAAATATCTTCCATGAGGAGCCACAGAAATGAGAGTTATTGTGAAACATGTGTGGACCTTATATTGTACATACAGACCAGTGGGCTATCCCTCAGAACAGGCTCTTCAGTAAGAAAAGCAGTATTAACACAAATAATAATAATAAAAGTAAAATAACGTTTCTTTTGAAATAAGTCATTTCAATAGACATTTACTAATTGGCTGTTCCAGTTCATCTTGAAAGCAATTAGAAACGTTGACACAAGAGACTATGTTTTGTAGTATTTGGCAGAAAGAAGTTGGAGAAAGAGACACCGTAAAGGGAGAAATAGTGTAAGCAAAGCAAAGCGGAAGAGAATCTGTCTAGGGAACTGCGGGTAGGCACATGTAGCTGAAATGGAGGATGCAAATCTCTGTGGGGAGGCCTGGATATGTTCAGACTTGAAACTCCTCACTAAACAGGTTGTGACGGGATCAAGGGCAGCGTTGAATGGCATGCTAACTAATTACTGCCATTTACTGAGTTGACTAATCTGTGTTCCTTAGAAATCCTTCTGTCTTCAAAACAGGCTTACCAAGTAGATGCTGTTAGATCCAGGATTTGGGATAGTTTGCCTCAGGGCACAGGTGAGATTTAAACCCAGGCTGGTCTGACTGACTCCACTGCCCACTGCTCTTGGACCACAGAGTCTGGTTTGTATTCTGCTGCTAAGTCGCTTCAGTCGTGTCCGACTCTGTGTGACCCCATGGACTGCAGCCCACCAGGCTTCTCTGTCCATGGGATTTCCCGGGCAACAGTACTGGAGTGGGGTGCCACTGCCTTCTCCCCGAAGGTGGTGGGGAGCCATTAAAGACTTTGAAGCAGTTAAGTGATACCAGCTCAGTATTTTAAGCAAAGAACTCTGCCAGCAATATGGAATGCTCATCGAAAAGGGAAATAAGAATTTAGGGTCAGCATAAGACCCACAGAAGGCAGTCATTTCATTATGGTCCCTTTCCATTCTTTATCTAAACAGTGCCATCCAGCTTGATTGCACATCTTGTCACCAAACAGCTTGCAAAAATCAAGTCCACTCAGAATTTGAAGAGTTAGTGCTTTTGAATTAATTTAGATAATTGCAGGCAATCATTCCACAAAAGGGCTTCCAAAAGGACCGTTTCGTTAGGGAAAATGATTTAACATTTCTGTTCTGAATGGTGTATTAAAAAAGTAATAAACTGGACTTCCCTGGTGGTCCAGTGGTTAAAAATCTGCCTGCCAACACAGAGGACACGGGTTCGATCCCTGGTCTGAGAAGATTTCCCCCATACCGCAGGGCAACTAAGCCCGTGTGCCACAACAACTGAGCCCATGTGCTCTAGAGCGGGTGCTCCACAATAGGAGAAGCTGCTGCAGTGAGAAGCCTGGGCACCACACACAGACAGCAGCCCCTGCTCTCTGCAACTAGAGAAAGCCCACGCAGCAACCAGCACCCAGCACAGCCTAAATAAAATAAATAAATAATAAAAAATGTAAAGTAATAAACCAGTTATTACCGGTGGGGAGAGGAAAAGGGGGAGGAGTAAAATAGGGGCAGATGATTAATAGGTACAAATTACTAGGTATGAAATAAATAAGCCACAAAGACATATTGTACAGCACAGGGAATACAGCCAATGTTTTATCATAAGTATAAATGGAGTATAATCTTTCAAAGTTGTGAATCACTATGTTGTACACCCGAAACTTCTGTAACATTACACATCACCTATGCCTCAATAAAAAAATTTAAAAATAATAAATCCACTTTATAGCTTATGTATTTGGTGCCCCCTTATCACCCTCACCTACATCCACTCTAAAAACAGACATACATCAAATGAAAGAAAAAGAAATGGCACGAGAGATCTGATTCCTTTTGACCAGGCCCACAATTTCTCTTTATCCCAACATCTGACTTTTTAATTAAACTTTTTATTTTGTATTGGAGCATAGTCGATTAACCAGGATGTGAGGGTTTCAGATGAGCAGAAAAGGGACTCAGCCATACATATACATGTGTCCATTCTCACCCAAACTCCCTCCCATCCAGGCTTCCACAAAACATTGAGCGGAGTTCCCTGTACTACACAGTAGGTCCTTGATGGTTATTGATTTTAAATGTAGCAGTGTCAGTCTGTACCTGTCCATCCCAAACTCCCTAACTATCCCTTCCCCTCATCCTTCTCTCTGGCAACCTTTTAAGTTCATTCTCGAAGTCTGTGAGACTGTTTCTGTTTTGTAAATAAGTTCGTTTGCATCAAGTCTTTTTAGATTCCACATATAACGTCATGTCATATAATGCTTCTGCTTCTTTGTCCAGACACCTGATTTTTAAGGCATTGAAAATACACATCTTATTCTCCTGGGTGCAATGAGCCCTCATCCAGGGAAACCTGAGGATAGAAGAAAACTCTGAAAGTCATGGGGGCAATGTCCCTGCCTCTGGGAAAAGCTTCTTAGTGATTGACAGGGATTCCTGGGGTGGGTATGTTGGGGACATATGGGGACATATGTGGAGACATGGGTTCACTGACAGAATGATTGAAAGAGACCGGCCTCAGCTGCTCTGAGTCTCGATGGATTAGGGATCATCCCTATCCCTCCAGCTTCCCTGGTGGCTCAGCTGGTAAAGAATCTGCCTGCAATGCACGAGACCCAGTTCAATCCCTGGGTTGGGAAGATCCCCTGGAGAAAGGAATGGCAACCCATTCCAGGATTCTTTCCTGAAAAATTCCATGGGCAGAGAAGCCTGGTAGGCTACAATTCATGGATAGCAAAGAGTCGGACACCTAACACACTACCCCTCCAGAGGATCCAGCCCTGTGTTCAGAAAGTTAGAGTACAGTATCTCCTGAGAAATGGCTCAGAAAGGGCAGAAATCATAACTTGGTTATGGGGGAAAATTCCATGGGCAGAGAAGCCTGGTAGGCTACAATTCATGGATAGCAAAGAGTCGGACACCTAACACACTACCCCTCCAGAGGATCCAGCCCTGTGTTCAGAAAGTTAGGTACAGTATCTCCTGAGAAATGGCTCAGAAAGGGCAGAAATCATAACTTGGTTACGGGGAAGCGGATGAGATTTTTTAAAACGTTGAAAACCAAAAAATAGCTCTGTGTTCTCTGAATGACTGCAAGTAGAATGGACTCACAGGTCTGTCCAGAAGATGGCGCCATAAGACCAGCTCCACATCCTTCCTTCCTGGCCGCGGGGGATCAAGATGAGGCCTTTAGAAAGGCCGGCAGGAACCAGATCTAGCTGAGCTCTGTAGTCCATTTCGAGAGACGCCCTCGACCACAGAGCAGAACCTGGCCCCTGTCGGTGGGGTGGGCGGACCTTGAAGGGCAGAGAGGGTGAGAGACCCTAGGAACTAGAGGCAGTTATGCTGAGAAAACAGGGCCCCTGATAAATACAGTGTCCACAAAACCAGACCTCTCTTCCAACACCCCAGATTTGACTCCATTCAGCTGGAAGTTGGGGAAGGGGCTGACACTGAAGAAAGCCTAAACTTGGAGATAGGAAAAGGAAGTTGGGTGAATTCTGGGAGAAGAAATGAACAGCTGAGGAAAGTGAAGCTCAAAGGATGATTTAGTCAATGTCACAGATCTAAGAAGTCACAGAGCTGGGTCAGCAGTAAGGGTTCCTTGAAACCCTGCTTACCTCCCCATATCCCTGTGCTCTCTGCAGAGCCTCAAAATCTAACATTTATACACAGAGTTCCCCCAACAAGGAGTGCCTTCCTGGGCAATTAAAACAAAATAAAACAAGGCTTCTGGATTCAAAACCCCAATAGACTTTTCCTTTGCTCATTTTCAACCAGATTTATTGAGATATAATTTACACACACTGAAATCCACAAATTTTAAGTCCCTGGTGGGGACTTAAAATTTCAGTGAGTATTGACACCTGTCTGTAGGTAGGTTATACAGATTCTAAGTGCAATAACTCCAACTCCAGGAGTAAAAATAAATACCTCCGATAGTGGTTTTATTTTTACTTCTTAAATTTTTCGGCTGTGCCGTGGGGCATATAGGATTTTAGTTCCCTTAACAGAGATCGAACCCATGCACCCTGCATTGGCAATCTGGAGTCATAATCACTGGACCACCAGAGAAATCCCCAATAGTGGTTTGTTTTTTTTTTAATAATGAAATTAATAAATGAATGTCATCAACTTTGTTTCCTTTCAAAGAAAGGAAGGAGAATTTATATACAAAATAGCTCCTTGTACAGGTTTCTTTAAATAAGACTCAAGTAAATAACTCACACTTGTCAGGTTCTGTAAAAGAATTCTGTTTTCTTCACATACGTAATTTATTTTGCCATCCCAACCTCTGTGAGATAGGCAGGTGGGTCAGCCCTGCTTGACAGGTGGGGAAACTGAAGCCGCTCTCTGGGTCCTGGGAGCAGAAGCAGAGAGGTCGGAAAGCTGTGGGCTTCACTTTCAATAAAGTTCTCTCTTCTGTGAGAGCACTGCCCTGGCGCCAGTGGGCCTGCTTTCCTGTTTGCTCCCCAGTCAACCCAGAATGTTTGCTGGAGCCAGCAAGATGGGGCATCCGGACGGACAAACTGGCCAGGATCGGGCTACTGGGTGTGTGGGTGGGTGTGTGGGTGGAGGAAGGAGATGGAGAACAGACACACATCCCCAGATTCCAGGAGAAGCTTTGGGGGCAACACTGAAGTGAATCAGAGAAGGTAAGAGCCCTGGAAAGCCTTGCAGAACAGAGCCATCAGCCCCCACCCTCCCCCCAGTGAGGATTAGGATGTAGGGCATCTTCCTGTATGCCACAAGGATGAAACACAAGTGTTTAGGAAGGCTGTAAAAGCATGCCAGGATGCTAGTCCAGGCACACGATGAATTTCTAGGACCTGAAAGTAATACTACTCCATCCTGAAAAAATGAAAGGAAAAAAGTGTAGGTCTCTAGCTTTGAACACCTTTTATCCTCAGGGTGCATTTGGAGTCTCCTTTAAGTTCTAGCCGAATAAGTTGAGAGAAGCCTAGGTGTTGCTGGTGGGAAAGAGACAAAGAGGGCCTAGGAAGGCAAGAAGGAAGTCGCAGGGGAGAGACAGGGGCCTGGGGCTGAGAGACAGCCCAAGACTTGGTAAGGCTGTTGTCGGCCCTGCCTCCTGTGTGCACAAGCACCCCTTCAAGAATGGGCCCTTCAGAGAAGGCTTCGCTTAAAGCTGAGACCCTGGGCAGCAGCAGGGAAGGGGGATTTGGGGTGTCCCAACGCAGATCAGCTCAAGGGAGTCCCAGGCTCAGAGTCTACTGCATACAAGTTGCTTAGAGCTCTGGGTGACCAGAGAGATAAGGAGTTTCCCTGATGACAATGTTTATCTTCCTTCTCTTTTGGACTCTCTTCTTCCTTCCACTCTCCTTAAACCTACAGAATCTCTTAGGCAGCTGGGATTAACATAAGCTAGGGACTGATCCGTGTACAAGGGAAGTCGGGGAGCCTGGAAACAGCAGAACCTGGGAGAGGAATCTGTGTACAGGGCAAATGAGGGGAGCCTGAAAACAGCTGAATCTAGGGAAATGGAACTGCCTAGTGAGAGAGCAAGGGGGTTCTGGAAACTGCCGAACCCAGGGAGGCCAATTTGTGTACTGGAGAAACATGGGGGAACCTGGAAACAGCAGGATCTGGAGAGATAGTTCGTGTACAGGGGGCAGAGAGAGAGAGAGAAGCCTGAAAACAGTTGAATCTGGGGAGGTAGATTTGTGTGCAGGGGGAGCAAGGGGAGACTGGAAACCGTACAATCTGGGGAGACAGCAGTGTACAGTGGAAGCCAGGGCAGTCTGAGAACAGGGGCTCTGGAGGGGAGGGATCTGTGTGGGATTACAGTTGGGGGGTGGGAGTGGGTGGAACCTGGGGGATCTGATGAGGCAGATGGGGGCGGGGACACAGGCAAGCACAGGAGTGTCAAGAAGGTGGTCGTGTGGAGTGGGGGGCACGAGGAGACCCCTTTCCAAGTAGGTTTGAGTTAGATGCCTTTGCAGCCCCTTCTAGACAGGGCAGGACAAGGGAGCAGATCTCCAGTGGGGATTCAAGATTTCACTTGGCGAGAAGAGACGGGTCTTTGTGGACAGTTGCTGCCCTGGTCCTAAATGAGCAAAGCCTGGAATTTCCTAGGGGAGCCAAGGCGGGCAGAGGGGGTGGGCTGAGCCGGTTGAATAAGCTGCCTTGCCCCCATCTTCCCCACCCTTCTCTGAGAGGGACAGGCCTCTTTCTCCCTGTCCACCAACCAGCCTGACCTCTCCCCCCGACCGGTTCACTTCTGAGTGACAGACAGACAATGACAGAGCTGCAGACAATCGACTGGGGGAGGGCCCGCAAAAGCTCCCTTGCCACCCCCTGCCCCCCAGAGGGGCCCTGAGCTAGCAGGCCGACGGGAACTGTCACTTCACTGGAGCGCCTTCAGGTGACAGGCCTTCAGGAGACAGGGTGACGTCGGGCTGATAAAGGCCTGAGATTTTTGGGATTCTGCCTGTGCTTCTTGGAAACCAGTTTCCCAGGCAGTGGCCTCTGCAAGGGGAAAGGGAGGGGCCGCAGCAGCCTCACAGCAGAAAGCGAAGCCACGTCCACTCTGTGAGCTGTGGGATCTCCGGCCAGTTATGCTCTCTGTCCGAGTCTCTGTTTTCTTGCCTGTAAAATGAAGGATTGTGCTCAGTCTTGAACATGTGACTTGAACATGTGGATTCCTGGTAGACTCAGGAGAGAGAGCACAGAGAGAGCCCAAAGTAGCATTTCTCCTCATTCGTTGGCACTGCTCAGGACTTCACAGCAAACACACCGGGCGAGGGGTGTTGGGGGGGGCGGTGGAGACTGGCATTTTGGATGCTGTGGGCGTGTTGGCACGAGCTTTCCCAGGCCTAGATGAGGACTTTAACACTTATCACTCCGAGGGGCCCCTTCTCTTAAAGCAAAATTATTTTTTGCTCTAAGCCCCTTGGATTTCCTAGCTGGTGAGCCAGCCTGGAAGGTGGCATCCACCCCCTGTCCCACATGTTTAGCCCTGCTTCCATGTAGGCCTCACCCCAGCCCCCATGTCCTCTTCTTCCTGTGGCTGCTATTACCCTGTTTGTCCTTAAGCCAGGGATGTCTGGGATCTTGTCACAAGGCTCAAAGTCTCAGGGAGAGGACCCTCCTTGCCCAACAGAGAGCTCTCCAGATACCCCAAGGCCCTGAGGGCTCACAACGGCCCCTCACCCACTGCCAAGCCTGGACACGGTTCATGTGCACCACTCGCAAGGCTGCCTGCTAGGCATGTAGCTGAGACATCCGTAGACCTACCCACCACCAGTCTGGATGAGCGCAGAGTGTGCTGGCTACTGATGGGGAAGGGGTGGAAGTAACGGGACTAACTCAAGCCATGAAGAAGGCAATGGCACCCCACTCCAGTACTCTTGCCTGGAAAATCCCATGGACGGAGGAGCCTGGTAGGCTGCAGTCCATGGGGTCGCTGAGGGTCGGACACGACTGAGCGACTTCCCTTTCACTTTTCACTTTCATGCATTGGAGAAGGAAATGGCAACCCACTCCGGTGTTCTTGCCTGGAGAATCCCAGGGACGGGGGAGCCTGGTGGGCTGCCGTCTATGGGGTCACACAGAGTCGGACACGACTGAAGCGACTTAGCAGCCGCAGTAGCAACTCAAGCCAGGCCTGCATCATTTGAGTAGCAGACACATGCCTCTCTACTCCTCCTCTTAGCCTGAGAAACCAGTGGGTTTAACACAGATGCACAGCTTGGACTGATGCTCTGATTGTTCCAGAAACCCTCCTCACCTCTAATCTGTGCAGCAGAAATTGTTCCTAGCACTTTCAGAATCAGAATGTTAGAGTCTTGCCCAGGTGGAGCTGGACTAGGTTGCTTGCCTCATCTCCCCCTCTCCCTCTCTCAGCCCAAGTGACCTGCCTCCGCATACCCAAGCAGGGAGGGGAGGAGGAGTCTCTGGGGGACAGTACTGGGAGCTGGACCCCTGGAATCCAGGGCCACCAAAGATGGTCTCAGGTGCACAGAACCTCTTCCCAAGGGGAGCCGGTTGTCCCTAAACACAGGAGAGCTCCTCCTCTCTCTCATTTCTCTTTCCTGGCACTATCAAGGATGTACCCCAGTTTTTAACGAGCCCCAAGGATGTGGGAGCTGGAGGGGTAGTGGGCTGGCCAGAGGAGGGTGGGCTCCGCCAGGAGGCAGGGAGGAGGGGGAGGGGATCTGATTAGAATCCGGGCCGTATGGCGAACGCTGCGGAGATGGAGGTAATCACTGAGCGGGCGAGACAGCATGCTCAGCGACAGCAGGCGGCCGGGCCGTCGCCATGGCAACCGCGGCCTCCGGGGCGCGCGGCTCGGCGCTGCTCCGCGTCCGCTGCGGAACATCTGCTTTGCACTGGGCTGCTGGGAGCCGGGGGGCGCGGGCGCGGCTGCTCCCTCCACCCCGCAAAAAAGAAACAAATTAGGCCAACTGTCCAATGAGGGGCCGCAAATGTATTTATTAATGCGAGGGAAAGGTTGTTCCGGAGCGCAGTTTGATTAATGTTTGAGTCTTCAGCTTGTCAGTCTGGTTTTGTCTCCCGCAAAAGGGGAAAGGGAGGGGAGGGGTGGGGGGCTGGAAGGGGAGTGGGGAGGAGAGAGACAACAAAGCGGGAGGGGATGTTAATAGCCAAATAGGCTCTTTTTCATGTTTCCCTCAGCCTGCCACCCTTGATGGATGGCTCAGACAGAGACCGGAGCGCATCAGGGAGACGCGAGCCCCTCTGGAGAGCTGGGGGAATGGAGGAGAGAGGGGGGCTGCTGGAGCCTGGTTGGGGTCTGCCGGGAGGGGTCTCCCGGAGGGTGGCAAGGAAAGGAATGGCCCCAGGAAACGGGCAACTCCTGGAGAAACCCGAGGAAATTTTCATCAACTGTTTACAAGTCTGCCCTGTTTGCAACCTCGGGCCGAGACAACACCGGAGGGGGAGGGGGAGGGTGACGTCCCCTCTGGATTGCATGGAAGGCAGAGAAGCTTTCGCCCGTCACTGGGGGAGGGGAGGAGGGAATACGGCTCCGTAGCCTTCTTTTCTTTCCTCTGCTGTGCTCTCTCTGCTCTCCCCTCCTCCACCGTATTTGCCATCTTCCTGTTTGCCCCATCTTCCCTCCCTCTCTCTTTGTCTCTCCTCCTATTGTTTCTTTCCTCCATCCTCCCCTCCTCTCTTGGTGACATCAGCTGGCTGTGATAGGGCCTGCCTTGCTGAGGTGTCTTGTGTGAACACGTCTGAACACACACAATGCACCCTGTTTTGTCTTCTCTTTTCTGGAGAAGGAACAGAATGCCCTATTGGAACCCCAAAGTTGACCTCAATTATGAGAAAACACAACCCTACTCCTCCTTCCTCCCCACCAAATCCTCCTCAGCCCCAACCCACTAGGAATGCTGGGCAGAAGCTGAAAACTGTAGATTTCTAGCCAGGCCTGGGACTCAGAAACACTGGAGCCGGTCTGTAAATGTAGATTGTTCTGAGGTTTGGGACTTCCTCTCTACTATCATGTGCCAAAAAACAAAAAGAAGAAAGTAGCCCTTGAAAGACCAGGCAAAATTCAAATATGACTTTGCAGCTTATTTTATCTTCTTTTCATGAAAGGATTGAATGTGTACACCCAAAGAGTTTTGCAAGAGTGAAGTTATTAAACATTAAAAAGCTGTTTGAGCAGATTAGAGCCCCACTTTCCTTGGAAAAAAATGTTTATTTATTATCATCAGCATCAAACATTATTTAAAGTCTTGGGGTGGGAGGATTACCTTCTTTGTGGATGTAGCATGGTGGTTGAGAGCCAGGGCTCTAGAATCAAACCATCTGGGTTGAATCCTGGTTATTCTACTCACTAGCTGGATGACCATGGGCAAATTAGTCAGCTTCTCTAAGCCCCAGTTTCTCATCATTAAAATGGGGATTATAATTGTTCCTAGATCACTGGGTTGTGGAAGGGATAAATTAGATAATCCACATAAAGTGTAGAGCGTTGTGTCTGATGATTATTATGTGCTCAATGCATGTTGACTGTTATATTATTTGGTTATAGACCCCTTCAAACAAGCTCCATGATCACCAATACTGAACATGCAGTGTCCCAACTATATAAATGGCATTACTTTAAATATAGGGCTTCCCAGGTGGCCCTAGTGGTAAAAAACCTGCCTGCCAAACAGGAGACCCAGGTTCAATCCCTGGGTCAGGAAGATCCCATGGAGAAGGGTATGGCAACCCACTCCACTATTTTTGCCTAGAGAATCCCATGGACCGAGGAGCCTGGCAGGCTACAGTTCATGGGGTTGCAAAGAGTCAGACACAACTGAAGTAACTTAGCACACACACGCGCATGTTAAATATAAGAAGATAGGTAAACATGATGTCTACTCTTCCAGGGCTTACAGTCTTTCTTAGGAGAAAGAGTATGTACGTTAAATTTACGAATCATCTAAGGAGTCATGTGCCAAGTGCCCAAAAAGTAGTATAGATACCAAATGCTTTCAACACTGAGCTCTGAGAGAAGAGAGGAGAGTTGTAGGATTTGGAGCTTGGGGTCCCCCGAGCCATGGATCCCAGGTCTCTGAAAAAGTGAGTGATGGAGTAATGGAGTGGAGTGGTGTGGAGAGGGAATGAATGACAAGAGCAAAGGCCGAGAAGAAGGCTGTTTGTGGATGAGGGAGTTTGGCTGGATCTAAAATGGAAACTTGAGGGAAGTATTAAGCATGGACTTGTGGGGCAATGTATATATACTGTGTGTGTCAGTGTGTGTGTGTATGTGTGTATATATATATATATATTTACAGGGAAAATTAGTCTAGTGATAGTACATAGAATGAGTCAATAGGAAAGAGACTGGAAAGCAGGGAACCAGTAAAGTGGGACCTGGACCAGAACGGAGAGGAAAGAATAAATGTGAGAGGGACTTTCCTCATGATCCAATGGTTTAGAATCCACCTTCCAAGGCAGGGGACACTGGTTGCATCCCTGGTCAGGGAACTAAGATTCTCACATGCCACAGGGCAGCTAGGCCCACAGGCTGCAACTAGAGAAGTCCACATACCACAATGAAGACCCAGCACAGCCAGAAAAAAAAAAAAAGAGAAAACAGTAAACCTGAGAAATGTGAAGTAGTTCAGTGATGGATCTGAAATTAGGAAGACAGACAAGGAGAAGAAGAGCAATGAGGCGCTAAGCTCTAAGGCTGTGAACGTGGGTGCAAGGGAGGAAATCCACAGAAGCATCGTTTGGTCATCATTAACCTGAATTCTGGTTGGAGAACAAGATGCCTTAGTTTAGCAAATCCTGTACAGCATGCTGCCCCAGGCTTGTTCACATGCTTTCATATTTATTGGGTGTCCATGATGGAGCAAGTGGGTGGGAAGTCAATGTTATCCATCCTCCATCAGTGTGACCACATTTTGAGTTGTTGGGAATTGATTACCCTGTACATCTTCGTTGGTCCACCTACCTCCCTCATGTCTGACCTTAGGGGTTAAGGGTTCATCCTATGGCAAGTATAAATAGCTCTTTTGGGGAGCAAAACCTGGGGCTCAGCTCCAGCAGTCCAGGACTTTTAACAAATGGGCCAGGGAGAATGTGTCTATCGTGAAAACCTTATTCTCTGGGAGCTGAAACTCTAAGATGGTGTGCAGTTTGACTATCAAGTCATGAGGCAAATTTATAAGCAAATATCCTAGGAGTCATTCCTCTCTTTGAGGAAGTTTCCTCCCAAGCCATCTCACCAGGTGCCTACACTTGTTACAAATGCGTTCATTGCTTGAAACATTTGTGATGGCTTCATGGGAATTACTTTCAGTCTGCAGCACATTTGTTTTGCTCTCCTCAGAGGTGCCAGATCTTCATCCTTGGAAGGTGGGATGTTTTGACTGTTTTCCATAGGTTGGCATTTAAAAAAAGAAAAAAAAAGCTTCCAAACTGCTTTTAGCAAAATGTTGAAATGAAACCACAGCCTCCTATAAAAGCTTGGCTACTCAATGATCCTGGACTGGGAGTGAAGGGAGGTGGGGGTGGAATCGCTGTAAAGCACATTGCTGAGGAAGTTGATGTAATTTGAATATGGACTGTGAATTACATAATAGTCTTGCAGCAATGTTAAATTTCTGAATTTTGGCAACTATACTGAAGTTGTTTGTATAAGAGTATGCCTTTGTTTTTGGGAAATACATACTCAAGTAGAGAAAAAGGGACAGGAGGTCTCCAACTTCTCTCCAAAACTCAGAGAAATTATGCATATATAAACATGTGGATAGAGAGGAATAAAAAAAATGGAGATGAATGTAAACAGTGGGTGAATCTGGTAAAGGGCAAATGGGAGCTCTTTGTACTATTTTTGATAGTCTTCTGTACTTGAATTTTATCAAAATTAAGTTACCAGAAAACCAACTACATCCTCCATTTGAAGGAGAGACTCATTTAGATATTGATTCTTTCAAAGTAGTCCTTTCAGGAGGCACAGTACTTCATGGAGAGTGAATGAAGACACAGAAGACAAGCTCATCAGATCTGAGGCTGATACAGAGCTAGTTAATATTTTAGGTGACAGGTTCAGGATCTGAGACCTCAGTAGGATGGGAACATCGGTCCAAAATCGAGCATAGGGAAACACAGTATTGCTCTATCAGTGTTAGTTAAATTGAATTGAGTGAGATGAAATTTCACAGGGTTAAATGGTAAGTTTTCTATTCATCACTAAAAACATTAACTCAGTAGAAGTGAGGACGACATGGTCTAAGGGTAGCATATCCCCTAACAAATCTATTTATTTGACTGCCACCTCGGTATGCTGATAGGATGGAAAGGTTCCTGTGATCTGTAGTGGCCATAAAACATTATAGATTCTGAGCTGCATTAATAAAAATACAGTATCCAGAACAAGGGAGGTAATAGTCTTTCTCTGTCCTGTGCCCATTGGACTTCAGAGAATCCAGTTTAGGTCTGGGGCTGTATTTATAAAGAAAGGCATTGCTAATGAAAAGGGGTACCTAGAAAAAGAATAGTGAGATTTTGAAATGAGAGCAGTTGAGGAAGAGCTGGAGGAACTAGGGATGTTTAAATTTTCAAGGGTTCCCATTGGTTGCCTTCTAGACATTGGGTTGGCATCTGAACTGAGGAAGAAAAGTTTACACATTCTCCATTGCTTCTCAAAGTAAGAATAGGACAGAAGGATGGAAATTACAGGGAGACTTAATACAAGAAAGGATTTTCTAAATGTTAAAATAGTCTGAAGCCGGAAAAGGGTTACTTTGTGAGGTAGTGACTTCCCTGTCATTGGAAGTATTCAAAGAAATATACTATGATGGCCACTATAATAAGAATTCTTGCAGCAGGAAGGACTCTGGGTTAGATAGACCTCTCTAGTCCCTTGTTACCTTAAATTCTAGGTAATCAAGTTTAGAAAAAAAAAACCCAGCAACCTCACTATTCTGTCATCTTTATTATAGTATGTTTATAGAAACTGCTCACAAACCCACTGCTTGTATAAGGCTGGGGAAGCTTGGATAAGAAGCTTCCACATTCTGAGTTCTGCTTTTCTGCCCCTGCCTCTATTCCAGCCCTTCATCTGCATGTTGGTTGCCTCTGCCCAGACTTTTCATAACTGCTTATAGAATGGCATTTCCTCTGAGAGATTTGTAATGATGACAATTTTAGGTGAAGTTCCAGGCCCCCTACTAGGCTGACTCTAACCCACGTTTCCAGTTGCTTTCAGAGACAGTTCCTGTATGTGAGGAACGTAGTGGGAATCCCAGCACTCCTGCTTCAGGGGGCAGAAAGCAGGGTAGAAGTGAGTTCTCAACCCCAAGTGGACCTAACCCTGCTGGATGGACTGCAAAGCTTAAAACCAAAGAAAGGTAGAAAACAGAGATAAGAAATAGGCTCCCCTTCTCTGCTGTAGTCGCCCCCCAGTTCTTTCCTGTTTTAATCACAGGAAGAATGATTAGTCGGCCAAGGAAGGACAGGGGAAGAAAGCAGATGAGTTTTATGTGGCTGGGGTCTGCCTGACCGCAGCCATGTGACTACCTGGCTGACCTGGGGTCTCCATCATGTCCCTGCCTGTCCACAAGACGGATCAGGCTGCCCTTCTCCCACCCTCCCCCCGCCTCATTCCAGGAGAGGGTTGCTAGGATAATTAGAGCCTACTGGTTTTTCTCCTTCTCCCAGCTGCTCCGGGGTCTTAGAAATTTTCTTTCTTAGGGGACTGAGAAACTTCTTCAACACTGTAGCAATTTAGAATCTGGAAGATTCTTTCCAGCAGAAATAGTGAAGTTAGTTTCTCAGAAATCATCCCTAATTTTCACCCAGTGTTAACTGGTAATCTCTGGTTCTGCCCTTCATTTGAGAAGCACAGAGCCTTCCCCCTGCAACGCCCGCCTCCCCCGCCCCCCTCACCCTCGGCCATACCCAGGCCTTCTCTGTTATCCACAAAGCTGCTCCCCTCACAGGCGCCAGCTCTCTTATTCAGCATCAGTGTAAACAGAACTGGATTTGAATCCTTATTCTATCCATTGCTAACTCTGTGACCTTGGGCAAGTTGTAAAAATTTCTCAGAGCATCAATTATTACACTTATAAATGGGAATACTTAAACCTACTTCACAGAATTTTAGTAACAATTCAACCAAGTAATATACGTAAAGTTCTGAGCCAGTCACTGGCCAGATCCTCTGGCTGACATTTGTCTGTGTTAAGTGGACCAAACAAAAGGAGATGGTAAAGGTTAGGGAAACAAACCAGGAAGGAAACTCAAAGAAGAGATGTTGAAAGGGATGGATCTGCTTAAACATGGGAGGGATGGCAAAGGAGAAAGAAACGGGAGAAGGAAAGGAAAGGGAGGGCTTTCTGGAGACTGGCCTGCAGAGACTGACGGCAAGTTGGAATGAACAGAGCAAGACAGAGCCGGGGAAAGGGACAGACAGACAGCAGATAGGGGTGGACAGACAGATGGGAAAGGAAGATATAATGACAAAGATTAGGGAGGAAACCCAGCTGGCTTGAGGCAGACAAGAGGTGCCTGAGAAGAGCAACAGAAGGAAAAGAGAAAACAGGGGGGTGATCAGAATGAGATGGGGAAGTCGGGGCAGGACAGACAGACTGAGAGCGGGTGGGGAAAGCATAAGACAGACAGACAGATGGCAGGGATGAGAGGGTGCCCTGGGTTGCCTGCATTCTGCTGTGTTTACCAGCTAATTGAGTTAAATTGTTGTCAGAGATGTAATTAAAGGGTAGAGAGAGCTCTCTGGCAGGCCTGAAACAGATGGAGGGGGCTTTAATTGGTAATTAAATTCTTCCCTGGCAGCTGAGGAAGGAGCCTGTGCTTCAGCCTCACAAGGCCACGGGTGGCCTTCCCCCCTTCCCGGCCCCTCTCAGGGGCTCTTTGCGGAGGGGGCTGAGCTCCACACACCAGCAGCCAGGCGGGCAGGAAGGCCCAGTAACTGTAGGAGAGTGCCAAAGCAGCCCCGCCCGCCGGGGCTGGCTCAGCTCCCACGGGCTAATCCGAGCAGACCCACCCCCAGCCTGCCCCTGCTGACCTCCCCGCTCCCACCCACCAATGAATTCCTCCGTGGCCCCAATTGCTTTACTGGGGATCTCACGGAGAAAGAATGGGCTCTGGCCCCGCATGCGAATTGGCTTGGGAAGGGTTCGTTGGTTTAGTCAGGCACCCAGGCAGACCCATCTGTTGGCATGGCTCCCATGAGCCTCTCAGCATCTGCCCCCTCCCCACTGCCCTCCCTTCCAGGAGGCGCTGTGCAAAGATGCTATTCTGCCTGGCACATCACTGTCTGGTGCTGACTCTGCCCCAGCAGCGAATACGATAGGATGGAATCAGCAGCCTTGATGGGCAGATTGGTTAGACTTTCTAAGATGTGAGCATTTAGACTAATCAGCTTTCAACTCCAAATCTCAGGCTGACCTGCATTTCATTGGAGAAGGCCCCTTGGGATGGCAGATTTCCCTGAAACCCACATGTTCTCTACGTTCCACTTCAAAGAAAGAGATAAGTAAAAAGGGAGCAAAGAGACAAGGCTTTTAAAAAGAAAGCTGAAAGGGAAGTTAAGCAGAAATAAAACCCAGGGTAGACAATGTGGAATTATTGTAAAATGCATGGCTGACTGTGAGACAGTAATACAGTGCTGCTCTTACAAAAGCAAGCTCCGTGCCGGATGCATAAATAAAGAAGCTGGGGGTCATTCTCTCATTATAGCTCAGCTGATCAGACAAAAGTTCTTTGTCTTGCTCTGGACTCCATGGAGCCCAGACAGTCATGGAGGCGCTTGGAGGGGTTTCTGGGAAGGGCCATAGAAATGACAGAAAGCTTTAGCTGTGTGGACATTCACTCGGTCAATTGAGGCCCACTCTGCTGTCTTACCTTCAGCCCCCACATGCTGTTCTCTGCTGAAAACAATGCTCCCACCCTTCCGTTCTCCTTCCTAGACTATCTTAAGGCCACAACCCTACTCTCATTTCTTCAGGACGCTCTCCCTCACTCCCTCTTCTCAACCCCGACATCTCCCTTGTGCCGCATCCCAATACTGCTAGTTTCGTTCTGATTCCCTCACAAGGCTGTAAGCTCAAAAGTCAAGGATCAAGTCCATTTCACTCATCATTGTCTGCCCAGCACCAAACATAGGTCCTGGCAGTTAGTAGGTGCTGAATTAATTTTTGTGGAATGAAGAAATAAATCCAGAACATTCAGCATGCAGGCAAACTCTGAAAGTCATCAGTAAAATTATTATATAGATAATGAAAAAGATATATATATCTTTTTCACTAGTGCCACCTGGGGCTTCCCTGATAGTTCAGTTGGTAAAGAATCCACCTGCAATGCAGGAGACCCCAGTTTGATTCCTGGGTCAGGATGATCCACTGGAGAAGGGATAGGCTACCCACTCCAGTATTCTTGGGCTTCCCTTGTGGCTCAGCTGGTAAAGAATCTGTTTGCAATGCGGGAGACCTGGGTTCGATCCCTGGGTTGGGAAGATCCCCTGGAGAAGGGAAAGGCTACCCACTCCAGTATTCTGGCCTGGAGAATTCCATAAACTATATAGTCCATGGGGTCACAAAGAGTCAGACACAACTGAGCGACTTTCCTTCACTTCAGTGCCACCTGGGAAGCCCATTATATAGATGAGACGGCTAGAAATGCAGCAGAGACTTAGCTGAGCTGTGGGAAAGCACTTTAAAAATATTCCTTTGCTAAGGGAGAATGAGGACATCTCTTTTAGAAAGAAGACAAAGTTTAGTTGATGATTCAGCACTGATTGTAGCCCTCCATCTCTACTGCAGCAGCCAAGAGAGAAAACCGCTCCCCCACTGGAGATTTTGAAATCAGTAGGTCTAGGCGTAGGGGCAAGAAATTGTTATTTTAAAAATGTTCCCAGGTAATTCTGATGATTTAGAAACCTCTAGATTAAATATCAGATTTCTTTCAGCTTCGAACATTTGTTTTTCTTTTGCTTGTCCCCACCTTTCCACCCCCACAAGGATGAATCAGCTGATTCTAATAGGCTGGAAAGGAGGCCGGCTTTGGGAATATTGACTTTTGTATTCGTCATGGAACTTAGGTGAACACAGGAATGAAGCTTGCTTGTCAGGTGTAAGCACGTTCTCCTTCCCGTGTCTCCTCTGTGGCCTGTCACTTAGACTCACCGCATTTAGAGCTGGCACGAATCTCATCCTTCTGATGTGACGGTTTACGAGTCCTGGATTGGGGCAAGGTTTGGTGGGGAGAGGGCACCTCTGCTGTAACTAAAGTGATTCTGCTCCTCTCTGTTTTCATACCTGTCACATAAGAGCTGTTCCATAGTGTGTTGGTAAAAGTTTAACAGCCAGTTCTTACTGGGGTGGTGATAGAGCAGCTCCAATCTGTAGCATTTTCCAGTTTCCGTGGTGTAAATACTCCCACCAAAGCCCATTTCAAGCTAATAACTGGAAGTTACCCAGCACAAAGTTAGAAATGCATGTAACAGGCTCGTAGAGCCCTTGAGTGGTGGTTTAGTCACTAAGTCGTGTCCGACTCTTGCGATCCCATGGTCTGTAGCCTGCCAGGCTCCTCTGTCCATGACATCCTCCAGGCAAGAATACAGGAGTGAGTTGCCATTTCTTTCTCCAGGCGATTTTCCCAACCCAGGGATCAAACCCCAGTCTCCTGCACTGCAGGCAGATTTTCTACCAACTGAGCTACCAGGGAAGCCCTTGAGAGCCAGTGCAAATTAGCCACTCATAGCACTGGCTTTGGGCCTTCTATCAATATTTAAAAGAAGTGAGGGGCTTCCCTGGTGGTCCAGTGGTAAAGAATCTGTCTACCAATGCAGGAAACACGGATTCAATTCCTGATCTGGAAAGATCCCACATGTCGTGAACAACTAAGCCTGCGTACCTCAACTACTGAGCCTGTGCTCTAGTGCTCAGAACCCACAACTACTGAAGCCCACATGCCCTAGAGCCCGTTCTCTGCAGCAAGAGAAGCCACTGCAATGAGAAACTCGCACACCATAAGTAGAGAGGAGCCCCCCTCACCACAGCTAGAAATAAATCCATGCAGCAGCAAAGACCCAGCATAGTCATAAATAAATACATAAAATTTAAAAAATAAATAAATAAAAGAAGTATAAAGACCATTGTCTAGCACTACCTTTTAAAGATAAAGCAACTGAGGCCCAGAAAAGAGCTGCCAAGGCTCATCCAGCTAAGCTGAACCAGAGCCCAAGCCTCCTGAGGCTGCACCACGAACCTGCTCAGCCTGAACTAAAGAGCTGGGAGGGAAGCCAGAAATCACTGCAGGTGGTCACTCCGGGGACAGACAAGGTCAAAGTAGTGGCCAAAGAGTCTTGCAGCCAACTTTTGCTGGGTATCCAGTGAAGACTAAGCTTCTCCTTAGTCTTCATGGGGTTATAAACGACCCCCCTCAAACTCAAAGAGCCCTATTTTCAACCAACCTCATTCCTGTCTGCAGGGAGTGAATTTCTCCCCCCTCCCCACCAGAATGGCACACGAAACACCCTCACCCCTTTCCCCAAGTCAGTCTAACTCCCAAACCTACTGAAAACCTTTGGGCAACACGTCGCGTGTTGAGTGGGGTGGACGAGGAACTGGGCAAAGCAAGTGCTTTCAGGCAAGTCCAGGAATGATTATTGAAGCAGCTGTTTTATGTTCTTCCTGGGTATGAAGCAAGGAGGGAGGGTGGTGTGATGCCAGGCTAAGGGCCTCGGCCTTTTTGAACCCTGGATTTTAGCTCTGGCTCCACTACTCGTTGGGTGGGTCTCTTCCCCTCTCTAGGGGTCAGTTTCCCTAGCTGTGGAACGCAAGGTTAAAGCTGATGCTTTCCAGGATCTCCAGCTTATAAAATTCCATGAATCACTAAGAGGAAAAATGCATAGGAAACCCCCTCCAATGTTTCTTCTCCCTCACCCCCACCCATCATCCTGCTCTTTTCCCTACTTCCAAAGGACCCTTCCCTTACATCTCTGAAGATGCTCCCCACTCTACATAGGGTCTTGCAGCCAACCTTTGCTGGGTATCCAGTAAAGACTAAGCTTCTCCTTAGTCTTCATGGGGTTATAAACGACCCCCCTCAAACTCAAAGAGCCCTATTTTCAACCAACCTCATTCCTGTCTGCAGGGAGTGAATTTCTCCCCACTCCCCACCAGAATGATACACGGAGCACCCTCACCCCTCTCCCCAAGTCAGTCCAACCCCCGAACCTACTATAGGCAACACCCCACAAAGGCTCCCACTCTCCGGTTTCTCTGTACTTGGATAGGAGACTTGGAGTCTCCCAGGACTGCCTTAGGGCTGCCCCAGCCAGGCAGCTGGTCTCCTATTTCCTAGAAATTCTTTGTGTCTGTGTTTCTTCCCAGGGAGCGGGGGTCACGACGCCAAGGAGAAAGAATATGAGGTGGTGGATCCTCTTTTTTTTCCCAGGCTGTCCTCATCTCTCCCGCCTCAAGTCTGGTTGCCAGTGGAGGGGAGAGAGGGCTGGGGTCGGGGGGAAGTGGCAACAGAATCCTGTGCCCTCCAGGCCTGTATTGCAGCTTCTCCCTCCACGGTTCCTCCACAGAAGGAGCGCAGGTCATATCCAGCAAGGGCCTTTATCACCAGCCTGGCCCTGCCGCTGCCTGATAGAGCCCAGCCCTCCCCCCACAGATCTCATTAAGGGGTCGCCGCTTATGCTTCCCAGCCGCCCCCCATCCATCTTTGGCCACGGTTGACAGACTGGGCCCCGGGGCTGATGTCCGGCAGGTGACAGGGTTAATGGCAGAAGAGGGCAGAGGGCAGAGGCCAGCCAGCTCACAGGGGTGGGAGGGCAGCCTGGGGAGGCCCTGGGTCCATTCCAGCTGGGCAGCCCCTCAAATTACAGCACCTGGGGGAGGGATGAGTCCTGGACCATCCATCCCCGGGGAAGCAAGGTGGACGGTGTCGACCATCTAGGGAGCAGATGGTGGGAGGAGAGCCCCTTAGCTTGGGAAGAGGAGGAGAAAGAAGCTTATTAATAGAAAGGGGAGACGGGCTAGCGGGAGAGGAAAGAGAATCTCTATCTATGTGGGCCCAGTGAGAAAATTGCTTCCTGGATCCCAGGTGGCTCCTTGGTGAGAAACGCTTATCTTGCTGACGTGAATGGAGTCAGGTGAGTGTTTGGAGTGGCTGCCTGTGACCCATCTTGCTTTCCCTCTCAGCCGCCTAGTACTGTGGCCCAGCGCTGTGGTTAGGAGCAGGCTTCTAGAGTCAAACAGAGTGAGTCCAAACCCTGTTTAGATCCTCCCTCTGGGAGGCCGGGTAAGTTACTTAACCTCTCTGAGCCTGATTTCCTCCTGCTGTGTAATGTATCCAGCTCCTGTGAGGATGAAATAACGTGATGCATGGAAAACACAGAACCTGGTCCACCCTGAGTGTTCAAAAAAATTTTAGTTGCCCTTGGTAGTAAGTAAGAGTATTGTTAGAGTATTGCTATCACTTCTGTGGCCTCCTCCATCCCCAGGCTTTTCCCAGGCCTTCTGCCTTGGGAGCTCCCCTCGCGTGACCTCCTGCATGCCCAGGATCACCTCCTGGCCTGCTCTACTCACTCCCAGGGAGCTCCTGAATGCTGCTTTGGGGGCAGCTGCCCCGCTCACAGCTCCCAGAGGAGAGGCCCTGCAGGGGCAAGGGTTGTCCCTCCAGGCCTTTGAAGCCTGGGGAGGGGAGGGGTTGCCCTGTGCTCCTGACCTGGGGGGCCAGGCTCAGCCCCCCTACCTCCCACCGTGGGAGGAGAGTCAAGGAACAATGGGCCGTGGAGCACTGGCCCCAACGCCGGCCAGCTGGCATTCAGGCGAGGGGTGGGGTGGGTGTGGGAGCTTGCCCTCCCCACAGCAAGCGGAAAGTCCTTCAGGAGAGCTGGTGGTGGCTGGGGTCTCCCCACGGGGGCCCCGGATGTCAAGGGTATGGTAGAGAGAGGAAGACAGGGGTTATCGCAGCACTATGTCCTGGGTTGAAATTGTCTAGAGTCCTCCCAGAGGGGGTGCTGCAAGCCCCTCCTCAGTTCCAGGGGCCCCCTCAAGTACACCCAGATCTCAGGGTGGGCAAAGGCACCAACCAGCACGTCTCTGCCCTCCCTCCTAAGCCTGGATGGAGTGGCTCCCCCGGTGCTGATTACCTCCATTAGGCCCTCAATCTTGCGAGGATAATACATGGCCCAGGCTGGGCTGGGGGAGGAGGCCCCTCTGGCAGGGGAGCCAGGAGGCCGGATGCAGGGACCTGAGCAGAATACCAAGCAGCCAGCCTGCCAGCCAGCAAACCTAAACCAGGCCAGGAGAGGCAAGGAGTGGGAATAGGGGGGAGAGGGGAAGCGGGGTCTGTCCCGACTGTCCACGGCCCCTGGCCACCTCTCTACCCTTATGCCAGCTCCACCAATTACCCACTATGGTTGAACTCCTAGGGCCTAAGGGGGGACTTCTCCTTGGGGGCCTCACCTTCTCCAGGCCCATCAGTCCTTTGTGGCACCAGATCCTGGGCAGCAGGAAACAGCAGCATCTGCCCCCTCAGCTGGACCACAGCTCTGCTCAGCTCAGAGCCTCTGAGGATGACCCAGCGAGACCAAAATCAAAAACATCTTGGTAAGAGTGGGAAGACTCAGAACATGAGAAGAGTCTCCCCTTTCGTTGTCAAGTGAAACCAACTATCACATGTTCTTCCAAAGGCAGCATTGCCAGGATGCGGCCTGCTCACTGCTAAATCCAGTCCCCTGGGGACGTTGCCAGCTTCTTCTGGTTGCCCATGCCTCTAATCTCAGTTCATCCCACCCCAACTTATTTTGCGTTCCTCTGGGAAAGACTTTTATGTCACCGCGTCTGACCGCTGTGTGCTTGACAGTGCCCTTCCACCGCCCAGGGGGCATCTGAGTCTCCCACCCTCCCAGGTGGGAGGGCAGGTGTTACTGTCCCCAGCAGGCAGCGCAGCCTGACAGTGAGGGGCTTTGGCCCTGGAGTTAGGCAGACTGAGGTTGCAGACCAGTATCCCTTCTTACCAGCTGTGTGACCTCAGACAAGCTTTTGAATTTCTGAGAACCTGAGTTTCCTTATCTACTAAATGAGGATTAAACCAGTATTATCATACACACTCCTGAGAATTCATTAAATAAGACAATACTGGGAATTCCCTGGTGGTCCAGGTGGTTAGGACTCAGACCTTTGAAAGCCTTTGGCTTTCATTGCCAAAGGCCTGGAGTTCAATCCCTGGGTTGGGGAACTAAGAACCCATAAGACGTGTGGTGCAGCTGAATAATAATGATAATAATATAAGGCATTTAGCACAATGCCTGGCACATTATACATGCTTAAAAATGGCAAAGAGGAAAAATATAATTTTTAAAAATCCTTATCTAATAGGTGAAGATATGAGGTCCCAGAAACCGAAAGATTGGGCTGAATCATAGGACTAAAGATGGTGTTAAAGTGAGGCCTCTGGATTCTCACTCAAGTGCTCTGACCACCACCACACCCGATGCGTGCCTTCTCGCCCCGCCTCAGCTGGTTCTTTCTCACCCTCCAGCCCCACCCCTCAGCCAGACTCCCCAAGTTCTCCTGCTCCCAACTTTGGGGCAGCAGGCCCTGCTGCAGACTCTAAGGTCTCTGTGCGTGTGGAAGGACAGAGTGGAACTGTTTGCAGTAATGGGAGCAGCAGTCAGAACTCAAGGCCCATAATTCACCAGTGATCAGATGTAGGGGAGGTGCCAGGACAGTTATATTAATAACCGTGTCATTAAAAATTTGCAAGTGATGTTCTCATAAAGCTTGAGGTGGTTGGGGTGGTTGGGTTTGTTTATTTATTTATTTTTCCCTGCAGGAACAAATAGGGCCACCGAGGGAGAGCATTAAATTATCTCCTGAAATGATTCCAGTAATAAGTTGGGCGGGTTAGGAGAGCTGTTGGCAGCTCCCATCAGACCTCCTTCAACCTTTCTGAACTCCTATCTTTTACTTGGCCTTGTTTTATAAGGGGCCAATGACTCCCTTCTGGCTTAGCTGTGTCCCTTGTTTAGAGCTGCTGTCTATATAGGCAAAATATGCCTTTTTTTCATCAACAAGCGAGAGTGACCGTATATTATTCCTTGCCAGAAATCACAATGTGCTGTATGACATAGAAAAGAGAGGGAACTTGTAGGGACAAAGACTGAATATTTGAAAGTTCGGGAAGATCAGGTCCGTAGAGACCCAATAATAATAACATCAATAACCCTCATAACTAACATTTATGTAACGTGGACAACAAGCTAGTTTCCCTCTGGGCACTTTGCACGTGTTAAACCACTTGATCGTCATAACTGTTGGCAGTGTTATCCCCTTCTACACATGAAGTCTTACAGTCGGTAGGTGGTGGAGCTGGGATTGAGTCCCAGCCATTCTGACCTCCTAGTCTGTGCTTCCACCAGATCCACTCCCTCAGATATTCTTCTCCAGGGATGGGGATTCCTGGCTTGAGCTAAGTAGATCATTCCTGAAGCCTGAGGACTCCTTCCTGCCTAATACAGTCACAGCTCTGCTACCTGGAGAACCTCCTCTGAGCCGGAAACTAAGCTAAGGAACATGTTATGTGCGTGATCTCACTTAGCATGTTACCCATGAGGTTGGTGCTATTCGTGTTCCCATCCTGCAGATAAGCACATCAAGGCCCACAGGGGTCTAAGCAAGCAAGTACCAGAGTCAAAACCAGCCCAACTCTGCACACCTTACTGCCCTGTACAGACAGCTTCTCCCACTTCCCACACTAGGATTTTTATGATCCCGATATTCCAGATCGGGTTTGACCAAGCCCCATTGCCAGGAGTTTAACTCATTTCTAAGATGCCCAGATTCCCAGGGGTGGGGTCCCAGGCCAGGCGACCCAGCCTGAGCTGCAAAGACAGAAGACACAGGGAGTCTTTTAATTTTACATTAAAAGAGAAGGTTCCCTCCCCCAAGCCCGTCCTCCCCCTACACCCCCACCCCCACATCCCCCGCCTCAGCTCCCTTCCAATCACATTGGAGACCCCAGAGGGGGCTTGACCCCTGTCCTCGGGGGAGGTCAGCCGGGGTGACCCTGCCTGTGTGCAGGATCCCAGGAGAGAGGCCCAGCTGCAGGCCCCGGAGGGCTGGAAGCGCACCGGAAACGAGCTCGGGGTCACCGGGGCGGCTAGGCTGAGGGAGGGGCTTCCCTGGCCTTTGTGAGCTGATGGGCAGGGAGAGATTAGTTCCACAGGCAGCCCCTGTGTCTCCAGAGAAAGGGGCTATTATGGAGCGACTCAAAATACAGGGCACAGCCCACCACACCTCCCCTTTTATCGCCATGGAGATGAGGGAGGCTGTGGAGGAGGGAAGGAGGTTAGGAGAGCAAAGGAGGGAGGGAGAAGCCAAGGCAGGTGGAAAGGCAGACAGTGGCTGGAGGGGAGTAGGAGTGGAAGCCAGGAGGAGGGGAGCGGGCGGGAAGAGAGAGCTTTGAGCCTTTCTCTACCCAGGAAGCTGGTGGGATCTCTCTCATCACTACCTCTCACATCCTGCCTTCCCCAGGCCATCGCAGACACTGCCTGGGGCTACCAGAGCAAAGAAGGGCTTGCCCACTACCCTGCCGCTGGCCCTGTGACCTTAGAGGGCGAGGGGTCTGACCATCTGGGATTACATGGCAAGATGGCCACATGGAAGGCAGCTGGTGAACAGCTGCTAGGCCTTGTCCAGCTTCCAGACATACCAAGTGCCCCGGCCATTGACTCTCAGAATCATCCCACCAATTTCCCATCCTCTGCAGTGTCCGCACCAGATACTGACCCAGTGCCAGTCTAAGGTCCTCGGTGATGATGACTATCTCACCCGTGTCCCGTGGAGCACCTTTAGTTGTCATAAAAGGCTTCCATATATTAGGCAGAAACCTGCCTCCCTCTTACCTCCACACACAGACCTAGTCCTGTCCTCTGGGGCTGGACAACTGAATAAGGTAGGCATGTAATAAATATTATAGAAAGGAAGGATAAAAGTCTGACACTTCTTGACATGAAATATTTGGGGAAAGCTGCTGAGAAGGTAATTTCTTTGAAAACAAATAAACACACACACACACAAATCAGTCCATAGTTTACAAAAATATCCAAAGTTAACTAGAAGTACTGGAATGGGAAGTGATTCCAGCCTTCAAACATCGGGTGGGCAGAAGACAGGACATTTCAAGAGGCCAGTGTCCAGGGTGCTGCCCTGATGTCAACACAGGGCCTTTGTATGTTTCAGTAAACTAGGCATCTGGTAACAACATAGCCCAACAGACAGAGATGGAGCCCAGAGTCAGAATTTGCCTGGGTATAGAGGCACAGAGCTGCAAGCTGCGAGCTGGAGAAACATCCTCCATCTCAAATAGGATGTTCTTGAAAAGAGGGGCCAGCTCCTAGCAAGAAGCCTGAGGCCATGCACACTTATGTAGAAAGGAAGGGAATGCCCTCTTTGAGAGCGGGAAGCTTCCAGGCAGGAAGATTTGTGATCCCATCGTTTGAAGAGACTCAGGATTCCGGGCTGACTGGGGTTTTCCAATTGGCACGATTACAAGTTCCATCTGGCACTCTGGGGAGCCTGCCTGGGAAGCCTCCAGCCTAAGACCCTTGTTCCAAGGTGGGTCAGTCATGAGGCCGCGCAGGGCAGGGAGAGTAGAAGAGGGACAGGAGGAAGAAGAACGTGGGGCTCTCTCGTGACCTTCTGGTTCCTCCCCACACTGCACCACGTGGGGAGGCCTAGGAAGAAGGTGTGCAGGCAGATATGTAGAACAGGTGCCGTTTGGGTGTGCCAGGCACCAGAGATAAGCTGAGGCTGTGGTCATGCTAACAAAGGCCACATTCTATGTTTGACAACAGTTGTTTCAAGATGCCAGGCCTCAGCAGATGTTGGAGACGGCCCTGATTCTTGCATTCGAGAGAAAAAGGAGAGGAATCCCGGGCTCCCTGTTTGAGCCTTGGCTGTCAAGGAAGGTAGGCGTCCCTGCTGTTGTCTCTTCCCATTCAGCACTGGGGCTCCTGCCCAAATGCTCATGTCCAGATTGTATTTATGACTGTTTTAAGAAGGAGTGACAGAGCCTTTTAATATCCCTGACAGCCCGGGATGTTTTAATAGATGGTGGAGCTGGGCTGCAGGAGTCAAGAGAAGAGAGCTGAGTCGCTGAGCGAGCTGTCAGGCCTGGTTTCTATGACAGACCTACTGGTCCACTTGACGACGACAAAATAAAATGCGGGGCCGTGTCTCTCCTCGGCCCCGTCAGCTTGACAGACAGTCCGTCACTGTTGTATGTCATCTTTCACCTCCTATTCACTCAGGCTTAGGGGACCTTCTCTAACGGGGAATTCCTACAGGATTTCCACCCTCCGGAGCATGAGGCCTCCATTCCACTCACCTGGGATGCCAGGCACCAGCGGCCTTACCCAGGTTTCTGCATTTCAAACAAAACTATTCCACCTACAGTTCTGCCTCACTTGTTGTCTATTAGAGGTGACTGTAGGTGGCTGGTCTTTGGCTCTATAGGTGATCCAGGATGGCTCAAAAATCAGACAGAATGAGTGGTGGGGATGGTTGTACAGCAATGTGAATGAACTTAATACCACTGAATGGTGCCCACAAAAAGGGTTAAAGTGGTAAATCATATGTTCTGAGCTGGGTCAGATATCTTAACACACACACTCGGATGGGGTAAGAAACAGAGAGGGCTGCCTTGGACCTTTTGACCCCTGATTTGGGTGCTGGACTCTGTAAGCTTATAACCTGTATAACCTGTAGCAAGACTATTCCTAGGGTCTCTACTCCCATAAATGGGGCTTCCCCGGTGGCCCTAGTGGTAAAGAACCTGCCTGCCAGTGCAGGAGACATGAGATGCTGGTTGAATCCCTGGGTTGGGAAGATCACCTGGAGAAGGGCAGGGCAACCCACTCCAGTCTTCTTGCCTGGGAAATCCCATGGACAGAGGAGCCTGGAAGGCCACCGTCCATGGTCCACAGGGTTGCAAAGACTCAGGTACGACTGAAGTGACTTAGCATGCTCTACTCCCATAAAAACAGTCCCTGACCTCCTTCTCCTTCTCTGTCTCTTCCCACGTCCCTGGGCCCAAGGTCATTTTTGGAGTTGAACTTCTGGACACACATTTTCAGCCCCAGGTTTGGGGCTAAAGGCGCTGTGGTCACACCAACAGTAGGTCCTGGCAGGGGAAGCCAGAGAGTGTTCACACTTTTGTTGTCGAGGAACAGAAGGCAGCAATCCAGGGCCACTCCCTCATTCTTAGGGCATGGAGTGCTCCCTTCCCTATGTGTTAAGTTGCACTGGATCTGCCCACCTACCCAATTCGGGGCTCGCCTCCCTCCTACTCCACAGTGGCAACGACGACACAGGTTAAGGGTCAGACTTCTGGATCCCAGCCCCCTGGGGGCTGCAGCTACACACCAGCGCCTCCCTCCACCTGCACGGCCCAGGGCTCTGCGTTCGAGTCCTCTGCCAGGACAGAGTTAAGGGCTCCGGTTTAATTTGCCCGTTAATCACAGTTAAAAGAAGTAATGAGCGTCTCCCCAAAGCCTGGGTGTTTCTCTGCAGATTAAGCAGCAATTTGCATAGCCCCTTTATTCATCCCCGCCTCCCCCTGCGGGGCGCTTGTCCTTTCAGACACAGCCAAGCGCAGCCTGCGGTGAGGGCTTTGACAAATGGCTTCGCTGCGCAGGGTTTGGGCAAGAGGGAGGGAGGGGAAGGCTGGAAGGGAGAGGGCAGCTCCCGACAGTAATGGATAGCTGGGGCGTTAAATAGTGCAGAACTTTTTATTAGACACACAGGAGAAGTTTAAATATTCACACTGGTTTTCTTTGGAGCCTGGGGGAGGAGAGAAGGGTGGCAGGCAGGACAGGTATGAGTTTACTCAGGGCCCATGTACCCAGAAGGGCCCTGCTCACCACCTAGAGGAAGGGTACCTGGAGGACACAGAGATCTTCGTCAGGGTCAGCTGGCATCCCAGGCTTTTTTGCCCTGAAGCAGGCTCAACACCCTCCTGCTGCGCCCCCATACCCGCCCTCCCAGTTTGCTAGGAACCTGGGAGCGGAGCCTGGGGCCTGATTACTTGGGGTGCAGATCAGCTTGTTCAGAACCCAGCATGTGGGCAGCATTCAGTAAGCGGCAGCAGACCTGGGTCAATGAAGCCATGAAACCTCCAAGAGGTTGAACAGCAGCCCTCTTCTCTGGAAGAGTCCTCAACCAAACAGGGATAGGACAGACCAGCCCAGAAGATCCTCAGGGCAGATACTGTCACTAGACAACTGTGGATCAGACTTAATCTGACCATTGGTTCATTTTTAAAAGCCTAATTAAACCCAATTTCCTCCCAAACTTCTTTATGGGACTCTTTTTTTTTTTTTTTACTTAATTGTGTACCACGTGATCATAACACGTCATAAAATGTCATATAATCATAAAAGTCATATAATCATGTCATATAATCATAAAATGTCATAAATGATCTGACATTTTAGAAGTCAGAGTAAACTGAGAGATCACTAAGACAACTGAAGTTCAGAGAAGTTAGGTTTGAGATTCCAAAGTGTGCGTGCTCATTCAGTTGTGTCCAGCTCTTTATGACCCCATGGTCTGCAGCCCGCAGGCTCCTCTGTCTACGGGATTTTCCAGGCAAAAATCTTGGAGTAGGTTGCCATTTTCTCCTCCAGGGGATCTTTCTGCCCCAGGAATCGAACCCAGGTCTCCTGTACTGCAGGCAGATTTTTTACTATCTGAGCCACCAGGGAAGCCCCTAAGATTCCAAAGGGAAGGGCACAAAAGGGAGGGAGGCAAAAATGAGCGAGTCGGCCCCTGCTCTTAAGCAGTTCCCTTTGGGGCTCAGCCCATGGGAAGGCAGTCACGTAGTCGAGAGATGCTCCCTGAGTTCAGGACATCTGCAGACAGTGTCAGGGATGCTGCTGAGGAGAGGGGGACTCATTCTGCCTGGGAACTGGAAACGAGTGTGGGTCTCATCAGCTGGGTCTAAGAGGAGGGCTAAAAGGACCCCAGAAGGGGTCTGGGGACATATATGGGTTTGGTGTCTTCAGTGGACACCCAGCCTGGAAAGGCAGGTGGACATAGGTGTCCAGGGCTGCCCTGTGACACTGGGAATCGGGGGAGCTGAGGGAGCATCCGAGTTTCTAAGTAGGGAAATGATTAGGTCAACAAAGCACACGGAAAAGGTGGATTGGAGGTGAACAGGCAGAGCCGAGAGCCTGTTGATAGAACAGAGATAGGAGATAAGAGAGGGACGCAGGTGGGATGCAGATGCTGATGGGGGTGGTTTGGGATGTTGGAATATCCAGGACACATGGAACCGGGACCCGAACGGAAGTTTCTAACCTAAGTCCAGGATGGTTGCATCCACCACCCCTCACAAGCTGCCAGCAGTCTTTCTGCACCAGGTACCCTCTGGGTGCCGCCCATACTCACCATAGCTACCTACCCCGAGGTTGTCTTCCTTTGTCCTCATTTCACTGGTGAAAAAATGAGGTGCAGAGAGGTCCAGGGATTCACCCAAGACCACAAAGGTGGCAAGAGTGGAGCTGGGATTTTACCTGGACAGTCTAGCTCTAGAGAAGATGCCAATCACCACTGTTACTGTTATTAGACTGTGTGCGCGCATTCATGTATGTGTTTGGAGTAGTGGGGACAGGAAATAAACAAATGGCAATTAAAAGATGAAGCGGGAATTCCCTGGCGGTGCAGGGGTTAGGACTCTGTGCTTTCACTGCTGAGGGCCAAGACCCTGGTCGGGGAACTAAGATCTGGTGGTGGCCCAGGCAGGGGTAGGGTGCGGGGGGAGAACTTAGTAACAGGACAGGCAAGTGTAAATGAAAAAGCAGGGAGAGCTGCAGGATCCACGCTTCTAGGGGAGAAACTGTAAGGAACACCTGGGGAATTAACAAGGAATTAACAGACACAACCAGGCAGAATTAGCTCCTGCTCCCCTAGGGCCTGGGGTCTGCTTTTTCTTTGGTCCTCTGCTCCGGGCCAGTCCTCTGGAGCAGATCATACTCAGAGGAGTGAGATTTTGGTCTCAATAATACAGATAACCCCTGCCCCACACAGGCCCTGGGACAGTCGTTCTGGAGGTATAGGACCCATCTCCCTGTCAAGCCCTTAGCTGAGCGGCTGGAACCCAGAGGAGCAATCATTAGCACTCTACTTAACCCACCTTCATGGCTGGCCATCATGGGCTGCAGTGCAAAGATCCTACACTTTGAGAACCAGACTTGGAAAGGACAGTCTATGCAGGAAGAAAGGCTTCATCTGAACAGAGTCATGGTAAGTGGGCTTGACAATGCCTGGATTTGCCTGGGTGAAAGGATTTTGGAAAGGTGATACTTTCCTTATCTGAAGCAAGTAATGACATGTCTTAGCTAAGCAGTGAGCACCTTAAATCTTCTCTGGAAAGAGGTGGTGCAAAAGCAAACATAAAAGTAGAGTGCTCTTGGCAATACAATTCTCATCCAACGAAGGATTTTAAGTGTAATCTGGGCCCATCTCCTCTCTCCCGCTGAATGTTGTTTTGGGAGTTCCAGAAACCTGACTGCTCAGAACTTGGTCTTCAAGCTCCCCAAGGAGCCTCTTCCCCACCCCCCCACACCCCCACCCCCGCTTCAAAGAAGGAAGTTAGGACAGGAGGAAGCATCCTTAACATTGTTTCACAAACCCAAAATAAGAGCTCACATATGTCCAGCAAGCACATAAGCTGTGCCAGGCACTGTTTTAAAAGCTCTGCAGATGTTAACTCATTTAATCCTCACAACCACCTCTGAGATGAACAGGCAGGAAGCTAAATGCAATCAGAATGATGCTCTGGGAAATCTGGGAGCAGGTTGGAAAGACACAGAGTTGCCTTCTGCGGGGTCAAACAGCCAGGCGGGCTCTTCAATGCCATTGGGTGGTTGGGGAAAGCAGGACCCGGGAAGCAAAGCACAGAGCACAGGCAAATGGGGCTGAAGGCTCTGGAGAACAAACCCAACGTTATGGTTCTTTAAGAAATCAGTTACAGGAACCTACAGCTAGATGGGCCTTGATTTCACCAGATAAGCAATGAAATGGGCCCGATACCCCCTGAGAGAAGTCCCTTAGCCACACTGCTTACCAAGGTGACCAAAATCTGCTGAGAAAACCTATCAAACCCACTTCTTGTCTCCTGCAGCCAAACAGCACCTCCAACATCCCCTATTGGCCCCGTGCAGGGTGGAGAAGGCCAGTGAGGTGCTCCCGAGGGCAGGAGCAAGAGCTTAGCAGGCCTGAACCTAGCCTGCCGTGGTCACATGACCACAGGGTTCTCCCCAAAGCCCAGTGCCTGTGAGCAAAGAGCCTGTGTAACAGCTGGTGACTGGATGAGGGACATTAGTGGGCAAGGGTAGCATGCCTCAGTGAGCTGATGGCGGCCGCAAGGGGTAGGTCAGAAGGCCAGGGGAGCCAGCAGCCAAACAGGTGGGGCAGGAGGTAGCCGACATTCTCTCAGAGAAAAAAGACCCCAGAGCCGCAGGCAGCTCCCCAGCCGAGGCTTCACAGTGCCTGAGGGTGGGACACGCCCGCTCAGGCCCCAAAGCCCTTCTATTCCAAGGACAGTTGTACCTGGACATTCCACACCAATGTCTTTCCTTTTTCAATTCCTAGACTTCCAATCCCCCCAAAAGGAGGTGAACAGGCAAAGATTGGGGGGAAGCGATGGGCTGACATTAATTGATAGGAGCGGCTTCGAGCAGTTCATGCGGCCTTATCTCTCTCTCCTCTGGATAGCGTGTGTCCGCCGGAGTCCGCGGGGTCGGTGATTAATAGGGGCCATCACTCACTGTCCAGGACGGCTGAAAGGCAGCAGGGAGGGGGCGGCCCTCCCCAGAACTGAGATAACAAGCAGCAGGAATAATGAGTGGTGTCACTCCACTTTTCATTTTGATGGAAAGTCATTACGGGAGTCAACGCCAGCGACAAAGAGCCATGAATCAACTGCTCTGCTATGAAATTAAAATCGAATTGCTGGCCACCCCCAACCCCTACCTTCCTGGGAAATGGGGATGGGTAGGTGGCCGGGGAGAGGGGTGCTGGCCTAGTGTGGGCTGTGCCCAATCACAGAGCAGGCAGTTATGGGTGGGAAGTGGGCAGGCAGCTAGCAAAGGTGACAGCTCCTGTCTCCACCTTGTTGACCAGACCCTTCCTTCCCAAACCGCATTTTCCCTCTGCCTGGAGGTAAGCTGTGATTAAAAGGAAAATACAGCTTCGCTGGCTCCAACGAGGCTGCCACTTGACTGCTCCCCTTGCGCTTCTGGCCTGAGTGGGGCAGTCTGGGCCTGGCCGTGGAGAGAAAGGGCCCCGGCTGACTCAGCTACCCCAGAGCCCCTTGCTGAATTGTTTGTAGATATTAATCTGTGAGGCCTCCCTGCCACCAGAGGCAAAGAGGAAAAAGTCCCCAACCTGGTACCTCACAGGACCAAGAACCCCATGCAAATGGGTACACAGCCTCAACCCCAGGCCCAGAGACGGGCACCATCAGTAGGGAAACAAGAATCTCTCTCTTTATTAAAGTCCAACTACATTAACAAGGAGGAGCAGAAGCTGTGACTTGAGGCTGAGGGGCCGCAGGACCATCAAGACAGCCTCCTGCAGAGTACAGAGTGCTGAGATCACCATCCGGGTGACAGTTCCATCATGCGGCCTTCCATCCTCCAGTCGGCTTAGTCTCTCACCAGGCAGGGCCCCTCCTCCATCCTGAACGCTGAGAAGATGGGCAGGAACAACAGCAGCAGTAGGTCACAGAGAGGTTCCCATCAGGTTCACGGGGCGCCCATTGTACCTCTTGGAAATGTCAGCTTCAATCTGAAAGACAGTGATACCGGGTGGGCAGGAGGCAGAAGGCAAAGGGGCCTCGCTCTGCGGAAATTGGGCAGGTTTGCCTCTCTGCTCTCACCAGCTTCTGCAGCTCCTTTGTCTTCTCCAGCAGCAGATCCAGCTTGGGCTCTAGAACCGCCTGCTCCTGGAGGGCTTCCTGTTGCTTCTGCACCATCAGTTCTTTCTTCAAAGCCAGCAGCTGGGACTGCTTCAGCTTCTGCTGGAGGAGCTCAGTCACTCGGTCCACATACCTGGGCAGGGCATTCACGTAAGTGTTCGGTGTCTCTGGGCAGCCTGGGTGTCCCCATCCAACTGCTAGAACAGGGGAGGCTCAGTGGCCGCTCAGCCTCCACATCCGTCAGTCCTTCCTTGTATGGAATGCCACTCCCACTTCCCCATCCTACCCAGGACGCAGATTCTGCCCGCATATTTCAAGCCACCCCATCTTGCCCCAAAGAGAACCCCCAACCCCAGTTGGGGTGGTGCAGTTATGGGAGGCAGGGATGAGGTCCAAGGGGTCACGGAGAGGAGGAAACAAGGAGGCAGGGCCGCCCAAGATGGCAGCACCCTGCAACATGCCCTGGAATAGCCCAACATCAAGGGGAAAGCCAGACCTTGGTGAGGCCAGGATCATAAACAGGTGCTGCATTCGAAGACTGGTGAGCCGGCCAATCAGATCCTGCAGTGCCGACACCATGGCGACCATCTTTGCCTTGGTCTGGCCCTGCAGGATGGCTGGAGCCAGCTGGAACTGGCTCACAGACAGGATGTCTGCCTCCTCACTCATCTCCACTGCTCTCTGGGACAAGAAGATTTCGAGCTGAGGACAGAAGAGGATTTGGTTCAAACTGAGAAAAGAACTTGGAAGCTAGGCCCTCAGCCTGCTCAAAATAAAGAATAAGGTAAGGGTTGGATTCTGGAGGAGGCACAGTAGGGGACTGCCTGGTGTGGTATAGTCCATGGTGTCATATAGAACTGGACACGACTTAGCAAATGAACAGTGGCTCAGACTATAAAGAGTCTGCCTGCAATGCAGGAGACCCACGTTCAATCCCTAGGCAGGAAGATCACCTGGAGAAGGGAATGGCAACCCATTCCAGTATTCTCGCCTCGAGAATTCCATGGACAGAGGAGCCTGGTGGGCTACAGTCCATGGGGTCACAAAGAGTCAGGCACGACTGAGCGACTAACGCACCTAGTGACTGAACAACAGAGGAGCAGTTATTTCCTCTGAGCATTTCTATTGCTAGAAACTCACCAACTGTAGGGCGGGAGTTTGGGGCAGCCTCCACCATCACCTTTCAGCCCCTCATTGCTGCCTCAGGCCTTACCTAACCCAGGACCACCCGCTCCTCCTCCCAGGCTATGGATCAGATAACTATGAAGCAGAGATTCAAGGGGTTCTCTCTGCTGAATGAAGGTATTTTCATGGGAAAAATGAGATTCAGGGAACAGGAATCCATGTTTGAGAAGCCCTAGATTAAGAAAAGGCTAGGCAGAATCTGAGAACCAGTCACATATCTTGTCACTTTTATCCACCCATGGAAACCTGAACTAGACTGGTGAGGACAAGACCTTCCATGAGGCCCTCCCCTGCCAGCAGGCCTGAGGAGTGGACAGACTCAGAAATTAACAAAGGCAGGCCCCAGCTTCCCAGTACCACAAAGAAGGTCCAAGAACACCAGCTTCTTACTGTGGGCTGCCAGACACCTCAGCCACAGGGATGACATGAGACACAAACTGCTCCAAAGCCCCAGCAGCTCCCAGTTCCCTTCCGCTCTCTGAGCTCTTCTACTCCCCCAGCTCCCCTGCTCGGCCTCCTTGTTCATCACGTGTGCAGGACACTTCTGCCTCCAAGCTTCTGTGTGGCTCCCCCTGCCTGGAAGGCTCTTCTGCCGGACGTGGGGTGGCTCTCTCTGCAGGTTTTGACTTACTGGTCACCTTTGCAACAAGGCCTTCTGGACCACTATCATAAAAACAGGCCTTCCCGCAGCCCCATCTCCCTTTCCAGCTCTCCTTCTCCATGGCACTGTGTTAACACCTAACGTGCTGCGTATTTCTCTCGCGTGCCTTGTTTCCTGCCTGTGTTCCCCACTAGACCACAAGCTCCACGAGGTCAAGGATTCTGCCTTGTTTTCTGCTCCGTCTCCTCAGACAGTGCCAGGGGTTTAGGAAGGACGATAAACATGATAAACACTGTTGAGTGAAGATGTGCTCAGTCGCTTCCGTTGTGTCCAACTCTGCGACCCTGTGGGCTGCAGCCAGGCTCCTCTGTCCATGGGATTCTCCGGGCAAGAATACTGGAGTGGGTTGTCATGCCCTCCTCCAAGGGATCTTCCTGACTCAGGGATCAAACCCGTGTCTCCTGTGGCTCCTGCATGGCAGGCGGGTTCTTTATCACTGAACCACCGGGGAAGTCCATTGAATGGAATGAATGGGAAGCATCCTAATGCTCCAGAGTGAATGGGAGTGCCCCTGCTCTGGAACACTGAAAGCACTCTGCTTCCTTCACAGAAACAGGAGGGTCAGGTCAGGTGTCTAGAGCAATACCACCTATGCCGGTGCCGGGCCTCCCCGCACATCATCCAGAGACAGAAGTACCTCCATGAGCTCATCAATGAACTGATTCCGGGTCTCAGGGTATTCAAGAAGTGTCAGAGCATCCGGGCCCCTGGCAACACCTTCAGGAGCTGCCAGGAAGAGAGAGAAGTGATAAAGTGGCTAAAGACTAGACAAGACCATTGGTTTGAGAAGTCCTGGTGCATTAATATGGACACAGACACTACACTAAAGCCACTTCCTGTTCCAACCCAAGAAGGAAGGGTCACCCTTTCCCATTTGTCGCAGCCCTAATCAGGCACCAAGAGCCAACTGCAGTCTGTGAGGAGGACCACAGAGCTGAGTTCCAAAGAACCAAGCGCGCCTTCCCTTTGGTGGGCATCAAGTCTCATCCTGCACTGCCCTCTAGTGGCTCAGATCACGGTCACAGCCTCTGGGGCCAGGTCAGGCTTCAGAGGCTGTTAGCCCTCTCGGAACATCCCAAGCAAAGGCTGACCCACATTCGATATCCAAAGCATTGAGAGTTTCTAGGCTTCATTTTAAGAACTCTTCTCTATCCACTACATTCACATCATCAACAAGATTTTGAAAAAAAAAAAAACAAAAACAGGTAACTGTATGAGAAGCGCAGTCTTGGCAGTGTACTTTTTCCTTGCTTCTAGAGACACAGGGGTACCCTCTGCCAGGGTTTCAGGGAGCGACGCACTCACCCTGGGTTCCGGCTTCCACTACAGTGATCTGCAGAGCAGTGGCATCGTCTCCCCAGTCTATCTCATCACCCCCAGCTTCCTGAGTGGAGAGCAAAGAACCCCTGCAGTGTTGGGAGAACTTTCCCCAGCAAAGGGAGCCAGGATAAACTAAAGCCCTCAATAAGCCCAATGATGGCACATTTCAACTGTATGAAGAACCTGCAGCCCTGATGGAGGTGGCAAAGATGGCAGTGGGGCCCATGCATATAGGTACCACCTGCCTATACCCCACACCTGCCCCAAACACCAAGAGAAAGAGGTCAAAACTCTGACATGTCACTTTGGAAACTGCCTCCTCCCAAACTGTATGTGGTCCAAGAGCTGTGAACTTCAAGTGATGTCTTTGAAGAGAAAGAGAGAAAACTTTTTTTTCCCTTTGGCCACACTGAAAGGCACCCAGGATCTCAGTTCCCTGACCAGGGATTGAACCCTTGCCCCTTGCAGTGGAAGCGTGGAGTCTTAACCACTGGACCACTAGAAAATTCCCAACATGTTTCTTATCACCAAAACAGCAATCACAGAAAGTCCTCAAGAGAGATGGACTGAGAGAGCATCCCAACCTTTGAATCCGATTCCAGGGAGATGCCCCAGTCAATTCCAGCAGTCTGGGCAGAGATGCCAGAGTCAGCCCCTTCAGAAGCCACCTCCACCCCAAAGTCACCCCAGTCAATCTAGAAGGGAAAAAAAGTGTTAGCTCAAAGAAGATGGGTGAGAAAAAGGGGCCTGCCAAGTTCTTCTAGGTCTCAGTAGGGAGCACCAGCACACTGTTCAAACATAATGGCCTCCAAGCTTCCCAAAGGAGAGTCTGTCTTCAGAGAGCTCAGGGGACTGAAGGGTTCCCAGTTCAAAGCTGACCAGCCTCCTGGGCCTCTTCAGCACTCGTATACCCTGTGGTCTCAAGAAAGCCAGAAAAACGAAGGAGTAGGGCCTTCTGGGCCCTTCCACCTACAGTCTCTCTCACAGGAACACCCCTTTCTTCCCTCTGGACTCTGAGTTCAAAGGGGACGGGGGAGGATTGACCCGTGTACGAGGGGAAGAAGCGGCTCTCACTCGGCCTGTCTTACCGCGTCTTCTTCCACCTGCTCAGGGGGCTCCTCGAGGTGTGGCCTCTCCACTGCCGAGGGCTCCGTGCCCGTCCTCCACTCGTACACCGTGCAGTTCCCCCGCGTCTGCACAAACCGCAGCATCGGCAGCACCTGCTCTGTGGGGCTGCAATGGAGCGTGCCGCTGACCCTCCTGCTGCCCCTTGTGAGGCCAGGCCCACCGCTGGGCCTGGCACTCAAGTGTCACGTGGGGAGAGCACAAGTGGAGAAGAGAGCACAGCCGGGGAAGCAGCTCGATGGTCCCCGCCCCTCCTCCACAGGGGAGAAGCCAGGGCCCTCAATACCTTTCACACACAAACCCCACACAGGCCTGGTACAGGTCAATGGCTTCGCCCAGGGTCTGGGCCGCCACCCCGATCTCGGCCAGCTGACTTGGTAGGTCCTTCACCAGGGCCAGCAGTTCTCTTCGGACATTGTCCCCCTAGAGAGGATCCACGAGGTGGGCTTAGACAGAAGTGGTGGGTAGTGGAGTCCAGCGTATTAAAGACAATGCCTGAAGATTAAAGATGGGCAAGAAACTGGCCCAAGAAGGGCCCAACCGGCAGAGAAGGAAAGCCCTCCGCAGAAGCAAAGGCACTGGGCCCAGGAAGACAGACAGAGGCCCCAGGCATGCGTCCCCCGCGGGAAACCTGGGCTGCTCACCGTGATGCCGTACTGCTTGCACGAGTGGTAGAACTGCTCCTTCATCTCGGCAGCCCCCGCCTGGCCCTCTTCCTCCTTGCGGCTGTATTCTTGCTGCAGCTGCTGGCACTTGGTGATCTGCTTCTTCAGGGAGGGGATCTCATAGTTGACGTTCCGAACCAGGAGGCTGGAGAGTTCCACTGAGAAAGATGGGCCCAGGAAATTCACTCCAGACCCCCACACCTAAGGCAGGCACGCCCCAAGGACATGCGCAATACCCTGGCCTGGTGGCAACGGGGGTTGACCTCCCAGCTCCTCCCCTTCCTGGCTGTGGAACCTAAGACAGTCATTTAACCTCTCCAATCCAGTCCTCAACTATAAAACAGGGGTAGTAATATTTATCATGAGAATTAAGAGAATTCATATAAAATACAAGTATAATTCCTTGATTTAGTAAGTATTAATATTTGGTCAATATTAGTCCAGTAGGCTGCAGTCCATGGGGTCGCTAAGAGTCGTTTCACTTTCCCTTTTCCCTTTCATGCATTGAAGAAGGAAATGGCAACCCACTCCAGTGTTCTTGCCTGGAGAATCCCAGGGACCGGGGAGCCTGGTGGGCTGCCGTCTATGGGGTCGCACAGAGTTGGACACAACTGAAGCGACTTAGCAGCAGCAGCAGCAACAGCAGCAGCTATTATAATTATTTACACTGCTAGCAAATACAACCCAAACTACAGTCAGCCTTTTAGTTATTCTCTCAGGCACTTGATACAGGCCCCAGGTCAACCTGTGCCTCTTCTGCCCAGTGGAGCAGAGGGGTGCCGGGGGAGCTAGTCATCAAGAGGTGACCAGCAGAAGACCCATAAGCACCCGTCCAAATGCCCACAACCTGCCTGGTGGTCATCCTCCTCCCAATACTCATTGAAATTTATTTTCCCACCTCCCAAACATCTACACACCAGCCTCTCCCCTCACATGAACTGTACCTCCTAGAAGCCCAGTGTCTCAAACTTCGAGGAGGGAGCCTCCCTGTGGACACTGGGACTCCCAGGTTGGGCCCCTTACCTAGGTAGGTGTTGTCCTTCTCATAGAGGGCTACGATCTCCTGCCAATCCTAAGAAAAGAAACAGGAAGTGAGCCAGGAGAGCAGCCACATCCCAGCTCAATCCCCCAACAGGGGACGCTCTCCCAGTCTCTGCATCCTCATCCTCCTTCATAATGCTGGCTAGACCACCCACTTTAAGAGTATGGTGCCAACGAGCAATTCCCAAAGCAAATGTAAACCCAGGGGTAGGGGTCACAAAGAGTTGGACACGACTGAGAGATGGATACTTTCACTTTCAGGATCTACTTTTGGCATGAACTACGGGGACAGAGAGAAAGTTGAGGAAATATTCCACGGGGATATCTCCAATGGATCCTCAGCAAGACCAGACAGCCTCTGACCCCCTGGACCGGATGCCTCCAGCTGCGCGTTACCACCGTCATCCATACTTGCCTTCATTCGCTGTGAAGAGTACCGGCCGAAAATATTTTTGGTGGAGGCTTCAGTGCCTTTGAGAAGCTCCACAATTCTTAGGCAGTGGAAGTAGTGAATGTCTGGAAAGCAAAGAAAAACAAAGACTTTGGAAATAACAGTCTCTAATCCACCACTGCGGTCACCACACATGGCTGACTCATGTATATGCCAGTAACTTTAGAGGGCACAGCTGTCCCCTTCATCATTCTGTGTTGAAATAAACCAGCATCTATACCCCAAATAAAAGCCTCTCTTTCTTTAGAGGTCAGTCCTATGACTAAAGAAAAGGGAACAGCTCAGCAGATATATACCACCCCAGGAAAGAGGAGGGTCCAGTAATGCAGTCCTGAAGCACTCACAGGATCCAGAGAGCAGCTGGGCGATCTCTTGGCTCTCCGGCATGTCCTGGATGGCGGCATTGATCTTCTCTCGGATGGTCAATACCAGACTCTGCCATTTCAGGTTGCAGTGCCTTCTGTCTACCAGCCAGTCTATAGCACAAACCCAAATTATAGTATTCCAATGGCCAAAATTGCATCACTCATTCAGGTGATATATGCTAAGGCATTGGCTAAAAGTTGTACTCATATTGGTTAAGGTGTGGGGGGTCACAGGAAGATGGGAATGAAGACAGGCTCAAAGGAATCCTTGGGGCTAAATAGATTCCAGCAACCTGACTTTATCCACAATGTGACTTTTATAAAGTAACTGCCTCAACACAGAGTAAAGGAAAGCTTTGAATGGGTCCAGACATCAAAGTGCCACTTTGGACCACTCTAAATTCTCCATATTTTTGCTTCCCTGGATAATTATATCTTTCTTACTGACAGAGGATGCCATTCAATTTATACTTTCTCAGGGCTGGGATTAACCATGACAATGAAAAATCCAAGATGGTTACACCAAATACCAGATGAATGAACAACTGCAAAGCCCCTAAGGACTAAATAACACTGGACTACTCTTACCAGGGAAGCACCATCCTGCACATATGAATACCAGTGTGACTGACCTCCTGGATTCTGGGCCAGACCTGTTTTTAGTTGAGGGTATAGGTGCATGAGAGCCATGTACATTTCCTCATAGGAGAGAGCTAAGACCAAGACTTGTGGTCAGCTGGTCCTGGCTCTAATTACCAGCTTTCTTGGGCAAGTCTCTCAACCTCTCCGTGCCTCAGTTTCTCTACATGTAAAATATACTGAGTACAAACGGTAAAACACTGAACGTTGTGCCTGGCGCATGGCAAGGGCTCAATGAATTGTAGTGGTCTTCATTTTCATAATGTTAAGCACATAAAACAGCATTTGGTATAGAATAAACCCTCAATAAATGGTTGGGTTTTGGGACCAATAACAAGCATGTACATCAAGAGTGTACAGGTCCTGAAGAGCTGGGACAAATTCGAAATGAAGTTAAAGATGCTCCACTAAGTGGCCACCTTGCCCTTGTTAATAAATCTAATTGGTCAAACGCTGGGAGCCCACACTAGTTATCAGTTACATTCCCATTGCTGCACTCCACTAAAATCTTCAAAAACAAAAACTATGTAGATGTCACAGAAGTAGAAGCAAAGGGATGACATAGTCAAACAGATGTCATCTTAATGACACGACTGGCATCAAAACAATTAAACTCAAAGACCATTTAAAAATCCAGGAGCGGTGCACCGCCCTAGAGGGGTCAGAGTGAAGAGGTCCTTCCCTGGCTCTGAACTGGAGAGGAGGTATATAGACCCGATACAGACACCAGGGAGATGGCCTGGCCACTAAAAGGTTTTATTTTCGACTGGACCTATGTGCCTCTTCCTCCTAAAATCAAAGGAAAAAATAAAAAGGAAGAAAATTGTTTTTCCAGCATAATACAATACTGGAACCTGACAGACTTAGGTTCTAACTTCACATCTGCCATTCAGCAGCTGAACACCTTTAAGGTAAGCCTTTAACTCTCTGCTGTCCCTGAAAGATATGATTGACAACATGTTTTATACGTTAAAACAGAAAACACAGGTCAAGTATAGACTCTAAGCGTGGTTCCTTCCCGCTCCTTTTACTGAGGCAGGTCCAGCCAGCCACAGATGGGAGCACAGAACACAGCGAGTGGTCGGCGCTTCCGCTGTTGGTGACAGAGGGCAAGGGGGCCAGGTCTCCCCTTGACAGGTAGTTGAGCGGGGGCGCCCCTCCTACCGAGTAGCTTGCTGGTCTGGATGTCGATGGGCACGTGCTGATGGTCCTGGCGGGAAACACGGCGGGGAAAAGTGCGTGAGTGCTGCGAGCGGACAAGCCACTCGCGCGCTCACTTCATCCCCCCAACCGTCACCCTGCGGGGCCAGCACAACGGGACGGGGAGGGCCGCCCCCCGGAGAGAGCCTGAGGAAGCAGGTCAGGAAAGGACCGGCTGAACTCAGCCCAGGGGCCCCAGGGCAGCCCCCCATTTCCCCAGCTGCTGTTCCCCCACCTGCATCTTTCCTTCACTTCCGTTTCCGGCCTCTGACCGGGACACGCCCCACGTACCATTAATCCAGTGCTGTTGTGGCTGAGCCTCGGGTTAGGCACAGATGGGTCTTCTCTGGCCACGTCACCGCCTTCCTCAGAGCCAATCGGGACGCGCGCTCCATCCCAGGCCTCAAGCCCCACCCACCCCGGGGTTCCGAGTGGCTGAGCCCGGGAAGGGCGGGAGAAGAGGAGCCAGCCAATGGGAGACGCGAGGCGGGCTCAAGACCTGGCGGGAGCCGGGGCTCCAGGAAAGGGCTGTAGAGGCGGCATAATCCCGGCAGGCGGCGCCCTGGAGCTGGTCCCAGTCGCTGCCGGCCAGGCAGGCACGGAGCCCTCTGCGTAAAGATTAACGAGTCTACCGACAGGGTCCTAGCGCCTACTGAGGAACCTAGAGGTCCTTGATGTGGTTTAGATACGCTGTCATATCCGACTCTTTGCGACCTCATGAATAGGAGCACTCCAGGCTTCCCTGTCGTTCACCATCCCCCGAAGTTTGCTCAGACTCATGTCCATTGAGTCGGTGATACCATCCAACCATCTCATCCTCTGTCGCCCCCTTCTCCTCATGCCCCCAATCTTTCCCAGCGTCAAGGTCGTTTCTAATGAGTCAACTCTTCGCATCAGGTGGCCAAAGTATTGGAGCTTCAGCTTCAGCATCAGTCCTTCCAGGGAATAGTCAGGGTTGACTTCCTTTAGGATTGACTGGTTTTATCTTGCAGTCCAAGAGACTCTCAAGAAGAGTCTTTTTAGAAACGCCCTATTGCCTCACTTTACCGCGGATCATGGTTTAGAAGTCTTCTGTGGCACTTTTGTCACACACTACCTTCTCACTGAATTTATGTAATAGACAAGTGTTGAACACCTGCTACGTGCTATGTGATTAGGGCAGGGATCGGGAGGGAGGAGGGTCAAAGGAGGCATCCCAAAGATAACACCTAAATTGAGTGTTAAAAGAAGAGCTGCAGAAAGAGGGAGATGTGGGAGTGGTGTTCCAGGTGGAGTAGACTGTACAAAGCTTTGCAGGCTTTGCAACGAGGTGCAGGGAACAACAGGCAGGCAAGACTGGCACGATAACTGCAGGAGTCCAGTGTATAATTAAAATGCCTTGTTAAAAATTATGAACTGGACTTCCTTGATGGTGCAGTAGATAGGAATCCACCTGACACTGCAGGGGACCTGGATTTGATCCCTGGTCTGGGAAGATGCCACATGCCTCGGAGCAACTAACCTGTGTGACAATTACTGGGCCCGTGCTCTAGAGCCCGGGAGCCACAACTACTGAGCTGGTGTGTCTGGAGCCTGTGCTTCGCAACAAGAGGAGCTACCACTTTGAGAAGCCCCTGCACCACTCTCTGAAGCTAGAGAAAGCCTGTGAGCAGCAACAAAGACCCAGTGCAACCAAATATATATATATATATATATATACACACATATATATATGTATATACATATATATACTGCATAGGTCTCACACTTATGAAGCCGGCCCTTCAGACAGGCCAGCTTCTGTGCCATGAAATGTTTGAGGCAGGGGTTGGCTGGAGAAGGGACTGTAAAGGCGGAAGGGTGGTATCATATCATATCATCTCAGGAAGGAACTTGGACTTCACCCCTGCAGGAACCACTGGAGGGTTTCAAGGCTTTGAGGCTTGAGGCAAAGAGGGACCTGTACAAACTGCCTGCAGAGACTGATGGATTCGTGGGAGGTAAGGCTGAAGGCAAGGAGACTGTTAAAAGGTTATTATGCAAGAGTTAGAGCTTGACTTGACACAATGGCATAAGGAGGAAGAGAAGAACTAGATTTCAGAGATGGTTTGGAGGCAAATGGACAGGTTTGGCAGTTGGTTGGCTATGTGGGTGGAGAGTGGGACAGCAGGGTGACGCATAGGTGGTTGAGTGGGAGACCCCCACCTAATTCAGGGATGCGGGATGCTGAGCATCCTGCAGGGGGTGAGGAGGAGGGCATCTCAGCTTTGAACTTGTGGGGTTGGTGGCCCAGGGAGTCTCCCCTGTGAGAAGTGTGCAGGAGGCACTTGGGTCTGCAGCTCTGGATTTCAGGGGGCTGGAGATACAGCTTTGGAGAGCTAGACTGACTCATCTGCAGTCCAGGTTGTGGCTGAAGCTGAGGGAGAGCATGAGATGGGTCCAGAAGTGCAGAGGAGAGAGGGTGAGAGGAGAGAAGAGAGAGGGTGGGCAAGGGGGCTCACAGGGCTGGATGTGCCATTTTGCACCCTTCCCCTTCCAGGTTGTTAACTCCTCCAGGAGGCTCTGCTTGAGTCTTTCTAAGTGACCCATCTCCCCCACCACCTGTGCCCAGCACATCACTTGGGGCTTAGTAAATTTTTTATTGAACTGTGTGATGTGATAGGGCAGTGAGAAGACCTAGATTCCTGCCCAATGAGATCCTGGGCCATTTTGATAAGCTCTCTGCCAGCCACGGTTTCCTCAACATGGAGATAAAACATCCTGACCATCTCAGGGTATTTCTATTTACAAACTTAAATAAACAAACCCACTAGATGTATGTAACTCTTTATAGTTTACAACATACTTTCATAGATTTTTTTTCTCATTATTTGCAAACTCTGTGTGTGTCTGTGAAACAGTAATCATTATTGTTATAGAAGGGGTTGAAAGTCTTCCATAAAAATGGCTCATAGGGCAGAACTAAGAGCCTCTTCAGGGCTCTCTCATGGGAATTTGGCTCCCATTGTAGAGTCCTGACTCAGGCTATAGGAATGGCTGGAGCTTCCCCATGATTAAACAAACTTACTGGGTTCCAACTATGTGTTCCTGGCTCCCTGGGACATCCCAAGAAGCATGGCCCTGCCCCACCCTCAAGGTGCATCTCTCCTCCTTGAACCAACAGGCAGGGCAGGGCAGGGCAGGATGAGCCTGGAAGGCCCAGCCCTGGTAAGGTGGTAGAGGCAGAGACCACCAGCACTTCACCCCCACCCCCTCGAAGCACCCCAGGTGACTCATGCAGAAAGAAGCGTGTTTGAGAACAGCTCTGCCCAGGTGCTAGCGTCAGGGTGGTGGCCCCAGAGAGCGTAGGGGTGCGGATTTTGTGCAGTATCTTCACTGTTTGTCCTTTTCTGAGGCCATTGAGAGGCTCAGGGCCAATGGGCAGGTAAGCACACAAGTTGTCTGGCCTCTAGGGCATCGAGATCCTTGGGGCTCCCATCCTCTGGATAGTGACAGGGAGAGGTTGTGAAAGGCTCTGACTGTGAATCTCAGTTCTCTGCTGATTTAGCAGGTGGGGTGCTGTCGGGGGAGGGGTAGCACTTAGGAAGGTGAGGGAGAAGCTAGGAGGCCTGTGGAGGATTTAGAGAGGAAAGCACAGGGCCCCGGGGTGCTGTGTATGCGGGCTGCCTTGCCATCCTTTGTTGTTAGCTTGCTTATTAAGTGATAGTCTGTGCCCAATGCCAGTGTAGATCTAAATGTTTTACAAGCCTTATCTAATTTGATCCTTCCAAACAACCTTATAATCTGGGTACTGTTATTAGCCAGGTTTTAAAGGCAAGGGAGCCAAAGCTCAGGTAATTAAGTAACTTGTCCAAGATCATAGAGCTGGTAGTTGGTGAGGCTGGGATCCAAACCCAGGCCTGTCTGGCTCCCCCGCCCGCATTCTTGTTCTCCGTGGGATGTGGCTTCTCTGGCAGCCCTGCCTGCTGCATTCACGCAGCTGGGCCACTGCAGCCGCAGGCTTCTTCCTCCCTCCTCTTCGGCCCAATTCCCACTTTCTCCCCTGATGTTGTGTCAGACAGTCAGCACCCCCACCCTGGCAATTCCTGGCCTTTACCAAAGTTCTTTCTTACCACGCCCCATTCTGGGCAAGAAGGTCCATTGCTTATGTTCTTGCAATATCTATAAAAGGAAGGCTTACCCTTGACATTCAAATAATCCATTTATTTTATCTACCATATGTTTATGACTTTATGGTCCATGTCTTATGTGTGTTTGCTCACAGCAACACTGACTGTGCTGTGTGTGTGTGTGTGTGTGTGTGTGTGTGTGTGTGTGGTGTATCTGCCTGCTGGGCTGAAGGCTCTGAAAACTCAGCATTCTCAGCTGGCCTCTTGCTGGTTGCAGTGTAGTCTCTGGGTTGGTCTTTGCAGTCTGTCTCCCCAGCTAGTCAGTGCGCACCTTGTGGGCAGGGAGTACAGGCCTGTTCATCTCTGGGACCCCAGCCCCTGGTATGACCCGGACACTGAGTGTCAGCTGCTTACTGGATGCTTGTGGAGGACGGAATGAGAGCAGATGCAGCGGGTGCAGGGAGGTATTTAGCAGTGAGTGGGGACTCGGTCTGGGGGGAGGGCTGTGCATGCCCTGGTTCTTTTCTTCACCCCTCCCCCTACAGCTCAGGACTTGGAGTCACTCGGAGCTCGAGGGAGGAATTTCAGGCGAAGATATTAGGGCTGGTTAGCTTCATAAGTTAAGCATAAGCCAGAAGGCCCATGAGGTGCCAGTCAGCTGGGTGGTGCTCTGGGACCCATGATAAACCCTGGCCACCATGCCCTCTCCTTGTTAGTCGTCTAAGGGAAAATAACTCACTGGGGAGTTTCATGAATTGGGTTCAACGTGTCATCTTCTGAGGATTGCCCCTGAGTTCCATGGTTTCTTCATCCCCATCATGGCGGGTGGAGGGAATCTGCTCTTTCATGGGAAGAAAACCAAGCCCATTGCCACACCTCTCACCTCTTTAGCCTCCCTTCTCATTCTGTTCAGTGTTAGTTACCCCCTATTTGTCAAGCACTATTGCCAAGATGGGCCTTCCAGGTGGCTCCATGGTAAAGAATCCGCCTGGCAAAGCAAGAGAGTCAGGAGACGTGGGTTCAGTCCCTGGATCAGAAGATCCCCTGGAGTAGGAAATGGCAACCCACTCCAGTATTCTTGTCCTGGAAAATTCCATGGATGGAGGACCCTGGAGGGCTACAGTCCATGGGGTCACAAAGAGTCAGATGTGACTGAGCGACTGAATACATTTGCCAATGTGTTGGAGACCTTAACGTGAAGACACGGTCCTCAGCCCTCAAAGGAAATGACTGTATGATATGTGAGAGGCCCACCACATTTTAAATCCCATGACAGCACATCCAGAGCCTAACTCTGTGCCCATACATAGTAAGTGCTTAAAAAAATCCATACAGACAAAATAAGAGGGATGCTTACAGGGTTAAAGAAACAGAAAAGGGGGAGTATCCATCTCAACTGGGGGGTAAAGGCATAAGATGCAGATGGAAACCGTCAGAGCAGACTCCTGGGAGAAGTAATACTTGAGCTGAGTCTGGTAGGATGGGAACGAACTGTGGGAGGAGGGAGAGGATGGAGGAGAGACATGTAAGAGATGGGTGTCATCCTAGGAAGAGGAAGTAAGTAACATGGATAAAGCACATAGGTGAGAGACGGCATGGCTGTTCCACAAGAAGTCTATTGTGGGATATTTATGGGAAGAGAAATCAGGTTGAAGAGACTGGCAAGATGAGACCACAAGGAACACTCAGGTCCCTGACGAAGGGTTGAAATTTTATCCTGTAGATCAGATTTCCCAACCAATAGGCAGCCGATATCTGTCAAGCTATAGAGTTGTGCAAAGAGCCCAAGAATCCATAAAAGCAGTTGTATTATTTTAGTGCTAGAAGGACAACAGTGGGCAGGTGGAGATGTTTTTCTGTATTGAGAAAGGATCTTTTTAGAGAACAGGAAACCCAAATGGCCAATACATGTGTGAAAAGACTCTCAGTCTTACTAGAAACTCAGTGTATGGTTAACTGGGGCTGCTGTAACAACTTATCACCAAACAGGTGCTTTAAAGAGCTTCCCTGGTGGCTCAGATGGTAAAAAACCCACCTGTAATGTAGAAGACCTGGGTTTGATCCCTAGGTTGGGAAGATCCCCTGGAGGCGGGCATGGCAACCCACTCCAATATTCTTGCCTGGAGAATCCCTGTGGACAGAGGAGCCTGGTGGGCAGCCCATGAGGTCCCAAAGAGTCAGACACAACTGAGTGACTAATCACTGTGCTGCACTTAGGGTGCTTTAAAATAATAAATATGGGACTTTCCTGGTATTCCAGGGCTAAGACTCTGGGCTCCCAATGCAGAGGCCCTGGGCTCAGTCTTTGTTCAGGGAACTAAATCCCGCATGCTGCAACTAAAAATACTGCATGATGCAACTAAGACCCAGCACAGCCAAATAAATAAATATTGACAAATAGAATAAGGACTTCCCTGGTGGTCCAGTGTTAAGAATCTGCCTGCCAACGCAGGAGACATGGGTTTGATCCCCTGTTCGGGAAGACTCCACATGCCTTGGAGCAACTAAGCCCGTGCGCCATGACTACTGAGCCCACGCTCTAGAGCCCATGAACTGCAACCACCAAGCCCTCACGCTGCAGCTACTGAAGCCCGTGTGCCTAGAGTCCACGCTCCACAAGAGAAGTCACCACAATGGGAAGCCTGGGCACCGCCTCTGCTCATTGCAACTGGGAAAGCCTGAAAAAGTGGTGAGGACCCAGTGCAGCTAAACATAAACGGATGAAATAAAATAAAATTTTAAATAAATTAGAAATGTATTCTCTCACAGTTCTGGAGGCCAGAAGTCTAACATCAAGGTGTCAGCAAGGCTGGTTCCTTCCATAGGCTCTGAGGAACCGTCTGTTCCTGCCACTCACTCAGCTTCTGGTGGCTACAGACAGTCCTTGCTGTTCCTTGAGTGGCAGCTGCATCACTTCATCCTCTGCTCTTGTCATCGCATGGCATTCTCCCTTCATGTCTCTCCTCCTGTAAGGACACTAGTCCTTGGATTTAAGGCCCACCCTAATTTAGTATGTTCTCAGCTTAACTAATTACGTCTGCAAGCACCCTATTTCCAAATAAGGTCACACTTCGGGATTCCAGGTGGACCTGAGTTTGGGGGACACTATTCAATCCAGTGCACTAGAGCATGCTAGAGACTATTCGCTCAGTCGTGTCCGACTCTTTGCGACCCCGTGGACTGTAGCCCACCAGGCTCCTCCATCTATGGGATTCTCCAGGCAAGAATACTGGAGTGGGTTGCCATTTCCTTCTCCAGGGGATCTTCTCGACCCAGGGATAGAACCCAGGTCTCCCGCATTGCAGGCAGACGCTTTAACCTCTGAGCCACCAGGGAATCCCAGGGATCGAACCCACATCTTTTACGTCTTCTGCATTGGCAGGCAGGTCCTTTACCACTAGAGCCACCTGGGAAGCCACAATCCAGTGCTCTAGGGAAAAGTAAATATATAAAACACAAAAATGATTACTTCACTTCCGTCGCATTGGCAAAAATGTTAATGTCTCTGTCCTGGGTTGTGTTCTCCAGAGTAGGTGAAGTTTAAGGGGCAAGATGCTTACTAGGGATCACTTCCTGTGAGAGGAACCAGACAGAAGCAGGATTCGGCAGAGAGAGAAATCCAGCTGTAACGCAGGCCTTGCAGAACTTCCGTCAGTTTAGTGAAGTGAATACGGCCCCTCAGCATGTCCTTCATGGGGCTGAAATGGCTGGACCTGACATCCCTAGAAGGGCAGGCCCTTGGGAGAGATGCTCTCTGCAGCTGACGTGGACCCTGGAAGAGCTGACAGCTGGAGGCCAGCAGCTGAGGAAGGCAGTAAGTCCTTCTTTGCAGGGTATTCTGGTTGGCACACTCACTACCAGTCTGACAGTACGGAAATGGTCAAAATGAATAGTGTGGTAGGACAAAAAACTCATCTTCCAGTCCCCCGCCCCGCCCCCGCCGAGATGTCCACATCAAATCACTGGAACCTGTGGATATGACTTTGTTTGAAAAAAGAGTCTTTGCAGATGTGATTAAGATCATCCTGGATCGTCTGGGTGGACCCTACATACTCTCCCGAGTATTCTTTTTTTTTAATTTATTTTTGTCTGTACTGGGTCTTTGTTGCTGCCCCCAGGCTTTCTCTAGTTTCAGCAATCAGGGCCTACTGATGCACAGGCTTCTCATTGTGGTGACTTCTCTTGTTTTGGAGAACGGGCTCTAGGGTCTGGGCTTCAGTAGGTGTGGCACGTGGACTTAGTTGCTTCATGGGAATCTGGGAATCCAACCAGTGTCCTCTGCAATAGCCAGTGGATTTTTAACCACTGGGCCACCAGGGAAGTCCCTCTCCCAAGTATTCTTATAAAAGAGAGATAGAGATTAGACAACATGAAAGAGGGGAAAGTGACGTGAGGATGAAGGAGACAGAGAGGGGAGTGATGTGGCCGCAAGCCAGGGAATGCCTACAGGCACCAGAAGCTGGAGGAGGCAAGGAACTGTCCCTGGAGACTCGAGAGTGATCATGACCCTGCTAAGACCTTCGTCTTGGCCAGTGAAAGTGATTTTGGAATTCTGACCTCCAGAACTGTGAGAGAATACATTTCTGTTGCTTAAATCCATCGAAGTCTGTAGTAATGTGTTATAGTAGCCACAAAGAACTAATACAAAGAGTGATAGGAAAATTGCTGGTGGGGATGCAAGTCGGTGAACCCACTCAGAGGCTCTATCTCAGAGTGCAATGAGGATTCAGAGTTCTAAGTATTTGCACAGTCCACATGAACACTGGCTGCTCGTATTCCCACTGCCCACTGAGGTCTCCTTGAAGGAGAGCAATGGCAGCCCCTCCAGTGGCAACCTCAACACTCACCTCAAACCTGCCCTGCCATCTTCCTGGCTGCACCTGGTATAGCTTCCAGGGACCAGTCTGTGGCCTTGCCCCACTTGCCCTTCAACCAGGCTGGCCACCCCCAAACTCTCATCTCCTGGCCTTCCAGAGGAAGGGGAGTGCTGAGGAGGATGGCAGGCCCTCCCTTCTCCCTGCTTTGGGAAATAAATATCCCTGGAGCCTAGATCTACTCCCTGGGCAGAGGTCAATAAACTAGGAATGATCTTTTGGGCCAGGTTAGATCTGCAACCCAATGGGGCCCCATGCATGTCTAACAGGGCACCAAGGTCCTTGAGACTCCCTTAGGTGTATTTCAACTTGCTTTAGCCAACAAGGACACATTTCGGAAAACTTGCACATTTCATGTTCCTATTTGGAAAATTCTAGAAAACAATACAGCAGCCTTGTGGGGGTGATCTGTTTAAGGGATAGTCATAGTTTATAGCCTTATCTCAAACTCCTCTCCCAACCCTGCTCCTCCCAGAAATAAACCTACCAAAGGTCAGGGGTTGGGCCTAACTTCCCAGGCTGATCCCTCCCAGGATGGGGAGCTGAGGCGGGCCTCTGCTCCTGTACCTGGCCCTGCTGGCCTTCTCTGAAGGGCAGGTCACGTAGGCATCTGCTTAAATCCCACCCACTGGGGTGCCTTCTCCAGAGTGGAGCTGAGAGAACATAATTCTGCCCCCTCTGGATTGCACACATCAGAAAGGCCTGGATTTTGAAGCAGGGTGGTGTGGGGTGAGAGGGGGAAGGGAGTGCGTATTTTCAGCACAAGTCCCTTCCTCCTGTACAGATGGAACAGTGTCCTGACCCTTGGTTACAGTCCCCAAGCTAGTGCTCATCCCATCGTCCTTCTACTATTTTCCCAATACCTCAGTTAACTTTTTAGCCTCTTCAGTATCTTCTGGACTGGACACTGACTCTCAACCAGGCTTTCGGAGAAAGTGACAGATCTAGAAACCTTCCTGGGACAGCTGTGTATACCTCTCACGAGAGTTAGGAGAACCTTACAAAACAATATCCTTCATTCTCATAGATCCCCAAGTGAGCATAGCTGAAACAGCCAGAAGTGAAATAAATGGGTTTTCTCTCACATTTACCTGGGACAAGTGGCTGCATTAAGAATTTCTTAAAGACAATACTTATATTTCTTATTTGTATTTTAAAGTTTGCATTAAGTACTAACTATGTGCCAGGTCTGTATCAGTGACAGACATCTCGGGGCTCAAGGAGCTAACTTTTTTTTTTTAACTTTTTATTTTATATTGGAGTATAATTGACTAACAGTGTTGTAACAGTTTCTGGTGGACAGCAAAGGAACTCAATCATATATATATATATATATATATACACATACACATGTATCCATTCTCCCCCAAACTTCTCTCCCATCCAGGCTCCCTCATCACCTTGAGCAGAGTTCCCTGTGCTGTACAATAGGTCCTTATTGGTTACCCATTTTAAATAAATATAGTATGTACATGTTGATCCAAACTCCCTAACTATCCTTTCGCCTCATCCTCTTCCTTCTCTAAGTCTGTAGTCTGTTCTGTAAATAAGTTCATTTGTTTCATTTCTTTTTAGATTCTGCATATAAGGGATATCATAGGCTATTTCTCTCAAGGCGCTAACATTCTCTAAGGGAGGCAAATACGTGACTGGATCATTACATTACTATATATGTATATGTGTATGCACACACTTAATCATGGTATATGGCATGTTAAATAGAAGCATGTGAGGAAGCCCAGTAGGAGTAAGACAATTCTCGGGGGAGTAGGGGGCATAATAATTTGGGCCTTAAAGGATGAATAGGAGTTTGTCTTGGTTTACTCAGGGGGTGGGGAGACCATTCCTAATCTCGTCCTCTTAGATAGCTTCCATACCAAGGATGGCAAGCAGAGAAACGCCTTGTGTGCACGTTCAGGGAGAGTTTGGAAGAGACGTGCAGACTAGGAGGGCCAGGCCAAGTGGGTTCCACTCTGGGCCATGGGGAGCCTCTGCAGGACTGTCCACCTGAGGCCCAGGGACACAGGGGCTGTTTAGGATGGAGGCAAAGACGAACTCAAGAGGCCTTGAGAAGCTGAACCATGTAGACTCAGTGCTGAAAGTGTGGACAGGTTTGAGAGCTGGTTAATTAGAATTTAGAATATAACTTGGAGGGGGTGCCAAGGATGGGGGAATTGTACGCTTTTCCTCTACCCAGTGCCCACCCCCACCCCACCCCCACCTCCAGATCTCCTCGTTCCTGGAATGGGCCACACAGTCCATGGTGGAAGGCAGAATTTCAAGGTCTGTGAAGACTGCTTCTAAGCGAGGGAGGAGGGGATGTAGACACGGGAGGTTGCGGTGGGTCTGGAGAACCTGGCCTAAGGAGGAGCTGGTGCCACTCAACCCCCTTCTAGGGAGAACTTGAGGAAAAGCCTTCAGGTCAGGAGGGAACCACAGCCTCCCACCCAGCACCCGCCTGAGGCTTGGGGTGGAAGCAGGCAGCCTGGGAACCGGTCTGCCAACCAGTTTGACCAGGGACTGGTTTCGACTCTTGAGTTCAAAGCAGCTGGGTGCTCCCGTTTCTCCCGCCAGCCGCCGGAGCAGCGGCCCTTAACCCTTTCTGGATTGTGCCTGGGGTAAAGTCTAGGTGGCAGTTCATGCTGGAGAGGGGTCTGGCCTCTTTGGGGCATGGAACAGGTAGGGATGACCTCAGTTATGGCTGGGGTGCAAACAGGCCCCTGAGAGTGGCAGAATGAGGCGAGAGGCTCCCGGGTTCTCCTCACCCCTGACTTCCCTTGGGGTTTCTTCTTCCTGGCCAGGCGGTCCTTGGAGGACCCTGTCTTCTGGGTGGGTGCAGGGGCGCTGGGATTGGATTTCTGGGGTAATGAATATTCATCAGCTGAGCCAGCCTCTGTTTACTTAGCCGGGAGGGGCTGGGTTTCAGGTTCACCTTGACTCCCGGAGCCACAGCGGAGCAGGTACCGTCCTGCACCTGTTTCTCCGCACCTGCTGCACAGCTGCTCCTACCCAGCTCTCCCAGCCTGAGCCTTGCCTGGCGCGGCAGTCCGGAGGCACCCCCACCTCCCCCAGTCTCCCGGGGCGCAGCTCCTGCACTCAGCTCCTTCTCTAGGGAAGCTCTCGCCTCCAGCCTCCCAGCAGTCGGGCTCACAGGTACCGGCAGAGGGTGGGCGGGAGGGGAAAACAAGGCATGGACCTCTGTCTGGGGGCTCAGTTCTGCTTCCATGGCTGATACGCCCAGCTGGGAAGGGGGACCGGGCATGCCGACTCCCATCTCTAGGTGGGCAGGCAGAGCTCGACTCATCCCACTGGCTTCTTGGAGTCAATCCAGGCCTCCAACAGAGCTCCTTCTGGAAAAGTTTTACTCCAGAGCAGTGATCTGTTAACTCTTGCTGGACAGGAGCTTACCACCTGCTACCCCCTCCCCCGCTGGAGGATGTTTCTGGCTGTCTGGTAGGAATATATATCCCTGTCCTCTCCACGGTACCTGAGTGTCACACAGAGTGGAGAAGTACCACAGGGGCCATGCAGAGATGCAAGGAATAGAGGTTCTGAGTTTTGTCTTACTGCAGGAAGGCGACTCACCCCTTCAACCCCACCCCCACCCCCCACCCATGCCTCCAGCCTTCCACCTCCACCCCAGTCAATGGTTAACTTGTTCCAGCTCAGAAGGAGCCCAACCCTGTCTGGCAAGGCCCTTAGGGCAGTTCACAGAACCCAGCTGGCATGGTGGGAGCTGTCCTGGGGTGCCCACATGCATGCCAGGGTGCTAACCACCATAGGCACAGGGTGGTAGGCTATCCTGTGAGGCCGTGTGGATTCCCGAGCTGTGCAAACAGTGGAGGTGTAACTTGCATCTTCAGGGCTGATTTCTATCATCCGATGGATTGCAAGTCCCCGGGGCAAGGGCCTTGCCCTCAGTGCGCCTGCTCAGGCCCTGCAAAAGCAGGTATATCACCAGCTGCTGAGTCTGTTCAAAATTCCAAGTACATCCCCTCCCCCAGGTCCCTCTAGCCTCCTGTGACTACGCGTGGGCATGCGACTGTTGGCCTCTGGCTTTTTCCAACTTTGGATATCGGGGAAGTTTGACTGTTGTGTCACATTTTTTTCCTAAAACAAATCAGATTTTACACAATCTTGAGGTAGCTCACTATTTAAAAGAATCTTGTAGCCCCCTTGTTTTGAAAAACAAAGAATAGTCCTCTAATGTATCTGTTCTGCACATTCAGATTTCCATAGATTTGCCTTGCTTAAAGGGCTAAACACCTGCTTACTGGTGTGTCATGTCCTCCTGGACAGAAGGGACAGCAAGGCCTAGCAGAGAGTATTTTGGAGAGACCAGAATTCAAGGCCAGGAGCCAAAGGCACCAATACTTTGGTGCCATGGTGGAGGCTCCAGGGAAGGGCCCAAGGGCTACTCTGACCTCTTTCTGTGGTTTTCTGACAAGTGGCTCCCTTTACTCCAAGGAGAGTTAAGACCCATGAATGCCAAGTTCAGAGACCTGTTAAAGTGATATATTTTAAGTGGCACAAGCAGTGGGTACTCTCATGGAGCAAGGCAGTTTGGTGGTTACTGTTGTTTCAGGAGCTGAATCCTCCATTCCCCAAGTTCCTTAGCAGTCCCAGATGGGCCGTGGTGGGGTTGTGGGCTTTGCCCCAGACCAGGTGGTGACTGGGGCACCCATAGGCCAAGCAAGCACCCTGACCCTCCTTCCTGGCCCTCCCCAAGGCTCCTTCCAGAAACCTATTCTGGAACACCAAGTTCTGTGCAAGGCTGTGCTAAGCCCAGGTGGGGCAGGCTGCCAAAGCAAAGCTCTCAGGCTGTCTCCTTGGTGCACTCACCTCTCCAGGGTGCCCTGAAAGTATTTACCTGACCACTTACCCCTCCTTCACTTTCTAAGTGGGAGCTGCACTAGATCTCCTTGGGATTTTCTTGCTTCTTGAGCTCAGCTCGAGGGACAGAGCTGGCAAAGTGGGATCTGCTTCCTGGACAGAGAGGTGGGGAGGAACCCCCTTGCTCTGGGCAAGTGGATGGATATATGCAGGGCCAGGGGACAACCACAGCAAGGAGGCCACGGATGCAGGCACTCAGTTCATTTCAAGCTTAGGTCAGCATCCTGTTTTCATTTCTTTCTTTTTCTTTTTAAATACTTTTTTGACTGAACCACACAGCATGTAGGATCTTAGTTTGCTGACCAGAAATCAAACCCATGCCCTCTGCATTGGAAGCACGGAGTCTTAACCACTGGACTGCCAGCAAGTCCCTCTTTCATTATTTATGAATTTGACCTGCTCCCCCTCTAAAAAAAACTCCAGACTCATTATGGAAAATCTGGGAATCAAAATAATAAAATAAAAAATTTATATATATATATATATATGTAGAGAGAAAGAGGAGAAAACATCCCATATTCCTACTACCTAAAGAAAACCAATATTAATCATTTGTCATATTTCTTCAGGTCTTTTTAGAAAATGTAGTTAAGACCATCAGTTTTTAAAAGTAGGTGATATATTTGCCTGACCTTGGGCTGGTTGATCATCTAGCTTTCCGATGTCCTGGGGCTATTGCACCCTCCTCCTCAGGACTTGCACAGCTCACACTGATACCAACTCCAGGCTCGCTGTGCTCTCTACGTGACAGGCCAATGAATCAGAGAGATGAGGTGTTGAGGCAAGGAATACAATTTTATTCAGAAAGCCAGCTGACCAAGAAGATGGCAGACTAATGTTTCAAAATAACCATCTTTTCAGGGTCTGAATGCCAGGTTCTTTTATGGATCAGAGATGGCAGGGAGGAGGAAACAAAGTAAAAAGGCCATTAATTTTGCAAATATCTCCTAGAATGGCAAGCCTCAGGCAGGGGGATGTGTTAGTTTCTTCCTTCCTGCCGTCTATGGGTGGACAGGGTTCTGAACAAAGGCACTTTAGTTTAACAGTCAGGCAGAGGGGCAGGATTCTCTGAGACAGGCCGTTATGTAGGAGTATAATAACAAAAGCAATGGAAAGCAAGTCAAGGAAACAGTTTCAACATGGAGCCAGAATTGACTTCTCCCTGCAACAGTACCACGGAGTTCTGAAAATCAGACCACCAACCTCTCCAGGCCCAAAGATGTTTCCATTTCTCATCACTCTGCCTGCTCTTTCATTGATCTTAATATCTCTAGCCTATACTCTCTTTTTCTTGTGTCCAGATAACTTCATCTGCCAAAACTTCCACCAGCTCAGGCAGCAACTTCATGGACTAGTGAAAGGTGAGGCCACTACTGTGTCAGGACACATCATGTTGTCAGTGGAGAAGCTTGGATTTCAGAACCCTGCCCCACCTCTCATGGGATACCCTTATGGAGGGTCCAGCCTGTGATAACCAGACCCCACATGTACCTCTTGGCCCCACCAAACCTCCTTTCAAACGTTCAGGTTTCCGTCGAACTCCTGTCTTTATGGAAGCTGTATGGGCAAAGGGAACCACACCTCAATAAGTTTTACTTTGCAAAGCATGTCTACCTTGTGGGCAAGGATTAACATTAGGGCTGAACGTTAGGTCTGGAAAGGACAGGTGGACATAAGGTCCAAAGATGTACCTTGCCAGAGGTCATGAGGCTGGAATAGTTCTTGGGACTTCCCACTCCCAGCCTGATGTTTCTCTCTCTTATAAAAACCCCAGCTGCTTCCTCAGCTCCAGTGGTGACCACTGGGAAGTCCAAATTACTCTGAACATCACAAATCCTGTTTAATTTTATAATGAATTCCAAAGAAAATGCATAGGGTATTTCTGTCTGTCTGATACCAGGTGATCACCTGTCTGGTCCTGGCAGCAGGGCCTGGAGGCATAGCGGGAAGAGCTTGGGAAGGTGGCCAAGGCCTAGTCGCTCTATGACCTGGCAAGCTATTCACTCTCCTGCAGCCCCAAGGGGCCTGGAGTGTCAAGCTGTCTGGCAGCGGTGTAGCTGTCCCACTGTCCCGTACGCCTGGCTCAGATGGCTCCCCCATGGATGTTTTCTTGACCGCCTCTTCCCCAGACCCTTGTCTCTCCTCATGTTCATCAAAAGGATTGCATCGCTTACCTGAATCCTGGGTTCACTTGGCCCCACCTTCAATTCTTTCAAACCTGGTTGGGAGACTAGAAAGGGCTGCTCCAAGGCCCCTACCCCTTCTCCCCACTGACCCCTTTCTCTACATCCCCTGCTCCTGCAGGAAGCCCCACCCTCAGGTCTGGGAACGCCATGACCGAAGTTGGTTGGTGGAAGCTGACCTTCCTGAGGAAAAAGAAATCCACTCCCAAAGTGCTGTATGAGATCCCTGACACCTACACCCAGAGTGAGGGTGGTGCGGAGCCCCCGAGGCCTGACAGTGGGAACCCCAACAGCAACTTTAACACCCGCTTGGAGAAGATTGTGGACAAGAACACCAAGGGCAAGCACGTCAAAGTCTCCAACTCAGGCCGCTTCAAGGAGAAGAAAAAGGTCCGAGCCTCATTGGCGGAGAACCCCAACCTCTTTGATGACAGGGAGGGCAAAGGACAGTGAAGGGGGCCGAGGAGGACGCTAGCACCTTCCCGCTCCCTGCCATCAGCTGGGTCTGAGACAGGAGCTTGCCACGCTGGCCTCTTTGGCCACAGCTGAAGCCGTGGGGGGACTTGATGCCTGCTGGCAGGAAATGTCTGGTTTTAGGTTTGTATTTATGTGCTCTGGCTTTCTGGAAGGCCTGAGAGATCCCAGGTCCTCCTGCCCTCCCCTACCACATACAAAGGCACTTCAGTTCAAGGTTGAAAAGTCCCACTTGGGAAGGACAGCCCTCCTGGAAGCACTGGCAGCGCCAGCAGGGAGGTGGGCGTGGAAGGAACAGAGCAGGGGATCCGGACAGACCTCACCCCCTGCCGGGGCACAGGGTCAAGGGTGAGTTTAAATTACTGCTCCCTCTACTTTCTCTACCTGTGATTATTCTCTGGATCAATTCTGAGTGCATTTTCCAGAAGCCACGTGATGGGGGTGGTTTCCTGGAGCTGAGGTGGAGATGATGAACTTGAGTTCACCTCCTAACTCAAGTGAGAAACTTCCTGGAACTTTGTCCCCAGGTGTGAAGGGGGAGGGGACCCTGGCACTCCCTAGGAGGTGCTGCGGAAGGCGGGACCAGGGACCCCACAAGTTCTGCATGCACCCTCAAAGGGAAAGTACACAGCCCCTCGGGTCCAAACTTGGAACGGGGGTGGGAAGTTCTGGCAGGAGCCCTCCTATCCCTACTAGTATTTAAGATGGATCAGCTCCAGAGATGAGTACTGGAGCCTTGAATTTTGTTAAAAAGAAAAAAAATTGTAGGTTTCTTTTTGTAATAAACAATGCTGCAAAAGCAGAGAACCTATGTATGCTCTTGTCTTACATTTACTGAAATGCTGTTTTTCATGACTTTACTCTTTTTTACTTTGTGTTCAAACTATTCCTTTTGAGCATCAGGAAAGGTCCCCAGGTGAAAAAATATAGTTAGTGCACGGGGCATTAACTTCACCACCAAGCCATCTTAGCATCTGGAGATGGAGAGCGCAAAGGAAGGAGCTAGTTATACCTCAGCAACAGAAAGGCCTTTCAGGCGCTCTAAGAGAATGGAGCAGACCTCTGGTGACTGACCCCCAAATCTCAGGGGTTTAGTTTGGGATCCAGATTCAAATTCTGGTTCCTCCTTTAGCAGCTGGGTGATTTGGGGAACATTAAAAAACAAAAACAAAATCTCCTCTGAGCCTCAGCTTCCTCTTCTGTAAAAGGGGCTGTACTAATATCTATTTCACAGACAGTGGCCAGTATAAGCTTCCCTGGTGGCTCACTGGTAAAGAATCCACCTGCAATGCAGGAGTCACAGGAGATGCAGGTTTGATCCCTGGATCTTCCCTGGATTGGGAAGATCCCCTGCAGGAGGGCATGACAACCCACTCCAGGATTTTTGCCTGGAGAATCCCAGGGACAGAGGAGCCTGGAGGGCTACAGTCCAAAGGGTCGCAAAGAGTCAGACATGACTGAAGTGACTTAGCACATGTACATGGTCAGTATCACATGACCCATAAGTAGTCCTACGTCTGTGCCCAATGCATATCGGTTTCCTTTCCTCTCTTTTATGAAGGAACTCCACCACAGCTCATGCTTCCGTTTAAGGATGAAGAGAGAGCTTACTCCCTATGCTGTTAGGTCTAGACCCTCCTCAAGCCCCAGGAGCCGAGAACTGGGAAAAAATTGGCCAAATCTCTGGAGCTCATGGTGGGAACAGAAAGAGACCAAGGTGACAACTAAACAATGTGATTCTGTGGCTTCCAGGTCAGCTCCTCACAGGCTGCTGGGCCACCCCAGGGAGGTTACTCAGGACATTTACCAAAACAAACAGACCTGTACAAAGGGGGCCTTTGTTAGCTGGCCTCACCCAGGCCAGAGGCAACTCTGAAGAAGAGGGAGGGAGCCCAGGGACTGGAGGGAGGGAAGGTGGGCTCAGGTGTATGGCCTTCCCCCAAGCCTCTTCCCCATCCCGCCCCACCACATGGAACTTTCTAGGGTCCCCACAATCATTCAGTCCATAAAGCCTCCCATGGAGGAGCTGACTTTCCGCCGACTGCAGCTCTGCCCAGAGTTAGCACCTGATACTCAGAGGGTTTATAATCAGCCAGCTCTGTGGTGAGTACCCCACGAAGTTCCTCCTGTAAGCCTCTCATCATAGGTGCTGTCATTACCACCGTTTTCTAGTTTTCCAGCTGCATTAGCTGAGGCTTAAGAGATCAAGTCACCAGACCTGGGTCAGGGGTTCCTAGTGGCAGAGCTCGGACTGAGGCCAGATCTGTGCATATGGCTGCTGCACCACACAGCCCCCTTCCCCCTGGGTTTTTATCTGCTTAGGGAAGGGAAGCCTGGCATGCTGCAGTCCATGGGGTTGCAAAAAAGTCGGACAGGACAGAGCAAATGAACAACAACAGGGAAGGGAAACTGAGGCTCAGAACAAGGAAAGGAGTACAGTCACCTTCTGCAGTGGGAAGGTGGGGAGAGAGGGTCATGCCTGGGCCTTGCGGTCCTGGGAGGCGAGCATCCTCTGAGGGGGCCGCCCAGAATCTGGAACCAGTGAGGAAAAGCCAACCAGCTTCAAGGGTGAGATCCCAAACCATAGGGACCTCCCGCTTCAGCCATCCTGAGGTTCCCTGAGGCAAGGGGTGGGGAGGGGTGAGAGGCTGGGCCCCAGGCCACTGACCTGTGCTTCTGTCTCATACGGGCAACCACCAGGCCACTATCTTCTCTCTTAGGTGAGAGGGTCTGTGGGTTCCTCAACCCTGTGCATGCCACTCCACTCCACGGCCCCAAAGTGATGGCCACAGAATCTCCCACGAAAACTCCACACATATCCCTAAGTTAAGGGATGGACGGACGGGCTGGGGGCAGGCAATAAGAGCCAAAAGAGACCTGGCTGCCCAGGAAGTCAGTGCCCAGGCAGCCGCAAGTGTTCACCAGGCCAGAGGAGGAGGAAGCACGAGTGCAAATATGAAAATATGAGCAGGAGCGGGAGAGGCCACGGTTATTGACCACAGTTTCACTGGGACGGGACCCAAGAGGGGAAAGGGGGGCAGGAGGGGCCAACTAGAACTGGCCTGTGCTGCCTAGAAGGGGCCAACCCTGGGCATCGGGCTCCCCCTGCTGGACACCCAACCTCCCCAAGTGGAGAAGCTTAAGGTACGAGGAGTCGCTTAAATTCTTCAACTCCCCTCAAACATGGGGGAGGGGCGGGGGATGAGACCAGGCTAGATTGAATATTTACATCATGCATGGCTGATGAACTTTTATTTTAGACTTGGCACAGGGACTGTCAGACAGAGGAAAGGAAAGGAACAGCTGAGACCAGGCTCAAAGCAGGGGATATACACAGACCCCATAACATAACAGGACAAGGTAGAGAAGGGCACTCCAGCACCCTCTCCTGCAAGTGGCCACAAGGCTAGCACTGTGCCTTCCTGCACCCTGGCTTAAGGAAGCCCGTGGGGGTTGGGGGTGGTCAACACCCAGAGGGCCGCTCTTGGAGGAGGCAGTCAGTAACAGACGCCAAAGCACACACCCATACAGTGGAATGAAGCGGTTTACAGAGTTGCAAGCTCAATGGCCAATGTATGCAAACAGTCAGTTCTCTGATCCTGGCTTAGTCACAGCAAACATTTGCCCAGCCTGGCTCCTCTCCGCAGCCTGGAGGCCACTCATCCACGTTACCCCTGGTCACCAGACTTGTGCTCGAAGAAGACTATAGCTCAGCACAGGCCTCAGCCAAATGCTACCGAAGAATCCAGCTGCAGAAGTGGTTGGTTTAGAGGTTGAGGCTAATCTGGTTACCTGGAAGCAGGGGTGGTTCTGTTTAAAGCAGTGTGGGATTCAATGGGTCTGGGGTAGGCTCCCAAGGGAAGCCAAAGGTGCTGGCCTGTGGACTACACTGCAAGTGAATCAAAGTCGCTCAGTCATGTCTGACTCTTTTTGACCCCATGGACTATATAGTCCATGGGATTCTCCAGGCCAGAATACTGGAGTGGGTAACCTTTCCCTTCTTCAAGGGATCTTCCCAACCCAGGGATCAAGCCCAGGTCTCCTGCATTGCAGACGGATTCTTTACCACCTGAGCCACAAGAGAAGCTCAATGCAAAAAAAAAAAAAAAGAGAAGCCCAATGCAAGTAGCAAGGATCTATTAACAGGGGCTCTCAACCTTGGCTACACAGAATTCCCAAGGACCTTTGAAATGTCCCCAAGTCCAGGCTGCACTCACACTGGTCAAATCACCTCTGAGAGTGGGACTGAGCAGCAGGGTTTTTAAAGCTCCTGGGTAATTCCAGTGAAAACCAGTGACCTAGGAGTCATCATCAGTAGGGGTGGAAGGGAGGTAAAGGGATGTGTGTCAGAAAAGTACAAGCTCTATTATTTAATTTTATATCTGGAAAGTGAAATACATATAAATGTATGTATATATGTATTTCACGTACATATGTGCTGTGCTAAGTCACTTTAGTCGTGTCTGACTCTTTGCGACCCTATGGACGGTAGCCCACCAGGCTCCTCCGTCCATGGCATTCTCCAGGCAAGAATACTAGAGTGGGTTGCCATGCCCTCCTCCAGGGGCTCTTCCAGATCCAGGGATTGAACCTACATCTCTTACACCTCCTGCACTGGCAGGTGGGTTCTTTACCACTAGTACCGCCTGGAAAGCCCTCACATACATTGAGTTTTTATAAACAAATATGAAAGTAAGGCCTGATGAGAATCTTCCTGACCCACAGGTATTAGCATGAGTTCCTTCTACAAAACTCCTGTCTGACAGGGAAAGAACACTCACTAACTAACCTACTCCCTCTTAGGCAGCTCCAATTGTTTGAAATTTCTTCCCATATTGAGATGAAATCTAGCTTCATCTAACTTCCACCTATGGGTCCTTTAGAGCTACAGAGAATAAATTTAGTCTCTTTTCCATATTGCTCTTCTTCAGATAATGGAGGGCAGCTATCAGTTGGGTAAGAGGTTTAAAAATATCCTATTAGTAAATGAGTTAGTTAAGGTTTGTTATAAGCGCATCAATTCTGACTTGGTTTAAGCCAAGAAAAAATAAATCTCTCTTTTTTTTTACAGACAATGGGTTTTCTGAGGTAGAAGGAGGAATTGGACAACCCCAGGTGTGGGAAGTAGGGATCCGTGGATCGTTCAGAGAATTGCAAGAGCAGCAGCCAGAAGTTGCTGTTTCTAGGCCACCGTTATTTACTTGGCTATAACAGCTCCTATGCTCTGAGTCTCTAGATTCCAAATTTTAAATATGAAAGAAAAGAAAAACCGACTGGCTAGATTGCCTCGGGTGCTTCTGCTGGGACCAATGGGCTCTGGTCAGACTCTTGTCATGTGATAACAGACAAGACTGCTGGGCCCCACCCCCTGTCACACCAGCCCCACTCCTACAGGGAGCTAGTCCAATAAATCATAGTTAAGGTTGAGAAGATAATCACGAGATTTTCCATTTGTGATGGTCTGTGCCACTGTTAAACTCCACTAGACTAGCTGACTACGGAGAATTCCAAGGGTAAACACTGAAGGGCCCTGAATATAAGAGGCAGGAAGGGAAATGGGTTGAGTTTAGAAGGGTCTGGCCCCACATCCCATACCCTCTCTGGGGCACTGGCTCCAGCTCCACTCAGTGCCAACAGATTGGGAGTCAGGGCGCAAGTCTCTCATAGACCCAGTCTTCCTCGCCTCGGTGGGTCATGGGCCCCAGAGGGGAGTCTCCGGTTAGTAGGCCTCGTCGAAAGACGATCCGGTCGTGCAGGCGGTTGGTTTGGCCCTGCCAGAACTCCATCACCTGTGGGTACAGGATGTAGCCACCCCTACAAGGAGAAGTAGACGGTTTGGTGCTCTGCATTTTTCTAGCCAGGCAACCCTCACCACCCTCCACGCCATCCCAGGGTCCTGTGAAGGAAGCTGCTGGCATGCATCTGACAAGGGTTTCCAGGGAGGAGTATATCTGTAATTCCAAGCATGGCTTCAAGGAAGCATGAGGGTCCCAGTGTCCCTTTCTAGGTGACCCCCCCGTATCACTCACCAGTATTTTGGCTTTGGCACCTCCTGTTCCTGGTAGAGTTGCTCCAGTTCCTTATTTTTCTTTCTCAGATACTGTCCAGGGGAAGGAAATGAAGGAAGGGCCAGACTCAGTCAGTGATTCATTTAATCACCACTTACAGGGCCTGTGCTCCGTGCCAGGTGCTGGGGACACAGGTGACCTTCGGGGGCACAGTTCAACAGGAGGGTCAGACAGACACAGGAGGCCTGACCCCTGCTCCCCATATTCACATTCCCCAGGGAGACTATCCATTTCACTTTTCTGGAGAGAGAGGGCCCTGGCATCGCCTGGGGACAGCCTCTGGGGCTGAGCCAAGGCACCCACCACTCAAAGGACTAAGGAGAAGCCCTACTCACCTCCCGATCCGGGATCACGGAACTCTGGTGACTGACCACAGCCCCAATCTGGCTGCTTTTGGGGCGGGAGTGGAAGTAGCATTCAGCCTCCTCCTCAGGCAGCTTCTTCACGGGCCCTTCCACACGCACCTGCCCAGGGATGGCCCTGGTTAGATAGCATTCAAGGCCACCTGCCTTTCCGACCAGCACTGGCTCCAGTCTTCTTTGTTCTTCTCTTTATCCACTGCCCCATTGTGCCTGACTCCAGGTAGCCCAGCTAAGTGAGAGTCATCTGAAAGGCAGGATGTTTACGCAGCCTGGGGACCTTCACCAGGTCCATCCATAAACTCACGCCCCTCCTACCTCCAGTCCACCCCCGGCTGTCCCAGGAATGCTCACTCACCTGACGGTGCAGGGGCTCCCAGTAGAAGACAAGGGAAGCAAAGGGATTCGAGTCCTGGAAATGGAAGAGAATCCACAGACGGTCATCAGGACAGCAGAGAGGAGGCCTGGGCACAGGGGGAAGCTAGGGGGTCTGCACGGCGCAGGCCCACTGCAGATGCATTTACTGTAGCATCTTGTTAAGTCCCCAAAGGTGGGCCTACTTTTACAGGCGTGGAGATAGGCTCAGAGAGGTTCACTAACACTCCCAGGTTCACAGAGTCAATGGAAGACCTGCGCTGAAAACCTCAGCCAGAGGGACTCCAAAGTGAGGCTTGCCATTTCTCTCACCCACAGATTTGCAAATCCTCTGAAATGCACATTTGACTGCACTGGACTTGGGGGAGAGCTACTCATTTTAGATTCATTAACTGAACGTATAGGAAGTGCCAGCTCTGTGCTCAACACCAGGAGAGGTGCTGGGGGTTTAACAGAGACATCTCAGAAGCAGCCCCGCCCCCACGGAGCTTACCATTTAGCAGAGGACATAAACATTAATCACATAATCCCCCAAATACACGCAGTTAGAAACTAAAACAATGGCAGAAAGGAAATTTGTAAATTATAGTGACCAAAGTGAGAGGGGCTGGCTCAGCCTGGGAATCCAGAGGCTTCCGTGAGGAGGTGACGTGGGGGCTGAGACCCGAAGAAACAGGAGCTACTCAGATAAACAGCTAGGGAGGTGGAGGTGCTTAAAGCTTGCCCTCATTCACAGCAGAGAGAAGGCAAGTGCAAAGGCCTCTAGTCAGGACAGTGCCTGAGCGTGGCTGGCAAGTGGACTCGGGCAGGGGTGGCATGAGTAGGCGACCAAGAAGCCAGGGCTGGACCCTGCAGGCCCAGGAAGGGTTTACCGTGAACCCTCACCAGCTCTTTTCCCTTTCGACTCTCGAAGTTAGTGAAGAAGCGGAAGCCATCCTTGCCAAAGCCCTTCAACAGCACCATGCGGGCAGACGGTTTTCCATCTCTAGGGCAAAGAGCAGAGCACTATGGTGAGAGACCCTCCCCACAGGATGTCTGAGCACCCCTACACCTGTGCCCCCTTATTCTGCACTCTCTGGGCACTCAAGCTGCCCATGGGAATTTGTCCCAGAGATGCAAGCATGACACCATTGCCTAGGGCCCTATAATGGACTGAACTGGGTTCCACTAACATTTTTGAAGCCCTCACCCACAATGTGACTGTATGTGGAGATGGGACCTTTAGGGAATGATTAAGGTTAAATGAGATCCTAAGAGTGGGACTTTAATCCAGTAGGACTGGTGTCCTTATAAGAAAAGGAAGAGACACCAGAGAACTCCCTCTCTCCCTGCATACACAAAGGGAAGGCCATTCGAGAACACAGCAGAAAGGCAGCCATCTGTAAGCCAGGACTCTAGAGAGGCTTTGCTAGAAACCAACTCGAAACCAACTCTGATAGCACCTTGATTTTGGACTTCTGGCCTCCAGACCTGTGAGAAAACAAGTTTCTGTTACGCCACCAGTCTCTGTTAAGGTGGCCCAAGCAGACTAGCTCGGGGGGTATCCAGGGGCACAGTACAAGAGCCTTGGCTCCAAAGCCTTACACTTTAGTGAGGAGGGGAAGAAGAGTTGAATAAGAGGCTAATACAAGAGATGTCTCAAGGGATTTATGACTGATTGTCAAATGAATGATACAAACCAGCACTGTGCTAGATTTTAAGAGAGGGAGATGGCTTTATGGAGATCTACCTCCCCAGATGGGAACTGGGGAGACTGGGAGCTGAGGGAGACAAGGGTGTGTGTACTGGGAGGTGGAAGCATCAAGGGCAGAGATGAATGAGGCACTACGTTTTATCACTAAATGGAATTGAGTCAAGTCTAATCTTTGGTTTACAGGTAAGGACACCGAGGCCCAGAGAGGACAAATTACTTGCCTGAGGCCACACAGCATGTTAATAATAGAACTAGTCATAAAGTTGTCATCCATCAAACTGAGAGCTTCCTAAGTTTGCTACTTCATCTGCACCCACCTACAGAAGGGCCCACGGCTATGCCTACCTTGTACACGTAGCCAGACACATGGCGTTGGCTTCCATTATGTCAGGACACTGAACAGCCTCCTCGAACCAGGCAGCAAACTGCTTCACAGGGTCCAGGGAGGTCAGATGAGTCTCCTCAAATGCCTGGGAAGGGAGAGTTTTATTTCATTTTACAAACACATGGAGTGTCTACTGTATACATGGCTCTGTTCTAGGCACTTTTCAAGTGTTAACTCATTTAGTCCTCATAACAAAAACCCATCCCCAGGAAGGTTCTGTTAGCCTCATCTTATAGGTGAGAAAACAGGTACAAAATGGTGAATAACTTGACAAATCAGGGTTTCATATCACGGGTGTCAAACCTATTACCTGGGAAGCCTAAAAAAAAAAAAAAAACTCCTGGGCTCCACCCAGTAAATTCTCATTCAGCAGGTCAATTGCAGAAAGGGGGACCCCTTCCAGGGCCTGAGGGCGGGCTCTTGTCTGACACTCAGAAATGAATTGTCCAAGGAGGTACACTTGTTGCCAAAACAAGACTTTATTGGGACGGAGGGCCCGGGTGGCAAGCAGCAGGGGAAGGGAACCCAGGAGGACTGCTCTGCCACATGGCTTACAATCATGTTTCATGGTGATGCTGTTGGTTTCTGGGTTGTCTCTGGCCAATCATTCTGACTCAGGGTCCTTCCTGGTGGCACGCACGTTGCTCAGCCAAGATGGATTCCAGTCAGAAGGATTCTGGGAGGTGGGTAGGACATACAGACTGTCTCCTCTCTCCTTTTGACCTTTCTCAATTCTTCTAGTTGGTGTTAGCTTGTTAGTTCCAGGTTCTTTCCCAGGACCTCTGGTTTAAGATAACTCATGCAAGTGGTTACTTTGGGGCCTGGCCTGGGTGGGCAGTTTGGGTCAGTGGTTCCCCTAACAAGTCTGAGATTTAATGAAAAACTGCATGTTTCACAAGCATTTCTGGAAATGTTCACACGTAACTAGATTTGGTAACCAGGCTCTGGGCCCTAATTCCAAAATAGTTCTCTTGGTTTCTCATCTGAGGAAAGAAAAAGAAGATCCAGGAGCTTTCTCCTGCACCCCTAGGTAAGTTATTCCTCCTCCTCAAAGTGTTATTTATTTATCAAACATTTATTGACTTCCTGGGGTCCAGTGGTTTAAAACCCACCTGCCAATGCAGGGCGCTGGGTTTTGATCCCTAGTCTGGGAAGATCCCACATGCCGGGGGGCAGCCACTAAGCCCATGGCCTGCAGCTATGGGAAAACCGCACACCTAGAGCCCCACGCTCCCCAGTGAGAGAAGCCTTTGCCCAAGGAAGACCCAGAGCAACCAAAAATAGACAAAATAAATTAACTAGTTACATTTAAAAACAACAACAACAACAAACATAAGCTTTCCAAGTGGCTCAGTGGTAAAGAATCTGCCTGCCAATCCAGGAGACACATGTTCTAATCCCTGGGTTGGGAAGATCCCCTGGACAAGGAAGTGGCAACCCACTTCAGTATTTTTGCCTGGGAAATTCCATAGACAGAGGAACCTGGTGGGCTTCAGTTCATGGGGTCGCAGAGTTGGAGACAACTGGTGACTAAACAAGCTGATTATCACTGTTCTAGGCACTTTTCTCGGGAGAAGGCAATGGCACCCACTCCAGTACTCTTGCCTGGAAAATCCCATGGACGGAGGAGCCTGGTAGGCTGCAGTCCATGGGGTCGCTAAGAGTGGGACACGACTGAGTGATTTCACTTTCACTTTTCACTTTCATGCACCGGAGAAGGAAATGGCAACCCACTCCAGTGTTCTTGCCTGGAGAATCCCAGGGACGGGGGAGCCTGGTGGGCTGCCGTTTATGGGGTCGCACAAAGTCTGACACGACTGAAGCGACTTAGGGGCAGCAGCAGCAACAGGCACTATACTAGCTTTACTACTTTGGCCACCTGATGCAAACAGTCGACTCATTGGGAAAGATCCTGATGCTGGAAAGATTGAAGGCCAAATGAGAAAGTGGGCAAAAGAAGAGGGCAGCAAAGGATGAGATGGTTAGATAGCATCACCGACTCAATGAACATGAACCTGAGCAAATTTTGGGAGATACTGAAGGGCAGGGAAGCCTAGCCCCGTGCAGTCCATGGGGTTGCAAAGAGTCTGACGCAACTTGTCGACTGAACAGCAGAGGTATTTTACAAATATCAAAGTCCATAACATCCCCGTGAGGTCAGTGATATTACTTGTGAAGTGAGGAAACTGAGACCCAGAGAAGTGAGTAAACCGCCCTAGAAGTGCGCCCAACGACCGGCAGGATTCCTTCCAGGCAACCCCCGAATGAGCGCCCTGAGTGACTATAACGAGCTGCCTCTGGAGTCCACCTTCATCCTGGTTTCTCCAGAAACCCTCCCCCATTGATTGTCTTTGAACCCCCGCTTCTCCCATAGGGTAACCCCGAGCCCCAAGAGGTGGATCAGAAACCCCAGAGGATCCCTTCCATGCCCCTCCCCTCGGGAGATGACTGCGGAGGCCCTGCAGGGCAGCGGCACCTCTGGGTCCCCGCGGTAAGTCTTGCGCATCGGTCCCAGGTCCATGGCAGCACCGCGGCTGCAGAGGTGGCGGAGGCAGCGGGGCCACTCGGCAGGTCGCCCAAACGTCACGATGACGCTCCGCAGCCAGAATATCATGAGGCCGCTGGCCACGTGACTCGGCGTGGCTCCGCGCTGGGTTCCGTTGCGTTCGGAACCAGTATCTTAGCCGGGGAATCTCCCGGCAAGGAAGAATTTATCAGTCACCAAGCCAGGCCGACAGCCTAAGTCCTCCGAGCCACTGGGAGCCAATGGGAAGCCAGAGTCGGTGGAGGGAGCCGGGAGCGGAGAGGCCATTGGTTGGAGTTTTCCAGGAGCGAGGCCAATTAGAACAAGAACAGAGGAACCCGGCAGCCAATGGACGGCGCCTCCCGGGGCGGGAGCAAAGAGACAAGGAAATGCTGTCACCGAGGTTAACACGCACGTGGAGGTTTGTTAAAGGTATAGGGACTGCAGCGGCCCAGGCGGGAGGGGCAATGGAGGAGCCCCTGGGGGCTTGTGGAGATAGTCAGTATTAAGAGGCCCCCCTCTAGCAGATGCCCGAAGGCTAGCTTAGAGATTGGCGGTCTGCAAAGGACAAACGGAAAATGGAATTAGGGGCCAGACTATGAGGCAAAGTGTAGTGGAGACACAGAAAGGGGCGATCTGGTGGGGGGATGAAATTTGGGCTCGAGAGTGGGAGAGGCTGAAATGTGACTTCGGGTCTCGTGGGATAGGCGTGTGTATATAGTGTGTGAGTATGGGGAGGTACTCTGGTGTCTGGGAGGATCAGTTGGGTCAGGAGGAGACTATGGGTAAGAAAGCAGATGGCCTGATGGGAAAGGGGAAGAGGGAAATGTGGGATCAAACTATCCCAGATGAGAACCATCTTCCTCTTTCAGCTCTGAACTGCTGCTCTCCAGCCTCATTTCTGTAATGCAGGTCAGAGCATGCTCCTCCCTTTCCTCATGGTTTCCTCTTTTGTGGTTGCCCCAGAGCTCATACTACCCAGTGTTCCAGTAGATGGAAAGATTGCCCCACCGCTCCAGGGCCACCTCTCTCTTTGTTGTTTCTCCTTTTTCACATTTTGCCCCTTCTAGGTAGTTGGAGTCACCAACCATAATTAAAGGCACAGGGGAGCAGGTTGCCATGCAAAGTCACTTCCAGGCTGTGGACTAGGGGCTGAGTAATAGGACACTTGCCAGTGCCCATTCCAGCTTTGACTTGGCTGGGCAGCTTAGGGTCAAGGCCTCTCTGTAGTCCTTCCTGAACATCAAGAGGGGGAGCTGCAAGAGCCTTTTAGGCAGGCACCCCAGGCCTGTGTCAGGTAAGGGGAACGTCCCTGCCCTGCCCAGGTGTTTGCATTACTGCCAAGCTTCATTAAGCCCTGCATTAGATGACTGTCATTCTTTATTACGTGCTCGTAGCTTGAGCCAAATGGCATCTGGAAGACAATTTTGCTGCAAAGAAATAATTCATCTCAAGGTTTAATGATGTTGATCAATGGATTCTCCACTGGTTGAAATTTTTTGTGTGGCCATCATTTTTCTCTATTGACACAACTGAGAGAGAGGTGACTGGACTTTCTTTCTTGTTGAGATTGTTCTTCCACATATGACCATTGCTTCCCTCCTCCCTGCATTTGAACCTGGATAAGCAGTGATTAGTACTCTTCAGCTCACATGATTTTGTTCATGGGGCTACACTCTTAGCACTGCTGGGTTATGCGACCCTGGGCCCAGATTCTGGGGCACGAAGACTAGGATCATTTGAATGACTTGCTTAAAATTTAAAAGCCAAGGGCTCAGTGTAGTGGGGAAGACATGTGTTAAAGACCAGGCACTGAGCTAGGTCTGAGAATATGAAGATAAAGGTGCATGGTTCCTGCCCACAGGGAGCTTACACTCTATAGGGGGAGACAGATCTGTAAACTGAGGATTTACAGGAAGTTTAACAGATGTATCTGCAAGGTAAAGGGAGCAAAAATGAGAACGTGGTCTCCAAGGGTTACGCAGTTGGGAAAGGCTTCATAAAGGGAACAGACGTTTGATTTGTCTTAATGAGTAAGTGTTCTCCAGATGGGGAAAGAACAGTCATTCCAGGAAGAGGGAGTAACTTGAGTGTGATACTGCCAGAGCAAGGTAGTGAGAAAACAGGCCAGGCAAGGAGGCAGGGGCTAGGTGACAGCTAAAGATCAGACAGGTGGCAAGGGCCAGCTTTAGATCTCTCTTCTCAGTTTTCATCCTGTGCTGCTGTCGAACCAGGGTGTCTAATTCCTAGTTTTTTAAGGCCAGGTAGCACGAAAAAGTACTAGATTCTGACAGCCTCTTCCATCCTTGGCTGTTAGTGAGGAAATTTACAACTAGTTGCCCTTTTTTTTTTTAAACTTGTTGCCTTTTTATATTTCCCCTTTGTCTTGAAGATAATCAGTAGGCTTGTATTATGCTTTTCTGCCTAGTGGAATTTGGTGTCTAGATCACAAAGGGGCCCTGCAGTGCAAACCACAGTGGGGACATGATGCCCGCTGTGGGTGCTGCTCCTCCTGTGACCCCAAGCAAGGGGTTTGACTTCTTGGGAGAAATGAATTTCTTTTTTACTGCTTTTCTTAAATATTTTGCTTACCACCCCCCAACTTTGTAAATTTACTAATCTTTTCTTGGAGGTCTTTAATGAATAGAAGCTATATTGCAATACTGCATTGTACAGAGACACCCCAGTTTCTCAATATGCAGCAAAAGGTTGGAGACATTGTTTGGGGACTATGCCTTGCCTGTTTTCTATTGCCTATTTTCTATTGCCTATTATTTCTTGCCTGTTTTCATAAATGCATAAATGCTTTTGCATTTATGTTCCTAAATCACCATTTTTAGTCTAATTGTTTGATTAAATTATACATTTCAGTTACATCTTGGTGGCTGGATTTTTGTTTGGGGACTTGGCTCTGGTTACCAGTAGGTGATGGGCAAAGGAGGGTGAGGCAGTGGCAGGGAGACATTGGGAGATGCTGTTCTCTAAGCTAGAGCTGGGAATGGGGAGCCTGATGCCTGAGTTTGGGAGGTATGAAGTGGAGAGAAACGATTTAACTCAGCAGGATGCCTTTAGGTGAGCTGGGCGGTGAGTGAAAGTGAAGTTGCTCAGTCGTGTCCAACTCTTTGCGACCCCATGGACTGTAGCCTACCATGCTCCTCCATCCATGGGATTTTCCAGGCAAGAATACTAGAGTGGGTTGCCATTTCCTTCTCCAGAGGATCTTCCCAACCCAGGGATTGAACCCGGGTCTCCCACATTGTAGACAGACGCCTTACTGTCTGAGCCACCAGGGAAGGTGCTATTCTTTAAAGTGAGGGCATGTTGGAGCAGAGGTTTCAGGGAAAGATGAAGTCGCCATCAGGCCTGTTGAGTGTGAGGGTTTATGGGACAACCACGTGTGGTCAGGCTGAAAAAGCCCTTCTGAAGCTGGGGGAGAGGTCTAGACTGATGGGATGGTTTAGGTGTCATGAGCCTCCAAGGTGGCACTTGAAGCCACAGGGAAGGATGAGAATGTCTGGGAAGGGAGGGGAACCTGGGGGAGTTAATGATGCTTGTGCAGTACAGCCCCCAGCTTTCCAGGGAACCAACAGCAGGCTGAAACCAACCCCAGGTTTACTGGGGGCCCAAATCTCAGGAATTCTCTGGCCCGGCCTTGGGTGAACTCAGCCTGGAGCCTCAGAACGCACAGAGGGGTACTTGGTGCTCTGTTGGCAGATGCCTGAACCCTCAGTGTGGTTACCAGGGGACCCAGAGCGGGGTGCAAGGCGGCTAACCCTTACCTAAGTGTCCCACTTGCGGTTATGGGGTTAACCCCTCATGTGATCCTTTTCACGTGCTCACGGGCTGCTTCCCAAATATGTCCCTTCGTTTTCATATGTGTACCCCATGAGAAGCTCCTTCATGGGAAGGACTCCTTAATGTCCCCGGCTCCTTCTCACAATCCCAGCCAGGAAATGCTAATGTGTAATATTTATGCATAATCTGCTTTTCTTAAGCTTCTCTGAACCTGGTGAGTGGAGCTTGGGGTTTTGGGCATCTGGTAGGACTGGAGGGATGTTAAGGTTTCCAAGGCTGAGTGAGCTCTGGGGCGTCTATCTTAGCCCCAGCACTGAGTGAGCCACAGGAGCGGGAGGAGGCCTGATGGGGTCTCAGCAGGCCCAAAGGACATGACCTTGTGGCTCCTTAGTTTTATTTAAGGACTCCTGGTCAATTGTCTTGGCCTGACCTGTGGTCATTTATTTCCTCTTGCCCAGGATCCCAGTGAGCAGGTATCTGATGCTCCTCTCCAAGCCCTGATTCTCTGCTTCTCCCTCCATTCTTTGCTTTCTTTTCACCCACACTTCTGTTCTTTATTCCATCCTCCCAGGCTCACTTCCTGCTCTTCTACTCCCTGAGGGCCCCTTCACTAGGAAACCCAACTGTCACCTGTCCTGAGATTATTGCAGTTCCTTGAGTAGCAGTTCCCAGCCCCAGAGACCTTGGTCAGATCACAAAAGGTCCCTGACCCCCAAGTTAGATTCCCTGAATCCACCACCATCTAGACCTCGGCCACAAGCCCCTGATGGGTCCAGTGACCTGAGCTGCTACAGGTGGCTCCCATCATTAAATTCAAGTGCAGGGCCTCAAAGGGTAATTGTCAAGATGGGCTTAGTAGTTTGAAGGATGCCTGAGGTCTACTTGCTGGTTTAGTTAGGAAAAAATCGTGCCCAGTGTGCCTTCAGGAGAGGAGCGTCTTTCCCAGACCCCTTTTATTCAGCCTCATAATCCTAGTATCTGGGATGGGTGAGCTGCAGCATTGAGCATCACTGAACAGACAAGAGAGGTGGCCTTGGAGCACTGGACCCTGGGCGGGGAACTCCGACTGTGTGACCCCCACTCTCACGCTGCTGGGGGTGGCCTGATGGGGGTGTCATTTTCAACCAGGGCCAATCAGGTGTCCTGGGGAGGCCTCTGGCCTGGAGTGAGCTTGGGCTGCATCACTCTAACAGTCCCCAACCCTGCAACTCTTTTTTTTTTTTTTTTCCCACCCCTGCAACTCTTAAGTCTCAGTAAGGGATAGATTGAAGCAGATGAGGCCTAATTACCACTGGGTCTCTCTGTTCTTTCCTCAGGCCATTAGCCATGCCAGGCAGAATGCATCTTCCTGCTCCCCTTCTAACTCAGGCATCCCATAGGAGGTAGAGATGATCAGGTATGTGTCTCACTGGAGAAGGGAAACCCTGAGTGACAGCATGCTGTTCTGCCCGTTAGGGACTGGCACCTCATTTCCAAAGGATGCCGAGGAGTCAGGTCAGCTTCCACCCTTGAAGCATAAACCACAGTTCCCAGGAAAGGGTAGTTCTTTGTGCCTGAGAGCAAAGCCGGTGGGGAACATGTGGCAGAAAGAGATCAGTTGTTAACATTCCCCTTCTTTCCGCCAGTCCCAATCCAGAAGACAGTAAGACAGCTTTCTGGTCACACACTCCATGCTTGAGAGTGGATGAATATACCTCACGTCTTCTGCCTCCTGCCAGTGCAAGCGATGAGAGGTGGGGCTGCTGGGCTAGGTAGGAGGCTTCATGTCAGGGATGTCAGTAGTGGGTCTGGTATCACTCAAAGGGCTTAAGTATGCTTGTTGGACGGGCCTCCCTACCTTAATAAGTCATCAGGGCAGAAAAACCTGTGATGCATCTTTTTATTTCTTCAGCTGATTTGAGGGTGTTCAGGCTCTAAAGACAAGGTGTTTGCTTGCAAAAATGCAGGCTGCTGGTGGCAGAGGAAACTGAGTTAAGGGGGTGGAGAGCTCCAAGCGAGCCCTGCCACTCCTGCACAGAACGCTACCATGGCTGGATCCTTCTGAGGCTGGTTACGAGGAATTGTTGATGTAAGAAGAGCACATACCTTTCTCTATATGCTTGAGAACAACTTATCTCTTCTCCTTCAGGCCAGATGCTCTTCAGGCCCTTCCTAGGTTTAAACACAGGTACTGAACTGGCTCTAATCTCAGCCTGCCTACCATCACGAGGCCGGATCTCCTCATAGCCTTGCCCCATCCCCACCCCTCCAAAAATTCAGATCTGCAGTAAAAACCAAAATTAGCCTGCTGCCTTCCCTGGGGTGCTGGGGTGAGGGGATAGAAGAAAAACAGAATCTGTGGCCAGGGTTCTCTCTCGAGCTGGGTTCTGGCCTGGCCCTCCACTCTGGGAAGGGGTCTTGGGGAATTGTTTTCTCCAGATTCTTTAGCCTTCTGCAAGTGACTGAGGTGAAGTCCTTTTGGGTTTCTCTCCCAAGCTTCTTATTAACGGGCTCGGAGGCCAAAGCTCTCCTCCGGCGGTTGGAGAGTTGAGTGGAGGAATTCACATGCTGGTAAGGAAGGCATTGCTATTGACTTGAGCCTGTGGACAGAGTCTGCCTGCTTTGATCTGGGCAAAACCAGGCAAAACAAAGCAGAAACTCCTGCACCAAGCCCAGCCCTCTGGAGTCCCACCAGGTGGTCTGGGGGCTTGTGCCAAAGCCAGGTCCATGTGGCTGAGGCCCTTTCTGGGCTGCGTCCTGGATTTGCCAAGGGCAGAAGGGCAAGGCCCCACCCTGGTCCCAGTGTGGATTGCTCTGAAGAGACCAGGGCTCCCTTCTCAGGATTCCCTGCTACCAGGGAAAAGACAAAGGAAGCTGCATTGCCAAGTTGCAGATTTTGCCTCAGGCAACTAAATTTATTAGCAAGAAAAAATTTTTGTCAGCCCAGCGCTGACCAACAAAGTACATCGTTAATAAAGGATAACAAATCTGTCACTTAATTCATAAAACATACCTCAAGCAGTTACAACTAAAAATAAAGTTGGATTTTTGTTTTAATTTAAAAGCCTCAAAAATAACAAGCAATATGTTTTTAAACATGTAGTAGACACAATTGTCTATTATACAATATACACTGTACACAAGTAGGGCTCGGGCTGGTCAGGGTGGGGGAGATGATGGGGAGAGGGAGGAGGTTCAGGATGGGAAGGTGTTTCATCTGAATCCAGATTTGAGTTGAAATGCTGTGTCATTTAGAAAAGAGAATTGCTAAAGTGAGAAAAAAAATTCATATGCTCATCATTGCCCCCCAAAAACCCTAAACTAAAAGCAGGCATGGGGGAGGTGAGTAGCAAGGACAGGAAGAAGGGAGCAATTAAATAAACGTCTTTAAAGCACACACACTACACAGTGTTCATCATCGGAAGTAGAGTATAAGGCAACGCTCTCCATAGAAAAAGGGGGATCAGGGAGTGGGTGGGTAGCTTTACTTTTAAATAGAAAGTTGGAATGTGCTGGAGGAGAGTCAGGGTGGGGTGGGGCGTGTGGAGTGGAGGCGGACTGGCTGCCAGTGGAGCCCTGGGTGCAGGGCCCCGGACGTCCAGGCGCCCGCAGTGGCCGACGGGGCCAGGGAGGTACAGGAGAGGGAGGGGGCATGGCACGATGCGACTCCGGCAGTGTTGGGGGGAGGGGGCTCACTTTGCTCCTCGACGGAGTGAAATTCATGTTTTTCCTTTGGAAATAAGGGTTCCCACTCGTCCTGATTTAGAACGTCTCATTGGGCATGGCCAGTGTCCATGGTTTGGGCAGGCCAGGAGCTTGTGGTGAGAGGGGAGGGCCAGGGCGGAGCCAAGGGGCTTCAGAAGGAGGTGCATATGGGGCAGCAGAGCCCCTTCCTGTGGGGACAGTTGCACAATAGGAACGGGGGTTGAGGAGGGCCCATGACAGCGTGGGCCTCCTTTCTGCCAGAGGCCCAGGCAGGTCTGCATCTGTGGGGCCTCTGCCTCAGTTGGCCTTACAAGTTCTTCGTGACCAGGTGGGTCTTGTAATGCTTGGTGAGGTGGTCACTCCTCATGAAGCGCTTCTGACACTGGGCACACTCGAAGCGTTTGTCCCCTGGGAAGAGGAGATGCCTGTCACTCACAGATATGTGTCCCTCTGCCTAACCCCGGCTCAAAGCCCTCTCCCCTCTGACCTGCCAGCCTGAGCACTAACAGCCCAAATCACACCCACCAACCGGGCTGGGTTAGCTACTGTTCTGAGTATTGACTCTGAGGCTACAGAGGGTGGGTGAGACCTGCCCCTCCTACTGGCCTCGTGTCCCAGGCCCAGGGCACGTGTCTGCTCACTGGGAGCATCTGCCAGAATAGCAGTTCTCAAAGCATGTGCTGTGGACCACTGGAGGCAGCCAGGTTTTAAGTGGTAGATGGATGAACATTTTTCTACTTTATAGTTTTGTATTTATTTGTCAGTACATTAAAACACTTAGTTATGGTCTCAAGTCTGTGATGTGAAAAGTTAATCCTTCACTGGACATAAAAGAGTAAAAATAGTGAAATGATTTAAGGAAAATCATTTGTTAAATAACAGTAGGAAAGCTGGGAGCCAGAGGGCCTGGGCTGAACCAGCTCCACCAGTCACTGGCTATGTGACCCTGCGCCCGCTCCATGCCTCAGAAAATGGGCAAAATCATAGTACTGTTCGCATCGAGTCGTATGGCAATTAAATTAGTTAATGAGAAAATGTCTAGGAGATTGCAAGACTGAACATCGACATCTTAGGAATCAGTGAACTAAAATGGATGGGAATGAGTGAATTTAATTCAGATAACCAATTCCTTAGAAGAAACAGAGTAGCCCTCATAGTCTACAAAGAGCCCGAAATGCAGTACTTGGGTGCAACCTCATAGACAACAGTATGATCTTGGCTTGTTTCCAAAGTAAACCATTCAACATCACAGTAATCCAAGTCTATGCCCTAACCACTGATGCTGAGGAAGCTGAAGCTGACCAGTTCTATAAAGACCTACAACACCTTCTAGAACTAACACCACAAAAAGATCTCCTTTTCAGTATAGGGGTGGAATATAAAAGTAGGAAGTCAAGAGAGACCTGGATTACAGGCAAGTTTGGCCTTCAAGTACAAAATTAAGCAGGGCAAAGGCTAACAGTTTTGTCAAGAGCACGCACTGGTCATAGCAAAAGACCCTTTTCTAAGAACCTAAGAGACAGCTCTATACATGGACATCACCAGATGGTCAACACCCAAATCAGACTGATTATATATTATTCTCTGTAGACAAACATAGAAAAGCTCTATACAGTCAGTAAAAACAAGACCTGGAGCTGCCTGTGGCTCAGATCATGAGCTCCTTATTGCAAAATTCAGGCTTAAATTGAATAAAGTAGGGAAAACCACTAGGCCATTCAAATAGGACCTAAATCAAATCCCTTGTGATTATACAGCAGAGGTGATGAATAGATTCAAGGGATTAGATCTGGTAGACAGAGTGCTTGAAGGACTGAGGGTGGACGGAGGTTTGTAACCTGTACAGGAGGTGGTGACCAAAACCATCCCCAAGAAAAAGTAAGAAGGCAAAATGCTTGTCTGAAGAGGCTTTACAAATAGCTGAGGAAAGAAAAGAAGCAAAAGGCAAAGGAGAAAGGGAAAGATAAACCCAACTTAATGCAGAGTTGCAGAGAATAGCAAGGAGAGATAAGAAGGTCTTCTTAAATGAACAGTGCAAAGTAGAGGAAAACAACAGAACAGGAAAGACTAGAGATCTCTTTAAGAAAACTGGATATATCAAGGGAACATTTCATGCAAGGATGGGCACGATAAAGGACAGAAACAGTAAGGATCTAACAGAAGCAGACAAGATTAAGAAGAGGTGGCAAGAATACACAGAAGACCTATACAAAAAAGATCTTAATGACCCTGATAACCATGATGGTTTGATCTTTCACCTACAGCCAGACATCCTGGAGTCTGACATCAAGTGGGCCTCAGGAAGCATTACTACAAACAAAGCTAGTGAAAATGATGGAATTCCAGGTGTGAGGAGATATTTAAAATCTTAGAAGATAATGCTGTTAAAATGCTGCAGTCGATACGTCAGTAAATTTGGAAAACTAGGCAGTGGCCACAGGACAGGAAAAGGTCAGTTTTCATTCCAATCCCAAAGAAGGGCAATGCCAAAGAACGTTCAAACTACCATACACTTGGGCTCATTTCACATACTAGCAAGGTTATGCTCAAAATCCTTCAAGCTAGGCTTCAGCAATATGTGAACTAAGAACCTCTAGATCTACAAGCTGGGTTTAGAAAAGACAGAGGAATCAGAGCTCAAACTGCTAACCTTCGCTGGATCATACAGAAAGCAAGGGAATTCCACAAAAAAAAAAAAAAATCTACTTCTGCTTCATTGACTACTACTCCTTTGACTGTGTGGATCACAACAAACTGGAAAAATTCTTAAAAAGATAATACCAGACCATCTCACCTGTCTCCTGAGAAACCTATATGCAGGTCAAGAAGCAACAATTAGAACTGGACAGGGAACAACTGACTGGGTTCAAAATTGGGAAAGGAGTACAACAAGGCTGTATATTGTCACCCTGCTTATTTAACTTACATGCAGAGTACATCACATGAAATACTGGGCTGGATGAATCACAAGCTGGAATCAAGACTGCTGGGAGAAATACCAACAACGTCAGATATGCAGATGATACCACTATAATGGCAGAAAGTGAAGAGAAACTAAAGAGCCTCTTGATAAGGGTGAAAGAGGAGAGTGAAAAAGCTGGCTTAAAACTCAACATTCAAAAAAAACTAAGATCATGGCATCCAGTCCCATCACTTCTTGGCAAATAGAAGGGGAAAAAGTGGAAGCAGTGACAGATTTTATTTTTTTGAGCTCTAAAGTCATTGCAAATGGCGACTGCAACCATGAAATTAAGACACTTGCTCCTTGGAAAGAAATCTGGACAGCATATTAAAAAGCACAGACATCACTTTGCCAACAAACGTCCATCTATTCAAAGCTATCGTTTTTCCAGTAGTCATGTACAGATGTGAGAGTTGGACTATAAAGAAGGCTGAGTGCCAAGAAATTGATACTTTCAAATTGTGATGCTAGAGAAGACTCTTAAGAGTCCCGTGGCCTACAAGGAGATCAAATCAGTCAATCCTAAAGGAAATCAACCCTGAATACTGGAAGAACTGATGCTGAAGCTGAAACTCCAATATTTTGGCCACCTGATGCAAAGTACCAACTCACTGGAAAAGACCCTGATGTTAGGAAAGATAGAAGGCAAAAGGAAAAGAGGGCAACAGAAGATGGGATGGTGAGATAGCATCACCGACTCAATGGACATGAATCTGAACAAACTCCTGGAGAGAGTGGAGGACAGAGGAGCCTGGCGTGCTGTAGTCCATGGGGTTGCAAAGAGTCAGACATGACTTAGAGACTGAACAACAACCACAAAAACATGCTTGGCACAGTGCTTGTTAAATAACTATGCAGCTGTGGCAGAAGTCATCAAGGCATGCAGTGCAAGTGACCTCACTGTGGGAAACACTGTGAAAAAGGCAAGGCTTGTGAGAACCTCCCGGGTAGTCCTGCACTGGAGAAGCAGTCTGTACCCTGCGCTCAGTGGAGCAGTACCGTGGCCAGGCCAGGAATCTCCACGTTGCTGGTGGGGAGCTGACATGGGGTGGGTTGGAGGGCGCTGCAGGGGAGGGAAGCAGACCTGTGTGGGTGCGGGCATGCCGCTGGAGCTCGTCGCTCCGTGTGAACCTCTTGCCACAGAAGAACCAGTTGCAGACAAAGGGCCGCTCGCCGGTGTGCAGGCGCACGTGAGCCCGCAGCAGGGACGTCTTACGGAAGGTCTTGCCGCAGTCGGGGATGTGGCACACGTGCTTCTTCTTGCCCTGCTCTCCAGACCTGGGAATTGGGTTGAAGGTGGGGTAGAGGAACAAGCAGAGAGTGGGAGGTAGAGATGGAGCAGGACAGGATAGAGAGAGGACGTGGGGTCAGGCCGGACAGCACAGGAAGGGGAGGAGGCCAGGTGGCAGGAACTGCTGCCTGTCCCCTCTCTGTGTTCCAGAGAGGGCTTGGGGAACAGGGCACACGCTGGGCTGGCCACCTGGCCAGTTGCCTCGAATTACCTCTTGTCCCCGTCCTTGCAGTTGGGACACGTGCAGGCCATGCGGCGCCGCTTTTCCCCAGGCTGGGTCTCTCCAGCCAGGGCCTGTTCCATCTGCAGCTGGATCTGGGTGGGGCTCAGCCCACTGATGGTCAGGTTGTTTCCAGATACATTCTGCACAGTCAGCTGCTGCTGTCCTATGGGAAGGACGGGGGCAGAGTTCAGGGTGAGGAAGCTGAAAGGTGCAGAGGAGGGAGCCTGACCCCTGTCTGGCCTCCTGCACAGGGTGAGGTTGAGAGTCATAGTGGCTAACAGTTTTCAGCCTGCTGTGTGCCAGATACCATTTTAGAGATCTTAAATGTTGGTGATGGACAGGGAGGCCTGGCGTGCTGCAATTCATGTGGTCGCCAAGAGTTGGACACGACTGAGTGACTGAACTGAACTGAAGCTTCATAAGCCCATGAAATAGGTACTGCTGCTGCTTCTGCTAAGTTGCTTCAGTCGTATCCAACTCTGTGCGATCCCATAGACGGCAGCCCATCAGGCTCCCCCGCCCCTGGGATTCTCCAGGCAAGAATACTGGAGTGGGCTGCCATCCCCTTTTACAGATGAAGAAACTGAGGCTCACAGTCACACAGCCAGAACTTGTAGAACTTGGCTCTGAACCCAGTCATCAACTTCATAGTCAATGCCCAGAACCACCATGCTACACAGGCTGAAGTCACTTCCAGACACTGCCCACCTGGGTCTTATCTTGAAACGCTTTCCCAGAATCTCCTCCAGCTTTAGATCCTTGTGAGACACCAACTCTGCTCCCAGAAAAGCATCCAGGAATTATTGTTCATAGAGGGAGAGACAGTGCCTTGCGCTCTGGAGTAAGTCAAGTCCCCCAGGACTTGCACAAAGCCATCAAAGCAGGGGAGTGCCTGCAGGTGAACTCCTCCCAGCTGCTAAACCAAAGGTGTAAAGTGCCCAAAATTCATTTGAAAGGATGAAGGGAGGAGATTCAGACAGATTCAACTACTCTGAATAGTGCCCTTCACCCAGCTAAAGAATGCAATGAACCAGTTTTGCTCAGTAACTAGTGTTTTATTAGCTGCAAGGTGGCTTTCATACTGAAGATATTACTAAATATTGCCACCGAACTGAGTGCCATACAAGCCAGTCTTGCTACCAAAGGCTCCCTTCTCTTCTATCAACCTTAAGTCAAGGCTTTTCTTCAAGTACCTTTACCCAGAGCCTCCCTTGAACATGTCTTTGGTCTGCACCAAACTATTTTGTACGCATATGTTAGCTGGAAAGTTTTCCTGAGTGCATCTTATGCTCGCCATCATATTCAAGGTCTTTAGCTGTTGGAAGGGCCAACATGTGTCTTAAACTATCTCACAAAGCTGCCATAAGGACCAAGGAACATGCTTCTGAGATGGAAGGGACCAGGCAAACATCAGGCCCATGTGTGGGATGCACAGGCATGCTGCCCACACCCCGGCCCAGGGGCCTTCCCTCACCGCCAGTGTTGGTGATGGTGACGGGCACGCCCTGGACCTGGACACCATTGATGTTGATGGTCTGCATGGCCTGGGCCGCCGCTGCCAGCTGTGCTGCGTTCAGGCTGATGATGCTCCCAGCAGGAGCGATCTTTGGCAGGGGTCGTTCTTTTCGGAGAATTGCAGCCGAGTGCTTTTTGCTGGTCCCACTCAGATGGGCAGCACGGGACGCGGGGCTGCTACAAGTGGTGGTGGAGGCAGTCGCAGCTGTTGCTGGGGGGCTGTCCTGGACAAGGACCGTCTGTACCTCACCAGAAGGCGTACGGATGTAGACCTGGGAGGGGCCAGAGAGAAAAAGTCAGTGCCCCCTGAGAGTCCTGGCACCTGCCACGTTTCAATGCAACACCATCTCCCTGCCCCAAGAAAGAAATGGGGACCTCTTTGTCCACCCAAGTCTTCTCCAACTAGCCCAGACCTACATTTGCCCGCTGCTGATGCCCAACAAACAGGGCTGATGGCATCCCTGTACTAAGCTGACAGATGTTATCTGCTGATTTGAAACAAAACAGTTTACTTAGCATAGAAAAATATAATGCCAAATCTCCGAACTGAAGAATTAGAAGGCAGCTAAATGATGATCTCACAAAAGATGCACTGTGAATGCTCTTCGAACAAATGAAAACAGCCTTTAGGAGATCCTTTTGCCACAAAGGAATCACTGGGGCAAGTGGTGAGACCTGAATGGAGTCTCTGAATTAAAAGTTAGTGTGCATCCTTGCTGGTTTTCTATGCTTGATGGTTGTGCTGTTGTTATATAGAATGTCCTTCTTGTGTATAAGAATTACACACTTTCTATAAAACATTCAGGAGTAACAGGGGCAAGATGGCAACTTATACTCAAATGATTTGTTAAAAAAAATTCTGCTATGATTTTGATTGGAGTTATTATTTTTTTTGATTGGGATTATTTTTGATCCTTGGATTATTTAGAACCAGATTTCTCAGTTAAAAGCAAACAAACCTCATGTTATCTATTATTAAGTACACATCTCATCCTCAATTTTCTGGTATGTGCCTGCCCCTTTTGAAAATCATTGCTAAAAAAAAAAAAAATCATTGCTATTTTCTGCATATCTGAAATTTCTGTTACTAGAACTTTTCTTTCTCACAATATAGAGCAGAGTCCAACACACTTTTTCTCTAAAGGGAAGATAATACATACATATTTTAGGCTACGCAGGTCTTGAGGTCTCTGTCTTACAGTGAATAACCACACAAATTGGCCAGATGTGACCTCAGGACTGAGGACTGCGAATCTCTCTCATAGAGAGTACAGTACACATTTTTAAAAACATGCATATCCTTTGACCCAATTTTAGGAATTTATTTAGTGATAAGATTGAAATTAGCCTAGAAGATCCAGAGTTAATAGCTGGGTTTTAGCTGGATAACAGACAGTACCTCAGGAAATATACGATCATTAAAACATGACGTTGTAGCGCTAATCTTTCTGCACATGTATCCTTACTTCCTTAGGAGGACCCCGATTTTAAGCCCTGTCTCCATCAGTCTCAAGACCCGGGACCTTAGGGGAGAGAGGGAGGCACCTGGAGGCTGCAGCACCTGAGCAGTCTTGCCTCAGTTCTTCACCATCAAGGTAGGTCTGATAAGGGAGGCTCACACGTGCTACAACAAATTACACTGATTCACAGAAAGCCACTTGGCAGTGTGCAATATACCAGAAGGGAGGAGGCACTTAAGGGCAGGCCTCAGATTTCCTCCCCAGGGTGCTTCTTCACCTGCACAACTCCCTACTGTCATCACTCACCCCGATGCCCTGGTTCTCTCTATAGACAGCTGGATTATAAATTCCTCCATGGCAGAAGCTGGTTTTTTATATTCAAAAAGAAATCCTTATACAATTTTAACTGTAGCCCCTGCTACACATAACATAGTGAGCCAGGGTGGAATAAGGGAAAAAAAGTGTGGGTCTGAAATCTGAGTTGAATCCTGGCTCTTTATGTTGAATCCACTTATTTGTGCTCTATTAGATCTGGATATTAATAATTTCTCTGAGTTTCAGCTTCTCCATCTGCAACATGGGCCTAATCTCTGGCTTTTACTAAATTTACACAAAGTATAAACGCTGCCCTGCAGAGCCATATAAATTTGAATATTACAGCCCCCTAATAAATGCCAAAAGTAAGTTCCTGTTTAGGTCAGCATCACAGATGGATGTATCCTAAATGTTCCTGCTATAAAGCTAGGGAGGGGTGCCTCTTCTGAACTTTTGTCATTAACAATGATTAGCATTTTTCCCATTAGTTTTCTTACTTTATATCAAATTCTATGATTCTGACTAGAATTTTTTCACTCTTACTATCATTCTGAGTATGTAGTTCTAGAATAAAAAAACGTTTTTTTTTTGCGGCATGTGGGATTTTAGTTCCTCTACAGGCATTAAACCTGTGTCCCCCTGCAGTGGAAGCAGAGTTCTAACCACTAGATTGCCAGGGGAAGTCCCTGAACTTTACATATCTGCCACCTACTCATCCCCCTACCAAAAGACTCCCCTAAAGGAAGTTTTCAAAATATGGGTATATATGCATGTTGTACTTGATTTCTAAAGACAAGCAGTATGTGGCCCTACAATCTGGCAGAAATGGGCCCTTACTACCCATCCCAAACGATCCTGACTCCCAACGCTGAGGTCAGATGGGAAGATGCACCAGCATCACCTAGAAAAGCGAGCCAAGTGGAACGGAGCATCAGCCATTTAGAGCTGAGGAGGAGAGGGAAGTGCTGCGGAAAGGTCAGCGTGATACCTGAGTAGGTGACGGCTCAGCAGCCTGGATCTGGAAGTTCTGGGAGGGCTTCTGGGGGACGGTGGGGAGTGTGGCGGACGCTGCCTGTACCACCCGCAGGGCCTGCTGTGGAATCTGCACCACCTGCTGCTGCTCGGCCTTGGGGGGCACCACCTGGACCTGCTGGACCACGGCTGGCTGGCCCCCGCCGGGGCTCTGAACAATGAGCAGGTTGTTTCCTGCTTGGATAATGTTGTCTGCGGTGGTCTCGATCAGCACCGTCTCCACCTGCTCGGCCACAGCCACAGGGGGCTGGGCGGCAGGAAGACTCTTCTTCCTGGCTTTCTTGTTAGTCTTAGACAGTGGGGCAGGGGGGCTCTCCGTGAGGAGCTGAGTGGCGGCCCCGGGGTCGCTGGTGTTCACGAGGTTGTTGACAGGCAGAGTAAGGGTCACATTGCCACCGCCACCTGTCAGCTTCACCACATTGGCCCCGCTCTGTGCCGGAGTGGTGGTCGTACTTGACTTCTGGACAGGGGCTGGCTTGATGGGGACGGGCTTGTGACTGGACGGGGACGGGGTGATGATGGCTTGGTTGGTGCCAGGGATGATCTGGATCTGGTTGGTCAGACTGGGCTGCACCTGGATGGTCTGAGGACTGCTGGCCTGGATCTGAGGGACCGCCTGGTACTGGATACTGGTGTTCGATCGGGTCCCTTTGTTGACCACGGTGGGATTCTGGATGGCAAACACCAGCTGCCCCCCAGGGTAGGACGTGCTCAGCTGTGACCCCTGAATCTGAAGTATGTTTCCCTTGGAGGACAAGATTCCAAAACTATTCTTGCTGGGGCTGAGAGGGAGAGGGGCGGGTTTGATAGGGACGAGTTTCCGTGGAGTGGGCTGGGGGGGAGCAGGAGGCGTCACCGCAGCTTCAACAGCTGGAGGGCCGATTTTGCTACATGTCGCGGCAAGCAGCGCTAAGGGAGATGGCTGGGAGTCCTGCAAAACACCAGGAGGAGACCAAGAGTGAGATGTGAGGCCTGCTGCCCAGGAGCCCCACCCTTTAGGATCCTCTCCTCCTGGCAGGCTCCTCCCCACCTGACGAGTGGGGTGCCAGCATCCTTCCCCCGCAGTTGTCCCAGTCTCCCCATCCCCAGTGGTTTCTCCACTGAGGAATTAACAGAGAAAAGGTGGAAAGTGTCCTTCTCAGGAAGGAACTCCCCAGAAGCACCCCTTGACAGGGTGAACTAGCAACATGAGCTGACCTCTTACTCCCTGGGCCGAATGGTGTCTAATGGGGACCTGGAATCACCCTCAGCTTCTAGATGGAGCTCTATTAGCCTCCACCCCACCCCAGCGATAAAGGATCCTTGAGTCATCAAGTGAGGAAGCACTGAGGCAGGGAAGGAGAGAAAGACAAGCGGAGGGGACAGGAGGAATAAACCCTTTGGAAAAGTGTTTTCCAGTGCTTGGGACATGACATTTTCGATGGAGGAGGGCTGCTCTTTCGAAGCTACAAGGAAAGAGCCTCTGGGGTACAGGGACAATCTCTGTTTTCCTTGTATGGTCAGTGGGGACTGGTGGAAGGACCTTGAGTTGCATTCTGCTTTTCCTCCTGACTCAATTGTTGCACCTTAGATGAGCTACCTTGGTTTCTTAGGTCAGAAAAAGTGAAAAACTGAACCCAACTGGTCTCATAGCCTTGGGGAGTTATAGTGAGCCAGCACAGAGCTTCAGTTGTGGTTTCATGTCAGCTTCAGCAAGTCCTTGCAGGCTAATGCAGCCCCCAACCCCCAGAGCCCACTGCCCACTCGCCTGGGTGGTAGAGGCGGCAGGCTGCAGGTAGTCACTGGGACTGACAGCGGCAGTGGCAGCCATGCTGGTCTGTGGATCTGTTGGAAGAGAAGAGATGGAGTAATACTCATGGTGCTTGACAAGAACCCTAGTCCCCTGGCCTCAGATTTTCTTTTTGCCTCTATTTGCTGTTGCTTCTCCATGAGAGGTTGATGACCTTTCCCCACACTACCCTACTCAAAGTTAGCAACCCTACAAAGACCTCTCTTTCTCAGACTTAGCCATCCAGGCTGTGAGGACAGCTGGTCCTGCCTCCACTGGGCTGTCTTCCAACCATCAAAAAGTCTAGAAGAATGTAAAGATACCAAGACTATAAAAACATGGGCTTCAGTAACTAAGCGGTGCCACCTAATGGAGCCCTCTCTGCCAGGCACTGCTGACTCTCCCCAGCTAGACTGGAGCCCCTGTACGGTGGGCAGGGGCGTCTCCCCCAGCTATTCCTGTAGCTCTGACAAGGGCTTCTGCTCACGCCTGCTGTAACCAGATGCCAAGCCAGTCTGGGAGAGAAGCATCGCTGAGCTGGGATCTCTGACAAGAAGGACACATCCACTCCATGTAAAAGTCTAGATCGCTTTATGCTCAGCCTTTATCACATGAACACAATGGCCTAGGTATCGAGCTATATACATATATAGAGAGAGCGAGCGAGCACGCATATGAATAATTACTTTAAATGAACTTATAGTTTTACATAGCATGATAGGCATGGCCCCATAGTATCACCGAGACTAGGAGAGTTAATAACAATGTAATGAGAATGAAAATTTCAAAAATCCTACCTTTTTTTATATGTGTATGTAATTCTATATATGAATACAGCAGTGAAAAAATCTATTAAAAAAAAGGCTAAAATGTTAAAAGCCATTATCTCCTGGTGGTAGATTTTTGCTTCATTTAAATAATTTTCCCCATTTTTCTGTATTTTCTCATTTCCCCACAATGAATATACTCTACTATACTTTCATTTTAAATAAGGAAAATAAAGAACATTGAGCAAGTAACGAAGGAATCTCTACTCTGAACTTAGGTCTGATCTAAGAGAAACATTAGACAAGTAAAATGGAAATCAGGGGAATCTGAGACTCTAAGCCATCTTATAGTTTATAGATCACAAGAAAAAGAGCACCATGCAGAGAGTCAGACTTGTATACACCTCAGGTTTCAGGAAGTACAGAAACAAGAAGGGCATCACTCAGAGACGGGAAGAGGCAGAACGGCTCAGGCATTGAGCGCTGGGAACCACTCACAGTTTGGCTGGTCTCTGACTTCTCTTTGGGAGAATGATTCTTAAATGAGAAAAGGTAAAGAAAAGGTAAAGCAGCAAACTGCAGCCCAGGACAGGTTAGTAAGCAGGCTTGTCAATGCCTTAGATGGTTTCCAGGCCCCGAGGCCACATGAGCTGCACTCCACAGTAGGCAGAGACTTTGCAGCAAACTGTGTGAGGAGCCAGAGGGCAGCTCTGGGCAGATTGCACAGGTGGATCCTGAAACATTACAGACACTGATCCTCAGCAAAACCCTAGAACAAATGACTAAACAGCACTACTATTACTAAGGTAAGGAAGGCAGTGATCTCAAGGAATAAGCATGGGGTTGCTAAAACCAAGTCATACTGAACAAACCTGTTTCTTTTTTATGGGGTTTTGGATGGCTACACCGAGAGAGTAGTATACAAAAGCTCTGTATCAACAGGGCATTTGATGGAAATGGTCATAGTATTCTAATGAACAAGGCAAAGAACTACATGCAGGATAATAGTCTAGTTTGGGGGCTAAGCTGAACATGCCTCCACCTAAGCGCTGAGATCCAGTCTGTCCTGAGCAGTGTGCTGCTGTGAGGTCATCCAGGGTCTCCTGCTAGAGCTGGGTCTCCCAACCGGGTCGGCAGGGTTCCCCTCGGAGGCTTTTTCTAGCAGAAAGTTTTATTCTTGTGTTTTCACTGCGATGATCATCTTTTAAAAATGAACATATACTGGGACGTCCCTGGTGGTCCAGTGGTTAAGATTTCGCACTTCCACTGCCGAGGGCATGAGTCTGACCCCTAGTCAGGGCTAGGATCACGCACTGACTTGTGAGGCAGCCAAAAAAGAACATGTAACTACAGATGAGTAACTGCTGCGTAACCAAGATTCGCACATTTCTGGGCCTCTGTGAGTTGTGCACAACTGTACTGGTACCAAGTGGCACCACTCTAACTACATGGGCTTAAGACAACTTGATTCTGCACATTTAATTCAAGGCACATTTATGCAAAGTGATGGATGATGGCTCTTCAGAAGCCTCGGAGGACCACGTCGCTGGACACTAGAGACTGCAGGGTGGGTGTGCAGAACCCAAGGAGCCAGGGTGTCAAATCTGTGCTGAACGTACACTGACAGCAGCAATTTAGGTTCAGTCAACTTCTCCCCCCACCAAATGATGCTGCTGATTTTATTGGCTTTTCTTTAGTTATTGAATTAATTTTATAGGAACTACATCTATGAACTGATAAACAGATTATTATACATAATTACGGTAGGTTGCAGCCTTACAGTGTAAACAACCTAAGTTGACTGAAAAAACATCTTCCCTTTAGAGCAGTGTTTAAACTATTTAGACCATGAACCACAATCATAAAAACAATTTACATCAAGACCCAGTATATGCACATACACCCCCACATACTTCCCCGTCCTGTGCTCATGCAGTAAGAATTTCCTGAAATAAAATTTGCCCTTGCTACATGTGACGGGCTTTGATATTTTTCTACTCTATTTCACTTTTTTAAATGCCAGTTGTGACTCACTAAATTGGTTTTGTGCCCTACAGGCTGGAATCATGGCTTCAAAGCAGTCTATCCACCACCCAAGTTAGGGAAACCATGCAAAAGACCTAGAAGGCAAATTAACTTTATGGATGTCACAAAACTGAGGATTGTAAACACAATGGGTGTCTGTACGAGGGTTCAAAGAGAACTTAAAAAAACTGGTATGTGCAGTGCTTAAGAGCATGAGGCTCCAGACCAAAATGAGCATTCAGACTGTGGGACGGCCGGGGCATTCCTCTCCCAGCCTCAGCACACCACCTGTAAAACAGAGGTAAGGTCGTCCTGACACGATTCTAGGAGGCGTCAGTAATGAAAAATATTGAGCCTAGAGTGGGTAATCAATAAATGGTGGTTTAAACTTTGAAGTTGAGTAAACACTGCATTTCAGTTAAGAAGAGAAAAAAAATCACATGCATATAGGACAGGAAGACAGAGCTTAATCGTGTTTCTCAAGTGAAAAAGCCCCAGTGGTTTTGACTCAAAGTTATATGGGAAGCAACAGAACCTAGATGTGGTTGCCAAAAAAGCTACTGCAATCTTGGGCTGCATTTCCAAAAGTTCAGTCATAGAAAATAATAGTCCTCGTCTGCTCTGTACTGGGCCCCGCCTGGAGTGTCGGGTTCCGTCCTGAGGGATGTTTTGAAAGAGGGATTTTCAAGCGGAGCTTGAGGGCAGCTGTGGTGGTGACCAGGACACCAGAGCAGCAATATCCACCAGGACATCTATTCCACACATGTACTGAATGAGAAGAACCAAGACTTTGGGGTGGACATTTCAGTTTTCTAGAGGGGAGAACTTTCAAACACTGGGATCAGTTGCCTCTTGAGGTAATGTTCTCCCTTCTCTGGAGTCATTTAGCCAGAGATGCGATGTGTGTCCCTCCGGTGGGGTGGGAAGGTGCATGAAATGATCTGATCTGAGAATTTAAATCTTTTTATAATCCTCAAACCTCACTGCAGATAAAAACACAGGATGAGTTGGTTGCTGGCAGGGCTGGGAAGGGCAGGCAGGGGCTCTTCCAGGAGGCTCCCCTGGGCTCAGGTTCACTTAGCTAAAAATGGCGAATGACTCTCCCTCTGACATCCCCTGTTATGAAACAGGAGGACACCAGGAAAGGATAGAGTGCAAACAAAATGAAAACTGGCCCAGTGCTTATTCACCTCCCTTTCCCATCCCTCTCCCTCTGCGGTCATTAGCACCCTGGAGTCAAAGTGTCTAGAGATTCCACTGGGCTGAGTGGCTTTTCAGTGAGGAAGTTACAGCAGAGTCCTGATGCCACTGCAGAATGAAATCCCAGGATGTGGCAGGGAGATGAGTCTCCATATTGGTTGTCCAGCTCCACAGCCCGGGGGCCACAAAGCTCTGCGAGACTCTAGGAGAGAAACCACTGGTTTGAGATCTAGATGAATACTTCAGGGGCCGGCCGGGGAGGAGAATGAAACCAACCAAGATGGTGCAGGGAGAACGCCCTCAGTCTGCGCTGGCGTCAGGACTCTGCTGTAACTTTCCCCTTTCCCTGTCTCATGAAGTTTTATGGTGATTTGCTATACCAGCAATTGCAGCTGTCTTAGGCTCCAAGGAAAATTTCCAAGGCTGTCACACAAGGCTTCCAGGCAGGGGTTGGGGGGTGTTCAGTGCCTGACGGGTCCACCCTTGATTTTCCTTTTCCCTATACTGGAAACCAACTTAATTCCAATTTAAAACCATGAGTGTCCCAGATCTGGATGAACATACGATAGTTCGTCTCCACCTCCATCCCTCCAGCTGTAGCTTCCTCATTCCTTGGCCAAACTTAGTGGAAAAGCTGCCAGCACCCTGCTGTCCCCCTCCTTTCTCACCTCCTCACTTGGACTTGCACCCCAGGTCTCTGCTGATACTGCACTTGCCAGGCCACCAGGGGCCCCCTCATTGTTAAATTCAACGGACCCCTGACCCTTTGACCATTTCCTCCTCTTGAAATCCCCACAGATTTCCTCCTACCTCTCCAGCCACCTCTTCCCTTTGTGTGTGGGCTCCTTTTGCCATTCCTTCAATACGGATGTTCCTCACTAACATCTTCCCCACCCAACACCCATTCCAGAAGTGACTGTGCCCACTCACATGGCTTCAAGTACCTTTCCCAGGCTGATGAGCCCTAGGTCTATGAATGGCCTACACATCTCCCCTCTGAGTGGTGGACCAGTACCTCCAGCCCTCTGTGGGCTTTTCACCCAGGACTGCCAATGCTGAGCTGTTACCTGGGCCCATTCTCTTCCCAGCCTGCTCATCCCCAGTCACCACGGGCCTCCTTCCAGATCCCTGAAGAGCCTCCATCTCTTCCCAGTTCTCATCCCTGCCCTGTCCTTGCTCAGAACTTTCTTCTCTCTTCACTAGCTAACATGACTCACCCTTCAGATCTCAGGCTGGTTTTTTTTCCCTCAAAAGTCCACTGTGTAAAAGGCATGTCATTTCCTCGGAGAGGCCTTCCAGGAGCCTTGAGATGAGGTTAACTCCTCTGGTAATTCACCATTCATTAAATCATTATGGGCTTAATGTCTCTCTTCCACACTCATGGAAATCAGGGGGCTCAGGTCTGTTTTCACTGCTGAGCCGCTACATCAAGCCTATTACACAGCACAGTGACACCAGTGCCTGAAGGCTGAATGGATAATAAATATTTCTGGTTACCCAGACGCTCTTTCGGTACTTCCAGAGTTCCATCCTCATCACCACCCAATCATCAAGTCCTCCTGGGTCTGCCTCCTAAATATGAATCTCTCTCCATCTGCCTTATGCTAGAGTTAACCACCTTCAGCCCAGCCCGAAATATGGCCCAAAGCCTTCAAGATGGCTCCCTAGCCTCTGGCCTAGCCACCTCTAATCCAGCCTCCACAATCTTGTCTGAACAATCTTTTAAAATGTAAATTCACTCAACTACTCCCCCAGATTAAATCCTTCAATCAGTTCAGTTCAATTGCTCAGTCGTGTCCGACTCTTTGCGACCCCATGAATAGTAGCACGCCAGGCCTCCCCGTCCAACACCAACTCCCAGAGTTTACTCAAACTCATGTCCATCGAGTCGGTGATGTCATCCAGCCATCTCATCCTCTGTTGTCCCTTTATCCTCCTGCCCCTAATCCCTCCCAGCATCAGGGTCTTTCCCAGTAAGTCAACTCTTCGCATGAGGTGGCCAAAGTACTGGAGTTTCAGCTTCAGCATCAGTCCTTCCAATGAACACCCAGGACTGATCTCCTTTAGAATGGACTGGTTGGATCTCCTTGCAGTCCAAGGGACTCTCAAGAGTCTTTTCCAACACCACAGTTCAAAAGCATCAATTCTTCAGTGCTCAACTCTCTTCACAGTCCAACTCTCACATCCATACATGACCACTGGAAAAACCATAGCCTTGACTAGACAGACCTTTGCTGGACAAGTAATGTCTCTGCTTTTTAACATGCTATCTAGGTTGGTCATCGGAGAAAGCAATGGCACCCTACTCCAGTACTCTTGCCTGGAAAATCCCATGGACAGAGGAGCCTGGTAGGCTGCAGTCCATGGGATCGCGAAGAGTCGGACACGACTGAGTGACTTCCCTTTCACTTTTCACTTTCATGCATTGGAGAAGGAAATGGCAACCCACTCCAGTGTTCTTGCCTGGAGAATCCCAGGGATAGGGGAGCCTGGTGGCCTGCCGTCTATGGGGTCACACAGAGTCGGACACGACTGAAGTGACTTAGCAGCAGCAGCCAGTACTCTTGCCTGGAAAATCCCATGGGCAGAGAAGCCTGGTAGGCTGCAGTCCATGGGGTAGCTAAGAGTCGGACATGACTGAGCGACTTCACTTTCTCTTTTCACTTTCATGCATTGGAGAGGGAAATGGCAACCCACTCCAGTTTCTTGCCTGGAGAATACCAGGCACAGGGGAGCCTGGTGGGCTGCCGTCTATGGGGTCACACAGAGTCGGACACGACTGAAGTGACTTAGCAGCAGCAGCAGCAGGCTGGTCATAAATTTCCTTCCAAGGAGTAAGCGTCTTTTAATTTCATGGCTGCAATCACCATCTCCAGTGATTTTGGAGCCCCCCAAAACAAAGTCTGACACTGTTTCCACATCTATTTCCCATTAAGTGATGGGACCAGATGCCATGATCTTAGTTTTCTGAATGTTGAGCTTTAGGCCAACTTTTTCACTCTCCTCTTTCACTTTCAAGAGGCTCTTTAGTTCCTCTTCACTTTCTGCCATAAGGGTGGTGTCATCTGCATATCTGAGGTTATTGGTATTTCTCCTGGCAATCTTGATTCCAGCCTGTGCTTCTTCCAGCCCAGCGTTTCTCATGATGTACTCTGCATAGAAGTTAAATAAACAGGGTGACAATACACAGCTTTGACATACTCCTTTTCCTATTTGGAACCAGTCTGTTGTTCCATGTCCAGTTCTAACTGTTGCTTCCTGACCTGCATATAGGTTTCTCAAGAGGCAGGTCATTTGGTCTGGTGTTCCCATGTCTTTCAGAATTTTCCACAGTTTCTTGTGATCCACACAATCAAAGGCTTTGGCATAGTCAATAAAGCAGAAATAGATGTTTTTCTGGAACTCTCTTGCTTTTTCCATGATCCAGCAGATGTTGGCAATTTGATCTCTGGTTCCTCTGCCTTTTCTAAAACCAGCTTGAACATCTGCAAGTTCACGGTTCACATATTGCTGAAGCCTGGCTTGGAGAATTTTGAGCATTACTTTGCTAGCGTGTGAGATGAGTGCAATTGTACGGTAGTTTGAGCATTCTTTGGCATTGCCTTTCTTTGAGATTGGAATGAAAACTGACCTTTTCCAGTCCTGCAGCTACTGCTGAGGTTTCCAAATTTGCTGGCATATTGAGTGCAACACTTTCACAGCATCATCTTTCAGGATTTGAACTAGCTGAACTGGAATTCCATCACCTCCACTAGCTTTGTTCGTAGTGATGCTTTCTAAGGCCCACTTGACTTCACATTCCAGGATGTCTGGCTCTAGGTGAGTGATCACACCATCGAGATTATCTTGCTCATGAAGCTCTTTTTTGTACAGTTCTTCTGTGTATTCTTGCCACCTCTTCTTAATATCTTCTGCTTCTGTTAGGTCCATACCATTTCTGTCCTTTATCGAGCCCATCTTTGCATGAAATGTTCCCTTGGTATCTCTAATTTTCTTGACGAGATCTCTAGTCTTTCCCATTCTGTTGTTTTCCTCTATTTCTTTGCATTGATCACTGAGGAAGGCTTTCTTATCTCTCCTTGCTATTCTTTGGAACTCTGCATTCAGATGCTTGTATCTTTCCTTTTCTCCTTTGCTTTTTGCTTCTCTTATTTTCACAGCTATTTGTAAGGCCTCCTTAGACAGCCGTTTTGCTTTTTCGCATTTTTTTTTCTTGGGGATGGTCTTGATACCTGTCTCCTGTACAATGTCATGAACCTCCATCCATAGTTCATCAGGCACTCTATCTATCAGATTTAGTCCCTTAAATCTATTTCTCACTTCCACTGTATAATCATAAGGGATTTGATTGAGGTCATACCTGAATGGTCTACTGGTTTTCCCTACTTTCTTCAATTTAAGTCTGAATTTGCCAATAAGGAGTTCATGATCTGAGCCACAGTCAGCTCAGATGAATTTAACTCAGATGACCATTATATCTACTACTGTGGGCAGGAATCCCTTGGAAGAAATGGAGTAGCCATCATGGTCAACAAAATAGTCCGAAATGCAGTACTTGGATGCAATCTCAAAAACTATAGAATGATCTCTGTTCGTTTCCAAGGCAAACCATTCAATATCACAGTAATCCAAGCCTATGCCCCAACCAGTAACGCTGAAGAAGCTGAAGTTGAATGGTTCTATGAAGACCTACAAGACCTTTTAGAACTAACACCCAAAAAAGATGTCCTTTTCATTATAGGGGACTGGAATGCAAAAGTAGGAAGTCAAGAAACACCTGGAGTAACAGGCAAATTTGGCCTTGGAGTACGGAATGAAGCACGGCAAAGACTGATAGAGTTTTGCCAAGAGAACGCACTGGTCATAGCAAACACCGTCTTCCAACAACACAAGAGAAGACTCTACACATGGACATCACCAGAGGGTCAACACCAAAATCAGATTGATTATATTCTTTGCAGCCAAAGATGGAGAAGCTCTATACAGTCAGCAAAAAAATCCTAAAAAAATAGTTTAGGCCAAAACAAGCTGCCCCTCCCTGACTACCTCCCCACTCCCCATCCCCAATCTCTCCTACTTTATCTCTTGCCCTTTCAACTCTCTCCACAAACATTTCAGTTTTTTCTATTTCAGGAACTACAACACATTCTCACCTGGAGCCTAAGCACACTCTCTCCCATTTGTCTGGCCAACTCCAGTCCTTCTTCAGAGCTCATGTGTAGCCCTCCTGACGTCTGGGGCAAGTGCTCCCCACATGTGAGGCAAGTGCCGCTGCTCTGTGCCAGTGTATATGCACCATGGGACCTTCACAGAACTTTCCCCCCGCAACAGGGCACGGAGCGCAGCTCGTTCTAGAGCTCTTTCCATAGGCTGCCTCAGGGAGCACCACGTAACAGGAAGAAGCTTCAGACGGGACCCTGGAGCCCTGGCCATCAGACCGGGGGTTGTTTCACTAGTCTTTCACTGGAGAATACTACTCTTGAGCCAGGGAATGAGAGAGAAGGGAAACAAAGAAACACAACTGAGAAAGAACTTGGCTCAAATTCCACAGCCAGGCCTTGGGGGTACTTGTTTTTACTGTGTCGTGGGGTCTTACCACCCTAACTATGGCTTTCTTGGCTGTCTGCTATGCTATTTCCCCTAGAGGAATTTCACTCTGTGCAAACAGTTCTTCTGTGGCTATTTTGGTCAGCTCACCTGGGCCTGAAGCCAGCAACAGTTCCTAGGCCCAGTCCAATTGCCTAGCCTGGAAGAATTTAGAGCTGGTAAGGGAAAGACTAAACCATAGCTGGTTTTAGGAAACTAAGCTGGACCTCAAAGGGAGCTAAGAATGGACTGAGAGAGAAAGGATCAAGAAAGACTCTAAAATACTCTGAGCAAAAAATCCAACAATTAGAATAATCATATAAAAGAGATCGTAACAGTAGAAGGAATTTCATTGATTTTCATGAAAAGAGAATAGTTCCAGGTGTGGCTATTGCCAGAGGCAAGTAAAGATTGCAGATCCTGTCTCCACCCACTTATTGAGCCCTCCAGTCTTCTCCCAACTTTGACCTCAGCCTCAGCCCATGTGTGTGTCCAGAATTTCATCAAGAAGACTCCCTTTATCAGCCAAGATCCATTATTTCTCTCCTTATCGAACAAAACTCCTCGCAACAGCCACTGTACTTGCTGTCCCTCATTGCTCTCCTTCCAGTCTTTCTTGAACCTGTTCCAGCCAGGTTGCCCCTTTCCATCCACACCACAAAAATCACCTCCCCACCCCCCCACCAGGGACCTCCACTTTCCCAAGCTGGATGGTTAATTCTTAGATCTAGGCTTGTGTTATCTGACAGTTGGCCCCTCTTCCTCCTTGAAATAACATCTTCACTTGGCTTGCAGGGTGGCCTCTTACCCCTCTGGCTGCTTCTTCTAAGATTCCTTGGCTGGGTCTGTCTCTCAAATTCTAAATGCTTAATCTGCTCCAGGGCTCAGTCTTAGGTCCTGTTTTTTTTCTGTCTACACCTGTTTGTTGGGGGATTTCATCTAGTCTGGTAGCTTTAGAAACCAATCATATATATAGGTTCATACAGACCTAGTCCGGGCTTCCCTGGTGGTTCAGTGCTAAAGAATCTGCCTGGAATGCAGGAGACACAGGTTCGATCACTAAGTCGGCAAGATCCCCTGGAGAAGAATATGGCAACCCACTCCAGTATTCTTGCCTGGAAAATCCCATGGACAGAGAAATCTGATGGGCTACGTTCCATGGGATTGCAAGAGCCGGACACAACTTAGTGACTAAACCACCACAGTCCTGATGACTCCTAAACATGTATTCAGACTTGTATATCTTGACTGCCTACTGTTATCTCCACTTGGATGTACTGGTAAGCAACTCAAGCCTGCCCTAGCCCCAAAAAGGGCTCCTGTTAGCTCCCTAATTCCGTGCCTCCTTCAAACTTCCCCGGGGCAGTGAATGGAACTCCACTTTTTCAGCTATTCAGCCCTAAAACCTTGGGAGTCACCCTCGATCTTTCTTTTTTCCACTCTGTGTTAGTTGCTCAGTCCTGTTGGACTCTTTTGTGTCCTCATGGACTGTAGCCTGCCAGGCTCCTCTGTCCATGGAATTTTCCAGGCAAGAATACTGGAATGGGTAGCCATTCCCTTCTCCAGGGGATCTTCCCGACCCAGGGACTGAACCCGGGTCTCCGCATTGCAGGCAGATTCTTTATTGTCTTAGTCACTAGGGAAGCCCCCTCTCTACTTGTCAAGAAACACTTGAGCTCTATCTTCAAAATATATACAGAATCTGACTGCTTTCACAACCACTTCTTTTTATCACCCAGGTTCAGGTCCCCATCATCTCTCGCTTGGATAACTGTGAAAGTCTCCTAGCTGGGCTTCTGACTTTGTCCCTGCTGGTTTTATTCTCAACCAGCATCCCGAGACCCATCAAACTTAAATGCAATCCTGTTACTCCTCTGCTCAGAGTCCCTGCTACTGCTATTGCTGCTAAGTCGCTTCAGTCGTGTCCGACTCTGTGCGACCCCATAGACGGCAGCCCACTAGGCTCCTCTGTCCCTGGGATTCTCCAGCCAAGAATACTGGAGTGGGTTGCCATTTCCTTCTCCAATGCATGAAAGTGAAAAGTCAAAGTGAAGTCGCTCAGTCATGCCTGACTCTTAGCGACCCCATGGGCTGGAGCCTACCAGGCTCCTCCGTCCATGGGATTTTCCAGGCAAGAGTACTGGAGTGGGGTGCCATTGCATACTATCACCCAGTCAAATTAAGAGTCAAAGTCCACACCACAACACATAAGGGGTCCATGTGACCTCTCTGACTTAGCTGTCACTCTCTCTCACTCACCGCTTAGGCCATGCTGGCCTCCCTGCTATTCCAGTACATGCCAGCTAGGGCCCCTCTTCAGGGCCTTTGTACTCACTGTTCTCTCTGCTTGAGTTCTTACCGTCTGCCCTCCACAGATTGTTGTTTAGTCGCTAGGTCATGTCCAAATCTTTACGACCCCATGGACTCCCCAGATTAAGCCTGGCTCAATCCCTCCCATCCCTCCTTCAGGGTTTTCTCAAACTCCCTTCTCTGACAGCCCTACGTAAACCATACCCCTCATGTTCTCCTGTCCTCTATTCAGTTTTCCCCTTAGCACTTCTTATTGTCTGATATCCACTAGTTACTTCATGTCTTCTACCAGATGTACCTTCCTTACCTACTGGCAAGGAAGACACTTCATATATAGAAAACCCGCAGATCTGCATGTCCTGGCACTAGGTGCTGGCATCCACTCACCAGGTCAGCTCAGCCGATCCAATCGCAGAAGGAACTCAACTCTGCCGGTCACCTCACATGGGGACAAGAGTCTATGTGTGGACCAGCACAGTCGAGTCTTTCTCCTGGACAGAAACCTCAGACGTGCACCTCATCACTACACACCAGATGCCGAATCTCAATGCCTCTTTCAATGAACAGGTACTGGGGAGAAATTCTTTCACAAGTGAGTTAAGACGATGCGGGTCCCTGCTGTCTGAAGACCTCTTATCTGTCTCCACCCTGCAGCTCTCTCCTGAAAATGGGACCGTATCATTTGCTAGCTCGCATCCTATCAGACTGGAAAGGACCCTAGAGAAGTGAGTGGGGACATGGGACAGCCAGCAGGGGGTGGTGAGAAAGAGTCCCAGGCAACGGTACAAAAATACTGGGCCTCAGAACACTGCCAAAAACAGGAAAGAAGAAACCAAGACACACTTTTTCCCCTCTAAAGAATATCATTATGTACAAACTTTATGTACATGCTTTCTCTGCTTTGACACATTTGTGAGTCACTCTGTACATTCGTCTGGGACATAACTGGTTAAAGTTAGTGGTGACTTCATTTCCCCTGGGACGAGACAGTCACCATTTATTCTTCTGATGGCTGGGAAATGTTTGGGTCTGCTCTGAGGCTAGTCTGAGAAGACTTCCAGTTAGACACTAGCTGGGGGCAGAAAGAGTCCACATCCAGTCACACGGCCCTGCCTGCCGTCTCTTCCTCCCTATTCACACCCTCTGAAAGGCGGCTTTGTGGTTCCACCGAGTCCCCTAGGAGAGATAACAAACACTCCACAGAGGAAGCTCTAGAAAGAGGACATTTGGGAGTGTGCAGGCCAGTGCCTGCTGCTTTCTGAGCCGTTTTCACTGCGTGGCTGGGATGAAGAGACCACCTAACAGCCTCAATCATGGCTTGGGGACAGATGCATCCAGTGAGGTGGGGCTTCTGGCTAGAGACAACATGCAGTGCTGATGCGGAAACAAACTGTAGCTCAGGGGAATGAGATGGGCAAAGGGAGGATTCCGTTGGGTCTGCAAGCACCTTCTTCCTGTGCCAAACAGCTCTGACGTCTCAACGTTGCTTGGAGTTGCTCACAGAGGGTAAACTGAGAAGCAGCAAAACTGAGCACTTTGTTCTTTGTACGCCTCTGCTCCTGAGCAGCACTCATCTCCCAAGAGCACGCCAGCTTGAAGGCCAAGCTGATGAGAAGCAACCCCCCAGGCCAGTGGGGGCCTCAGAATACCCAGGAGAGTGTAAGCCAGACGAGCAGTGGAAGTGGCAGCGTCCCCAAGCTGCCAGAGCTGATTCAGCTTGCTTCTGGGCTCGCTTCTCACCTTGAGTGAGGCAATACAAAAACCCGTTTTCCATTTCGGAATCCTGTCAACTGGAACAAATCCACCAGTGGGAGCATCTTCACAAGGGCAATCTCTAACCTCTTTCCTACTCAAACAGATAGTGCCCTTGAATTAGCACTGCCCCACATTTTCACCTTCTTCATTCATCTTTCCAACCAGCTTCAACAGACAACTGGCAAACTGACAGCAAAGTGAGACCCTCCCCGCCCTGAGGTCTCCAGGAGAATGCTGCTAGCCAAGGAAAGATCTGATAACCGAAGAAGTAGTTCTTAACAGAGAAAAGTGACTCTGAACTATGTTTCAGAAATACAAAGATCTAAGTGCTGACTCTGTGTAGAAAGGAATAAAGAAAAAGTTCTTTTTCCTTCCTTCAATAGAAGGAAGTCACTTGAGGAGATCCATGTGGATTCAAAACAAAAGCAAAGCAAAAACAAAAAAGCATCAACAAATGCATTCCATAATGATATCCACTTCTTAGCCCATCTTGGCCTCCAGCCCAGCTGGTTTAGAACTTGCTGGGAAGACATTCACAAATCCAGTTAAGCTGCTCAAAGGGAAACTCCAGATATAACACCCAATACACTAATAAGAAAATACTAGAGTGCCTCCGAATAGATTTTGCTCTAAGTCTGCAGCTCACGAAGTTTCAGATTGGACAATGTAATCATTTAAACTCAGAAGTACTCATATCTCTACATTTTCTGATACTCTATGCACCCTTTAAAGCAGTTTTTCTCTGCACCTTTCATTCTGTGGCCATTGTCTATCTCCTGCAAAATAATTCCTAAATTTTTCAATCTCTCGACATAAAGCTTCCAATTTGTGTGTTGACAGAAAACAAAGGAGGTAACATTACATCTTAGAAGAATATGTTACATTTCATCATAGAAATGTGGGTGAGCAAGGTCTATAAGATTGCTAAACCCAAGCCAACACTAGGGTCTACTGGTTAGCTGCAACAAGCTTAAATGTTTTCAAAAAGGCCTTGGTTGGGCAATCCTTGCGTAAAGCAAGCTTGTGAATGATCATATACCTATAGCGAAAGCAACTGTTTAGGCTACAAGAGACTGTGCAACTTCTCCAAAACGCTACTATTCACCAACAGAAGAACTAGGAATTTCAAGGCCAAAGATATCAAAATGAATTGTCCTCTCTGCTGTTATGCCAGGAGGCTCCTTTACCCAGACATTTGCCAGAATCTTCTTAACGCTTCTTCTCTCCTCTGACAGGCCTGCAGAGGCCCAAACTTAATAGAATCTGAGAGAAAAGAGCCTATCGGTCTATAAGAAGCCAAATAGTGAGGCCAAACTCTTTCTCCTGGCATCAGTTCTCCCTGCAGAGCTGTGAAGTGACGCTCCAATGATGAACTAACTCTACTTGGGTCTCCTTGACAAAGAGACCATGTCTTTACAAGCCTAGCCCAGAGGGTTCATAATTATGTCAGACCAGCTTTTTTTTTTTTTTCCTCATTGTTGCTGCTTTTAAACAAAGAGGTTAAGCCTCTGTATAACCTAGTGGAAGAACCAGAATTAGAAAACTTACCAATCACCCCAGCCAATGAGAATCCATTTCCAACAGGTATTAATGCCTGTTAGAAGCCACTGGTCTGACAGAGTGTGGTCCACTGGAGAAGGGAATGGCAAACCACTTCAGTATTCTTACCTTGAGAACCTCATGAACAGTATGAAAAGGCAAAATGGTAGGATACTGAAAGGGGAACTCCCCAGGTCGGTAGGTGCCCAATATGCTACTGGAAATCAGTGGAGAAATAACTCCAGAAAGAATGAAGGGATGGAGCCAAAGCAAAAACAATACCCAGTTGTGGATGTGACTGGTAATAGAACAAGGTCCGATGCTGTACAGAGCAATATTGCATAGGAACCTGGAATGTCAGGTCCATGAATCAAGGCAAATTGGAAGTGGTCAAACAGGAGATGGCGAGAGTGAACATCAATATTCTAGGAATCAGCAAATTAAAATTGACTGGAATGGGTGAATTTAACTCAGATGACCATTATATCTACTACTGCGGGCAGGAATCCCTTAGAAGAAATGGAGAAGCCATCATGGTCAACAAAAGAGTCCGAAATGCAGCACTTGGATGCAATCTCAAAAACGACAGAATGATCTCTGTTCGTTTCCAAGGCAAACCATTTGATATCACAGTAATCCAAACCTACACCTCAACCAGTAACACTGAAGAAGCTGAGTGGTTCTATGAAGACCTACAAGACCTTTTAGAACTAACACCCAAAAAAGATGTCCTTTTCATTATAGGGGACTGGAATGCAAAAGTAGGAAGTCAAGGAACACCTGGAGTAACAGGCAAATTTGGCCTTGGAGTATGGAATGAAGCAGGGCAAAGGTTAATAGAGTTTTGCCAAGAGAACGCACTCACTGGTCATAGCAAACACCCTCTTCCAACAACACAAGAGAAGACTCTACCCATGGACATCACCAGATGGTCAACACCGAAATCAGACTGATTATATTCTTTGCAGCCAAAGATAGAGAAGCTCTATACAGTCAGCAAAAACAAGACCAGGAGCTGACTGTGGCTCAGATCATGAACTCCTTATTGGCAAATTCAGACTTAAATTGAAGAAAGTGGGGAAAACCACTAGACCATTCAGGTATGACCTCAATCAAATCCCTTATGATTATACAGTGGAAATGAGAAATAGATTTAAGGGACTAAATCTGATACAGTGCCTGATGAACTATGGACGGAGATTTGTGACACTGTACAGGAAACAGGGATCAAGACCATCCCCAAGAAAAAGAAATGCGAAAAAGCAAAACGGCTGTCTGAGGAGGCCTTACAAATAGCTGTGAAAATAAGAGAAGCAAAAAGCAAAGGAGAAAAGGAAAGATACAAGCATCTGAATGCAGAGTTCCAAAGAATAGCAAGGAGAGATAAGAAAGCCTTCCTCAGCGATCAATGCAAAGAAATAGAGGAAAACAACAGAATGGGAAAGACTAGAGATCTCGTCAAGAAAATTAGAGATACCAAGGGAACATTTCATGCAAAGATGGGCTCAATAAAGGACCGAAATGGTATGGACCTAACAGAAGCAGAAGATATTAATAAGAGGTGGCAAGAATACACAGAAGAACTGTACAAAAAAGAGCTTCACGACCCAGATAATCACGATGGTGTGATCACTCACCTAGAGCCAGACGTCCTGGAATGTGAAGTCAAGTGGGCCTTAGAAAGCATCACTACGAACAAAGCTAGTGGAAGTGATGGAATTCCAGTTCAGCTAGTTCAAATCCTGAAAGATGATGCTGTGAAAGTGTTGCACTCAATATGCCAGCAAATTTGGAAACCTCAGCAGTAGCTGCAGGACTGGAAAAGGTCAGTTTTCATTCCAATCCCAAAGAAAGGCAATGCCAAAGAATGCTCAAACTACCGCACAATTGCACTCATCTCACACGCTAGCAAAGTAATGCTCAAAATTCTCCAAGCCAGGCTTCAGCAATATGTGAACCATGAACTTGCAGATGTTCAAGCTGGTTTTAGAAAAGGCAGAGGAACCAGAGATCAAATTGCCAATATCCGCTGGATCATGAAAAAAGCAAGAGAGTTCCAGAAAAACATCTATTTCTGCTTTATTGACTATGCCAAAGCCTTTGATTGTGTGGATCACAAGAAACTGGAAAATTCTGAAAGAGATGGGAATACCAGACCACGTGACCTGCCTCTTGAGAAAGCTATATGCAGGTAAGGAAGCAACAGTTAGAACTGGACATGAAACAAGAGACTGGCTCCAAATAGGAAAAGGAGTACGTCAAAGCTGTGTATTGTCACCCTGTTTATTTAACTTCTATGCAGAGTACATCATGAGAAACGCTGGGCTGGAAGAAGCACAAGCTGGAATCAAGATTGCCGGGAGAATATCAATAACCTCAGATATGCAGATGACACCACCCTTATGGCAGAAAGTGAAGAGGAACTAAAAAGCCTCTTGATGAAAGTGAAAGACAGGGAAAAAGTTGGCCTAAAGCTCAACATTCCGAAAACTAAGATCGTGGCATCTGGTCCCATCACTTCATGGGAAATAGATGTGGAAACAGTGGAAACAGTGTCAGACTTTATTTTGGGGGGGGCTCCAAAATCACTGGAGATGGTGATTGCAGCCATGAAATTAAAAGATGCTTACTCCTTGAAAGGAAAGTTATTGAAAAGCAGAGATATTACTTTGCCAACAAAGGTCCGTCTAGTCAAGGCTATGGTTTTTCCAGTGGTCATGTATGGATGTGGAAGTTGGACTGTGAAGAAAGCTGAGTGCCGAAGAATTGATGCTTTTGAACTGTGGTGTTGGAGAAGACTCTTGAGAGTCCCTTGGACTGCAAGGAGATCCAACCAGTCCATCCTAAAGGAGATCAGTCCTGGGTGTTCACTGGAAGGACTGTTGCTGAAGCTGAAACTCCAATGCTTTGGCCACCTCATGCGAAGAGTTGACTCATTGGGAAAGACTCTGATGCTGGGAGGGATTGGGGGCAGGAGGAGAAGGGGACGATAGAGGATGAGATGGCTGGATGGTATCACCGACTCGACGGACATGAGTTTGAGTGAACTCCAGGAGTTGGTGATGGACAGGGAGGCCTGGCATGCTGTGATTCATGGGGTCGCAAAGAGTCAGACACGACTTAGTGACTGAACTGAACTGAGAAGCCACTGGAACACTGACATCATCAGCCCAATTGATAGGCTGTCTAACAGATTAGCCCCCTTCATTGCACACAAGAATTTAAAACAAAACAAGACACTGCAGTTATATTCATTATTGCAGACAACAGGTTTCTTTATGCTATCAAATCTAAATTACTCCTATGGTGTGGATTCTACCATCATTCCCTTCAAAGCCTACGAGCTGGCCAACACCCTAAATGTTCTAGCCTGAAAAATCATCCAAAATACCAACTCAACACTTAGTCCTCCACTGTCATACTTAATGCCTTCCGAGGTACAGCATGCAAGGTTACTGCATGCCAGTGTACTGCCCAACAGTCATCACTCTTCTATCTGCAATCAAACCCGTGTAATGGTGACCATGGGTCAATTCACTGTTTAAAGCGGATTTACCAGTTCCTCCCTCCCTTTCTCTAAGAAAGCAACAGATAAGTGAGCAAGAAGTAGTCTCAGAAGAAGACACAAACTTCGGGATAATATGCACTGAGAAAAGCCAGACTGAGGCGCCCTGGATCAAGTTAATTAAGAAACAATTAAACACGACAGTATCTTGGAATCAAAACCAAGGAATGCCGTGAGGACAGGTTTCTCAACTGCTCAGAGGAGAAGACACAATTCCTTTTCATCTAAAATTAGAAAGCCACCCAGAACATAAACCAAGAAGCATGGGTAGAAGGCTGAGAATCATAAGCTAGCAATGGGCATGGAGGTGGGGTGGAGGAAGAAAGTAAATATCCATATTGTTTTACTTCTTCTGTTATTCATTAGGTTTGCTCCTGGCCTTTGGGATTCGGCAGTTCCACCCTCCCCACACCCATGGGATATCAGGCAACAGGCTGGGAGCTCTGTCCACAAGTTCTTAAACGTCTCACAATTCTGCTAAGCGTTGGCAGATATCTAGCTGGAAGCTCAAAGATGCAAGTGAAAATATTAAAAGGTTTCTGCCCACTCCTCAGTCTAAGGCGAGAGGTCATCTACTTAGGGAGTGCCCTTGTGTGTCCTGATACCATCTCTAGACTTTCTACCCAGAGAACTACGTTGGCTTCCACGCCCATCAGTGCCCATGTGTTGGCGCCGTCGGAATTTCAAGTATTCCCCCGCCCCTCTCTGCAGTCGGGAGAACACTGAATCGCTGGTGGGCACCTAGAGTCAGAATGCAAGAGGGTCCCGGAACACAGGACAAGCGCACAGGGAGCCGACCGCCTCCTCAGAGCAGACCCAGGCAACGTCCCCGGGCCGGGAAACACTCAGGTGGGCCGGCGACCAGGCAGACGGGGTGCCAGGTTTGCCCTGGGTGCCCGCTCCTCTCGCCAGCCCCGGAAGCGCCTCCCTCCCGCCTAGCGGGCTCCGAGGGGGCGGGGAGTCGAACGCCCCCTTCCGGGTGCCTCCGCCTGGCTGGCCAGCCCCGCTCCTCCTCCGGGCGGGAATCCTCCCTCCCCGCCCCTACCGGAGCCGGGCCCCGGCGCCAGGTCCGGCCCCAGGGGGGAACCCCCAGTCCCGGCTCCCTCTCCCTGCGGCCTCTGCCCGTCTTCCCGACCCTTGAGAGCCGGGAAGACCCCGCCGGCAGCGGTCAGGACCCACCGCTCATTACGACATCTTCCTCCCTGGCCTCCGCCGCCTCCGCCGCCACCGAGAGCCTGACACCGCCCGCCTAGCACCCGCCAATCCCGGAGCCTGCCATCGCCCGAGCGACGGCAGCGTTCACCAATAAGAGCTCGGTACATTGGGGACCGACAGCACTATCAACCAATCAAAGAGAGGCATCTAGAGCGACGTTGGCTTGGCCAATAGACCTGTGAAATGTCACTGACGGACGGTAGAGGGCACCAACCGAAAGCTTACTGAAGAGTGAACGACATGTTCGCCAGCCAACTGAAGGGAGGCAAAGTCCCACCTACCAGGTGGTTGATGGACAGCAACAGGAAGCTAGATGGGGAGGGGCTTAGCTAAGGACTGGTTTTGTATTGGTCGTGGTTGACCTTCCACCCACCTTTAATCCAGAAGATGAGTGATAGATCTGCCCTAAAACCAATCAAAAGTCCTCAGGGTGAGGCCGACAAATGCCCTATAAATAGAATCTACTTTGATCCTAAATCCAGCGTCGCCCTGGTGTGGTAGGGGTGTCTCGCTCTTCTGCTGTTCAACCCGTTGCCTGGTGAGTTGAAAGCCACCAGCCTTTTATTCAATTTTTTATCTTTCATCGCTTCTGAAGAGGGAAGTGAGCCTCCAGGCGACTTTGTCAGTGAGACATTGGCAGCAGGCACAATAGCGGGAGTTGGGGCTGCGTGACACTTCTCAAAGTATTTTCACCGTCTCAGTTCAAATCCCTCACAATCCTCTCCTGGTTATTGCATCAACCTGCCAACGTGGGCATCAGAATCACCTGAAGCTCTCTAAAAGATTCTAGGACTGCCTCTTGTGTCCGGCGCACGACAGAAATATGCATTCTAACGAGCGCCTCTGGTGGACAGAATTGGCCTCTGCCCCCACTTACCTCCTTGAATGAAGTGCTGTTAGTACAGCACTTGGCAGGCGCGACCTGGGTAGGTTTATCTTCCCTATAAGATGTGTAACTTTGGAACGCGTTAGTGAGAAGGAATCCACTCTGGTGTCAGACCAGCCTGGGTTCGAAACTCGCACGGCCTACTTACAAGAGAGGTAGGGTACCGAAACTCCGTGCATCTTAATGTCCTCATCTGTGAAATGAGGCTGCTCACACCTACACCTTAGAGCAGGACTTTACTTTTTTTTTTTTTTTTATCATAACCCCACAGTGAGAAATACATTTGCATTCTCACCCAGTACACTTATACTCCTGTGAGTGTATGATAAAATTTTACAGAAACAATACTTACCCTTCCTACCATGATCCACTGATGTTTTCTGTCTTGTCCTATCTTTTTCTTTCTTCCCTCCCTCCCTCCCTCCTTTCCTTTTTTTTTTTTAAATATTGAAGTCTAGTTGATTTACAGTATTGTGTTAGTTTCAGGTGTATAGCACAGTGATTCAGATATATATATGTGTGTGTGTGTTTGTATTCCTTTTCAGAAGGAATGTATTCCTTCTGAAATACATACACAGTGTGTGTGTATTCTTTTCCCTCATAGGTTACTACAAGTTACTGAGTATAGTTCCCTATGCTATACAGTAGGTCCTTATTGGTTATCTATTTTATATATGCATGCATGTTCAGTTGCTGAGTTGTGTATGGCTCTGCGACCCCATTGACCAGGCTCCTCTGTCCGTGGGATTCTCCAGGCAAGAATACTGGAGTGGGTTGCCATTTCCTTCTCCATGGGATCTTCTCAAACCAGGGATAAAACCCACATCTACTGCATTGGCAGGCGGATTCTTTACCACTGCACCACCAGGGAAGTTGTTATTTTATATATAGTAGTGAAAGTGTTAGTTGCTGAGTCATGTCCAATTCTTTGCGACCCTACGGACTGTAGCCCATGGGGGCTCCTCTGTCCGTGGAATTCTCCAGGCAAGAATACTGGAGTGGGTAGCCATTCCCTTCTCCAGGCGATCTTCCCAACCCAGGAGTCATACCCAGGTCTCCTGCATTGCAGGCAGATTTATTACCATCTGAGCCACCAGGGAAGCCCTATGTGTATATGTTAATCCCAACCTCCTCCTATTTTATCCCTTCCCTTACTTTCTTTTCTTGATCATGACCGGCAGTTTGAATAACATTATCATGAAGGGTTGATGTAATAAAATACAGAGCAGTATGCCCAGTATATTGTAATTGTTGAATAATTGTTACTAGTCTCTTCCAGGCTATCCCTTTGAAAAAAATAGGACTTCCAAAGAATTCACTTTTTCAGTTAAGATCCTTCATTGGCTCCCTTCGCCCTTCTGGATAAAAAGTCCATACTCCTTTCTAGGCAAACAATGGCCTTCACACTCTTTGTGTATCTTTCATGTTTCATCTCCCTCTGCCATCCTATTCTCTTTCCATAATCCTACCTTTTTGCCTCAAGAAAAGGTTCCACAGTTCCTAAACACATACTCCTCTATTTCCTGTCTTACTTTTTCCTTCCTTTTTCCTGGTAAACTCCTATGCATCCTTCAAGAACCTGCTCCAAGTTTGATCTCCTGCTAAGCCAGAGCCTTTTCCTTCTCTGGGCTGTTCTTGGCACAGGCAAAGGGCTTCACTCTCTCACACTGCATTACCCACTTTCATTCTTCTGACTTTTGACTGTGGACTGCAGTGGAAGTTTTGAGGCCAGTACTAGAAGACTGGCAAGAAATGTATGCTGAGCTAAAGAATGAATATTTGCATACAATTACATCTACATATGACTTGTTTATGTAGACCGTACATTCTGTTCCCATGCCATTATTCAAGGTAAGATTGCTTCACTTTTGAGCCAAGGACTCCACCCGGGTTCCATGAGTCAGCTACTTTAGGGTGCAGGGATTTGAGGGGCAAGGTGGGGTTGAATTTCCTGCTGGGCTGCTGCCAAACCTCTTGTGAGATGAAGGCTGGGGCTGCTGTGCTTCTTGCACCCCAGAAGCCCCGTCATGAAGCCAGCAGAAGCAGGAGGGATTTGCATGTGTGGGTAGTGGGCAGGGTGCAAAAACTCCGAAGAATTTGGCAGCAGTTTTGAGTAGTTTAAATGGTTCTTTCCTTTAAAGACCACCATGTTTCTTGTTTCCACCAAAGGTACAGCTGAGGAAGGGGGTACCTGCCATGGAGAGGACCCCCTTGTACTTTTGCCTGGACCCTTGGAGTCTTTGAGCCTCACTTACAACACACTAAAGCCATCACACAGTTTCTCTTCCCACAGACCGCTTCCCACAGATGGCCCCCAGACTCTACAGAGAGGACAGGCAAGGTTGCCAGCTCCTAATGCCTGCTTTCCCCTGGCTGCTCTTTAGATTCACTGCTGCTGCTGCTAAGTCGCTTCAGTCGTGTCCGACTCTGCGACCCCATAGACGGCAGCCCACCAGGCTCCCCCATCCCTGGGATTCTCCAGGCAAGAACACTAGAGATTGTTTAATAAATTCTAAACCATGGCCAAGAAAATCAGTATCTCTGGGGGTGCAACCCTGGTGAGGGTATTAAGTTCCTCAGGTTATTCCAACAGGCAGCTAAATTAGAGAACTGCTTGTCAGCCCAAAGATGTTTTCTGGTGGGGGTCCTCAGGTAAACCACTATGAATAGTCTATAACCTCCACCTGTACCCATTCCTGTCCCTCTTCCTGAGTTTCTCCCCTGCCCATCCTACCTGCTTCGATCTCCACAGAGCCAGGGCAGACAGGTGGTTCCAGCTGCAGGTCTCAGCATCAACCAGGAGAAGAATCTCTTCCATGGGTGCGTCTGGATATAGCTTCTCCTTTGGTGATCTTCCATGGGTGCATCTGGACATAGCTTCTCCTTTGGTGATACCTGCCTTATTTCCAACCACTTTCAGCCTCTTCCTGGTCTAAGTTGTCACTTTCTCCCCATTTCTAACTTGTAAAGTTAACCTTTTCTCCACCGCTAAAGTCCCTCTATTTGTCTTGTCCACCACAGCACCTTCCACTCCCAGCACATTGCTTGATATATAGCCGGTGCATGGTACATGCTTGTTGACTGACTGAATGACTGCGTCTGGAGGAGTCCTTGGGCCTAAAAAAGAAAACAAAGGCCCTTGCTAAACCATCTAACTTCCGGGAAAACAAAACCGAACTTTTAAGTCCCACCCTGGTGCTCCGGGCTGGTTGCATCTACCTGGGACTTAACCACCCCCTGCCCAAAACTTCCCGCCCCCTGTTCAACTACAAATGCCATCTCAACCAAAGATTACCCAAAACGTCCCGCCTGATAACATTTCCCTTATCGCTTCCACAAACCTCCCTTTAAATATGAAGCCTCCCTGATCCCTCTGGCGCTCAGCCTTAGGCCGACTGTCGCCCCTCCTTGCCTGAATAAAGGTAACCTACCTCCATTGAGGTTGTCTCTCCTTTTCTGCCTCAGCTGAACTATACCTTCCATTTTTGGTGCTGAAACCCGGGAGAGGGCACGGCACTCCTGTGTCCTGTCGCTCTCGCTCACTCGCTCACTCTCGCTCTCACTCTCCCTCTCGTTGTTTCCCCTGTTGCTGGAATCTGGAAACGTGAACTCACTTTCTGCCAGGGCTCATAAGTTCCCCTCAGGGATGCCTAGTGCCTTTGTGAGTGGTGCAAGCCTTGTCCTAAGGCTTTATTGGTGCTTTATGTACCCACAGGCCTCCGGCTCTATCCCCTTCTCTCTCTCTCTCTGACAGCCTCCGGAATAGGGAACTCTTGCCATTCGACTGCTCTACATGCAACACTCCACTCAAGCCGGCCCCTAGATTAAGGTAAGATCTGGACGGTGTTCTAGAGGCACCCTAGAACCCAGTCCTCTCCGGGTCCTGGGGACCCGTGGCCTAAGGCCACTCTGTAAGCAACCGTGGGGGATGCACCTCGACACAGAGCTCTCTTTTCATAATTCCTATTGTTATGGATGACAACTTGAACTCCCAATAGGAGTCTCTGCTTGCCTTTCAATTATGGGGTCTGGCCAGTCTGTCCCAAAAGATTCCCCTCTGGCCTGTGTTCTCAAAAATCTCAAACCACTCTTACTCACTGAACTTAAAGCTAACCACTTAAAACAACTCTGTATACAGATCTGGCCTCAATACCAATTGGACAGTCAAGACCACTGGCCTGAATTTTGCACATTTGACTTTAACATTCTTCAAAATCTCACCGACTTCCCTAAACGGAATGGCAAGTGGGAATGGCAAAGCCTTTTAGGCCCTTCGGAGCAGGCCCTCCCTATGCAAGGCCTGCTCCACCCACGAGGTCCTTCTATGCAGCTTGTCTCCCAAACAAAAGGGCTCTTCTTCAATTAACCCCCTATGGTGCCTTCCTCACCCCTGGAGTTTGACCCCACTGACGAGCCCCCTCCCTACCAGCCACACCTCCGACCCTCTCCTTCCCCTTCATCCAACTCACCTACTGACTCCGAAACCTCTCCTGACTCTCCCTCAACCCCACTACCGCATCTTCCCAACCCGACCCCTTCCCTCCGCCCCGCCCCCCGCCCCCCACCACAGGGTCAGTACCCACAGAGTCAGTACATGTTTCCCCTGAGAGAGGTGGCAGGACCAGACGGCCCCACCCGAATCCACGTGCCATTTTCATTGTCAGACATGAGCCAAATAGAAGAAAAGTTAGGATCATTTTCTGTAAATCCTACCAGATACAGAAAAGAATTCCTGAGACTCTCCAAGACCTATAACCTCACATAGAGTGACGTATATTATATCCTAAATGCCACTCTCACCCCAGATGGAAAAGACCGTATCTGGCAAGCAGCAAAAGCCCATGCTGATCACTTACATAACCAAGACCTGGATAGCCCAGCTGCTGATGAGGCGGTCCCTCAGTTAGATCCCTGCTGGACTTACCAGCCCAGTGACCCAGGTATCAGGAGACTCAATCATGATTACCTGCCTTCTAGAAGGAATGCAGAAAAATACTCCTATACATGTCAGTTATGATAAAGTCAGGGAAGTCACCCAAGGGGCGGACGAAAATCCAGCCTTATTCTTGGCATGCCTCACAGAGGCAGTCCAGAAGTATACCAACCTAGATATCACCACCCCTGCTGGGTTACTGTACCTTCATGTTCAGTTCATCAGCCAGTCAGCCCCTGACACTAGACTAGCTTGCTTCGACAACTAGAGAAGGGGCCTGAGACCGCCCACAAAGGGACCTTCTAGAATTAGCCTTCAAGGTGTTCAATAATAGGAAGAGGCTACGAGAGAAAAAGACCGTGAGAGAAAAGCTAAATATGCCTTTTTGGTGGCAGCAATTAAGGGAAGAGATCAGCCTGGCCCAAGTCATCCTAGGCCGGGGCTTAAGACCCACCCCCCCGGACCCTGCTTCCAATGCAACCAGTCAGGACACTGGGCAAAGACATGCCCAAACCCACGGCCCCCGACAAAAGCATACCCAAACTGTGGTTGTTTGGGACACTGGAAAATGGACTGTCCCCAGGGACACCCTGGTACTCCTGGGGAGGACCCCACCTCCCAGACCTGGAGAATGTAATGTCCACAGGGATGCCCTGGCACCCCTGGAGAGATCTCCACTTCTCCCCAGAACCCCAGCATAACCCTACGAGAGTTGTTCCAATGACGGGACCTGGGTTCCAGCCCCCTAGCCCATGTCCTGGACACAAGCTTGGAACTTAGGGTAGACGGGGTAGTGGCTGGTGAAAAGACCTCCTTTATAGTAGACACTGGAGCCACTTTCTCTCTCAACTTCCTACTCTGGCCCAACTCAAGACTCAGAACTCACAATAAAGGGGGTCTCTGGAGAAACCTATATGCAGGTCAGGAAGCAACAGTTAGAACTGGACATGGAACAACAGACTGGTTCCAAATAGGAAAAGGAGTACATCAAGGCTGTGTATTGTCACCCTGCTTATTTAACATATGCAGAGTGCATCATGAGAAACGCTGGGCTGGAAGAAGCACAAGCTGGAATCAAGATTGCCGGGAGAAATATTAATAACCTCAGATATGCAGATGACACCACCCTTATGGCAGAAAGTGAAGAGGAACTCAAAAGCCTCTTGATGAAAGTGAAAGTGGAGAGTGAAAAAGTTGGCTTAAAGCTCAACATTCAGAAAATGAAAAAAAAAAAAAAAGAAAATGAAGAGCATGGCATCTGGTCCCATCACTTCATGGGAAATAGATGGGGAAACAGTGGAAACAGTGTTAGACTTTATTTTTTGGGGCTTCAAAATCACTGCAGATGGTGATTGCAGCCATGAAATTAAAAGACGCTTACTCCTTGGAAGGAAATTTATGACGAACCTAGATAGCATATTAAAAAGCAGAGACATTACTTTGCCAACAAAGGTCCATCTAGTCAAGGCTATGGTTTTTCCAGTGGTCATGTATGGATGTGAGAGTTGGACTGTGAAGAAAGCTGAGCACCGAAGAATTGATGCTCTTTAACTGTGGTGTTGGAGAAGAAGACACTTGAGAGTCCCTTGGACTGCAAGGAGATCCAACCAGTCCATTCTAAAGGAGATCAGCCCTGGGTGTTCTTTGGAAGGAATGATGCTAAAGCTGAAACTCCAATACTTTGGCCACCTCATGTGAAGAGTTGACTCATTGGAAAAGACCCTGATGCTGGGAGGGATTTGGGGCAGGAGGAGAAGGGGACAACAGAGGATGAGATGGCTGGATGGCATCACCAACTCGATGGACATGAGTTTGGGTAAACTCCAGGAGTTGGTGATGGACAGGGAGGTCTGGCGTGCTGCGATTCATGGGGTCGCAAAGAGTTGGACACGACTGAGCAACTGAACTGGAGTTCCCTTAAGGCCAAAAATCAGCCCTCCATTACTGTCAGTTTGGAAAATCGACCCTCATACACTCATTCCTCATAATGACTCAGTGTCCCATGGCACTCCTAGGGAGAGATTTGTTATCCAAATTGGGGGTCTTTATTACCATACCCCACCTCTATAGAGTCTCTATATTCTGCATGAAGATGGCACCTGGACTGTCCCTATCCCTCACCCCTGGCCTTCCCATGGATCTACCCGCCTTAGACCCCCAAGTCTGGTACACTGATCACCCATCCATAGCCAAACATCATCCCCCACTCCACATTACCCTAAAAGACCCCTCGACTATAATCACCCAACAACAGTACTCTCTTACCCCGGAGGCCCACAAGGGACTTAAGCCTATCATAGACCATCTTCTTCAAGTCTCCATCTTAATTCCTACCGATTCACCACACAACACCCCTAATTCTGGCAGTAAGGAAGGGACCAAACTCTTGGAGACTGGTCCAGGATCTGCGAAGAATCAATGAGGCCATCATACCGACATTCCCAGTAGTCCCTAACCCTTACACCCTTCTGTCTGCCATACCCCCGACTGCAACCCACTTCACAGTATTAGATTTCAAAGATGCCTTTTTCACCATCCCCCTCCACCCCCTCTCCCAACCCCTTTTTGCCTTCACCTGGCAAGACCCCAAGACTCATGTTTCACTACAACTAACATGGACAGTTCTCCCCCAGGGGTTCAGAGACAGCCCCCACTTTTTTGGACAGTCTTTACAAAAGGACCTACAGACACTCGACCTAGCCCCGAGTCATCTCCAATACGTGGATGACCTCCTCCTTTGTAGCCCAACCCGAAAACTCTGCCTCCAACATACTGCCAAACCTTTTGGAGCCCTGGGATCCTGGGGTTATCAGGTATACTGATCCAAGGCCCAAATAGCCCAGGCAAATGTCAACTACCTGGGGCTCTCCATATCCCACCAACAAAGAACTATTCCCCCAGGTAGAATCCAGGCCTTGATTAACTGTACACTTCCAAAAACAAATAGGGAGCTCCTGTGTATCCTCGGCCTCCTAACTTTTTCAGTAGCTGGATCCCTAACTTCCCCCTCATTACAAAGCCACTCTATGAGGCAACTAAAGGATGTCCAGATGAGCCCCTCTTTAACCCCTCCTCGCTGGCCAGTCCTATTTGCCAGCTCACCCAGAGCCTCCTCCAAGTGCCAACTCTCCACCTGCAAGATCACACCAGACCATTCTTTCTATTTGCACACTCCAACCAAGGACAGGCCCTGGGACTTCTGTGTCAGTGGGCTGGAGGCACCTGGGCTCCCGTAGCCTATCTGTCAAAACAGCTTGACATGGTGACCCAGGGATGGCCTCCCTGTGTACAGGCCATGGCTGCTATCACAGTGCTCGTACCCAAAGCAAATAAACTCTCTAACATGCCCCTTTAACAGTTTGTTCTCCACACACCTTTCGAGACTTACTTTCACATCAAGCGCTTCTCTCCCTTCCCCCTTCCAGGGTACAGGCCCTACATGCCTTTCTCCTCAACCCTCAGCTCTCATTTTCCCCCTGCTCTCCCCGTTAACCCTGCCAGCTTATTACCCACGTCCTCTACAACAGACCCCCTCCTACATAGCTGCAGCCTAATGGTAGATCTTACCCAAAACCCCTTCCAACATTTCACAGATCAGCCCATCCTAGACCCAAACACCCCACACTGGTTCATTGATGGCAGCTCTCAAAAATCCCACCCTTTGCAGCCGGATATGCCATCATCCAGGGGGACCTTCGTCACAATCACGGGACGCAGACAATTGAAGCTTCACCTCTGCCACCTCACACCACCTCCCAACAGGTAGAACTGATAGCTCTCACCAGAGCTTTAACTCTGGCTAAAAATCTAAGGGTTAACATCCACTCAGACTCCAAATATGCCTTATAACATTCTTCATGCAAACATCCTAATATGGAGAGAAGGAGGTTTCCTAAACCAAAAGGGATCCCCCACTATTAATTCAGACCTGATCCACAAACTTCCTAGAGGCAGCACTCTGACCAGACAAAGCCATCATCCTCCACTGTAGGGGACATCAAAAGAGAAGTCTCATATCAACCTACAACAATGCCACAGACCAGAAGGCAAAGGAGATAGCCCTGTCCCATCCTTCCCTCCAGTCCCCTGTCATCTTAGCCCTGACTCCATCCAACCCTCCCACCACCAGAGAAATCCTCTCTTATCTACACTCACTCTTTGATCCCTCGTCCAAGACACTCCAACAGTTCCTCCTCCATAACCACTTCCCCATGTCGACTGCTGACCAACAACATTTAGATAACCTTACCCGCTCCTGTCAGACATGTCAACGTACTAGTCCCAGTTCCCAGCGTAAACCTACACCCTTTCCAACCCATCAAATGCGAGGCAGCCTCCCAACACAGGATTGGCAGACAGACTTTACTCCTATGCCCCTGGTTCGGAGATTCAGATACCTCCTGGTCCTTGGGGACACCTTTTTGGGATGGGTAGAAACATTTCCTACCACAAACAAAAGAGCCCACACTGTGGCCCAAATCCTCCTCACAGAAATTATCCCCAGGTTTGGCTTACCTTCATCCCTACAGTCTGATAATGACCCAGAATTTATGTCCAAGGTCACCCAACAACTTGTCCAATTCTTACAGATACCCTGGAAATTTCACATTCCATTTTGTCCCCAGTCCTCAGGAAAGGTAGAAAGGATGGATAGAATAATCAAAGAAATTCTTACCAAACTATCCCTCAAGGTACATCTGGATTGGACTAAACTTTTGCTGATTGTTTTCCTCAAAGTACGGGCTTTGCCCAGAAAGCCCCTGGGGCTGAGCCCCTTGCAGGTGATGTACAGAAGGCCCATGCTTCCTCCTGGACTCCCCCCTGAATCTCTTCCCATACCAAGCTTCCTACACTCCCCTCTGCTGATGGAACTCTACAATGCCCTCTAGAAATACGTCAACCACAACTTGCCTGCCCCTGACCCCCAAGCCCCCTTGCCCCTTTTACAAACTGGGGACATGGTCTACCTGTCTGATAATCCCCAGGGTGACCTAACCCCAAAGTGGCAGGGACCATTCAAAATCCTCCTCCTCACACCGACTGCAGCTAAACTCAGAAGGTCACCTCTTGGGTACACCTCTTGCCTAAAACGGGTCACCTCCGACCCTGCTCTGCCCTCCTTAACTGACTTATCAGGTCTCCCTCACAGGACCCACATCCTTAAAACTCACCCAGCGACAACCCCTGTCAGCCATCCCAGAGGACACTGAATGACCCGGACACTCCTTAACCTACGACTGTTCCTGACCCAACTACTACAAGACCTCTGGACCAGCACCCCGACTGGAACCTCCTTCGAAGCTCTGACCACCCCGGTGTCTCATCCGTGGCTCCAAGGGACCTTCTACAACCTAAGTCCAGAAAAAATTGATTTCTTTACTCTCATACATGAACACTGTTCCTCCTCAGATTTAAGCAACCACCAACTTGGGGCCTTCCGCCCCTCATCCTGACTGGCCTCTCCCCGTCTCTCTAACTATAACTGCACTCTTAATCTTAGTCCTTGCTATAAGCCCAGTAACTGTCTCCCCTCAGGACTGGTCACCTAGCCTTCATCTCTTCGTCGGTATCGCCTACATTGTTAGCTGTGTTCTACTCCTAGGGTGCTATTTCCTCCACACTGCCTAACTAACAGACCCATGACTCCCCCTGTTTTTATCCTTCCTGCACTCCCCTGTCTTCTGGCTAGTCCCTGCCCCTGCTCAGACATCTATTCCTATGTTCATTCCTCATGTTATAATATGGCTCCAAGACCATGAACCTTGGTGGGGCAGAAGTCTAAATCCCTACTCACTGTTAAAGTACAGAAGAGAGGGAATTTCGTGAGCACCTGCCATAAGCTAAATGGAAGAAACATGTTTTTATCCCATTACCCACTGGGGGTACTCAGACAGCAGTCGCTGCTGCTGCTGCTGCTGCTAAGTTGCTTCAGTTGTGTCCAACTCTGTGAGACCCCATAGATGGCAGCCCACCAGGCTACCCCGTCCCTGGGATTCTGCAGGCAAGAACCCTGGAGTGGGGTGCCATTGCCTTCTCCGATGGGAGTGGGGTACTAGATTAATATCGGGAAAAGAAACAAGAACAAGTCATAAAGAACATAATTTCCCGGTTACAGGCTACCCCTGAGCCTTATAAATGCCTAGAGCTCCTTTCCCAATTACGGCATCTCCTAAAACCTCCCTCTGACAACCAACACCTTACCCGCCTTCTCAACTCTTCCTTCCAATTCTTCCAGTACACACAACACACATCCCAGTGTTGGGTATGCATGTCACTGTCTCCCTCACCGCACATAGCAGTTCCCTTACCCTCAACCTGGCTGTCACAGGGCGACTATACCTCCCTCCCCAACAAAAAACTACACAACTCACTGGGCCAGTCTCTGACAATGTCCTACTCTCAGCCTCTTCAAACCTAACCTGTATTAACTACTCTAGTCCCAACTACACTGGTCTTACAAACTCCGCTCCCTCCTCCTGTTCCACTTGGGTTCTCTGGAACAGCACAAATAATCGCACCAACCCCGGAATCTTCATTCTCTGTGGGACCTACGCATATTCATGTCTCCCCGTTGACCCCCTTGGACCTTCATCTTGGTCTTCCTGTCCCCAGGTCTAACATTCCTCAAAGAAGAGATAGAACAAATAGTCTACCCCCAAGGGGAACTTTCCCACAGAAAAAAACGAGCTGTCATAGCCCGCCTCCGGACTGGGACAGGCATAGCAGCAGCCCTAGGCACCAGGAGCGGGGGCATCTCGACCTTGGCCCATTTCTACTACAAGCTGCCCCAAGAACTTAATGAGGATATGGAGCAGGTAGTGGAGTCCTTCGTTTTGGTCCAAAGACAAATTAACTCATTAGCTTCTGTGGCCCTACAAAATGGGCGAGCCCTGGACCTTCTCACCACGGAAAAGGGAGGGGCCTGCCTTTTCCTAGGAGAGGACTGCTGCTCTTTGTTAATGAAACGGGCATAGTCCAGGGCAGAGGCAAAGAACTTAGGGACAGAATTGAACGCCTGCAGAAAAGAGTTACAAAACCTTTACACTCCCCAAAACCTGTTCCAACTGGCCCTCCCTTGGTTGCTCCCTTTCTTGGGACCATTGGTACTTATCATTTTATTCCTCTTATTAGGACCCTGTCTCTTCAATCTCTTCCCAAGGTTTCTCCAAGAATGAATTTGGGTCATCTCTCGAGACCAGGTCAAGATCATTCTTCTTAAGAACCTCACCCCGACCTCAGGAAAAGGAGACCCTGGGCCTTAGGACGATCCTCCGTTCCAGACCCAGAACCATCGTCCCTATCCAGCAGGAAGTAGCCAGAGAGATACAGCGCCCTTTTTCCCATTTCTTATGATTTCAGGGTCTGGAATGAAGGAGTGCTTGGGCCTAGAAAAGAAAACAACAGTCTCAAAGGTCCTTGCTGAATTATCTAACTGCGGGGGAAAACAAAACCGAACTTTTAAGTCCCACCCTGGTGCTCCGGGCTGGTTGCATCTACCTGGGACTTATCACCCCCTGCCCAGAAACCTCCCACCCCCTGTTCAACTACAAATGCCATCTCAACTAAAGATTACCCAAAACGTCCCACCTGATAATGTTTCCCTTATCGCTTCCACAAACCTCCCATTAAATATGAAGCCTCCCTGATCCCTCTTGTGCTCAGCCTGGTCGTTAGGCCGACTGTCACCCCTCCTTGGCTGAATAAAGGTAACCTACCTCCTTTGAGGTTGTCTCTCCTTTTCTGCCTCGGCCCAAACTGTACCTTACAGCATCCTTTTAACGTTTTTCATGTACTGAGATCCTTCTCTTCCAGTCCCGGCTTCCTCCACCTCCACTTCACTTCTCCCTCTTTGTCTGTCTCTTAACCCCTTTCCCTCTTCATTTTCCCATGTTTTCCCTGCTTCCTGACATTTTCCTTTTCCTCCTTTTCTGCATGTGGTTGCCCCCATCTGATTCATCAGTACCAGATAGTGAGCATCTATCCCTGAAGATGCCGAGGGCACCAGAGGGAGGGAGGGATGGCTGCAGAACCACAGTCTTTGCCCTCAAAAAGCTCCACATTCCTTCTGGGACCTCTTATGAAAGGAACCACCTGGTGCAGCTGCTGTTGGATGTCCAGAAATCAGAAGAATATCAATGTCCCAGCACTTGACTTTCTGTTGATCCTCACTCATCACTACAACCCAAGCTTTAGTGTTATTTTTGAAGAGTTGCAGCCAACTCAGCCTTCTACAGGCTGCTCGTTCTGCCTTAAGGATTTTCCCAGTAGCCTCTGCTTCTCTTTCCCTCCTCTGATTTTCTACATTCTCATCTCCTCTTGCCACCTACAGAAAAATCAAAGTTGCAGACTTTTCAAACCATTCCTGACACTCTTACACCCCAAGAGAAAGATTTGATGGGACATAGACCTAGTTTAAATGAACCATTGTTTTTTTTTTCTCCCAGGTCCATCTATGGTTTCAATTATCCAGATTTCCTTAGTCTTTTCTGAGCACGAAAAATTTAACAGAGACTGTAAAATGTATCTCCCGGCTTTTACTTTGGCAGCTACCTCATCCTCACTCCAGGTGCGCACACACAGCGACCCCTCCTTCTCCACTACCCAGAGATGCCTAGCCTAATACTGACTCATCAACTCCCTCTGTCCCGTGGTTCCCCTGCCCAGACCTATGGCTGTCCTCCACCAACTGCCATGGAATCTTCCAGCGAGGACATTCCACTCATCCTTCCCCACAGAGTTCCTCCCCTTCCCCAGCTTCTCCCTACTCCCAGTCCCCTTGGGATGAGATCTGTGAAACCTCCAAAAGGCAGCCCCCACAGGATCCTTTCAGGATGGAAGGCACTGGCGGCTCCCCAGCCTTTGTGTGTCGCCACCAGGGGGCGTCCAAGGCATTTCCAAACAGCGGACGCTGGGTGTTTTGTTTTTTTAATATTGGAGCAGAAAGATAAGCTTGAAAATCCAATTTAACAAGCATTCATTGAGTACCCACTGTTTGCCAGGCTTGTGCCCTGATTCACCTGAACACAGAGCACGTTCCAGCCTCTACAAAAGACTCCTTGAAAAGAACCATTTGCCTCTCCAAGGAATCATTTTCTACCAACCAGCTCCTCTTACTGCCTGTGGTAACAGCATCCTCTCTCCCACTAGGCCTCTTGCCTGCGTTCAGCCCCTCCCCACCCTTCCTGACCTTGTGAACATAGCTCCATGTCTGCTTCTCAGAGCCCAGACTCCCCACAGCAGACTGGAAACATCCCTAGGAACGCAGAGCAGTTGTGAAGTTCCCTGGGTGGGCACTTTCTCCTCTGGATCCCCAACGCCCTTCTGTCAAAACTCCATCTCCTTCTCTGTCACTAGCCTCCTGAGAGTCCCCCAGACCCCCTGAGTGTGGAGAGTGGGCATTGAGTGAGGCCATTATCTGGGACACTGGGCTCAAGAGCACGACTTCTTCACTTGGGAGTTCCGACCCAGCTGGCAGAGACTCGGGAAGTGGTGATAACAATAACCATAATAATATTAATAATAACGTTGGGGCCCACAAAATGGCTGTGAAATCCTCTCTAATGATCCCTTATATTTATAGATCTCCTTCCTCCTAGACACTTCAGAGCCATTGCCCAACGAACCCTGCTAGCTTCCCTAGGAGGGACAATTAACCCCCTATTTTATGGTTGGAAAACTGAAGCCCTGAGAAGGTGAGGGAGTTGGCTGAGGTTACGCAGGGCGGTAGTGATGGCAGAATTTGTGGAAGTAGCACTCTCGCTTTCCTTTCCTTTCCATCAAGACCCACCTAAGTGTGTGTGCCCAGGAACACACATTCTCACTGTCCATCCCGAATCGGCCTTGCCAGGGACCTCAACGTCTGGGAGACACCGGAACCTGAGTAAAGGCTTGTTGCCTAGGGCAACAAGGAGGGCCATCCTTGTCATGACCAAGGAGGGTGTCTCAGGGTCAGCCAAGGTTCTGGGGAAATCTGCCTCTGTCCTGTTGGACACATCTGTGTCTAGCAGCATGCCAGTCACAACCAGGCCTTCCCAGGCTTCAGGACTCGTGAGGAAAGAAGGGTGGGCTGCTTGCACAACAAGTGCCCCGCTGACAGTGCCAAGGACGTGTTCACTCGGAAAACCAGGATGGTTGCAGGATTCCATTAACCCCATCCAGTCACAATATTAAGGATGGCAGTGCGGCTCCAGGAAGAAGAGATGTGGTAGTCCTTGAGGGGAAGGAAAAAGTCTCCCAAACAAGAATGGCAGTTATTTGGCCTACATAGGAAGACACTGTGGTCATCAGCAAGGAAGGCAGGGAGAGCTGCTGCTGGCACGGCTGACTGAATCTCAGCTTCACCAGGAGAGTACAGAGAAGTAAGGAGATGAGTTTTTCTAGTCTGAACTCAGAATGGAAAGGGGGAATGTGCTGTCTTTTGCAGCAGGAGGGAATAAGTTTATCTAATCTAAGAGCTTCCTGGTTTACAAAGGAATGCCCTGGAGCCAGTGACAGGGATGAGCGCGGTGACTTGTGGCCAATGTGAACACAGGTTCCAGTTAGCTTGGATGCTGGGACTGGGAGAGTCACACGTGGGTGGGTCCCTCCTTGGAGAGCAGTGGAGACAAGGGTGACCGCAGCCTGGCCTGGATCCTTCCAGTCACTGATCCTTCCTGACAGGGCCCCCACCCACCAGCTCCACTCCTGACTCTGGTCACATCCCCGAGCCCTCAGGGACAGTGACTCCCCCAGCTCCTGGTTTCCCGACTGAAACCGAGGCTCCGCATTGCTGAGATTTTACTGGAGTGCCCAGCTGGATCCCACCTTTGATCTGGCTTCAAAAAATTAAAAAAAAAAAAAAGCAGTACCAGGAGAGTAATTTTGCCGACCTGCTGGGAAGGAAGGCAGGCTGGAGGCAGGTCCTGACCAGCCCGACCCACTCCTCCTTGGGCCTGTCATCTGAAGGGGGCTAGGGGCCAAGGGAGCAGAAAGCCCTCTTTCCCCTTTGACTCCCCCCTCCCTTCTGGAGCGCTGACCTTGAGTTTGTCCTCCTTCCCTGCCCTGCCCACCTGCCTGCCAGTCAGAGAAAGGCCAAGAGGGACAGTACAGCTGCACCCCACCTTCTCCTGAATACGGGGCTCCCCACCCCAACCTCTTCCCTGGTGGGCTGGATTCAAGTGGTGCCCTGCTTGGACTGGCAGTGCCTCCGTCTCCTCCCCACCGTGCCCCGGCCTGGTCCTGGGGGTGCTGACCCACCACTCAGGGTGGGGCCTGGCAGTGAGTCTCTGTCCACCTGGCTGGGCACCCGAGACATTACTCAGTTAGCTGTCTCAGCGCCAGCTCTTGTCTTGGGAGGCTGGACTAAGGGGCGTGGAACGGAAGGCTAGGCTGGAGAGAGGGTGGGTCAGCCTTTTATGGGGCTTCCTCCCCGTCCCTCTCCCTGTGGCGCTGCCAGCCTGGCCCAGGATTTCCATCTTCTGGCAGCAGCCCCGCCCCCTCCCAGTTCAAAGGCTCTGGATCTCCACCTGTCCCACGATGCTCACCGGCCCCTTTCAAGTGGTTTGCAGTGCACCCCTCCCCCACCCAGCTGAAATTTAGGGCTTCTCAATACAGGTGCAGGGGACGTGGGGGACCAGGATGATGGGGTGCCGAGTCCAGAGTCAGGGAGGAGACCAAAATACACCCTTGAACCAACTAAACTGCCCCCGGTGTGGAGCCCTAGACACAGATAATCCTGCCACGGGTGGGGAAGGAGCCAGAGGCTTGGCCCAGGAGAAAACTGGCAGCTGAGTTGAGTGGGCAAGAACTGAGGGTGTGGGGCTGAGTCAAGTGCCTTCCACTCCCGAGAGTCCCAGCTCAGCTTTTTGGCTCATTGGCTGATCCAAGAGAGGGCCGCTGAGCTCCAGGGTATTCGTTGTTTGTGTGTGCTTATTGGGCCATCCTTATCTCCCTTCAGGTAAGACTCCTACCCCACGGACACACTCTGAAAGCGCTCCCTAAATGTTGAGACTCTTCCAGGATTGTCCGGGAACCCACCCGCGCTCCTGCCCCCACTTCCAGGCCACTGTTGCCCTTTTCTTGTCTGGGAAAAGGGACCCTGGGAGCTTGAGCCCCACGGTCCCCAGAGGGAGGCACTCTTGGAGGTTGTCCCCTCTTCCTCCCCACCACATAGCCCCAGGCACCTCTCCCTGACCTGCGGGCAGAGAAGAGTCCAGGGTAGGGGAGGAAGTTGGGAGTCACCTGGTGGGGCGGGGTCCCCGCAGTGATAACCATCTTTCTGGCAGCTCCAACCTGTTCTCGTGGTGAGTAATTTTTTTTTCCTAGAGGAGAAAGGTGAAGGCTTTGGTGGGGAGTTACCCTGGCTCTGAAGTGTCCTCACAACTTCCCCAGGTCCCCTCCAGGCCTTGTGCAAGAGCTGTAAATCTCTCACCACCCACAGGCCTGGAGGGTGGGGGGAGGCTGCAGCTGAGACTTTCATGTTTGGAGGTTTTATGCATTTGCTCCTCAGTCAGGCTCCACAGCTCCCGCCTGGGGCCTCTCCCCAGCCTGTAAAAATCCAGTCCCATAAATCTCAGCTGCCCCCCAGAGGCTAGCAGCGTTCTTCCCACTCCACCCCCTACCCACAAGCATCCCCCCACCCAAGAGACAGCAGACACAGAGCAGCCACAGGGGATGGGGAGGGGGCAGAAAAAGTTCTGAGCAGGGCACAACAGTTGGGAGAGGGGTTTTCTGCTCTTGCTGCAGCCTAGCTGGGTCCTGACCCTGTCACTGGGTGATCTGTTGCAGCAGCTTCCAGCGCTGGACAGGCTTCTGGGGAGTCCCTGATGGGGAGCCCCTGGCCTCCACTGCCTGCCGGCATCCACCTGAGCCTCCTGAGACAGGTGGCTGTCTGTCTGCCAAGCCCCCAGGTGCAGTCAGAGGTGGCAGGCAGCCCAGTGACTATGCCGCTCTCCTGGATCAAAAATGGGGAGCCTGAAGAATGGGAAAAGGTTATCATGGCTGAGACCCAGAGGGATGACCTGCATGGTCCAGGGGGATCAGAAGTAAGACACAGGTCGCAGCTTCGTAGCCTGATGGGGGAGGCTGGACACTCACCCTGGACCGAGGGGAGAGACAGGGTCTCAGGTTGCAGGCCCTGGGGAGTCTCAGGGCAGGGACAGGCAAGGAAGGGATGGGCTGGTGTCCGGTACAGGAGGGGCTCAGGAAGGACCAGATGAGAGCTGCAGAGTGTGCAGGGTGTTTTTCAGAGGAGGGAACAGTCTGTTCAAAGACTCCCAGGGGGAGAAGACGCAGCCTGGGCGGCAGGTTTGCCAGGAATGTGAGGAGCCTGTGCTTGGCTCTGCCCTTCCTAGAATCAGAGGTAGGAAGAGAGGAATAGCTTTCCTGCTGAAGGTCAGGAGAGGCAAGGTGGGCCGTGGGAGAGAGGGCTGTGGGGAGCGGAACACAGCCTCTACAGCAGAGGATCTCCCATCCTGGGGTCTCACTGACCCTCCTGGCTTTCAGGGCTCTCTGGCCCAAGGTTAGAAGCAAGTAAGTGCAAGTGTTAGTCACTCAGTGTCCGACCCTTTGCAACCGCACGGACTGTAGCCTGCCAGGCTCCTCTGTGCGTAGGGATTATTCCTGCAAGAATACTGAAGTGGGTTGCCATTTCCTACTCCAGGGGATGTTCCTGACCCAGGGATGAAACCTGGGTCTCCTGCACTGCAGACAGATTCTTTACCATCTGAGCCACAGGGAAGTCCTAAGCTTAGAAGGGGTGTCCTTAAAATGGGAAGGGAAGAAGCCATCCAGCGCGGTGACTGTGCAGCCTCTGGCTAAGACCCAGGTAGACAGGTCAGGTCCATTATCCCCAAGAGGAAACAAGGACAGCTGTGTTCAGCATGGGCAATCTCGGAGAAACCTTTGGGAAACCCAGCTTCTCTGTCCTAGAAATCATCTCATCCACCCCGCCACCCTGCTTCCCCCCATGTGGAAATTCAGCCTGACTTACATCCCATCTCTTCACTCCCATCGCCAAGCTAGGAGAGTGCTAGTGGCTACAATCATTCAACATTTATTACATGCCAGGCTTACATGCTCTAAGTGCTTTGTATGTGCTTAGCCCCACTTTACAGATGAGAAAGCTGAGGCACAGTGAGCTTAAGTAACCTGCCCAGAATCAGCAGCTGGATAATGGCACAGTCAGGTGCAGCCTGGCTTTGGAGCCCCTGTTCTCCTCCCCTGCCCTCTACCGCAGAAGCAAAGGTGCTGCGGCTGAGGCCAGAGCAGAGAGCATGCCTGCACTCCTCCTGACTCCCACAGAAGCCAGGGGGTGGTATCCTCTTTCCCAGGTTAGCAGCAGTGTGGCCTACCTACCATTCTGGTCCCCTCTGGGGCCCTTTGCCTCCCCGGGGATGCCTATTGCAGAAGCAGTATCATGTACTAGCAGCTGACTCCCACTGGATGCCCTGCTTCCGCTAGCACCCAGCAACCATGGGGAGGCTGCAGTAACAAAAGTGAAACTAACTCAGCCGGTTTCCCGCCCCCACCAGGGGAAGAGGGAGCAGCCTCAGCTGGACAACAACCAATTAGGCACTTTTGATTGCCCACACTGAGGACTGTCATAATCCCCAGAGCTTGGCCAGGATGAAGAAGAGGAAATGGGATGGGACGGAAGTCCAAGATGCCTTCAGAGTTCATGCTAGCCATCTCTCTTCTTTCAGGTGGGAGAATGTTCTTCCTTCAGGAGAGGCCTGCAGCCAGGGAACTCAGAAGGTCTTCGTGTTTCACAACAATTCTTCAGCCTTGGAAAGGGGTTTTCTCTTGTCCTCAGGGAAGAGGAATCCCAAGTCTGTTTATTCCGGGGATAGGGTCGGCAGGGACCTAGGCTCACACCTGGGACCTGGACGCAGACATGGAAGCCTCTGGCTCGTACCAGTGGGATGTTGGCATCAGGGATCAGGAAATTGCTGTTTTTTCAAGTACAATCTGACTCTTCTCTCAGATCATCAGTGCCCTCCTCCAGACTGAACATTCCTCGAGACAGGTGTTTTGGGACTTCTGGTGGTCCAGTGGCTAAGACTTCACCTTTCAAAGCAGGGAGTGTGGGTTTGAGCCCTGGTCGGGGAACTAAGATCCCACATACTTTGTGACCAAATAAATCAGTAAATAAATAAAACTCTTTTAAAAAGAGATGTCATCCCAAGAGAGGGCCAGGCGTTTGTCCACTGACCCTTCCATCAAGTGCTCAGAGCCTTGTCCACAGTGGGCACCCCACCCCCTGCTGTCTATCAAACAATGATTCTGCCTTTGGCCTAAAGGGAGGCTGGGAAATGTAGCCATAACCTTCCTCATCTATAAAATGGAGTAATAATAAGACCAACCTTAGGGTTTGTTGTGAAGGTTCAACCAGAAACTGTGTGTGCTTGATCCACAATAAGAGCTCAGTAAATGAGAGCTTTCATTAGCTCTTTGGGCAGCTGGCAAAAGGGAAGAGACGCCTTCTTGGGCAGCAGCTTTCTGCCAATCAGAAACTAGATGGGACCCCAGTCTCCTAGGTTTAAATGGGACTAGCCAACACCAACCAGCCTGTTGGTTCTGTGTGGGTCTCTGCATTTCATTGCTTCAGAATACTGGGGAGAGGTGTGATGGTTTCTTTTTCTTTTTTAACCACACTGCATGGCTTTTGGATCTTAGTTCTATGACCAGGGATTGAGCCCGGACCAACGCAGTGAAAGCACGAGTCCTAACCACTGGACTGCCAGGGAATTCTCAGGCATATGATGGTTTCTTTGCTAGGGTGGTGGTGGTCTCAAACCCAACAGAGATGCTCATTCAGCATAGGCAGGAGGATGGACACAATGACCTCTCTGAGACCATGGATTCTAAAATCACTTGAAGGAGGTGAAAACACACCCAAGCTGAACACACACACACCTTCTCTGTTGTGGATTGAGAAATGCCCCTGAGTTCAGAGTGGTCCACAGGCTGCTTCCCATATTAATACTGCATCTTGTCACGTGGAAGGGGACCTTAGGGTTGACAGGTTGACAGATGTCAGGAGGAAAAGGAGGCACTGCCTCCCCAGCTGGTTCTGCCCTGAGTAAGGACCCTGGGTGGGGCTGAGCAGGTTGACACTTGGCTTGGAGCCAGGGCCCTCAGGCGGGCAGGACAGGCCAGTGGGAGGAGAAGGGAGAACCGTGACAATCCAGAAGAGATGGGGCAGACCCTCTGCCCTCTGTCTTGGGCCTCCAAGGAAGAAGCAAGTGGGAAAGGGAAGAAAGGCAGGGTGGGATGAGGCGCTTTTGAAACTCTTGGGGGAAAAAGCTTTTTCTTTTTCCTTCTTTTCAAATTAAAAGTCTCCCCCACTCGGAAGGAAGCCTTTCTCATAAGCTCCTCTCACTCCCTGGGTTTACCTTTGGGGTGATCTGTTTACAGGACTGGAGAAATGAGTGTGCCTGCCTTCCTCCACCCTCATCCCTCCCCAGGGCTGGCTGTTGGCTCTGCCTGCCAGTGGGCAGGGTCCTGTGCCCAGCGCTGGGAATAGGTCCAGAAGGAGACTGTTTCAGGGAGCTCTTGGTTAGGTAGGGGAGACATGATTCTAGACCACAAAGATTTCCCAGTCTGAGGGGAAAGACAGAACACATCCCTGATTCGTCATCAGAGTCCAGAAACAAGGACACACAGCAAATGAATGAAATCTTGAGGTGGTGCTGCAAGGATGGGGAGAAAATCCAGCAGAGGGGCTTCCTAGAGGAGAAGGTGAAGGAGATTTAGGGAGAGAGGCAAGTGAGTGTCACTTATCCTTAAGCTATGCCCATTTATCTGAAGAAGAAACTGCCTGAGACTTCACGGTAAATCTCAGCTTGGTTTCCAAATCTCCCCTTTTTCCCAGGCTGGGGGAGGTTGCAAAGATAAGGTGCAGAGGAGGGGAAGCGGCAGAGAGCAGGACAGACCCGAAGGGGAGGGGGTAGGGGAGTGTGTCATTTGGTGAAGTTCCTCCCTGGCCCATGGATGACCCAAAGTCACTGAAATGACAGAGAGAGGCAAGTTGAACAGGTCCCTGTCTGGTGAGTCAGGGAGCCGGCTGGCCGTCTGATCCTATGAACTAAATCCCCAAATCTCTGGGATTTTAAAGGCTCCCCGTGTCCAGTTTCGACCACCACGTAGGAATCTGCCCCCTACCTGACCCCCTCCTCTTCCTCCTCTCTGGCTGCTCTCTGACCTCCAAGCCTGGGGCCTGAGGGACCTGTTCTCTCTGGAAGGCTGAGTTACTTCTCCCCCTGACCAGATTTGGGGTAGACCTGGATCAAAATGTCAGGATGAAGAGGCCATGCAGATGGGCACAGGGCAGGGGAGGCCAGAAAAAGCCGTGTTGTCCAGCTGCTGAGAAACCTGGTGACTGCTGGATCCCACTCCAGTAACTTCCAGTGGAATTTACTCTATTTAAGAGAGTGCCAGGGGTGGGAGTATGTCACGGGAGAGAGGGAAGAGTTCACAGGGGTCCCCAGAGCCCCTATCTGTGGGTGTTAATTACCATTAGAGGGAGATCATTAGAAACAAACACTGCAGGGACTTTCCTGACGGTCCAGTGGTTAGGCCATCCAGGCCTCTGCGCTTCCACTGCAGGGGCCTGGGTAAGATCCCTGGTAGGGGAACTAAGACCCCACAAGCAGTGTGGAAAAAAGGAGGAAAAAAAAAAAAAAAAGAAGGAGAAGGAGGAAGAAATACTGCAGGGAACCAGACCCTTTGGCTCTGAGTCTGGCCCCTTGGGGACATTAGGAATCTCCCATAAGTCCCTGCTCTAGGGAGGCCTAAGCCAGGCCAGCCCAGGGGGCTCCCCAGACACTTCCAAATTCAGACACTTGAACTGTGTGGCCTCTCCATGGGAAGGACCTCCTGAGGTGGTGTCTAAACCATCCCCCTGTCCCCAGGCACATTCATAGGAGTGGGTCTCCTTGGCAGAGTCAAAGGTTCTCTATGCCCCATTCAGAGCAGGGTGGGGCATAGGGGAGCAGGACATGAAGTCCTCCACTTTGTTGGAGGTAGACCCTGAGCTCTGGACGCTTCTCCCCCAGGCTCCAGGAGCTGGCACCGCAGGCCTGCGCCCGACTGGCGGGGGAGGCTTGGAGCCTGGCTGAGCCCCAGTCTTAGGAGGGAGGGAAGACGGTGGCGAGGGGGTGGGATGTCTCTTCCGCCTGGTAGATTAGTGACTCTGAGACAGGAGAGGGCCTGTCACCGGGCCCATAAATAAAGCAGCTGAGTCTCTCCCTCCATCTGTGTTTATCTGTCTGGCCTTGAGTTTCCGGGAGAGGAGATGTCTCCGCACCCCCAGCATCAAACGCCAGGCGCAGAGGGGAGGGGGGCAGCTTCTTCCCTCTGCTCTCTACCTCTACCGTTTCTGCTTCCTCAAGCCCTTCCTCTCAGCCCCTTTCTCTTTAGCCTGGTCACTGACTCCAGGAGGACCTCTGAGAGCAGGAGGAAGGAACAGGTGGGGTGGGGAGTATGGCCTGGGGTCTCTGCCAGATGGCTCTGCCATCCCACCCGGTTGGTGCTGACCCTCCTTGGACTCCAGAGAAGGTGCCCTGCTCCCCATGGGAGGGGAAGGGCAGGAATCAACAGGCTGCGGTGGAGCAAGGCCCTCCTCAGGAGAGGGAGCCAGGCCTGCTCCTTAGGAGACAGGGACCGTGAGGGACCAGCGAGCCGCCCTAAGGAGACCCTGCACCTCGGCTCAGACCCCCTGCTCATTCTTCCTCTCAGCACCTTCCTCCCCTCTCTCTGCCTCCCAGGGGCCTCGAAACTCCAGGATGTTCTTAGAATTCAAAACATACCACCAGGGATTTATAAAAGACTTTTGAAACATTAATCTTTTTTTTTTTTTTAATACTTATTTACTTATTTGGCTGCATGGGGTCTTAGTTATGGCGCACAGGTTCAGTAGTTGCAGTGCGTAGGATTTAGTTCCCCAACCAGGGATCGAGCCCACGTCCCCCGCATTGCAAGGCAGATTCTTCTTCTTCTTCTTTTTAATTCTTTAAGTATTTATTTATTTATTTGATGGCTGCAATTGGTCTTCGTTGCACAGGTTTCTCTAGTTGTGGAGACTGGGGGCTACTCTCTAGCTGTGGCTGCTTTTGTTGTGGAGGACGAGCTCTAGGACCTCGGGCTTCAGTAGTTGTACACGGGTTCAGTAGTTGTGGCACACAGGCTTAGCTGCCCTGAGGCATGTGGGAGCCAGTATCTCCTGCATTGCAAGGCAGATTCTTCACCACTGGACCACCAGGGAAACCCCCACTCCCCTTTTTTTAAATTTTATTTATATATTTTTGGCCACATCCTGTGGAACTTCCCCAACCAGGGATTGAACCTGTACTCCCTGAATTGGAAGGGTAGAGTCTTAACCACTGGGCTACCAGGGAAGTCCCTACCAGGGTTTTCTATCCCCAGACCACTTGCATGGATATCATTGAGCAAGGGGAGGAGAAATGCTTGTCTAAATGCACATTCCCAGGACCTCAGAGACTGCCTAAATCAAGAGGGGCTTGGGACCTTTTGTTTTAATAAGCATCCCAGGTGATGCTGGTCTAATTCAAGCTTGAGAACAACCCCCTTGTGCTAAATGAGGGCGGGCACTCCTTACCACACCTGCAGGCCCAGCTCAGTTCTTGGGACACGGTAAATGTTCAATAAACGCCCGTCAAGTGAATGTATTTCTAGCGATTACTCCTTCTTTCACTCCAGCTTTCTTCCCTGGCCCTCTCCAACAATCCAAACCTACACTTCCTGCTTTCTGCTGAGGTGGTAACCTGTCAGCCGGACCCCTCAGGGTCACAGGTCTTTAAATAGATGTCGCCTGCATTTATTACTGGCACTCACAGAAACACTCTAATAGCAGGGATTTTAGGTTCATGGGCAGACTGGTGGGAAGGACCCACTGGGGCAGGTGAGGCCCCGCAGAGTTGACGTGGGGAACCATCTCTGTCACTCAACTACAGGGAGTATGGTGGGGTTTGGGGCTCCTGTGCAGAGGGCAAGGAGTGGCAGGAGCCAGAGAAGGAGCAAGTCATAGAGAAGGAAAAGCAGATTAATAGAAACTGTGAAAGAAGCCCCATAGGCTAGATGAGGTCCAAGGAAGAAGAGAGCATACCTGTTGCACATCTCAGGTCAGTGGCCTCTGGAATCTTCCAAAGGCCCCAGCATCCCAGCCAGGAAAGCATTCTATCTAAGCCTCGGTTTCTCTGAATTGCAAATCACCACCTCTGGAAAGAGAGGCAAGTCTCCTTCAGATGTGGAGCCTCTTTGTATCAGGTTTGCATTGCATTTGCATTAATTTTCTTGGGCTGGACAAATAAATGTAGTATACGAATTAATACCAAGTGGCAGGTTCCCAGGTAAGGAGTCTCTCTGAGGTGAAGGCAGAGAAGCTGTGAATGAGCGACATTCAGGAAGATGCATGCAGCGTCAGTGGCCCCCCCACCCCCTCAGGCTTACTCTGACAGGTTTTCCAGCCCCGGAGTAGAGAGGATAGACTAGGACTTTCGGATCCCAGACACTGCCGGCCCCAGGAAGCCTAGGAGGGCAGTGAACAAGGGACCTCCAAGCATTTTGGCAGTGGTGAGGGCAGTTCTAATGAGAAGTGTTCTCAGACCCCCCAGGGCAGCAGAGAGACTGAGAGCCAGCCCCAGGATCCCACTAACAAGGCAGATGGCAAATATTTGCCCTGAGGTCTTAGAGAGGGATGACGGAGGCAGGAGGCTAGGAGAGGAGGAGGGAGGGTAGGAGGCAGATTCCAGGCCAGTTTCCTGAGGAAGAAGCAGAACGACCCCCAGGCAGGAGAGGGAGATGGCAAAATCAGCCACCTGGCCATGGCACGAAGTTGAAGGAGAAGTTGAGAAATCAGCCAGTGAAGAGCTGGGAGAGGCAGACTGTCTGGGTCCCTCCTCCCCTGAGAAGGGCCCCTCCTGAACAAGGCTCTAGGCAAGTCAGGGAGGCAGAGTCCTCAGCCCTAGGGGAAGGTCCTAATCTGATGGTAGAGACACAGTTCCACCCAGGTGGGGGCCTCTGTCCCAAGGACACCGTCCAGGCCCTTAGGAAGGCCCTAGTCCAATGGAAGAGACACAGTCCTTGCCTGCAGCCTGTGCTGGGGGCAGGGGGCGGGGGCAGAAGGGGATATTACACACATTCTCAAAATTACTTAGGAGTTCTTTCAGCAACAATAACAACACAGCCAAACTTAGGGGACAAACAATGCCTTTCACAGACGGGGGGGCCCCAACATAAGGGAGCAATCAGTTCAGCAGGCTTAATCAGGGGAGGCTTCCTGAAGCAGATTCTGAGCGAGATTTTGAAGAGAAAGTCAGGGGTTAGGGGTTCACTCTCCATGGAACTGGAGCAGGGAAGGGTGGGAGCTGATGGGGATGAAGATGGGGATGGTGGTCTCAGAGGTCTCTGAGCAACAACACCAGATGGCCCTGAGATATATGGAAGAACTTTATTCCAGAGGTGGTCCTTTGACATTCAGAGGAACCAAGCCCTAGAGAAGGGCTTGAACCTAGAGAAGTGACTTGAACAAGATAACCCAGCAAGTTAGGGGCAGAGCTGAGACCAGAGACCAGATTTTAGGGCTCCTAGTCTGAACTCTTTCCCCTCCCACAGTTGGCACATGCATAACCTAGGGTTGTTGCCAGAAGGCTCCAGGAGCCCTGCCATCCTCCAGGTGGGCTCTTAGTGTAGGGGAAAGTACCTGAATTTCTTGAGGCCTCTTTTTCCCCATCTGTACTTTGGGCTCTTTCATCTAAAGAGGGGAAAGTCCTTTGCAGGAAGGCCCTAAATGAATCCAAGGTATTAACAGGACTTTCTAACAGTTTTCCTGTAGCAAACATGGGTGGATGGAGAGTCGGGGGTGGGAGGTGGCGGGGCGGTGGGTAGGGTCAGCGGAGGCTGAGGTACTCCCAGCTCATCAGGCATATCTCACTTCCAAAAGGGCCTGATCCGAAGATTTTTGAGGGGGGCAATAAAAGAAGACAAATTTGCATTTGATTTGCATATCAACTGTGTGAATTCCAGGTCTGGCCACGTGCTCTGGAATCTCCCTGGCTCCTGCTCCCTCCTCTGTGGTTTCCCACCTGCCTGGGAGCCTCCCGGTTGCCAGTTGTGTGGCCACAGCTGGGGAAGAGGGGTGAGGGGGGTTCAGATGCTGGCCACTGGCTTCCCCAGGACTCGCACAGAGTCGTCCGCGCCCCAGCCCCGCCCTGGGTCCTGCTCGCCCCGCTCTCCTGGGTGCCCAGGAGGCCTCCCCGAGGCCTTGTGGGAGGCTCCGGGCTGGCTGAGCGATGGCTCTAATCATGCTGAGGGCCTCCTACAGCTCTGCCTGCCCCAACCGGGACCCCCTCTGAGGGTAACCCAGCGGGAGTCCCTCGGGCCCCCCTGCCCGCGGGGGCCGGTGAGAGCGGTCCCTGCTCTCTCAGCCCCCGCGCCCTCGGCGAGGCCGGGTGCTCAGCGGCAGTGGGCCGGCGAAGGGCTGTCCCCTCCCACTGGAGCCAAATAATTGCCTCCTGCTTTGTTGTGTGGTGTCTGGGGCCCGGGGCCTCTCATTTGTGGGGACGTGCTGTGGCGAGAGCCTCCCAGCGTAATTACCCTCCTCCCCATCGCCGCCGCCGCCGCCACTGAGCCTCCTGCGTCCGCTGGGCCTTACTCACCCCCGCTGGCCTGCAGCTCCCCCCGCGGCCCAGACACAGGGAACTCCCCTCCCCGGTCCCCAAGTGTCCTTTCCCGGCAAACTACCTCTCGGCCTCCCCCCCACCCACCCTTCCACGCCCGCAAGCCAGAGTGGGGAGGAGCAGTCCCGGCGGTGGCCGGGGTCTTTGTCCGGTACAGGGACCCGAAAGGCTATTTCTGGTCTGGACAAACCCCCACCCCTGTCCCTGCCCCGCAACCTGATCCAGGCCTGGGCTTTGGGCACGTGCCTCGCTTTGCGCAACATCTGGACAGGCGCTGCACCTGTCTGGACTCGCTCCCAGGGAGGGCTGGAGCTACCTGCGACCCTGATACCTGGAAGAAAACACTCCACTCTAGCCTCTTCTGTTGTTTTTTTTTTTTTTTCCCCCTCCCAGTTGCCATTTCTCAACCACCTGTTTACCCATTTGCTGTAAAGGAAAGGAGGAAAAGAGAGAGAGATTGAGAGAGAGGGCCTGAGGCACACCCAAAGACAAATGAAGAAACAGACACACACGCAAAGAAACAGAGACTACGGAGAGCAAGAGGCACACAGAGACAAAGGACAGAGAAATGCAGAGGCCTTCACTTAAAACGGTGACACAAGAAGAAACAGAAAGAACAAATAAAATTAGAAAAAACAAGCTCCTTATTTCTTGTATTCTATTAAACCTTGGGTAACTCTTGGAGCATAGATCATTGAAGTTGAATGAAAGTTGGACTTGGAGGATGAAGGGAGGTAGTAAGAAGCATTGAGATGAGCCAAGACTTTTTTTTTTTTAATTGAAGTGTAGTTGATTTACAACATCATGTTAATTTCAGGTGTACAACATAGAGACTCAATATTTTTATAGATTATACTCCAATTAAAGGCACTCCAAAATAATGTCTATATTTCCCTGTAATGTACAAAAACTCTTAAATTATGAAAAGACAGTCACATATCTCAAAGGTTTGCTCACAGTAGGTGTTCAATCCATCATTGTTGATGGCAGATGACCCCTCTCTTCTGAAGCTCCAACAACTGAAAATTTGAATGGCATTTATAGGGATGTAGGATGGACTTGAGGGGGACTTTTCAAGCATAAGAACCATTTGTCATTCAGCAAATGTTTATAGAGCTCCTACTATGGGCCTGTCACTGTTCTGGGTGCTTCTGATATAATTAATGAACAAAACAAGGGTCCTTGAGAATACGTCAGAAGGTCAAGGACTCTGCCTGCTGGAAGGAAGCTCAGAAAAGTACAAATCCCTCTTAGTGTGTTTTAGTGGAGCTGCTTAGAGAGGATGAGTTCAACGGGTGCTGAGATTTGCCAGAAGACTAGGGAAGGTGGCTCTCGGCTCGAAGTTATGGAGACCGTCAATCAAACCAGTGGACACCAGGTCTCCCCACTAAGTTAGGAGCAGGAAAGAGTGGGTCCCTCCTGAGGTCACATAACACAGGCAGAGGTTCAGTGTCTGATATGACTGTGGGTTCTGGGCTACCCACTGAGAAACCCAGACATTTATGCCAACCAGACAGACAACGTCAGGGGAAGCACCATCATTGTGTTCGTGCATTTCTCTCCTGGTTCTTTCCTCGGTCCCTTCACACACGTCTTGCCACCTCAGTTATCAGGAAGTTGTCCCAAAGGTCCAGCTCAAAACCCTCTCCCTCAGTGACAGTAGAAGAAAGCAATGCCTCCTACCCTTTTCCAGGGTGGAGGAAAGACAAAGAAGCAAGGATGTCATTTGATGAGGTGGAGACCAAAGGCTCCTCCACGAACACCCCTCCACCTCTCCCCAGATACCTCTTTAGGCCCTGAAGCAGAGGAGGAAGATGAAAGGGACAGAGCTAACCTTAGGGGATGGGGGGGTGGAGAAGGTGGGAGCGGACTGGAAATGGATTTCAGGAGCAGATAGAGGGGGTGGGGCAGAGGAAAGCAGAGATTCTGACAATCTTATTGGTTCCCTGGGCATCAAAGCATCCATTGGCTTTTAGCAAAATAGCACTGGTTAGCGTGTTAGTATGAGTATTGGGGGGGGTGGTGGCCGGAAAAGGGGTGCAAGAGCCTCCCCCAATGTGTTGACTCTGTACAGTTTCTTATCCCCCTTCTTATCCACACACACACATACAGTCCAGAAATTCTCCAGGAATCTGGCCCCACTAGGTCTTCATTCTGGAGTGATCACTATGATCTTCTAGCCGAGGAAAGAGACCGATATGAGAGGTCCTTCAAGGATTCATAAAGCATAGTTTTGGCTTGATATGTAAAAATCTTTTAATGCAAACATTTATTGAACTATGAGATGCATATAGAAAGGTGGCTCAAGAGGAAGATAGGATTGTGGCTGATTTGTTGTAAGGCAGAAACCAGCACAACATTGTAAAGCAATTTTCTTCCCATTAAACAATAAATTAAAGGAAAACAAACAAAAAGAGAAAGGTGCCACAAGTACATGATAGAAGTAAATTAAAAAATGAAGTGAAAATTCACAAAGTGAACAAACTTGGGTAACCAGCACTCAGCTCAAGGAACAGAATTTGACCAGCACCCCAAAGCCCTCACTGTGTCCCCTCCAGTTATTAACCCCTACCCAGGAGTAATAGAATATTCTGACTTCGAAGAGCATATAGTTTTTTTTCTGCCGATTTTTCGACCGTCATGTAAATGCAGTCATGTAGTGTGCTCTTTGTATCTGGCCTCTTTCACTGCAGGAGTTTGCGAGATTCATCCTTTGCTCAAGTTTGAACCCATCCGTGAGGAGACTGATGGGATGTATCAGAGATCATTCCCTTTGGGTCTCAAACTCAGGCTCCCCTGAGATCCCTTTCTGTATCCCCAGTTCCCAAACAGGAAGAACACTCTGGGAGACCTTGTTCTCTTGGGGCTCCTATCCAAGCAGGGATCTGGGAACTGCTGGTCCCAGACCACACCCCTCTAAAGGGACTCAGAGGAAGTCCCCAACCTGGGCAGGGTTAATTAGATGGCGCTTTGAGATCTCAGGATGAAAGGACAGCCTAGGGCCATTGTCCTTGGCCTGTTGTCCAGCTTGGCAGGGGAGGGGAGGAAGTACGCTACCCCCTCAGGCCCAGGGATGGGGCATCAGCCTACTGGGGTTGGCACTGCCAGGTTCTGGAGGATTCTCTGCTCTGAGAAGCTCCTGCCCAAAGAGGCAGGAAGCCCAGGGCCGGGAGACTCGGGAGAGGGGATTCAAGGGCCCACGCCCCTGGGGTCTGCCTCCCTGCCTCCCGGGCAGCGCCCAGACAGCCCGGCTCTGGTGCCGTGTGTGGTTTCAGGATAAGCTGCCGATGCCACCCAGAGCGCCCTGCTGACAGACAAGGATCTCACCCGCTTTCAAAGACGCCCTTTCATCTGCCAGGGCTAATTACACCTGCAGAGAGGAGGAGAGGGCACTGGAGCCAGCCCCCTCCCTCTTCCCCCGTCCCAGCTCCCAAGCCCCCTGCCTCAGGAGCCCTTCTCCTCCCTCCCATCTGCCTGTTCTAAAGCCCCAGCAGCAGCCTCAGCACCTGCCAATTATGGCTCCTCTAGTGACAAGTGGCCCTGACTCCTGGGAGGGAGGACCCGTGAGGTCAGCTGGCTGGAGGGTGGGCCTGTGTGTGTACAAGAAGCTTGGGGCTTGGGGGTTCTGGGTGGCATTAGGAGGGTTGCTGAATGGCTCTAGAAAGTAGGTCCTGAGAGTGTGAAAGTTCAAGTCCCCAGCGGAGGCAGTTTAATGGTGGCCATGAGCACCTGGGCTCTGACTCAGGAAGCTCTGGATTGGAGTCTGTGTTCCATTACCTTATCAGCTGCAAGACTTTCCTCTCATTTATTCAAGCCTCAGTTTTCTCTCCTGTAAAATGGGGATATTAATACCTACCTCACAATGATTGTGAAGCCCTGAGCCTTTAGCAGGAGTGCATCTTTAGAAAGGGAAAGATGCCACTCTATGTGAGAAGACTCTTGGGACCCCCAAGACTGAGTAAGTCCCTATAGTACTTGATGTCTACTCCTCTGCAGCCCTTAGTGCATGCTTGGCAACAATTGTTTATTGGTTTGAGTCGCCTATCCCGTCACCTTGCAAATTCCCTGAGGCGCCATATTGGATCTGCCTCCAGCCCGGTGCCCAGAACACAGCAGGTGCTCACTATAGGATCTGCCGGTGAGGAAGGGAGAGTGTGTGATGGAGGCACATGAGTGCAGGGCTCCTCTGGAGTGAGGGTCTCTGCGTGAGCGTGTGTGTGACCTCTGCAGGTCACAGTGACACCATGAGGGAGTATGTCCGTCAGCACCCGCACGTGTGGTCACTGTGGGCCGACAGGGAGTGGAGTGACTCCGAGGTATCTGTCTGTGTTTGGTTCTGAATGAGCCTCTCAGTGAGTGATGATCTATGAGAGTGTGTGGATGAGTGCAAGTGTGTGTGTGGGTGTGATGGCAGAGGATCGACGTGACTGTGTGTGAAGCTGTATCTGGAGTCTGAGGGTGGTGGGGGCCGCATACAAGTCTGACTGAGCCTGAGGGTTGGTTTAGGGTTTCCAGTGGTGATGAGGTCTTTAGAGGAGCAGAAAAGGTCCCCAACCAGGGGGCTTCTTCCTTCCCAGGCCCCTCACCTCAGGGCTGGGAGGGAAACACCTTGCGAGCCCACTCCCCAACACCACAGCCCTCCTCCCTGTCCTGGTCCATGGGAACAGGTGAGGTGCTGGTGGCGAGTTTCCTTGGGAGGCCTTGGAAGCTCAGTGGCTCCAGGGGAGGGGGGCGGGGGAGGGTCAGAGCCCCCTCCTGCCCTGCCCTAGCCATGACTGGCTGTAAAGCCAAGCAGTGATCTGCCCTTGCACGGAGCCCTGATTCCACACTTCTGGTGTTGGCTGGGGGGCTCTATACTCAGAGCCTTATTGGTCCTACTACCCCAAAGCAAGGGAGTTCTTGGGGTCTAACCCAAATTTTCTACATGCCAGGCCCACCCACGCCCTGCCCTCCCCTTGTCAGCATCCTGACATGGACACAAACCACTGATGGTGGGTACTCTGGATGCTCAAGTCAGGGGGCACCATCGACATCACATATTTGCCCCTTTCCTTCTAAGCGTCATCATTTCTCTTCACCTCCCCACATTCCCTCCTCTGACTCTATGCATCTCGGGAAACGCGATTGCCCAAGCTCATCCTGACAGCAGGTCCTGCTGGGAGTCTAACTGACTTTCTTCATGCTCTCAGGCCCTGTTTGGGGGCGGGCTCCAGGCGGACCCCACTGGAACAGCGTGATGAGACAGGATCTGACGGCCAGCTGAGGTCACCGGCCACTGAAGTACGTCAGTGGAGGGTGTGTATGTCCCAGCTGGCCACACAGCCTCCTTTCATCCTTTGTTCTGCCTGCCCGGCCCATTCCCACCACGGATTCTTGGATTCCCAGCGTGGCATGTCCGATGAGCCAGAGTCTTCGCCCGGACATGATCCTTTCCATGCCCTGCCCTCTGCTCATCTCCTCCTCCCTGTCTCTCTTCCAGCCACTTTCAGGGTGGAGGGGTGGGGGCAGTTGCTTGCAGTCTGCCCCTGCCACCTCCACCATCGCCCTTCTCCTTACCAAGCCCCCACTGGCCACCAGGGGAATTGTGGTCAGACACAAGGAAGTTTGTTTGTTTGTTTTTTTCACAAGGAATTTTTATCAGGAGTATCATGTGGCAAGGCCCCACTTCCCTTGGGAGCAAAGGAGCGCTGGTCAGTGGGTTGGGAGGGAAGGGAACGCGTGTGCCTGGGCAAAGAGTGGATGGGGGACTTCTCCCTTCTGCCCTTCATGTTGTCCCCGGCACCGTTCACCACAGATGTCTGGCTGCTCCTGTCTGGCAGCCAATCCCCAAAGATTTCTCCATTCACCCTGGCATAAAACTGGGTTTCCACATCCTAGAAATGGTTGTTCACATTGGACCCTGCCAGCGGCCTGTCTGACCCCGTAGTTGTCCTGGCTCCCAGCTCCCTCCCAGGCGTCACGATGCTGCCCCAGCCTGAGCCCGTCTTCTTCCTCGTCTCCAAGTCTCCAAGGATTCTGTGGCTTGGATCTTTCACTCCACGCATCTCCTCACATCTTCCTTCCCCTTCTTTTCCAGGGAGTCCTCACTGGACCGTGCTTCCTACTTCCTGCCCCCCCTGCCCCTTCTCCCCAGTCCTGATGCCCCTGTTTTCTCAGCCAGAGTCTGCCAGGGTGTGCACTGGGTCTTGCATAAGTAAGCCAGGAGCTCCCTGAGGATGCAGCCTGTACCTCCCTGACAAGAAACACACCAGGGATAGGAACCTTGATATTTTCCTAATTTCCAAAAAAAACCTCCATGAGGGCAGGGCTGGGAAAAGTGAGGGAGGGAATTAGAGGGAATTATCAGGAGCTGATGGGAAAGAATTGACAGGAGCTGAAGCACAGATAAGCACGGAGTCTCCCTGAGCCCTGGCCTGGGAGCAGGGCAGAGAAGAAGAAGGAAGAGTCTTGAAAGTTGAGAGGGGAGTGGCCGGGTGGAAAGAGAGACAGTCTTGGTGGCTTCTCTAGCAGGTCTGACAGAAGGTTCCCTGGAAGAGTTTACCAAAGTGAAGGCCCAGAGAGGTGAGGTTTCCTGCGGAAGCCAGCCCTGGGGGTCAGTTGTTGAGATGGAGGGAACCTGTGTAACTGGTCCCTCTTTCTTGAGCCCTATAAACCTGGCAGTATTTGGATGCCACGGGCTCACTGCGGCCATCCCAAGTCAAAAAGTTCTAACTGAAGTCTCCAGGCATCCTCCAGTCTTGGCCTGCAAGAGAACCCATTGGGTTCTAATCCTGGATCTGCCATTAATTAGTTTGCTGAGTGATCTCTGGCAAGTCCCTCCACTTCTCTGTGCTTCCCTTTCCTGTCCCCACCTCTCCATCCCACGAACAGGTGCCTGAGGGAGTAGGTGGTAAGAATCTTTTTGCTGCCGGTGGTCAGAGCCTGTCTCTGGTCAGTGGAGGAGGCTGCCAAGGAGGACATAGCGCTGTTTTCCTCCTAATGGGGACATTACTCTCTCCACACCTCATCCCTGCTCCTCCTCAGGTGCCTCCTGGGCCCTGGGCCCCCTCCCCTGACACGCCCATCTTCCTGCCCACCTGGGGCCCTGCATGGGAGCAGGAGAAACCCTCTGGGAGAGAGACTAGCCCAGCACTCCTGATGAGCAATAATTTGTTTTATGACAGAAAAGGAAATTGTCTTCAGTTTCACAAGAGCGAAACGAATTCGTTTGAAGTAGTTTGCCCTGCGGCAGGCAGGAGAAGGTTTCTCCTGAGCCTGTCTTCGCACTCCTTCTCCCCCTCGCTCCCTCTTCCCTTCTAATTACTGCAGCTTCCAAGCTGTTGGCATGAGTTGATGCCAGGCTGTCAGATGCCAACTGCCCCAGGAGCTCACCTCTTGGGTGTGGATAGGGGGATGGAGCCACGGGAAGAAGGTGAGGTGGCTCTCAGTTCAGCTTCTGCCATACCCCAAGACTGGCACCACCATGGAGGGAGGAGGTGGGCCAGGGCAGAGGGCAGCTCGCCAGGGCCCAGGAGGGCCAACAATTCCAGGCTTGGGAGACCACTAGCACTGTAATGTCCAGGGAGGGGTCTGTCACGGCCTGGTGGGCTTTGCCTTATGGACCACCTATGTTTCCTGATCAGCCCTCCTCCTCATCCTCTCTGATTGCAGCCTAGAAGTTGAACTCCTTGGTGGCATCTGGGCAAGTGAATGGACCATGGCCACCTACTGGCATCAAGACTCAAAGATTCATTTGGGGGCAGCCAGGATGGGGAGGAGAACACCAGTAGATCACCAGTGCTCCCACTAAGAAGTCCAGTGGGCCGAAAAATCATGGGACCCTCCTAGATGCATTCTAAGGTCCCCTTCCTTCCTTCCTTCCCTCCACCTATCCATCCTTCCATTCATCCATTCAGCAAACTCATAAAGCCTTCAAAGAGTGCCAGGCACCTTTCCAAGAACTGGGAGGGAAATGATACACAAACCCCCTGCCTCATGAAGCCTGCTCTCCAGCAAGGGGTTTGTTTAGCTACAGAGGAGAGGGGCTGTGCCCAGCCTGGGCCTGGGACAGAGCAGACACTTATAAACATTTGCCCAATCTGAATCAGAGGTGACGCTACAAAAGGTCAGCTAGTGAAGGAAAAAAGGAACCCCTTGTTTAACCCCTTCCCTGCCATCTCCGCCTCCAGACTCCCTTCCTCTCCAGGGAGTCCTCCTGCAGAGGTCCTGACTGCGGGTGTGAAGCGGGAGCTGTGTAGCAAAGCATGCAGACGCCAGGCTCCAGGCTGCCAACCTGGCACCGCTGCTTGGCGCTGGGCGCCCTCTAAAACAACAAACTTCATGTCTCTGATTCAGCACTTCCTGTTTGTCTTGATATTATCTCCTGTCCTTGAAGCCCACAGTCCCAGTCAGGGATAGGGTAAAGGGCTAGAGCTCTGGGGATTCAGAGAGAGGCAGAGGCTAGGGGACCCTCCCATGGAGGTTTCTAGGCTGTTTCCAATGGCACCAGGCAGAGGTTAGTGGTCTCATGTTCCAGGGCCCTCAGTGAGGAGCCTGAACCCCTCCCTGTCCACTCTAGAGGAAGTTTCTAGATTCTGGGTTCTGATTGTTGCAGGTTCTTGGAGCAATGATACACCTTCCCCTCTACGACTCTTGGTTTTCTGGACACTGCAAAACGGGTAATTCATGGTGGAAATCACCGCGATTCACTGACCTCTTTTATTTTCAACATGGCTGGAAAGTTCTCGATGTCTAACTTCAATGCCTTCACTAGCCTTTGGGGAATGACTCTGACTTTGGGTGCTTTAACCCCTATGTCTTACGTGTCTCAGGTTCCTGAATCAATATTGTAGGCTCTTTACAGACGAAGCTTCTTCTAGACTTTAAAATCCTTCTGGGACCAGCTGTCTCCCATAAAAGCAGTCCCCCACTGGGTGAGCGTGTCCACCATGTTAGGCATCAAGATGGCGGCCCCGTGGGTGGTAGGATCAGGGCAAATTCCAGACAGGCCCCCACCCCGGCCAGAGGGGCAGCCTCTGCCACCCCCAGAGCTCCAGGTAATAACCTAGGGGCCACGCCAGGCTCGCCAGCACCTGAGCCACCGGCAGCAGATAATGACTGGGGAGCTGGGCAGGCAGAGCCAACCCCTCAATCAGGAAGCAAATTAAAAAGGGGAGGAATCTCCCAGACAGACCACAACAATGAGACCGGCCCCCTTTCCAGGGCACTGCCTGCCTTCCCCCTTCCCTGTCAGATTTCGCCTGCCAGGTCCTGAAACCCAGCCCTCCCCTCTAATTCTCCTCTCGTGCAATCCAACTGGAGGTTGTCCGGATGACCCTGGCTGCAGGTTGGTGGGCAGTGCCCAGCTGGCCACAACACAGGACACTGGGCCTCTCAGTGAGCCACATCTGCCAGCCTGATCTTGGGTTCCTGACAGGGCCCTGGGCATAGTTGGGGGTGAAAGAGGAAGGGTCAGGGCATGCTTTTGTGATTTTGGTGCTCCATCTTGATGCCCCGCAAGGCAAACCCCGGGTAGCTGAGACAACAGGATTTATAGATAACCCACAATCCCTAGCCTGGCAACCCCTTCTCCTCAGCAGTTCAGTTCAGTGCACCATCAATTTATTGCACACTCAGCACTAGTCATTGTACGAGATGCTGCAGGGATACAAAGAGGAACAGAAAAACTCCAGTCTCTCAAGGGGCTTGTGTGCGCACACACACACCTCTAACTGTATCACCCATCAGGCCGTGTTCATCCCTCTGTATTTTAGGACTCTGGGGAAAAAAGGGTAACTTAGAGAACTGGGAAGTCTTCATAGATGAGGGGAATATATGAGTTGGGCTTCAAAGGATCAAATAGGAGCTCACAGACAGAGAAATGAGGAAGAGCATTTCAAACAAAGAAGACTAAGGGGTGTAAAAATGTATGGACAATAAGGATGAGAAGCAGCCTCCTGTGGCTGGAGCCTGGGAAGTGAGAGGGGTAAGGCTGAAATGGTAGGCCAAGACCTGATGGGGAAATGGGGCTTAAATTGCAGGCCAAAGTGTATACCTGATCAGATTTCGCCTGCCAGGTCCTGAAACCCAACCTTCCCCTCTAATTCTCCTCTCGTGGGATCCAGCTGGAGGTTGTCTGAGTGACCCTGGCTGCAGATTCCCTGTTAGACTTCCTCTTATAGGGAATGGGGAGCTATCGAATGTTTTTAAACTGAGGCATGACATGATCAGCGTCTGGTAAGAAGAACTGTAGCTGCCCACAGAGGGTCAAAGGGGATTCTGCTTTTTCTGCCTCTGCTTTTCTCCATGGCTGCTGTGTGGCCAGCCCTTTCTCCCAGCTCCCACTCACTATCCTTGCCCCTTTTGTCCCCAAAAAAGAGTTTTGTCCAACTCTTTGTTCCAAGCAGGCTAACAGGGCAGAGCATTTCACTGCTCTAGCTCTCACTCCAACCCTTCATGTCCTTCCACCTCCATCACACAACTGGGGAGGGGGTGGGACAGCTGGTGGGGAAGCTGGGTTCACTTCCTTCATGGCTCTTTGGGGATCCAGGTGCCTGTTGTGTTTTCCCTCCTGACGCAGGTTTCTGCCTTCACCACTATGCTCCTCAACTAAGGAGCTTCTGGAAGCATCAATTCCAGGGATGTAGTTTTCCAGTTCCCTCAGCTGTGGCTTATGTGCCCTTCTCAGAGAAAGGCGCTGTGCTGAAGACCCTGTGGCATGAAAAGGACATGGTTCCTGCCCTCCAGGAGTCTACTGACCAGTAGGGAAGATAAGACAACTCCATGGAAACAGCGTGTGGAAATCCATGCTACGGAAGTTCAGAGGAGCGAGGCAGTGACATGCTGCTAGGAGGTGATTCCACAGAGAAAGCACGAGCCGGGAGCGTGAGGATGAGAAGCTTTCTTGAGGGCATAGGCGGGGTGATGGGTGGAAACAACTGGAGCAAAAGTAGGAAGGCTAGACATGTTTGGTGAAGATTAAGGCCAGCGGGGGCTGGGCTGGAGGGTTTGAACAAGGACTAGTGCAAGTGAAGACTGTGAAGGTGATGGAGGCCAAGTAGAAGGTCTTTTTCTTTTTTTTTTTTAAGGAGGGTCTTAAATGTCACAGTCAGCACTGGGGAGCCACTGGACATGTTTGAGATGAAAGACGAAGTGGCATTTCAGGATAATTAATCTGTTATTGGTCTGCAGGACAGTTTGGGTGGGTGGATACCGAAGTGGCAGAAAACCCCTGCTGCTGCTGCTGCTGCTGCTGCTGCTAAGTCACTTCAGTAGTGGCCAACTCTGTGCGACCCCATAGACGGCAGCCCACCAGGCTCCCCCGTCCCTGGGACTCTCCAGGCAAGAACACTGGAGTGGGTTGCCATTTCCTTCTCCAATGCATGAAAGTGAAAAGTGAAAGTGAAGTCGCTCAGTCGTCTCCGACTGTTCGCGACCCCATGGACTGCAGCCCACCAGGCTCCTCCATCCATGGGATTTTCCAGGCAAGAGTACTGGAGTGGGGTGCCATCGCCTTCTCCCAGAAAACCTCTAGGAGACCTAAAAATGAATCCAAATGAGAAGTAATTCCTGGCAGCTATTCACTCCAGTTGGCCTGCTATCCCCCTCAGAACCTCCTACCACTTAATAAACCCTTGCTGTGCTTTCTTGGGGAAAAAAAAAGTAACTCCTATCACCAAATTGGCACCTCTCTAGAACTTTCACAGATCAGTGCTCATTCATTCATTTGTTCATTCATTCATTCAATAAATATTTAAGCAAAATTTGTTGCTATTGTGCTCAGTCATGTCTGACTCTGTGGCCCCATGAACTGTAGCTGGCCGGGCTCCTCTATCCACCCCAGTTTTACAGGCAAGAGTACTGGAGTGGGTTGCCATGCCCTCCTCCAGGGGATCTTTCGACCCAGGGATCGAACCCGCATCTCCTGTATTAGCAGGTGGATTCTTTACCACTGTGCCACCTGGGAAGCCTTGAAGCAGTGCTTGCTAAGTACTAAAAACTGTTTCTTCATTCCTTTCTCCTCTCTGTCTCTATCTCTGTCTCCCTCACTTACTTTCGGCTTTGAAGACAAAGGTAAACTTTCACCCACACACGTCTGGGGACCTTAGTCCAGCCTCCTCCTCAACCCCTCCCCCACCCCCCACCCAAGCTAACCCAGTAGCTCTTGTCTTTGGAGCAGGTTTATGGGGAAAAAATGAGAGAGATAACCGCTGTAAGGATTTGGAGGATGGCATGAGGTAGGATAATCTGAGGGCAGGAGGGTAAGCAGCTTGGGCAGCAGAAAGCTCTTGATGGCAGGGAAAAGCAAAGTTGAGAGCTGAGTGTAGAGGGGACCTGGGACGTCTGGGGGAAGGAGGCTGGGGAATGAGGACAGAGGTGGAGAGAAGAGTGGGAGACAGGCCTCTGGGTGAGGATGGGGGCCAGGAGGGAGGAGGGACAAATTAGAGAGCTGGAGAAGGAAGTAGAGTCTTAGCAGCTAGAGGTGGGTGAGGGAGGAGGTGGGGACTGGGAGGCGAGGGCAGAGGAAATGGGCCCAGGCACTGGAGACAAAAGTCTGCGAGTCTGAGCCTCTGAGGAGCCACCTGGAAGGTGCAGGCAGCGGCAACATCAAACTTGGGATCGGAGGGTTGGCTCTGGGAGTGAGCTGGAACTGGGCGGGGGGCGGGGGGTGGTGGCTGGAGGGGGAGCTGAGAGCAAGAGAGGGGCTTGAATCTGCGATGAACCCTGCTGGGTCTTCGGCTTCATCCAGCACCCCCTCTTTCCTCTGAGCGCTGGAAGCCTGGGCTCCAGAGTCCCACCCCCCACATGCAGGTTGGGGCCCCATCGCACCACCCACCCCCACTTTCCTACCTCGTCATTGGTGGGAAAGCACTTTGTTCCAAGGTGCGAATAGAGAGGAGGAAGGGGGTCTCCTGTCAGCTAGGGTCCAGATGAACCAGGATCTGGGTAAAACCCCTCCCTGCAAACCAGTCAGGGTCTCCAGGCACTCTCTACTGATCGGAGAGCTGGGGAGGGGTGTGGGCCAGTAGGTCCAAGCCAAGGGCTTCATCCTTTTCCTCCTCCCAAATCCCCCACCCCAAGATTCTCCCATTTTGGACTGGACCTGCTACCTAAGCATATGGAACCGATTGAAAGAATTTGTATGCTCACCTTATAATTTATGCAAATCAACTCTGTAATTAACTGTAATTTGGAGGCATCCTTTGGTATTTGAGACATTTATCCATGAGGAAATGCCCTAGTGATAATGCTCCCGTATTAACATTATTTACTCCACCTGTGTGGTCTCCTCGGCTTGTTTCCCCCCTCACTCTGATTTTCTGGGCTGGAAGGTGGGGAGGGCCAGGGAAGCCCCTCCCTGGAGCCTGCCTCCATCCTGACGCCTGGGCTCCCCCAGGGAGTTGTACATGAGTCCTGTCCTCTTAATTTTGCCTGGAATTAAAGGAGAGGGTGCAGCCGTGACTCCTAAGCCCCTTACCACTCTACTCTCTCCTGCCTGATGGGTGGCTTTCTGATGAGCTTTTTTGCACTCTTAAGGGCCTCAATGTTCTCATCTCTGAAATGGGTAGAAGAAGGACCTGTCGGGGCCTTTACAGGATAATTACTGAAAAGCTAATGAAGGGACTGGGAATCCCCAGTCTAGAGATTTCTGGGGATGTAGGGGGAGGAGCAGGACAAAAGTTCAGGGTGCAGACGCCCTGACTCACCCTGTGGGAGACTTGGTGGGGGAGGTGGCAGGCAAGCCCTGGGCTATTGGGATCTGTGCGTGCGTAGAGGGTGCACAGCAGCTCCTGTCCCCAGTGCCGAGGGCACTGGGCAATGGTCAAGAATGGGATGTGGTCACATGAAAAGTCTCCAGGCTATTCTATGTGGGTCAGAATTCCTAGCTTAAGAGAGCTTTGGGAAACTGGTCTTAGCCTGTTTCATCTGCTTTCCCCTTCCTGATCTTCTGTCCCTCTCCTCCAGGACATGCTCCTGTTAGTCAGCATGCCTAAACACACAACCACTCTACCATTCAGTTTGTGTGGTTGGGGACCATGCGGGTCCACCTAAACCCACCTCTAGGCCCCTTCTCCCTTCGTAGGCTGTGTTCCCAGCCTCTTCACTCTCCTGGCATTCCACGATGGCCGACCTCCTTATAGGAAGTTCTTGGCTGGGCTCTGCCTCTGGTCCTAGGTGAACTCCTGTCCATCCCAAGCTGCCCCACCCTATCCTAACTCAGGGAGAATGTCTTCCCTTCCTATTTGACAATGAGAGATCCTAGATCCAAAAATGTGAATTACATTGGACCCTCCTGGCAGTTCTGAGTTGAGAAGTAACTGAAAGGGGGACAAAAAAAAGGGAGAAGGAACAAGGCTCCAGTAGAGAATGAGAGACCCACCTCAGCTGCAGAACAGCCAGGAACACTACTGGGGAGCTCTTCAGGGAGGGACCACGTGAAGGGGTGTGTGTGTGTGTGTGTGTGTGTGTGTGTGTGTGTGTGTGTGTGTGAGGTCTTAAGTGCCTTCTTTCTTTCCCCTGTCCATGGAGGAAACAAAAGGAGGGGGATGGAGTTGGAGAGCTCCTGCCATGCCAGCTCTTTCAACTGGCAATGCTCTCATTTCCTCCATTCTGGGAGAACCACGTTGTCCCTCTCCCATCACCTGTTCGACCTCTGGGGAGGGAAGGATGTCCAGCATCCCCCCATACCCACTCCAGCTGCCTCTTCCAGCTGAAATCCTTCTTTCTTGGCAGACGTCAGAGACTCAGATCTCAGCCCCACCACTCCCCCAGGACAGCCGGGGGCCACTGTTTCCTGGATTATCCTAAAAGCTTCCGAGGCCATGAGGACTTGGCAGCGTCCCTGCCCGAGTCTCTCACCTCCCCCTCTGGCTCTGACTGTTGCATCCTTTATAAAGCCTGACTCTTCCATCACCCCCACTTGCCCCTCACTGCTGCTGCCAACTCTGGGCTCCATGGACTGGTAAGAGGGGCTGTTCGCTGTCCAGTTTAGGGCACCAGGTCTCCACTCCAAAGTTGGGCTCATTGAGAAGGGGTTAAAAAGTTAGATTCTCTCTGAACTGGGGAGGGGAACATAAGAGGGAGATCTTGGAGGGGTCTGCATGGAGAACAAAAGAGGATTCTTGGAGGTCTCTGTACTGGGCTGAGATCTGACGGAGGATTTCATTCTGAGAAAATAGAAGGGCTAATATAACAGACATACAGGGCACACACTCAACCACATGGAAGTCCATACATGATAGCATAGCTGCAAAAGTCATAAGGGGGAAACAACCGTTCATGTCCTGTGAGGACCATCCTTTATGATGGAGGAGAGAGGACCAGCACCCCACATTCCAGCCCTAAAGGTACACACAGGTGTGGTGAGTACACACACATTTTTAGGCACACACACACACATAGAAATGTACTAGCCTCAGTTGGGTTCATCTTTCAGAGTGAGAGTGAGTGTGATGCTAGGGACATTTGGATTTATAACAGAATTAGTGCACAAGTAGTGCTTTGGGAAGACCCCCAAAGAGGGAAGGAGAAGGAAATAGCAACCCACTCCAGTATTCTTGCCTGGAAAATCCCAGGGATGGATGGAGTAACCTGGTGGGCTACAGTGTATGGGGTCGCAAGACCGAGCAACTAACGCTGAATGCTAAGTGCTTGGCCCTGGGTAGGCTCTCAGTAAGTGTTAGTTCAGTGAATAAAGGATGATGAAAGAATAACATCTGACTCCAGCTCTGGACTCTGTCCAGTTTCCCAGGAGCTTGGGAGAGGTGAGGGGGTGGGCAGGAGGGGATATGAGGAAGCTATTAGTGTCTGTGATCACCAGCTTGCTGAGTGCAACCTGGAGTAGAGAAGAGCAAGCAGCTAGGACACCAAGAATCAGGAGACTGGGGTTCTGGCCCCTGCTCTGCGTCTAACTTGTTGTGTGACTTTGAGCTACTTGCCTCCCCATTCTGGGATTTAATTTCAAAATGAGGGTTCGCACTGGACAATTTTTATGGGCAGAATAGCTTTGATATTCTCATAGTTCAATCTCTACAGAGGGACACGAGGTTTGGAAGGGACCACAGCAAACCAATCCAAGATGGGACCGGTTTGTCCTATCTGAACATCAGGATCTTAATGGCTCTGTGCTAGGGAATATTTTAAGAATTTCGTCCTCTCCACCTTCAGGATCTAGGGAGCCAGACTTCCAGGGCCATCACTACTGCTGAGGCTAGATTGAACAGGGGGCAGAACGTGTGCTTTAGAGCCTGACAGATCTGGAGTTGGTTTCCTTCTCTGTCTCTTAACAGCTCTGTAATCTTGGGCAGGTCATTTAACTTCAGCTTCCTCATCTGTACAATGGGGGGGATAATAACAACTACTTTGTTGCATGCTCATGAGAATTAGAGATGTTTGTGTGAAGCACCCGGAACACAGTAGGTGCCCAATAAATAAATGCTGGTTATGCTGAACATGGAGACCAACAAGGCTGCTCCAGCTACGAAGTGGATTGCTGACTATAAATGAGGCATGAGAAGGAGAGGAGTGGCAAGAATGGGAGACAGACACTTTTGGCAAAATCTGTTTACCCCCTCAGGGGGACGAGAAATGGCCCAAGCCCTGGACAGATCTCGGTGGGCAGCGTGCTTCGACTATGAAGTGAGATATCAATGCAGTGGGCAGGGGCGATCTTGGCAGTCACATTAGACTATGAGCATCATTAAGTAAGGAAACTCACAGCAAGTGGGAAATTGAAAGGGCTGGAACCAAAGGAACAAAAGCAGAGGGGGATCTGGAAGAAAGAAATTGTCCTGAGTCAGAGGCAGAAACCCAGGGAGGGCAGGAAGTGAGGAAGGCTGACTTTTCTGAGACAACTGCTCTGTTGTTGAATTTCACAATGACAATGAGCTCCAAGGCAGATGGAGGGTCTTTGCTTCTGGGAAACCCAGGTGGCTATGGGTCAGGACCGGGTGGGGTTAAAGGGGGGCAGGGTGAAAGCGCGGTGGGATGTCTACCATCCAGGGACAGTATACCTTTCCGTGTTCTTTCCAGGGAAAGATGGAAACAGGAAGACAAGACAAGCTGGTGCCTATACATAAATGAGAGAGGGGCTCGGGTTTCCCACCAAGAGTTAGATCTGTGCTCAGGTGTTAAACCAGAGGTCAGTGGGCTGCTGGGAGGACGAGGAGGGGGAAGAGAATTCCTAGGGGTCGAATCAGACTTAACCCAGAAATTCGAGTAGCAGGCTCTTCGATGTGAGCCTGTAACTCCGTTCCAGATGTGGTTATGAACTCAAGTGCAAATCCAAGTCAAGATTTGCAGGCTGAATGCATGGAAATAAAACCATGTGGACAGAAAAGGGTGTTCATTTAGCTGTGGCCACAAAGACCCAGAGCCGTTCTTGAGACTTGACATCTCAGGGGTCCAAGAGTCAGGAATGAAATCCCAATCAGAAAGTGCAATCCCTGACACCTGGGCGGCGCCGCTCGGCTTCCTAAGTGCCCGCCCGTCCTTTACCCCACAGGGCGGCTGCTCTAACCGCATTTCACTCATGAGGAAACTGAGTCTCAGAGCAACCTGATTCACCAGATCAGCGTAGCAAATGCAGGGCTCAAGATAGAATTTAGATCTGTTAACGTTCAGTCCAAAGATCTTTGTGAATATACCTTAATCCAAGAAACATTTGCTGGGAACCAACTTATTTAATAATTATAACACTATAAACGATACCTTCCCTTTACTACAAGCTTACCAGGGGCCCCACGGGTTAAATGCTTTAGGAACATCAATTTCTCCAAGCCCCAGGAAACCCTCCCGATTTGTACCCAGGTTGTCCAGATGAGGAAACTGGGGCTTACAAACGAGGGATTTGCACAGATGAATCAAACACTGATTCTGGATATGAGAATGTGTATGTTTGGTGGTGGAGAACCATACACAAAAAGATCGATTTTCAAGTGCCTTGTGGACTCAGTTTGGCAGTTTAATAGTTGCACTTACTATTCAGGACAGGTAAACCAACTGCGGTGGAACCGGGGCTCTATCTGTGAAAATGAATCAGCCTAAATTCCACTCAGGCTGTATGAAATAGATGTAAAGACAGAAACGAAATTTAAAAAGCAGATGGCAGAGCGCATAGGGAAAGCCAGCCGGGGCAACGAAAAAAATTAGGAAGTTGATCAGAATTCCCCCTACAACAGAAGAGTCACTTCAGGAGGTCGAAGCGGCAAGTACGGGGAGGCACCCACTGGGAAGGGAGCCTCCTAACCCGGCGACCAGGCCAGGCTGGAGGGGAGGAGACGGGAACTCCCCGACTCATCCACCCTGGTTATCTCAATCAACTCCGATCTGGACAGAAGTTTGTAGGTGGGCGTCGCAAACGCCCTGAAACTTTGCAGAGGGCTGCTCTGTGCATTTGGTTTTCTCAGAGAAATCCAAGACCTTTCCCCAAAGTTATGAACCTTGGGTTTAGACATTCAGATGAGAATTGGGAAGGAGTGAGGCGAGGGGTCGCGCAAATCTTTGCAGAAGTGTCCTTTTCCCAGGCTATCCCGGCGCCTAACCCAGCTTTCACAGTCGGGTGCCCCAGAGGGAGACAGGGGCTGGGCGCAGGCTGAGAAACTTCGGGTCCGAGGGGAACGCGACTGTATTTGAGACGCGGACCTGGGAGGCGCTGGGGTTGCTGCCCAAGGGTAGATGGAGAGTGAGAGCTGAGGGGGCAGGTAGAGACCGACCAGACGGGTGGGAAGAGGAAAGGAGGAGGTCACTCAAAAAACGGCAAGTAGCCAGAGAGTCGGGAAGCAAGAGAGAGCGCAAAGAACCTGGAAAGGTGGTGGTCGTGAGAGAAGCGGCTGGGGGAATGGTGAAGGAGGGCAGCGGCCAAGACCAACTTCTCACGGCCCAGGCCTGGGGTAGACCGGACACATACTCGGCGCTCAATCCCGTTTCTTTCTTTCCTCTCCGTTCTGGGGCAGCTCTGCCCAGCCGGGGTGGGAGGGTGGGTGGAGGGCCGTCGAGGCAAACGGCGCCCTAGGGTGACTCGGTATCACCCTTAGGACCCACCTCCTCCTCCATTCCCGCAGGGTCTGAGTCCTGCGTGCCCGCCGAACTGAGCCAGCTCGAGGGCAGTACTCCGCTCGATGGGGCGGGCCCCAGAACCTGGGAGACACTCCGCCCAGGCCCCTCGCCCCAGCAGTGGAGGGGCCAAGGAGGAGCAAGGGAGGGGGCGGAGTGCGACCTAGTTAGAGATCAGCCCCCCTACCCCCGCCCGCCCGCCCTCTACCCCGGGCCAGGCCCGCTCCGGCCGAGCCCGCAAGGGTTAAAGGCGGCCGCAGGTGAGGTGGGCGGGGCCGTGAATTCGGGGAAAAAGGAGCGCAGGGCAGAGGATGAAGGCAGAGAGCGCGGTGAGTCACGGGCGGAGCTGGCCTCGCTCGCTCGCTCGCCGGCTCCCGCCCGCCCTCCGCCCTCCCGCCGCCTCTTTCCGCCCCTCCTCCGCCGCCCGCCGCCGGGTCTGCTCACTGCTCTCGCTAGCCCTCGGCTCCTGCCGCTCGCCTCTGGAGAGCCTGTTGGCGCGCGGGGGTCAAGAGCGCCCTTCGGGAGCGCGACAGCCTGCCGTGGCCGGAGCCCGAGCGCACACTCGAGGTAGGAGCCCTCCTGGGTCGGGGCGGCAAGGGGCGCGCTCACCAGGGATCTCCTCGGAAAGACGTGCCCGGAATGCGCTGCAGCTTCCTCCGGCCTCAGGGGAGGTGGTCCTAAAGAATCTGAGGAGTTTAGAGTCCCGGCGGAGTGAAAACGGGGCGGAAGGGAGAGGCTGGAGACTGGGGAAACTGGAGCGACTGGGACAGCTGGAGGACTGGAAACTTGTGGACCGAATGTACGGAAGTCCTAACCACCTGAGCTCCGGTGATGGGAGAGGCAGCCGGCGGAAGAGGGAAGAAGGGTGTCTCTACCCTCCTTCCCGCCTGGGGAGCCGCAAGCCCGGGTACGCGCCCGGCTGTCTCCCTTACCGAGATCTCGATAGCAGGCTAGTGCATCCTAGGATTGGGCTCCCTGGCCCTGTGGCTGGAGAGGCCACTCTGGAGCCTGGATCGTTAGCTTGTTCCCCAACCCCCACTCCAACCCTGGGGCAGTTCCCAGGCGCCAAAAGCTATTAGGGTCCCAGACCTCACTGCTCCCACCCAGCCCCTTCTGGGCTGCCCCGCCTGGGCCTGAGGCTCTGTTCCTGCCGTTTCACCCAGTTCCTTTCTTGTGGTGAGGCAGCAGGAGCTTGAGTAGGCGCCCTAGTTCCCTTCTCCCTCCCTCTCCCAGACAACCTAAGCGACCTCCCTGGTCCCCCAGAAACAGAAGATAGTAAGGTCATCCAAATACTGATTTGGGAGGGGAAAATCCCTGCCCTAAACCACTGTCTCCTCCCGCCACCATCAGCGAAGGTCCAGGCACCCGAACTCACACACTCCAGGCATCAGGGCAGGGCTCCCAGATCTTACTGAGAGGTGGTGAGATGAGGGGGACCTTCAAGTGACAAGTATGTGTTCCAGAAAGGGGCCCACTCTTTCTGGAGGGGAGTGGTCTTTGGTTTCCCAATGGTTTAAGGAAGGAGAAATAGACCAGGAATGGAGAGACCTGGTTCACAGAGATACATACTAGTTGATTGAATGAATAGATTGAATGTCTTTTTTCAAGTGACTTTTCCAATTATGGCTGTTTCCTCTTCTTTAAAATGAGGATTGAAAAATAAAATAAGAGGATTGACCAGGAGCAGTGGTTCTCAACACTTGGTTGCATGTTAGAATCATGTGGAGAGCTCCTAAAAACTATCCAAGTCTAGAATGCACTCCCTGTATAATATCTCTGGGTAATTTTTCCTCTTAATTTCTGTGCTATTCTGGCTTTTCCTGTTGCTTCCCCTACTCTGTCCCTGAATCCCTTACAGGGGTGGCAATTTTATCTTCCTGAGCTTGCTGGTAAGCTCGTCTCTGCCTGACCCCTTCTCCAGGGAAGCAGACCCCTCCAAGCTTCATATCTGGGTCTCCCCTAGATTGGACGAGGGCAGAGGTAGCAGCCAGAAAACTGACTGGGCGCTGGTGTAGGTCAGGCCAGACAGGAGGCTTAGCTTTCTCTGGTGGAGAGACGTTCTCTGGAAACTGGCACTGTAGCTGTACCCCGGGAAGGTGAAGTCCCCGGTAGAGACAAAGGGAATGGGGGCCAGGTATGGGAATGGGTTTGATGGGGCTGAGGCAATCCAGCCAGGCAGGGAGCTGGGGGGAGTAGTGTAGGGCAGAGAAATGCTCTTCTTCACTGAACATGCCTCAGGGATGGAAAGAGGGCTCTTTTTCTAAAACCTCGGAACCTGCTTGGGGCTTTGGGAAGTCAGGTCACCTTAAGTTTTGGGTTAGAACACCTCCCTCTACCCAGCTGAGTCCTGAGTTAAGGTGGGGACTTAAACTGGAGATGAACCTAGATTCTCCATTGTGGCTGGCAGCAGATCTGCGGGGGGAATTTTGGGGGAGGGATATGGGAGCAATGCCACTGCCCCTCACACCCAGCTGGGCAGCTAGGATGATTCTAGAACTGTAATCTAGGTAAATCTGACCTGCTCACCTGGGACCAGCCCAACTCCCTGGATGAGCTGGGTCCTCTAGGAAGGATCACCTAGGAGAAGGTGAACTTCTATCAGCGTCTGCCCGCGGTGGAGGGCCTCGCACCCTCAACCGTTCCTAGCACTCTTAACTGGTCTTTAGTCTACAACCAGAGGTTCTTTCCCCACTTTTCACCTGGGGGTGGGAAAGAAGCACTTGGCCCAGGAGGGGATCTGGGCTGAGAAGGAAAATGAGCCAGTTACTTACCTCACTTTGTCTCTTCTTTGCCTCCTTTAGGTCCCACCTGAGGTGCCCTTGACTATCCCTGTCCCCCATCCCACCCCGGATCCCGGCAATGCTAACCGCCGTCTGCGGCTCTCTGGGCAGCCAGCACACGGACGCGCCTGCCGCATCCCCGCCGCGCCTTGACCTGCAGCCTCTCCAAACATACCAGGGCCACACGAGCCCGGAGGCCGGGGACTACCCCTCCCCGCTGCAGCCTGGAGAGCTGCAGAGCCTCCCGCTGGGCCCCGAGGTGGACTTCTCACAGGGCTATGAGCTGCCAGGGGCCTCCTCTCGGGTAACCTGCGAGGACCTGGAAAACGACAGCCCCTTGGTCCCGGGACCCTTTTCCAAGCTCCTGCAGCCGGACATGTCACACCATTACGAATCCTGGTTCCGGCCGACACATCCAGGCACCGAGGATGGCTCGTGGTGGGACCTTCATCCGGGTACCAGCTGGATGGACCTCCCCCACGCTCAGAGCGCGCTGACCTCACCGGGCCACCCCGGGGCGCTACAGGCTGGCTTGGGGGGCTATGTTGGAGACCACCAGCTCTGCGCCCCACCGCCCCACCCACATCCGCACCACCTCCTTCCAGCCGCCGGAGGGCAGCACCTCCTTGGGCCTCCCGACGGGGCGAAGGCGCTGGAAGCGGCAGCCCCAGAGTCCCAGGGCCTGGATACCAGTCTGGACGGGGCGGCCCGGCCCAAAGGCTCCCGGAGGTCGGTGCCCCGCAGCTCAGGCCAGACCGTTTGCCGCTGTCCCAACTGCTTAGAGGCGGAGCGACTGGGGGCTCCATGCGGGCCCGATGGGGGCAAGAAGAAGCATTTGCACAATTGCCACATCCCAGGCTGTGGGAAAGCTTACGCCAAGACGTCACACCTGAAGGCGCATCTGCGCTGGCATAGCGGCGACCGTCCCTTCGTGTGCAACTGGCTCTTCTGCGGCAAGCGCTTCACGCGTTCTGATGAGCTGCAGCGCCATCTCCAGACCCACACCGGCACCAAGAAGTTCCCCTGCGCCGTCTGCAGCCGGGTCTTCATGCGCAGCGACCACCTGGCCAAACACATGAAAACCCACGAGGGCACCAAAGAGGAGGCAGCCGGGGCAGCGGCGGGCGAGGGCAAGGCTGGCGGGGTGGAGCCCCCCGGGAGCAAAGGCAAGCGCGAGGCTGAGGGCAGCGCGGCTCCCTCCAACTGAGCTCCTCCGTCCTGCCTCCCCGCTGGTCTTCCCTGGGGCCATCAGAAGAGAGCCCTCGGGCCCGATGCCCTGGTGGGGGGGCAGCTTGAGTAAGAGGAGAAAGTGGTTATTTATTGAGAGGGAGGAAAAGTGGTGTGGGGGTCAGGGAACCGGGGCGCTAGGGGTTTCGTACGTAGTCTCTGGAGCTGGACGGGACAGACGCGTTTGACTGTTTTGACTGGGCAGGGAGGAGCTGCGCATGCCGGTCAGCTCTCCCCTCTCTCTATTTCACTCACGCCCCTGGGCTGGGGGTTGGGGAGGGATATCCCTGTGGCGGCTGGAGGGCGGAGGGCACAGGTTGGAGGAGACGTGTCCCGGGAGCAGAGGGGAGTGGGACCGCCCCGGGCACTGGGGGTAGCTGTCTGGACACGTCCTTAGCGCCTGGGAACCGGGACATAAAAGGGCCTCCAGAGCCGCCCTGCGCCCCGGGTCCCTTTCATCCCCTTTAGATTGCTTTTACCCCAGGGTTTCCGGAGGAAGAGCTGAGATGGGGTATCAGAGGCTGGGGGTCCCCCTAAGGGAGGAGATTCTATCTGGCTGGGAGGGTTGTCGCCACAGAAGTAACGCCTTTGATGTGCCTCCTTATTAAGCCTTCCAGACCCAGTCTGATGGAGCCATGAAGGAAGAGGGGAAGAGGGCCAGAATCCTGCGACAGCTTCCAGCAAGACCGGTGGGGTGGAGGAGAGAGCTAGATGTGGGGGTTGAGCAAGGAAATCTCTTAAAAATGGGAGAAAGGAATTTGGTCAGGGAGTGGAACTAAGCCTTTCCCTCTCTAACTCTGATTCAGTCCTTAACTTTTGATCTTTATAAAAATAAAGTTCAGTAGCCCACTCTGATCTGTTACCCCAGGTAGGCCTTCAAGGCAGCCAGGAGACCCTGCTCCAGAATTGATGTAGTTCCTCACCCTAGGTCCCTTGGCATTTGCCTTCCCTTTAGGGATAGAAGGAAGAGGGTTATCTTGGCTGCGTGGAATTAGGTGGGAATGTCCACCTCCAACTGTTTGGCTCTGAGTGGAGAAGTCTGTCCCTGCCAGGCCATCTTCTCTTCCCTGCTTCTTAGCGGAGAAGCTAAGCCCCACTCTTTCTTTAGCTCGACCCTCCCCTTTCCCGCTGCCTACCAGCCTTGCTCCTCCTGTAGAGTGTGTTAGGAGGCTCCCCTTCCAAATGAAGAGGTTCTCTCGTTGCAAAGGGTCTGCCTTCTGAGGTGATGTCCAGGAAACATCCCTGTTCCCTTCTTTAGATGCTAAAAATCATCCTGATGGTGATCCTGGAGTGGGGAACGTGGGGCCGGGGGAAGCCAGCAGAGGCTGAGCCAGGCACTTGGAAGGAAGCTGATGGGGGAAGGGTCTGGTGGGCCATAGGACCCTGGAGCTAGTGGGCTTTCCCAGGCTCCAGATAGCGGTCTTAAGGTTTCCCCTGACCTCCTTTTTCCCTGCCCTTCTTTCTCCACCCAGAGCCCTATGCAAGGGTTAGTTGTGTATTGATTTTTTAAGTTATAAGCAAAGGGTATTTTATTTAATATTAGGACATGTGTGTGCATGTTGTGTGTACCTATGTATGTGTGTATTTCTGTGTGTATGTATGTTTCTCTACTGAGCCTGGGGTCTCCAGCCAGGGAGACCCCATCTTGTTCAACCCAGCCAAGGTCCTCTGGCCTAAGGCCCATAGCATCTTTTCCTTGGGGATGCTGGAGCCCAGTCCAAGGACTGGGTGCTTTTTGGGAAGTGGGGCTGGAATCTGGGGGGTGGGGGTGGGGGAGGGGATATGTTTGTGTAGAAGAGAGCCCTTCTTATGAGGGGTAGGGTGACTCTCCCTGAAGGACCCATGGGGTAGGTTAAGAAGTCACGTCCTTTCTTTATGCTCCCTCTGTCCCTACCTCCTGCTTATCTGACCAGAGGTCCCTTTCCTTGTGGAGAGAGTTGGGGGCAGAAGAGAATGGGCAGTGCCTGCAGGTTGCCTGGCCCGGTGGGCAAGAGGGAGGGAGAGAGGGTTCCGTGGGCGTGAGATGTCGTTTTCCTCCACCCATCGAAAGCAGCCACCCTCTCCCTGTGCCACCAGGATAGTCTTTCCCAGTGACCATTCTCAGGGGAACTCCCTAGTGGGTGTTGGGGAGGGGGGTGTGGATGTTTCCCCCATGGAGGCCCCGAGCTCTAAGGTGTGCAGGTGAGGGCTTTGGATAGATTTTCTTCTGCTCCCCTCTTTTATAGACCGAGGTTGCTTGGCTGTCTGCCCTCTTCTAGGCAGCCCCCTAGAGGAGAAATGTAGGATTTTTTTTTCTTTAACTGCTGTGAACCCACTTTAGGGGGGTGGGGGGAGGAGGAGGAGGAAGCGGCCTGTGTTTTTTATGCCATAATAAAGTCATCAACCACATCACTGCTTCATTTGTCCTCTAGCTCTGGCTTCCTTTTTGACTCAGGGTCCCTCAGCAGTGAGGACCAGGCTGGCTGCAGGGTGGGTGGACACTTCTCTTTGATCCTGCGGCCCTGGGCAGCCTCCCCTTCCTTTGTTTGGGGGCAGAGCTGAGCTGATTGAAGGGTCGGATACTGCCCTGCCCGGAGGTTGTTGGTGCAGGAGGAGGGTGGGGTTCCCTCGGGGTTGATAGCTGGGCCGACTGTCCTTCCCTGGTCGTCACCTGTGGAGATGGAAAGATTCTAGATATTTCCTTCCTCTTCCACATGCAAGCCCCTTCTTTAGCCTCCCCCACCAAGAATGCTGGTTCCCTGCCTTCCCAGAGATGGCCAGCCTCTTGGCCCCCTCTCCCCGCCCCTGTGGGGGTGTGCCTGTCAATCAGGCCTTTTGGTTGTGAGTGAGGTGGGGGTGACTGACAGCGATTTCTTCACCCAGGATGATCCCTATCAGGGACAAGGTGATGAAAGGCAGCCCAGCTATCTGATGGGCTCCCGCCCAGCTGGAAAGTATGAAGGAAAGGTTCGTACTGCAGCTCCCAGCTAGAGACCCGCCACAGTTACACAATCGCGGTGTGCACAGAAGTACTTCACTGGGTCCATGGGGCACCCCCAGATATGTGCAAATGCATACTTTTCCAGGCTGCTCCGTGCCTGGTGCACAGTCGGTGCCTGACACATGTCAGAGTAAAAGCCTCATGACTCCAGAGTCCCAAACGTAGGAAGGTTGATAGGGATCAGTTTTTAGCTCCAAGGGTGCAGAGTAGGTTACTATAGTCTTCCATCTTCCCATCCTACATGATGACCAAAATTATCTACCCTAGTGGGACTCCTATTCTCCTCACTCTAACCCTAACCGACTTTCTCAGAGCCAAGTCTGGTACCCAGGTTGGCCAATTCCGTCACTTGTTTGGGAGAGTCCGATGTTCCAGAATTTCTTAAATGGCATCAGCATGATTTAGGGATTACAGTGGAGAGCAGACTGGTGAGGGGGTCAAATGTTTATTTTCATATGCTGCTGGACTTAGACGCCTGGGTGGAGGCCCATTCCTGTGACCTCAGGCCCACTCCACTCCCTGCAACTCTTCTTTTTGTCTTCCCGGTTCTGGGGACTCAGACCCCAGGAAACTGGCGAATCCTCCCCTCCTGTCACCCTTCGCTGCCCCCAGGGGACAGGAGGGCAGCTGTGGGGCCGGCTGGGCCTGTCTGGGCAGGGCTGGGGCCACCCCTCCTCCGCTTGCAGCTCCTCCCGCTGACCTGCATTCTTAGCGGGGGCCTTTGGTGGGGCTCTGATGATTAGTCGCTGGCCCTGGCAGCAATGCTGCCTGGCTGCCCTCTCCCCCCGCAATGGGGCCTGGGGCCACCTCTGACCCCTCAGTTCTGTTGTCCCAGGCAGGACAGTCCTAGAGGGGCTGAGAGCAAGTTTGGGAAATAAGAACATGGGTCTTACCCCTCTGGGCAACGTCTCTGAGCCACTCTCTTCTCTCCTGGGAAGTGGGAGTTGAAGCCCTCTAGGGTGGGTGAGTGGAGTCAGGAACGGGAAAGTGACAGGGGAACCGGCAGCCTGGGAACTGCAGCTGGAGGCTGTGCTGTACGGCCCCAGGCCTCTCCTCCTGCCTGTTCCTGCCCCCCAGCGGGCACCTGGGGAAGTGCACGACGTGAACTGGCTTTCCAGCCCAGCGAGGCGGCTATTCAATGTTGATGACCACATAGCCTTGATGTTTGCTTCTGGAATGACGTCCACTGGCAACCTCAAGAACCGCCCCCCGCACCGCCCCACCCCCCGGCCCCCCGCCCTGTACATCACACCAGAAGCAATTCACTTCCCATTAATCCTAGCGAGTCTGACTGCTCAGCATCTGAGCAGTGTGGGTTTGAAAAGAATCTCAGGAACCAAGTAGTCCAGTTGTTCCCACCTGGAAGAGGGCATATTAGAACCATTCATGGAGTTTTTCCAGATACCCCGATTCACGCCCCAACATCCCACCAAATTATGTCCCTTGGGGGTGCAGTAGAGCAGCGCTTCACAAACTTTACACCTGGGGGTCCTGTTAACATGCAGATTCCCATTCAGTAGGTTTGAGGTGGGGCCAGAGATTCTGCATTTTTAACAAGCTCCCAGATAATGCTGATGCTGGCAATCCTCGGACACTCTGAGAAGCAGAGTATTAAAGTATTGTCCTATGCAATGGGAGTTGTGTGGTTGAAATATAATCCCTCCTCACCCCATCCATGATTCAGAACCACTGATCTAGTCCAACGCCTTCATTCGTTACTGGAGACGCTGAGGCCGTTGCAGTTGAAGTGACCTGCCCGAAGAGGCCTGCGGCACTATGTTATAGCAGGAAAAAGGAGCAGGATGAGATGCTGGTCTGCACAGTTCCAGGTAATGCTCTTCTCCCTCCAGCCCAGCTTCTAGGTCAACCTTCTGTTCAAGTGGCAGTCCCTTTTCTGAAAGTGACACCCATTTCCCTGGAAATAGCACCCTCTTGGGAACCAACTGTGTTTATCTGGAGGCAATCAGAAGATGTCTCAGGACTTTGCAGTGGTTAAGAATCCACCTGCCAATTCAGGGGACACAGTTCGATCCCTGGTCCGGGAAGACTCCACATGCCTCCGGGCAACTAAGTGGGTGCGCCACAACTACTGAGCCCACCTGAACTCTAGAGCTGCACCACACATAAGAGGAACCACCACAATGAGAAGACCAGGCACCCCAACTAGAGAGCAGCCCCCTCTCGCGGCAACTAGAGAAAGCCCACGCACAGAAACGAAGATCCAGAACAACAAAATATAAATAAATAATCTTTTTAAAAAGAAAATGTCTCAGATTTCAGATGTCCCAGCAGCCTTATCTTGTAGGTTTTCCCCAGCCGTCACTCCCACAGCTGCCCACCACCTTCAGTCCCATCCCAGGAATGACAACAGGCTGGGATGCTGTGGCCAGATCTCTGAGCAGCAGCCCTGATTGGTTGGCAGGGTAGACGTGGGCCAAGTATATAACCTGCAGTGTCTCCTCTCTCCACATTCCAGAGGGCTCCATAAAGCAAATGGGAGTGAGATCCATTCACTTAAATGCTGGTTATGGAGATGATTTATACAGGAAAATGACCTGTCAAGCAGAATATTTGAGATCAGAGTCCACCTCCATATGGATATATGCCCCCTTGGCCAAGATTTCTCCTTTGCTGTTTCAGTTACAAATCTTTGGACTAGAAATTTCCAAATTTTCTTTCAAAGCTAACTTCCAATGAGTTTGAGCACTGTGGGGCAGAATTGGCCTTTGGGGACTCAGAATGGATTTTGTGTATATGAGTTAGTTGCTCAGCTGTGTCTGACTCGTTGTGGCTTCGTGGACTGCAGCCCCCCAGGCTTCTCTGTCCACGGAATTCTCCAGGCAAGAACATTGGTCACTGTCAGGACAGGGAGCAGAATTCTCCAGGCAAGAATATTCCCTTCTGCAGGGGATCTTCCCCACCCAGGGACTGAACCCGGGTCTCCCGCGTTATTGGCAGATTCTTTACCATTTGAGCCACCAGGTATATATGCCTTAAAATTTTTTTAAGGAATTCACTTCAATTATTCCCAGGCCTCCTGGCCTGTGACCATTCCTGTCGATCTTTCTTTCTTTTTGATCTTATTTCTGAGGGGTTGGGGAGGGGGAGGTGGGAGATGGGGAGGAGCCGGGGGAACAGGGTATGACGGGGATGCGGAGGAGGGTGCACCAGCCAGGAATTGTGCCTTTGGAATTCAAATTAGGTGACAAGTAGCTGAGGTTCTTCCTTAATCTCCAGATGCCCTAGCTGTCCACATTCTCTAACGAATCAGCCAAGTTTTCCTTTCTTCCCTTTTCACGTGGGCTCCTTTCCACCTCCGGCTCCCTGTCCCGACAGTGACCCCACTGGAGAAACTAGCGGATTCGTCGCAGCCTTTATCGGGCCTAAAAGCTGCACCCGGGTAGGGCAGGCAGCAAGCAGGACTCCGAAGGCCGCTTCGCTCCAAGAAGTGGTGCTGGCGCGCACTCTGCTGGAAAACGGAAGAACTGCAGGCGCTCGATTTCGACTCCGCCCCCGAGGCCAAAGTCTTCCAGGTCACTTCCAGGAGCCTCCGCCCCTGGGACAGACCTTACCTGAAGCGGAGGCTGTAGGACTCCGGACTAAGCTGGGGATTTGCACGGAGAGAGGGTGAGGAGCATAAAGTGTTGGGGGAGCGAGAAACGGGCCGACAGAAGAGGGGCTTGGGACTCTTGGAGAGAGGTTGGGTAGCGAGGGAGCCGCTCCTGCGACTGCCCTGAGGTGTCACGTTCCCGAGTAGAGCAGGGCCCTCGGAGCGTGCGGTCTGCGCCCGTCTGCCGATTCCCAAACCTGGAGCCCGTGGAGAGAGTGGGCGTTTCCTTCGCTCACGCCGAGCAACGAGCACGCGTGCGGTGCTGTGCGTGGCAAACCCGTCGCAGTGTCTTCCTGTAGTGTCTGCACGTGTTGGGAGGGGTGCTCCCTAGGACCGCTCCCCGGTCAGGATGGTGGAGAGGTGGCTTGAGAGGGACACATCCCCATCTCTCCCCAGATGGCATCGTGGAGCCCTGACACCCCATGTTCCTGCGACTGCTTTGTCTCGGTGCCCCCGGCCTCGGCTCTCCCAGCCGTGATCTTTGCCAAGAACTCTGACCGGCCCCGGGATGAGGTGCAGGAGGTGGTGTTTGTACCGGCAGGCACGCACGCCCCTGGGAGCCGCCTCCAGGTGGGTTAGGCCTTCCAGAGTGCTGGGAGGTGTGGCAGTAATAGGTATTCTTCTAAAACCTTCCTCCTCTGTTCCCCCGACCTGAGAAGCTACCAGATGTGGTGAAAAGAACATGAGCTTTGAGTCTACTGACTGGGACCTAACCTGTTATTTAGCCGCTGTTGACCTCAGTTTTCTCATCTGTATAATAGGGATAATAAGACCTTCCTCAAAGGGTTGTGTTGGGTGATGGGTTCAGCGCCACCACTTTAGAGGTACCTTCCCCCTTTCTAAGTGGACCTCCCTTTTCTCCTCCCTCATCTCCAGTGCACCTACATTGAGGTGGAACAGGTGTCCAAGACCCATGCTGTGATCCTGAGCCGCCCTTCTTGGCTGTGGGGGGCTGAGATGGGTGCCAACGAGCATGGTGTCTGCATTGGCAATGAGGCAGTGTGGACCAAGGAGCCAGTCGGGGAAGGGGAAGCCCTGCTGGGAATGGACTTACTCAGGTGCGGACCTGCCCTCCTTCATCCCCCCTTGATACACCAGAAATCTGGGGCTGAATACTGACCCAGGCCACCCTCCCTGCCCCCAAGCACCTCCCCTTTTTCTGCCCACTTTGTCGTCCTCCCCAGGTAGGCTGCCCCCTCCCCTCCCCTCTCCTGGCCCCATCTCCACAGTCTGGTGAGGAGCTCCCAAATGTAGCCAGCTCTGGGTGTCTCCTGGCCCAGAAATAGGGCAATGGTTTAACTTTTTTTTCAATAGAAGGAAATTTTTTTCGAGTGAAATCTCATGAAGAATTTTGGTTTGTAAAACCAGTTAATGATAACAGATAAACCGATCACACAAATAAACGAGAGCCGGCAGCTGGAGCAGCTGCTCTGATAGAGATTGGAGGGCACAGGGCATGTTTTCCTCCAGGAATGTGCTTCAGTCCATTTCATGAACCCCTCAGAGCACAGCTTGAAAACCACAAGCCTATAGTTGGTGACGATTTTCTCTGTGACTTGGGCTCATCACCAAACCTCTCTGGGACTCTTCTGTCCACTGAAGCTCTGCCATCAGCACTGATACCCCATCGCCCTTCTGTCCCCTGGACTCTTTGTGCCAGGCTGGCTTTGGAACGGGGCAGCTCTGCCCGGGAGGCCTTGCACGTGATCACAGGCTTGCTGGAGCGCTACGGGCAGGGGGGCAGCTGCCGGGAGGACCCCACGCCATTCTGCTACCACAACACTTTCCTGCTGGCCGACCGGACTGAGGCCTGGGTGCTGGAGACGGTGGGGAGGCTGTGGGCTGCACGGAGGATCCAGGGTGAGGGGCCTGGCGCTGGGGCCTGCCTCCCAGAAGCGTTCTCCTTTTGGGGTGGGAATGGTGGTGGGGGCAAGGAAGGCCCGATCCAGGTGCAAATGTCTCGAATGGTGGGGACGTCCAGGGACACGGGAGATGAGCCCTCTCGAGTACCTCACCTCCCCCTTCACTTGCTTGAGTCCTTTTGTGCTTCAGCCTGCATCTTCCTCTGGGGAGCCTTCCTGGACTTCCTGGTGGCCAGGCTTCTCCCTTATACACAAGCCGGGGTCCCTTCATGATGATGCTCCCTGCAGTTGCCGGCTCTCGTTTATTCGTGTGATCGGTTTAACTGTCCCCTCCACAAGGGTTGTCTTGTTCTCTTCACCACTGTGTTCTCAGCACCTAGCTGAGTGCCTGGCACAGGACAGGGGCTCAACAATATATGAGCGACCCCTCATCTCCTCTGTAGAGGGGGTCCACAACATCTCCAACCAGCTGAGCATCGGCTCGGACATCTCGGCAGAACACCCTGAGCTCCGGCCCCACGCCCAGGTCCAGGGCTGGTGGGACGGGCAGGGCACCTTTGACTTTGCCCAGGTCTTCTCCCTGAGCCAGCAGCCTGTGCGCATGGAGGCTGCCAAGGCCCGCTTCCGGGCCGGGCAGGAGCTGCTGCAGCAACAACAAGGTCAGTGAGTAGACAGCGTGGGGCCCAGCTCTCTTCCCTCCCACAGCCTCGGGGGCTTACTCTGAGGCCGGAGGGCCCCCTTCTGCCCTCAGGGCCCTCACTGTGTCCTCCTTGGCAGGGGGTATCACAGCAGAGGTGATGATGGGCATCCTCAGGGACAAGGAGAGCGGCATCTGTATGGACTCTGGGGGCTTCCGCACCACGGCCAGCATGGTGTCTGTGCTGCCCCGGGACACCACCCAGCCCTGCGTGCACTTCCTCACTGCCACACCAGACCCATCCCGGTGAGAGGGTGGGGAAGCTGGGGGGGAACGCCCCAGGCAGGG